>NC_050079.1:19385906-20585906 GCF_009764565.3 Dermochelys coriacea
CGAGGGAGGAGGGTCTGGTAGGGGAGTGGGGTGCAGCTCGGGCGGGAGTTTGGGCGAGGGAGGAGGTCTGGGTTAGGTGGATGGGGTGCAGGCTCGGGGCGGAGTTTGGGCGAGGGAGGAGTCTGGTATGAGGGAGTGGGGGCAGGCTCGGGGCGGGAGTTGCGAGGGAGGAGTCTGGGGTAGGGGAGTGGGGGTTGCAGGCTCGGGGCGGGAGTTGGTGGGGAGGAGGTCTGGGGTGGGGGTGGGTGCAGGCTCGGGCGGCGAGTTTGGGCAGGGAGGAGGTCTGGGGGTATGGGAGGGGGTGCAGGCTCGGGGCGGCAGTTTGGGGCGAGGAGGAGGTCTGGGGTAGGGAGTGGGGTGCAGGCTCGGGGCGGGAGTTTGGGCTAGGAGAGTCTGGGGTAGGGGCGTGGGTGCAGGCCTCTGGGCGGGTTTGGGCGAGGAGGAGGTCTGGGATAGGGGAGTGGGGTGCAGGCTCGGGCGGAGTTGGGCGAGGGAGGAGGTCTGGGGTAGGGGAGAGGGGTGCAGGCTCTGGCGGGAGTTTGGTCGAGGAGGAGGTCTGGGGTAGGGGAGTGGGGTGCAGGCTCGGGCGGGAGTTTGGCGAGGGAGGAGGTCTGGGTAGGGGAGTGGGGTGCAGGCTCGTGTGCGGCAGTTTGGTCAGGGAGGAGGTCTGGGGTGAGGGAGTGGGGTGCAGGCTCGGCGGGAGTTTGTGCGAGGGAGGAGGTCTGGTAGGGGAGTGGGGTGCAGGCTCTGGGCGGAGTTTGGGTGAGGGCAGGAGGTCTGGGTAGGGGAGTGGGTGCAGGCTCGGGCGGGAGTTTGGTTGAGTGAGAGGGCTGGGTAGGGGATGGGGTGCAGGCTCGGGCGGGAGTTTGGGAGGGAGGAGTCTGGGTCTGGGAGTGGGGTGCAGGCTCGGGCGGAGTTTGGTGAGGAGGAGGTCTGGGTAGGGAGGGGATGAGGCTTGGGCGGACGTTTGGGTGAGGTCTGGGGTAGGGTGGGGTGCAGTTTTGACAGATTTTGGGTGAGGGAGGAGGTCTGGTAGGGGAGTGTGGGGTGCAGGTTTTTGACAGGAGTTTTGGTGAGGGAGGAGTCTGGGGTAGGGGAGTTGGGGTGCAGGTTTTACAGGAGTTTGGTGAGGGGAGGTCTGGGTAGGGGGTGGGTTGCAGGCTGGGCGGAGTTTGGGGGAGGGAGGAGGTCTGGATAGGGGAGTGGGGTGCAGGCTCTGGGCGGAGTTTGGGTGAGGGGGAGAGGTCTGGGGTAGGGGAGTGGGGTGCAGGCTCGGGGCGGGAGTTTGGGGTGAGGGAGGAGGTCCTGGGTAGGGGAGTTGGGGTGCCAGGCTCGGGCGGGAGTTTGGGAGGGAGGAGGTCTGGGTAGGGGAGTGGGGTGCAGGCTCGGGCGGGAGGTTTGGGGAGGGAGGAGGTCTGGGGTAGGGGAGTGGGGTGCAGGCTCGGGGCGGGAGTTTGGGCGAGGGAGGAGGTCTGGGGTAGGGGAGTGGGATGGAGGCTCTGGGCGGGAGTTTGGGTGAGGGAGGAGGTCTGGGGTAGGGGAGTGGGGTGCAGGTTTTTGACAGGAGTTTGGGTGAGGGAGGAGGTCTGGGGTAGGGGAGTGGGGTGCAGGCTCGGGGTGGGAGTTTGGGCGAGGGAGGAGGTCTGGGGTAGGGGAGTGGGGTGCAGGCTCGGGGCGGGAGTTTGGGCGAGGGAGGAGGTCTGGGTAGGGGAGTGGGGTCAGGTCTGGGCGGGAGTTTGGGGGAGGGAGGAGGTCTGGGGTAGGGGAGCGGGGTGCAGGCTCTGGGCGGGAGTTTGGGCGAGGGAGGAGTCTGGATAGGGGGTGGGTGCAGGCTCTGGGCGGGAGTTTGGCGGGGAGGAGGTCTGGGTAGGGAGTGGGGTGCAGGCTCGGGGCGGGAGTTTGGCGAGGGAGGAGGTCTGGTAGGGGAGTGGGGGCAGGCTCGGGGCGGGAGTTTGGCGAGGGAGGAGGTTGGTTAGGGGAGTGGGGTGCAGTCTCGGGGCGGGGCGTTTGGGCGAGGAGGAGGGCTGGGGTAGGGGAGTGGGTGCAGGCTCGGGGCGGGGGGTTTGGGCGAGGGGAGGTCCTGGGGGTAGGGGAGTGGGTGCAGGCTCGGGCGGAGTTTGGGGGAGGGAGAGGTCTGGGTAGGAATGGGGTGCAGGGCTCGGGGCGGGGTTTGGGCGAGGGAGAGGTCTGGGTAGGAGTGGGGTGCAGGCTCGGGCGGGAGTTTTGGGCGAGGGAGGAGGTCTGGGGTAGGGAGTGGGTACAAGCTCTAGGGAGTTTGGGTGCTGGGTGCAGGCTCTGGGCGGGCAGGGCTGTAGGGGGGGCAGGCTCTGGAGGGAGTTTGGGGGGCAGAAGGGGATGTTGGGGGTGCAGGCTCTGGGACGGGGTCAGGGGCTGCACGCTCCCCTCGGGCTCTCAGCGCGGGGGGCCGCGGTACCTCCGCGCGCGGCTGCCCCCAGCACACGCCCCCGCAGCTTCCCTTGGCCGCGGGGGCGCTCGGGGCGGGGCCAGTGCAGGGAGGCTCCGCCCCGGGCCGCAGGGCGGGGCCGCAGACACGTGGAGTGAGGGCGCGGGGAGCTGCCCCGCTCTGCTGGTGTGGGCGGGGGCCCGGACCATTGTCAATCGCCCAGGGGACTCGGTGGGGAGCGCCGGGGGCGGCAGGCGGGGCCAAGGGAGACCCTGTCCCAAAATTGATGGAGCCCCGCGGCCCACACTGGAGGTTGTCGGGCCGCAGATGGCCCCTGGGCCAGGAGGTTGAGACCCCGAGCTGTAGTCTTTGGCAAACGTGTCATGGAAAACATGCTTTAGCATCTGCTTTAATTCCTTCACTTACCGTCTCAGTTACTGATCTTTTTCTGTCCCGAACTATTGCGGTGTAATTGAAAATTTATGCGAAACCCTGAATCCAAAACCATCATTACACCTTTATGTGTTTTAAAACAAGACATTTTGGTTTAGATTTATGAAGGTTTGAGTGAGGCGTTGTGCTGGTCTGCCCTATTTTCAGATGTGGCTCAGGCACTTAAGTCAGGCATTGCAATATTGAGTGGAAGAATGCCTAAATACCTTTGAAAAATCTGGCCTTTGTGCCTTATATTGCAAGAGATTTTACAATACAGTATTACTGTGTCATAACATCAAAGAATGGATTCATAACTCAAATTCTAGTTCACGGTTTCTTTGCATATGCCCTATTCTGTTGCTAGATGGCAGCCTAATTCTAGAAAAGTAATACAAATCCATGGTACTTGCTACTGGAACTAGAAATAATCATTTTAGCTTGCTTGCTTTTTCAGTGCAAGTGCATCAAAGACTTTCATGTTTTTTTAAAGCAGCACTTGCTTATCTTAGCTGTAAGTTTAGAACTGGAAATGCTGTTAATGGAGGTTGTTGGTGGCTTTCCCAACTGAAAATAGGTTTCAGAGTAGCAGCCGTGTTTAGTCTGTATTCGCAAAAGAAAAGGAGTACTTGTGGCACCTTAGAGACTAACAAATTTATTAGAGCATAAGCTTTGTAGCTACAGCTCACTTCATCGGCATCCGATGAAGTGAGCTGTAGCTCACGAAAGCTTATGCTCTAATAAATTTGTTAGTCTCTAAGGTGCCACAAGTACTCCTTTTCTTTTTGCAAACTGAAAATGAGTGACTGTCCTCAATTTTCTGTAATGTTATGTCACAGAGGGTCTGTCTACACTGCAATAAAACACTTGCAGCTGGCCTGTATCAGCTGACCGTGGCTCACAGGGCTTTGCTGCGAAGCTATAAAATGCAGTGTAGGTGTTTGGATTCAGGCTGGAACTGGGCTCAGGGACCCTACTTTGGGACCCCCCAGCCCAAACCCAGACATGTATCTTGCAATTTTATAGCCCTGCAGCATGAGCCTGAATGAGCTGACATGGGCCAGCCACTGGTGTTTTATGGCAGTGCAGAAATACCTGAATAGACAATCATTGCTCGTCTGTTGTCCATCAATATCACAGATAAAAGGAGAGCAATTCTAACTTTCAAAAATGGCTTGAAAAAGTGCAAATGCTTAAGAAATTTTATTTTATTCTCACAAACATCTCTCATTTTCCTGTGCTAATAGAAAAGAAATTGAAAATATGACAGACCCTGAAAACAAGAAAGGAAAATGTGTTTGACATGCTAGGATGGTCCCATGGGGAGGGGACAAGATTTAAAATCAGAGACCTAGATTCTGTGATATGCCACAAACTTGGTGTAGGTCCCAAAGAAAACTACTTAACCAGTTTATGCTTCACATTCTTCATTTGTAAAATGGTGATTGTCACTGTAATGTCTACAGCTGCACCTGTGTCCCCTCTCTGGTCTATTTTGACTGCACCCCCTCCAGCTGACTGGCCTTGTGCCTTTACCGTCTCTGGGGTGGAATCATACTTTTAGACCAGATCATGGGCTAGAGTATCTTGTGTATCAACCATGCTTATCCAGCAGGTTCAACTGGATTAGGTATCTGTGCTGGTTCTTTGCAGCAGTCTGTGACCAGTGGTGTGACTATAATGCTCAGACAACCTGCTTAAACACTATTGTTTAATCATACCAGTAGGAATAAAGCATAAGAAAATAGAATTTTAAAACAACAAAAGGTCTACACATGCTTATCTTACCTAGAGTCTTGTCGTCCTTTGATAGAGACCCTAAGCAGCCTCAGTTTCTTCAGTCTCCCCAACTTCTGGCATCTGGATGTTAGTCTGTTTCCCTTAAGTGTCTCCCAAACTGCTGCTCCTTCCCTGGAGAGTTTATCACTTTCCAGACAGCCAGCGTCCTTTGTAAGTTTCTTGGGTCCTTTTGTATTGCTGCCCAAAACCACTTTGTGAGCTCCCCAGGGGCTCAGAGGTAGAGCATCAAAGTTACTTGCATTGCTCCTTAACAGTTTGTCTTACCTGGAATCATTGTTTCATCTTCCTGTTTGTTTCCCAAGAGCCCTGTTGATTTAACAACCCAGTAACTCGGTCAATTTATAATATTCATAAATTACTCCAGAGCAGTTCCACTCCAACCACAGTGATAATACATATATGTCTCAGGGAGGTATTGACACTACAGTCTGTATAACACTGAAGGAGGTAGAGGAGGAAGTCCACATAAGAACTCTTCAGCCTTTGTTTTAGGAGAGTTATTTTCCATATAGCAAGCCCAATCACAGTACTGAATGTGATTAAATTAAATTGCACATGAGAAGGGCATGTTATTATATGATTTAGGGATTGTCATACCATAGGTCCATCTAATCCACAATCCACTCTTCAGTAGTGGCCACTACTACATGTTTCAGAAAAGGTGCAAGAAATCCTGTAGTGCAGCTGTTAAGTAATTAGCTCATAGAGGAACTTTTTTCCTAATTCCATCAGTTGATGGCTGGTTTCTGCCCTGAAAGATGAGGGCTTATGTCTCTTTAATATAAGAGCTAATCATTATTACTTATGAATCTTTTAGCCTAGAATGTAACTGGCATTTTCCACTGTCGTAAAACAGGATACTAGCTAGATGGATCATTGGTTTGACCGGTATGGCCATTCTAATGTAGGAGTTTTTATTTCCATACAACTGTCAAATCCCTTGTTGAATCCTAAACTCTTGGCCTCTTTACCATGAGACAATGATTTTCACAGGAAAATTATGTAGTATAAAAATACATACATTTTCTCTCATACATTTAAAAAAATTACTTTCTCTGAATGTTATCGTATTCTTGTACTGTGAATAAATAGAATCACACTTTTATTTTTCTCTCCTTTAAACTAAATAGTCCCACTTTTTCAGTTTCCCTAATTTGGAAATATTTCTAAGACTGTAACCTTTGTTGCCTCTCTCTTATTAGTTCCATTTCTGCTATATCGTTGTCAATAGAGTGCACAGAAATGAACACAGTATTCTACATGAAGGCGTACCACTGATCTGCGTAATGACTGTCACACTTCAGGGCAACTGCACCTATATTCTCTCCCTATGGTCCCACAAGGGCACCATCTCTAGGTTCTGGCTTCTCAGCCATCAACTCTCTTCCTCCTGACTGGGTTTTCCAGGCTGCAAGTTCCCTGCCTCCATTGTGATATCCTCAGCAAGCCAGACTGCCTGAACAGGTCAGTATGTACTTTTTGTTTCTCTTCAAAGGCTACGAACAATGTAATTGCCAGCAGTTATAAGTTATTGCACAGCCTTTAGACACAAGCACATTTATTCTTATGGTAAAAGCATTATAGAGAAAATATATATAAAAATAAAAGTTTCTATATGTGCGCTAAAAGCTTATCAGAGGTCACCTGTCAGTCTTATGGGACCTCAGTAGGTCCAAGTCCTTCCAACCCTTCCCAGGAAGGATTGGGACACCCCTTGGACAGAAGGTCCAGTTCGTTCGTTGGATCAGAAAGAAGTCTGAATCTGTTTAAACTCAGGCTATTTATCCAAAAGTTCTTTCTTTGTCTGTTGATCTCTTGAATCCAATTTGAACAAGTATAGGTGAGCCCCTCGGGGTGATGGCAGTACTTCTCTGGAGGTATTATAACCAGGGTGAATTTGCCTCATCACTACTTCACTGTTCTTCATTCCTGGTCATCTACCCCATGGAATTAGATACAATCCCTGGCCCACAATGATACATAAACATAATATAGTAAATCTCCCAAAAATATTGCAGGAAATTGCCATATTTGTCACAATGGCATATTTTTATCCCATTGTTTACACTTAAAAGTAAACCAAATGTTATGACAGTTACTGTGCATTGAGCAGAAACTTTTAATGAACTGTCCACTCAGGAAAAAGACTTGGGCATCATTGTAGTTTCAAATAACTTAGAATCCAGGAATCTGTAAGTAGTTCAAACGGTTCCTGTCAAGATGTAATACCTTGCTTTATCAGTGCTGATTTCATCTGGCATGCTGGCCATTTTCCTAGTTTTACTAGATGACTCTGAAGTCCCTCATTGTCCTTTCTAGTCTAAATCTTGTATCACTTTACCATTTAACAATGCTGCTTTTCTTGCCTTCCTGCTTTGTATGCTTTCTGTGACTCAGTTGTGATTCATTAAGTTTTCTGTACACTGAGTCTGAAGGTTTTAACTTCCTCACTTTTAACTTCAGGGTTTTTAGATTAACGTTCTTTTAAAAAACAAAACAAACAGAAAAAAAATCTCCCCTTTCCCAAGTGAGCACAACAGTACTAGTTTTTCCTACGATCCATCCACTGAGGCTAATGGAACTTATATGGCTGGTCACTTCATATTCTCCAACTTCAGTGAATTATGCATTTCATCATAGTGAGAGGGATTCCTTTCACTAAACTAGTATACAGAATATTAAAGCAAGTTGTTTCACACTCTCTGTGTAATTGTTCTTCCACTATCAATCCTCTATAAGTACTTTTATTTTAGACTGTATAGGTTCCATCATTTTTCTTAAGTTTTCAAGCTATTTTAGGGCAAATTCTCCCTGCAGATCCAGGCAGCTAAATTTGACTTCATTATTCCGCTCTCCCTACCTCTTCCGAACTCATATTAAACATCCAGGGATGATTCAAGAATATAGGTAGGGCATCAAAGATGAGAGCCAAGAGGAGGATTTTGTTTCTGTCTTACTTTGACTTGTCTACTTTGAACATGGCTTCTGACTGACTATTCCAATGACTTGTCGTTTGCTTCCATTATTTTGAAGCAGAACACATTGACTGACTAACGTACTCCAATAATGCTTAGGCACCACGGGGATGCACCACATTTTGTGTCTAGCTTTATGAAATATAGATGGAGCTGACTACAATCAGTAAATAAAATAATTACCATTAGAAAAAGTCAGATTTTTTCCTGCTGCTACAAAGTGTTGCTTGTAGCTGCTTGTTGAGGAAACTAGATGTGGAACCTAAATAGAAGGTAAGCAATGTCACTCACACGAAAGGCATGACACAGTTGTGTGTGCATTCCCTACCCCGTCCCACCCCAAAGATTGAAATGGTTGGAAAAATGAGAGCTCTTATTTGAGCAAACATATTTGTGTGCAGATTTGAATTTGAAATTGTACTATCATCACTGGTTTCCTTTTCAATCTTCTTCAGCTTCTCCTGAGCTGGGAGCTTTTTACCAGTTACATTTTCTTCTCTGCCACCTATTCGGTTTATCCACCAATAGGGAGAGGGCCACAATCTTCTGAGCCAGGGCTTGTGCTACAGCAGCTGATAATTAGGAACCAGAGGTGAGTGCTGTTTTCCTTGCAGAGGCCACTTTGCTGCCTTTAGTGTCATACTCTTCTGTAATTATTTCTGTGTCTCACTTCTCCTTACCCTTCAGTGCCTTATCGTTAAATATTTTAAATTAATTTTTTGGTGTGGCTTGGCATCCTCCTTTTGTCCTTATCCTGGAAAGTGCTGAACACCCACAACTTCTATTGAGAACAATGGCCATTCCATGTGCTCAGTGCTAGAGCTGACCGGTGGATGATGATCCTATTTCATGGCAATTTGGGGGGTTTTGAAATTAGTTATCGTTCTGCAGTGGAACAAAAACAAAATTTGTTGAATGTTTTTGTAAAAATAGAATTGTGTCAGTTTCTCTCTCTGACTCAGAACCTGAGCTTTTCAATTCAGGGAGGTAAGGGTGTGCATATATGTGTGAGTGTGTAGCTGTTGCATGGGGTTAGGACATTAGCCTGGGATGTGGGAAACCCAGGTTTAACTCCCTGCTCTGCTGCCTGATTTTGAGAAGAATTTTTCATCCCAGATCACTGAATTAAGCAAAGCAGGGATTTGAACCTGAGCCTCCCACATCCCAACTGTGTCTGCTTGCTTTCAACCTGCCCAGTGAAAACTTTATCAAAACTGCTCTGTCTCAGTGAAAAGCTTCAGCTTTGATGAAACAGCATATTTTGGCAAAAATTCATTTTGTTGAAAACATTCCAACTAGCTGTAATCAGCACTTCCAGAAGCAGGCCCATTGTGGGAGAAAAAATTATCTGAATACATGCATTATAGTGCTTGTGAAAGGTGCCAGTTGACAGCACTAGTACGCAGTTTTATTTTACCTACAGAGCACGTACAGCATGGGTGGAGAATGATAGTGTAACTCTCTCCGTGCTTTTTCCAACCCAAGGAATGAGAAGGGAGTTCATTCTCAATGCCATATATTTCTTTGAGAGACACAAGGCAGATGAGATAATATCTTTTATTGGACCAACTTAAAAGATATTACCTCATCTACCTTGTCTCTCTTATGCGCTGGGGCCAAACGTTTATTTCTTTGGGCTGTCTTGTAACATCACTCCTTAAGATGAATGGTACTGTGCTACTGTTAGGTCCAATGCTATTTCTTATGGCCCTCGCTGCACAGTGCCAGGTTACACTAAATTGGAAGGTAATTTTTTTTGTTAAAGTAGTTTGGTTTTCTTAAAAATTTAAAATTCTTGATGTGCTAAAATATATTTTTTATTATTAAGCTTTCTAAAGGGATAAGTTAATTTTATTCTAACTCATAGCATTGTTCATGAATTACAGCTATAGCTTTCTCACAAAAGATACACTGGGTACAGGAGAATATAATCTGTATTGAGTAGCTGCACCATGTGTCATACTCATAATGTCAAAAGTTTGTTTCTTTAACACACAAGCGGTGACTGAAATTATAACACATGAACATAAGAAACTGTTGAAAGAAAGAACAGCTGTCTATTGTACATAGTTTAGTGACAGCTGGGGCTTTCATTAAAATTACTCAGTGTCTACAGTTAAACTTTCTAAAGGAATGAAGTTTGAAATACTATGCTGTTTTTTTTAAAACCCGCTAAGCAACTTGTGCAGACTGAAAGTCAACAACTTAGAAATAAGTGAAATTAAATGGAGGATATTTTAGTATCTTTTTAATGGAGTAAAGTGAAGATCCTGCATATATGAGTACTCTATGCCTTCCCAGGAAACCACTCCTGACCCTTACAGGAACACACACACAAACACTGCTATATGTCAAACAGAAAATAGAATACATCATATTCAAACAATGATTATTTGCTAAATCTTGATGTGTGGTGGGGCTATGCGATGGCTGTGTCACTTTGATTAGATGGGTTTCAGAGTAGCAGCCGTGTTAGTCTGTATTCGCAAAAAGAAAAGGAGTACTTGTGGCACCTTAGAGACTAACAAATTTAATTGAGCATAAGCTTTCGTGAGCTACAGCTCATCCGATGAAGTGAGCTGTAGCTCACGAAAGCTTATGCTCAATTAAATTTGTTAGTCTCTAAGGTGCCACAAGTACTCCTTTTCTTTTTGATTAGATGCTGGAGCGAAGGCAGCTTTTTTTTTCTTCAAGCACTTTGGCTGCCTTTCTTCCCTAACAATGTCAGTTTAGGATTGCAAAGTATGGAGTGATGATGTTGTTGCTTTTACCTCACTGATTTCTATGCTTTGGACTACAGCAGAAAAAATGCAGACATTACAGTTATGGGTGAGACAAGGAAGTTGAATTCAGATGTGAATTCAGATTAGGTTTTAGCAATGGTTCAGCTTTCATATTCCAGACCAGTTAGGGTTTAGGTTTAGACTAGATGGTACCAAGATCTTCAGAATTAGTCTTAAGAGTTTTTAGTCTAATGAAATCAGCTCACCTAGTGTGCAGCTATATTCAAAACTGGTTTCCTGATGTAGGACCAAAACATTAGCATGTGGGCTCAGGGATTTGAATCCAGTTACCATGTCTCTGAAATTTGAAGGGGCACAGATTTAAGAGCCTGGTACCAGCCCACCTGCAATTCGAAAGGTTCCTAACATCTGTTACTGTCACCTAATGGGGGAAGGCCTGTAGGTGTACACTGTCTCACTGGAGGGCCTCGTTCCCAGAGGCGAAGTCTCGTACAAGTATTGCATGCAATTGGGACCTGATCTAACTCTTGCTGAAGTCACTTCAGACCCTTAAAGCATTTGAGGCTTGGTGCCATGTTTGAAGAATCTGCATGTTGGGGACTCTAAAGAGGATGGCAATTTCTGTTAGTGCTAATCCAAACTGTAAATAAACAAAGCTGGTTTTTAGCAATGAGGCTATTTAGGGATCCCTCTTGCATTTTCTGGGGAGTGAGGAGTGATGAGGAAAGACGTATCTGTAGAAGTCCCACTAGAACTCTTTCACTGCCTTAGATACCTTTGATAGGTGCTAGAATAGATTTTGGAAATACCAGGAATGCATTGGCTGGGTATGTCACACATACACAACTGGGCATTAGACTTCTCTTTTTTGTTACAATGAGATTGATTAGATGCTTCCTAGTTGAGAGAACTTGCTACACATGTACTACGTTGAGGTTTTGCACCTTGTCACTGCACAGTTATGGAAAACAAAATCACAAAACTGAGTCTATGGAAACCCAGGATCACTCAGCATTAAAGATGGGGTGAATGATAAAGAAGTAATAGCTAATATGCAGGCTTTGTTCAAATGTCTATTGGTTTTCAATTCCTGCTATGCCAAAACTGTCAGATCAGTAAACTTCTCAGAAAGTTATGAAGTTGTATTATTGTCTCCTTTATTTCTGGTGATACAGAGAACTTTCAATATTAAAGGAGTGTCTTTACCTCAGTGGTCCCCAAACTTTTGAGGGTCGTACCCCCTTATCTCTGTCTGCATCACCTACCCCCAAGCTAAGGTCATCAGCGGGGCTGCAGCTCTGGGGGACAGGGTGCAGACAGGTATAAGGGGATGAGGCTGGGGATGGGTCTAGGGCTGAGAGCTGGGCATGGCCAGGGGCCAAGGCTGGAGTGGGAGTGGAACCGCAGCCAGGTTGTGGTGGGGGCTGGCAGCCAGGCCTTCCATCAGGTGCAGCTCCACTCTGGCCTTGCCCTCAGCCTTGGCCCTGGGCTGGGAGTGGAGCAGCACTGAGGCTGGGGCCGAGGCCAGGAGTCAGGGACGCAGCTGGGGCGGGGAGGGGCTGAGTAGTGCTCCTTCCCCGGGTGATGCCGCAGCCCTCCCCCCGATGTTACTCCGTGCCCCCTTAAAGGGGTGTTCCCCACACTTTGGGACCTCTAATTTACCTAGAGAAGCAAGTGCCCACTTTCTGGATGTGGCATTTAGACATGAGAAGATATTAGATTTCTTTACATCTGAATTCTTCTGTGTTGGTGCCCCAAGGAGCTGTTTATCCAGAAAAGCTGCTTGTGATTTTTTGGATGGGACTAACCTTAGTTTCTTTAATTTTGATCAAGCCAGTTTATTGATTCCAAATTAGTCTCCCACTGGGCCCGGGTAGATTTTTGGTTGCATCTACTAACTGCATCTTCCCTTCTTAAAGCTGACATTAAGCCCCTTTTTGGCTGACTTTGTGTAATGGATTTAATCTGTGCCAGGATTATTGAGGGTCTGAGCCTGTAGTTTTACTCAGGATGAATGATAATCTGTTGAAAACTAGTTAAAAAAAAATTTATGAAAATTGGCAGGGAAATATTTTCTGGTTTGCAGGGGGGCTTACACATTGATGAGTTAACTTTTTAATTTTTTAAAGAGTACGTTGAAACGTAACCCTGTAACTGTATTTTTTTAGTGATATGACCCTACAGTTTAAATAGATAGAAGTATCTAAAATTGGTAGCTAGGAAGCAATGATGGAAAGTTTGGTTGGAAGGTGAAAAGGGGAAATGTAGTAACATAACTTAAGATAAATATTCAGAGATATGTTAATCCACAGAAATGCTCAGTAGCAGTCCTGATATGGAAGAAGTGTGTCCCAGAGCATGCAGGATTATCCAGAAGTTTGGTCACTAGCCAGTGTATTTGTCTGTCATTGTCGCTCCCATTTGTTTACAAAGATCTAAATGGCATCCTATCCAAAATGTTTAGCTTACGTGTCTTGGCACCGGCCAGATTATGAAGTTGGCAACTTGTGTTGTATTGCTTACAACATTCACTGTGCTATCTACCAGCTAGAGAGAGACTCTGTTACTTAGTAACAGGATGTTCGCATTCACACACAGCTGATGAATGTGCGGCTAAATGTAGTTCAGTGAAGGTTAAGGAAGTACAAGTTATACCCAGACTTCAGAACAGGAAACACATATTTTAATATCAATATTGGTTATAATGTTCAGTAGTCATGATTTCAAAACAGGTGGCAGTTACATACTGGAGAATGTGGCATGTGAAATTGTTAGTTTCTAGTAACTTTATTGAATGTTTGAAATTTGATACGAGAGAATTTTGCAGAAAAAATTCAATTTTAAAAATATCAAAAGTAAAAATACACAGTAAATGGAAAGGATGAGGGGAAATATTTAATTTTGAACATCTGAGATCACTTAAACATGTTGGTTACCAAATGACCTTGAAAATTTAGAATTTGGGAAAAATCACAAAAATGGGGCACTGAGCATATATCTGGAGTGATTAATAGAAGTGTGAGGTATAATACAAATTTGTTTTCCTGAGGTGAAATTATTACTTTCTGCTATTTGTCATGTTCCAACCACCTTTCTCTCCATGCTTGCTTTCTTCCTATTTCTAAAAGAAAAGGAGTACTTGTGGCACCCTATTTCTAGTTGTTCATTTTTTTTGTTGTTTCAGTGATTAGTTTCAGGGTTTCTTTGCATGAGTTTATGGTATTTTTAAGGCAATGTTAGTGGTTTGTTCTCAGTTCTGTTTTTATGACTACAGCAGCTCTTAAGGCAAACACTTTGACTTAAAGGGCCATGGAGAGATTAAAACTGTGTGACAGCTTATTGAGATATCTTTGTGTCTAAGGAAAAGGAGTAATTTTTAGGGTTTAATTGGTCAGTTCTCATTGTTAGCCAGCATGACTTGCTGTGGAATTTCCTTATGTAGCAAGGGCCCCAGGGGAATTGGGGTTAGAGGGAGAGGACATAAGGGGAGAACTGTGTGGGGGATGAATGAGAACTGGGGAGAGGAGGGAACCAGACAGTAGTCAGAAACTTGGGGATGCAAGGTGAGATCAAGGTGAGATCAGCTATGAGAGCTGAGGGAGTCAGTCTGGGGCTTAAAAGAGGTGATTTGGGGAAGGTAGACACCAGAGCTAGGGTGAACTGGCAGTGGGGAGGCAGAGGATGGGATAATGGGAAAAGATGGGAAGGAGACTATGACAAGTGGGGATTTTGGGTTGGGTAGAGTAGAGGGGGGCCATCTTGTGTACATTTCAAAGATCTCTGTGGCAGAAGTATGTTTGGCGAGATTGGGGCGGGCGTGTCAGAGGGAACTTGGAAGGACAAACAGAAGGGGGATATTTGGGGAGAGGGAAAGCCTTGGGGACTAGAGAAGAGATAATTAAGCTGCATTCAGGGAGGGCAGGATAGAATGGGTTGGAAGGAGGGGCAGGATTCTCCCCTATAGAATGGGCAGCAGTTCCTTCCCCAAACCCTGTGTGAGCTGAGTGAAACACAGGCCATTTGGATGGAGATGCTATATCTTCCTGATGCCTCTGGGGTTCCCCTGTTTGCTGGCTCCCAGACAATGAACTGCCTAGGCTTCCCCTGGTACTGTTATCTTTTGGGCATCCTGTGCCCCAAAAGAGGATTTTCCCTGTGTGGAGACGACTACAGAGAAGTTAATGCATCTTCAGCATCTCACAGGTTGTCAGGATGACCATGCACCCACCAGTAGGGGGCTTAGAAGTGCTCATCTTAATTAAAATAGATCCTCAAATAATTCTCACAGTTTATTCAGAGTGAGGAAACACCTCTTACTAGGAAGCTTTCCAACAGCTAGACTGAACAAAGTTAGTGATGTTCTCCTTTGACTAGATATCCAGCAGCCCTACAGTACCAAAATCAATTACATACTACCCCCAGACATAACACTGGGTATCATGCCTTCTCCTATAGCCCACCTAGCAAACTAAATGAGTTTACACCTCCCACTGTGGATGCAGAGCCAGGAAAATGAAATGTCACCTCTTCTACTGCCTTGATCCATTCTGAGGAGATGTGATTTCTCATTTCAGCAGTCCAGTCCTAGAATAATCCAGACAGCAATTGTGTGGGTGCTAGATTGGTGAGGAGACTGTAACATGACAGGAAAGACAGCCAGCTTTTCTCATTAGTATCTTCTGCACTCTCCCAACAGAAGAACATCTCACTAATTTAAATACTGTGGATCTGGAAGTCAAGGATGTGTGTGTGTGTGTGTGTGCACTACTGAACACCTAGTATGTATGCCTCCATATTCCAGCTCCAAATGTAAAGAAATTAAAGAAGCTAATTCCACCTATACATACAAGCTTCGACATTTCACATGTACTTCTGTGCATCTCATTCACAGAAACCACAGGCTCTGTGGTTGATCGACTATTTCAGTTAGAGGAACTTATTACCAAGTGTCCTGCTGTGGCTGCTGTTGTTCTGGCCAGAGTCATAGAAGAAGATTGTGTTAATGAAATGAATACCTAATGTGGAACAGGGTAGTCCAAGT
Source organism: Dermochelys coriacea (assembly GCF_009764565.3). Classification (NCBI taxonomy): domain Eukaryota; kingdom Metazoa; phylum Chordata; order Testudines; family Dermochelyidae; genus Dermochelys; species Dermochelys coriacea. The sequence continues at coordinate 19,401,303 of NC_050079.1, forward strand.
GAGAGCTGAGAGCCTGAGAAAATCTATTATACAACATCAATGACAGCCAATTCATTTCCCTTTCTTCTTTACCATCATTGGAAAAACCTGTTACAAGACCAAGAAGAGCTATTGTAGTATATGAGCTAAAATATTACCACATGTGAGAAGGTCAGTCTCCACACTTTCACTGTGGAGCATTTTGTTTTATTTTTGGAGTATCACAGATTTTGTTTAATTTCAGGTTTTACAGAGTCAAGTGAAGTTTACCCAGCTTGTGACATTCCCCATTCAAAAATAACCAGCTATTGAATAACTTGTTCAGGTTAGGAGCATTACAGAAAATAATATACTTCACCACATCGACACTAGTGACTGTGCAAGTCCATGCATGTGGTTGTACCATAACCCCCATTATCCATACCTAAACCCCAGAGGCCTGTGTCTGAAGGCGAGTTAAGGGTGAGTAAGCTAGCATGCCTGAGGGGTGTAGGTAAGTACACGCCTTAGGCTGTGGCCAGTTTGCAGTGTGAATGGGCATAAGGGACGTGTGCCGGGTCTCAGGTTTCAATAGTCCTCTACCCCCATTCCCTAAACCCTTTCCACTAACCCTTACCTAATCTATAAAGGTCTCTGCCCCTGTTTTCACTGATAGTAGTGTGCTGTGCTGACTATATCACAACAGCTTTCTACTGCACTCTTTACAGCTCAGTACAGGTGACAATGGATCCAGCTCTGAAAGCTGGTCAGCCTATTGTACCTGGGTGCTGATCAATGTGTGGTCAGAGTACACTGTGCTCCATGATTTCACCTGCAGTGGCAGGAACATTCATGTCTGCCAGGAAATTTCATGGCAAGTGGAGCAGGTGGATGTTCAGCGGACTCCAGCCCAGAGCTGGGAAGGCGTAAAGCACTTGAGGCTCCTGTACAGGAGCTGAAAAGACTCCAACAATCTCTCAAGGAGGGCGTGTGTAGATTGCCCTTCTGTGTGCAGCTTGACTGGGTGAAGTCAAGGGCTCCCAGTTCAGAGCCTGAAGTGGCACATGTGATCCTGCACATCTAGCTAGGGAGATGGTTGAAGAACCCCTCCCATTATGAGTCTGAGGAGGACTCCGAGCCTCAGCGGGAATCAGAACCTGAGGCTGGTAAAACAATGGCCTCCAGGTTCTGCAGTACAAATCCCCTTTGCTTTGTGCTTACAATCAGGCCTCTCCCATGTTGGAAGCATATTTAAAAGCAAAACAAATTACTTCCTATTGTGTTTTATTGATAAATAATGCGACTAGTTGGACCCATGTGCATTCTGGGATCTGTACATTATTAGGTGGCCTGCTGCTTGTATTCTGATGTCAAGGCACAGCATTTATTGTATGTGTTTTTGTACATAGCACTATTCAGAGTTTACACTTGTTGATCTAATGGAGTCATTTCTCTAAAATGGAGGAACAGCACTCGTGGAAAGGGGAAAATTTTTTTTTAAATAAAATTTTCAGCAGCCACAGATCATGGCCTGATTTAATAAACAAACCAAGAAAAACCCTCCACCCCCTAAAATATACCTAGCTGATTATATTTGTGTTTCTGTCATAGAGTGGAGAACTAGAGACGTGCAGTGGCATAATCTGGCCTTACACCTCCCCAGTCGCATCTGTTTCCCTGGGCTGCCCTGATCTCACTTGCCTTTAGTCCTCTGCTGCTGTGAGGATTGCTCCCAGGGAGTAGGGCTGTGTGCCATTTGGTGGTACAGAACTGCCGCATGGTTTCCCAAATTCTGCCCTCCATCCTCGCTCAGTGAAACAGCACCAGGTCTGCTTCCAGAAGCCTCTCCCTGGCCATAAGGGCTGGAATTGCTTTGTAAAGTCTGCTTTGCATGTATAATTAGCTGCACATGTTTGACTGGAGCAAGGTAGGCATTGAGATGTGAAAAATGGCCTTTATGATGCTTTTAATCTGCTTTTATGGCTCGCATGCTTGCAGTTAATTTTTTAAAGTGTTTGCTAGCTGAATGGGCTTTCCCTAGTTTACTCAGCTGCAGACATAATGCCCACCCATTTTGGCATACAGAGCACTGGCAGAGTAATTCAAGAATGAGAAAACTGCCAACAATTATAACTATTAGTAGTCTACAAGGCAAATTCATCCCTGGTGTAAAATTGCATGCTCCAATAGTTACCTCAGGGAGGAATCTGTCCTGGTATCAGTTACTTAAATAGAAGCAGCTTCACTGAAGCTGTCATTGCTAAGTGTTTCCTTTGTGAAGCAAATAGTGAGAGCAGGATACTGAAGGTTTAACAATGGAATAAATGTGAGAGTCTTATGGCCTGGGGGAAGATTCCTTATGTAAGGGGATCCACAGTGTAAAATAAATATTAATTAGGTGGGGAGGCTTTCAGACCTGACCTTTAACATTAATCCATTCTGAGTGAAGCAGCTATAGAAATATCCTCACTCATAGTGAGACTCTGACATCCAGGAATCACTTGCTCTTAGAGGATGTCTCATCTACAAAAACTTTTCAGAAACCCCTGAGTACTTGCTCTGATCAGATACTGATTCTCTCTCTCTCTCTCTCTCTCTCTCTCTCTCTCTCTCTTTTTTAAGTTTTCATACACAGTGCTTTGTTGCATCCATTTGAGTGTCCTTGTGTCTGTTCTGGGAACGCTCCTATATGCTGATATCCAGTTCTAGTCTGTGTGGATGGAAGCGGAATGAAAGGGTAAGTGTGGGTAGAATTTGGAAGCTGAGTTTGAGTTTGATATGGGTTTCAGAAAATGTAATCAGAGCTTGAGTTTTGGGCAGGGAGTGCTAACCTTCCTATGGTCTGTATCCTGAATTGTGGGAGAGAACATGGGCAAAAACTGAAGCTTCTTCTTGTATATTTCTTTGCAAGCAAGTAAGTTATGTCTGCTCTGAACTACACGTAGTTGAAACCTGCTGTAGATAAAGAATGATAATAGATGATAATTCCTTGAGGCAGGGACCATAGCTCCCGCTCAGTCTATAGAGCATTGAGCACATTGTCAGCACTTGGTAAGAGCCTGATCCTGGGAGGTGAGGGAAGTCACCTACAAGGACTGAATTCTCCCGCATTTCGCATAGTCTTTAGTGGGAGTTGCTTGCTAAGCACCTCACAGCATCTGGTTCTAAAAACCCCAAACCTCTTAATCTACTTTTTTGTCCTGTATTAATCTTCACTCTGCATATCGTAACCCCGTTGACCAATGTCTGCCCACTTCAGTGACTAATGGAAATATCAGATATCTTGTATGAAAGAAAGAAGCTTCAGTTTAAGGAGAGCAGACTCTATGTGTGCGTCTCTGAAAGGTGAAGTCCATATTTTTTTAGAGCAGTAATTTGATTTTTCCCTGTCACTTTTGTTTTCATATTTCACACAGTAGTAGGAACTTGTACGCAACATATCAAGGTTTCAGTCCCCGTCATTTTATAACAGCTTTGCATTTATTCTAGACATACTGTCTGGCTGCACATTGAATAATACATTTAAAATGGGGCTTTTTGTAATTAACTCTTAGAATATCTACATATGAATGCTGAGAACTAAATTCTGCTCTCATTTAAACTGGTGTAAATCCAGATAAATTACTCTGGATTTAATAGATGCATCTGAAAGGAAAATTTGGCCTTGTGTCTGTTATCCTGTTTGCTGATCTAGTACAACTGGATCATTTGATTTTCTTCTGTTGCAAACTGAATGTCATTGTTATATGACTGCTTTTGTTAGTTGCTTTTAGCATCTTTGTGTAAAGTATCCAACAGTCTGAACCACAGAAGCCAAATAGAAGGTAAAAAGTAAGCTTCATGTTCAGTCTTTACAAATGTTAAAAAGGAAAGAGTGGAAAAGCTGGTGGATCTGATCATCGTAATTATATTCTTAATTATTAATAATACTGCTGTAAAGTATCATTTTACGCTACCCTTCTGTATTTAGATCTGATAATGGAAGGTTGCAGGCTGAACATTGTTTGTTCCAGTCTCTCTGCCAAATTTCCAAACGGATTCTCTTTGTCGTGCAAGCTTGCCCAGTTGGCTTGATGCTTACATGCTTTCGGTGCCACATTAAGTAATATAATATCTTTGTAAAATACAAAATAACAGTGCAATTGTTTGTACCCTCTCAAAATTAGCTGCATTTTAATTTTCATCGTGTATCATTTGTGACACTATAAAACACACCCTGCCTTGTATGAATAAAAACCTTGTCCCATCTTGTATGGATGCAGGGAGCCTTTTCTCTTCTTCAGTGCTGCACCCAGGCAGGAATAAAGCATGATGCATTTGTCCTGGACATCCGGGAAGAAACAAGATTCAAGGGATGTGGTTTAAACTAGGATGTTATTTAATTAACTTAAATCCTCTGGGATCTACCCAACATAACTCATACAGTGCAGGTTATCATTCCTTCCACAGTTATTTCTATTTGGTAGAGATAGAGCCATTGGCCCCCTACCCCTCACCTCTCCACAGCTTGTTCCCAACCCATTGCTGGGATCCAACTGCCCTCTTCTAATATGAGGACTGGGGGGGTTGAAAAGGGGGTGTCTCCTCACTGAACCAGACATTGGGAGCCTCAATCCTGTCCCCCAACTTCTTTATGGGATGCCTTCTCCTAAATCCACATCCAATTCCTATTTATCAGGAAACTAGGCCCCTATCAAATGAGAACCTGCACTGGGCACCTTTAAGGTTGTGAGGGTTGCAATCCCCAAGACCTGGGACAGGGGCCATGTTCAACCTCTTGGTTCCTGAGTGCCTGGTGTTGTCTGGCAGCAGACATTGGGGGTAGGGAAACATACATTGATTGTCATTTGAGCAGATGTAAGGAATGTTGCTGAGTGTGCGGTCCTAGGGCCCCCTGAACTATCTTGTCCTGTGCAGGCAGAATAGCTTAGGAGCCCTCCTCTTGGTGGCTAATTCTCCTGTCCGTATAGCAGAGGACTAAGGGCTGGATTTTGCCTAGATTGCAAAATATGCACCTGGGTACTGATTTGGGTTTTGAAGCTCCTGAATTTTGGTGGTGGTTTGGTTCTGAGATTTTAGTCTAGTGCTATCTTTAATAATAGTAATAAGAATAATATATAATATTAATAGATACTAAATCCTGGATCTCCAGCAGCTTTGTTAACTTGGTAAAGCTTTGTGAGATAGGAAAGTATTAATAACCCAGTATTATAGATGAGAAAAACGATGCACAGAGATAAAGTACAAAGTTACATAGGAAGTCTATGACCAGATCCAGAGGCAAAGCCCATCTTTTCTGACTCTTAGGGGCATGTGATTTAGTCAGAAGTTAGCTGTAGAGATCACAAGTCAAGATGTACTGTAAATATTGCACAATAGATATGCTCCCCCCCCAAGAGTTATATTGCACCATCCGAAGCCCTAAGACTATTTCTCCATTTGCGGGTCTCCTCCATCCCTTTCACCTGAACATTAAAATGGCCTCTATTGTGATGTAGCTTAGCACAATTGAAAAACATGTCTAGCAAGGTCAAAATACAGACCATTTGCAAGACAGGCAGTGATTTTTTTCAGCATATCAAGTATCCTGGACCTTGGTTTTAACCACACGATGATCGTTCCCTCACCCGTTTGTTCTTTGGCTTTGTCTGCACTGACACAAAGGTGACTTTTTATACAGTGAGATAACTAATGGCAATCGTTACCTCGCTGGAAAATTCTAAGTAAAGACAAGACACTTGTAGATTTTACCACAAGATAGATAGGTGACACCCACCACCCTGGTTAACCTCACCAGCTTTTCCTCATGATAAAGTACAGTGCCTTTCTCCACTATGTTTTTGCTGCAGGATAGCTAATGCTCATTAGTTATCCCACAGTAAAACACACCTTTTTTAATCAGTGAAGACATAGCCTGTGCTAATTCCAAAAGCTGTCTTCAGTGACACTCATGCATCTCCACTGCAGTCACTGGCCCTAAGTAAAGGACTGTCACTTTGTATATCAGGATCCTACTTTACTCTTTCCCAAAGTAATCTAAGGCAGTGTTTTTCAAAGTTCGGGTTGTGACCCAGTTCTGGGTCATGGCATGTAAGGCACTGGGTCACCTTGCTCAGTACCCAGGGACCCTAGCGGCTCTGGTCAGCACCTCCGACCAGGACGTTAAAAGTCCCGTTGGTGGTGCTGCCCAGGCTCTTGCCTACCTGTTCTGACACCGCGTTGCACCCTAGAAGCAGCCAGCAATAGGTCTGGCTTCTAGGCAGGGGGACCACAGGACTCGTATGCTGCCCCCGCCCGAGCACCAGCTCCACATTCCCATTGGCCGGGAATGCTGGGGTGGCAGAGCCACGTGGAGCTGCTTGTGTGCCTCCGCCTAGGAACCGGACCTGCTGCTGGCTGCTTCTGGGGCAAAGCGCGGTCCGCGGTGCCAGTACAGGCGGGAAGCCTGCCTCCGTACCCCGGCTGCGCTGCTGACGGGGAGCCACTGGAGGTAAGTCTGCGCTCCAACCCCGCACCCCAATCCCCTGCCCCCGCCCAGAGCCTCCTGCAAACCCAGAGCCCCCGCCTACACTCCAAACCCCTCATCCCCAGCCCACCTCAGAGCCTGCACCCCCAGCCCAGAGCCATGACCCCCTCCCACACCATGGCACAAGCCCTGAGCCCCCACCCCAACCCGGAGCCCCTCCTGCACCCCAAACCCCTCATCCCAAACAGCAAAAATTAAGATGTTTCTACACCAATGCTAGGAGCCTAGGTAACAAAATGGAGGAACTAGAGCTACTGGTGCAGGAAGTGAAACCAGATATTATAGGGATAACAGAAACAAGGTGGAATAGTAGTCATGACTGGACTACAGGTATTGAGGGTATGTGCTGTTTAGGAAAGACAGAAATAAAGGTAAAGGTGGTGGAGTAGCATTGTATATCAATGATGAGGTAGAATGTAAAGAAATAAAAAGCGATACAATGGATAAGACAGAGTCCGTCTGGGCAAAAATTACATTGGGGAAGATAACTAGTAGAGCCTCTCCTACAATAGTGCTTGGGGTGTGCTATAGACCTCCGGGATCTAATTTGGATATGGATAGAGCCCTTTTAAATATTTTAATAAAGTAAATACTAATGGAAACTGCGTGATCATGGGAGACTTTAACTTCCCAGATATAGACTGGAGGACCAGTGCTAGTAATAATAGGGCTCAGATTTTCCTAGATGCGATAGCTGATGGATTCCTTCATCAAGTAGTTGCTGAACCGACTAGAGGGGATGCCATTTTAGATTTGGTTTTGCTGAGTAGTGAGGACCTCATAGAAGAAATGGTTGTAGGGGATAATCTTGGTTTAAGTGATCATGAGCTAATTCAGTTCAAACTGAAAGAAGGATTAACAAAAATAAATCTGCAACTAGGGTTTTTGATTTCAAAAGGGCTGACTTTCAAAAATTAAGGAAATTAGTTAGGGAAGTGGATTGGACTGAAGAATTTATGGATCTAAAGGTAGAGGAGGCCTGGAATTACTTTAAATCAAAGCTGCAGAAGCTATCGGAAGCCTGTATCCCAAGAAAGGGGAAAAAATTCATAAGCAGGAGTTGTAGACCAAGCTGGATGAGCAAGCATCTTAGAGAGGTGATTAAGAAGAAGAGAAAGCATACAGAGAGTGGAAGATGGAGGGATCTGCAAGGAAAGCTACCTTATTGAGGTCAGAACATGTAGGGATAAAGTGAGACAGGCTAAAAGTCAAGTAGAGTTGGACCTTGCAAAGGGAATTAAAACCAATAGTAAAGGTTCTATAGCCATATAAATAAGAAGAAAACTAAGAAAGAAGAAGTGGGGCCGCTAAACACTGAGGATGGAGTGGAGGTTCAAGATAATCTAGGCATAGCCCAATATCTAAAAATACTTTGCCTCAGTCTTTAATAAGGCTAAAGAGGATCTTAGGGATAATGGTAGCATGGCAAATGGGAATGAGGATATAGAAGTAGATATTACCATATCTGAGGTAGAAGCGAAACTGAAACAGCTTAATGGGACTAAATCGGGGGGGCCCAGATAATCTTTATCCAAGAATATTAAAGGAATTGGCACCTGAAATTGCAAGCCCATTAGCAAGAATTTTTAATGAATCTGTAAACTCAGGAGTTGTACCATATGATTGGAGAATTGCTAATATAGTTCCTATTTTAAGAAAGGAAAAAAAAAGTGATCGGGTAACTACAGGCCAGTTAGTTTGACATCTGTAGTATGCAAGATCCTGGAAAAAATTTTGAAGGAGAAATTAGTTAAGGACATTGAAGTCAATGGTAAATGGGACAAAATACAACATAGTTTTACAAAAGGTAGATCGTGCCAAACCAACCTGATCTCCTTCTTTGAGAAAGTAACAGATTTTTAGACAAAGGAAACACAATGGATCTTACCTAGACTTCAGTAAGGTGTTTATACTGTGCCATATGTGGAATTATTAGTTAAATTGGAAAAGATGGGGATCAATATGAACATCAAAAGGTGGATAAGGAATTGGTTAAAGGGGAGACTACAACGGGTCCTACTGAAAGGTGAACTGTCAGGTTGGAGGGAGGTTACCAGTGGAGTTCCTCAGGGATCAGTTTGGGACCAATCTTATTTAATCTTTTTATTACTGACCTCGGCACAAAAAGTGGGAGTGTGCTAATGAAGTTTGCAGATGATACAAAGCTGGGAGGTATTGCCAATTCAGAGAAGGATCGGGATATTATACAGGAGGATCTGGATGACCTTGTAAACTGGAGTAATAGTAATAGGATGAAATTTAATAGTGAGAAGTTTAAGGTTATGCATTTAGGGATTAATAACAAGAATTTAGTTATAAGCTGGGGATGCATCAATTAGAAGTAACAGAAGAGGAGAAGGACCTTGGAGTATTGGTTGATCATAGATGACTATGAGCTGCCAATGTGATATGGCTGTGAAAAAAGTTAATGCGGTTTTGGGATGCATCAGGAGAGGTATTTCCAGTAGGATAAGGGGTTTTAGTTCCATTATACAGGCATTAGTGAGACCTCACCTAGAATACTGTGTGCAGTTCTGGTCTCCCATGTTTAAAAGGATGAATTCAAACTGGAGCAGGTACAGAGAAGGGCTACTAGGATGATCCGAGGAATGGAAAACTTGTCTTATGAAAGGAGACTTAAGGAGCTTGGCTTGTTTAGCCTAACTAAAAGAAGGTTGAGGGGAGATCATTGCTCTCTATAATATATCAGAGGGATAAATACAGGAGAGGGAGAGGAATTATTTAAGCTCAGCACCAATGTGGACACAAGAACAAATGGGTATAAACTGGCCACCAGAAGTTTAGACTTGAAATTAGATGAAGGTTTCTAACCATCAGAGGAGTGAAGTTTTGGAATAGCCTTCCAAGGGAAGCAGTGGGGGCAAAAGATCTATCTGGCTTTTAGATTCTACTCGATAAGTTTATGGAGGAGATGGTATGATGGGATATGTGATTTTGGTAATTAATTGATCTTTAATATTCAGGGTAAATAGGCTGAATCCCCTGAGATGGGATATTAGATGGATGGGATCTGAGTTACCCAGGAAAGAATTTTCTGTAGTATCTGGCTGGTGAATCTTGCCCGTATGCTCAGGGTTTAGCTGATCGCCATATTTGGGTTCAGGAAGGAATTTTCCTCCAGGGCAGATTGGAAGAGGCCCTGGAGGTTTTTCATCTTCCTCTGTAGCATGGGCACGGGTCACTTGAGGGAGGATTCTCTGCTCCTTGAAGTCTTTAAACCACGATTTGAGGACTTCAATAGCTCAGACATAGGTGAGGTTTTTCGTAGGAGTGAATGGGTGAGATTCTGTGGCCTGCATTGTGCAGGAGGTCGGACTAGATGATCAGAATGGTCCCTTCGGATCTTAGTATCTATGAATCCCCAGCCCCACCCCAGAACCGGCACCCCCAGCCCAGAGCCCTGACCCCCTCCCACACCCCTGCCCCAACCCTGAGTCCCCACCCCCAACCCGGAGCCCCTCCTGCACCCCAAACCCCTCATCCCCAGTCCCACCCCAGAGCCTGCCCCCAGCCCAGAGCCCTGTCCCTCTCCCACACCCCAACCCCTTGCCCCAGTCCAGAGCCCCCTCCCATGCCCATAACCCCTCATTCCTGGCCTCACCCCACAGCTGTCACTCCTGCTCCCCAATCCTCTGCCCCAGCTCTGAGCCCCTCCCACACCCCAAACCCCTCATCCCCAGCTCCGCTGGGTCATTGGCATCAACAATTTTTTTCAGTCGGGTCCCCAGGAAAAAGTTTGAAAACCACCAATCTAAGGTAAGTAGTTTCTTACAATACACTCATCCAAGCAGAGATAATTGCTTGTTATAATTATTGATAATGCATCCGATGAAGTGAGCTGTAGCTCACAAAAGCTTATGCTCTAATAAATTTGTTAGTCTCTAAGGTGCCACAAGTACTCCTTTTCTTTTTGCGAATACAGACTAACACGGCTGCTACTCTGAAACCTATAATTGCTTGTTGTAATCATGCGTCAGTGGATCACCACTGAGGATGCCAAATTCAGGATGAACTGCTGAGAAACAGGGCAAACACAACCCAAAACTGGTGGTTATTCTTTCATAAGATATAACAAACCAGCCACAAAGTAAACTCCTGTTTCACTACGCTGGCTAACAAGAAGTCATAAAAGCAGTTTCCCCTTGGGCATTCCAGTTCTTATTTCCCTCCAAAACCACTGGATTGAGAGATGAGTGGTTCTTTACAACCAGTCTCATCAAATGAAAGGTTCTTCTGAATCCCAAGGACCAGTCACATACCCAGGTCTTATATAACTTAGATTTTACCCAAAAATCTTGCTGATACCAATCCTTTAGTATCTAAAATCTAAAGGTTTATTCATAAAAGAAAGAAAGAAAGGTGAGTTAAATTGGATAAGGGAATCAAATATATACAGTAATTGCATAGTTCTTGGTTCAGGGCTTGTAATAGTGATGAAATAAACTGCTGGCTTAATAAGTCTCTAGTTGCTTCCAATCATTGGAAGATCCTTAGTCCATTGGTAAGAATGCTCACCTTAGTATAAGTCCACATTCCAGAGGCTGGAGCAGGAGAGAGGCAAAATGGAGGGGTTTCCAGACCTTTATGTCCTCTGCCATGTGGAGGGAATCCCATTGTTCTTACTGTGAAAAATTATAGCAACAAGATGGAGTTTGGAGTCACACAGGCAAGTCCCATGTCCATGCATTTCACCTAGGCACAGCAGGAAATTCCATTTAGTGTAGATGGGCATCTCCCATGGTCCATTGTCAGTTAAATGTTCTTTTGATGGGCCCTCCATTTGAATAGTCCCTTCATGATGTGCTGGGTAGCTACCTTGGGGGTGTTACCCCAGGAGCAAACATTTGAAATCCAGGTATAGGGCCAATATTCATAACTTCAAATACAAAAATGGTCCATGCATACAAATAGCATAATCATAACCAGAAAATCATAACCTTTTCGTAGACATCTTACATGCGACATTTTGTCAAGATTTGTTGCAAATATATACAGTGGTTGCAACCATGATCTATATGGTCATATTTTAATCAGATAATGTCACACTTGCAAAGAGCTAAAACTAGTAGTTACTATCTTTTATTGCATTAACAGAGGCAAAATGAAGCCACAGCACAGAACTGCAAGTAGATTTCCATCATTACTTCTGCAAAATTTACTTCTTTTCTCAGGTCTTCCAATGTTTTTTTTTTCTTTATGTGAAATGTACTGGTAGTCTTATTTTAACATTTATGACAATAATGTCCATAGGCCCCATGAGGATCATTGTGCTGGGCACTGTCCAAAAATATAAAAAGATATGGTCCCTGCTCCAAAGAACTTACCATCTAAAAACTTATTAAATTCTTACTAAAACAAAATAAAAGTGCAGTAATTTACTGGGGGCTCAGTTTGTATGCATATTGTCATAAATATGCTTTTCACTTCAATTTTGGGGAAAATGTTTAAACGAGCCTTTGCGTGCCACTAGCTGTGTGTTCACAAAATTGCTTGACACATACATGGCCATGCTTTATGGGTGCAATGCACTTGAAATAGTTCATCACCTGTGTCTACTTAAATGTTAATTTACACCTGTAAAACCCCTTGACCATGAAGGATTTTGCAGGTGCAAATTAATACTTGTTTGAGCACAGGTGTTAAATTATCTAAACCATGTGTACAGGTGGATGTACCTGTGTGAGAAATTCTCTAGAATGCATATATGGAGGCTGACAATTTATGTTTGTCTCCTCAATTCCTATGGCATTGTTGCCCTCTAAAGGTCACCTGTACTGATACAATCGTAGTGATGTGAATACCGCATTAATGTCTGTCACTGCATGTGGGAACAATGCTAGTGAATGACAGCTGCAACCAAAGTTGCATTTTTTAAATATAAGAACAAAAAGTTAAATTGGGCAAAAACAAGAAAGCCCAATTGTATACAGAGGACTCTGATTGACTTCAAGTGATTTGGCCATCGTCTTCTGCTGAGTTTGTTTCCTCTCTTATCGGTGATGCAGGAAATGAGCTGCAAGGATACAGATAGAACCTAGTACTACAGATAAGGAAGTGAAATGATTGAAATGCCTGGTGTAGTGTCAGATAAGATGAAATGCTAAGTTTATCACACACACACAATTCTAGTAAGATCTAACTAGGCTTTGCTTAATTCAGTAAAAGACTTCAGGCTACCCGGGTTACTGCCACACAGGCTAAAAAAAAATGGGAGCTTTGTATCAGGAATCTTCACTGCACAGATCCCTTTGTTTGAGCGTGGGAGGATTTTGTGTGTCTGATTACATAAAAAGATTTACGGTAAGGGACTTTTTAAAAACTTTAAATTTAGTTTTGAAATAACACTAGTCACCATTTTTGTAAGTACTGTGTAGGTTTGATACTATCTTCCAAATATTGTAGTCCTTTCTTATGCAAAACTGTCACTGAAGTCAATGGGAGTAGTACCTGACATGAGGAAATAAATATTGTCTATTTTGCAAGGTTCTAAGTAACAAACATATTGACTAGTATGCTGAGCAGCAATAAAATTAAATGGATGTGAATTGTTTGCATTATTGCAGCTATTTGCTTTAGAATGGATCTCATAACTGTCTGAGATTTTAGAATAAAGAAGTGGCTCATAAAAGCTAAATACTTGTGCACAAATTTACAAGAGCCTGACATAATCACTGTGAGGGAAAAGAGCAATTAATCACAGACTTAGTGGGTATCACAACAGAGCATTTTTTCCCCTAAGTATTAGCTAAATACTTGTAAATTGAGACAATCTTGTCACTAACAGTAATGGACCTGCCCCCTTACTTCAGCTGAAATCAAAGAAGGGTTTTACCATGGACTTAAATAAGAGCACAATCATGCTCTTATTGGGGCAATTTTCAAGCAGCCAAATTGTGTCTGCTTATTTGGCAAGCAGCTAAAGGGACACAGTTAACTTGAACATTGCATACTGAATGTCTGCAAAATGTGTACCTCATATTATCACTTATACTGTGGTAACACCTAGATGCCCTAACTGAGATCAGAACCTCATTGTGTTAGGTACTGTGCAAACACTATAGCAAGAAACATGCCCTGCCCCAAATAGCTTACAATCTATAGAGACAGGGCAGACCAAGGGTGAAAGGAGGAGCGGGCACAGAGCGGTGAAATGACTTGCCAAAGTCATGCAGCAGATCGGTGGCAGAGTTGGAAGTGGATTCAGGTTTCTTGACTCCCGATCCAGTAACCTTTCCATTGGACTATGCTGCTTCTCAATCCTAGATCGATAGTTACAAGTAACTCTTAGATTGTTATAGTGGAAGGAAGTTAGTGGGGAAACAATATTTTACTCTGTGTTTTTTTATTTTTATTTTTTTACTTGACACATTTGACAGCACTTTCAATACAGTCAGTTTCACTATCTCATTGCACAGTCAGTCAGTTAGTTTCTCCTTTGGTGAAAATATCCTTATTGGACGGAAATAGAAAACCCATCTGTATATAGAATATAGATTTTAAGGAACTATTTAAAAAGTTGCAGGGCATACTGTTTACGTGGGAGTCTAACAGAACCTAGAATTGTTTTTGGACATTCTTTCAGACTGTTTGGAAGAAGTAATCCATTTATTTTGCCCAAATAGCTTCCTACAGAAGGCATTTAAATTGTTTTCATTTATCTCATTTAACTATTTAAGCAGGTGCATGACATTTGAGATAATACCCTAATCTAGTACAGTAATATTACAAATAGCATACATATGTTTAATACCAAAGGTCAAATCCTGACCTTATTGAAGTCAATGGCAAAACTTCTATTGACTGTAATGGATCCAAGATTTCACCTGAAGATTTTAAGGGACTCCACTGTGTGTAATGTAATGCTTTTAATGTAGCCAGAGCTATTGTGAAACATTTTTTATCATTGGATCACTTAATAATCAAAGAATGATCAAGGAGATTGGTTGTTCTTGATTGCTGTGGAACTCCTTGCCAGAGGATGTTCTGAAAGCCAGGACTATAACAGGGTTCAAAAAAGAACTAGACAAATTCATGGAGGATAGGTCCATCAATAGCTATTAGCCAGGACGGGCAGGGATGGTGTTCCTAGCCTCTGTTTACCAGAAGCTGGGAATGGGTGACGGGATGGATCATTTGATGATTAACTGTTCTGTTCATTCCCTCTAGGGCACCAGGCATTGGCCACTGTCAGAAGACAGGATACTGGGCTAGATGGACCTTTGGTCTGACCCAGTATGGCTGTTTTTATGTTAAAGGGCCAGCAGAGTTACACCAGGGTAACTGAAAGCAGAATTCGCCCCTTTATTTTTATGACATATACCACCCAACTGCTTTTTCATGAAGAGTGACTAATGCTATCTTTAAGTTGCCTATGGTAAAATTTGAGATAATTTTCTGTTAATATTGTTTTAATTTCTCTTTCAGTAAAATACATGTTGAACGATGACATGACATTAAACATGAAATGTAGCATGCAGTGTTTTTAAAATGACTTCTGTCAAAAAGAAATGCAATTAAATTAAGCCAGATTTCTGAGGAATTAATTTGTATGTTTCTGAAGTTAATACATAATGCAAAATATGTTAGTGAGGACTGGTATAATCTAGGTTTTTATGCATTGAAGGAAATTGCACTTAGGGTTGTAATGAGTAAAAATTAAATTCCAGAGCTGCAGTTATGTGCTCTCCTGGGGCTTTTGTGGCTTGGATTTTTGTTACTTAGAGGTAGTGTGGTGTAGTGTCTATAGCATTGGACTGGGACTCAGGAGACCTGCATTCCACATCCAGCTATGGCACTGGCCTGGTGGATGACATTAAGGCAAGTCACTTACCCCTTCTGTGCCTTAGTTTTTCCCATCTCTAGAACTGCGATAATGATACTGACCTCTGTTGTAAAATTCTTTGCATTCTGCAGATGAAAAAAGCTATTGTTGCTGCTAGCAGGCTGGCTTACAGGACAACTGACACAGTTGCTGGTAAAAAGCACTTTATTTCCCTTTCCACAGCAATATATATACACAGCACTTGTTTATTCCTTTTCTGTTGTTTATCACCCAATGTTCTCATCATTCTTATCTTTGGGTTCCATTATCTTGTGGTGGTAAAGACTCTCAGGTGCTGCTTATCTCATTAATCCTTAGTTCAGCCAAAGTTTAGTCCTCAGTCCAGCCAAAATCTTCTGGCCTTGTCCTTTATCTTGCCACCCGCAGCCCTGCCTCTTGTACTGTTATTTTCCATTACTTGGCACACATTTCTAAAACATCTGATACTCAGCATTTCCCACAAGCTATGTATTGTTGTTGTTGGCTTTCATGAGTCCTAAACTGAATCAAGAATCAAAATAACTTGATTTTTTTGTCTGTGGAAGCCTTTGGCTACAACACTCAGTATAACACTCAACACAACCACTGGTAACCTACAGTCATACCTTCCCTACATTCATCCATTTAAGATTTTTCACATCTGAATTCATGAGATGCTAGAGGGATCTCTGCAAATGGGGGAAGGTTAATAGTCTTCATCACTGCCACACAGCAAACCTAAAGAGGGCAACACATAATGCCAAACTCTGCCCTTGGATTTATGCACACAGGTCTTATTAAAGTGAATGAGAACTATTCTGAAGGTACGATATTAAGATGGATATTAATGCTAACCAGATCTCAGCTAATATGATACATGGTAGATTGTAACTTTGGGTCTGATCCTGCACACATTGAAGCCAGTGAGGGTTTTGCAATTGACTTCAGTAGCTGCGGGATCAAGCTTACTGTTTGTGTCTACTTGTCAAGAGACTGTCTCTTTCTGGCTTAGTATGTTGTGATCTCCTGGGCTGCTGCTGTTTACATAAGTGGAAACTCAGATGACTGTTGTGTACAATGTGTTATAGGATTTACAGCACCAGACAACTCCACATGTGACTGGAATGAGTTTACAAAGCACCTGCAAATTCATATTATTGCACATAGATATACAGTGAAAAGTGTTTTTATGTACTGCCTGCAAGGTAATAACATGAGAGGACTCCAGGTTTCTAAACCACTAAACCAGCCACTAAAAAGGCTCTTTATTAAGAGAACTATTTACAGAGATGCTGCCTTCGCAGCTAGCATTTGTGCCATGAGCACACTGACTGGCTTCCTCATGCCTACTCCAAACCCATCCCTGCTGCAACCTGTGCTGCTCCCTTGAAGTTCCATGATAGGTTGCTACAATGTCCCATTGAACAATTTTTGTTGTTGTGTCTCTTGTGCCAGTGTTTGCTGACTTGCTGGGGCCAGAGGTTACTAGTACGTAGCCAACCCCTGGGTGTGGCTATTACCACCAAGCTTCTTGTGGTTTGTTTGGTCTCATAGTCCTTCAAGTACGCTGGTCTTCAAGCCTATCTCCCACTTCTGTGTCATCACTGTTGGTGGGGGACTTGCTTCCACCCTGTTGCTGTCTTTGATCTGTTGAGTGGTGTCATACTGGGCCACCCAGGGCTGGCCTTAGGGAAAATGGTGCCTTGGGCAAACTTGTATTTTGGTACCCCAGGCCCCCGCTGCCTCCCTGAGCTACCCACCCATTGCCCCTGACCCCCTGCTGCCTTCCCAGGCTCCCCCCATTGCCTCTGGCCCCCACTGCCTCCACATCCATTCCCCCATCACCCCAGGCCCCTGCTGCCTTCCTGGGCTCTCCCCATTGCCCCTGGATCCTGCTGCCTTCCTGGGATCCCCACCTGTCCCTCCATTGCTCTTGGCCCCGCTGCCTCCCCAGGCTCCCCACCCCCTATCACCCCTGGGTTCCACTGCCTTCCCCCCCCCTCCCCCATTACCCCAAACTCTCTTCCTTGGCCTTGACCCCAGATCTGCCCTGCTCCTTGCCTCTTGACCACAGCGCCTTCCTTACCACAGTGCCCTGGGCGGTCACCGACCCATAAGGCAGGCCCTGGGGTCTCTGCTTCAAACAAAATCCCATCTTGCACTTACAGCTCATCCCTCACCCTGTGAGGAGGAGGGATGACCTCCTGTGGCACTGGTAAACTGGCCAGCCCAGGAGCATGAACTGTTGTACAGCCAGTAGCGTCCCCTCCTATTAGATGCTTTGTTGGGTTGCCTGGCGCCTCCCATTAGAGATGAAAAGGTACTGTAGCATATTGATAAGCTCTATCTCCTATTCCATACAGCAGCCCGTGTGGTATTCTGGAAGGTATACACTGCTCATTGTATCTGCCCTCCCAGTGCCTTATCCTCACATCATAACCCTGGAGTGTCAGTAATATGCATGGTAGTCACTGGGGCACACTCAGCAGTGGCTTGTTCATGATGCTTTCTCATGGCTTGTGATCTGATTGCATCTCCACCTTGTGCTCACAAGTTAACTGATGGAATCGTTCCATTCTAAATAGCACACCCAGTTGCAACTTTTCTGTCTGAGTCGTATTCCCTTTCTGAGCCTGTCAGGGCTCTATGTGCAAATGCAATGGGCTGCTGGCTTTGCATCAGCATTGCTCCTAGGTCACTTCCTGAGGCATCACGTTGCAGCTCCAGCTGCTCTACAAGGCTGTAGTATGTTAGGATTGGTGTCTCATTTATTATTTTCTTTACTCTTTCAAATGCATGTTCGTGGGTCTCTGACCATTCCCATACTACATTGTTGTGTGTTAACTGTCTCAAGGGTTCAGAGGCTAATCAATATGTTTGATTGTTAATTGTGGCATAATGATTGTGGATTGCTTCTTCGTTGTCATTTCCTCCTGCAATAAGAATGTCATCAGCTACAATCTTGATATCTGGAAGTCCCTCTCTAGTGCTTGCTTCAGTTTACACAAAAAACAGAATGGGCTGCAGGCAGTAAAATGGTTCATACTCCACAGTTAGCCAGATTTCAAGGATCAAATGCCACAATCAAACATCTCTGGGGTCGGGCAGATGGACATAGGCATTTGTACCTGGCTGTCCTGGTGAAAGGTGTAGCAATGGTTGTGAGGTGTCTGGATAGATCAGTCTCCCAGAACCCCTGTCTTGACATCACAAACAGTGAACACTTTTGCCCTTGACGGTCAGGTAGTATGTCGTCAGTTGCTGGTAATGGGTAGTACTTCTTTCACTGCTCTGTTAAGTGGTTCGTTCAGTGTAGGTTCTCATTTTACCGGAAGGTTTTCTCACCAGCAGCAGGCTGTTGATTCACTCTGTTCTAGTTTCAATGGGTATAATGATGCCTTCTCTTCACAGGCTTGCCAGGTTCTTCTTCAGTGGATCCACCAGAGCTAATAGAACTCTGCTTTGGCAGTCTCACAGGCTGCATATGGGGGTCTATTTCCAACTTCGTCTTGACCTCTAAATGTCCATTTCCTTGAAATATCTTCTTACATTCTGTTAGAATGCCACACAGGGCCCCTGGTGCCTGTTCTCCTTCCTCTCCCACACTGAGGGTATTCTGGTGTTGTACTGAGATCAAATCCATGGCTTGCACTGCCTTGCTGTCCAACAGTGGGTATTACTTCTATGTGTTAACTACTACAAACTCCAAGTGATCACAGCTCTTGTTTCATATAGTCTTATCAATAGTCTGCATTTGCCAGCTGGCCTCAAAATGGTTTTATTGTCCATTACCAGCACTTTGTACATTTCTCTAGTCTGTTTATCAGTGTTTCTGGGTTTATTTTGTGGCTGGCCCCACAAGTCAGTTGGAACTGAATTGGTCATTGATCCAATAGCATAGTTGCAAATATGGCACTTGAATGGCTGGCAGCCTTCTGCAGCATGTTTACTCTGAGAGTCTTTTAATCTGCTAGAATCACACTGCAGATATTCTCCTCTTCACTGGAAGTATCTATATCCTTCATCAGTGCATGGACTGCTGCTTTTTTCTTTCTGGGATAGCTGCAACACTTCAAAGTGGTTCTGTTTTCCTCACCCTTTATATCATTGCTGGCACTTTTCTTTATGCCTTTCATATTGCTTTCCACAATACATGCACTAGACTATGATACCTGCATCCTCAGTCAGTCTGTCTCTATCCTACTTCCTGGGTTCCCTGAACTTGATCCTGTTCTTGATCTGTACTAATGGCTGTTGTTGTTTTGATCCTTTCCCTGGACAGTTCAGATGCCCTTGCTATTTGGAGGCATTTCTCTAGGGTGAGATCTGTGTATCTCAGTAATCTCTCCTGTAAACTGTGATAATATGTCCCACAAACAACCCTGTCTTTAATAGGGAATCTTTAATGTCTCCTAAGTTACATATGGATACCAGGGTTCTCAGTTCTGTAATGTAAGTACGCTTCTGCTTCTTGGTTTCAGGATAAAAAAAATCTAGTATCTCTCTGCAGTCTCACTTTGTCTGGGGTCACAGTACTCATCCATCTCCTTTATCAGCTGTTCCAGTGTTTCAGCCATTATTCCTGGAAATAGTGTCTCATTCCCATCTCATTCTCCCCTTGTTCCTACTGAAATAGTAGAAGATTACTGAAATAGTAAAAAAGATTTTGCCTTCATGTTCTCCTTTTTATCCCCCTTATTATTTTTATTATGGTCAGCTCTGATGCAGATTCAGTTCTTGCTTCCACTGCTTTCATGCATCTGCAAATATGTTATTTGGAAATCCAGCATTCCTGGTGGTCCTAGTCCCTCCTTGCTGCCTGCTGGCTCTGTTTCTAGGTGCCAATATGTTTGATTTTTAATTGTACACTCTCCTGTGGTTCTTGCTAGACTGACTTCTGCCACCTTGTTTCATTTACAGTGTTCTGGGTAATAACTCCATGTTTCTAAAACTAAACTGGCTCTAGAGAACTATTTATATATGTCAAGGTTCCTTCCCTACTCTGAACTCAAGGGTACAGATGTAGGGACCTGCATGAAAGGCCCCCTAAGCTTATTCTTACCAGCTTAGGTTAAAAACTTCCCCAAGGTACAACTTTGCCTTGTCCTTGAACCCTATGCTGCCACCACAAACGTGTTAAACAAAGAACAGAGAAAGAGCCCACTTGGAGACGTCTTCCCCCAAAATATCCCCCCAAGCCTTACACCCCCTTTCCTGGGGAAGGCTTGATAAAAATCCTCACCAATTTGTACAGGTGAACACAGACCCAAACCCTTGGATCTTAAGAACAATGAAAAATCAATCAGGTTCTTAAAAGAAGAATTTTAATTAAAGAAAAGGTAAAAGAATCACCTCTGTAAAATCAAGATAGTAAATACCTTACAGGGTAATCAGATTCAAAAAATAGAGAATCCCTCTAGGCAAAACCTTAGGTTACAAAAAAACACAAAAACAGGAATATACATTCCATTCAGCACATCTTATTTTACCAGCCATTAAACAAAAGAAAATCTAACACATTTCTAGCTAGATTACTTACTAACAGTTGTAGGGCTGCATTCCTGATCTGTTCCCAGCAAAAGCATCACACAGACAGACCCTTTGTTCCGCTCCCTCCATATTTGAAAGTATCTTGTCTCCTCATTGGTCATTTTGGTCAGGTGGCAGTGAGGTTATCTTAGCTTCTTAACCCTTTACAGGTGAAAGGGTTTTGCCTCTGGCCAGGAGGGATTTTATAGCACTGTATACAGACAGGTGGTTACCCTTTCCTTTATTTTTATGACAATATAGATGCTGCATCTGTAGTTTGCGTTCATGCCATGTGCATATAGATTGACTTTGTGTATCTCCTCTAGACTCTTCCCTTCTGCAGCCTGGGTTCCTCCCTCCAACTTTCTGTGCAGGTACAGGGACACAGAAAACATTAATGTCAACTCCACCCACTCTGAGTGGTAGCATGTGCTTGCAATGCAGCATGATGGCAAAAGAAGACCATATGATTTGGGATTACATTTGTAGACAGGCATCATATTAATTCTTCTCCCCATGACACTAATGAGACTGCACTTGCTTAACTCACATAAAAATAGACTAGCCCAAGTGTTCAGGGGTATATTAGAAGTTGGGTTATGACAGCATGGTCTAGTGGGTTGAGTAATGGTTAGGAACCAGGAATTCATGCGTTCTGATCCCAGCTCTGACAATGACTTCGTATACCCCTTGTGTGCCTACTTCTCCACCTGTAAAAAGAGGGATGTTAATGCTATCCAGTGTCAGAGGGAAGTTGCGAGGAGTGATTAGTGTGTACCCTGTGCTTTTAAAATGTAAAAGCCTGCACAAGCACTAAGAACTGTTGTTGCTTAGGGTTTATTTATTTATTATTTAACCTCCATGGGGTATTAACTTAAATGGGAAAGAGAAAAAGGATTGTGATGCTCTGACACACATCACTGGAGCTCTAATTCAAACCAAATTCACAGCCAAAGGATTTTAGAGCATCTGCTTTAATAAGCAACACAATAGCATTGCCTTCCTGCTGTTGCTATAGCTAGGCTTTGAGGCTGGTGTGTGTTTGTTTTTTCTAAACTAATCTAAAGATGACATCCTTTATTATGTTTTCTATATTTTTTTGGTTTGTTTTTACTTTCCTAAAATGATTGTGAAATTATCTCCAGAACTTTTCCCGGTCTCCAGTAATGGATACAGCATTTTATATTTCAAAGAAGATACAGTGACAGGTTTTTTAACCTTCACTGGCGGTGATGGCCGCAGGCCTAAGGTTTTTTTCTCTTTGCTAGGGAGAAGCTTGCAAAATCCACCAGTGTTAGTTAGACTCTTACTCTCAATCCTTTTTACAGAACTGCTTGTTACTCATCATGCATTATTGAGACTAAGCCCCAACTAAACCGATCAATTATTCCTGTACTTGTGAATGACATCTGATCAAAATGCCACAGAGATCTAAATCAGCAAATGAATATGCCACAGAACACAAACATTTCATTATAGAAAAGCTGGCAAGTAAGAGACACTTTCTCTGTAATGTCAGTAGTATAGATATTCTGTTATTAGTGAGAAGAGTAAAATTCATACATATCTTTATCAAAAACTCATGTTAAAATAAAAAAGCTGTTAACACAAAATGATACTGCTATGTGTGGGGTGGAAATGTGAGGAAGAGACAATTTGATACAAGGTTGCTCAAGTTATAGTGCAGCTTGGAATTAATCTCTATATTACAATAAGTCTATTGGTAAACTTTTCCAAAACCATATAGTGGCACTCCCAAGTCTAGTCCAATTATGAGAAATAACCATCTGAATATGTCACCATTTTATGGGTGATATTGAACACATTATTAACCTAATGTGGTGTGGAGTCTGGCCTTGGAGTGGTCTGGTATTGGAGTTCACATCATGAATTTAAGGGTTACATTTTCAAAATTGGGCACTAACTTTGGGAGCTTTCATTTTTGGTGCCCAACTTAAAATGTATCAAGCCTGATTTGGAGGTCAGTTGGCGTGGTCGGTGTTCATTTTCTCTGAAAATCAGATGCTGTATGTCTTGAGTAAAGTACCCCGAATGCACGAATACTTCTGAAAATTAAACTTACATCAAATTGTCCACCCAGCTGGTTATAGAGATTTCTCAGTAACCACTGATGGAAGAGGATCTGATGGTGCTGTAGCAATTCCTTCTATCTTTACTGAAAAAACAAATGGATAAGCAAGAAGAATCATCATGGAGGTAGTATATTCCCACAGTAATGTGTTAACAGCTGTTTTGGTACAGATAAACCCCGATGAGTTTGCTAAACATTGGAAAGTTATAACATTGCTACATGTTTTTTTCAGTGATTTTGCAAACTGTATCAAGACACTGTTGAGAGTTGTACAAAATTAGTTGGTTCAAAGCATTGTGATTAAATAATCAATGTAATCTCCATTATTGGAGATGACTAGAAGTCAGCAAATGCTAGACAAGAGAATTTATGAAAAGAAAGATTTGATTTGCAGGTCACATTTTCAGGGGTTCAATGGGTAGTATATGTTTATGGGCACTGGGAGGGAAAATTAATGGCAGAACATGAGGCAGGAAAAAGATGATCTTGGATGGATGATGGAGTGGATCCTGGGATGATCAAAAGGACTATTCAACTATAAACAGATTAACAGAAGATGGTTTAGAATGGGGGTCTGTTGTTGCATACATCCTGTATTGGAGATGCCACATAAAAAGATCCATGTCACTTGCTAGAAAACTTGCTTATTGCAGCATTAAATTCAAACACTTTAAAATAGCTTGATTTTAAAATTTCTGAATTCAAATGTGCATATAAGATGAAATACCTTGTTGTTTTCTCCAAATTAGAAGGTAAATAAAGCATAATACCAAACGCAACACAAAGCTGGTGGTTTCCAGCAGTTCAAGTAGTGAACATGTTGCTGGCAATTTGGAGACCTTTCTCGTTGATCTGATCCAAAGCATGTTGGAGTCTGTGAGAGTCTTTGCATTAACTTCCATGGGCTTTGGAGCAAGACCCAGATATTTGAGTGCTATTTTACTCTGAAACTTGACCATCTAGAAATGATCACCTTCATACTCAACAAACCTGCTCTTTACTCCTTTTTACTCATGTTGGCCTTACTGCAGAGCATACACAACTAATGGTGTGAGTAGTATCATTTTTCTTCTTGTGTATCATCATCATCAGTGTTTAATGGCTTCCAATCAGTTACCTGTGGAAACCCACAAAGGCATAACAGGTCTTCATAGCTGGCAGAATTCCGGTTAGTAGTGAGAAAGAAAATAACTCAGCTCACCTCCCAAATCCCAGATTAAATTTGTATGGCTGGCAGTTAGATTAAGTATTGTTTCAATATAAACTGTAAACTGACCACATCTGATATGGAGTCACTGGAAAATAATAAATGCCGGAATCTAGCAGTGCCATTTTTACATTCACTTTTCAGAGGAGATCCACTTGAATGAAGACGTAACTGGAATGTGAAAACACAAGGGAACATAAATGTACCCAACTGAAGAAGAACATTACATGCTGTCTTGAATTTTTTCAGTTAATATTAGTGCAGCTGTCTGGAAAATAAATGAAAAGGCTGAAAATGAAAGATACATTAATCCTCCAGCTTGCTGTTGATATCGGGCTCCTGTGTGAGAATAAGCTCTAGGGCAAAGTCAGTGAATATGAACCATCAACCGGTGTTCTGTTGGTCAGTCTGCCTTCTGAGAGGCAAAATAACCTAGAGGAAAGCATTAGAATATCTTTTTCAGTCATGCATGAAAATACTAAACAGTGTTATCTAGAAATATCTGATCACCTCTTGTGGATTTTCATGTAATCGAGACATCATAATTCATATGTTAAAGTAATCTGAACTTTCAGGAGATTCCAAATGTACATTTCTTTTAAAATATTGTTAATGATTCTGAGATCATATGTGTTCTGCGACAAAGTTCCACCTCTGCTTTGGTGGGTCCTGCACTTTCCAGCGGATTTGCGTGCCTCAGAGATTCACAGCAGCCCTCAGTTTGGCCACTTTTGCCACTGGCTCAAACCTGCCGTTCACTCAGCTAACCTCATCACTGGCCAGCATGGGAGAAAAGAAAGGAGAACAATCTCCGTAGTCTCTGTTGTCCCACCTAGTGGGTTGGGGACAGGCCTGAGACCTTCCCCTCTGATATGACTCACAGTCCAGGTCAACTCCTGTTGTGTCAAATAGGGAGTTGGGAAAATGGGAGGAACCCGGGCCCGCCCTCTGCTCTGGGTTCCAGCCGAGGGTCCTATGGATCACAGTTGTCTATAATGTCTCCTGAAACAGCTGTGTGACAACTATAACTTCCTGGGCCTCTTCCCCATGACCTCCCCCCAACTTTGTCCTCACTACAGGACCTTCTTCCTGATGGCATTTGTATCCCTCAGTCCTTCAGCAGCACGTCCTCTTGCTCCCAGCTCCTTATATGCCTCTCCTTAACTGAAGGGAGATCTTTCTTTTAACCAGGTGCCCTGATTAGCCTACTTGCCTTAATTGGTTATAATAACCTCCTAATTGGCTCCATATGTCCTAATTAGCCTGCTTGCCTTAATTGGCTCTAGCAGGTTCCTGATTGTTCTGGAATAGTCCCTGTTATCTTACCCAGGGGAAAAGGACCTGCTTAATCTGGGACTAATGTATCTACCTTCCACCACTCTCCTGTAGCCATCTGGCCTGACCCTGTCACAGTACTTAACTGAGCAAACACCTAATAGCATTACACTTCAGGTCCATTTGTTTGGAAAGGCAAAACAATGGCCAGAGCTGACAAGAGGGTGTTTTGTAAGTTACTATATCAACTGCAGAGTTTGCAAGATGTTTTTCAGAGGTTTTAAAAAAAAAAAAGTTAATGTAAGAAAAAACATATCAAGAATGTCTAGGGAATCTTAAGATTTCCTAATTTATTACAATAAATTGGATCTGTGAATTATTTTGAAGTATGCTTTACCTAATAACAGAAGCCAGATGTGCCTTTGCAACACTGGAGAAACAGAAACCTTGACCATCAAACCAAACTTCAAATATTTAACACCACTGTAAAGTCTGTGTTACTATAAGGCACCGACATTTAGAAACTTTATCAAGATCTTATTAGCTAAACTCCAAGTTTTTAAAACAGCTGCCTTAGACAAATCCTCAACATCAGATGGTTGGAAAAAATTCACGTATGAAGAGGTTTGGAGGAGGAAACAAACTGTTAGGACAGGAAATGATGGTACAAAAATAGAGATGGCTAGGACACGTGGAGGAAAGACCCTAACAACCCAAGCTGTGGATTGAAATCCCAAGGGTAGGAGGAGATAAAGTAGACCAAGGGCAACATGGAAATGCACAACAGAAACAGAACTGAAAGCTGTTAAAATGACATAGGAAGAAATTAAGACTCGAAAGATGGGAGCCATTGGAGAAGGTCTTGTGTTCCACATGGATTAAAGAGACATAAGTAGAGTAAGTTGTACTTCACCTTATGTATAAGTGCATTACAAAATACTTAAGTGTATCATACCAAGATAGCTCTGACAATTGATAATGTCATAAAAACCCTTTTACTGCTAGGCTGTTGATTTAAATCCAGCCCATGACAGTAATGAATTAAAGTTAAAATCATCTCATGGCTGCTCATTTTTGGTCTCTGTTGGGGCTGAATTTTTCCCTTGTCTACATCTGACCTCTTTCATTCCCTACTGGGAGGCTTAGTTAGTGCATGGCCAAAGCCAAAATGGCACAAGTTCTGATTTCCCCCTTAGAGAACAGGAATATCTTTGGTATCCTCAGACTTCAAGCTTTCTTTTGAGTCTGGTTCTCCAGCATTCCAGTTGTTCTACCTGTCTGCAACTTCCAAGAAACTTCTTTTGGCTTGGAAATCTTTAGAAAGTACTATAACCGTCTTTTCAGTCCCTCCAGCTTCTAATGGAGGGAGGGCAGTACGCTATTGTGCAAAATCCTGGTGCTCATTTGTTACCATTCAGGAGAAACGTCATTAGAGGTCAATTGGGATAAATGGTACAAACAGGAAGTTAAATGTTGCTTCTGGGTTAAGGTGCAGAACACTAGCTGAGCAATTTGGCTCACTGCTGACCATATACTTTGGCTTGCAGATAAGCAGAGAACTACAATACACGAGTCTCGGACTTTTCACCATTGTTAAGTATTGGTATGTCACTTTAAGATGATTCACATTTGGGGGGGAGAGAAGGTTGTCATCATATAATGGTAATTTGTAAGTGGTAATTTCTATTAGTGGTAGACCTTGCCAATGGCAAAGTGAGTTTTTAATTAACTATAACTCAGCCTTTGATGGTAATTTACATTTTTTTTATGTTATCCAAAAATTTTCACATAATGATTTACAATATGAAGTCCAGTGATTTAATTGTATTTTAAAAAATGTGTTGAAGGGTTTTTTTATGTCTACACTAGCGAGCTTACAGGGGCACAGTTGTACAGATGCAGCTGTGCCGCTGTAAGATTGCTTGTGTAGCTGCTCTATGCTAGCGGGAGTGAGCTCTCCCATTGACATAATAAAATCACCTCCACAAGTGGCAGTAGCTATGTTGGCAGGAGAAGCTCTACCGCTGACATAGCACTGTGCACACTGGCACTTCTGTCAGTGTAACTTATGTCGCTCAGCGGTGTGTGTTTTCACACCCCGAGTGCCATAAGTTATACTGACAAAAGTGGTAGTGTAGACATGGCCTTAGTGGAAGTGAGTGCCTTCCTAGCTCAACTCAAGCAAAATGCAAAATTTAGCACTAAACCAAATAACTGATTAAAAAATATGTGCTATTGTCATTCCAATTGAAATGAATGAAGGATTCCTACCAGTGTCTGAACATGTTATCCTTCCGAAGACAAAATAACCAGCCAAATCCATTGGTCCAATTAATTTTCTTTTTTCATCAACTTTTAATTCAGTTTGTGAATATAGTTCTTACGAAATAACTCCCAGAACTGAATGTGTTGTTACCTACTGGATCTATTGCACATACATAGCACTAACATTAATTGACCCAGCTGAATTTAATAGCTCTGACTTGGCAGTCATTTGAAATTTCTCACTATAGGTTAGAAATTCCAGGACAAATTATGCTTTCCCCCCATGTTCTCCAACCCCGAGTCAGCAGAAGACCATAATTTGGCTGGCTGCACATGGGTACACAATGGATGGGAGCTAAGTAGCATTATTGTTAGCTAAAAGGGCATGTTTGGATGGGACAAGACTGTGGCCATGTTTCACCCTTCTATGCATGAGACAGCATTGGCAGGGAGTGCATGTTACATGGAGCTAGACATCCTCTGTACTGTGATGCTTTCTTGCACCCCTGGATTAAGGATTAAGCTTTCTGATAAGTATACTGGGACAGATTCTGTGCTGTGCCACCTGAAGGCACAGCCCAGACGGAGAGGGGCAAATGTCACTTTTTGCCATGGTTGAGCTGCCTGGATTCTGCCTCTGCTGGTGGCCGCTGTGGCCCACTCACCCTATTCCACCCCATTGTAAGTTAAGTAGCCTCCAGGAGTTCATCTGATTTACCAGCCTATCCTAGGCTGCCTATGTTCTGCAGCCCAGAATCCCCAGTAGTGCGGAGTGTAATGGGCATGCACCTCCCTCTCCAGCCTGACAGGGGGACAGCATAGGGCCACTTCCATTGGCCTTATACAAAGCGGGAATTGGAATAGGCTCCACAGCCTGCTCCAACTATTGCTAGAGCACTAGAGATGCTGTCTCCACTCCAGAAGCTCACAGGATCATACTTCTTTCACCTTGTGCTTTTAAAATTCCCTGATATGTATTTCCCTGATTAGTGATCATAAATTGTAATTGAAAACTGCCTTCCATTTACTCCATGTAAGCAGCTATTTTCTGGTAAACACAACAATAATCATTCATAAATGATGATGGGACATTACTAATATAGGTGTTTAATTTGCCATGCCAAACCAAAGGAATTTCATTTGTGAAACATTCAGTTAAGTTTAATAAGGGCCACATCTTCCATTGGGTAGAACTGTACCTCCAAATATACAGGCATGCAATTGTGCACCTATGTTTGTATTTACATATTATTACAACTGCATGCACAATTACTGTGATAATGCAGTCATGGTAATTATGTGTATTTGTGCACAAAGGTAGGTATGTGATAGTACATGCCTGTTTGTACCTAGACCTCCATTTTCAAGTATTTGTTGCTAACTGTCTGAATTAAATATACCAAAACAAAGGCATTCTGAACTCTTTAGTGCCTTTTTGTTTTCTTTTTCCATAATGGTGCAAAGTTAGATGTTGTTTGTAAAGAAATTCCTAGTAAAAACTACTGTTTGTACACTTGATAGAATTTAATCTAGAAATATATTTTGCTGGAATGCTGGTGCTGCATGAATGTATTTAATTCAAGGCATCTAAAATATTTAACACATGGGCAGAGTTCCTGAGCTGAATGAGAGTTTTTATGTTCAAAATCTCATGTGTGTTTAACTAAAGTTGGGGCTATCTGTTTTACTGAATTAATTAATGATTAGATTACTGAAATAGCATTTTATATTAGTTCCCAGTCATTTTAATTATTCAATCAGTGTTTTGGAACCTACATAATTTCTGAGCCACAGTATGTATTTACTTCAGACTGGAGCTAAATCATACTAGCCAATGCATTGTTAACTTTGTCACTTCAGTTAAGGGAATTGTAGCAACCCCTTATGTAGACAAAAAAAGGAAGCTTTTCTCCTTTCTCTGTTTTATCTAGTTACAGTGGAAATGTGTCTGCTGGGAGTATGGTATTGGACTTAATTGCTTTTTTCTTGGATCTGTGAACAAAACATCTTTGTTCATTAATCATTATGCTCTGTTTCTAGTCTTTGGTTTATTTAAAAAAAAACAAATTAAAGACACAAAAATCAATATGACAGCATTTGTTTGTCATTAATTTATGATTTGTGCTTTGATTTTCAGACGCTCTGCTTCTTGAACAGCATGATTACACTAACAAATAGAATTGCAATTATTTTGTTATGTAACTTCAGTTAATGGCATTGGGAGTTAATGAAGTATATACCCTTAAATCCTATTTCTGATTTTTTTCCCCCATAGAATAAAATTTTCTTGCAATATCACTAAATAATCATATAATGAGAATGTTTAGGTGCTTTATTGGGTATAATTTTAAACATCTATTTTTCTTACTCTTGGAAACTGACCTGACCCATTTTGGGAGAAGAAACTGTCACCTCATGAATATCTAAAATGTATTCAAAGTGTGACCTGGATTGGAAAGTAGGGGGCTCCATAATCCAGCTCATTAGTCATAGAAAAATGTAGCATATTCACTCGACATCCAATTTCCTCTGGAATTCCAATTGTTACCTTTTATTTTAAATTGTAGGTGTCCTCTTGCAAGTAAGGCTTTGATGTCACTAACTGGAGTCAGGCATGGTATAGGAAAGCACTGTGCTCTGCAAGTCTCTATGTGCATCTGAGCTAGACTTTAGTGCTTTTCTGATTTGGAGTGCCTCATGATGTCAGAGACTGAGACATTTGTCAAACTGTGAGGAGCACATGCGATTCAAGGGAAATCTTTATTACATACTAAACTTGCCTTTTTCCATATAATCCAGACCACAGTGAAAAAACGGTGGGGGAGTGGTTTGATCAGGAGTGTAAACAAAGGGTAAAATCTTGGTTCTGCTGAAGTCAGTGGTAAAACTCCCATAGACTTCAAAGGGGCAGGATTTCACACACAGTCTTATCGCAGTGTTCAATCCAGCCCAGGCTGGCAGGCAGAAAATCATTATGTGATGCCTGTTTGGTGTCTTTTGTGAAACAAGTTAGTGACCTCTGTGATCAGGTCCTAGTGGACCTCACGAACTCACCACATCAAATGGAATTACTTGGAGCCTTATCAGGCAGACCAAGGGAATAGTGGGCATGGAGACAAGTGTACTTACTCACTCAGGGTATGTCTACACTATGAAATTAGGTCGAATTTATAGAAGTCGATTTTGTAGAAAGCGTTTTATACAGTCGAGTGTGTGTGTCCCCACACAAATGCTCTAAGTGCATGTACTTGGCGGACTGTGTCCACAGTACCGACGCAACCGTCGACTTCTGGAGCTTTGCACTGTGGGTAGTTATCCCACAGTTCCTGCAGTCTCCACCGTCCATTTGAATACTGGGTAGAAATCCCAGTGCCTGATGGGGCTAAAACATTGTCGCGGGTGGTTCTGGGTACATATCGTCAGGCCCCCATTCCCTCCCTCCCTCTGTAAAAGCAAGGGCAGACAATCGTTTTGTGCCTTTTTCTTGAGTTACCTGTGCAGACTCCATACCTCGGCAAGCATGGAGCCCGCTCAGCTAACCGTCACCGTATGTTTCCTGGGTACTGCCATTGCTACACAGCAGCAGTTTATTGCCTTTTGGCAACATTGCTACACAGCAGCAGTTTATTGCCTTTTGGCAGCAGACAGTGCAGTATGACTGGTAGCTGTCGTCAACGTAGTCCTGGCTGCTCTTTTAACCGGGCGCCTGGGCAAACATGGGAGTGACTCAGCCAGGTCATTTCCTGTGTTTCGTCTCATGGCGATTGAGTCCTACCGGCAGTGCACTGTCTTTTAATCTGCAGCCAGCAGAAGATGATGGCCAGCAGTCATACTGCACCATCTTCTGCCGAGCATCCAGGAGGTGACAATGGCTAGCAGTCGTACTGCACAGTCTGCTGCCAGCAAGATGTATAAAGATAGATGAAGTGGCTCAAAACAAGAAATAGACCAGATTTGTTTTGTATTCATTTTCTCCTCCCTCCCTCTGTGAAATCAAAGGCCTGCTAAACCCAGTTTTGAGTTCTATCCTTGAGGCGGCCATTCTGTTTCTCGCAAAGCCACCCCCTTTGTTGATTTTAATTCCCTGTAAGCCAACCCTGTAAGCCATGTCGTCAGTCACCCCTCCCTCCGTCAGGGCAACAGCAGACAATCGTTCCGCGCCTTTTTTCTGTGCAGACGCCATACCACAGCAAGCATGGAGCCCGCTCAGATCACTTTGGCAATTAGGAGCACATTAAACACCACACGCATTATCCAGCAGTATATGCAGCACCAGAACCTGGCAAAGCGAAACTGGGTGAGTAGGCGACATCAGCGCGGTGACGAGAGTGATGAGGACATGGACACAGACTTCGCTCAAAGCACGGGCCCTGCCAATGTGGGCATCATGGTGCTAATGGGGCAGGCTCATGCGGTGGAATGCCGATTCTGGGCCCGGGAAACAAGCACAGACTGGTGGGACCACATAGTGTTGCAGGTCTGGGACGATTCCCAGTGGCTGCAAAACTTTCGCATGCGTAAGGGCACTTTCATGGAACTTTGTGACTTGCTTTCTCCTGCCCTGAGGCAAAAGAATACCAAGATGAGAGCAGCCCTCACAGTTGAGAAGCGAGTGGCAATAGCCCTGTGAAAGCTTGCAACGCCAGACAGCTACCGGTCAGTTGGGAATCAATTTGGAGTGGGCAAATCTACTGTGGGGGCTGCTGTGATGCAAGTAGCCAAAGCAATCAAAGATCTGCTGATATCAAGGGTAGTGACCCTGGGAAATGTGCAGGTCATAGTGGATGGCTTTGCTGCAATGGGATTCCCTAACTGTGGTGGGGCCATAGACGGAACCCATATCCCTATCTTGGCACCAGAGCACCAAGTCAGCGAGTACATAAACCGCAAAGGGTACTTTTCAATAGTGCTGCAAGCACTGGTGGATCACAAGGGACGTTTCACCAACATCAGCGTGGGATGGCCGGGAAAGGTACATGACGCTCGCATCTTCAGGAACTCTGGTCTGTTTCAAAAGCTGCAGGAAGGGACTTTCTTCCCAGACCAGAAAATAACCGCTGGGGATGTTGAAATGCCTATAGTTATCCTTGGGGATCCAGCCTACCCCTTAATGCCATGGCTCATGAAGCCATACATAGGCAGCCTGGAGAGTAGTCAGGAGCTGTTCAACTACAGGTTGAGCAAGTGCAGAATGGTGGTAGAATGTGCATTTGGACGTTTAAAAGTGCGCTGGCGCAGTTTACTGACTCAGTTAGACCTCAGCGAAACCAATATTCCCACTGTTATTACTGCTTGCTGTGCGCTCCACAATATCTGTGAGAGTAAGGGGGAGATGTTTATGGTGGGGTGGGAGGTTGAGGCAAATCGCCTGGCTGGTTACGCACAACCAGACACCAGAGCAGTTAGAAGAGCACAGGAGGGTGCCGTGCACATCAGAAAAGCTTTGAAAACCAGTTTCATGACTGGCCAGGCTACGGTGTGAAAGTTCTGTTTCTTTCTCCTTGATGAAACCCCCCGCCCCTTGGCTCACTCTACTTCCCTGTAAGCTAACCACCCTCCCCAACTCCCTTTGATCACCGCTTGCAGAGGCAATAAAGTCATTGTTGCTTCACATTCATGCATTCTTTATTAATTCATCACACAAATAGGGGGATAATTACCAAGGTAGCCCAGGAGGGGTGGTGGAGGAGGGAAGGACAAGGCCACATAGCACTTTAAAAGTTTAAAACTTATTGAATGCCAGCCTTCTGTTACTTGGGCAATCCTCTGGGGTGGAGTGGCTGGGTGGCCGGAGGCCCCCACATCGCATTCTTGGGCATCTGGGTGAGGAGGCTATGGAACTTGGGGAGGAGGGCGGTTGGTTACACAGGGGCTGTAGCGGCGGTCTGTGCTCCTGCTGCCTTTCCTGCAGCTCAGCCATATGCTGGAGCATATTAGTTTGATCCTCCAGCAGCCTCAGCATTGAATCCTGCCTCCTCTCATCACGCTGCCGCCACCTTTCAGCTTCAGCCCTCTCTTCAGCCTGCCACTTACTCTCTTCAGCCCGCCACCTCTACTCCCAGTCATTTTGTGCTTTCCTGCACTCTGACATTGTCTGCCTCCATGCATTTGTCTGTGCTCTGTCAGTGTGGGAGGACAGCATAAGCTCAGAGAACATTTCATCGCGAGTGCGTTTTTTTCGCCTTCTAATCTTTGCTAGCCTCTGGGAAGGAGAAGATCCTGTGATCCTTGAAACACATGCAGCTGGTGGAGAAAAATAAAGGGACAGTGCTATTTGAAAAGACTCATTTTATAGAACAATGGGTACACTCTTTCACGGTAAACCTTGCTGTTAACATTACATACATAGCACATGTGCTTTCGTTACAAGGTCACATTTTGCCTCCCCCCACCGCATGGCTAACAGCGGGGAACATTTCTGTTCAGCCATAGGCAAACAGCCCAGCAGGAACGGGCACCTCTGAATGTCCCCTTAAGAAAAGCACCCTATTTCAACCAGGTGACCATGAATGATATTGCTCTCCTGAGGATAATACAGAGAGATAAAGAACAGATGTTGTTTGAACGCCAGCAAACATATACTGCAATGCTTTGTTCTACAATGATTCCCGAGTATGTGCTACTGGCCTGGAGTGGTAAAGAGTCCTACCATGGTGGATGGAATAAGGCTGCCCTCCCCAGAAACCTTTTGTAAAGGCTTTGGGAGTATATCCAGGAGAGCCACAAATGCCAGGGCGAATTAATCATTAAACATGCTGGCTTTTAAACCTTGTATAGTATTTTAAAAGGTACGCTCTCCACAGGTCCCTTCTCCACCTGATGGGTCCGGGAGGCAGCCTTGGGTGAGTTCGGGGGGGTACTGGCTCCAGGTCCAGAGTGAGAAACAGTTCCTGACTGTCAGGAAAAACGGTTTCTCCGCTTGTTTGCTGTGAGCTATCTACAACCTCCTCCTCATCGTCTTCCTTGTCCCCAAAACCTGCTTCCATGTTGCCTCCATCTCCATTGAAGGAGTCAAACAACACGGCTGGGGTAGTGGTGGCTGAACCCCCTAAAATGGCATGCAGCTCATCATAGAAGTGGCATGTTTGGAGATCTGACCTGGAGCGGCCATTGGCCTCTCTGGTTTCCTGGTAGGCTTGCCTCAGCTCCTTAAGTTTCATGCGGCACTGCTTCGGATCCCTGTTATGGCCTCTGTCCTTCATGCCCTGGAAGATTTTCACAAATGTTTTGGCACGTAGTTCTGATAGCACGGATTCCTCTCTCCATACAGCGATCAGATCCCGTACCTCCTGTTCGGTCCATGCTGGAGCTCTTTTGCGATTCTGGGACTCCATCATGGTCACCTCAGCTGATGAGCTCTGCATGGTCACCTGCAGCTTGCCACACTGGAAATTGAAATTCAAAAGTTCGCGTCTAAATTCAAAAGTTCCTGTCTACCTGGTCAGTGCATCTGAGTTGAGAGTGCTGTCCAGAGCGGTCACAATGGAGCACTCTAGGATAGCTCCCGGAGGCCAATACCATCACATTGTTAAGATGGTTGGTAAATTTGGTTTGGTATATTTGGTTGGGATGCTTCTATTGTTATTCCCTCTACTGTATCTTTCTTGTAGGTAAATACAGGACTTTACTTTTCAGAACTACTTCTAATGAAAAATTAAATTCACCTAAAGTATTACTTCCCCCACACCCTGAAAAGTCAGATCAGAAGTGGTGCTAAACACTTCAAACCCCATTGATTTCAATGGGAATTATGATATGCCATCATTCTTGGGGTCAGGCCCAAACATTGACTGGTGTGAAAGACCAGAACTTCTTTAACTACTGTGTATGGAAACAGGAAAGGTCACTCTGAGACACTGAAGTGAGACTGAGGAGATCTGGATTTGTTTCATGCTTTTCCCACAGACTTCTTCTGTAACCTTAGACAAGTCGCTTAAGCTCTCTGTGTCTCAGATCGCCATCTGTGACACTGAAATAACTGTAGTTCCATTTCTCACAGGGCTGCTGTGAGGGTAAACTCACAGTTTGTGAAGTGCTCAGCTCTGCCATGGTGTGGGCTATCTATGAACCTAAATAGAGGTTTCTCTTCTCTCCAAAGAACAGTGGTTGGTTTTGCGGTGTCAGCACTCATGCACTTCAGAAAAAAAAGTGTATCAATAGCAAATAAAGGACTCCAGACTAATTATTTTGCTGCCAGTTATGAAAGCAATTGTGACATGCCTCACTGTCTTTTTTTTTTTTTTTACACTGTGCACTTTCATGGCACTGTAGAAAGAATTTAATTTTAGACATTTCAGTTGACAGAGACATCCTGGTGCCAGATACGTATTTCAGATCATTGTCATTATTGTGCTCTATTTTTAAGTTCAAGTGCCAGCCAACCTAAAGAGCACAGCGCGCGTCTGTGCTGGGTATTATGCATATGTTCTACCAGGCTGCCTTAGCATGACACCACTAAATTCACTTTTATACTTCTCTGCTGTGGCAAAAGAGAAACATTTTAAAGGGTATTTTTCAATATCAGAAAACAAGGCTTGGCATGAAATCCTTGCTCCTCC
Organism: Dermochelys coriacea; assembly: GCF_009764565.3. Taxonomy (NCBI): domain Eukaryota; kingdom Metazoa; phylum Chordata; order Testudines; family Dermochelyidae; genus Dermochelys; species Dermochelys coriacea. The sequence goes on from NC_050079.1 coordinate 19,437,534, forward strand.
CCACACCCGGAGATATCTGCTATAGGCGTAGTCAATTGTTAAGATGCTTGCCTATCAACAGGCTCTCAAGAAAGAATTTTAAATGGTTTTGTGACGTCAAGGGGGCCCAAGAAAAAAGAGTCCATTGCCAAGTTAACTCCCTGATTGAAAGCACACAGTAAGGAACAGATAACGCAAAAATTAAACCTTTTCACACAATGGCTGATCAATGACACACTCCTAGCATCTCTAATAAGCCAAAGAATTTATCCTTGGTTGTAGGGTAAGGAAGCGACTAAGGAAGATGAGCTTTCAGAGAACGACCCTCTAATTTACACACTTAATGAGGAGCCAAGCAAATCGTACTGCCATAGGCTTCTTGTCTGGGCAGAATGTCTGAGGGTAACATGGAGCATGGAAAGGGGCCTGGAAATGCAGTGGCTAGGTTGCAGCCTGCAAGAGGGAACAACTTAAGCACAATGGACAAAAAATTGAATCTTTTGAATGAAAAGGTAGATAAATTATTGAGTTTCCAAGAAGATTTGAATGGCAAGCTACAAAAGGTGAACCGAGGCATTGATGACATAGGAAAGAACATTGACAAGTTAACAGCATCCCAAGCATCCACTGCTGAGACTGATACAACAAAAAGAGGCCTAAAACCTGGGGACAGCATTCACCTGTTTGAGACTGAAAATGCCTGCTCAGAAATGTTGAAACTGATGAGAGCTACACAGGAAGATGCCTTGAAGCACAGGGAGAGGCTGGAAAAGATAGAAAAAATGGTTGATACTGTGGATAAAGTCATTACATTTGTGGGAGAGACATTCAAAAATTCTAAAGTAGTGGATTTCATTTTGAGAGGCATTGTACCCTGGAAGAAAGGGAGTCTGGTTGAAATCCTAATGGAGGTTGGTTTTATTTTACTGTTCACGATCCTTTTCTTGTTAAGGAGAAGGGCTCCAGGCTTTCCTGTTAACTTTGTATATAATGCATGTGTGTTTTCAGGCTTTTCTCTCTCAGTATTAGGCATAAGAATAAATGGAATAGTGCAGAAAACATGATAGGAAGGTTTCAAATAGGTGTAAAGACTAGGTCTCTGCATCAAGGAGTTGACAATTTAAGGGCCATAATCTGTCCTCAGTTACACACTGGCCAATGATGTTCAAATTAGTTGCGGAATCCAGCCCTAGATGAAGAATAATAAATAGTTAATGTACTGTGAAGTGACAGAATGGGATTCTGTTTTCTAACTGATTATGACAATTTAGGCATCAAGGGCCAAAATCTGCCCTCATTTACGTTCAGACAATTTCAGTAACTTCAGTGGAACATGGACCTAATTCTTCCCAATTACATCTGGGCAATTCTATTGACTTCATCGAATCATTGGGACAATAGGGCTGTGAGTGCAGGACACTAACTCGTAACCATTTCTTAATTATGAAGCATAATGAGCGGGAAATGGTTTGTAGTGTCAGTAGGATATTTTGAAATTCATTGGTTTTCTTTTTAAAAAAATGAACTGGGACCTATAATGAATATCTGTTGTTTCACTGAGTCTTGTTTGTCTTCATTCATTACTATTTGTGTCCCATCATGAGAAACAAAGAATAATCTGCACAATGAGGTATATGTGGGATATGGTCTCATTCCTGGGGATCTCATAACATGGGGTGGTAAAAACATTATTGCATTAGGACTGACTCTACTTGCAATGGAATTATTTGAATACTCAGTGAATGCTCCTGGCTTTATAACCTGAAAATCAAAAATCAAATCAAAATAACTTGAAAAAACAACAATTAAAATATATGGGTGGAATGTTACAAAAATGAGACTGTGAGAGACCTCCAGTATAGATCAGGAGGGTGTTGTGCCAATTTTCAGATACAGCTCTAACAGTCCATCTCTATATAGATATGCAGAACCACTAATCTTTCAAAGGCTGACAATTGAACCAGATTGTGAGATTTTTTTTTGATTAAATTTCCACTGAAAACTGCGTTGAGATCACTGAAAAACCCCATCAGACATTTACATGGTGCCAGTATTTGCAGTCTGTTCCAACTGAAAGTGTGGTACAATAGTAAGAGACATGAAAAAAGCATTCTAAAAATTGATGTGCTTTAGGTTTAAAGATATGATTATTACTAGCACTTGCAATGTGCTTTGCACTATGTAATACCTGAAGATAGCTAGGATCCTGCTTCATAGGATGTACTCTCCAAATTCGATAGACAAGTACATAGTACACTAGATGGCCAGGTAAAGAACAACTTCAAAATGGTAAACTAGTTTTTAAATTTCTTTCTTTCCTACATTCACTGAAAGACTTATTGGAAGAAAGATGTTTTAAAGAGGGATTTTAAAGGTAGGGTGGCTGTGATGCACGAGAGACAACTCATATGTGGTTATAGTATAATATAGGAAAGCAAATACATATTGGACAGGTGGGCAACATTAATTAACCAGCCACATCCCTTCATTTGTTTGTTGCTGTATACATTGTAAAACTGGAGCATAAAGAACTTAATTTAAAACCCAAAGGGTTCCAGAAGGCTTTTTTACACGACAGTTGCAAATAAAATAACTTGCATACTTACTTGCTTTTTTCTGCTTCCTAGCAATCTCTTTATAATAGTGCACGATATACCAGAGCAATGGCTTTATCCAGCATTACTACGTGTTCAGGACAGAGGTTGAAAAATTGGAGAGGGTTAAAAGAAGAGCCACAAGAATGATTAAAGGATTAGAAAACTTGGCTTATAATGATAAATTCAATGAGCTCAACTTATTTAGTTTAACAAAGAGAAGGTTAAGGGGTGACCTGATTACAATGTATTAGTATCTACATGGGGAACAAATATTTGACAACTGGCTCCGGAATCTAGCAGAGAAAGGTGTACCATGATTCAATGGCTGGAATTTGAAGCTAGACAAATTCAGACTGGAAATAAAGTGTAAATTTTTAACAGTGTGAGTAATTAACATTTGGAACAATTTACCGGAGGCATGGCAGATTCTCCATCACTGACACTTTTTAAAATCAAGATTGGATGTTTTTTTCTAAAAGATCTGCTCTAGGAATTAGTTTGATGAAATTTTATGGCTGTGTTGTGCAGGAGATTAGACTAAGGACCATTGTGATCATCTTCTTCGAATTTATGAATCAGTGAAGGAGGGGGTCTTATGTTTTTATTTTTGTAAGTAGCTGCTTGCTGACACAACAATAGGATTCAGTGGCTTCTTTAGGACTGTTTGCGTGAGACTTTCCAGGGTTGGCCTCAAATCATAAAATAAGTAAATGTCTAAAACTTCTGACTTTTGACTTACAAAAAACAGTGCTGGAGTGTGTGGTCCACGGCAGTCTCGCTTGCAGAAGGGGATTCAACAAGAATAAAGATCCCCCAGTGTCACCATTGTCATGGGCATACTGAGTGTTTTAGTTAAAAGTGGCAATGACATTTGAAAACTTTTTAGTGGGGGTTGGGGGAGAGGGAAAAAAGCTTATTATACTATATCAACATTGGAGTATACAAGGTCAACACACATAGCACCTCAACCCCTTATGCCAATATTAATGGGACCTGATTTTCAAAAGGTATGTAACTGGAATTGTGTGTTCAAATATATAGGAAGTTCAGAAGCTCTTACTTGTTGCCACACTCAGTAGCTGAGTAGGGTAGGAGACCAGGTCAATTCTCTGCTCTAAATTATCCTTTTTCTGGTTCAAATATTTAATATCTTCTTAGCCAATACATGTATTTTTGCTGTTTTTCTATGGTCTGCATTATCATTGGCTAAATATTAGAGCTAGGATGAACAGTCAACGTGGTTTCAATGAGTCTTTTGTTAAAGAAAGGATTGGGTATCACCCAGAAAGCATTCAACAAACATTTGCCACCTGAGATTGGTGTCTCTTCAACCAGAGAAAGAGATGAACTCAAGCCAAAAAAAATTTGGATCCAGATTTTTCAGTACCCCAGAATTCAGGTCAATGGGCTGGAGCATGTGGGTGAGTGTTTGCAGGATTGGCGCCCAATGGGATAGCCACCTGTCTATAAGACTTCACTGTGGCTTAATGAATGGAAGGTCCTTTTGGGGGTTACAAGGTAAAATAACATTAAATGTGTAAAGCAGTGCTGTTTATCTCTCCGTGAGAGCCAGGAGGGATGAAACCAACATTTCCTTCATCTGGTGCCTCCCCTGTCTTAGATTAAAAACTATGTGATAGAACTGTATATTGGAGAAAAATCACCCCAGGTGTAGTTTTGGGAAGTAACATTTTTTGAGACCTATGAGCTAATTTATTATTCCACAAGATTTGGCTTTAGAAAAAAGATTTAAAAAAAATTGGTGGATGTGACCCAGGGAGTCCTTGATGCCAACTGGCAGAGGGAATTGGGGGGTGGGGGTGGTGCATAGGGTTTTACAGGGATCCCCTCGGGAAGATCTATGCATAATAGTTCACTGAATGGTGGCATGTGAAGTCACAAACACAAGTGGCCCACAGCTTGCCATAATCATAGCTAATGTATGGATGAATAATATTAAGGAATTATGTGTCCACACTAAAACTTATGCTCCGAAGTCTTGGAGTTTTAGTGGATCTCCAGGAGGTGACATACTTTGGAAATGTTCCTTTCAGGCAGGAGGTAACGGACACCTATCTCCCTGTCTGGTGGTTTGTGTATTGTATCCTGAATGCATCACAGTGTATGCCTATTTATATACTGAGCCACAGGCAAAATCAGAGATTGTGAAATCTGCAAGATGAAACCAAGAGCAGGGGGGTGTCCTGTTTATGAAAAAAGAGTAAGAGGATTGTTCTGTTATATCTTGGGGTGCCAGGAAACACACTGAATCCTTCACCTAGAAGCCACACTCACAGCATGTCTTTCTCATGAAAGGAGGGTCACAGCCAACATGGCTGTAAAGTGCTGCAAGGATTTGGGGTGAGCATGACTCCACAAGACATGAGTATCTAGTTAATTAAATCTAGGCTATAGAATTCATGTTATGATTTTATGTCACATGTAACTATTTGTTTCCAATACTGCTATTTGCTGCAACTTTAATCTCTATGCTTTGTTAGATACACTTATACTTGACTTCACTATAAACATATCTAGGTGCTGTGTGTCAAGCGGAACAGTGATCTGAGGTGGACTTGGTAAACTGGGGTACACTGTTTCTTTGGAAGCAGCAAATCTGAATACTGTGAGTGTCCAGTGGACTTGGGCTGGACACTCAAGGAAGACACTCGGAAGGCTTGAGAGTTGGGTGAGGGGTGCCAGTTGCTAACTTGTAGGGTGACAGCAGGGCTTGCGAGGTCTAGAGGGGAGTGCCAGTGCGGTTGGAGAGCTGACCCAAGGCGAGCACAGACAAGACTTCCTCACACTAATGGCAGATGGTACAAAGATGCCTCACATCCCTGGAGCCCCCAGGAAGCCTCACAGTGGGGGAAATAAAGAAGCAGCAGCAAACTGAGAATGCAATGAAGCTGAGTCATTACCACCAATATCATAGTGTCTAATAGTCTCCACTGGTAGAGAATTAGAAGGACCCAGTGGGAAATGGATATCTTTAACTTTGTTAATTAATTGTGTATTCAATTGTATTTTTTAGACTAAAGATCAACCTGAAGAGAAGGGTGCGAAACCAAAGCATGTATCTAGCAACAAAGGAGCCCAGGCCGAAAGCAAAGAGTCTTTGGAAGGTATATGTAAGCCTGTATGTATGATAAACATATCCACTGTGGAATTTGAGATAGGTTGGGAAGAGAAGATCCAATATTCTCCTATATATGTAGGTACTACTGAATTAGCTCTTTGTAACTAAGTACCTGGACTTATTAAGTACTCAGAAAAGTGTGTGTTGGACGTTTGATACCATCACAAAAAAACAACAACTCCCTTCCTCAAAAAACCAAGCCTCCAAACCAAATCCAATAGCAACAGTTCATTAAAATGAATAGCAGCCGTTACCTTTGTTTGGTTAATGCTGTATTTCTTTGCTTTTGCAGTTGTAGTTAGCTTAATTAAAAGAGAGCAATGTCTGTTTGGAAGACACCAGGGATACAGTCGCAAGAACACACAGAAAACCTGTAAAGTCATAGTGGAAAAAAACATGTGAAAAAGCAGAAATACAGATTTATTTTTGAACTGGGAATGTCTCACGTGGCCAGTGAAGATATTTTCAACAAGTCACGGGAGATGGGGTTAGAAAAAGGATTCAGACCTCAGACCTTTCTGTCATCCATTGTATCCATTGTCATCAGTGGAGTTACACTGGGGTGAATAGAAAAGGAGTACTTGTGGCACCTTAGAGACTAACAAATTTATTAGAGCATAAGCTTTTGTGAGCTACATCTCACTTCACGAAAGTTTATGCTCTAATAAATTTGTTAGTCTCTAAGGTACCACAAGTCCTCCTTTTCTTTTTGCGAATACAGACTAACACGGCTGCTACTCTGAAAACTGGGTGAATGTGACTGTGAATTGTCCCCCGTTACAGTCACCTCCCCACATGTCACCAGAGGCTTCTCTCAAGCATGGCCAAAAATCGTCTTGGTTTCTTGGCTTAGAAAATAACATAAACTAAAGAATCTGCTGCTCAGAATTCTGACTCAAAAGCCCCCAATACTTTTGGGCTGAGGTGTTAAATAGACTAAAAATTAAACACATTCCATGGATTTCCAGGGCCTGCGCAAGTAGAAGCCTGGATGAAATGGAAGTCATTTCCCATCTAGACTGCCCTTCCTTTTTATGCACCATCACTAATAATTAAAAGCAGTTGCAATTATTGGAATAGCTCCAGTGGGGACCAAGAAACCCTAGGGGAGAGAGGCAGTGTTCTGAGTCTTAGTGTCTCCCGGAAACCTCCTGTCCCAATTTGCAATGTCAGTGCTACTTCTTATAGTATGGACACTGGGATGGGTGTGCCTTTTGGGATTTCAGTCATGTTGACCCATAGAGTACTTACAGTCTTGGATGTCCTTCAATTGACTCTTATCAATTTTCTGTTTGCAGTGTTGTTGTAGCCCTGCTGGTCCCAGGGTCTGAGAGAGACAGGGTGGGTGGAATAATGTCTTTTATTGGACCAACTTCTGTTGGTGTAAGGGACAAGCTTTTGATCTTCACAGAACTCTTCCTCAGGTCCGGTCAGGTCTTCCTACTTACCTTCCTTGTCCTAGGGCAGAGGTGGTAATTGCCTACTTCATTTTAAGTGATCTCCTACAACATGTGCATGCTTAACAACCTGTCCTATTTTGTATTTAGCATGGACACTCTGGTTACCTTCCCCAGAGCTGAGGAAGGACTTTGTGAAGCTCCAAAGCTCATTCCTTCTACCAACAGAAGTTGGTCCAATAAAATATATTACCTCACCCACCTTGTCTCTCTCTTATCAATTTGGTTTTTAGTTATTCAGAAATCCAGTTTCTATTTTTACTTTTATCATTGCTGAAAAGCTAGCAATGCAAGTAAGTAATTTTATTAACCTGCATGTGTCAGTGTCAGAAATGTCAAACATGCTTCTAATAAGCTTAAATCTTTTTTGTGTGTCTTTTAGTCCTTTCACATGAGCATCATTGCCTAGTTTCACTATGATGGTAGGTTTTTGATAGAGTCCAACATCCCTGGCTACCTCCCTATTTTTTTTTACAACCTATACCACTATTGTAATATTTTTTCTTGTGTCAGGGGAAGGCTGTGACATTATGATAATACTATTTCTTATTTAGAGCCCAAAGGAGAAGAAAAGTTGGATGAAAATAACGGAGCATGTGAAAAAGTAAACTCTTTTGACACTGTAGTCTCCAAAGTTGACTCTAGTCCACAAGTTAAAGAAAGGACAACACAGCTGCAAAAAATAGCAGGTTCTGGCAAAACAAATAGCTCTAAGAATTGTCAACCACAAAAAGACACTGGAATTAAAGCTTTGATTCCAAACCATGGTCTTCCCTTCATAAATCATGGCTCTGTGGGGAACAAGAATGTTACTGCTGAAGCAATTGATATGGACAGAGCACCGGGACTGGAAGAACTCCAGAGAAATCATATCACTCAGAAATCAAAAGAAAGTGAAAACAAACCCTCTACATTCAGTGCTATATCCATGGAAGCCGTGCCATCCACATCAAAGTCTGTATCCAGAGCAGGGTGTGAAGTGATACGTACAAGGTAATGATCTAGTCTGTAATTCTCTGTGTGATCTGAAACATTTCATGTATTAATAATAGGCAAATTATTAAAAGGACAATTCAGTCTTGCTCATATGTGAAATCGTAGGAAAAAAAGCCTTGTTAGAAAAGGAGCTTGTGGAACCATGTAAACAGTTAATCTGAAGAAGAATTAGACCAAGCGTGGTGGTTTATAAATTTATACAAAGATAATGTTTGTAGATAGAAAGTGCTAGGTAAGCGCTAATTACTAATATTACACATCTGCTCTGAGTCAGGGAGGTTTGAAATGGGTTTGCTCTATGTGTGTCTCATTTCATTGAACCTTGTAAATGGCTGACTCCTTTCTAACATGGATGTTTCTATAAATATCACATATGGGGCTTAATAGGTCTGCAAGAGGAGTTTGCCATTGACTGAGGATAGAATTTTTTTAGTGTGTGATAAAATTTCAGGGCTTGGGCAGGTTGTTCAATCCCATGTATAATAATCCTTTGCCCACCTCAAAGAAGTCAGTATTTTTGGTTAGGTCTGTGACCACATGAACCAGCCCATTTTAAGCATTGGCCATACAAAGATGTGAGCAAACATTTCTTTTTCTAACTTTTTTTTCTCTTTAACATATGACATATTTAGTATCAGATACTCTCTTTTGTCCTTTTTTTTGGTTAGGACTTTAGAAAAGTTCTGTGATTTAACTTGCAATTGCATTATGGGGAAAAAAATGAAAATGGAGATCCCATTTTTAAAACATGTCTGTACATGACCATGCATGTTCAGTTTAGGCTCATGTGCATTTTAGTGTATATACAATTATCCCGATGTGCAGGTACACAAGTCAGCATTTGAACACGGACCAAAAAGTGACTGCTTTTTTGTATATGTGCATTTAAAAATGTTCCTTTTAACTTAAAGGGTTTGAATGCATTCTGGTGCCTTAAATACAAGATAGACACTTTATTCTCTAGGTAGTCTTTAGTTATTTGTGCAATTTACAGGTATTTTTAGGTGCTGGAGTATTCCCAGATGAATGCAATACAAGCATATTAAGGCCTTGTCTACACTACAGGGGGAGATCGATCAAAGTTAAGCAACTTCAGTTATGTGAATAACGTAGCTGAAGTTGATGTATTTAGATCTACTTATCCTGGGGTCCACACTACGTGATGTTGACTGGAAACGCTCTCCCGTCTACTTCCCTTGCGCTTCTCATTTAGGTGGAGTACAGGAGGTGACGAGAGAGCGATCTGCAATTGATTTAGCGGGTCTTCACTAGACCCATTAGATCGATAGCCGATGCATCGATCACTGCATGTCGAACCCCTGGTAAGTGTAGACAAGGCCGGAGACTGAAGAACCAAACTAATAAACTGAATGGAAGTGGTCTTGGTCTACTTCTCAGTACACACAGATCCACATGAGAAAAAACATCATTGCAAATGGCAGCAATTGGCACCCCAGTCTTAGAAGAAAGGCTGAGCTGTGGCAGGGCTTGGAGACTATATTTCCCTTTATCTCTAGAAGAGGTCCAGTGTAAGGATGTGGCAGGGCAGAGTGGGGGAAGCTTGCATTGACATAACCAGTTGTGTGGCTAAGTAAAAGAAGATTCCAGGGATGTTGTTCCAGCACATTTCCCAAATTCACATGATTGGGGTGCGGGAACCCCCTGAACACAAAGGCTGTAAAGTGCAAAGGAAGTGTATTTGTTTGATGTCTAGATCAACTTCACACAACATTTCATTATAATCAGACTTAAAATTTACTCAGCATTTTTATTCTTAAATAACAATGTGAAAAGAACATGAATCTTCCTTCACTTTATTTATGGAGGAGTTTGTAGTCAGGGTGCATATATAGATATTTTCTGTATGTGAAGTCTGAATGAGTGGGCCAAATTCTGCGCTCAGTTACATGGGTGCAGCTCTCATTGAAGTCAATAGGCCTCTACAGAAACATAAAAAGAACAGAGTTCCAACGTTTGGAATTGTTAGAGAAATGCCCAGGTTTCCCTGCCAAGTTTAGACTTGTCTAGATAGTCATAGCAGTGTTTGCTCTAAGCTGGCATCAGCTGACTTCTTAGCTTAATACCACTGAAGTACAGATTCTTAATACCTTTGTCAAGTCTGATTTCCCACTCTGGAACTTCGAGTGCAGAAGATGGGGGCCCTCAGGGATTATAAAAATTAATACTGGCCACTCTAGGCTTGTATTAAACTCCCAAGGTTACAGATTTTCTCTGACCTTGGATGGGTAGATGCTGCCATCACCCTACTGCAAAAACCCCTTTGGAGAACCCAGGAAGGCGCACTTGGGAATTCCTTCTTGTGGGATACCCTGAAGCCCTTTCACCCCTCCCCCCCATCCGGGGAAGAGCTGAGAAAGAAAACAAAGGAAATCAGCTGTTGCCACAGACTAATTAAACAACATATGCACAAACCTCTTAGGACACAAAAATCCAATCCTGTTCTTAAAAAAAAGGTAAATTTTATTAAAAAGAAAAAGAAAGAAAATACATTTGGAACTTAGGCTTTTTGCTAGATTAAAAAAAAATAATTACAAGGATTAAGCATCAAAATAGCTCTCTTGAGGTCCAGCTTAAAGGTTACAAGCAAAACAAAAGCACCTGGGTTAGCACAGAGAAGTCCACAAGCCATAAAGAAATAAAAGAGAGACACTTAATTGCATCTTCCTAGACATTTCCTGATCTACTTACGTATCTGGGGTTTCAAATGAGTAGTTTCTAGGTATGATCTGGTGATTTTTCATACCTGGCCCAAAGCTTTTTATAGCATAGTTCCAGTCCTGTCTCTGCTCTCCGGGAGAACAACACAGACAGACAAAGGGGAAGGTTTTTTCCTCAATTTAAAAAATAATTCTAGCTTTCCCATTGGCCCTTTTGGTCAGGTGCCCACTCCCTTCCTTTTACCTATGCAGGGAGACTTTTTAACCCTTTACAGGTAAAGCAAGTAGAGAACAACTACCAAGAGGGATGTATAGCTAGCTGGCTGGGTGTCCCTAAAACGGAGCTACCCCCTCCCCTTTCATTTATCACAATGTTATAAAAGAATCATGCTTATAATGACAGTGAGATGGTAAAAATGAGAACAAAACTACAGACTTGTTATGCAAAAGATAGAAAATGTTTCTTTTCAACATCTTTGTTACTGAAGGTACAATACTTTTGCAGAAACTAGATAGGTGTTTCCTTTTCTAGGCACCAGAGACATTCTCTGCCTGCAGTTTTATAGTCCCTCGGATGCAACGTTACAGCCCTTATTGATATCCAGTCGCCCCACTGAAGCCAGCTGCAGTACTCAGAAATGTAGGGCTGGAACGGACCATGAGAGGTCATCTAAACCAGTGGTTCTCAAACTAGGGGCGCCGCTTGTTCAGGGAAAGCCCCTGGTGGGCTGGGCCGGTTTGTTTACCTGCCGTATCCACAGGTTCGGCCAATTGCAGCTCCCACTGGCCCCGGTTCACCGCTCCAGGCCAATGGGGGCTGCAGAAAGCGGCGCAGGCCAAGGGAAGTGCTGGCCGCCCTTCCTGCAGCCCCCATTGGCCTGGAGCGGTGAACCACTGCCAATGGGAGCTGCGATTGGCCGAACCTGTGGATGCAGCAGGTAAACAAACCGGCCCAGCCCACCAGGGGCTTTCCCTGAACAAGCGGCGCCCCTAGTTTGAGAACCACTGATCTAAACCACCCCTCTGTACTGAAGAAGGACCAAATATACCTAGCCCATCATTGAGAGGTGTTTGTCCAACCTATTCTTAAAAACCTCCAGTTATGGGGATTCCACAATTTCTCTTGCAGAGCCTGATCCTGCTGCTGTTTCTAAGTTTATTAATTATATGAATATCTCTGAGAGAACTTCAGAATATAGCAGGTTTTTTATAATCCCATTATCTCCAGACAACATAAGATTAATGAAAATGTTTAAAAGTTTCTAGTGGCAGGAATGCTAAAGGAAATAATATTAGCAAAACAGGGGAGCCAAAAGAGCTGAGGTGTACAACATAACATTTTCAATAGCAGACTGTGAAAAGAATAATATTCGATAACACCCCATGAACGCAGACTCTCACACCTCAGCTCTCAGCTAACCACAGGAGGACTAGAACACACCCACCCAGGTTTTTAAGAGCTGACAAGTAGTTCTAAAAATCCAGACCACAATTTTTAGCGCTAAATACAAAGGCTCCCCACCACAGAGGCACTGGTCAATGCTGGAGTAGGTTTGATTAAGGCTATGATTATGTCACCGTGGTCACGGAAGTCACGGAATCCGTGCCAGAGAACTCTGTGACCTTTTCTGCCCCGGGGCTGGAGATGTCAGCTGGCAGCCCCGCAGCTCTCAGGTGCTGCTGGCGGCAGGCCTCCATCCTCCTAGTCGCCAGGCAGCAGGGGGGACCCCAGAGCTCCCAGCCGCTGTGCGTGCTGGACCCTCCACCCGCCCCATTTTGTCAGGGCTGTTTTTAGTAAAAATCATGGGCAGGTCATGGGCTTCTGTGAATTTTGTTTATTGCCCTGACCTGTCCATGATTTTTACTAAAAATATCCATGACAAAATCTGAGCTTTAGGTATGTTTATGTCCAGCAGAGGGCGGACATCTATTCAAGCTAGCATGTTAAAATAGCTATTAAAATAAGATTTTGTGGGACTGAGTCTCTTCAGAATGTTGTAAATTTATCCTGGAAGTATTGCTGAAATATTGCATTTTCTTATTATCGTTAGCAATTTCAATATCTGATATTTTTCGTAGGGAAATTATTACAAAACTGGGATTTAAACAAAGTGTAAAAAATATTTTCTGTTAATCTAGCGAGGCTATTTATCTGCATAAAAAGGAAAATGTTTGCTCTGCAGGATTTCCATCAATGTGCAGATGACTGAAACCCCAGAAAAGATTCCAGTGGCCAAGGAAAGAAGCCTAGGTGATCATGGAGGTACAAGTTCCAAAGTAAAATCCCCTCTGTCCTCACCATTGGAAGTTGAAGGAATTAAACATCTGACTGGCAAATTTAAACACAATCCATGCCCCCCAAACACCAGAACCTACCCAATTCAAGAAGTAAAAGGGGTGAAGCTTGCTAATAAACACAATGAACAGGAACCCAAATTAGGAAAGCCACAGATACTATTGAACAAAGTCTCGACTGATAAAAAGCCCCTAGAGAAATCAGAGTTAAAATGCAAGTCCATATCCTCTCAAAGCACAACTGAAAATGATACTAAAAAAGATCTTGGTGCCAAAATGAAAAGCCATAAAGAAACAACAAAGACAATGAAAGAATTCACAAAGGATGCTAGATCTGAATTAGAATTAAAATGTGTGGCATTAGAAAGCACATACACAGGACAAAAAGAAGACAATGCAAATCAATGTACAGGAGACGCCCCAGAAAACACTACATCAGTAGAAACCAGCAAAGCATTTGGCAAGGAGGATGAAGTAATCATTGGTAAGTAGCTCACAATCATACTTGGAGACTTTTACATTGAGAATTCTAGGGTACTTACATACGTTATACACTATAATAGCTGAAACATGCTCATTAGTGCTATTATCATAGGCCCTGGCTACACTTGCAGATGTACAGCACTGTGAGTTAAACCCGCCTTCGTACAGCTGAGTAGGGAAAGCACTGCAGTCTGTCCACATTGGCAGCTGCCAGCGCACTGTCGTGGCCACATTTGCGGCACTTGCAGCGGCATTGGGGTGTGGGGTGCTGGGCATTATGGGTCCTGTCCCAATGCCCCGTGTTGCATTGCTTCACATCCCAGCAATTCCTGTGTTTCCGTCCACATTTGGCGCCATCTTTCAACAGTTTCTGTGCAGCGCGATCTGTGTTCCGTTTCGGTCTGTGGGAAATGGAGCCCGAACTGCTGAGGAGTATGCTGACGAGTCTCGCCAGCACGTCACATTTGGCAGTCAAGCTATTCCTTAAGATCCAAAGTGACAGTGAGGAGTCCGACGATGATATCAAGTCGTGTAACATGTATGACACGAGATTGCTTGTGGCATTCACGGACATGCTCAGCACTGTGGAACGCAGCTTTTGGGCTCGGGAAACAAGCACTGAGTGGTGGGATCGCATTGTCATGCAAGTCTGGGATGGTGAGCAGTGGTTGCAGAACTTTCGGATGAGAAAAGCCACTTTCATGGGACTGTGTGAGGAGCTCGCCCCCACCCTGCGGCGCAAGGACATGAGATTGAGAGTTGCCCTGATGGTGGAGAAGTGGGTGGCTATTGCAATCTGGAAGCTGGCAACTCCAGACTGCTACCAATCGGTCGCTAACCGGTTTGGAGTGGGAAAGTCGACCACTGGACTCGTGTTGATGCAAGTTTGCAGGGCCATTAATCGCATCCTGCTCAGAAGAACCATGACTCTGGGTAACGTGCAGGACATTGTGGATGACTTTGCACAAATGGGTTTCCCTAACTGTGGAGGGGCGATAGATAGGACGCATATTCCTATTCTGGCTCCCACCCCACCTAGCCTCCGAGTATGTTAATCGAAGGGGTATTTCTCTGTGGTTCTCCAGGTGCTTGTGGGTCACCGGAGGCGTTTCATTGACATTAATGCAGGCTGGCCTGGAAAGGTGCATGACGCACGCATTGTTATGAATTATTCCAGTTAGGACACGTACAGTTCGTTTCTAGGCTGAGGCAACCAAATAAAGACAGACTGCAGTGTCTTAAAGTTTGTAGGTTTATTATGTTTAAGCGTGGTACCACTCCGTTAAGCAGAACGGGACCCCGATTACACGTTACACAAAGATTATGTACTGTTGGCAAAACATCCTGCCTGTGTGCCTTGGGGGGCCTAAACCAATAAACAGGCCTTCTCCTCATCTATTACCAATCCCCTGCAGCCATCTTCCCCATGCAAAAAAGCTGGAGCGGCAACTATTTCAGGCATGTTGGCTGGTTCCTGTCTCCTTTGTTTCCCTTACCTTGAAACTATCCAGCTGTCCACCTTGAAGGATCCTTCCTTCCTTGGTACGTGATGTGCTTGCTTCTAGTTAATGGCCGATAGGAAACCCAAAATGGAGTCACATATGATAATTAGGTTGATTTCCCCTAACAGCAACTTTTGGAACATTGCCCTGTTCAGGAAGCTGCAGGCTGGGATTTTTTTCCCAGAGCGGAAGATCACAGTAGGGGAAGTCGAAATGCCCATTGTGATCCTTGGAGACCCCACTTACCCATTAATGCTGTGGCTCATGAAACCCTACACAGGGAGCCTTGACAGCAGCAAGGAACGGTTCAACTACAGGCTGAGCCGGTGCCAAATGTCTGTGGAGCAGCCATTTAAAGGGCCGCTGGCGATCTCTGTATGGGAAGCTGGACTTGGCTGAACACAGCATCCCGGTGGTTATATCCGTGTGCTGTACCCTCCATAATATTTGTGAAGGGAAGGGTAAAATTTTCACTCAGGCGTGGACCTCCGAGTTTCAACACCTGGAGGCTGAATTTGCACAGCCAGAGAGCAGGGCTATTAGAGGCGCACAGTGTGGGGCTGCAAGGATTAGGGATGCCTTGAGGGAGCAATTTGAGGCTGAAAACACCACTAATGTCTGGTGCCCTGCACGGGAGTGAAGTGCAGTGGTTCCAATGTTAGTAGGACTCTGTGTTTGCTAAGCTGATTTGCAGTGCCTGTTTCTTTCCTGGGTTAAGGCATCTTTACTTTATGCAATAATAAAGAATGTTTTCAAAGCCAAAAAATCCATTTATTGAAAAGAGACACAACTGCTTGGGAAACAGAAAGGGCAAGGGGGTGGGATGGGGAACGGTTCAATCACAGATTTGCATATGTTCTGTTCTCATACTCAGCCTTCCTGTCTGGAGTGCTGTGCAATAAGGATGTTTATAATTCAGGATGGGGGCTGAGTGCAGTGGGTAAGGGTTGTAGTTTTCAGGGCTGGGTTGTGAAGCAACAGGTGTTGGAGGCAGCTGGTGGCGATAAGAACCCGGATGTTGGGGAAAGTGTGTTGGAGGTGACATGGGGGCACAAGGGAAAGAGTTTTGGGACAATGGCTGCAGGCGGGGGAGGACGCGGTAGTGCTCTGCCTGCATGGCTAAGAGCGCCTGGATAGAGTCCGTTTGGCACTCCATTATGCTTATCAGCCAATCTGTGCTTTGCTGCCGGAGCTCCGTGCTTTGCCGCCAGTGCACTGCGTTTTCCTGGCGGATCCTGCTTTCGCTCTCCCTCCACTCCTGTGCTTTTTGATTCTCTTTAAGAGATTGCTGCATCACTTCTTGCAGCATGTCTTCTTTGCTTTTTCATGGCTTATTCCTGAGTCTTTGCAGTCTCTCGGCCGGTGATAACATGGACTGCTGAGATCTCAAGGTTGCATCTGTAAAGGCAAAATGCTACACTTAACAGAGGCAGCATTGTTTATATTAGACAGAGTAATGATTCCCCCGAACTTAAGAAGGGCATACACAATCTACACAATAGCATAATTTTCCCATCCCAAAGAGAGCACACATAACCTATGGGAGCCCCAAAATGGTAAGTAAGCACAGGGTCAAGGGGGACTGACCTTGACACAGGGTCAAGGAGGGTCACGGCTGAAATGTCCTCTTGGTTTCTGTGCCTTGGGCAGCTACAGCTGCAGGGGGCACCTACACTGAACACTGACCCAACATGTTCCACAGGAATCCGTCCTGGAAGATGTCTTGCTGCTGAGGGTGACCTGGGAAGCAAGGGAGGGTCTTCTACTGCAATGTGGCTTCCGCCCTGGCCCATATGCAGCTTGCCTGTGTGCAGCAATGGTCCTCCCGCCCCTCTTGGCACAGTGGCGCAGACACATTAGCCTAACTGAGACAAGGTCCACGGTGGCTCTCCCAATAAACCTGCACAAGCGCATTGCCCACGTTCTAGATGAGACTTTTGAAGAGATCACTGAGGCCAATTACCGCGAAGTGATAGACCACATCAATGCGCTATTCCGCATCTAGGCATGCATGCAGCCCTAACCCTCCTCACCCAAAGAGCCCGCACCGAAAAAATTCCTTCCCGAAAAGAAAGCTGCTTACTGGGAACCTGCTCTTCTGTTTGTCCTCCACCAAGTACCGGCCACTGCAACTGGCTACCTTCCTCTTGGCTTGAGAAGAGCTCCTGGCTGCATGCCTTCAGGGATTCCAGAGTATCTCCTCTTGCCCCAGCACCCTCACTCCACTCCCACTTTCCTCCTCCTCCTCCTCCTCCTACCGCTCTGAAGTGTCCATGGTGGTGCTTGGAGTGGAGGTGGGGTTGCCCCCAAGTATCACGTCCAGCTCTTTGTAGAATCAGCAGGTCGCGGGGGGGAGCACCTGAGGGGCCGTTTGCCTCGCGGGCTTTGTGGTAGGCACTCCGCAGCTCCTTCACTTTAATCCTGCACTGCAGTGCGTCCCGGTCATGGCTCCTTTCCCTCATGCCCCTTAATATCTGCCCAAAGGCAGTGTAATTCCTAACGCTGGAGTGCATCTGGGACTGGACAGCTTCCTCCCCCGAAACACTGATGAAGTCCAACAACTCTCCATTGCTCCATAGTGGGGCTCGCCTGGCGTGTGGAGATATGGTCACCTGGAAAGATTTGTTGAGAGCACTCCATGCCTGGCTGAGCAAACAGGAAGGTGATTTTCAAAATTCCGAGAGAATTTAAAGGGCGGGTCTGACGGTTGGTCACCTGAGGCCAGGGCAGTAGAGTTCGAACTGATGACCAGACTAGACCAGAGTGGCTAGAACAGGCATTGTGGGACACTTCTGAATACTTCTGGAGGCCAATCAGAGTGCATTGGGTGGCCACACTGGTGCCGCAGTGCACCGGCGGTGGCGTAACAAACTTTATTCCTCTGGGGGAGGTGGAGTACCAGCAGCGTTGTAGCCGTGGAGACAAAGCGCCGTATGTGCCTTGCCAGTGTGGACGGGGAGTGAGGTACAGCGCTCTGGGCAGGTTTATTGCGCTGTAACTCGCAAGTGTAGCCACTGCCTTAGTTTGAGAGCATTTATTCAGGCACCAGGCATACATTTGGCTGCATCAGACAACAACTGTATTCACGTTCATGGGACTTGCTTTTTATTCTAATGTTCCTTTTCAGTTACAATCTCAGAATAAATGTTCTTTTGGATTTAGGATTCAATTTAAAGGCTGTTTTGGAATAAAAATCCTTTTAAAATAAAACGCGATGAAATTTTATGTGTTTGAAAAAGGAGAGATACTTTTAAAGCTTTATTTCTTTGAATAAAAGCCTTTATTATCATGTAAGAGAAGGGGTGTGCAAACCACACATTAATATTAGCAGGTGAAGAGAGTGTAAAATATTGCAGGAAAGGTCTCATTTTGTCCCTAGTTATACCCCTGGCCATAAGTCTTTTTCTGGGCAGCACGTTAGTGATCACACTCTGATTGCTGCAAGAACAGGAGTTCTCTCTGCCCGCAGTGGATGGAGCATGCTCCAAGAGGTATGCTGATCAAGGTCTGGGTTCTACAGTAGTGGCTGATAGGTGCAAACATGTATGCACAAATGGAATTTTAAGGCGTAATATACACTGTGCAGCCATTTTACAATGAGCATGTATTAAATTAATCTATTAAACATCTATGGCCCAATCTCTCCCTTGCTTTGCACAAAGAACTCCCAGTTATGTCAAAGGGAGTTCTACACATAGATTGACTTTGGGATTTGACCTTTATTTGGGTAATGCTAAATTGGATCAGCTACTTTATTGGGACATCTCCCCAGGAACTGATTTCGTCTATTGATAATGGCAGTGATTGCTGCTACTGGGAGAGGCATTCTCCTGACACTGAATGAGTAAGTGGTTGTAAGTCATTAGGTAGGTGCCTCACTCATGACATTTTACTCCTACCATCCAGTGGAGACAGTGGGGTTACTCATCTGCTTAAGTGCTTTGCTGGATGGAGGACCTAGTAAAGTGAAAAGGTGCAAGAAAGATGGGAGCCTTATTAAATTCCAGGGTTTTTGTTTTGAATATTGCTAAAAGCAAATGGTTAACAATTGTCTGGCTGGATCTAAGATATCTTGAGTGCTTGTGTTGCCCTCTGATATTCCCCCGTACAGGCTGCTCACCCACAGCTGTGCTGAACAACACTATGATGAGGGAGAACCGTATTTCTGTTTGCATCTGCTCCAGAAAGCAATGGGGTACTGTGGTGATGATGCCAAGCTCAGTGGTCAGATTGGCTTGTGGGGGACTCTCTGAGGGACAGGGATATTTGAATGGTGGGAATATGATGAACGTTACCTTTGATGAGGTGTAGAGTGAGTGAGGTGCCAAAAGGCATACAACCATGACCAGGGTGTTACAGGCCTGTTTGTAGTTAGCTAACCTATCAGGTTGCCCTTGGTTGAGGTCTTGATACAGCTGTATCCTGGAAAGTAAAAATACTGGGGGGGATGATGAAAATAATGCCCAATGATTTGTGGAAAACCAAATCAATGAATGAACTGTCTCCTGTGTAGATGACAGCCCTCCTCCTCCTGCTCCCTTTGACCATCGCCTCGTGAGCGTCAAACACACAGAGATAACAACATGCTACTCAGTGTGCCAACATGAAGTATTAGGAGGGTAAGTCCATCTTTCCCTAATGCTGTGCTGTGAATGGTGCACTTAGCAACATCTCTGCAGTAGCTTAAATACACAGAAAAAGAGCTATTAGGATGATTACAATTACCCATTGCCCACAGAGTATCTACAAATACATAGGTTTCAGAGTAGCAGCCATGTTAGTCTGTATTCGCAAAAAGAAAAGGAGTACTTGTGGCACCTTAGAGACTAACAAATTTATTTGAGCATAAGCTTTCGTGAGCTACAGCTCACTTCATCGGATGCATTTGGTCCGATGAAGTGAGCTGTAGCTCACGAAAGCTTATCTTCTGTCTGATAAGCTAAATGGATTGAACTCTTAAGTTGTACTCTCCAATTTTTTGACATCTTTTTAAAAATGTGGTCACCAGAACTGTATGCAGTATTTCAGTCTGTCTCACCAATGCTGTATATAGAGCTGTATATAACTCCCTACTCACTACTTCCTTGTTTACATTCCCAAGGATCACATTAGCCCTTTTTGACATTGAGTCGCACTGGGAGCTCATGCTGAGTTGCTTGTTCACTATGACCCCTAAATCGTTTTCAGTTACTGCTTTACAGTCCCCATTCTGTGGGTATGGCCTACCTTCCTTGTTCCTAGATGTATAACTTTGCATTTGGTTGTGTTAAAATGCATTTGTTAGAATGGATACAACTGATCCAGACTGTATGTCCGTATGAGTGCCTTGTCCTCATCATTATTTACCATTCCGCCAATCTTTGTCATCCACAAATTTTATGAGCAGTGATTTTATATTTACTTCAGAATTATTGATGAAAATATTGAATAGTGTCGGCCTAGTACTGTACTCCACTAGAAATGCTAGATGGAGTTAGCTAGGTCTTAATCCATTAAAGTGTTCACTATTGACATTTATAGTGCTAATTTTTTGATCAGAATGTCAGGCAGTACTAAGTCAATTGCCTTACAAAAGTCTAACTATAGTACATCTATGCAGTTACCTTTATCCACCAAATTTATAATCTCAAAGAATGAAATAAGGTTTGTTTGACAAGGCCTGTTTTTCATAAAACCATGTTTACTGGCGTTAATTATATTCTTATCCATTAATTTGCTTTTCCATTATTGTCTCACCAGATTTCAGTAATGCCAGTTATAGCACATTTCTTCCCATCATTGAGAACTTCTGAACCCTCTTGCTTATTACCCAGGCTCCTAGCAGTGGTATCTAAGCACTTGAAAATTTCTTCTCTTCACATTCCTTGTCACATTGGTTCAATTGTTCACGACTCACTGAGTTTAAATTTGTAATGTATTTGCCGGTGTACCACCCTCCCATTGCGTTGTTCATTTAACACCTTCCTTGCTGCTGCAGGACATTCCATTCATACAGCCCCCCCCTTCTAGAAAGTGGCCCAATGACCAACAAAAGCAAAGCTGTCAGCTTCATCCCAGTCACACAAACAACAGCATGTTAAAGGGTGTTAGTGGCTGAGTTTTCAAACTGACATTATTTTGACAGCACCTGGGTTTCATTCTTGAGGTGAGCACTTCCCTTCAGCCCTTTCATTTTTCTGCACTTATTTGTAATTTGGGAGAGTATGATTTCCAGGTAGAGTTACGTGCAAATATGGCCTAACAGGTCCAAGCATGATGGTGATGCAGTGGGAGAAAAGACGGTGCTTAAAAATCAAGTGCGTGGGTGAGGTAGGAGACAATTTACATCATGCAATAAATGTGGGTGGTGTAGTTATTGGCTTTAATGTAATTTAAAGTTACTTGATCAGACCAGAAATATCCTTGTTAATATACCTCACTATGCATCACTGAAGGACAGCAGGAGTGTATAATTACAGAACCAAAAAAGAATATCAGCAGGTTACCATGTCATTGTGTAATGTAGTAATACAAATGGAGCACAATATTTTAATATAAGAATTGAACAACTGGCTGGAAAGATAAAACTAATCCTTCATAAGCTGAGAGAAAGAGGAGATTCATGCTACAGACCACCTGATTCTGTTCACTTTGTACCAGGCTATTTTTAATCAATGATAAGAACAGTTGTTTGAAAGGCTTCTGCAGCAAGTTACTTTAAAGTCATTTTACTGTGTATTTCTCTGTATCAACAGGGGGCGTTTTGGTCAAGTTCACAAGTGCATGGAGGTGTCAACTGGTCTTAACCTGGCAGCCAAAATAATAAAAGTGAAAGGAGCAAAGGAAAGGGTAAGTATGGCTTTGTGAACCTCCAGGGACAGACAGTAAATCTGGCTTATTACAAGCACCTGCGCATCGCTTTCCTTATTAAAGTACTTTCCCACTCAACATTGTATCATATGTGACAAAACCAGCCTTAGTAACTACTTGCTTGAATCCTATATGACTGTTTGATCTGACCAGGTTTGATGTCCTGTTATTTTGGTGTTCACTAATGCAAACCTTCTGCCAGGTGAATTCAGCAGTAACAAGGGCCGGGTTCAGTATATAGGGGTTCCTTGTTAACAATACAACACAAAATTGGCTAGAGCCCCACCCAGTGACCTGGGACAATTACACACCACGCACTGAGTGCCTCTCAGAGGCAATACATCCTCTGTTGCAAGCACAGAGTCTGAGTGTAGCAAAAACTTTTAATAAAAGGAGAGAAGTAACTCAGCATTAATTTGGAAATACACCACTCATAAACACAAACCATGAGCAAAAGACCCACCCCCAAGTAAGCTTTACACACACACACACACACACACACACACAAGGAAGTATTTCTTCACACAATGCACAGTCAACCTTTCAAACTTTGCCAGAGGATGATGTGAAGGCCAAAACGATAGCGGGGTTCAAAAAAGAACTAGATAAGTTCCTAGAGGACAAGTCAATCAATGGCTATTAACCAGGATGGGCAGGAATGCAACACCATGCTCTTAGTGTCCCCAGTCTATGCATGCCAGAAGCTGGGAGTGGATGACAGGGGATGGATCACTGGATGATTGCTTGTTCAGTTCATTCCCTCTGGGGCACCTGACATCGATGACTGTCAGAAGACAGGATACTGGGCTAGATGGACAATTGGTCTGACCCAGTATGACCATTCTTATGTAAAAACTAATTATAACATAACAATACAAATGTTTAGTACTGAAACTCTCCAATATAGTGATCTCTTGAGATAGCAACAATGTGAGATAATTACCTTGGCAAATAATGCACTTTAAAAATCTTGACCTACTAGGAAATGTATATTTATATTAGTTTCCCAGTCACAAATCTAGCATTCGGGAGCAAAGTTACTAAAATGTAGTTCAGAGGTGAACTCTGCAGATGAACCTCTGAACTCTGGGGCTGCACTGGCCAAGGGCAGCAACTGTGAGTGGGGTATAGAGAAGGGACGGGAACATTAAAGGGACTTTTGGGTTGCTGGACTTAAGACCCTGAGGAGAAACAAGGAGACTGGGGATCCAACACTGGCCACAATAACAAGGAGACTGGGGATCCAACACTGGCCACAAGTGATCATTTGGGCAAGCAGTCCCATCATGATGAGCAGTTAGACAGGGTCGGTGCGTCCATGCAAATGAGATCAGCTTCTGAAGTCTTTTTCCACAGCTCACCACTAGATGTCAGGAGAGAGCTCATCCAGACTTTGCATACACTAACACCAAATGCATCCGATGAAGTGAGCTGTAGCTCACGAAAGCTTATGCTCTAATAAATTTGTTAGTCTCTAAGGTGCCACAAGTACTCCTTTTCTTTTTACTAACACTGGTGTGTGCAGGGAATCGGTTGGCATGAATGTTTGGGGAATGGCTAGTTTTTGTGTGAATATTTGTATTTGAATGCGCACAAGAGTGTTCATGGTCATGCTCCAATAGGAGCATCTGCTGGTTGCTAATCACTATTGTTATCTTCCTGTTTGTAATGTTTCAGGAGGAAGTGAAAAATGAAATAAACATCATGAACCAGTTAAACCATGTGAATCTGATCCAGCTTTATGATGCTTTTGAATGCAAGAACAACCTCACCTTGATCATGGAATAGTAAGTTAAAATGATATTCGGAATCGTCAACTCTTTTGAACTTGGTGGTTGCTCAGGCCAGTAGTAGAAATGGAGGAAAATACATTGGGCTGAGGAGGTGGGAATACTACAAGTGTTTCCCAAGCTGGGTGAAGGCTTCTTTCATTTTTAGAAGCAAACTCTTTAAGAGAAAATCACATATTTGACAATATCAGAACTTAAACAAATGGTAAGAATACCAGCTGTATCCCAGAGAGTATAGAGGGATTTCATACAGAAAAACATCAGTATGTTTTATTTTTCGTTAGTGCGGGTTTGGCCCATAGATACAACACAACTGCATTTTCTATATGAACTGTATCTAGCAAGTTTTTAAGGGTATGAGAGTTAAATTAAAGAAATAGCAGAGGGAGAGGGAAC
This sequence comes from Dermochelys coriacea, assembly GCF_009764565.3. Taxonomy (NCBI): domain Eukaryota; kingdom Metazoa; phylum Chordata; order Testudines; family Dermochelyidae; genus Dermochelys; species Dermochelys coriacea. Next base: position 19,461,695 of record NC_050079.1, read on the forward strand.
TGAAGAGAGACAGAGAAGAGAGAAAACAATGTGGTTTCTGGAAAAGTTAGAAACGAAAAGTAGGAATGATTTTGATGGAGAGGTTCATAAACACTGTTCAAAAAGTCAGGAATTGCCTTTGCACCACTAGCAGTGAGAGTGTTTGGTGATACCTTGAGAAGGCTAAGTACTGAATGAACAGAGAGAGTGTGAAGAAGAGTAGCAGGACAGAGATAAAGGGCCAGATTTTTAAAGGGACTTAGGCACCTAAAGATGAAGATAGGGGCCTAGTGGGATTTTCCAAAGTGCCTGGGCATCTAACCCCCAATCTAACAAGGAATATGTGTATTTTTTTCACATTTCTCTTTGTCAATATTTTAGTGTTGATGGTGGTGAATTATTTGATCGAATCACAGATGAAAACTACCAACTAACTGAGTTGGATGCAATCCTTTTTACCAAACAAATATGTGAAGGAGTTCACTACATACATCAGCAGTATATTCTCCATTTAGACCTGAAGGTCAGTAGTTTCAGATCTCAGGTCTTTGGCTAAACTGTACATTGTGCTGTATGGAAAGTCTGTATGTATGAGAGCTGCAAATAGAGGGTAATTTCTCTTCCCCTTCATCTTGTAATGAAATAAACTAATTTAGTTCAGTGGCCACTGTGAATTAACCCTGGAAAATTAATTTTTTTCTTTAATGTTTAATCTTTTCTTAAATTTGATAGCTTATTTTAAAGATGATTAAATAAACAGCAGGTTCCTCTGCTTTTACAGCTTTCAGATCAGAAGCTTTTCATAGCTGCGTAGAATTGCATTGTGCCTTGGTTTGTCACCTGAGAAAATAGAGGGTTTAGAAGACCCTCTATATTTGTGTTATTAGACCTGTCCTCTCTTTTGCTTCTTCTCATGTTCGTCCTTGTCTGTGTCTCCCACTGACAGTCTGGAACTGAGCCATTGTAAACTAACATGTTCTAGTGACAATTCTCCACTAGTTCTTTGCGCATAGGGACTATGATTTTCTATATGTTTATATAGTGTCTAGTGAAATGGTAGCCCTATGTGGTTGATGTGCAGTTGCTACTGTAATTATAGCTGGTTGGAAAGTGTTGTGGGTGTTTTGGTTTGTGGAAAATTTTGTTTTTTTGTAGAAAACCCCCAAACTTGAAAATAATTGTAATTGTTTTTGATTTTTCAATGAAAAGCTGGAATTATTTGCAGAAAGGAGCCACTTCCCATTTAGAACTTCATTTAGTTGAAAATCCAATTTTCTTTACAAAATCTGTTTCAATGGACATTTTTCCAAATGCCCTAACCACAATATCCATCTGAAATAATTATAATATTTATAATAAATATAATAGTTGGATTGAGGACCTGGTCTTGTGAGGTGCTGAGCCTTGCATAGCTAAGTGTCTTCCCAGTAACCCTCCATTCACCTCCTGACAAGTGAGACTGAAAATGTCACCAAAAAAGAACACACAAATTTAAATTTTGATGAAAAAGCAAATGCTACTTAGCTGTAATAGGCTTATTCCTTGTTTGCATTCTGGTCTCTCAAGATACTGCATTTTCTTGAATAAACCCACTGTTATAGCGTCTGCCACCTGGCTTGCTAAACCATTCCACACAAAGGTGTCCATTCAGTCCTCCCCTAAAAAGGACCCTTTAAATTATGTTATGTGATACCTCTGCTATGGCCAAATCTGGGAAAATAGTTACTCCCCATGGCAGCAGTAAGGAATGGAATCTCTGCAGGAGAGATCCAAGCCCACACATTTTACTGAGCCAGTTAGGAGGATGATGGGGCCCCAAAATCACCCTCCCATGGTAATAACAGACCGAGGGGAAAAGTTGATCTCAATAAACCTCTGAATATTTTTCCCTGCTTCTTTTGCCATATCATTGATTCTCTCCCCTTTAAGGGGAAAAATGAAGGGAGCATTTCAACAAGTGATCTGTGGGTAACATTCCCAACTAGACTTATAGAGTAATGTTTCCTATACAAGCCCTCTAGGCACCCCGTAACCAGCCCATGAACCATGCTGTTCTTCACCACAGTTGGGCTCAAATATATATTTGTATCAGTATAATGGAATTCTGCACATGGTGCCAGGATAGAACAGAGCCTTAGGAAATGAATGGGAAAAATACAACCACCATTGTAGTAAATCACATAAAGGTGAGATTGACACATGTGAACCAACAAAGAAGTGAACTAGCATTGTTTTAAAAATCTTTCCCTGAAATAGTTCTGTATCTTTGCACTTCAGGTCATGTTTCTGGCTACTCTTCTTGTTAGTGTGTCTTATGTGCAATTTCACTGTCATTTATTTATCTAAAAATTTTCTGTTTTGTTTTTCTAGCCTGAAAACATATTATGTATAAATCGCACTGGAAATCAGATTAAAATTATTGACTTTGGTTTAGCTAGGAGGTAAGTTCAACTATGAGCCACTCAAAATCCATTGAATGCATCCGATGAGGTGAGCTGTAGCTCACGAAAGCTTATGCTCTAATAAATTTGTTAGTCTCAAAGGTGCCACAAGTACTCCTTTTCTTTTTGCGAATACAGACTAACACGGATGCTACTCTGAAACCTGTCAAAATCCATTGACATTTTCTTTTCTTTTATTCTTGTGATGTTTGTTCACACATTTCAGTGACTCTAAAGTGATTTTGAAATATGAAGGAGCAAAGCAATATGCTCCTGCAGGCATGAATTTGCAACTTAGTGCACTAACTGTCATGTTGTCTTTTCCAATGACATTTTTGCAGGCTAATGTTGTATTAGTATTCTTGTTTACACATAATAATGTCTCAAATAGAGTTTTTCCCCAGCGACTCTATGACGTCCATTAGGGACTTCATCTTTGCTATAGATTTTATATTGAAGGTGCTCAGATTCTGCACTGCTGGACCTCAGTCTAAAACCCCCAAGACAGATGGTAAAATGCATGACAAAACTATCCCATTTGAAACAGGAATACAGTGGATCAGCTCTCATTCCACTGTCTCTATCCCTACTCTGCCACAATGTCTGCTTCTCATGGATGAGGGTAAGAGATGAGGGTGTATTGGAAATGAGCCATGAGTTTGCAGTCTGAAATGGCTGCAATATGGAGAATGCAGTTTTGGCCTTTATGCACAAAGGTATCACAGAGCAGGGCAGTAATGATCTCTCTTTTGGCACTGGTGTGACTGCACCTGGAATACTGTTTTCACTTCTAGGAACCACATTACCAGAAAAATATTGCTTAATTGGTGGAAACTGAGAGTGGAGGAATAAAAATGATCAGAGAGCTAGACTTAAGAAGAAAGGCAAAAAAGATTAATATGGGTAGCTTGGCTAAAGGACAGCTAAGGTGAGGCATAAACACCTATAAATATTTAGAGGGTAAACAGCAAGGAGAGAGAGGAATTAGCTGATCCAGTAAATAGTGGTGAAACATGGAGTAATGGAATGCAATTAAGGGAAGGAAAATGGGTGCTCAATCTGAGCCTAACAGTGAGGGATACTAAGTTGTAGCAAGGCCATCCATGGAAAACATAGAAGCCCCATGTCTTGGGACATTTAAAATTAGAATGGACAAAATATTAGAGAATGTTCTAGAACACTCCTGCAACAGCAGGGAGAGGGACTAATAGGAGGCTTGACAAGTGTTTTCTTTGTCAAACTCCTATGAATGTGTCAAGCAAAAGATGTACCAATGCTCACTTTCTGTTGTTCTGGTTTAACATAGTTCAGTATTTGAAGGCTGTGAGACATATAGACAGCATCATATGTGAGCTGGGGTCCAGTTTTTACATTGGTCATTTACATCAGCCAAATGGTACAGGATTTAACACCTCTCACGTGGGCATGGTTAGAAGGAGGCCTGGTTGTTTCTGTGCCTGCCCCAGGTTTTTTACTTAACACTAGGCATGTGGGGGAATACTCCCTGATCACCATCCCACATACTCTCCCTAAGACTAGGAGAGAGCAGAGCTGTTACTTATCATTTGTTAAGAGCCAATTATATCCTTGGTGCAGGAGTGGGTCCTATACCATAGGGAAGGTTTCTGCAAAACAGCCATGGAGACTGTGAAAAAGTCCCTTGATCTAAGTCTGGGCGGGTGGCAGCTATGATCTGCTAGCTCTCATCCCTCTCTCCAGTTAATATGAAACTACATCTAAAAGGAGCACAGCTCTTTTGAGAGTGTGGTATTACAGAGTGGAGCAAGTGACCACGAGTTTGTAAGAACAGAATAATAGTTGAGTCCTGAGGAAATGTTAACTTAATTCTGTAGGTAGAGATGATGTGATTAGGTAAACAAACAGGTCATGGTTTATATGAGTTCTATGCTGACCCAGTTCTCTTGCAGGGCCACTTGTATTCTGACCACTCTAACTTAAATAAAAAAATCCAGATCCATCCTTCTTTCTGGGTTTAGGGGCTTGACAGACTTTGCTATTACCATTGCACCTATGTTTTGCCCTCACTTGCACTGAACCAGAGGAAAGCCAGTGGGTAAAATCTTCGATCCCTTGCCAAAGTAAATTTTATATAAACTTTACATCTTAACCCATATGCTGTTCTTTCAATTTTCAAGGATTTTTATTTCTTTTTGTCCCTCCAAAGAGCTGTCCAGAAGCGGCTCAGTGATATAGATGATGTTTGCATCCTAGTCGGTTATGTTAAGGATTCCTCTTTGCCCTCTTCATTATGACTTTGCCTATTATTACATATTTGCAGTGACCAGAAAAGAGGGTCCTCAGTTGTATATACAGAAAAAAAAATAAGAATATGGGGGAAAAAACATAAGCAGCTATGAAGCATGATTCTCTTTCCTAAAGGAAAAGGCGAGGGATATTTGAGTGAAAACAGGAGGTGTGGGCATGAGTTAGTCCCCCCAGAGAAGAAATCAACAACTTCTTATGGTAGCATAATAATAATATTTACCTAAAAAATTATTTTCTAAACATTGTGGGGTTCTCATTATACAAACCCATGTATTTCAGCTCAAAGAGCTTTTTTCTTTAAAAGGATTTTATAAAAATAGAAAAAAATATACACAAACAAAATTACAGCTTTAGGGAAAGGAGTGCCCAATAGAAAAGGTTTTATTAAAGCCAGTTCGGAAACATAGTCTTGCAAGAAATAGTGTTTTAAAAAACAACCACCATTTATGGCCTGGTCTTACTCGTTACATAGGCAAAATTCCCATTAACTTTAATTGGAGTTATTACTGAGTGACGATTGCAAGACTGTGCCCTTCCTTATATTAACTAGCAAATTATTAACATCTTTCACTTCCTGCAAAACCATCCTGCTGGTTATTAAAATCAAATAATGATCCCTTCTCAGGGTTCCATCTGGGCATTTATATTGTGTTCATAACTCTGTGATCTGAGCACTTTTACATAGTGAATTATGGTTTGGGATCCTGCTGAGCAAAATATCTCCAAACTTGCCCAAAAATGGAAGTTGATTCAGTGCATCTTCTGGATGACTTTTGCTCGTGAGTCTCCTCTGGAGACCAGCAAGAGTTTAAAGCTGCCCTCTCTTTGTGGAAAGCTTGTTGCCACATGGCGGTGTGGTAGGTCACACTACCATGTACTTGCAACATGAATTAAGCCCTGTGTCTGCCAATTTGAGGATTGAGGATGGAGCTTGTCTCTCTCACCAACAGAAATTGGTCCATTCGAAGATAGTACCTCACCCACCTTGTCTCTCTAGTTTGAGGATGATTTCTTTAGAACTTGTGTCAGACATTTCTCACTCAAACATAGTATCTATAAAAGTGACAGAGGTCGAGTTAAATGTGCCTGAATGTTAGCTATTTCAATTTGATTTTTGTCTGTAATAACATAGAAAACCAACTGTAGGGCCCTCAGCCTATTTCATCCACCTCTGTTCCTGTGACTTGGATTGATCTTATTAGTTGAATCACCACATGGGGGCATACAGCAGCTTGCAGAAGACATGGCGGTGATTCTACTGTAATCATGCAACTTTTAGTTGCAACCATATTCTTATCATCATGAGTCTTTCTCTGGCTCTTTCTCCTGCCATACTACCACCTGTCTAAATTAGGAAAATTAAATGATGGATAATGAGCTGTTTATAACTGTGACTTTCTGAATGGAAGCAGAGTGCCAAAGTTAGAATATGCACCAGAAGAGTGATTCACTAGAGACAAAAAGTTAATACAAATGATTTAGTTTCTTTGATTTTGTTCAAATTTAAATGGCTGATTCACTTAAATGTTTGATCAAACTAAGTGGAAGTGACTGTGAATTATAAAAACTCTCTGTGGGGATGCACAGGCTGAAATTCTGCATCTTTGAAGATTTAGATGTAGAATGTACCTGTCTGGCTTTGCTACAGAATGAAAAATGTGACGGTTCTTTTTGCAAGTGTGCAGTGCATGTACTTAGTCTGCTCTCAGTGCTGATGCCCCTTCTTGTTTCTGATGAAGGTACAAACCTCGTGAGAAGCTGAAAGTTAATTTTGGCACTCCTGAATTCTTGGCTCCCGAAGTGGTGAACTATGACTTTGTTTCGTTCCCAACTGACATGTGGAGTGTAGGCGTCATCACGTACATGCTGTGAGTAAGCCTCTGTGTGGGACATGGCCATGGCATCATCTGCTCTGTAAGAAAGGCCAGTGGAAGGTATTTGCAGAGCTGGAATGCAGCCTATTCAGAGATTCCCATCTAGGGAGTGTGTCTTTCTTGTTGCACTCACTTCATTACCCAAAAGAGAGAGCCAATGAAAGGGAACATCACTGCCACGCAACTTTAAATATCTGAAAAACAATCAATCTTCATTCTAAATACTTAAACCCTCTGTTTTCTCTTTGCCTTCTTGGTGTCTAATTAGTTAATAAAAACAAAACAAATTAAGTTTCATTTACTCAGACAAGATGTAATCAGTTGCTTGAAACTTAACAAAACTTCTGCTTTCAATGAGTTATTGAGGTCCCAGACTTATCTTTTCATTTTAAATCAGGCCCTTGGGAACCTGATCCAAAAGGACTTTTGCTCCCAACATGCACACATGAGTTATTCCTGCCTTGTGTGGAGTTACTTCCTGGGCCTGAAAAATTCACTTCACAGCCATGCATGGGATTAAAATTCTCCCCTGGAGTTTAGGCTGCAGGCCATGGGGGGGTGGGGGGGGTCATCTCTACAGTCTCGCTACCTACACAGCATTGCAACAGTTTTTTTGTAGCTCTTTTCAGTGGACTGGGTCATTTTTTATTTAAGTTTATGTAGAAGCCAAAAAAAATTTGTATGTGAATCCAGTCATAAATGATTGAAGAAACAAATCTGGGCTTGGAGACTGATTGAAGACAATATTTTATATTTCAAACAGTATTTTAATCCAGAGTAAATATGGTTTTAGGCCTCAGTTCAGCACTTGTGTGCATGCTTAGCTTTAGGCAGCTGACCAGTCCTATTCCTGTCTGAAGAAGCAGGTGATCATGTGCTCACATCGCATTGAGTTCAATTCCTGGGGTATCCATTCACTCTGACCCTGGAGTTGGCTGAGTGAGTTGCAAATGGGCAACGTGAAGCATTCATTCACCTGGACTGAGCTTTATTGTGCCACCATGCTCCTAGCCCCGCTGACCTGAGTAGTTAGGGACTGAGCCAGGTAGCCAAGCCTCACCATAGCACGTTGCACCAGCCTTTGGGACAGTATCTAGCTGGAACCCTCTTTTCTATGTGACTGGTGTGATTCTTAAGCAGCAGTGACGATACATAGGAGAAACGCATGTTTCCCATTATTAGCTGCCCACTTCTCTCTCTCTCTCTTTTTTTTAAAGGATTAGTGGCTTATCACCGTTCCTAGGAGAAACGGACGCAGAGACAATGAATTACATAGTGAACTGCAGCTGGGATTTTGATGCAGAAGCATTTGAACAACTCTCAGAAGAGGCAAAAGACTTTATTTCCAAACTTCTTGTGAAGGAGAAGAGGTATCTTCTTCTATATTTGTCACGGCAGTCCTACCATTTAGAGACTAACAAATTTATTTGAGCATAAGCTTTCGTGAGCTACAGCTCACTTCATCTGATGTAGCTCACGAAAGCTTATGCTCAAATAAATTTGTTAGTCTCTAAGGTGCCACAAGTACTCCTTTTCTTTTTGCGAATACAGACTAACACGGCTGCTACTCTGAAACCTACCATTTAGAAGAAGTCTTTCCTAGCTAAATGTATGTGTGGCAGCCAATCATTGAAAGTTAGTACTATGATTTTTCTTTTGCCATGTTCGTGTCTACCAGGCAGCTCAGTAGTAACACAAACCTCATTTTTTAAAAGAAAAATGTCAACGTATTTCAATCAAAGTAAAGGCTCTCCCAGTAACTGTGCCTGTTTCAAGAGAGCTGAAGTGGAGGAAATGTGAATCATTTGTTTTGTTTGAAGAACCTTTCACAGATGTCCAGGAGCTAGTTCTGTCATCACTTTGGCTTCTTAATGAGCATTGATACAAACTGCAAAAATGTCTCTCAAAATACAAAAGGTGATAAGTAGCAGCTGCAGTTATGAAAGCGACATAATTCCCAATCCAAGTGCCTTCCATATACTAGATAGGAACAAAGAACCATTTGGGGCCTAATTCTGCTCTTGGAGTCGTATGCTCAGCTCCCATTGAAGTCAAAGGGAGCTGTATACATTGCATTGCAGGACAGAATGTGGTCCAGCTTGTCAAATACTGATGCTGAATGAAGATACAGGGGCCTTGTCTTCCCTTGATGAACATGTGTCCAGTGACTCCTTCTACCAATAATGGGAATGTTTCACATTGTTTTAGGAGAAAAATGCCAAAAGGAACACTTAGAACATGGCTTTTTCCAGACTGTCAGCCGATGGTGCTGGAACCCTTTTAATAGTGGGGGTGTTGAAAGCCAGCCCCCTTACCGCTATCCGCAACTCCCCCCAAAGCTGGGGCTGGGAGCAGTGCCATGTCTCTGGGAGGGGGGGGGACCCAGATAGGGCACCGGGGCATAGGCTGGGGGCGGGCATGGGGCCTGCAGCTGGGACCCCGCATGCGGGGCCAGTAGCAGAGCCCCGGCCGTGGGGCCAGCTGCCAGGACCCTGGGAGCAGAGCCCCGGGAGTGGGGGGGGGGCGGGTGCAGGGCCCCGGGCACGGGGCCAGTGGCCAGGGAGTTGGGCCAGTGCTTCAAGAGCGGCTGGGAAGAGGGGCTGGCAGCCAGGACCTGAGAGTGGCTGGGAGTGGAGTCCGGGATGTGGGGCCCCGGACTGGGAGCAGGGCCCTGGCACAGAGATCCCGGCACAGGGCCAGAGGCTTGGTAGCAGGGCCGGAGGCTGGGACCCAAACCCCGGGCTGGGGAGTGGAGGCCTGGGCACGAGGTCAGTGGTCCCGCATAAAACCTGGGGGTGCCCAGAGTTCCCAGGCCTATACTTTCAGATAAACTATGCAAACAAGATTCAATAATAAAGTTCTTAATACTAACTTGTCAATGAAAGTGAAGATGGGCATTAAACTGGAAGGGTAATTGTCATCTAGTGGATTTGAACAGAGAGCCAGGGGTCAGAAGACAAGGCGTCTGCTCCTGACAGCCACAGACTTGCTGTGGGATATTAACTTCAGAGACTCCCATCTGTAAAAAGGAATTAATAAGGCTTTAAGGTTGTGCAGAGGACTTACAGATCTGGGGATGAAAAATGCTATTTAAGGGCAGATGATTATTAATTATTATTATTATAAGCAAGCAGCATTGTTGGATCTGCCAGCTGCTCACTAGGCATAATGGCAGGCTGTGGCTTGCTCTCTTGGAGAAAGAGGAATGACCAGTCTACAGCAAACCCTTCCCTCCCGAGACAGCTGAGGATGACCTGGTGCAACAGCTTGTCCTATCTCCTAGCACGTTCTTGTTCACCAGGAGGGATTCTGGCTGGCTGCTCACATTATGCAAAGGGCTGCTAACCATCAGTTCTGTTGACACCTTTTTCCTTGAGTGGCAGGTGAGCCAAAGGCAGGACTTAGCCCTATCTTTTCACATCAAAGTTCAAAGGCAAGTTCAAATTTTGAAAAAAAATTGCACAAAGGATGCCCCAAAAGACAAGATCCAGGATTTTTTTGCACTCCATGTGTTTTCGAAGGCCCATGGAAATGACCTCCGATTGAGCACCTTGCTGATTGTCTACATACTGTAGTTATTTTTATTACAATTAAATTATGTTTCAGTTATAAACCAACCTTTTGGCTGTCACATCTCCAAAGTGCTGAACACAAAGACAAGTTCTGTGCAGATAGTTGAATCTGAAACAGAACCTATAGGTTTCCAGCCAGCTGCAGGAGGAATACTTGAAAGCCATACCTTTTGTTTACACATGGATGCTCTCATTAGTGTTAATTGACTTTTGTGGGCATCTGTGATCCTCCTTAAATATACTGAAGGGAACGCTCTTGCATTGTCAGGGGAGATGGACTACATAAGACCACAAATTAATCTGTGTTCTTTGATGCTCTTGGCACAGTCCTACATAAATGCCATGTGTTCTACCATTCACATTTCAAAATCACATCCAAATAGAGCAACAAGGCTACACAATATTCAGGCATAAACCCAAGTGCAGAAGAACCTAAAACACCTCTAAGCACCACTTAGTCCCACCTGGAGGGTAGGAGTGAGAATTGGTCTTCATGCAGGCTCTCTGTGCTGAGATGACTGGCAGCTATAAAGGGACTTACCTCCATCTTTTTTTGTATGTTTACTTTTATTTTCATTTAGAAAAAACAACCTTTCACATGTGATATCAGTGAAGAGCAGCTGAACCATTCCACTGCAAGCAGACAAAGAGATTATTTGTAAACTTGTAAAGCAACATTTACATCACAGCCCTTCACAAATTTTATTTTCCAGTTGCAGGATGAGTGCAGCACAGTGTCTGAAACACGAGTGGCTAAATGATCTGCCTGGCAAAGCCAAGAAATCCAAGCTTTGCCTGAAGTCCCAGTTGCTGCTACAGAGTTATATAACTCATAGAAAATGGAAGGTAAATAGACAAAGTCTGTCATCTTTATTTCCAAAGACAAGTGATTGTACTAGTTCAGTGCAGTCAGGACCCTTATTCTTTGTCATAGTCCTCTTCTAAACATGGAGAATTCCCTTGCAGTATGAATTTGAGAATTATATTTGCAGTTATAGATTTGAGTGTTTACTTCCCCTTTTAAGTCATGGCATCTCTGAGTTTAGATACTTTTTTTCTAAATTTTTACTCTTATTTCTGACTGATGTTTCAAAAAAAATTAGGTGTAAAATTCCAGGGATTCAAAGGCTTCAGACACTATTTATTTTATGTTAAACGTGTAACCTTTCAAGCAAAAGCAGTTACTTTTCAGTTGACATAGTTGCATTAGCCTGTCTTCAATGTATAGGAAATACTGGAATGTGACAACAGAAACCTATTTTGTGTAGAATTCATTGCAAAGGTCTAGGACCAAGCAAAATCTGAGTTCAAATCCATCCTGAGTCCCTAATTCACTGTACAACCTTGGGAAAATTACTTGACCTTCTTGTGTCACATCCAGCCAGATGGAAAGTTGCATACTTTCAGGACCACTGATAATCTCTTGCTAATTCTTGAACCATTCTCAGTAAATATGTAGGAATTTCCATAAAAGGTGATCAATAATCATACTCTGCAAAGGAGGGACACAACAACCCTGGAACATTTTAACCTATAGGAAGAGGACTAAATCCAACCCAGTTTTTACTCACTATTGAGAGTATCTTCCTAATGAGTTATACCCTGAAGACCAAATGTCATTACTTTCCCAGACTCCAGAATTACTGGTACTTGTTGCATTTAAAAAATGTCTTCATCCCAGGTTATTTTATTACACATTTGCTAACAGATGCATACAGCCTTCTGTTCATTGTATAAACACTGTTTTACAGCCACAAAGAGTATTCTCTAGTACAAAGCATTTCATGATTCCCACTGGAGAGGATTCAAGTGTCACTCTTCTAGCATTGTTAACATTACACTAATGGCAGATAGCTGCTTTTCCTTTGATCATGCTGACATCTTGGGTCCCTAAAGTGTTGTAATTAATGTCTGTTGCACGTGAGTTGGTAATACGCTGGCTATTATCAGAGACAGGAGATTAACCTATTTAATCCATTGTGGCTGTTTCTATGACAGTTTATTTACATGACTCTCTTGTGAGGAAGGGGACTATGTTATTTTAAGTGTAACCCTGATTTAATTGGGAGCTGCAAAAGAATGGAGGTGTACTTAGAGCTAGCTGGCTTTCCCAAGGCTTACACGTGCAACAGAAGATGTGAGAACTGGTGCTAATTAGTCCCCCAATTTCACTAAGGTTACAAATGTACCCCAAAAACTTCATGAACCTTCCACTCCCTCTAGTTGACATAGGTGCATTACCCTGTCTTTAATGGGTAATCAATATTGGAGTGACACAACAGAAGACTGTTCTGTGTAGTATTCAGTGCAGAGGTCTGGGAACTAGAGAAAATCTGCATTTACTATTCGGAGTCCCTCACTGAAAAAAAATCAGTGTCAATCGCACAGTATGCTTTGGCTCTGTTATGCTCACATTTAGGTTTTTCTATTTCATTCACAGAAACATTTCTACGTGGTAGCTGCTGCCAATCGTCTGAGAAGGTTTCCGAGCATGTCTGTCAACCTCGCATAAGCTGCTGTGGAAGAGCTATAAGCCTTAGACCTAGAGATGAAGCAGAGAGAAAAGGACTGGATGTTTCTCTCTCTTCCACCACCACTTCTGCCATCCTCATGTGATGTATCAGGCGTGTGTTTAGGTACCAGAACTGCCTCAGAGCACAACAACGTAGAATGAATTTTACTAATCTTTATAAAACAGGGGTTTCTATAGTTCTGTTTTACAAGGTCTCAGCTACTGGACATAGTGATACATAAATATTCCTGATATAACTCCACTTATAGCTATATTGATATGCTTATAATTAGCAGCTAAGTTCCTTGAGTGGGACCCATTTCTTTTGGAAGTGTTTGATTATTTATATGAATCCAAAGGGTGGGGTATAGCAGCAAGAACCTGGTCAGCAGCAGTGGGATACCTTAAGACTTTCTATGTTAATGAGGTGCTATACTATCACTTTTAGGGCATTGCCACAGTGGTGATAGATTTGAAGGAATAATAATGCTCTACTTTCCCCAAAGATAATTGTTACTTAAAGCAAAATACCCAGGGACGAAACTGAGGTAGAGAAATGCAGTTTTTCTACATTTCTTCTAAAAGGGTTCATTTTTTTCTGCCCCCCCCCCCACCATTTTTTTTCTTCACCAAAGCATCACCATAATGCATGGCAACTAATCAGAATAGAAGGAAAAAGGGCCTTCCACTTTATCCTCTAAAACAAAAGCTACTGCTTTCAGAGGTGTTTAAAACCTGGCGCAAGTTAAGACAGATTGTCCCCTACTGCTATATTTTTATAATGGGTCAAACTGATTAAATACCTCCTTATGTTGGTATAAATTTAGGTTTAACTACCACAAATGAAAAACAATTGAGATGACAATCTGGTGGATGAAATACAGTGCAGTTAAGTGTCACCTCCTCCGCAGGTACAGAGGTTCTTTTATTCTCTCTTCTGGCTGTGATCAGGGGATACATTTTAAATATACTTTTCTTCAGCTGGGACCTGAACGCTTAGTTTTCTAAGCTGATATTTGAGTTCAACACTTTTGCCAAATGCCATGAAGTGTAACAGAAAAACTACTGCTTTGTAACAGATGGAACTGGTTTTTGTTTCTGTTCAGCTGTTGGGTGGGGTGGGGTGGGGGGAAGATCAGTGAATTGCCAGCCTTTGACTCTGTTTCAGTCACATGGGAGCTGTTGCCCTTTTTCTGATTGTTTAAAAACAAAAATAAGTTAGTATTGTCAAGAAAAAGGTTAATTTCAAGAAGCAAATGTTTTTTTCTGATGCTTATAAAGCTGGAGTCACCCCGTATAACACAATCCCAGTACCAACTGTGTTTCCTTAGTGTTCATCAGGCATTTTTGTAGAGGTGGCTGACACACTGTTTCCTTTGTGGCTAACCTACAGGCTGCACCACTCTATGTGAGCTGATTAAAATAATTTATCACAAACAGTAGCAGCTTAAATCTGCACATTCAGCCTAATCAAATCACAATTTTACTCTCATTAACTCTTTGCCTTTCGAATGCCTAAAATGGTTGTTGATCCCAGCCCTCATCAAGACCTTAAAAATTGCTTACACTAGTTTAATGTTAAGCTTGTCTAGTTTTTCAGTTCTAGAACGTCTCTCTTCACTTCCAGATGGACTGGACTTGTACAGCACTTTTGGGATTATGTCAGAGGGCAACAAAAATTACATGAAAAAATCCTGACAATGGATCACCTTCTGTGAAGGCCCAAGCTTGTTCACATTTCCCCTCCCAAGTGACATTGCATGGTAAATAGTTATTGTTAGTATGCATAGTTATGACATTAACACTAATAAATCTCAGCAAAAATGTAACTGGCCTATTTCTCTCTAGTATGAAATATAGTAAAGGCAGCATTGGTGAGCCCTTTACAACAGAATTTCAGCCTGCTACATCTGACTTTCGCCCAGAGTGTGGACCCTCCTTTGATATTATGAAATCTGATTTAGAAAAAAATTCTGGAATCTCATTTTACAGCTCGTCTTAGTGAGCTGAGACTGCTCAGTGTTTGCCCTGCTCATCACGCATTTGTCCGGCCTCTTCCTGAATCAACTTATTAAAATTTTAACTTGAACTAATCCCCAAACAAATGTAAGTTGACAGGGAGGAATGCTTCCACTTTTACTCTTAAATTTTTAAAATGGGGCGGAGCAGAGTGGGTGAAGAGAGAGAAAAGCAAACTTATCTCTTAAGAAGCTGGTCAACCAGCATCTCTTCTTCATTACTTTGTCTTTGTAAATGGATAATGGATGAATGCCCTTACTTATTCATGCTTAAGGCTCCAAGTCTGTCATAGAGGTCACAGATTCCGTGACTTTCCATGACCTTCGTGACTTCTGCAGTGGTCAGTGATGACTCTGGGCCAGCAACAGGAGTTTGGGTGTGTGGGAGGGGGCTCATGGCTAAGGGCAGAGGGTTGGGGGATGCTTACCTCAGGGTGGGGTGTGGGTCCCATTAGCATGGCCCTGCAGCTCCTAGGCAGAGGGGTCAGGAGGCTCCACGCACTGTCTGTGCCTGCAGGCCCCACCCCTGCCACTCCCATTGGCTGGGAACTGCGGAGCCAGCGCTTGTGGTGGAAGCAACTCACGGAGCCCTCTGGCCCCATCTGCTGCCTAGGAGCTGCAGGAACATCAAGAGATGGGTAGATAGCCCCTGCCAGCCTTGCCACTCCCCACCCCCAGCATCATTGGGGTTCCTAGGCCACCTCCCCCAGGGCCACTCCCCCCCACCCCCAAGGCCCCCTGCCCAAGTTTTAGTCGGGTATATAGTAAAAGTCATGGACAGGTTATGCGCAGTGAATTTTTGTTTACGGCCCGTGACCTGCCCATGACTTTTACTAAAAATACCTGTGACTAAAACATAGCCTTATTCATGATATATGTTTTACGTGGATTGCAGGCTACACCCTGTTCCTTGGTGTTTAGTTTTTTCAATTGCCTATCTTAGGATCAGAACTTAATTCTTAAAATGAAAGGCCCTTCAGAATATCCATCCCGCAGATGGTAGCAGGCCAGGCTTTCACAACTTCGAGATTTGTCTCCTCTTCCCCTTCAATCTCCTGGGGTTAACCTCTCTGCAGAGCTCTTTCAATTTATTTTAAAAAACCAGCAGTTTCTATAGAACCACTTTTAGTTTCATCCTTATTATATCAGAGAGGACTTTTGTTCCACAGCCCCATACAGATGAATCAGTGGATTAAGAGAGACTTTGGCCCCTTTCCATAGCATAAAAGGGTCTTAAACACCCCCATTCCCAGCTTTGGGAGGACTCTCCTGGTGCAGGCTCTGGGAGGACAGCCCGAAAGCTCCCCCAGGAACACTGCTTCACAAGTGAAGTGTCAATGAACTGGCAGTGTTGGTGTGGGGCTGCAGCCCTCCAGAGCACTGCCATTCCTGGTTGTGCTGCAGCCTGTAAGGCAGTGGGAGTGAGGGCGCCATACCTCAGACGGTACACAAGGCTCTTTTAATTATGCTGGGGGCCCAGAGCAGCCTTTTATTGGGATGATCCAAAGGTGACAATGCAGGATTACCTACCCTGCCTCTGTAAATTCCATGCTGTGGCTCTGAAGGATGAGATTCTGCACTGGCTCTCTACTTGTTAACCTTGGAGATGGGCCTCTCACTTTAATTTCATATATGCATTATATTGTAACAGGCTAGTTGTGTCCTTTATACCAAGGCAATCTTTATTGCTTTCTAAAAACATTTAGGTCCCACATACACAGTAGAAAATTTATTTAATCAGATATTATGGCTATAAAAAAGTTTTAACAGTCTGAATTCCTCAGTTTTGTTTTGCCGATGACACAAGTTGTTTCCTCATGGACGGACCCTTTCCAAATAGCTTACTAACCATGACTTAAGCTTCAGTTTGGAATACAAGAGTTTGCAACCTTCTCAGAGATCACTTAATACTGCACCATTATTTGGCCTGTTTGTTGCTTAAAAGTAGCAAGGCTATTCCATGTCCTAGAGCTGAGGTCTGCACTGGTCCGAGGGGAAGGGATCACAGGGTCAACTTTCAAACTTTGGCCAACTTTGTAGTAATAGTGTGTCACCATAATGCTGGTCCCACTTAGTAAAATGACAGGCGTAACAATTTAAAATCTTGCCAGTCAAATAAATAAGAATGGCTGGTTACCATCCATAAATTCATATGCTACCAAGTTGCACTAGTGTGAAGGGGGATTTAAAATTATAAACCAGAGGCCGTGACAGTGTTTGGTGGCACTCCAGAGACTGAAGTCAGACATTGGCCCCTTTTGCCTTAGTAGCATTTTCCAGGATTCTCTTTTTCCATTCTTCATAATCTTGTTTTGCTTCGGTTTCACTTTTCTGCCGCTTGCAAGGGGTCTCAACTTCATCTTCATGTTCTATGGGGGCAAAAACCCCCCCAAAAACTTTCAGGAAACACTATCATGCATAATATTTTGCCTAAAGAGAGCACCTAATGCTGAGTCCCAGACCCCTGGAATTTACATATACCAGTCTATTTCATGCACACAAAGACTCCATCAATCATTGGGGGGAAAAAAAAAATCAAGCTGTAGTTTTGTTTAACACTATGATCTTCACTTATTTATCTTTTTGTTTGAGTGGAAAAGGCTACCCTAGACTTGCTCCACAAAAATGTAATGGTGCTTCCACTAGGCCAGTGATGCCCAAACTTTTCCTCTCGTGCCCCCCTCCCCCCCCCGCATACCAGTAATGGAATCTGTCTGCGCCCACGGAAAAAAAATAGGTGCTTAGCACCCACCAGCAGCCAGCTTCCCCCTTTCCCACCCCAG
The DNA here is from genome assembly GCF_009764565.3 of Dermochelys coriacea. Taxonomy (NCBI): domain Eukaryota; kingdom Metazoa; phylum Chordata; order Testudines; family Dermochelyidae; genus Dermochelys; species Dermochelys coriacea. The sequence continues at coordinate 19,479,160 of NC_050079.1, forward strand.
CGCCTCCCATCTGCCGGCGGCCCTATGGATCGACTCGACCCCCCCAGTGCCTCCTGCCCACCACAATCAGCTGTTCCACATCGTGCAGGAGGTGCTGTGGGGAAGGGGGAGGAGTGGGGACAGGATGCGCTTGGAGGGAAAGGGTGGAATTGGACAGGAAGAGGTGGGGCAGGGATGGGACCAGGTGGGGTGGGGGCTTGGAAGAAGATGTGAGGTGGGGGAGGGCGTGGTAAGAGGCGGGCAGGCTTGGGGGGAAGGGGTCGGGTGGATGTGGGCCTGGGATGGAGCGGGATGTTGAGCACCCCCAGGGCTCGGAGGAAGCCGGCGCCTGTGGTCCATGTCCCCCCCTCCATTCCTGCACACCCAAGACTTCCTGAGCAGAGGAGCTTGGGCTTAAGGCAGAGCTGGGGATAGAGGCAGGGCTGGGAATAGAAAGGGAATGAAGGCAGAGTTGGGCTGGGGACGTTGCAGAAGGAGGGGCAGAGCAGAGTTGTGGCTGGGGGTGGAGTTACAACTGGACTGGTGGGGAGGGGGCAGAGTGCACTCCAAATAGGGTTGGAGCTTGGCTGGGGGTCGGAGGTGTGGCGGGGGTAGAGTGGGACCAGGTGGTCCTCCCCCGGAGGCTGGCTCAGGCCCTACTGTGCAGCACCCTGAATGTTCCTTCACGACCCCATAGGGTCATGCCCCACTGCACTAGGCTCTCTTAGCATTGCCAACATCTGGCCATATGTGGAAGGAAGTGGGCCGTTGAGAACAGAGCTTCAAGACATACTGAGCAATAACAAACTTATCTAGCTAAAGCATTATTAGGCAACAGCAGAAGAACAAAGCTTAATTTCACAATTAGGAGACAACTTACCTTCTTCCTTTTCAATGCATTCAAGCAAGGTCTTCTGGCTTTGGGTTGGCTGAGGTGTCAGTGAAGCACAGTCTCCTATTAAAGAAGAGAAAGCTGCTTTTATTTATTTAATTGTGGACAGTCATTGGGGTACTAGAGCACCTAATGATTCACATGCATGCCATACTTATGTACCCCCCACCCCTTTACCTTTGCTGATAACTCTGGCAGGACCCCTCCCTTGCTTCTAATTTCTCCAGCACCTCAATCAATGTATTTCTATTACAGTAGCACCTGCAATGTGCTGGGTGCAAGCCACACACACAAGAACAGTGTCTTCCCTTGCAAACTGTCCAGCTGAAGGTGGCAACAATCCCTGTTTCAGCAATGGGCTAATGTCTTGTAGGAGCAGCAACAGATGTGGGTCTTGAAGGGGTTTTCAAGGAGGAGAGGGCAATGGCTTTATGGATAAGTTCAGGTGGGACATTCGCTGCATGATGAGCATTATGGTAGGAGGTGCAATGACAGGGGATGGGAGCTGAGGGTGCCAATGGTGGAGTACGAGGAAAAAGTGCACAAATTGTGATGGGGCAGAGTTGTACAAGGAAGGTGAGGACATCAACTTGGTGACTGGAGAAGTACGAGACAGAAGGATTCTAACAGGAGCTGTGTAACATGTACGGAAGATCTTCGCAGCTGCACTATACAAAATGGAGTGGGACTACAGGAGAGTCAGTCAGAGGTGGCAGCTGCACTACTAAAGGCAGGAAAAGAGCAGGACCTAGAAGAGAGTTTTAGCTGTGTGGCAGTAAAGAAAAGGCCAGAACTTGATCTATTGCAGAGGAAGAGTTGTAAGTTTTGTATTGCTCCCATGTGTGGGGCAAGCACCATGGAGGAGTCAGACATGGCTCCTGTGTTATGTGAGTTCGATAACAGACTGACATGACATCCCTGAGGAACAAGACAGGCAGTGATCAGAAAGTGAATTGAAGGAGACAAGTTAGGAATGGACAGACAGGCTGGCACCAAAAGAATAGTTGAAATTATAGGAGCAGAGGAGATTACCCCCAGAAAGGGTGCAGAGAGAGAAGGATGTTGCCCTGTGGGACCTAACAGCATAGCTACATCACTTGCGTTCCAGAGCATGAGACTGCAAGCACTGAACACTTACTGCTGATCTGCTGGCCAATTGTCTCCAGCTGGCTGCAGAGCCGATCGAATATTGCCTTCTTCACCCCAGAGGTATCCACCATTTTCTTCTTATCCACTTTTAGTTTCAAACACCTAAAACCAGAAGTTAGTTTATTTTCTGAAGGAAGCAACATTCAAACATACATAACTCAGGTCGATCAATGTATTTATAGGCAGCACTGCCTGGGAGAATAAGCAGAAGGCTGGGGCCTGGAATTCCAGAATTCTAATCTAACTTGGCTACTGACTCACTTTGTGACCTTGCTCAAGGGACTTCCTCCCTGCCTCACTTTCTCCATCTGCAAAGAAGGAGATAAGCCATATCCATCTGTCATATAGGGAAGTTGTGATGATCAATTCATCCTAATAGTATGTAACAATTTGGAACAGGAAGTGAAAAATTTCACACCTTGTTGAAATTACAGGGGGAAATTTAAACAGGAAGAAAGTTCTATAAGTTGTAATTTGGCCAGGACACTGGGTAAACAATCCTTCTCCTGCAATGAGTCAAATGGGACTTTCACCCCAGTAGGTGCTCATTTTTAAAGCTCATCTGATGAACTGTACAGCACCCCTAAAGCCAGACTGGTTCATAAGATTTCTAATATGTATAACTCTTGGCTTGGGAGAAGATTCATGTTCAGTAAAAGTCCATTTTACTTTACTGTCTTTAGTCATTGTCTGCTGGACACTAACCTGCAGGCTGTTGCAGCTCTCTCTTTAGAGGGCTCCATGTCTCAAAGGCAAGATTGCCTGCGGGGGGAGCGGGAGGCGGAAAAAACAGATGACTATTTGGAGCTTGGTTTCAGAGTGATAGCTGTGTTAGTCTTTATCAGCAAAAATAACGAGGCGTCCTTGTGGCACCTTAGAGACTAACAAATTTATTTGGGCATAAATAAATTTGTTAGTCTCTAACGTGCCACAAGGACTCTTCGTTATTTTTATTTGGAGCTTGTCAATCTTTACCTTTTGTGCAATGGCTCCCAATTTGAATGCAAAACATCATCTCACTACCACTGCACATTCCACAAACATCTTTGTCGGTTATATGACCAACTCAAATACACTCTAGTCCATCTTGGCAAACAGAAACAACCTTCCCACCAAATGCAAGATATTAACTAGTAACATTCTTACGTTGACAGGTTTCAGAGTGGTAGCCATGTTAGTCTGTATCAGCAAAAATAATGAGGCGTCCTTGTGGCACCTTAGAGACTAACAAATTTATTAAGGCATAAGCTTTTGTAGGCTAAAACCCATTCACTGGATACATGCAGTGGAAAATACAGTAGAAGATAGATAGATAGATATACATACAAAGAACATGAAAAAATGGGTGTTGCCATACCAACTCTAACGACACTCATCAAACAAGGGGGGCTATTATCAGCAGGAGGAAAAAAAATTTTTTAGTGATAATCAGGTTGGCCCATTTCAAACAGTTGACAAGAAGGTGTGAGTAACAGTAGGAGAAAAATTAACATGGGGAAAGGTTCGATAGAAGGTCAAACACACCCAACAGATGATCTTCAGATGACTGTCATATTATAGAATCATCCATCCATAATACTTTAAGTACCAGTGGCAACATTTATTATAAAATCATGTGATTTCCCTTTGGGCTACAAGACTAAGTGTTTGATTTAATGCTTTCTTTCTCCAAGGCAAAACACAATCTAGGCTGAATACTTCCCTACAAGGAAGACATCAGCCTCAGCAGGCTGTCAAGACTATCTGGGGTTCTGATAGTAGTGCTACAAGATACATTTAACCACCTAATGGTGCTTCAGAATATTAAGGAATTCTGGGGACTGGAGCAGCTGTTTGCATTGTAACAGCCATTTCACACTTGTGAAATCTTTCATCATCATGTACAGCATGCCTGTGTTGTGGGGAAATCCAAGAATGGGATTTTGTGCTCTCGCAGTTAAAATAATGGGGAATCTCATATAACTGTATGAAGAGCATACCTGCAGGCTGTGAACAATGCAGCTGTTGTGAACAAGGGTTTTGATAAATCAAGATCCATCTGCTGCATTTCAGAGAGACTGGATTCATACCTAAAAGAGAGTAGCAGTGTTTACTACACAGCCAGTTTGCTTCTAAATAAAGCTTGTGAAGTTTATTACTTTGGAGCTGAACAAAGACCTGGTACAAGATCTCAGCCAGGGACAAACATTTTCTACTCCTGGCTGAGAACAGAAGAAAGAGGCAAAGAGAGGAAAGGGATGGCAGCACATCCTGAGATACAGGGGGTGGGAGGTGTGATATTTATTTCAGACCAAGAAATTAGGCAGAGGGGACAAGGTGGAGTCAGCACAGTCTCTATTCTACCTACTCACCACCCTCAATGAAACCTAGTATTTAACATCTATAAATTATCTCTAAAAAATGTGATAAGCCACTTTGGATTCCATTCATCCCAGTGCAGAGGGCCAGCCCATAGCTCCTGTAACCATTTAATCCCCACTTAATATAGGGCTTAAGCATGGCAGAAGGCTTTGTGGGCCCTCAGCACAGAGGTGAATTTCATTCTCCGAGTATTATGAAACAGCCAACAGACCATTTATTTCAATCTATGGTTATCAGACTGACAGGTGTATTGTTTATACAAGGAAACATCTATAGGTAAGTTTCAATAGCCTTAATCTTTAAATATGATGCAGCCATGAAGAGTGTCAGCTACATAAATGAAGACTCTTCTTTGCAACCCAGGATTAATAGACTCTAAGGCCCAAAGGGATCATTATGTTCATCTAGTCCGATATTCTTTTATGCAGTCCTTAAAACTTCCCCAAAATAATCCCTGGAGCAGATCTTTTAGGAAAACATCCAATCTGATTTAAAAGTTGCCATGACCCTTGGTAAATTGTGTAGATCGTGAATTATCTCAGTTAAAAAAAATATGCCTTATTTACCTACTAAATTTGTCTAGCTTCAACTTCCAGCCACTGGATTGTGCTATGTCTTTCTCTGCTAGATCGATAAACCCACCATTAAATATTTCTTCCCCATGTAGGTGCTAATACTGTAATCAAGATATCCCTTAACCTTCTTTTGCTAAGCTAAATAGATGGATTTCCTTGTGCCTGTCACTAGAAGGCAGGTTTTCTAATCCGTTCATCATTCTTGTTGCTGTTCTTTGAACTCTCTCCAAGTTTTCAACATCTTTCTTGAATTGTGGGCACTAGAACTGGACAGTAGCATCTATACCACTGCCAAATACAGAGGTAAAATATCCTCTCTATTCGTATTTGACATTCCTGTTTAAGCATCCAAGGATTGAATTAGCCCTTTTGGCCACAGTGTCACGCTGGGAGCTCAGGTTCAGTTGATTATCCACCACGACCACCCTGTCAGACCAAATAGTTATTGAACATTTCTGCCTTTTCTACATTATTATTGATAATTCTACCATTTCCATTTAGCAATGAACCAACCCCACTGTCAGGATTCTTTTTGTTCCTACTTTTTGTTCTCCCTTAAGTCTGCTGGCCATAGATGTCTCCTTATGTCCCTTTGCTGCCTTGATTAATTTTCTACAGTTCTATCTTCTGATTGATAGCCATTATTGCTGGCTTCCCCTTTCTTCCATTTGTTGTTGTTGTCATTATTTTTTTATAATTTCCTGTTAAACAATTGCTTTTGTTAAAGTGGATATTACACAGAGGAGAGGGTTTTATGTGAAAGGACTCTCAACTTTGTGAAGTTTTCTTATTCAACAGTTTTGACCAAGAAAACGTAGGATTCATTTTGGAATGGATACATTTCTCTAGACATGTAGTTTCTTTCATTTGTATGTATCTTCTGGAACTGCAAGGTTGACAGAGAAAGGGCTACAGGTAGGGTTAAATGAGAGGAAGTGTGAGGCTGTGGATAGGAAATTGGACTGGGAGTCAGGAGTCCTGCAGTCTATTCCCAAATGGTCTAAATTTTTCAAACATGGGTTCCTAAATAAGTGGTCTAATTTTCAGAGGTGCTGACCACTCAACATTCACTGAAGTCAACGGGAGCTGCAGGTGTTCAGTACCTCTGAAAATCAGACTTTTCACACTTAAAGAGCTGTCTTATTTAAAAACAAAGAAAGCATTTCCATTTCTTAATAGAAATGGATGATAAAATGATGGCCATAAAAGGTTACGTGCCCTACCTTTGTAATATTTTTGAAGCGGTGTTCACTGCTTCCGTGCAGCAGAACTGTACAGCCAAATCTCGGATTCCCAGATTGGAGTTCAAACCTAGCAAACACTCAAAAGACTTCATACAGCTCTGGTAAGTCCTCTTGTTCAAACCGGAGAGTTTAACTAAGTAGCTCTTTGAAAAACAAAACAAAACTTCATGTGTAAGCAGAATTTTCCTTCTGATACTTAACCCATCCAAATAGAATAGGTTAATCAATCCATCTTCTATTTTTGTTTTAAATAGTTATGTTGTTGTTTGCTCATTGTTTGGTTAGATCTATTACGCACATGAGGCTGCCCTATGAAAAGGAAAAAAAATACACAATGGCAAAGGAACAACACACATTTCAATGCAGAGTTACCTTCAGATAGTTATGCTGGTGCTGCAGTTTGGAAAATGATTTGGCCCTTTTAACTGTCTTTTAGAAAGCTAAGATACCAGGATCATTGAGCATGAAGGGTCAGTGCTACTCATGGGGAATCTAGGCTATGGAAACCTCTCTCATGTATGGAGGAGGAAAATAAAAAAGATTATATGGACAATCACCTATGTCTTTTGTCCCCACCATCACCAAAAAAAGACAGTTGTCTTGCCTGGCAGTCCTGCAAATGGACATCCACAGGCTTCCAGGGGGCAGAGGGACACACATGTAGCCACTGCTTCCTTTTGGTAGCTTTCAGAGCCCCCTTGCATCACTTCTCACAATAAAGGGGCACAGCGGCTTACAGTTTACCACCCTTAAGGAAACCTCAGTCAGGGGCAGTAGAAGTCAATTCACAACAGAATGTAAAGGAGACTCTAGTCTTCAATTCTCCATTGTTAACCTCTGATGAAAACTGGAATAGTACTGGATTGTTGGAAGGACCCAGTTGCAGACTGGTCTGTAATGTGAGGAAATGGGAATTTACTAGTCTTTCCTTGCTGCCTCATCATATACACTAAACATGGTACAAGTTTTATTGGAGTTGGTAAGAGTTAGGACAAACAAAGAACCATGTTACGTATTGTGTCCTACTTTGTCCACTGGGTGTTGCATATAGCCAGCTGCTAGGTCCAGGCACATCACCGCATTGCTTGTTGCTGTCATCTGAGCCAATAATCCTGTGCACTTCACCTGGGACAGTCGCAGATATTCTTCTGCTTTTCTGTAAAATAGCCCCACATGAGCACACACACACAAAATGTCATTTGTTAATACTACTGAGGATACAGACTGGTGGCATTTACTTCTGCAAGAATGCAAACATACATACCCAGGACTGGCTGCTTTAAATCAAGATAAAAAAAGATTATGAAAAATGGGACGTCAGTTAAATAAATCTGGAAGCACTGGCAGGCTGGTTGCATAACTGTGTATGCACTGTAGCGTGTTGTAGCCTATAGAAATGTCAGTCAAATATTAGTTAAAAGGAATTCAAAGTAATTTTGAGTAGTGTTAAAAGTAATTTACCCTTTTCCCTGGATTAGGCACTGAAGAAAAGTTAAGAGATTGGATTTAGTTGCAGGTGTTAGTGATGTTCAACTGTTACAGGGGAATGCACATATATATTTATTTGGATTTAAATATAATAATCATTACACACATGCAGAATGATAAGCCCCCTCGTGATAATTAAGTTTATAGTAAAAACTCATCTTTATTCTAACTCTACTAGCTGGCGTAATCTAAGGAAGACAACCTTTCGTTTCAGGTGGGGAGGAGGGAAAAGGGGAGGGGGGAACAGACTAGTCTATTCACTAACTAGGACTGAAGTAACTAAATCTATTATAATTCACACCTTTAGTTATTTCAGGGCCAGTCTATGCATGAACTCTCTCATTTCAAATTTAATTTAATTTAAGGTGTGAATTAAAACCAATGTAGTTATTTCAGTTCAAGTTTGTGACTAGGCCAGCTATAAGAGACAAGTGCATCTCTATAAGAGATTTTAAAAAGGCAGCAGAGTTTAAGTGGATAATGGGAAGAATCATTTAGGCCAAGGGCCTTCTCTATACAAGATTCTGCTTTTTTGCATTAAGATGTTCCACCATTGCTCTTATAGGTGAGGCTTAGCAATGACAGGAATCCTAGCACAGATCTGCTTGCAAGTATTTTAACCGATGTGGTCCCAATACTACAACAGGCTTACCACAACAATACTCCTTCCTGCCTGCACTTACATGGAGCCCTACCACAATGGATTGATTTTAATCACAAATTTTTAAATCATATTTGTATTTGTACTTTAGTTATTTTCCTAAAGAAAGTTGATTCTCATTGGTTGGTAACCATTAAAACATGTTGATTTGCAACTAAATGCAGCCTTCACATTAAATTTGGTACTTCTTTTTGCTAACCGGGAGGATTCACTATATCTATATGCATTTATTTATGCAATTATAGAGCTTAATTTTTACATTTATTATGTTAGAAAATGGTGAATGATGCATTTCTTATTGACTAGATGATACATTTTTACTTCTGATTGTGTCAAGTTCTATTTGGATGGAAATTCAATACAATTAAAAATGCACAAAACCAGCATTTTACATGTTTTTATTAAATAAAACTACTGTAAATGTTCAGGACACAAGAAAATTTTTTACCAAAACTGTTTTGCATTGAAAACTTATTTATTAAATAAAGGAAGAACTATCTGTAGTTAATGAATTAAACTGATTGTTTCTGTTATGTCCTTCAAGATTTTAGAACTAGAAGATCTGATCCTCCTACCTTGTTTTTATTAATAGATTGGACAAGAAAAGGTTCCTTAACTTTTAATGAACTCATCATTGAATCGACCTAGTTCAATAAACTGAAATGAAGAAAACAGAGACTACAGCTGTCAAAAGTTGGTTTAGCACTTCAATAAACTCCCATGCCACGGTTTTAGCCAGTAACTTCCATCAGTTCAGCACTATGATTTTCTGTAAAACTTGGTACCAAACATTCTTTCACAGGTGTCTACCTGGATCTTGCCTACATGCTCAGGGTCTAACTGATCGCCACATTTGGGGTCAGGAAGGAATTTCCCCCCGGGCTGAGATAGGCAAACAGAACCCCACAGTTTTTCTGCCATTCTCTGCAGCCTGGGTCACTTGCAGGTATAAACTAGTGTAAATGGTGGATTCTCTGTAACATGAAGTCTTTAAACTGTGATTTGAGGACTTCAGTAACTCAGCCAGAGGCTAGTGGTCCCTTATATGAGTGGGTGGATGAAGTTTTGTGGCCTGTTTAAGTGCAGACATAACCTAAGTTGTGTTTATCATCACAGTAGCCAGGGCCATCCCTGGGGGCTGTAGGGTCCAGGACAAATCAGCATAGGGGTGAGAACTAGGGGTGCATAGGGTGCTGCAGCATCCCCAGGATCCCAGCTGCCAGCCCCGCGCACCTGGGGCTCTGCTCCCTGCCTCAGCTGGGAGGTGGTGGTGGAGGATGGGGTAAGGTGGCTGGCTTTCAGCACCGCCACTATTAAAAATGTTCTAGCACCACTGCAAATCTGCCCCCACAGGCTTGGGGGCCCCACTCTGCATCAGCAACTTGTATGGCGGGACGGATCCGGCCTGGTGCTGGGCCACCTGCTGCTAATGGCAATTGCCGGTGCCTACTGCAGAGCTATTGTTGACCATAGCGCCATGGTGGCTCAGGGCTCCGGCCGGGATTGGGAATTTGCTGCACCATGTCTTCTGGGACCGATTGCAGGGGGTCCCCCAAAGTGCAGGGCCCAGAGTGGTTGTCCCGATTCGCCCTACCCAAGGGATGGCTCTGACAGTAGCATACTTCCTCCTCATTCTTACATGTTCTGAGCAGTGAGATATTTTAAATTTCAACATTGTTAATTAGTTATTAGTATCTGAGTTAGCACCCACTGAAATAAATGGAGCAGTTAATACATCAGAGCTATAAATATCAGGCTCCCTACAAACAAAGTCAGACATTATTATTTATCTGGTACACTGTTTTTTTTACAACCATAACAGCAAAGAACTATGACGTCTCTACATGGGGAAATTGACCAGAATAGCTTCCTGTGTGGACACATTATTCCAGAATAGTGGGTGCACTTTGAGCACACTAATTATTCTGGAATAAAGTGACATATCCAGGAATCACATCTCTGCATAAGGAGCTTTATGGGAATAGCGTAGAGGATAGGGCCCTGGACTGGGACTCAGGCTACCTGGATTCTATTCCAGTTTAGCCTCTGTGTGTGCATGTGTAAATGACTCTGACTTACTTCCTCCATCTGTAACATGGAGATATTGACCTTTATAAAGTGTTCTGAGATCTACTAATGAAAAGTGCTATTTAAAAGCTAGGTTTTAAAATTGGGCTTGGAAGGATTACATTTTTATTGGTAAACATTGATTCCACTCAGGGTGGATAAAAATCAATGTTTTTCTTTTTACTAAGTAAAAATCCACTCTGATTTCCCTGTACACATACAAACTGACCGAACAAATTTCCATCAACAATCAAAATTTACAGATGGCATATGAAAAATGCTGCTTGAGAACTTAAGTTTGATTTAAGAACATTTACTTTGTATGTTTTGACGTGATGCTGACAATTTGTGTTTCAACGGTTACCAAGCTTTAACTTTTTGAATCAACTTCTACTGCCATTAAGTGATTGTCGGACCCCAGCATAATTCCCTGCAACTGAGAAAATTTAAATAATCTAAAACAAGATTAAAACCCATAATTTTCTGCAACTGAGAGAATCTGAATTGATAAAAAAAATGCGTATAAATAAACCAGTAATTGCTGAAGCGATCACCACAAATCGAATTCTGCCAAGCCTAATTACAGTGTAAACGCGCCGGGCGACCATCCCCTCTATTATTTAGCAGCAAAGAGATGCTCGCCTGGCTCCCGTCGGACCCAAGGTGCTTCCCGTCACACGGGGATCCTGCCACCCATCATCACAACGCCGCCACCGCCGGGGCGCAAACCCACCTCTCCCACCCAGGGGGCGAGAGGGGGCAGGAGACCACGGCGGGCGGCCGGATCCGGGTCTCAGGGAAATGGGCCCCGAGCCCCCACTCCCGTCTAGGGCACCCCGGCGGCTCCGGGGACGGGTCCCATCCGAGGCGCTGGGGCTGCCCCGGGCCGGGCACTGGGGGAGCGTGTCCCGCGCCCGCTACCTGAGAACTGCGGGCGCAGCGAGGCCCAGCTTGGGCGCCAGCCGCTGGATCACTCCGGGCTCCTCCGTGGGCCGCATCCCCGCGCGCGCCACTCGCCACCCCTGGCCCTGCCCCTTCCGCACGCCCGCTCCTGTCCTGAGAGCGTGACGTGCGCTACAGGCGGGGGAGGTGAGCCGCCACCTTGGCGGGGCATATTCCTGAAACTCATTGGCTATCCCGAGCGTCAATCGTGGCTCACTAGAACCAATCAGCCTTGACACCTTGACTTCCTCGGAGTCGGCCAATGAAGAGGGGCCGCTGTTGAGGGGAGGCGGGGCTTCGAGGAGGCTGAGGAGTCACATGACAGGGAAACGCTGTTTGGACTGGTGCTGGTGCTGGCTGCGGGCTCCGAGCGATCATGGTGAGCGGGGCTGGCCTGCGGGCTACAGCTTGGAGGGCGGCGGCTTGTGGCTCGGGCAGGCCGGGAGTTGCCCTGGCCTGCGGCTGCAGGCGGGTGGGGGGCTGCAGTTCTGAATGGGCCGGGGGGAGGCGGTTGGCCTTGCTGCGCTGGGGTGAGGGGCAGGCCCTGGCTCTCGGAGGGGGCGAGAGGCAGCCTCGTCCGCGTTCCCCCTGTTGCCCTGGCGGGGTCTGCGCCGGCACGAGTGGGGTCGGGGCGGTTCCTGGGCATGGGCGGTCTGTGCCCGCGGTTCCCTGGGCACGAGCAAGTGCAGTACAACGTTATCCTTGCTCAGGCCACCCGTGCTTGCAAACCTAGCAAGGTCTAGCTTTAAAACCAACCCACCTCTGCCATCATGTCACTGTTGCGTTAGGTGGTTCCTTCCCTTCTCCAATGCTCTGCACAGTCTAAGGCCGATGACTGTGAATCCACTTACGTGGAGGCTGAGATCTTGTTTATGTTTTGAATAAGATGGGACAATCCCTAGGTTTTTTTTTTTTTGTTAAGGCTGAAATTCCTTTAGCTTGGTGCTGCTGGGTCCGGTCCAGGTCATCGCTCTGTTATGTTGTTGTGGCTCTGCAGTAACTCTATTGAAAATGCAGTGGCCGGCTTTGATGCTGATATTTTGAGGAGAAAATCTGGCCTGTGACTTCTTTGTCTGCCTAGCTGTGAAATGGGTAGAAGAATGTTTGCCTTCCTCCCTGGGGCTTCTTTATGCTTATAAATCTCTCAGAGATTCTTGACTAATATGTGAGTCGTTAGTGCAAATTAGAACTATTAATCCACTAGTAGAGAAATACCTAGGTATCATTGAATTTCACAACTAAATATTTGACTATACGTGGGATGTATGTATGTTATTATAGCAGTGCCTTAATACTTTTGTGGTTAAAGTTTAAGTGTGATATGTCAGTAGCAGGAGTGACACACTAAAAGTATTAGTAATACAAAAGCTGTGGTTAGGATGGCATTACTGTCCCCATTCCAATGTGCTGTCTATAGTCACTCATAATATTCCATAGTTTTCATCTTTCAGGCTGATCATTTCTGGTCTGGGTCTCTGACTAAAATTGAATTTTCTTTTGGGTGGTTTGAACAAAAACAGTTCACTAATTAGAGCATGTGTACAGTGAAAATATTTTGATAGGTTTGTTCTTGTTTTCAAACAGCCATACTATTGAAATGGGTCAGGTGCAAACCTGAAATTTGGCATGGAGATAGCATTCATTGGGTAGCGTCTTATTTTCAATGGACTTGAAAGTTGTGATGTGCTTAAAATTGTATATGCTCAGTATGTTTTGCATTGTGTATTATTGGTAAGCTTGTAACGTACAGTTAAGGAAGGAAGCACTGCACATTCAGGTGTTGACTAACTTCGCTATGGAATGAAAAAACTAGTGATAGTGTTCAGTGAATGGGGCAAAGACCTTTTCTTATAAAGTAAAAGCTGCATAGCTCTGAAACTTTGCAGGAGAAAAGGACTTCCACAGACTTCCTAAGGTATGCAGGGCAGGGACCATATTGCAAATCTATCAAGGTGTGTGGGTACATTTCATTTGAAACATGCTAAGAGGTCTTGGGGTTGTGTGGCTAAGCATTCAAGTCAGGCAGTGACAAGATACAAGTTCAATGTGTAGCCTTATCTCTGTCCCTCTACAAATACATTGTGGTAGTTGTTAACTAAATGATCGCAACTTTTTACACTTGCTATATATTTAGTACTTAGGAAATGCCATACTAGATCAGATGTTCATTCAGTCAAGTATCCTATTTTTAATAGTGGCCAGCTGACACCAGAGGCTTCAGAGGAAAGTGTAAGAACTCTGCAGTGAGCAGACAGGGATAATCTGCTCCCCTTAAAGGTCCCTAATAGAGATTGGTTTATGCCAGTGGTTCTCAACCTGTGGCCCAGTCAGCACAGAGCTGCAACCCATGTGACATCCTTGGAGCTGTGAGGCCCACAATGGTAAGTAAGTTAAGCCAGTGGTTCTCAAGCCTTGAAGTATAAGGTTTAATATCTCCAATAAAATTGTATTAACTGTGGATATTCTTGATATCCAAATAAATGGTCAATCCCTTTTGAATCTTGTTCACTTCTTGGCATCAATGACTTCCTGTGGCAGACAATGCCACAATTTAATTACATGTGTGAAAAAATTATTTCCTTATACTGATTTTTGAATTTCTCTCCTTCCCTCATTGAATGTTCTATTGCTCTTGTGTTACAAGATGTACCTTCTCTGGACCATTCAGTAATTCATCATACTTTCTACTAGTCCACTTTATGCCAAACAGTCTGCTAAATTTCGAGTACACTGCAAATTGTTCTTAGACCTCATTTAAGGTCCCTCACCAAAGGCTCTTAAGCACAGTAACCTGTCGTGGCATAGGAGGGATGGTCCTCTCGTGGATTGGTAACTGGTTAAAAGATAGAAACTAAGGATTGGAATAAATGGTCAGTTTTCATAATGGAAAAAGGTAAATAGTGGTGTCCCCCAGGGGTCTGTACTGGGACCAGTCCTATTCAACATACTCCTAAATGATCTGGGAAAAGGGGTAGACAGCGAGGTGGCAAAATTTGCAGATGATACAAAACTACTTAAGATAGTTAAGTCCCAGCAGACTGCAAAGAGCTACAAAAGGATCTCTGAAAACTGGGTGACTGGGCAACAAAATGGCAGATGAAATTCAGTGTTAATAAATGCAAAGTAATGCACATTGGAAAACACAATCACAACTATACATATAAAATGATTGGGGTCTAAATGAGCTGTTACCACTCAAGAAAAAGATCTTTGAGTCATTGTGGATAGCTTTCTGGAAACTCAACGTGCAGTGGCAGTCAAAAAAGCTAACATAATGTTTAGCATCATTACAAAAGGGATAGATAATATGACAGAAAATATCATATTGCCTCTATCTAAATCCATGATACGCCCGCATCTTGAATGCTGCGTGCAGATGTGGTCGTCCCATCTCAAAAAAGATATATTGGTTTTGGAAAAGGTTCAGAAAAGGGCAACAAAAATGATTAGGAGTATGGAATGGCTTCTGTATGAGGAGAAAAAAGAAAAGGAGTACTTGTGGCACCTTAGAGAGTAACAAATTTATTAGAGCATAAGCTTTCGTGAGCTACAGCTCACTTCATCGGATGCATCCGATGAAGTGAGCTGTAGCTCACGAAAGCTTATGCTCTAATAAATTTTAGTCTCTAAGGTGCCACAAGTCCTCCTTTTCTTTTTGCGAATACAGACTAACACGGCTGCTACTCTGAAACCTGTATGAGGAGAGATTATTAAAACGGGCTTTTCAGCTTAGAAAAGAGACTACTGAGGGGGATACGATAGAGGTCTATAAAGTCATGACTGGTGTGGAGAAAGTAAATAAGGAAGTGCTAGTTACTCCTTCTCATAACACAAGAACTAGGGTTCACCAAATGAAATTAATAGGCAGCATGTTTAAAACAAACAAAAGGAAGTATTTCTTCACACAACGCACAGTTAACCTGTGGAACTCTTTGCCAGAGGATGTTGTGAGGTCCAGGGCTATAACAGGGTTCAAAAAAGAACTAGATAAATTCATGGAGGAGAGGTCCATCAATGCCTATTAGCCAGGATGGGCAGAGATGGTGTCCCTAGCCTCTGTTTGCCAGCAGCCGGGAATGGATCACTTGAGGATTACCTGTAAATTCCCTCTGGTGCACCTGGCATTGGTCACTGTCAGAAGACAGGATACTGGGCTAGATGGACTTTTGTTCTGACCCAATATGACCACTTTTATGTTCTACTGTAGTCTGTTGTGTAACACTTTTATAATGGTGTACATACCATTCACTATCCAAACTAGCTCTAACTTATTGTTTGATCTCCTGAATACCACCTACAATAGATGCAGGTTGAAAAGTAATAAAATACATACCAGTATTTTCGGAAGAGAAGAAAACTCGCATAACTTTTTTTTATAAATTCATAGCCATCACTTTGATATTCATGTGAACATGTAAGAACAAAAAACAATGCTACCTCAGTGTTCCCTCTAATTTTTCCCCACTCACATGCGGAATGAATTTTGTTACGTGCACCAATCTGAAGGTGATGCATCACACGTCACCTCCAGGTTGGTGCACTTAACAAAATTCATGTGGTGGGGGTGGAGCCGAGGGGTTGGGAGTGTGGGAAGGGGCTCAGGGCTGTGTGAGGGCTCTGGTTGGGGGTTCAGGGGCAGAGGGTTGGGTTCAGGGGGTGAGGGCTCTGGGATGGGGTGGGGGTGTAGGAGAGTGCTCTAGGGCTATGGCAGGGAGAGAGGACTCCATCCAGCTTTCTCTCCTGCAGCAGCACCTGGGCTTAGTGGGGAGAGGCACCTCTTCCTGCTGCAGCAGCTCCGGGGCTGGGGTCACGAGTTAGGTGCCACTTCCCTGGCAGGTCCGGGCCAGGGCTGGGTTTGTACTGGGGGAGTGGCGCTTTGGCTGCGGCTGCGTTCGGGCCGCTGCAGCTATGTTTGAGCCAGGGTAGGCGTGAACTGGCTGGTCCAGGTGCCCCGGCTGGGACAGAGTTGGAGCCGGGGGGGGGGGGAGGGAATGCCCTGGCTGTAGTAGGTTTGGGGCTAGGCTAGGTTGGGGCCAGGGGGAGAGATGCCCTGTCTGTAGCAGTTGCCTGGGTGGGTTCCCTGAGCACCTGCGTAGCGCTAAGAAGGCTGCTGCACAGCCACACAGCTTACAGGGAACTTAGCTACCTAATTAGGCTGTAGAAAAATGTGTTTTGTACTTAAGGAACGGTACATGATCATCTGGAGACTAGCTGAAAATACATACTTAGGATATGTCTACACCACAGGTACTACAGCTGCAATTATGCTGCTGTAGTGTAGACATTTACTGCAATGACAGAAGGGGTTGATCATTGCTGTAGTAAATCATCTGCATCTCCCAGAGAGGCAGAAGTTGTGTTGATGGAAGAACCATTGACCTAGCTGCGTCTCGGGGTTAGATTGACCTAGCTATGTCTCGCAGGGCATGAAATTTTTCAGAGGCCCGAGTGCTGTAGGTTGACCTAAGTTTTTAGATATAGACCAGACCTTTGAAAGGAGCAAAGTTGGAGTTACATATGCAACCCTACTTGATCATTTCCTGACTTGCGTGCCCAGCCAGGTAATGCTAACGTAAGATTTATTGGCATTACAAATCTCTTTTTACGGAGACTTGTAACCTCACCCTTTTCTTTTGTGTAGTGATGAAAGCTGCTACACAGATGCATATTTTTCTTTTTTTACAAAAAAAAAAATCTAGTAATTTGCTTTAACTTGTGCACTTTATGAAGGTCTGTGAACTTCACAATCTGTTCAGAAGAGAAATTTTCATTTTACAAACTAAAATATTAAGTTTATGGGAAGTGCAGAGCAGTAGCTTTTTTTTGTTTTTTTTTTTTTTTTTTCTTTTTAACAGTGTTCCATTTTAAAATCTGTATCTATCCTGTGCCTGGCAGTTGTTTCTTTCCCCTTCCCCTCCCCTTCCCCCAATCTGAAAAAAACCCTCTTCTGGGGATGAGGGTGTGGGGGAGAATGGGAATAGGTGGTGGTCGGGATGACCATGTTCTTCCTGTTAAAATAAATGTCAGACTTGTATTATATCATTCACGTTGTAATAATCCATTCCTCACACAAGATACATATTGTCCAAAATGAAAAGGTTGTAGTTTTCTAAATAAAACAATAATTTTACTCCTGCAGGTATTCTGTGCTAAAACATGTAAAATTCTGTGCACAATATTTTCAAATTCTGCAAGTTTTATTTGTCAATAAATAAATGCAGAGGCTCCAGCATGGCAGTGGAGAGCACAGGCCACTGGCTTATTGAAGGTGGGAGATCACCCTGCAAGCCTCCCACCCCTGGGACCCAGACTCCACGGTGAGGCTGCACCCGACCCTGACACAGCACAAGGCCTGGACTTGCCCCAGAAACATTCTGGGCCCCACTCCTCTGTGCCAGGTGCGCCAGGTGTGGGGCAGGAGTCTCAACCAGGCAGGATCCAAGTGTGGATGGGGTGGGGAGTATCCAGATGTGGGGTGAGAGGATTCTGTGTGGAACAATCTTGGTGCAGGCAGTTCAGTGGGGGGTCTAAGTGTGAGGGGATCTGGATGCACAGAGGCTCATGTTGGGGGTGGGTTCCAGGTGCAGAGGCAATGGAACTCTGCAGGGGCTTCCAGGTGAAGGTAGTTGGGGCTCAGCAGGAGGGTCTAGGTGTGGGGGGCTTAGCAGGAAGGTCTGGGTGCAGCTAGTTGGGCATCAGCGGTGTGGGGGTCAGGGTGGTGCAAGGGGTGGGGCATCAGGGTGGGAGTTTGAATGTAGAGAGTTCAGTGGAAGGTGATCTGGATATAGGGGTGGAGGTCGGGAGTGGGGTGTTCCCAACCCCGCTGTGATTTCTCTTTGCTGGCTGCTCCGGGTGCCTGAAACGATGTATCTGCTCTGCTAGGGAGTGGGTGCGTGACTGCTCTTGCAGCTTCCCTGTTAGACGGTCCTTTTTCTGCAAGGAAGCAAATAAATTTGTGGTAGACATGAATTCTGCACACGCACTGTGGTGCAGAATTTCCCCAGCAGTAAATAATTAGCATCCCAGTCTACCAACTAATCAAGCCTATTATTCTTTTGTATTTGCCTGTAGATAGTGATATCTTTCTGCCAATTTACTGAATTTTATCACTCAGCCAGTTTCCTTCCTCCAACTTGTTCAAATGTAAAACTTTTTAAAAACTGGTAATTCTGAATTCAGCTGCTCAATATAGAGACTTGTATAATTTTCCAGCATTTTGATGCAACAAAATGTGATACATTCCCCTTTGTAATGTTAAACTGTAGAAGAGAAGGAAGAAACTCAGAATTATGTTCTGTTAGTCGTGTAACTTCCTCTTCTTCCCTGTCTGGGGACAATCTATGGCTTTTGTGTTTGGGATCAGTCATATAGACTAATGGTAAGGTTCCATATTTTCTCTGAACTGTGTCCTTATGTGGTCCAAAACTTTGTTTTATGCAGCCATATTTCCAGTGACACTGACAGTGGTGTGTTCATCTTGTAATCTGTCAAGTCCATCTGAAGCCACCTTCAGTTGCTTTTGTGAAATCACTTTTATGTTGGGATCAGTTTTTGCGCTTAGTGCAAATTTCAGTGTAGATTTCAACACAAGGTAGCTGGATATAAATGTAGATAAACAATCTTTTAGGAATTTCTGCAAAACATTGTGGAACCTGAGGCATAAATCTTATTTCATTCAGCTAATCAGCTAATTTGCAAACTGGATACAATTAACTTAGGCTTGAATAGAGACTGGGAATGGATGAGTCATTACACAAAGTAAAACTATTTCCCCATGGTATTTCTCCCCCCCACCCCACCCCCCACTGTTCCTCTGATATTCTTGTTAACTGCTGGAATTAGCCTACCTGCTTGTCACCATGGAAGGTTTTCCTCCTTTCCCCCCCCTGCTGTTGGTGATGGCTTATCTTAAGTGATCACTCTCCTTACAATGTGTATGATAAACCCATTGTTTCATGTTCTCTGTGTGTGTGTATATAAATCTCTCCTCTGTTTTTTCCACCAAATGCATCCGATGAAGTGAGCTGTAGCTCACGAAAGCTTATGCTCTAATAAATTTGTTAGTCTCTAAGGTGCCACAAGTACTCCTTTTCTTATGGTTTTAGAATCTCAAAAATTCTTCTCGGTTGTGCCTTGGGACTGTGCAGTGCTATTCCTTTCTAGATGAGATTGAAGTAATGTGGTGAATATTCATATGCCAAAAGTTCTGGGTAGTTTTGTCAGAGAACTTACAATCTTTTATTGTCTGAACAAACAGCAGAGACTTCCTTTTTATACTCTTCTCTGCTCATCCTGGATAGCATCTTCAACACCTTGGACATAACATTCTGGAGTTTTATTTTAATATGCTGAATGCAGTAGCATAATATAGGAACAGACTTTTCAATACATAGATGCTTGTAGTTGTTAGAGTCGCTTCTGGTGTTCAATTAACCATTTTACATCAATGTCAAATTATTTGAGGGGTTGGGTTGTGGGTTTCTTCGTTTAATTTACCTCAATTTCATCACTTAGAGCATTAAGTAATGGACCTGCACAGCTGCATATTCAAATCTGTCTGGAGGAGTATATTCAGGGCAAAGTGCTTCCTTCCATCTTTTCATTACACTGCTCATATTATGCTGCCCTGAAGGTGGTGGTGGTAGTTGCAACCTTCTTTTATACTGTCATGGCAAGTCCAAGTCTTTGCCTTTCAGTTTTCTTAAGGGATTATTGTGTGAGTGAGTGAGAGAGAGAGACACTCTCTCTCTCTCTCTTTCCCCCCCCCCCCCCCAATGTAGTCCATGTTGAAGAGTTTCTATTGCTGGGCATTGTGGAACAGTGACTTACCAGAGCTGGAATTTGATGTCATTGGAAAATCTTACTTCCTGGATCATCAGATTCTCATCAATGTTCTAGTCTTAATCTTCGACATCAAAAATAAGCTACTGAATGAAACTCTCTATTTGAACAATCTAAAAGGACCCAGTTTTCTATTTGAGATGAGCATGAATCCTTTCTCACTTTCTAATGCTTTACAGTGTTTATATTGCTGTAGAAGAATGATTTAGTTTCAGTGCTTAAATCCATTTAGTTAGTTTTCTTACCACTTCCTTAAACTTTAAGGATATTGAGTCAAACTCTCGTACTCTGATACCTGGCAATATACTATATTGCCCTTTTGCAGGCTTCATCATCAGCTTTCATACTTGCTACAGCTGGAATGAGAACTAGATGAACTGCCTTAGTGAATGCAGGTTGTGAAGGCTGAAAAATAAGAAAAGCTGACTAACCCTTTATACAACCACATCAGATGCCTGGGCCCACCTTCCAGGAGTCTTTAAGCTTCTTCCAAGCGAAGTCCCCTACTAGTTGACAACTCCGCTTACTGCTCATTGAATGATAGACAGTTCTGCTAACTAGTCACACACTTTTTAATTGTCAGTGACTCCAGTTGCTCACTATTCCATCTAGGCTTTAAGATTTAACAAGAACCTTGGTATCTTCACCACTCTGTTTTTAGAACAGTTACACTTTTCACAGGCCAAAATTAGTATTTAAGTATTTATATTAATATGATCTATTTGAACAAGGTTTTTTTTTTTGTGGTACAGAAGCTAAAAAAGGACAAGGGGAAGGGGAAAAAAAAGCAAACCTGCAGCGAAGGACTTTTCCATCTGCAATAGGATGGAAACAGAAAATAATTCTCTTCAATGGGCTTGTATACTAACTTTCTGCTCTTGAAGAGCTATAATGGAAGTTATAAGCAATGCTGCAATTGTGACTGTTCAAAAATAGTATAATTGTATGCTGTGTTGTAGTTGTTGGTGTCAGGGTATTAGGGACACAAGGTGGGTGAGGTCGTATCTTTTATTGGACCAACTTCTGCTGAAGAGAGAGACAAGCTGTTGAGCTTGAACAGAGCTCTTTTTCAAACCTGAAAAGCTGAAAATTTCTGTTTCAGCTGTGAAGATGATTAGCAATGGAGCAATTCATGTGGTAGTGTCACTGGGTTCCACAGTTGATACTCAAATGAGGCAGACATCATGCAGTTGGTTACACTTCCTTCATATTTGGAAGGCACTCTTTGCAGCCCTGAAGGACTAAACACCTTTTTAAGAAAATAGCAGAGAGTGCGCATGTGAGCTTAGATTCTGCACAATCTGGGTATCATAAGAACAATACAAATAGATCATGCAGGTAGTACCCAGTCCTTGGGCTGTATATTTGGCACCCCTGTAGAACATCAAATTATGCTGCTATTTTTTACAGCAATTGAGTTAGATAATAATATACTGGAACTTGCAATGCTTATTTTTTTTCTTTCGGTTAAATGTAGTTTTAATATTAAATACATTGACTCAAACTCAGCCAGTCTTGTTGTCTGTTACATCTTTGGCTTAGTAATTTTACATTGAAAGTAAGAACCTGAATTTATTTTTAGAAGTCTTAGGCTTGCCTAATCTGGGAGCACAATTCTATGGTTGTATATGCAAAGGAAGAGTTCTTCATGTGTGCATGAAAACACCTAATTTACATATGCTAATCAGAGTGCATTTGTACACCTGAAATTTTGGCTCTAAAAGATGATGCTCTTATTACTTTAATATTCTGGAGAGAGAGAGGGTGCATGAAGTCCACCAGCAGACCAAATTGTAGAACAAACTTTCCTGACCCTGGCATTACTCTCTGAGAAAGTGTGCTAAATCTGTTGTACTATTAATTAGTCCTTTGGCAAAAATGGTCTTGTGGTTAAGGCACTGGACAGGGAACAGGTGTCAATTTGATTCCCACCTCTTACAGATTTTTTTGTATGTGTGTAGGCATGTGACAATTTGTTGGTGCCCCATCTGTAAAATGCAACTAATGCTTTCTAAGGTGCAAGGGTGCTGTGAAAAAAAAATTCATATTTGCTAAGTGGTCAGTTGCTATGATGGTGAACACCACATAAATTAGAGCTTTTGAAATCATAGAATCATAGAATATCAGGGTTGGAAGGGACCCCAGAAGGTCATCTAGTCCAACCCCCTGCTCAAAGCAGGACCAAGTCCCAGTTAAATCATCCCTGCCAGGGCTTTGTCAAGCCTGACCTTAAAAACCTCTAAGGAAGGAGATTCTACCACCTCCCTAGGTAACGCATTCCAGTGTTTCACCACCCTCTTAGTGAAAAAGTTTTTCCTAATATCCAATCTAAACCTCCCCCATTGCAACTTGAGACCATTACTCCTCGTTCTGTCATCTGCTACCATTGAGAACAGTCTAGAGCCATCCTCTTTGAAACCCCCTTTCAGGTAGTTGAAAGCAGCTATCAAATCCCCCCTCATTCTTCTCTTCTGCAGACTAAACAATCCCAGCTCCCTCAGCCTCTCCTCATAAGTCATGTGCTCTAGACCCCTAATCATTTTCGTTGCCCTTCGTTGTACTCTTTCCAATTTATCCACATCCTTCCTGTAGTGTGGGGCCCAAAACTGGACACAGTACTCCAGATGAGGCCTCACCAGTGTCGAATAGAGGGGAACGATCACGTCCCTCGATCTGCTCGCTATGCCCCTACTTATACATCCCAAAATGCCATTGGCCTTCTTGGCAACAAGGGCACACTGCTGACTCATATCCAGCTTCTCGTCCACTGTCACCCCTAGGTCCTTTTCCGCAGAACTGCTGCCGAGCCATTC
Organism: Dermochelys coriacea; assembly: GCF_009764565.3. Taxonomy (NCBI): domain Eukaryota; kingdom Metazoa; phylum Chordata; order Testudines; family Dermochelyidae; genus Dermochelys; species Dermochelys coriacea. The sequence goes on from NC_050079.1 coordinate 19,502,172, forward strand.
GGTCCCTAGTCTGTAGCGGTGCATTGGATTCTTCCATCCTAAATGCAGGGTCCTGCACTTATCCTTATTGAACCTCATTAGATTTCTTTTGGCCCAATCCTCCAATTTGTCTAGGTCCTTCTGTATCCTATCCCTCCCCTCCAGCGTATCTACCACTCCTCCCAGTTTAGTATCATCCGCAAATTTGCTGAGAGTGCAATCCACACCATCCTCCAGATCATTTATGAAGATATTGAACAAAACGGGCCCCAGGACCGACCCCTGGGGCACTCCACTTGACACCGGCTGCCAACTAGACATGGAGCCATTGATCACTACCCGTTGAGCCCGACAATCTAGCCAGCTTTCTACCCACCTTATAGTGCATTCATCCAGCCCATACTTCCTTAACTTGCTGACAAGAATGCTGTGGGAGACCATGTCAAAAGCTTTGCTAAAGTCAAGAAACAATACATCCACTGCTTTCCCTTCATCCACAGAACCAGTAATCTCATCATAAAAGGCGATTAGATTAGTCAGGCATGACCTTCCCTTGGTGAATCCATGCTGACTGTTCCTGATCACTTTCCTCTCCTCTAAGTGCTTCAGGATTGATTCTTTGAGGACCTGCTCCATGATTTTTCCAGGGACTGAGGTGAGGCTGACCGGCCTGTAGTTCCCAGGATCCTCCTTCTTCCCTTTTTTAAAGATGGGCACTACATTAGCCTTTTTCCAGTCATCCGGGACTTCCCCCGTTCGCCACGAGTTTTCAAAGATAATGGCCAAGGGCTCTGCAATCACAGCCGCCAATTCCTTCAGCACTCTCGGATGCAATTCGTCCGGCCCCATGGACTTGTGCACGTCCAGCTTTTCTAAATAGTCCCTAACCACCTCTATCTCTACAGAGGGCTGGCCATCTCTTCCCCATTTTGTGTTGCCCAGCACAGCAGTCTGGGAGCTGACCTTGTTAGTGAAAACAGAGGCAAAAAAAGCATTGAGTACATTAGCTTTTTCCACATCCTCTGTCACTAGCTTGCCTCCCTCATTCAGTAAGGGGCCCACACTTTCCTTGGCTTTCTTCTTGTTGCCAACATACCTGAAGAAACCCTTGTAGCTCTATACAGGTCTCTTGGTATAACAGTGCCTGAAGAAATCCCCCTGCCTTGTATGAGTAGGAACTTGACCTGGTACATGTCATTAACTTCTGCTATTGATTTAAGAAAATGGATTCTAGCTAGCCCTTACCATTGCAAAGACAGCTTTCGATATAGTGTTGTCTTCCTGTTTCTGTAGAAAGATTTCCCAGGCTGCAGATGTTGCTTATAGCTTTACCAAAGCAGTAGCTGAGTGAAATTAATGCTGACTTGTGTTGCTGTCAAGAACGTTGTGGGACTCAGTGATGCTATCAAGAATCCTAAGAATCTCCATTGTCCACTGCTGTTTGTGGAAAGCTAGTGACTGTCAGAGGCAGGCTGTGGGGTTACAGGGAGTCAAACCCCCGAAATGGAGATGGGTCATGGGGGAGAAGTAGAGCATTGGAGACTGTCTTCTTTTTCTTTGCTGTAGTAGCCAGGATCCTCTGGAGCGTGGAGAAAAGATGGAAAGCCCTCGTTCTTTCTAGTATATGAGGGGGGTGAGAATGGAGTCTCGTGTATCTAGCATCCTAGCTGGGACCTGTTATAATGCACAGACAAGGGTGTGTGGTTGGATACTGTGCTAGGAATCTTCCTCCTTCCCAGCCTTTGCGGATGGCCACTAGGGCTGGGCTTGTGGACAGGGAGTTGTCCCTGGATTTCTTTGATAGAAATTCTTACCTCATATGTTATCCTTCTTTCTGGCTGGTAAGCAGTCTCTCACTACTATCATCTGTCATATCCTTCAAGTCCTGTCCCTCTGAGGTAGTAGTATCATTTTAAAAATGGGAACTGATCTTAACAGACTTTCCCAGGACCACGCCAAGTCCCTGACCAGACTGGAATTACATCTTGGAAACTGATGACTTCTCCAGGTCCCTTCCAGCCCTATATTTCTATGATCTGCTAGCATTGACCTCCTACCCCACTATACCATTGTACTATCCAATATTTAAACATAGTGATAGCTAGTACAACGCTTCTCCCAGCTTGGACGAGGCTTATGTGTTAATCATACTAACGAAGTGTCTTTCTTTAGTGCACTTGTTGTTACTACTTTATTATCTATCTTTAATACTGGAGACTGCACTATGCTTTGGGGAATGATCTCTGTTCTTCAGAGACGTAGTTGGGAATGGGCATAAAATATTACGTGAATATCTGACTAAGTTTAGTTTTGATGACATTATAGGTTGAATAGTGGTAGTGACTTTGTGCTGGGGGAGTCATTTGCATCACATCTATTTTTTTAAAATAAAAATATTAACTTGGATTTACTCATATTGAATAAAAATCAGTAGAATTATAATGGTATTAAGTTGTAATGGCATCAAATATTTACTTTTGAATGTGATTATTTGAATTTTCTGCAGTTTATTCTTGTGTGTTCGGATAGGTGACCCTCTCCCTCTGCAGACATTGCTTTAGCACTGTATACTTTGTGGCTTATGTGTATGAATAACATTTATCTTAAGCCCTGAATTTTTACAACCGGTACATAATTAACTTCACTCCTTTCAAATGAAAAAGGAAAAGCCAAATTATGCGGTTTTTAAAGCCAAACACTTTAGTCAGTGAAGGGGGAAATAGAATGTGTTCTTGCAATTATGTACATCTGATTCCTGAAACAAATTTCCTTGCGTTAGACTGTTTCAGAGGTATGTGTGTCAGGCTGCTTTGTTAAAGGGCCTGGCCAGGACCAAGCTAGGGGAAGATGTGTTGCACCAGAATGCATCCTTGGCCTAGTGGGAGCAATGCCTTTTTTTTTTTTTTTTTTTTTTTTTTTTTGGACAGTCTAATAGGGCACAGAATTTGGGTAGAAGTCTTAGTTAATCATAATTAAGGCTTATCTGTACATGAATGAAATGAGGCATTACCCTAAAAATAGTCACTAGTTATACAAATAACACTTATAAAAAAATGCAGTTTAACTTTCATAATTAGTCATTATAAAAGCAGTAGCTTGTGTTTCTGCTTCAGTCTTTTGTGAATTAAATTATTCCTAAATTTCAGTAAACATCTCCCCCTCCTCCTTTCCTCATGTAATAAGTGTAGCCCTCTATTATAAAAAGGGATGATAATAATAAGGAAATGACAAGGCTTTCAAATAGGAAGGAGTTTCTTGAAGCAAACGATTGTCTCCACTTCACAGGAAATGGGGTAGGGGATGATGTTAGAAATATGAATAATTTAATGCAAACTGATCCATTGTGCTGAATTTCAGATATTGCAGCCTTTAATATATTTTGCTTAAGTTTCAAACTTGCTGTTTGTGAACTGACTTACTATAATTCTGCAATGGAGAAATAAGGAATGTATTTTGTGTAAAGATGCTTGCTATGAAAGGGATTTTGGAATGTGGCAGTCTAAATCACAAATCTGTTCTACTATTTCAGAAGTGAAGGTGCAGTTGATACTAATATTTATAGCTACTTTATATAAGATCAGTGTTAATGTACAAAGCCTCAAAACATTGTAGAAGACTAAAATAAAGTCTTTTCTGCTTTAGTATATGGGAAGAAAATGTGTTACAATAAATGAGATGTTAACCTGACAAATAACAAGGGAGATTGTATTTGGGGTAGGGCTAGGGAGTACTTGTATCTGTCTCTCCTTGGTCTGGATGTGCTCATGATATTATACCTAATATTTAAGTCTATCATCCAAGCTGCATGCTACTGATGCAGTGACTTCTAGTATCTCCATGGATATGTCATGATCCCATTAGTCTTGGTATCAGTGAAAAGATTGGTTGTTCTCTGCTGAAACAGTGATGGGCTCCAAAGAGCTGTCTGACATCTAAATAAATGAGAAGGACCTAAATTAGTTCAAAGCTGAAGCTTGCTGGATTCATCAGGGTGCAAAGCTGTGAAGTGGGGGAGCAGAAGTCCTAGAACACACGAAAGACATATTTTACGGTCACTTACTGAGGACATGTTCACTGTCTGCAAATGTATACTGCATTTGTGTTCTGTTTCTCTAATATTTGCCCCAGTTAGAGCCTTCTGGTACTGGTAAACTTTGCTATCCGAGTAACTTGTAATTCTGCACAAAGATAAATGTTACAGTTTTGAATGGGACTTTGTTCTTATTGTTCCGGGGAGGGGAGCAGCCATACTCTATTGCCTCTGAATGCGCTCTGCATGGCAGTGGCGGTGCAGCCAGTAGCCTCTCCATGCTTTATTTTGGCCAAATGTCTCACGCAAGTCCCCGCTGAGCCTTGGGGAGCCTTAGACTTGTTTCCATCATATCCAGTGGCTTTGCTGTAGAGATGCAAAGTGGGAGGATGTTCTCACTACAGTTGCCCATAGTGCTCCTCTCTACTGCTTCCAAAAATGGCCTTACATAACCAAAAGCTTTTCCTCTGTAAAAGTGAGTCCAGCTTGGAACGAGGTGAATAAGGGTATGTCCCTATAGCTGTAAGATTATGCTGAACACCTATTTTAGTGTGGCAACACACATTTTGGGATCCCTTCTTTCCTGTTTAGAAAGACTACTAACTTGTACATTGATTGAGGTGCATGGGAGAGGCTGCAGCTACATCTATCTATGAGTGTCTTCACTTCTGAAGAAAGCCCCTCCATAGAAACTTGTATTCTACTCATCATCCTTGATGCAAAATCCCTCCCCTGCAGTGGAGGGAGGAGAGATGTAGAGCTGGAGGTCACTTGAGGTTGTTCTCTAGGCAAGTTATGTTGTAATGTGTTTTGGAAATGCATGTATTTTGCTGTCCTAAATGATCATCACAGAACAGGATAGGACTACCTGTAAGTTCCTAGTTGCATAGGCAATATCATGTCATGGAGAAAACCACATCTCTGTGTGTGGAACTTGAATTCCTAACAGGGGAAAGAGGGCTGTTCATTTGTGTATTACTTTAGGATTGTCATTGCATGCATCTTCTGGTGGGGCAAAGATGATAAATCTTTTGTACCACTTGAGCTGTCCAGTTTTCTTTTAAAAGCAAACAAACTCATGAGAAGATATTTCCCATATCTCACAAAAGTAGATCACCTGTCTACTACCTGCAGAGCAGCCGATGACTGGAAAAGAATGGATATCACAATTCGGAGTATGGCAAATGCAGACAAAACCATGTGTTCCTTTTGGAGGGTGACTTGGCGGTGAGGTGGTGTCACTCAGCCTTAAAGCTCTCTATAACTATCTCCTCTCTGTAATGACTGCCTCTCAGATGTGGATATGTGAAGGTAAAACTTCCAGGGGCTCATTCCGAGGCCTGTAAATTACACTGTATTGGCATAGTTATTTCTGTTTGAAAAAACCACGCCACTATCCAATATAGCTATGCTTCCATCAACACAGTTAACTTTTGGTCAGGGAGGTAGCATTTCTACATAAAAAGAAAAACCCTTTCTGTCGGAGTAGGCTGCCATCTTTGCTTATGGATTTATAGACTTTAAGGTCACAAGGAACCATTATGATCATTTAGCTTGACCTGAACATTGTAGGCCACAGACCTTTAACCCCCCCGCCCCTTATAATAGACCCCTAACCTCTGACTTAGTTACTGAAGTCCTCAAATCATGATTTAAAGACTTCAAGTTACAGAGAATCCACAATTTACACTAGTTTAAACCTGCAAGTCCAGTGTTCCCCATGCTGTGCAAACGGTGACCCCCTCCCCCCAGGGGTGTTTGACAGTCTGACCTGGGGGGAAATTCCTTCCTGACCCAAATATGGTAGTTAGACCAGGGGTAGGCAACCTATGGCATGCGTGCCAAAGGTGGCATGCGAGCTGATTTTCAGTGGCACTCTCACTGCCCGGTTCCTGGCAACCGGTCCTGGGAGCTCTGCATTTTAATTTAATTTTAAGTGAAACTTCTTAAACATTTTAAAAATCTTATTTACTTTACATACAACAATAGTTTAGTTGTCTATTAAAGACTTATAGAAAGAGACCTTCTAAAAACGTTAAAATGTATTATTGGCACACACAACCTTAAATTAGAGTGAATAAATGAAGACTTGCCACACCACTTCTGAAAGGTTGCCGACCCCTGAGTTAGACCCTGAACACGTGTGCAAGACCCTCCAGCCAGAACCCTGGGAAAGGATTCTCTGTAGTAACTCGGAGTCCTCCCCATCTTGTGTCCCATCACCAGCCATTGGAAATATTTGCTACTAGCAGTTGCAGGTTGGCTACATGCCATTGTAGGCAGTCTCCTCATACCATTCCCTCCATAAAATTACCAAGCTCAGTTTTGAAGCCATTAGGTTTTTTTGCCCCCACTATTCCATTTGGAAGGCTGTTCAAGAACTTCACTTCTCTGGTGGTTAGAAACCTTCGTCTAATTTCAAGCCTAAACTTGTTCATGGCCAGTTTATATTAATTTGTTCTTGTTTCCACATAGGCGCTTTACTTAAATAACTCCTCTCCCTTCCTGGTATTTAGCCCTCTGATGTATTTATAGAGAGCAATCATATCTCCCCTCAGACTTGTTTTAGTCAGGCTAAACAAGCCACACTCTTTGGGTCTACTCTCATAAGTTTTTCATTCCTAATAGCCCTTCTCTGCTGTTCCAGCTTGAGTTTATTGGGCTATACCAACATATCTGTGCCTGTGTAGTCTCAGGAGCGTAGATGTACCCTAGGTGAAGGACAATGATAAATAACTCTGAATTGTAGAACTGGGATTAGTCTTGCAGAAGCCCAGCAGATGTTTTCATGGTCACAATGGTAGGAATCCATCTTTGAGAAGAACAAACCATAAATAGTTACACCTGAGTCAGTTTTTTTTTCTTTGTCTCTCTTTCCTTAGCCGACAACACAGCAATCCCCTCAAGATGAACAGGAAAAGCTCCTGGATGAAGCCATTCAGGCTGTAAAGGTCCAGTCTTTCCAGATGAAGCGATGCTTGGTAAGAAATGTGTTTTTTTTTTTTTTTGTTTTGTTTTGTTTTTTAAAGTAGTGTAATTTCTTGAAGCTGGAAGGAACTCTTTTTTTTTCTTTCCTACCCCACAAGCTGCAGTTTGATTGATTTGGGTTCAGTTGGAAGCATGATAAACTTTACAATCTGCTTTGAGCACACAAGCATTGACTGACATTCTTGTTGTGGGGAAACCCAGCACACTATGAGAGCCTTGCTGCCAACCTTCATATCCAATGGAAATGACACTTCCAGCAAAGGGTGAAACTGGAGCACTTTTTTTAGTGCCACTGCTTGCTGAAATAAATGGAAGGAATATTTTTCTCATTTCATAGGCCAGAAGTTTTACTGACTTAGTTTCCCTCAGCAAAATGTAAAAATGTCCGAGTAGCTGCTATTCTATGCAGCAAGTGAGGGTATAAGTATTCTCAAGTGAAAATCTGCAAGTGCCTACAAGCCTAAAAGCTCTTTAGATTACATCTTCACAAAGGTTTTAGTGTAGCCCTTTCCTTTTATGTGAAACTAAGTAGTCCATAACATGGTAAGAACACATCCTGCTTGTCCCTTATTTTCAGTATGTTGAGTGCATATTTCTCCACAGTGCTTTTCCGTGTCTCTTCCCTCCAGTCAAGCTGCAGAATTTTGCTGAATTTATTTTCAGCAGGGCAGTCCTCTGCATGCTGCTCTGCAGGAGTACTATTCCTATAGCATACACTGGGGACCTTCCAAGGGCTGCAATTGTGGCATTAGTTAGGCTACGTCTACAATACCATGGTAAGTCAACCTAAGCTACGCAACTCCAGCTACATGAATAACTTAACTGGAGATGACGTAGCTTAGGTCGACTTACTGTGGGGTCCACACTATGCTGGGTTGACGGGAGACACTCTCCCGTCGACTTACTGTACTCTTCTTGTTCGGGGTAGATACTGGGTTTGACTGGAATACGATCTGCGGTCAGTTTGGCGTGTCTTCACTAGACCCACTAAATTGATCCTAGTGCATTGATCCCTGGAGTGTTGGTCCGCAGAGTAGTGTAGACATAGCCTTAGATGGATTGTACTGTAATGCAAAGCACTAATGGGTGACATTGCACTGAGATCTCCCTTCATCTCTTTTCCTCTGCTGGATGAAACTTGAAGAGACAGTTGGAGGGAAGATGAGAGGCACATAAACAGTAGAAAGCCTAGCATATGTGAAGAACTTGGCTTTATCTCCAAAAGAATGAATAAAACTTAAAGCTGAATTTAAAATGAGTTTGAGAAGCTTTGAGTCTATGAAGCTTATAGTGGTCCTTGGCCAACTGCTGTCATGTGCTTGCAGCCAAAGAGGATGAAACAGTAGCACCAACAGAATTATGAATTTCCTCTGTTCATATCTTGATGTGTTGGCATCTCCAAAACAACCCGCAGAGAAATCGCAACTATACTTTCCATATGTGTTACTGAAAGGAGAACTTGTCCCACTATTTAAAGACGTTTCGAAATCCCATGCTTATAAACTCTGTAGAGCTAAGACTTAATCCTCAGCCACCCAGTAGTCTGTTTTATATTCATACAAAGAAGCATGCAGGTTCATGGTCCAGATAATTATATGGAACTCTCTAAATATACCTCCTTGTTCTCGACAATCTAATAAAACACTACTCCCCCCCCCCCACATTAAAAATAGGAGGTGTTTTTATGGAGAGGGACATGGGAATCTTATCCAAATTCTTGCAGAGTTTTCCACTAATAATGTGAGTTACCCTGTATCTTAATCTGTAGGGCATAGTGCTGTGCTTCATCACTAGACTGAGCTGGAAAGCAGACTTGGGTCTAGAACTTTAACGAGTTGTAAAGATGTCTTGCTTTAGTTTCCAGGGTGGGATTGTGTGTGTTGGGGAGAGGAGGGGCGAGGGTTGCCACACTAATGTAAATAACAAGCTGTTTCTCCAGTGTTTCATGTACTAGCCCACAGGTATACTAATATCCCCATATCAAGAGACACTGAGAACAAAACTTACTTTTTTGTTTTGCTAAATGCTCACTACTTCTCTGTCTAGATGGTGAACAAGTTACTTAAAATAATTGGATTTGAAGTAGATTGTTTTTCAGTTTCGTTTTTTTGGGTTTGTTTGTTTTTTGCATTTTTACCCATTTAGTTTTCCCATGCTGTTTTTAACATGTTAGAAAACTAATTTGCTTCACAAATCAAATTGCAGTTGTCTAGGCTGGGGAACGACAAGTGAACACTGCTAATGTTTGTTCTTACACTCACTGTTTAGGACAAAAACAAGCTTATGGATGCTCTGAAACATGCCTCTAACATGCTTGGTGAACTGCGGACTTCTATGCTATCTCCAAAGAGCTATTATGAACTCTGTATCTTTTAAATGGTTGATGGGAGAATATTTGAGGTACTGTGCACTGCAATCTGTGTAGTTGTGTGCCTAGGAGTAAAATGATATCCCTTTGGTCTCTTCCTTGTAAAATCATTTTTTTTTCCCTAACATTGCTTTATTCAGTTTTCTTTATCTCGACTGGAACTGTTCTCTATCCAGATAAGCTGAAGAAGGAATCGCACTAGCTCTCTGTGAAAGAGACTTGTTCATTCTTGTTGTATAGTACAAAGTAGTCCATAATCAATTCAGAACTCTGTGGGCCTGATCTCTTAGATTCTGTATGGCATTATTAAAAACTACAGTGTGTGCTGAGCAAGGAGTTAGAACTATGGAGCACCTAGATTTTGCCTAGAAAACGAGGGGTTCTCTATATAGTCAATACAATGGTCTTGCTTACCCCAGAAGAACATGCTGCAGGCATTAGCTGCCTTTTTTTGGCCCCTGTGTGCTTTAGCTTTTTCTTTCTAAAAGCTGGGAGACTAGTACGTTTACTTCTCTTTGATGTGATATATCAATTGAGGGAACTTTTAGTAACTTTTCATGCAGCAAATATGCTGTTGAGATGCAGAGAAGTGAGGTGTTACTTCCCCACTCTATACTCTTACTGCCTTAATTTTTATATATATGCTGCTAAGGATCGGGATATCCCTCTGTGAAAGCCATGACCTTCCTCACCACTCTTTTTATTTTACCTAGTCCTATGTGCCTTTGCTTCCACCCTCTACTGTAGTATCCTTGCCCTCAATACTTTCTCACTCCCCTGCATGCTGAACACCTTTCTCCTTCAAATATTTCAACTTGTAAATTCAATCTTTCAGTAGTGATGTCCTGTGAGAAACCGTTTCAGCTCCCTGTATTGGACTCTTATTGTTTGTCTATTTGGTTCAGATTGTAAGCTCCTTGGGCAGTATCTTCCTCTTGGTACTGTTAAGTAAATGGGTATGCATATCTGTTGTAGTAATATTCATGTTTAATCCTTAACCATAAGAGAAAAGATATGGCTATTTCTGATGAGCTACACTATTTGGAGGTATATCTGACAGATGAATTTGCCAAGGGAAGGAAAGTGGCAGATCTTTATGAACTAGTACAGTATGCTGGAAATATTATCCCAAGACTGTAAGTAAATGAGCACTGACAAAACTTTCTTAACTAATGAATGCTATTTTTCTAAAAGTTCTTGCTCAGGGAAAATTCTTGCCTTGGATTTTGTGTTCTTGTCTCCTGCTTCAGAGCAAGATTTCAAAGTACTCTAAAGAAAATCTCTATCTGATAACACAGGAGCCCCCTGATTGTTTTGAGATATTTAGGCCCCAAATGCAGCTTTTGTAACTAGTAGTTGGATTTTTCCCAGTCAAGTACTTTTAATTTATTAGCAATTTAGTGAAATAAAGTGTTAAAAAAAATTTTCACTGACTCTAATTGTTAATATAAATCAGCTGTTAGAAACTTACATTTTTTAACTGCTTCTCCAGATATCTTGTACTGATCTTAGTAAACCTAATTGACGTAAGTGCCAAATCTTAAATGGTGTAAATTGATTGCACACAGCTGAGCGTCTGGCCCTATATTTGTAAAGATAAGTGGGAGGTCTTTTTCCAATTGCTTATGTTCAGTTGTTGGCATAGGGAATAGAAAAAACACATACATAGTCCTGTAGTTTATACATTCTTTTTAAAAACCAGAACTGTGGCATGTCTATCTTCATTTTAGTAGTATCTTTAGTATCTCTTAGTAAGGTTCACTAAAGAAGATGAAACAAATTCAACTTGTGCAATGATACAATAACTGAACTCTGATACAGTACACTTGAGACTACTGAAAAGTCTTAACTTCATTAGTTGCCCTAAATACATAGTGTTCCTTATCCTCTTGTTGATTTAGCTTCTGATCCTGCAAGCAGCATTGTGTGAGTGGACCCCTGTACTCATGCCGAGTCTTTAGGGATACTCGGCAAATACAGAAGTTTGCCTAAGAGGAATTGCTTGTAGGGTTAGGCTAGCTAGTTCTGCAAGGTATTGAGCAATGTCAATTCCCTTCTAAAACCATAGTCCCATAATTTATTTTTTTTTTTTTTAAATCCTCACATCCATTCTGGGTGTTAAATTAAACATGGGAGGGCAGTGATGCTTGGAGGAATGAATACAGGGCTGGGGAGTCACAAGAACCTGAATTCCAATCCTGCTATGCAACTGGCTCACTCTGTGGCCTTGGGCAGCGCACATAATCTCTTAGGGCTGGTCTACACTACCGTAGTAAATCGATCTAATTTACGCAACTTCATTTATGTGAATAACATAACTGAAGTCAATGTAGTTAGATCCAGTAACCACGGTGGCTATGCTGTGTTGTGTCAACGGGAGAACGTAAGGGAACGTCAACTTCCCTTTTGCTTCCCGGGGAGGTGGAGTACACAAATTGATGTATGGTGAGCAGATGTCCCAATAAAATTGGGACTGTCCCGATTTTTAGTTCTTTGTCCTACATCCCGACTGATATGTCCCGATATTGCAGCTTTGGCCACTTTGGCATTTATGGTTTGGTTTTCTTTTTTTTTTTTTTGCCTCTCCCATGTGTCCTGATATTTTGTCCCTTTCATCTGGTCACCCTAAATCGATGGGAGTGTGTTCTCCCATCAATTTAGTGTCTTCACCAGACTTGCTAAATCGACACTCGCTTAATCGATCGCAGCAGTGCCAATCTACCAATAAGTGTAGACATGCCCCAAGTTTCCCCTTCTGTAAATGAGAAAAAATAATTCTTACCCACCAGCCAAAAGGGGTGTGCATTGTAGGCACTGATTAATTAACGTCTGTACAATGCTTTGAAAATATAAAGTGCTGTAATAGGGCCAAGTATTTGTTGTTACTACCCACACTTCTTTGCACCCCCACTCCAAAATCTGTGCCCTACACGTCACGTACACATTTCATTTAATTCTTTCTCATCCTTTCTAAGTATCTTGTGAGAAGAGAGGGATAGACCTGCCTCTGACCAGGTTACTGTATTGTATTCATGTATCAATACAAGTTTTTTCCAATAATACTTAATCCACCATTTTAATCAGAATTTCTTCAACTGTTTGTTTGTTTCCCCTAGCTATCTGCTGATAACAGTAGGTGTTGTCTATGTCAAGTCCTTTCCTCAGTCCAGAAAAGATATCCTGAAAGATTTGGTGGAAATGTGCCGTGGTGTCCAGCATCCTCTGAGAGGCTTGTTTCTTCGAAACTACCTTCTTCAGTGTACCAGGAATATCTTACCAGACGAAGGCGAACAGACGGAGTAAGAGAAATGTGATGCAAGCTCAGAATGGCTTCATCCTTAAACGAAGAATACATTAATAGTGTTTATTCTCTAAGATCTTGTAAGGCTTGAAATAGGTGCATATTTTAAATAGAATTTATTTTTTGTAATTGTTCTTTGGATAGACAACGAAAGTCCAGTCTCTAGTGAAGACCTGATGGATTAATTCCTGGCAGGTGACCTTAAGACACGCTTTGTATGCTTAGGCAAAAAAACCTTAAATATAGTTTTAAAATGGCCTCGCTGGTGAAAACGACATCTCCTCGTTTTCCTCCTTCCCCCATACACACAGAAATATTCGTAGAACTTGGTCAATAACAACTAATTTATTGGCTTTTAAGGTTGGGATGTAAGCTTTTTTGTGTTTTCTCTTACTGTAAAAAGTAGAGTTCAATATAAAATGGGCTCTAGTCTTCACAATGTAGACTATAAACTCTCTACTGTAGAGAACATTTAATGTTTTATGGTATGCAAAATGTTTTCTGGCCATTGTGGATGGGGACAAAGTGTGCTATAGAACTATTTTTTTTTATGCTACTGACCCTGTCCACACCAGTTTTTTCTAACGTGGTTCAAATGCTCATGTAGATTGGGTCTATTGTATCTGTATTTGATTTGGTTGTAGATTTCTCTTTTGTCACATTCTCCTAAAACTAAAATTCCTCTTGATCTCACTTTAAAGTTCTTTCCCCTTTCAAGGTGACAGTGGAACATGCATCTTTTGTAACACGTGCGCAAACACCCTTCCCCCCCCCTTCCCCCCCGGGATAGAAGCCAAAACTTTCTTATTTTTAACCACTGACCTGATTTCAGCGAAGAAACCACCGGCGACATCAGTGATTCCATGGATTTTGTGCTGCTGAACTTTGCTGAGATGAACAAACTCTGGGTGCGAATGCAACACCAAGGACACAGTCGAGATAGAGAAAAGAGGGAGCGGGAAAGGCAGGAACTGAGAATCCTAGTGGGAACAAACTTGGTTCGCCTTAGTCAATTGGAAGGCGTTAATGTAGAGAGATATAAACAGGTGAGCTTCCTTCATCTAACACTTAACTATATCCATATTTACCAAATGAATGAAACATGAATCAAGAATTCCATTGTCTATGAAAGTCATTAGTTTCACAAAAATCAATATAATATTTGGTGCTTTTGTAGCACTGTTTATTTGAAGCTCTCAGAACATTAATGAAATCGCATAATGCTCCAGGAGGTAAGTAAATCCACTACCTAATATGAGGTGCAACAAGACAAAGTGATATATGCACAAGATTACACAGTTGGTGACGCAACTGGCCATTCGACTCTGAGGTCCTGCCTCCCAGTCCCCCAATCTGTGTGCTAGGCAATACTAGTTCCTTTTATATGCATACATGCAATGCATTTGTTCAGGGAAAGGAGCCAAAAAGATGAACAAATTGATACCTTTCAAAGCATTCAAGAAATTGACTACGTTCCTGTTCAAAATAGTAGACCTCAAAAAAAGTATCAATACTAGAGAATTCAGATGATCCAAAATTCTGAAATGTCCCCTGAGCTATCTGGGCAGTCTCAAGTAATAGATGAGAAATTCTTTTAAACCATGACAAATGCCACTGAAGACCATTACATTTAATTAAAATGGGAGAGATTTATATAAATGCACATGGGTATGTTTGTAATCTGCCCAGTGAGTGAGGGTGAGAAAGTGAGCAAGCATGTGCATGTGCCTCTATTTGAAAAATTTCATTTTATGTTTTCAGTAAGAATGGACACTATATTCTTCTCATTACTATTTTAGTGTCGGCATACAGCCGTGATTTATATGTTGATACCTAGTGAGAGATGATCTGACTATTGCTGTAAAACTCTAAAGTTTGTACGTGCATAGGCAGACAAACTTTATAACACTTATAAAAATCTGATTCAGGATTTGTATAGATTGAGGAAGTCAATGGGGGAAAAAAAATATTGCAACATCCTTCCTTCCTTTACAGATTGTTTTGCCTGGAATATTGGAGCAAGTAGTAAACTGCAGGGATGCTCTAGCTCAGGAGTATCTCATGGAATGTATTATTCAGGTGAGCTGCAGAAAGGAGCAAAAGTATCTTCACTTGATGTTTGGGGTGGCAATGTTTAAAATGTAAAATGTGTGGGTGTATTGCAGTGTGGTGGTTCTGCTTTTTTTTTTTTTTTTTTTTTTTGTGGGAGGTGGGGAGGGCTAAGCAGTTGACCTGTTTTTTATTTAAAAAAACAAAACACTAAACTGACTGAATTTCCTTAGATTTTTGTTTATTGGCCCATATAATTGATGCTGGGAAGTAGTACTCCCCCCCCCCCCCCCCGGTATTTATTTTATTTATTTATTTATTTAATATTTATTTAGATACACTTTTTGTAGTAGCTGTCAAAATATTCATCTTGGTCCACTGGCTAAATCTGCATGTTGCTTCTTGAGCATTAGGCCACTTAATTTTCCTCATCCCAGTCCCTTCTTATTCTTAATAGGGCCATAGTTGCTGTCACTCCTTTCTCATAGGTGATAGAACAGTTTTTGTTTGGGGTTCTGGGAATATCATGTACTGTTTTGAGCTCTGTTCCCATATGCTGCCCTCTCAGTCTCCTGGTAGTAGCACCATGCTTTGATGACACTGCAGCTTGTGGAGAAAGCTGGAGGTATGACTCTCAAAGCTGCAGCTAGTGTATCCCATTTCCTCTCCTCTGCGTTTTTTGTTATGGGAGTTTGTAAGTTCTTCAAGGCAGGTGTCTGCATTACAAATGATTGATAGTAACAGCTTTGCTTGTGTGCTGTGAGACCTATGCAGTCTTCATCTGCTTCATTTCATGTCCGTCCACTTCTGCTTCGCATTTTGCCTGTCACCCTGAAGTGACACCAAGACTTCTCTTGCATAGTGTGAAGTGCAATTATCCTGCAGCTATTTTCTTTAAATTAGTAGCCATTTTATCATGTTACTTCTCCAAATGGATGAATAACTAAAGGTGTATACGCAAAAAGAAAAGGAGTACTTGTGGCACGTTAGAGACTAACAAATTTATTTGAGCATAAGCTTTCGTGAGCTACAGCTCACTTCACGAAAGCTTATGCTCTAATAAATGTTAGTCTCTAACGTGCCACAAGTACTCCTTCTTTTTTTTTTTTTTTGCGAATACAGACTAACACAGCTGCTACTCTAAAGGTGTATACTGCTGTGAAGGCTGCTAATTCTTGATGTGAATTTTAGGTTTTCCCAGACGAATTTCATCTCCAGACCCTTAACCCTTTTCTCCGAGCCTGTGCGGAATTACACCAAAATGTGAATGTGAAAAACATTATCATCGCTTTAATTGACAGGTGAGTATGAGGAAGGATTTAGATGGAGTGTATATTGACTAAATAGAATTTACAGTACTAAATAGCTTGAGCAAAACAGTTGATCTACTGGTGTTTTTTTTTCTTGATTTCTCCAACTGTTAACTTAACTTCATTGTTTCTGTATCTTCCAAATTTCAGTTTTAATCAAAATCCATGAATAGCTGGTCTTGATTATTTAATGTTACTAGATAAGCATGTTACCTTATGTTGCTTTCATGTTGACTTCCTTCGTCATAGATATAGTATTTAAAGAACTGATTGTGTCTGCTCTTTTTTGAACTTTGCATTTTCCATCCAGGAGAATTGGTGACTTGTGAATTCTGGTTGATAGATTTTTTTCTGGTTATTCATTCACTTCCTGGAGATAAACTTAGTCACGGTGATTGAGAGCTCTGATGTGAACTCATGAAACAAAGCAGCAGCAGCCACGTCAGAGGTGGCCGCATATCCAAAACTATCTATTACGCAATCTCTTGCTTGGATCTCACAGATGCTCAAATATTTATTTGTATATACATATTTTGTATGTCTTGAATGTTTTGAGGAGATAAAAGTATTTTGTTCTTAATTTCATGGTTTATCAGCAGAGCTTTACTCCTGTTCCCAAAAGAGCTTTTTTTTTTTTTTTTACACCTCTTTAAATTTTTTTTTTTAATTGCAACAGTTGATTTTATTCAAACTATAAATACCTGAATAAACCAAAGAAAATGTTTTGGCCTATATTGCTGCCTGCAGTGCTCCCCAAACTTTTTACCCAGTTTACCCTTTTTACTCCCCCTATCTCCTGTCTGCCCCCCTCCTTCCAGCTGGGAGTGGGGCTGCAGCTCCAGGAGGGGTGATTCAGACAAGAGTAAGGGGACCGAGTCTTGGGCCACAGCTGGGGGTGGGGCTGGGGCCAGGAGTAGAGCTGGGTGGTGCTCCCTTCCTGACCCCGGCCCCAGTTGCTCCCCCCGAATGTTCCTCTGTCCTCTAGGGGGCATATCCAACAGTTTGAGGACCTCTGCCTTATGGGGTGCAAATTGGTTGTGTGTGTGTGTGTGTGTGTGTGTGTGTGTGTACACATAGTGTCAGTGGGAATGGGAAGTGCAGTTGGAGAGTCAAATCTGTCTCTATACAGCCATGTCAAAACAAAGATCTTATTCTTCGGATTTTCCAATATAAACATATGTGCACATTCTATCTTATTACATTATTAACAGAGAAACATTTAAGTACTAAAAGGGCTAAGCTTCTAAACTGAACAGCAGAGATGACTGAGATTACCATGGCTTCATTTGTGTCAAGTAAAATTTGATATTTAGGTTATGCATCTTGGATTCCAGCCGAACAAAAGAATTCTATAACCATCCAACATATTCATGAAATGTTAGTCTAGTATGGAGACTCAGTCTTGTATGGAGACCATAGTAACATCTATGGTATGTAGCCACTTGTCCAATCAAATATGACTTAGATGTGTGCAGGGATAGGCATGTAGCTTAGTTTCATGTGGTACTCATGGTTGGGCTGTTACCTGTTATTAAAAGAAGCGTAATAGGAGGTAGCAGGATTAGCTGCTAGAACTCTTGTATTTGCTCTGTAACCTTCCATCTCTTACAAAGAGGCCTGTTGTACAGCAAAAGCTGGAGGTCAGAGGATCACCTAGATTCATTACCAAGTGAGTTTCAGTGACAACCTCTCAGAAGACCAATCTCCCACCATAAATCGCATAAGTCTGACCAGAACTAAAAAAAAAAAAAAAAAACTCTGGATCCTATGGAACTCATCAAAAACTTATGCTTTTGATTATAGTGTAATTGCAGCACAAATTCAGGGGTTAATGGAAAAGCCCAGAGATTGCACCCATGGTTCTTCTCAAATCAGACTGTGAGCAGGATGGGCTTCTTCACCATAGACCACTCACTTGGAGTTGTCCTCCCACTTCCTCCTTCATAATAACATCTACAGGAAGCCATTGGGGGCAGATGGGAGGCAGCATGGTCAGACATGCCAGTGTTATGCACACCGGACTCAGCTCTACAACACATTTTGACATTAATAGTACCATTGTTCAGCTATCCCAGATCTCCAGATGTAGAGAAGCAACTAACTGAAGCTGAACCCAGTTGAGACAGAGGGATGCTTGTGGGGAGGAAAATATCTAGAAGTTCTAACCCACCATGCTTATCAGAACCCTCTGTTCAGGGAGTCTTGCAAGAAGTGGTCAAGTTGGTTTGTAGCTTTGGGGTCCTTGACTTATGATTATTTCTGTCCACAGTGTGCTGAAATGCTGCTTATGTTTTGCTGCTGGCCAGGATACTGTGGCCAGTGCTGTCAGACTGTTTCTTTACTCTGATTCTGCAGTGCTTTACATATAGTCTACTGTCATGGCTAGCTGCCTGGGGGCCCTTGCAGAATCGGGAAGGGACAGTGTTTTGGCTTTCAGGGAGCTGCCTGCTCCTCTGCAAACATGCACCTGTAGCTGTGCGAAGTGGTGAGGATGGGTTGATCCTGGCTCATGGAGCCTTGCTGCCTCTAAACTAAATCATTGAGGCCCTTTTCTCTCCCCTGGTTGGGAAACAGGTCCGTTTGCCATGCTCTTTCTCACCTGCCTTTTCTGTAATAAGTCTGAGCAAACTTTGAAATCCTGTTCCAGATGTCACAAGTATTGTAGATTAGTAACTGGTTTAAAGCTTCAGAGTGGTAGCCGTGTTGGTCTGTATCAGCAAAAACAACAAGGAGTCCTTGTGGCACCTTCAAGACTAACAAATTTATTTTGGCATAAGCTTTCATGGGCTAGAACCCACTTCATCAGATGCATGGAGTGGAAAATACAGGAGTAGTTATAAATACATGAAAGGATGGGAGTTGCCTTACCAAGTATGAGGTCAGTCTAATGAGACAATTCACTTAATGGCAGGATTCCAAGGGAGGAGAATAACCTTTGAAATGGTAAGAGTGGCCCCTTTCGGACAGTTGACAAGAAGCTGTGAGTAACAGTAGGAAGAAATTAGTATTGGGGAAATTTAGGTTTAGGTTTTGTCATGACCCAACCATTCCCAGTCTTTATTCAGACCTAATCTGATAGTGTCCAGTTAGCAAATTGATTCCAGTTCTGCAATTTCACGTTGGACTCTTTGAAGTTTTTTTTGTTGTTGAACAATTGCCACTTTTAGGTCTGTTGTTGAGTGACCAGGGAGATTGAAGTGTTCTCCTCCTGGTTTTTGAATGTTATGATTCCTGATGGCAGATTTGTGTCCATTTATTTTTTTGCATAGAGACTGTCCAGTTTGGCCAACGTACATGGCATAGGGGCATTTCTGGCTCATGCTGATTCCATGCACACTTTTTTCTCTTCTCTTCTCCCCCCCCCCCCCCCCAAAAAAAAAGACTCCTTTTAGTGAGGCAGTGGAAGAACACCTATGGCACAGTGATTAGAAAGTAATTAAGAGGCATTGCTTGGAGCTTGCAAAGTCTTTGTATTGTTGCACAGCAGAGCAAATGTTACTGGCTTCCTGTTCTTTTGAAGTGTTTTTTTCCCCCCTGTAACACATCCTGTTCTCCCTTGTAACTTTAAATATTGAAACAGTGCTGTGAGCATGAATTGTAACTACTGGGCATAATTTTATTTAATTACATGACATAAAGAACAGATAAACATCCCCTCTTGTCTTGCTTGCATTGTTTGCAGATGTGCATTTTCTCCATAACACGGAAATAAATTGATCACCACTGCTTCCAACCATAATCTTGTCTCCATGTTTTGCCCTGCACAAGCAGTGAAAGTCCTGGACTTGCTGATCTGACTTCTTTCATGAGTGTACAGCCAGCTGTCAATATTTCTCCAATATACATTTCTCGGTATATTACAGTACATAGATTAAGTAAATGATGTTTTCTCAGCAAATAAAATGAAATAGTGGCTGCCTCAGAATATGACCATTGTCTGACTGTCCTCTGCTGCGGAGGTGCAGGATGTATACCCCATGTTTAGGAGCATGAATTCAAAAACGTACTGAGGCCTCTCATTCTCCTCCTTTATTTTATTTTTTTTTTCCTTGCTCCCTGTTATTTGTCACCATTCATTCTCAGTCTCTTTTCTTGGGACTAGTATTTCCCAGGCAGTGCTAGTTGTTCACTTTTATGAAGACTGCTGTGCCTTCTGATCTCTCTCACGAACTTCCTACTCATGTCCAGTAGGTATTAATACATTGAGTCTTCTTTGTGTGTATTTAACCCTTTGTCTCCCTAAAGTAAGAATCTAACCTGAATGAGCTTCTTTCCTTTCTCTGTTCACAGGTTAGCTTTATTTGCTCACCGAGAAGATGGACCAGGGATCCCAGCAGATATTAAGCTTTTTGACATCTTTTCACAGCAGGTGGCCACTGTTATACAGGTGTGTTCTTGAATACAAGATGCAAATCTGGTCTTTAACAAAAAAAAACCTAGACATTTCTCTCAAATTTAATTTATGCTGTCTCAAATTTCAGTCTAGACAAGATATGCCTTCAGAGGACGTGGTGTCATTGCAAGTATCGCTTATTAATTTAGCTATGAAATGCTATCCAGATCGTGTTGACTATGTTGATAAAGTGTTGGAGACAACTGTGGAAATATTTAATAAACTTAATCTGGAGCAGTAAGTGAACACTAATTTTCTTGTTACGTATGAAATTTTTCTGTATTTTCTCTAGGAGCAACTGTATTTAGTTTGGCTTTTTTAAATAACACCCTCCAAACCCCAGCTGTCAGCCAAAAAAAGAGGAGATTGACATGTTATCTAAACAATTCATTTGTTTGTTAGACTGTAAAATGCAGTGTTATACGGCTTAATGATGACCTCACTCTTCAAAGGTGCTGATTTGGTCTCTAAGAGTATGTCTATACTGTGGTTAGACACCAATGGCTTGCCTGTGCCAGCTGACTCTAGTTCGTGGGGCTTAGGCTAAGGGGCTGTTGAATTGCAGTGTAGGCGTTAGGGCTTGGGCTGGAGCCTGGGCTCTGGGATCCTTCCACCGCGTGGGGTTCAGAGCCTGGGTTCCAGCCTGAGCCCGAATGATTACATTGCAATTCAACAGCCCCTTAGCCCAGGGCAGCTGTGGGTGTCTAAATGCAGAGTAGACATATCCTGAAATTATTGATGAAGACCAAGTATTGAAGAGACCCTGAATAAATTAGGCTGTTGATTGATGCTAATCTTTATCTTCGGTACAGAGATCTTTTATAAGACATTTCTGGGGGGTCGACAGCATTCAATTTATATTATAGGAATACAGGATTATTCCTGAAAGAGCTATGATATGATCTTCAAGGTTTCCTTTTGGTTTCTGAAGAAAATCAACAAATGCAACTCTAGGAAGAGTTGAGGAAACACTTCACGCTGTACAGTATTAAAGTAATGTCACCAAATTTCTTAATCTCTAAAAATTACAGACCTTGCATTCTTGTATTCCCTTTTACCTATGACTATATTGCTAAATTGAACAGGATGCTTCTACTAGGTCAGCTCAGTTCATGGTGTTCAGGTATCTTATTAAATACTACTTCTCAGGTTCCCTCTCTCCTGCCAGTAAATAGACAATTTATGGGCAAACCCTGCTCCCCACATTCAGGCACAGAGGACCTTGCTACAGTGTAATTGATTCCATTCTGTGAAGTAGGGGCAGGGTTTGGAGAGTCTCTATACAGGTTCACATGACCTGCATGCAGCTGAGCTCCCTACCATAGGGCCTCCCTTTGTACAGGTTCACAGTGATCTAATTATGTGTACTGGCCATTCCTCCTCATAAAGGGGAAGAAGAGGTGGGATGGCATAGGCACAGCTGTTCTGGTCCTCCAGTTGGAATGATAGCTGTAATGCAGTTCTGCTACCACTCTGGTCTGGGAGGCCAACTCCTAGTGTGTAGCCCTGCTACTTGGGATGCATGCTGGAGGCAGGATTTGTGCCTTAACTTCCACTTTAATTGCCATCAAAGATTGCCTGTGTAGAGGGATTTTTCTGTCCCACTACAAGCAAGAGATTGAACACATGTTGAACAGTGAAACTATAGTTGTGAAACACTTATTTCCACCTTTAGCTTTCACTATTCCTTTTTTAATATCAGTCAACATAAGAGATTTCTAATTTTTTTTTTGTCTGCTTATATTCCAGTATTGCAACAAGCAGTGCTGTTTCAAAAGAGCTAACACGACTTTTAAAGATCCCGGTTGATACCTACAACAATATCCTGACAGTTCTGAAACTAAAGCACTTCCATCCGCTCTTTGAGTACTTTGACTATGAGTCAAGAAAGAGCATGAGTTGTTACGTGCTTAGCAATGTACTGGATTATAACACAGTAATTGTCTCCCAAGAACAGGTATGAAAGGATACAGCTAAATATTAACTATCACAAACACTTCAATGTTTTTTTGTGTCTGTGTGAAGTCTTGAAAACCAACACTAACTGACTTCATGTGGGTGGCGGGGTGTGTGTGGTGTCTCAAAACCACAGTCTAACCACAGCTTAATTAGCTCATGGTTTTCTTTACCATACTTGGTAGAGTTGCACTCCCCCCTCCAAAATTATCTAGGTCGTCTTCACTATCTCCCTGGTCCACTATGCCTAAACCTGCAAGATGTGATCAGAGGAAACTGGCTAATTAATGAGTGGGAGTTAAGTGGGGAGGTGGCTCTGTAAAGTCTCTAGCTAAAAGCAGATTTACCATTGTTTTTTTTGTTTGTTTGTTTGTTTTTAATCTAAGGTATTTAAACAAGTTTTTAAAAATAACTTACACATACTTGAAGAGCTGAAATCTACTGTTCATGCAGAGTGGGTGCTATTGTATTATGAGGGGAACCCTTCAGAGCAGGATAAAGATTCCTTTATTTAAAATAATAATGAATTCTTTTCCCAGTGTACTTTGGGTGCTGTGAATTGCTCTTTAAGATAGTAATGTAAAGAGTGTGTGTGTTCCTGATCAGTAACTCTTTTTTGCGCTGGTAAGATCTGATGAATGGGCTTGGCTCAGGTTTGTAGTTTATTACATGTTTGATACGACTCTAAGCCTGGTTGGATATGTTTTGTTGCCTTCTTAACAGGTTGATGCAATTATGAATCTGGTGTCAACACTGATCCAGGACCAACCAGATCAGCCTGCCGAAGACCCTGATCCTGAGGACTTTGCTGATGAGCAGAGCCTTGTGGGAAGATTTATTCATCTTCTACATTCAGATGATCCTGATCAACAGTATCTGGTATGGTTTTAACACTTCCACGTGCATTTCATGCTCTTCAGCATGTCACCTGTGGTGGTAATTTAAACCATCATTTGTTTATAAGGTACATTTTAATGCAGCTGTAAGCAAAGGAACTAATTTTTAGATCTTAGTTTAATACTGATTAGGGTGGCGAGCACTTAGACTTCTCTATACACAAGTTTACTTTTGTGTAAAACTTGGTGCTGCAGAAGTCCAAGAGTGATTACAGCAGTTAATATTCTGTCATATGGGCCACGTTGTCTGAAGTGGCCTTCAATCTTTGAAATTGAAGAAACATTATCTGTGCGCTACCTTGCATCTGCCAGTGTATGCTGGGTATATGTGAACATAGAGGCAGTCAGAGAATCTATCCCCTTGTGCTATCTAGTCATAGACAATGTGCAGTATTGCCGAATCTATATGGGACAGGTGTCTACTATAAAGACATGATCATGTCCTTAAATGTTAAAACCGAATGGAACAAATAGCCATGCTCCCAGAGCTTGGACTGGAACCCACGTTTTCTGAGTCTCACCATTCCTCTGCTGTCAGCCAGTAGTTGTGAAATTGATTAGCAAAGTGTGCATCTCCTCTCCCTCTACTGCTGGCTTGCTTAGCTATAGTAGGTTGGCCTTCTCTACCGGTTTCTCAATTAGCTCAAGTGGCAGAGGCATGTGCCGTCCATATAAAGGCTCAACCATGCTGATGAGCCATATGGTTGTCAATAAAGTTGCCCAGGCAACCTTAATTCTGACATATCCAAACATCTGAATACTCAACTTTGCAACCTTAATATTCTTTGACTTTTTTGTGCGTGAAATACTATCAATATAGGAAAGGCAGGTAAAAAAGGCGACAGAAGCATCTCTTGAGATTTATTTTTACTTGTACAATCACATGTGATTGTACATGGGTGATACAAATAGTGTGACATGGCTTTTTTCACTATGCATGTTCCCATTTCTTCAAATGTGTTTTTTGGATATTAGTAGCATTTGTATTCAAGAATTGATTTAATAAAGCCATGCAGTCAGTAAGCAGTAAACTGAATCTGGAGTACATTATCCACTTGAGTTCTCGTTCTTGGTATACATCATGCAGTCATTATAAACTCAAATAGACACTGGATACAATAGTTATTTTTAAACTAAGTTTAGAGAGCTGAATTTTAAATCAAAACTAAATTCACAGTGGAGGTGGTATACTAAAAATGCCAAGGTAGAGAGGAGAGTTATGTATGGTATTAAATTGAACAGAAAAAAATTGTGCATTTTCTAAGTCCTCTTTAATGCCCATCCATAATGCATTTGATTTGGCCTCTACAACCTTAACTCTGACTACTATAGACTTATTTCTGTGTAGATGAGGGCTGCTTATTTAAGTGACTTTTTTTTTTGTATTAATGTAATAAGTGTTTTGCTTTAGACCCTCTGATTAAGTGTAACACTCCTTTAGTGTAGATGATCTCTTCAGGAATGATGTAGATGATGATCCCATTAAGCGTTTTCTTAATGGAGAAAGGATAAAATTACAAGTTTTGATGAATGAAGCTGCTACCCTAGTGTACCAATTTCATTGTTACATGGTGAGCCATTGATGAGTGTACTCATCCATTTCTCTGCCCGCCTGTGCTGTGCTTCCCCGCCAATAATTTTTTTTTAAATGTATCCATGTGTATGCAGCAATACTATTCCTGAATTCAGGATTAGGATCAAAATATTTATGTCCTGTCAACTTTACACGGACTTCAGTGAGAGGTGAGGGTGCTTAGCACCCCCGGCCAGAATTCCTACATCTTGTGGGGTCAGGTTTCTGTGTGACACAAATTGTTGGGTAATTGCCCTCTATGGAATAGAGTATGTGTTTAGAGTATCAATACCTGTATGTAGGGCTGACAAGCTTATAATGCCTGTAGGGAGCTATTGCAGCCTTTATTGACTGGTCTTGTGTGTTAATAACTTGTACACTTAAAAGGGTTCTCTTCAGAAGGCCTCCACTCTTACGGTGTCAAGCCACCATAGCTACTAAAGCTTGAGGCTGATGTCTAAACTTCCAGAGGGAGAGAATTCTCATCATGGCGTGGGAAAATGTTTCTACCTGCATGCTGGAGTAAAATCTCCCTTTCTCTTCACTAATTCATCGTCTTAATGTTAGTTTGGGCAGGGGTTAGTGTGTGTTAAATGTATATGTTAAACAATGACACTAAGCCATTTTTTGAGTAGTGTCCACTCTGTTGTAACTAGAGTGATTGGAAAAAGATGAGCAGCAGGAAGTAGAAGTGTCATGAATAACCAGGCAAAGACCAGTCTTCAGGGGGCTGAGGTCAAAAATGCTGGTTTCTAGGTGTTGATAGATGGTCTTAAGTGACCTTAGTTCTGAGCCTCTAAAGATAACTTTTTTGTTTTTATGCTAATAACTGACCTGTTGGAAACAATAAAATCAGTGTCTTTAGAATAGAAATGATTTTAGGGTACAACTGCACTGATTTTCCTGAACTTTTCGTTGCATTGTACACTTCAGCTGAAGCTAGTCTTCTTAAAAATGGCTTACCTATGTTTCTTTCTCTAAAAACCTGCCCTGATCAATCACACTGACCAGTAAAGTAGTCCTGGAAGCACTTATTTAAAATAGCGTTTTTTGGGGGTAGAATTCTGTAAATTGCTTTTTTTTCAAAGCTGTGGTCCATGGCCCCTGGGGTTTGTGAGCCCTTTCAGGAGGCTGCAGGGCCCTACGGCTGAAACCCAATGCCCCAAGCCACGGCACCTTCCTGCAGGGCTGAAGCTGGGAGTGACGCAGGGCTGAACCCGGGAGCCTTGGCGCGACCTCCCTTCCACCCGCTAAAGCTGGGAGCAATGGGGCTAGCTCTGAGCCCGGCACTCTCTCCTCTCCCAACCGGGGCTGAAGCCAGGAGCAGTGCATGGCTTCAGCCGCAGCATTCCCTGTGGACAGAAGCCCTGAGTCCATGAGCAGAGTTGTAGAGGCACATGGGTATGTGCCTTACGCAGAGTGGGGCAGAACCCTGGCAATAAATGATATTCCCTCACCCATCTTGTCTCTGCATTTACATATAGACTTCGTGTGGAGCAATGAAGGAGGAGAATTATTTGTATATGCAAAGTCAGATTTCTCTTCAGCTTTTAATATTCATCAAAGAACTCTTCAAAATCGCGTTAGGAATATGGTATGCTAAGAAAGCTTAGTGGCTATAGTAACTTGACATTTTAGTTCTGAGACCTGGATAGGGATTATCAATTTACAGCACTCAGATTTCCAATTTATAATAGCATCCTTTTAGGAACTTGGACAATTATCCAAATGTGCTTCTTAGTGGGCAGTGTACATTTTCTTCACGCTGTAAGTCTGCAAAGGGAATAGTGTTACTTATCTAGAATTATGATTGGCATTCTTAGAACAAAGATTTGTGCTTTTAATTTCCATAACACAATGATTTGGTGTGATTAACTTTTATCTATTGTGATATATTCAATTTTATCTCTATTCCTGGAAAAATGTCTACACTCTGACAACCGTGTATGGAGGGATGTCTTACTTTATTTGTAATAGAAAAAAACTTTTTTTTTAAACGGGAAGGAAAAACACTGAGGTATTAACAGCTCACAGCACTAGGCAGAATGCCTTCTTGATGAACTGGCTTTAAAACTGGCATGTGGTGGAACTACAGAAAGAGCAATGCATGGACAGATCCAACCAACTTCTGGGGAGGGGTGTATGTGGAAGAGAGAACTGTAAGTTTGTGACCTAACTTAAATTTTTGGAAAACTTGTGACTAAAACTCTTTCTGAAGAGCAGGAAGTGGTGCAAACATATGGGTGTCGGAATAAATATGGAGATAATGGGTACTTAACTCGTATTGTGGTGACCACCAAGACTTACTGAAAAGGGCCTGTACTCTGGCTGTGGGAATATTTAAATGTTAAGCAATTATCAGCACTTGAAGAAATGGAAAATAATTTACAAATGTTTAGGATTGGAGTTCTATACAAAAACTACAAACGAGAAATAACTTGAGAGTAATTCTCAATATGCATTGAAAAACTGCTGTCTCTATAAATATGTAAGCTGTTCTCTGATCCCACTCTTTCAGCCTGTGCATATGTTGTGCTTAAAACATGCTTACAACCTTGGATTCTCAACTCTTAATATTCCTTCCAGTCAACAGCCTTGTCAGAAGGGGCTATGCACATGTAGTGCATTTGTGCATGCACTTTTGTGTGTGGTTTTTTAAATTTTTTTTTTTTTTTTTTTTCAATGGACCTTTGGGGTATTAATTTAATGGATTTGATCTGAGAGGTCTAAAGCCAGTTTTGTATTCATTCACTGAAAATTCCCTAACGGCATAAGCTACTATGTGGTCCAAAAGGCAAACGTAGAAATAGCTCTAGGCTTACGAAAATAACTTTAGTCCTTTTAATTTTAGATTTTGAACACTGCCCGGAAACACTTTGGCGCAGGTGGGAACCAACGTATTCGTTTCACTCTGGCACCCTTAGTTTTTGCTGCATACCAGCTTGCCTTTCGCTACAAGGAGAATTCCAAAGTGGTGAGTTTTGCACATTTTGCATACTTGCTTCTAGTCCTGCCCTCCTAAAAATCCTTTCTATTTGGCTAACGTTTACTGTGTAGTTCAAAATTTGATACAAGGTCTTAAAACCTGATTTCTTCAGCTTCTCAAAGCAGATATTAAATAAAGCAAATCAATTTCTCAAGCAGTCAAGAGAAATTTTTTTTTATCCACTCGGGTTCCTATCTAAAACTGTTTGCCCAAAATTTTTATGAAACAAAAATTGGATGTAAACTTGGATAGTTCTAGATTATGTTCTGAGACTGAAGGTGGCTGACTTTAATGCTCTGATATCATGTAGTGAATGATTAAGGGAGCATACTTCAGGTGACTGCAATGAAATTGCTACTTAAAATCAAGCTAGATACCTGCAGCTCTAAAAATGCATAAAGTTAAAATAAACTACCTTTACAAATGTTAGCCCTTTTGAAAGCAAATAATTCCTTCTTTCAGATTAATTATAATGCGGTAGTTACTAAATTATACGTACTTGAAAAAAATTCTGCAGAGTTTACTCTACTCTGGCCTCTTGAAAATTAGCAATCTAACTTCATCCAAAAACCTCTTTGTTTCAGTAAAACGTTTGTTCCACATTTTCTATGATGTTAGCACATTGCTTATCAAAATATTTTTAGGGTGAGCATCAATCTTACGTAATTTAAGATTATATTTTATAATGACCCCTGTTCACAACTTTTTTTTTCCTTTACATCATGTGCATGTTCACTGTTTTGTGGTTGGGCTGACTTGCTTGTGAGTATTAAGCATAATCACGATAACTGCGCCCAAAAATTGGGTATACGTTTCTGAAAGTCAAGCTTCAAAATGTGGTGGGGAAGGTGATATTTAGTGCTACTTTTGAACTGTCATAAATGGAAGGTTTTCTGTGAAAGACTATTGAGAATTCTAGACCAGGATACAGAAGTGCAAACAGATTTTTGTGGTAACTTGCTCTAACGTGATTAAACATTCTGCTTTCTTAATTAGTATGCAAAGCTGAGTGAGATCAGTTTAGAGAGGAAGAGAATAAGAGTAATCATGTTTTGATTACTTTCCTCTCCTGAATCTTTCCTGTCTTGCTGTTGCAATGGCTTAGTCCAAGCTTTGACTTAACTCTGTTTCTTTAGGATGACAAATGGGAAAAGAAATGCCAGAAGATCTTCTCGTTTGCACATCAGACCATTAGTGCTTTAATCAAAGCAGAACTGGCAGAGCTGCCTCTGCGGCTCTTTCTCCAAGGCGCACTGGCTGCTGGAGAAACTGGTTTTGAAAACCACGAAACAGTGGCCTATGAATTCATGTCCCAGGTAACAATGATGTTGCTGAATATTTTTCTTCACTTGCATTGCTTGAAAAACTTGGTGTGGCTAGTTTGTCTGTTGTTGGTTGGCTGTAGAAATTAAATTTAACATAATTTGACATTTAACTGCAAAGATTGCTGAAGGTGTGATTCTAGCAACTGATCCTCTTCAGAAAGAGGAATCTGAATCTTCCCTTTTACTCGTTCAGCCCCATGTTAAGTTTAGCTTCTCCCTGCCTGAACAAGTGCTTTAATTTAACAACTTCTGGAATACAGTAGTGCTGTGTGCTGCTCCAGCAGGCCTTTCATTGGAGAATGTGGCTTCTTCTACCTTAAATGCTGTTTCAGCAAGTTTTCTAGGCTTAGTTCAAAACTCCAGCTACCCGTCTGATGATGTGGTGCAACCCCAAGACGTTTACATTCACAATAAGCTTCAGAAGTTGCAATGTTGAGTTTTCATACTGGGTCTTGCTGCTAAAATCCACAGAACTTATTTCAAATAGTTCTTTGTATCTGAAAATGAACCTCATTTATTTCATAGATCCCTGTTGAATGTGCCCAGTCTTTTTAAATAAGAGTGTCTTTTCCTCATGAGACACTTGCGTTGCCGCTTTACAAATAGTTTTAATGCTGGACATTCATGTCAGTGGGATTTACTACCCAGGGTCACTGATTTACCCCTTACTGGCTTTATCTTCCCCTGTGTAATTTTACATGATTTACTTGATTATAGAGTGGAGCCTGCACCAAGGGCCATCTGTAATAGGAAGCTCCTTTTCTTAGGTAGCCATTTTAATGAAAGGTTAAACAAACTTTTAGTAAAGCTTCAAGAGTATTTTAAAGATGACTTGTTGTAGGCCACTAGGTCCCCCCCCCCCCCCCGGTGTGTGTATGTGTCTTGGGTAGCTGCTTTAGACAAGCTTCCTTGTTTGTTTGTTTCAGTTTCTGGCTTTCTAGCTTGGTTCTATCCATGCTGGAATTAATCTGTCCTGTTTACTAAGTATTGAGCCTGAAAGTGTGTATGGAATTCCACCCACAAAGCTTCAGAGAGCATTTAGAACACACGCTTACATTCCCTTTGCTAATATTGCTGTAAAGAACAAAAATTGTAACTTTTGTTTCATCTCTTCTCTTGGTTGTATTAGGCATTCTCTCTGTATGAAGATGAAATCAGTGATTCAAAAGCACAGCTGGCTGCAATCACCCTGATAATTGGAACATTTGAAAGGATGAAATGCTTCAGTGAGGAGAACCATGAGCCTTTGAGGACTCAGTGTGCACTGGCTGCTTCAAAGCTGCTTAAGAAGCCAGACCAGTGCCGGGCTGTAAGCACCTGTGCCCATCTGTTTTGGTCTGGCCGAAACACTGACAAAAATGGAGAGGAGGTAGGAGGGCATATTCACACAAATTTTGGGTATTTTCCCACAATTTGGGTGTCTGACTCTTTCTAAAGAGTTTTCATGTCTATGAAGACCTTAGATAAGCTATGATCCTGTAAAGTCTGTTTTTATATTATCTATTAAAAAACAACTAACTTTGGCTTTCCTAAAATTTGGCTTGATGAGAACTACAAAGTCAGTAAAGTAAGCTCTGTAACTAAAAAATTATGAACAGCTAAATAGTGCAAATTTTGAAAAGCATGCAGTTAAGGACAGACCCAGTATTGCCTAAAATCAGTAGGAAAAAACTATTGACTTAGAATGGGAGTACTAAATTAGCCACAGTGCCATACTGAAGTGTTCATTTATAGGTTCACTGAAGACTTATTTTATTTTGCATACTGCACAGGTAACTTTCAAAATTGACCAAGTGGGTTCCAAAATTTTTTTTTCAAACTCAAAGGAGCAATCCTTTTTGAGGACTTGACCAAGTTGCATACTTGTCTGACTTTACTGTAGTCCTGCTTCATATGTAGAAAAGATTGTAATTACATTTTTAAAAGGGAAAAATTTAACCCTTTAATCTCATGTAGTTGAAGGGATTTTTCTCAAATTAAATTTTAAAGGCCCCTTCCTGCAAAGATCAAGCAACACACTTCAGCCCAGTTAGTGACTCTTTCAGAAAGTTTTAGTATGATAAAAACTCTTAGGGTTTATAATGAAAGCTTTTAGCCACCTTAGCTAGAGTGGAAGCCATTAGGCAAGTGTGTACGCTGATAAAATGATCTGAGACACTAAATATAAAGCTCTTTAAAAGAAGTGTTGGGTGCATTCGTAGTTCTGTTTCAAGGAGTGCTTGATTCGTCTTAATAGGTGGGTGAATTTATGTAGGTTTTTGCATGTCCTTGTGCTCAGGCTATGCAAGATTCCTGGTACACAGGTGTTTTTGACTGTTGGCCACTCGGGTGTTTGGTTGAAATGGTGTTGGAGGCTTACGTTTATCCCTATATATAAACATTTTGTTTTCTCCATCTTTAGCTTCACGGAGGAAAGAGAGTAATGGAATGCTTGAAAAAGGCTCTAAAAATAGCAAATCAGTGCATGGATCCTTCACTCCAAGTTCAGCTTTTTATAGAAATTCTGAACAGATACATCTATTTTTATGAAAAGGAAAATGATGTGGTAAGTGAAGATGTAATATAGAAACATAGGATTTTTCTTTAAAATAGAACCCTGTTTGAAGTTTTTCTTGCGCTACAATTTATACCCAAATCTCCTAATGATGAGCTAAATTCATCTCATAGTACCTCTTATTTAGAATTGCTTGCTTGACAAAGTAGTGGATCAGTTCTATGTCTGTGGAAAAAATCCCCTTTTTTCCTAAGTCATTGCAATTGCCATTTGTCTCTAGTTCTATGGAGGAAAGAGCTGTGCTGCTGTAATGTAGACGCTTCTTATGTTGACAGAAGGATTGTTGGTCGATGTAGGTAATCCACCTCCCCGAGAGTCCGTAGCTAGGTCAGTGGAAGTGTTCTACAGTGGAGATTAGGTTGACCTAACTACATCTCATAGGATCTGAAAATTTCACAGCCCTGGGTGATTTGTAGCTAGGTCAGCCTTATTTTTAGGTGTAAGCAGGTTATAATATAAAATGTAGATGTTCAGTAGAAGTTCTTGTGTTGCCCATTAGCCCACTGTAAGTGAAGATGAATATAAGGTGAGGAACTAAGGCTGGATAATAGTGATTTATTAGGACTCCACTCCTAAAGTTTAACTTTAATTTAGTTGTAGATAGCATGTTTAATTTTGCATATCTTGCTTGTGTGTATGTGAAAGGAGAAAGACAGCTGTTAGAGGAGAATGTTGAGAGATACTTCCCAGTGGGAGAACTGGTTCTAATTTTGTTTCAGATGCAAATTTTTATTTTATCAGTAGGGCTTCTGGTATTGTACTGACTTTAAATAGATTTCAGATGCAATATGGTATGTGGTTGTAAAAATGAGCATGGGGTAACTGAAGTTTGTACGCTTTGAATAATGCTACTGTGAAATCAGGTTGCATGGGTTTGTTGCCTAATTAGGTTTCAGTGGTTAACGTACTTCAGAGGCTGCTTTCTTAATTAACATACCCTTCCAAGATGCGCAACTTCAAAACTTAGTTTCAGAGGACCTACCTTTTCTGTGATGTATTTGAAGCATTTTCCTCTGGTTTGCCCAAACTGGGTTGACGCTTTCAGTAGATCCTGCTGTGAAAATCAATTCTTACATCTGACTACAATGATATGCTAAATCCCAATAAATTTCCAGATTTCTGTCCTGTAGTACTGTCTTGTTTAAATAGTTGCTGCGTTTCACCCCAGAGGCAGCTGCGCTTAACAATGGATGAAATGATGCCCTGTGTATGGCTTGTACTTAAAGTTTTTAGGGTGGGTTTGTGGATGAGCCAAAGGATGCTCATTTCCCATTGAATTCCAGTGAGTTGGATGCCAGACTTTTTTTTTTTTTTTTAAGCGCCATTGAGAATCCCAGACTTCAGGGACTGCTTTCTCTACAATAGAAGCTGCTCTAATTCTTGGGTTATTAGAAAAGCTCCTAGAAATAAATAAACTTGGCCCTATTATTTTTTACAAGGGATTTTAAAGTATTTTAATGTTGCTGAATTAGTTTTTGCAGACTCCTGTGAGGTAAGAGACATTGTACCTATTTTAACGATGGGTAAATGGAGGTACAAAATCATTGTCTCAAGCCTGTGGTAGAGCTTCAAGACTACCTCTCTTGTGCCCTAATTGCACTTACTTGGAGGCAAAGTCTGTGAGTAAAAAGAACTAAGATCTCTATTAAATGTGCTCAGTTGTCATTTACTAATAGGATTTAGCTATTTATATATTTATTGTAGGTGACAATTCAGGTTTTGAATCAGCTCATACAAAAGATACGAGAAGACCTTCCAAACCTTGAATCTACTGAAGAAACGGAACAAATTAACAAACATTTTCATAACACGCTGGAGCACCTGCGTTTGAGGAGGGAATCACCAGAATCTGAAGGGCCAATTTATGAAGGTCTTGTCCTTTAAAGAAGACACACTTGCACAGACATGCACACACTGTACTTATTTCTGTCTTTCCATTTACACACAGTATGTCTTTTTATTATGATAGATTTAATAGACTGTGCCTTTCAGAAATGCCAAGTTAGGTTACAATTCATTTAAACGTGATGTGTTCAGTTCAGCACTTCCAAACACTTGTGTTCAATATGTTAACAAATTTAAAAGGTGTTCAGATTGGACCAGCAACTATAGATTTGATCATGTTAGCATGACTGGACCTGTTTCTTTAAAATTCATGTGACATGTTAGGCTCTCTTATTCCAAGTTCTGACCTTTTTCTGTCTCTGTTCACTGTTGCTTCTATAGCACTATGGAACTCTAACCTAGCAATGGCTATCCATCTCAAAGTGATCTGATTTTATTTTTCTTTAATAGAGCGTTTGATTTTGGGGGCTATTGTTTGTTGGGTTCTGCTTGAGCTTTTTCTTTTAGTGCAAGTTAAGTCCTAAGTGTAATATTTTTCCCTAAAAACTAGAATATATTAATGCATGTTTAGAGGTTTTAAAACACCATGCTCAGAAACAAAAGTTATATTTTGCATATTAGGGCTCTGTGACATTCAGTGAGGGCCAGTACTGTGCACAGGGTGTATTTATCAAGATAATTTTGTTCCAAATAGTATAAAAAAATAGAGAAATTGTGATCTATATAGTATATGTATAACCATTGTAAATTTAGGGGAAAATGCATTACACAAGTTTATTCAGTATCATGATTTTGCACCATTGAAACAATAAAGTTGCTATTAACTCTGGTTTTATGTCTAATGTCTGCTGTTGCATTTAATGTTTGTTACAATAAAAGCAAAAGTAAATTTCTTGAATCACAGGTGGGGTCATAAAATCTAAGTGCGTTTAACTCAAACTAATGGGGAGAGCGTACACTGGTGTTTCAATGAATACGGATGGCAGGATTATAAAATGGCTTCCTAACATCAGAATTCAGCCAAGAAACACTAATACACATTCACTTATTAGCATCTGGCTGAAAGTTGTGTGTGTGTGTGTGTGTGTGTATATGTATAAGAATACTTATTGAGATCTGTCATACAATAAAATTAAAGGAAGTACACAGCCTGATTGCCTTCAGCCAGAATACCCTATCCATTAAGGGGTGAGGAAAATAAAAGTAGATCAGGAGGCTTACAAAACTGGTTAATGGGCTAGCTTCTAGTCAGTCTGTGTAAGAAACTGATGGTCTCATTCTGCAACAGAATTTCACTAAAAATTCTGTCCTCTGCCTGATCCTAACTCAATTTAAGGACTAATAGTCAATCCCAACATCTACCAAAAACTCTTTTATTAGCCTTGTACAAATAGCAGCAGCGGACCCATTTGGGCAATGAGTATAGAAGTCTATGCTGACATGCTGATGCATGTGGGAGAACACCTAGTAATCTCTGGCGATCCAGGCAACTGATTTGATACTGCAGATTCTGTGCTATGGTGATGGGTGTCTTTATTAAATGTATAATTTCTTAATAGTGGAGCTCTGGAACGGATACCTTATGCTGTGCCTCAGTATCTGCAAGAGATGCACTGATTACAAACCACCAGTTGTGCCCTCTATGGAAAAGTTTACTGTTGGCATCTTTTGGCCTTCCAAGAACAGTCTGTCCACAAACTATTTTATGCTAGAAAGGTGTGAACATAACTTCTATTCTGTAGTGCTAGTGAATCTTCAGTCTAAAAAGTTTAGTGAGTCATCTTTATCATAGGAGTTTGTAGGTTATGGTGGTGTGGTGCTAAGAAATAAGAGCCACCTTTTGTTTTACAATACAGACCCTATCCTGCTCCTAGAAGTCCTAAAAGCCCATCTGCTACATCTTCATGAAGCATATCCAAGTGAGAGCACAATTAACAGAGTCTTGGGAATAGGTCCATTTTACCACGTCCGCTTCTGTTTCCAAAGTAACCATGTATGTTGGAACCAGGCTGCTGCTATAAGTATTAAGTAGGCTATTTTATGACTTAGACAATTCATTTACAGTAAACTTATTTTTAATGAGTTTTATGAAGTAACATTTCAAAACAGTGTTTCACACAGTGAACAATGGCTGCATATAATACAAGATGGGTCTTAACAGCTGATTAACATGTATGTCGGCTATGGTAATGGACAAATATGAAGACTGCTATTCACCTACTGATTTTTTATTTTTTTTTTTTTCAGTTTGTCAATGGGGAAGTAGTTGCAAAACAACACAGGATGCTCATGGGGGACATTCTCCTGCAAGCCAAGAAACTGCACCTTTCATGAGTTTCACTGCTCAGATCAGTGTGCTTAAAGTGTAGAAGATGTGATTGGCATTCAGTGTGTCCAGCGAGATTTGACTTTTCCATTGAAGTGAAGGGAGAAAGATGAGAGAACTGAAGAGGTAAAAAGCCAAATATGCTTTCACCTCTCCAATTAATGCAGACACATCTGAACACAGCAGAACCACTGCAGTATCTTTCTGTGGGCCTGGGGAGCATGCTCTGGAGCTCTGTCTTCTGTGGGTGCTTCCTGCATTTCACTCTCACAGGTTTAGGAGGGCAAGAGTAGTGGGACTGGAATTTCATAGACCTGGAAGAGAATTCCCTGCTCTCATGGCAGGACAAAGTATTATATAGATGAGCTACACAACTACCTCGTTGGTTATGGAGTGGCTATGCTCTGACATTCCATGGCTGGTCATTTTCTCTCCCCTACCTGCCTCGGTGCACAGCACTGCCTTCTAGGGACAGGATTTGCTCCAAATAACGTAAGTGCTTGACTGGTAGTGTATCCCATACAAATATTTAAGAAAAGGAGATTTTTTTCAATGTCTCTCTTTTTCCTATTGCCATCTCCTAAGCCCCGCCCGGGTAGAGACTCTGCAGAGAACAGTCTTCGCTGGATGAGATGAGGATGGGAGGGTAGGGAGTGGACTTGAGTAAAAGATTAGTAAGAATTTGTATTGGGCCTAATGTATCAATATTTTCACTAACCACTGGTAACTTTCTGATGGGCCACTGGACACAGTCTTTAAAAAAGGCAAACCATTTTTATCTGCAAAAGGATTTACATTTTGAAGGACTCGGACAGCATGTTTGTATTTTTTACTTTGTTTTATTTTGGGAGTGTTTCCCTGAATTTTCACTGAATGTGTCTCATCTGACGGTACACAAGTAGGCTTTGAAAGATTTGAGTGTTTTTAAAAATGAATTTCAGCCAATATCTGTTTGTCTACAAATATTTTCATTCACTTAAAATCTTGCAGTAGCAGGAAATCAATTTTAGTCTAATACTAATTTTTATTTGAGACAATCATTGTGGATAGTGAGATGCATAAAAACATTTAGGATCACTTTAAGCACTGGTCATAGGTTTAAAAAGATGCCTGTAGGGTAAATATATGCTGTTATACTACCACATGTAATTGGAGCACATGTTCATATTTCTCTGCAACTTTGACCCTAATGCCCATTGACATTATGCTGGACTCTGTACTAACAGACTGCTAACATGACAAAACAGCAAAACTAAAATTAGACTCTTATGAGCCCACATTTTTCTTCCTTCTATTAATCTCTTCTCTCAGTAGCCCAAAAATAAGCCACATCAACATTCATATTTAGAGTAGTACACGTTTCCATATATCCATCCAGTGTTAACTCTTAAACCTTCCTGTTATCAAATACATTTTATTCATTCGTGATTGTTTTGTATTCACTTAGTTTTAACTCTGTTTTATAGATGTACATAGGTATAAAATAGGCTGCTGTTTTTTAGGTATGGCATTATACACAAGCCAAGAGTATGATAGTGTGATATTCTATATAAGAACACGCACAGATATTTGGTCCCCTATCCAAAACTCACTTCAGCCAAGGAAGACTTTAGTGAATTTTGAGTTAGGTCCTTAGTGCAGCATTGTTTATAAATGTACATACAGTAATTTGGTGCAATATTGCTTACACATTAATAAGTCCACACACTGCTTATCTTTTCTTAAACTTTCTCGGTACATTTTGATTATTTTAATGGAGGGATAAATCAGTGGATGGATAAATATACTGTAAATTTAATCAGTTTGTTTGTTCTGAAAAATGCATCTTTTTTTCAAACTAGACTCTATTTTTTAACTTTAATTCTTGCAGTATTTTTACTTTCTGTACTCTGTATTTTTATGGCCTGCAGATGTCACGTACACTTTATCATTGCAAAGTAATTAAAGGGAATTTTATCAGGTTATAGATCATATTTTTAAGAAAAAATCCTAACCTGTTAACACCTGAAAGTATTAAAGGTGAAAGACTTTTCAAACTCTTACTTTAGTTTTTTTTTGTTTTTTTTTTTCCCATAGGAATGCTGTTTGCCTTTTTGCATGTCACTCTGCTTTGAATGAAAACAGATTAGATAGGGTCACTTTCTGGTTGTGATGCATTAGCATTGCAATGTTATAAATCTTTCTCTGATTTATTTGTATTTTTATTGATCTTTAAATTCTCCAAGTCTACCCTGACTTAAAGTAACCAAGGGTAGTCATAATTCATGGACCTAAACCAAAGCAGCACCAATTGGTTCCTTTTAGAAGCAATTGGTGTTTCTACATAACAAACTCATTTTCCTTATATACTTTTACATAAAAATGTGGGGATGAATTTTAGCCTTACCAGGACACAGCAGTTTTATAAAAGCTTTTCTAAAGCTCATGTGGCACAATGGATATAAAATGGGGTTAATGGCTGAGTTCAGCCACAGAAGCCAAAATGAAGTCTCATAGAGGGAATGATGCACACAGTGCCCATGACAAGCTGCTCTAATGATCATCAGAAGTGTATAAGGAGCCCAACACAAACCAAACACACAGACAATAATTGCTAAAGACTTGGCTACTCGTTTGTCCCGGGAAAGTCTAACTCTGTTTGCCATGCTGTTGGCAATATCTGTTCTTCTTGTGGTGTTGCAAACGTTTTCTATAGCTTTGTAAAAACTGCCCCTGCGTTGTTTAGTCTCAACATCCACCTGTAAGGGCGGTAAATCTTGACCGACATTAAAATCTAAGGACTGGTTATCAAGTTTACATAGGCTTAGCTTTGAACTGCAGGGTCTAGTGGGTGAAAGGCTACTTGCTCTTCTTTTCTTATCTCTGTGTCTGTCAGTAGGTTTTACAAAAAATATTACATGCTCTCTTTTTTTCCCTTGGAAACTTGTTTCACAGTCCTCTTGATCAGGTGCTAGGTTTTCATTTCTCATGGGAGTGCGCTTCCTTATGTTGATGTAAATGCTTAAGTTAAAGTATGCAACGCTAATGAAAGGTGTAAAGAATTCAATAGTGGAAGCAATCATTAGGAAATACCAATTGTAGAAGAACTCAGCATAGCACTCTCCTTTAGGGAGGATAGTTTTTTGAGCAATATACTCCCAACTGATGATGGCTGGTCCATAGAGAAGAAAAGCTGCAATCCATACGATTATCATCTTTAATACGGCATTTCTAGTCATCCCCTTCTGAGCTCTGTAACTCACCTAAGCAATGAAAAAAGTAACAAATAATAATCATGCTCCCCAGAACAATCCAATAACCTATAACTACAATGTTAAGGATTCCTGTTTTATTTTTGTTGTACGTGCTGGGCACACAAAAATGAAAAACTTTCCTTGCTAAACACATTGTAACAAACCAAAGCTATTCCTGCCACTCCCTTTCCCATACCCACCATTTAATAAAATAGGCACCTTTCTAACTGCTTGCTTGTCTATCTTCTGTGGAAGAATTGCACCTTGCACCATTCCTAAGAGCTGCTAGACTAAGACTGTTGCGGACTGCATGAAACATATGAATTCTTGAGAAAAGGATCCTACTTCTAGCCCCAGTCAGTGGTCGCATGTGTTTTGCTGTAGCTGTGATGCCTGCTTGTGGGATGTTGTGGGAGTGAATTTTTGTTCCTTAGTTTTTATATTTTCTCCTGTGGCATTAGTTACATAACTTGCATTACATTTCCAAGTGATGAGTTGAGTTTACAGAACACCTCTGCACATGCTTACTAAACTGTAGGAAAGGCTGTAATGTTTAATTTTGGTATGACAGGTTATGATCACCAAAAATTATTAGGTCCCTACATGTCTTCCAAATATTACTGTCTCAGTCTGTGACTTGTAATAAACTGGATATGAAAATCAATATTTTGGAAAATCTTCCTGCTTCCCAAACAAAATCAGAAAGAAAAGTAATGCCATGAAGGACAAATGGAAAACTAGGCCAGACAAGAAGGTGCATGCTATTTCTGCAAAATGACTGTTCTCAATCCGTAACGTGTAGTTCAGTGAACGCCCAACTATCGAGAGAAGTGAGGGCTATAGCAATGGGCAAAAGGGTGTGGGGGAGGGGGTCAGAAACCTGAATTGTAATCAATGTTTCCTCTAATTTTTGACAGGCCCTGTGCACAAAAAATTTCTTCTGTGCAAATGGTTGACAGGCCCTGTGTGCAAAAACTTTCTTCTATGTAAATTATTGTGCTTCTGTGCACATTTGTGTGTGGGCAGTGTTTCACTGTGTGCGGGGGGTTTAGGATCTGTGTGTGTGCGTGCGTGCGCACGCACCTTAGAGGGAACAGTGATTGTAATCCTATGCTGGTCCTTGATTTGCTATAAAATGAGGGAGAGGGAACTTTCCTGCTTCACACTGTTGGGGCCTTTAGTTAGTATTTGTGTCATGGCTTGCACAGGCAAGTACAACTGCTTCTTTGGCCAGGTCTACGCTAAGAGTTTAGGTCAGATTTAGCAGCATTCCCTCTATTTAACCCTGCACCCGTCCACATGACACAGCCCTTTTATTTACTTAAAGGCCTCTTAAAATCTATTTCTTTACTCCATCCCTAACGAGGGGATTAGCACTGAAATCAGCTTTGCTGGGTTGAATTTGCGGTAGTGTGGACGCAATTCAATGGTATTGGCCTCCAGGAGCTATCCCAGAGTGCTCCATAGTGACCACACTGGCCAGGTAGACAGGAAAAGGCTGCCAACTTTTGAATTTCATTTCCTGTTTGGCCAGTGCGGCGAGCTCACCTGCACTGGTCTCCAGGCAGAGCCCATCAGTACAGGAAACTGATGCAGTCCCAGAGCTCCAGCATGGACCGAACAGGAGGTATGGGATCTGATCACTGTACGGGGAGATGAATCTGTGTTGGCAGAACTCCGTGTGAAAAAACGAAATGCCAAAACATTTGAAAAAAATCTCTAGTGGCATGAAGGACAGAGGCTATACCAGGGATCCCCAGCAGTGCTGCGTGAAAATTAAAAAGCTCAGGCAAGCCTACCAAAAAAAAAAAAAGAGGCACATGGCCTCTCTGGTTCAAAGCCACAGCCATGCTGCTTCTACGATGAGCTGCATGCCAGTCTAGGGGGTGCAGCTACCACTACCCCAACCCTTGTGGGGACACGCACAATCAACCTTATAAAAACACTTTCTAAAAAACCGACTTCTAGAAATTTGACCTAATTTCATAGTGTAGACAGGCGGGTTTGTGAGTGAGACTATACCTCTCGGCCCGTGTTCTAACCCAGCCTCTAGGCAACCAATCTGCGTCCCTTTGCGAACTGTTAAGGTTCAAGTTCCTCCTAAAGGGAAGACTCCAACCCACCCGCTCTAAGCTGTGCTTGCTTTTTGCTAAGGTAGCATGCATCCGATGAAGTGAGCTGTAGCTCACGGAAGCTTATGCTCGAATAAATTTGTTAGTCTCTGAGGTGCCACACGTCCTCCTTTTCTTTTTGCGAATACGGACGAACAGGGCTGCTCCTCTGAGTCCCCGGGAGCTGGCTGGAGCACGGTTGGCCAGCCGTGGTAATGCAGACCGTGCTGAGCGGGCGAGGCAGTAACAGCCTCAAAACCGCGCATTCTCTTTTGCATTTGTTAGCAGGTCGGAGCTCATCCTTTTTAACCCAGGAGCCTCCCCCTAACCCCCAGGCTGAGCGCGGCAGCAGCTAGGGGCGTAGAGCTCCAGGCATGGTCGAAGGAAGGGCTCTGTCCCTTACCGCTTTGGTAACGGAAACGAATCTGTCGAAGCTGATCAGGACAATGTTGAAGACGGAGGCGGTGCACACCAGGTAATCCACCACCAGCCACAGCTTGCACAAGCCCTTGCCGAACTTCCACTCGCCCGTCAGCACGTAGGGGATGTAGAGAGGGATGCAGAAGCCGCCTGCGGACAGAGCGCTCAGCGCCGCAGGAGCACACCCGGTCCCCGGCTCCGGCGCTTCCAGCGGGGCCGGACCCAACCGTTTCCCGGCAGCCGGCTGGGGGCCGAGCCGCGGCTCGCAGCCTGGCCCCCTGGCGCCTTGGGAAAGGCGGGGTCGTGTGTGCACGCGCCCGGCCCCCTGGGCCTTCAGCTGAGGCCAGAGCCCAGCTGGGCACCTTGCTGCCCGGCTCCCGGCCCCGTCCCGGGGGCGGTCCCTACCCCGGCGGCAGCGCCCAGGGACTGGCCCTCTGCGCGCTCCGCATCGCCCGGGGGGCCCAGCGCGGGCCGGGCCACGCCCCTGGCCGTCCCAAGCAGCCCCGGCCCCCGCGGGCGCAGAACTCACCCACGAGGAGGTCGGCGAGGGCCAGGTTGAGGAAGAAGAAGTTGCCCTGGGTGCGGAGGCTCCGGTCCAGCACGAAGGCCAGGACGACCAGCGCGTTGCCCAGCACGGTGGCCAGCGCCAGCAGCCCCATGAGCGCGGCCAGCAGCCCCGAGAGGCCGGCGGAGAACTGGCCGTGGTGCTGAAGCAGCTGCCCCGCGCCGGCCGCGCACGCGTGGCCCAGCGCCGCCGGGCGGCTGGAGAGGTTGAGCCCGGGCAGGTCCCCGGGCATGGCTGCTGCGCCGGGCGGAGGGCGCCGGCGGGCTCAGGTACGCGCCATCCCGGCCCGGCCCGGGAAGCCGCTCGCGGGGCGCTGCCGGCTCGGAAGGCGAGTCGGGCTCTGCAGCCTCTGCGCCAGCTGCCGGAGCAACTCCGGGGCGGGCGGCGTCCCCCCGCCCCGTCCCCTCCTCCACGGGCCGGCCGGCGGGAGGCCGCGCGGGAGCGGGAGCAGCGCAGGGACTGGGCAGGGAGGAGCGGCCCCGAAGCGGCAAAGTGGCGGGCTGAGGAGAGCCGCCGGGGAGCCGCGTTCCCGCCCTGAGTGCGCTCAGCCGGAGGCGGGCCGAGAGGTGCTTAAGTGGTACAACCCCCCCCCCCCCGCCTCCTACCCCGGCCCCCGCCTGCGTTGCTCCCCCGCCTTAGCGCAGCCCGGGGCCGCCCACGGGCGATTCTAGAGGGCGGGTGCTCAGGACTTCCTAAAAGTCAGGCCTGGGGCACCCGACACCGGAGGCACTGAAAATCATCGGCCAGAATCTGTCCAGAGCGGCTCCCTTCCGATTTCTGGCCTCGCAGACTTCGAAAGCGGTTCCTGAGTTGACTAGCATCTCCCTGGTGTCCGTTAGAGGGGGGGAAGCGATAAGAGTTTCACGAGACACATTTTGGTCTCTCTTTGTCTTTCCCTTTAACGTGGAACCCCCCGGCCCTTCTCTTCAAAGACCCCTCTAGTCTATCCCGCCAACATACTGGATAGCTGCCCACGGAGTTAGGGAGCCAGTAACCAAAAGTTACTTCAATGACTTGTTCCTGTTGCCCGGAAGAAGATTGCAAAATCCTGGTGGAGGTGACTTGTGCTCTAGTTTTAGCTCTTTCACAATGCCCAGCTTGAAGTCTTAGTTTCTTTTCTGTCCAATACTATGAAATACCACCATGGAGCAACCTTTTCAAGGGCTTTTGAGTAATCAGCCACGGTGTTATACCCGGCTAGTGATTTAAGCAGCCACTGAAAGATATTTGAAGATGACACTGCACTTTTAGTCATTCTCACACAATAGGCTAGAACAATGTGCCTTGCTGAAGCCCTTCCAATTACCCTGGCGGTGTAAAGGGAAAATGTGAAAAAATGATTTATTTGTACACAAAAGAGAAAACAGACCAGGCAGAAAGGAAATCAAAAATTCCAGAGCTGACACTTCGGGGAGCCAAGAGCAATTGTTGTTTGAAAAATGCTTTTTAGTTGACAATCAGTTTTATGTTGGGCTGTGTTACAAAACACATTGTATCGACAATGGTTTAGGCTGTACTTTCTGTTGAAGTGCCCGATCCTGCTTCCACTGAAGTGAATGGCACTAGAGTCAATGGAAGGAGGATTGGGTCAGAATGGATTGCTCTAGAGAACCCACAACCTCTATTGAAGTCCACTGTGATTGACGGTATCTATCCTTTTAATGGGTGAAATCCTACTCATCTCAACTCATGTGAGTTGTCCTACTGAGCTAAGTTCTGCCCTAAGAAACATGCATACAACCCTGCTTTCATTCAGTAAGAGTTACACCCTTCTCAAAGGACAGGGTTTTCATGTTCTCTCCACAGGTACCAATGCGGAGAGTGGACCAGATGATATGTCTGGGGGGAGAAAGCGGAAGGAGACTCCGCTGGTTGGGAGGCATGAGATGCGATGTCCTGAGGTTGGAGGTTCCACGACCACCACTCCCAAGAGGAGAAGGCGGGTGGTGGTGGTCGGGGACTCTCTCCTCCGGGGGACTGAGTCATCTATCTGCCGCCCTGACCGGGAAAACCGAGAAGTCTGCTGCTTGCCAGGGGCTAAGATTCGTGATGTGACGGAGAGACTGCCGAGACTCATCAAGCCCTCGGATCGCTACCCCTTCCTGCTTCTCCACGTGGGCACCAATGATACTGCCAAGAATGACCTTGAGCGGATCACTGCGGACTACGTGGCTCTGGGAAGAAGGATAAAGGAGTTGGAGGCGCAAGTGGTGTTCTCGTCCATCCTCCCCGTGGAAGGAAAAGGCCTGGGTAGGGACCGTCGAATCGTGGAGGTCAACGAATGGCTACGCAGGTGGTGTCGGAGAGAAGGCTTTGGATTCTTTGACCATGGGATGGTGTT
Organism: Dermochelys coriacea; assembly: GCF_009764565.3. Lineage (NCBI taxonomy): Eukaryota > Metazoa > Chordata > Testudines > Dermochelyidae > Dermochelys > Dermochelys coriacea. The sequence continues at coordinate 19,546,721 of NC_050079.1, forward strand.
CCATGAAGGAGGAGTGCTGGGCAGAGACGGGCTCCATCTTACGAAGAGAGGGAAGAACATCTTTGCCAGCAGGCTGGCTAACCTAGTGAGGAGGGCTTTAAACTAGGTTCACCGGGGGAAGGAGACCAAAGCCCTGAGGTAAGTGGGAAAGCGGGATACCGGGAGGAAGCACAGGCAGGAATGTCTGTGAGGAGAGGGCTCCTGCCTCATACTGGGAATGAGGGGCGATCAACAGGTTATCTCAAGTGCTTATATACAAATGCACAAAGCCTTGGAAACAAGCAGGGAGAACTGGAGGTCCTGGTGATGTCAAGGAATTATGACGTGATTGGAATAACAGAGACTTGGTGGGATAACTCACATGACTGGAGTACAGTCATGGATGGTTATAAACTGTTCAGGAAGGACAGGCAGGGCAGAAAAGGTGGGGGAGTAGCACTGTATGTAAGGGAGCAGTATGACTGCTCAGAGCTCCGGTACGAAACTGTGGAAAAACCTGAGTGTCTCTGGATTAAGTTTAGAAGTGTGTGCAACAAGAGTGATGTCATGGTGGGAGTCTGCTATAGACCACCGGACCAGGGGGATGAGGTGGATGAGGCTTTCTTCCGGCAACTCACGGAAGCTACTAGATCGCATGCCCTGATTCTCATGGGTGACTTTAATTTTCCTGATATCTGCTGGGAGAGCAATACAGCGGTGCATAGACAATCCAGGAAGTTTTTGGAAAGCGTAGGGGACAATTTCCTGGTGCAAGTGCTAGGGGAGCCAACTAGGGGGAGCGCTTTTCTTGACCTGCTGCTCACAAACCGGGTAGAATTAGTGGGGGAAGCAAAAGTGGATGGGAATCTGGGAGGCAGTGACCATGAGTTGGTTGAGTTCAGGATCCTGACGCAGGGAAGAAAGGTAAGCAGCAGGATACGGACCCTGGACTTCAGGAAAGCAGACTTTGACTCCCTCAGGGAACAGATGGCCAGGATCCCCTGGGGGACTAACATGAAAGGGAAGGGAGTCCAGGAGAGCTGGCTGTATTTCAAGGAATCCCTGTTGAGGTTACAGGGACAAACCATCCCGATGAGTCGAAAGAATAGTAAATATGGCAGGCGACCAGCTTGGCTTAATGGTGAAATCCTAGCGGATCTTAAACATAAAAAAGAAGCTTACAAGAAGTGGAAGCTTGGACATATGACCAGGGAAGAGTATAAAAATATTGCTCGGGCATGTAGGAAAGATATCAGGAGGGCCAAATCGCACCTGGAGCTGCAGCTAGCAAGAGATGTCAAGAGTAACAAGAAGGGTTTCTTCAGGTATGTTGGCAACAAGAAGAAAGCCAAGGAAAGTGTGGGCCCCTTACTGAATGAGGGAGGCAAGCTAGTGACAGAGGATGTGGAAAAAGCTAATGTACTCAATGCTTTTTTTGCCTCTGTTTTCACTAACAAGGTCAGCTCCCAGACTGCTGTGCTGGGCAACACAAAATGGGGAAGAGATGGCCAGCCCTCTGTAGAGATAGAGGTGGTTAGGGACTATTTAGAAAAGCTGGACGTGCACAAGTCCATGGGGCCGGACGAATTGCATCCGAGAGTGCTGAAGGAATTGGCGGCTGTGATTGCAGAGCCCTTAGCCATTATCTTTGAAAACTCGTGGCGAACGGGGGAAGTCCCGGATGACTGGAAAAAGGCTAATGTAGTGCCCATCTTTAAAAAAGGGAAGAAGGAGGATCCTGGGAACTACAGGCCGGTCAGCCTCACCTCAGTCCCTGGAAAAATCATGGAGCAGGTCCTCAAAGAATCAATCCTGAAGCACTTAGAGGAGAGGAAAGTGATCAGGAACAGTCAGCATGGATTCACCAAGGGAAGGTCATGCCTGACTAATCTAATCGCCTTTTATGATGAGATTACTGGTTCTGTGGATGAAGGGAAAGCAGTGGATGTATTGTTTCTTGACTTTAGCAAAGCTTTTGACACGGTCTCCCACAGCATTCTTGTCAGCAAGTTAAGGAAGTATGGGCTGGATGAATGCACTATAAGGTGGGTAGAAAGCTGGCTAGATTGTCGGGCTCAACGGGTAGTGATCAATGGCTCCATGTCTAGTTGGCAGCCGGTGTCAAGTGGAGTGCCCCAGGGGTCGGTCCTGGGGCCCGTTTTGTTCAATATCTTCATAAATGATCTGGAGGATGGTGTGGATTGCACTCTCAGCAAATTTGCGGATGATACTAAACTGGGAGGAGTGGTAGATACGCTGGAGGGGAGGGATAGGATACAGAAGGACCTAGACAAATTGGAGGATTGGGCCAAAAGAAATCTAATGAGGTTCAATAAGGATAAATGCAGGGTCCTGCACTTAGGATGGAAGAATCCAATGCACCGCTACAGACTAGGGACCGAATGGCTCGGCAGCAGTTCTGCGGAAAAGGACCTAGGGGTGACAGTGGACGAGAAGCTGGATATGAGTCAGCAGTGTGCCCTTGTTGCCAAGAAGGCCAATGGCATTTTGGGTTGTATAAGTAGGGGCATAGCGAGCAGATCGAGGGACGTGATCGTTCCCCTCTATTCGACACTGGTGAGGCCTCATCTGGAGTACTGTGTCCAGTTTTGGGCCCCACACTACAGGAAGGATGTGGATAAATTGGAAAGAGTACAACGAAGGGCAACGAAAATGATTAGGGGTCTAGAGCACATGACTTATGAGGAGAGGCTGAGGGAGCTGGGATTGTTTAGTCTGCAGAAGAGAAGAATGAGGGGGGATTTGATAGCTGCTTTCAACTACCTGAAAGGGGGTTTCAAAGAGGATGGCTCTAGACTGTTCTCAATGGTAGCAGATGACAGAACGAGGAGTAATGGTCTCAAGTTGCAATGGGGGAGGTTTAGATTGGATATTAGGAAAAACTTTTTCACTAAGAGGGTGGTGAAACACTGGAATGCGTTACCTAGGGAGGTGGTAGAATCTCCTTCCTTAGAGGTTTTTAAGGTCAGGCTTGACAAAGCCCTAGCTGGGATGATTTAACTGGGACTTGGTCCTGCTTTGAGCAGGGGGTTGGACTAGATGACCTTCTGGGGTCCCTTCCAACCCTGATATTCTATGATTCTATGATTCTATGACTCCAGTGGGCCCATCTTTGTAATTAAGGCAAGCAGCGTTTGGCCAAAGAAAATTATTGGAGGCATTTATTCCTTGCACACCATTGCAGAGTGGATAAATCTCTCTCTCTCTTTTTAAAAAAAAAAATAAAAAATAGAGATTTGCATAAAGCTACAGTTTGCAATAACAAAATTCAAAAGCAGCTGGACTGACACTTAAGAACAAGCTAGTTATATAGATATCAGGGGAAGCAAACAAGAAAAGCTGTTTTAATAAATTGCCTAATCTTTGTATGTGTGCATGAACACTTGTGCTCAGTAACACAAACTGGCCCCTTTTCACAGAGAGAATACCTCCAAAGCTAGCTTTTATCAACATTGGGAATAAAAATTCCATGACAGTTCCTCAGCTGGTGTAAATCAGCATAACTACACAATGGAGTTATTTCTATTTACATCAGTTTGAGATCTGCTCCTCCAAGTTTAAGCTGATATTGAGGCTGAAGTGTAATATGTACAAGCAAAATATCCTTTCTATATGCTCCTGTATCTTTCTCTTCCTAAAGCAAATAAATAAAATCACATAATGAAAAAGGGAGGGAAACAAACGAACAAAAATCCTTAGAAGGTTTAAAAGGATGCTGAAAAATTGGAGAGAGTGCACAAAAGAGCCACAAAAATTATTCAAGGGCTGGGAAAAAATGCCTTACAATGAAATATTTATAAGAGGTTAATCTGTTCAATTTATCAAAAATAAGACTCAGAGATAGCTTGATTATGGTGTATGAGTATCTTCATGGGGAGAAAGAAAAGGAGTACTTTTGTGGCACCTTAGAGACTAACAAATTTATTTGAGCATAAGCTTTCGTGAGCTACAGCTCACTTCATCGGATGCATCCGAAAGCTTATGCTCAAATAAAGTACTCCTTTTCTTTTTGCGAATACAGACTAACACGGCTGCTACTCTGAAACCTGTCTTCATGGGGAGACTATACCAGGAACAATGGGATCTTTAATCTAGCATGAAAAGGCATAACAAGAACCCAGGGCTGGAAGCTGAAGACAGACAAATTCACTTTAGAAATAACAGGTTTCAGAGTAGTAGCCGTGTTAGTCTGTATTCGCAAAAAGAAAAGGAGTACTTGTGGCACCTTAGAGACTAACAAATTTATTAGAGCATAAGCTTTCGTGAGCTACAGCTCACTTCATCGGATGCATTTGGTGGAAAAGTTTTCCACCAAATGCATCCGATGAAGTGAGCTGTAGCTCACGAAAGCTTATGCTCTAATAAATTTGTTAGTCTCTAAGGTGCCACAAGTACTCCTTTACTTTAGAAATAAGACACACATTTTTACTAGTGAGGGTTATTGACTATTGGGACAAACTACCAAGGGAATGGTGGTTTCTCCATCACTTTGCTTTCAGACCAAGACTGAATAACTTTCTTAAAGGTATGCTTTAGCCAAACACAAGTTTATATTTTAGTTAAATACAAATTATTGGGTTCAATACAGGGGTAATGGGTTGACATATAATGGCCTGTGATATACATGAGATTAGACAAGATGATATAATGGTCCCATCTGACCTTAAATTCTATGTCTCTGATTAAGGTAGTTTTAATAGTGATTATTACCTGATGTTGGGCCTGCCTGGCTCCTGTTTTCATTAAGACCAATGGGAATTTTGATTGACTTCAATATGCATGAGATCAAGCCCATTGATAATTTCTGCTGATTATGCTATTGAGCATAAAATACATGGAGACAGCACAAAGATAGGAAGAAGAGAAAACAAGACTCCCAGTCATAAGGAAAAGAGAAGGATTTTTTTGGTGTTTTTTCATAAATAATTGCTATATTCTTCAACTCATCATACATACCTTGATTTTCACATAGTACAGAGAGATCAGTGCACATTTCTGTAGTGTACAACCTGAAGTCAGATTTTTGAGATTCTCATTGGTTCACACTCATTAATCACCTCCTGATTCTCCTTTAGTACTAACTGTTTAAAGAGACATGATGGCCACAGCTATTCAAGATTTTTCCCAGAAAAGTGAAGTATTATTCCACATTTTTTGCTCTGTGGAGTTTTTTTTTAAGACCCTGGTAATGCTCATTGAAGTCTTCAAGCTCTGCTAAGAACAAACATGTTAGATGCGCAGCATGCTCAGAATGGCAGATTTTGCTAATACAGATTTCAAACACTTTCTCATTTTCCTGTAAATTGAATGGTTATCTCTCATGTATAGTGAGTTATTATACTGTTCCTTTCCCTGTTACAGAGGCATGCTGATTTTTTCTTAATAATAATCAATTGTTGAGAAAATAGCTTTGTTTTATTCTGGAACATATGCTGCCAGTCCTGTGGGGACAGCCTTCCAACCGCGATGTGCTAAAAAGCATGGCAAAAGGAGAGGAAGTACAGAATCTTTCTAAATTGTTTGGGAGAGGACTGGATTGTGGATTCTTGAGACTAAGACACAGGAATAAATTCCGTCTAATCCTTGAAGCAAAAGGTCTAGTTTAGTAGAGCTGGTTGAAAAACAACTTTCTGTAAAAAAAAATTAAATTTAAAAAATTTCAAGGCATTTTCATTCTTCTGGGTTCTGAATTTTTCAAAATATTCCATGAATTTTTTTGATTGTTTTCATTTTTGAAAATCACAAAGACTATTTTTTGCCCACTCCCCTGGTCACTTTTGAGACACAGATCTGCCTGAATCATGCTCTTTCCTGGTGACTCTAGTGTATTTGGGTATGTGGGTGAATGTCATTGTAGTAGCTACAGTACAGAATGTGTTTTCCCACTACAGTCAGCTGACACTTTCCACAGAATGGGCTAAATTCAACCCTCAGTTACCCCTGTTACCCTCAAATGGGTAACTGACAGATGGCAGAATCTTGCTGTGTCTTCTGTTGGTCCAATAAATGCGGCTCTCACTTGAGATGAATAACACAAAAATGACATCTGAGAAGCCTCATGTGCATCAATAGCATAGGTATGGACAATTTAAAACACCTTTTAAAGGCATTTCCTTTCTTACGTTACTAATAATACCTTGGATTATTAGCTTGCCACCCAGGGGAAATTGACTAGAATAGCTCCCTATCTAGATATTCTATTTTGGAATAAAAATGATTTTATTTCAGAATACTTATTCCACTTTGGAAGAATCCTCATTATTTGGTAATAGAGTGAATCTTATTCTGGAATAGTGTCTACGTGGGGAGCAATTCTGGTCAATTTCTCTGTGTTCACAAGTCCTATTAAACCTGAACAATTTTTTTAAAAATGCAATTTACTTTTCACTCTTTCTGTGGTTTATTTACTTCTTGCATTTCAGTCAGCTTGGAAATCAAAATACGTTCTATTCTTAGATGAGATGGATTCTCACAGCGATCTGAATGGCAAGAGCATTAAAGACCTTTTGGGAAAATGGGAAACTTAAATTAATGTGTATTCTATTTTAATTGCTTCATGTGTACATTGTAGTAACATTTTCCTGGTTATGCTGTTTTATTGTACATTGTAATTGCAAAAAGTATACTGATTGTTTCTGTGTTTATCAAATTATTAGAGTCTGGTGAGTATTAAATATTAAGCCATTTAGCTGTTTGTAATGTTTATTTCTTTTAACATAGTTACTCTCAAGCCCCCAACACTATAAAATTAAAATGCTAGGATAAAAATCCTTTAACACAGTTAAAATTCAGATACAAAGGCTTTCAGGCAGCATACAATAGAATATAGCCTACAGACTAATGCAGTACTATGTAACATACTACTATAATTAACAGCTCACAATAAACTCCAAGTTCAGATTTTCAAAAGTGCTCAGGACTCTGATGCTGCCATTGTTCCTACTGTTCTCAATTAGAGCTTTTGGGTACTGAACTCTTTTTGAAAACCAGGCCCTCTCAATATAATGAACACAGATAGAATAGAGTCCCCCATTAGAAATGAGATAAATAAATAATAAAAGAGAAATCCCAGGGGAACAGATGCACCCAGCAATTTGCTGTGAAATTTATTTGTTTCATTTTCAAATGAACACCAAAGACACCTATGCAAAGCTCTAGGTACCTTAACATGAATTAATCATACATTAAGTACAATTAAATTAAACTTCAACAGCATTAAAACCTGTTCCACAGGAACTTGACAGCCAGCCACTTACCCATTACATCATCTAGTTAGCAAAACCCAAGCCTATTAAATTGGTGTTTTTTGCAGCATACCCTGAAAGTTGACAAATTTGGGCTATTTCCAAAGTCTCCAGAGTTCCAGGTTTAAAAAATTCTAGACTCTCTTGTATCAATTGGAAAGTGAGTTCCAGAATGGAGATTTCTTCCAACCTTTCTCACAAATACTTTATGAGGCCACTATATTCATGATATTACTTGGGAAATTATTGCCACTAAAAGACATCAATCCCATATGGGACTGATGTTACAGCTGTGGCCAATCTATGTTGGTTGACTTTACAGCTGGGTGAAAACTGCAAAAAATCTTCATGAATAATCATTTGAACTTTTAAATGAATTCACTTTGAAAGCATTTGTGGTCCTTTTATGTTTGTTCTCTGTGAATGTCTTAGTGAATGAGTTCACTAGTAGGAACATTCACTGACGCAAGCACGTTTTATGTAAATATTGTACAATATTTGCAGGACAGGAATTCTGAATTTGTAATCACAAACACTTACATTTAATCTGATCACCACTTAGTGAGAGACACACCATGTGAGTTACGTAGCCAAGCAAGCCAACTTGAATTTCAAGTGGTTACCACAACAAGCTCTTTGCAAATGAGCTACACCCAAGAATAATTTGCAGAAATTATTCAGCAACTAATTTTGAATAACATGTACTTTTGAGAATCACAATCTGTTCTCAAGCAACTAGCAAAAAAAAAAAAAAAGGGGGGGGGGACATTTGTCAAATTATTAATGCAAATTCTATGCCCATCTCTAATTGACAGTGATAGCCTATTTCAGAAATGACTTGACATCTCAAGGGGAAAAACGTGCTACAAACCTCATCATTTAGCATCAGCTATTGATTATTCTGTCTGACCAAAGGATTCTAAATACAGGTATTTGAAGCAGTACAAATGCAAAACATCTCTAACTGGGATTAACTGACATGATAATCAAAACTCTGGATGTGACCAGAACCTTGCCTACACTAGGCCTCCTGTTGATGTTAGTACTGAGATGTAACTGGTGGTATTTTTTGTAAAATTCCTTAAAGTAGATATAGCCACAGTGCAGAAAGTCTTTTCTTATATAAAGGCAACTTTTCAGTTGTAGCATATTATTGCAAAAAACATTTACTTATTAATAGCCCCCTTTCAGATTGTGCAGACAGATGCCAGCTTTCTTCTTGTCTCTGCTAGCAGCACTGAGTAACAGAGTTCAATACTTAAGAGATAATGTATTTTCTTTGTCAGTGGCAACCAGAACAGATTTTTGTGCTGCTTGAGAGAATATATACATAGATTTATCAACTAAATACATGAAAAGCTTTTATTAGATAGATCTGGTCTTAATTAAATGATTAGGGGAAATTGAATTCTATCATACTCATTTCCTACTATTTTTCTCCACTTTGACAAATCAATGTTTCACTTCTACATGTATTCAGGTGTTTTTGTTTGATGTTCTCCCATCATCTCCAGACAAATAGCATGATTCCTTTTAACTTAGTATTACTGTTCTCACTCTCATGGGTAGGGAAGTAGAACCTCTCTGATCTGTGCTACTAGCAAGGAGACCCAGTACAGATGATTGAATCTTACTGTTTAATGAACATGTAAATGCACACAACTAAAAAAAAAATTCTGCATTGAACAAATGTACAGTAGAACCTCAATAATCTGCAGACTGGTGTGGTTTGCAGACTAGTGAGAGTTGGGAGTGGGCAGCAACAAGAGCACCACTGGCTGGTTACAAGTTTCCTCCTAGCCCTGTTAGAGGGCATTACTAAACTCAGGGATGGGGTGAAAAAATTGACATGGTACTTCTTCATGTACCTTTAGAGACAACAAATCCTGCATCTTGGCAGGGGGTTAGCCTAGATGGCACTTGCAGTCCTTTCTAATCCTATGATTCTATGATTCTAAGTATTCAAACTAGCAGAGCTGACAATACAGTACCAGCAAACCAGGAATTCCAGTATTCATAAGTAATTCTGAAATATCTCCTTTCATGGTGTAGCTGGTATTCTCCAGAAATGAGCTAGAAGCTCATTCTGGTTTCCGCATCTTTACTTTCCCCAGACCAGCAGGTTGTTTTTCCACAGAGAGCTGCTCACGAACAGATATTTTAATATGCTCCCCCCTGCTTCACTGAAAATTCACCTTCTGTGTCTATAGCATCAAGAGTTGGATTTTTATAGCCTTTCTAGCTCTAAGAAGGAATGGGAGATATTCTTTCCCTTCAGACCTGTATGTTCCAAAGCTGTCCCTGTCCCTTGTTTGCTGGAACCTTGGTTCCCAGTACTGAAACCTTGATGTGCTCACGTTTGCTTGTTTGTTTTGTTTTGTTTTGTTTTGCATGTTAATGCATATGTCCCTATGTTAAAATGGCAGTGTGCTAATTTCAGATGAGCACGAGTGCATTGCCAACATAAGATGGATTTAGAGGAGTTAGAGAAAGGACTTGTGGAATGCTGGCCTATTCTGAAATGAGATCCTCTTGCCAAGCAAGGGTCCAATTAGCTTATCCATGCTTTATTGTTTTTCCTTGTTTCCTAAGGGGGATTTTCTTGGTTTTCCAATGGTTTGCATGCAGAGGGGGTGGGACTCAGTTTCCCTAGGTGTTCTGGGTTTAACGAGGTGATGGGAGAGGGAGTTTGTTGTTACAGAGGACCGGTGGGGGAACTTGGGACCCCAACCACTTGCTTGGAGAATGGAGACCCCAGCTGGAGGCCCAGCTCAGGAGTCACAGCTGGTTCTGGCCAGTGGGAAGACAATGGGCTGCGGGGGGAAGATTCATAACTATTATACCATTAACACATGCTTTTACCCTGTATTTTTATTTTCTCAATCCACCTTTATGTTGGAAATTCTGCATGAAGAAAGAAAGGCACATGCATCCAGGGACCTTCATAAGCCTCTGTAATTTCACTCTTTTCATTTCAAACCTGTCCTAAGAGCCCATGTTAAATGCTCTCAGGCATGCCAGGCGTCTATCAACCACCTCACTTCATGCTTGAATGCAGTGTATGCTTGCTATGCTATGTACAACCATTTTTACCTAATTCCTTCTCCCCTACCCCCGCCTTGAAATTGATGGTTGATAATACTCACGTTGATAGACTGTAATTACAGTTGTGTGGAGGTCAACGTTATATTGCAATTACACCTTAAAATAGCTGACACCTCTTATTTGGGTGTTGCTGTTTGTTGTTCTATTTGGAGTAGTGAGAAGGTGTTTCTTCTGCATCTGCTATAATGTGGGGGATGTTTCCCATTTTGGGTTATAAGTTTAGTTATATTATGTTATGTGGTTCTCAAAGCCGGTCTGCCACTTGTTCAGGGAAAGCTCCTGACACGCCGGACTGGTTTGTTTACCTGCCGCATCCGCAGGTTTGGCCGATTGTGGCTCCCACTGGCCGCGGTTCACCGCTCCAAGCCAATGGAGGCTGCGGGAAGGGCAGCCAGCACGTCCCTTGGCCCGCACCACTTCCTGCAGCCCCCATTGGCCTGGAGTGGCGAACCGCGGCCAGTGGGAGGTAAACAAATCGGTCCGGCAGGCCGGGGCTTTCCCTGAACAAGCGGCGGACCGGCGTTGAGAACCACTGATATAGAGCTGTGTGGGAACTGGAATTTCCATTTTGTGGAAAATTCCACAATTTCAAAATTTGTCTTCATTCCATATCAGAACAAAACCAAAAACTTTTACTTATAAACGCAGTTCAACTTAACTTGATGTAATGTGACAAAGCACTATTTAGTGCTTCAGATTTCCCTGTGCCATGTTGTATAACGAGACAATGTACCAGTTCTATTTAGCTTTATTATTTTTGTTTGCAGTTGGAAGGCTCAAGGGTTTATTATGGTTTGGGCTTTCACCTTTTCACTTTTACATGAAACAGGGAGGAAGGTGAGTAGTGCCAGGTTAGGGGGGGTAAAGACTTTACGTGATGCTTTATAGAGCTGAAAAAATGCATTTATCACATTTGCAAGGGGGGATAAAAGAGAATATTGGAAAAACTAGGACATTAGGTATAAATAGGCATAAACCTTTGAACTCAGACAGTACTATGTTTCACAAAGAGTAATACATAAGCAGAATAAATTACAATGACAAATGGCAGTGTGAAAGCTGTGTTTAGGTTAGAGAGATATGGTTCATGTTTGAGGAAGTTTCAGGGCTAGGACAGGATTTTGTTCTAGAAACACTGACAAATGTCAAAATATGAGATGAACACTAAAGCTGGATCTGGCTAAGGTGAAAACAGGGTACTGCCCACCATGTTCCAGTATAGACATCAGAGTTATACAAATATGAGATACTAAAAGTAAAAGGCACAGAAGACAATTAAGTAAAGGGACATAACAGTCCACTGCAAATATAAACAACAAGTGCAGGCTTTGACATCAGTCCCTCCCACACCAAATCCCAAATACGTCTCATGATGATAAGGTAGTTATGGTCCTCTCAGAATGAAAATGCTGTATGTCTGTTTGTGAATTCACAGTTCACTTTCAATCATGCAGGACCGGAAACTGTCTTTAGGATTCTAGTTACTGTCAAAATCAGGTTAGAATGATCTCTCCCAATTTAATTTACCTGTTGGTTTTTTTCCATGCAGAGCTATCAATAGGATGAAAAGGTGAAATGAAGAAGGGCATTTTTTCACACAAGGAAAATCAACACATTTTAGAAGACTAAATCATTGCCATGATTCATTAGACTATAGCTGACATACTAACTAGAGAGAAAGAAAAAACCAACAAAAGAAATGGGCAGCATTTGTTGTATCTGCTTCCCTAGCAGGTTAGATGTGTTTCAACCCAAATTCATCAACAGCAAGAAGAAAGCTATCAGGAAACATTATATCAAGACATAAAAGAAATAAAGGGAGAAAGGAGAGTTATTAGAGGCTTGGGGTTCTCATGGGCGCAGAGACAAATGACCATGTGGACAGTGGAGCCTTGGAGAAAGGTCTGTGCATCAGATCTGGGTGAATTATTAATTGTGAATATTTTATTTGCTGTTGAACAATATTTAACCCATTATCTATTCATCTCTACTGTGAATTATGTTGGGACAATAATTTTAATTTTCTGTATGTCTTTGTAGAGAGGTTGAATAATGCCTTTTAAACTACAGGATGTAAAAGGGCAGTCTCCCATGGTTATTGGCAGGTTTTATGTAAAAGGTCCAGCTTTCTTCTCTTTCTGATGTTATACTCCTCATTAATGTTTATATTGCAGCCAGTGGAACTATGCAACTTGCATCATCTGAGGGTCTGCCTCTCAACTCCAGTCTGTATAATTTTGGTTATGGATTGTTTCTATTTGAAAGCAGTTTGCACAATGTGCCTTATGATATGGGGTTGTTTTTCAGTGAAAAAAAATCACATCTGTTCTACACATGGGTGTACTGAGGCAGAGAGAAGTGAAATAAGTTGGCAGAGGGCATGCAGCAAGTCAGTGGCACAACAAGATGGAAACCAAGAGCTGTGATTCCCAGCCTCTGTTTAGAACATGAGACTAAACTTTCTTTCATTTCAGAGCTGGAGGAAAACTTTAAGTGAAAGAGTCTGATTTTCAGAAAGTTGATGCCCAAAGTCTGCATGCAATTATATCTGCATATTGGGCATTTGCACGTACAAAAGTATCTATGTATGTTTGTTGTGGTAGGTAATTGCTCCAAATTACTGATGGTATAACCCCAAATCTTATATTATTAATATTTTATCAGTTGAAAATACAGTAAACGGGAATTGAATAAATATTGACACACATGGTTGTTGAAACAGATATGTCTGATCTAGCCCAAGAAGTCACCTGTTACTTACTCCAAATGTCAGTGATTATAGGAAAGAACTTTTAACCCATGGAATATCGAGGACATCTAAGTAGGTTAATTTTTGCATTCAGCAGATCTCATAAGTTTAAAATGACTTACTTTTTCAATCTAAACTGATGAACATATTAATTTTAAGTTAAATTAAGAAAATCTTTGTCATCATTTGATTTGTATTGAATAATCCTGCAGCTCAATATCTCTTTATTTTCTCTCTTTAAAGCAGAATAGATCTAGGATCCATAACACATCACAGGAAAACTGCTCAGAATTATAAAAAGATGAAACTATAAGAACAAATATAATTAGTCTATTATACAAGAGAAACAAAAGATCAGCAGTATGCTCACAATCATACCTAATGAAGTGCATACAAGCAGCATTCATAGCAATAAATCAACAGTTTATGACAATTTATAACCTGAAGATTTCCATTGACTTTGATGTATTTTGAATTTTGAATCTAATTTCAAACATGTTTGCAAAGTCTATAAAGCATGGTTTTAACTAATTCCAGGGGAAACATTAAAGCACAGAAGTGGGCACCAGGAGACCTGGTCTGTGGGTCTGTTCTTGGCTCTGCTGTAGACAGGAAATCTTGGGCAAATCACTCAGCTGTTCATATCTGTTTCCCATTATTTGACAGTGTGTTTACACTTGATGGGCATTTGGAGACTCTCAGATGAAAGCCTTTTATAGAAGCAAAAGTGTTGTTATAATTGATTTGCGTTAAAGAGGTTCATAAAAACAATGCCAGCAAATTGTAGAGTTCAAATCCATTTTCTGTTTGTAGTAAACACAATAGTCCAGTCAGCTATCACCCATCACATTTTGAGATATACTCAGATTTGTGTGCATTGATTGAAGCATGCAGTTCCCATTAGCATCAATGGGTGCTAGGCAAATAATAATGCTGCATTAATATGAAACTATATTCCTTAATCTTTCTTTTAAGAAAAACCTCTCTTGTTTAATTCTTTTTTAAAAGCCAATGGGACTGCTCAGGTGCTTAAAGTTCTGCACAAGTTAAGTGCTTTGCTGGGTCAGTGCCATCATCCCTGTCCTGGGCTCCAGGTCACAGATATTAATATCACTGATTTTGCACATAAGATTTGTGAATATGAGCAAACCTAGTTTGATGTTTAAACTTGTAACAAAACCCCAAACCAGGCAAATGTCATTGTATATTGGCACAATTATTTCCTATGGATTTATTAAAGACATGGCTAAGAAAACACATTTCAAATAACATGACACATTTATTTTGACACTATCCCTTCAATATCCAGTGTGCTTTAATTTATATTTCGAAAGCTATAATAGATATTTATTGATCCCAACACTATGAAAACAGGCAATATTTTAAAACAATATTCATTTAAAGTGATATCACAATGAAGAGTGGGTAAAATTTAAATATGTTGTTATGGCAGGTGTCACCAGGTAATGCTGTTACTCATTGTCTTCCAAATTCTTTTTCTTAGCATACGGGCAAGTTTTGACTCTTGGAAAGACATGCTGTGTTGTCGTTAGTTTTGGGTTATACAAAGTTTGGTGTAGAGGCAGCTTGTGGAGATAGGGAACTGTGAGAGGTGCAATATAATTTGTTCTCTGCTTTGGTTCCTGATTAGAGTAAACTCATGAGGCAGAGTGGTTCCCTGGGAAGTGGACACTGATATGGGGTTCAGATTCTGGAAGAAAGAATTGCTCTGTGTGCTGTTTGACCATCTCATTGCTGGGCAGATATAGATGTGTAAATAGAGCAAGTTACACATAGGGTGTGCCCATACTCAGGATCACTGATTTCTCCTCCACTGGAAAAAAGGGGCAATAACATAAATCTAGCCCATTAGATAATCCTGTACTTTGCATAAGTATCTGAATTCTCCATGGAGAGGAAGGGGGAAGATGGAAAGGAGAGATTAATTAAGATATTTTATATTGTTATTATTTTGTTATTAATAATAATTTATCTCTACACCTATCGTAGTTCAGCTACTAAAAACAGTTTTCAATCTGTGCATGATGAATTACAAATTCTATTTATCACAGAAAACACACAATTCACTCTCTGTGGGAACATAGAACATGACAGTACAATTAACATCTCCTACAGTTTTTCTGATTCTCCAGTCCAGACAGTGATTATGTGTAGTTACTTGGATCTGTTAATTTCTATATTAGTCAGTTTGAACAGAGAGTGTTTTGGTATCTCTGATTTACCTTGTATGTGGGTGAGATTGGGTGTTTTGGATGTTCAGTTACCATGAAAATTAATGGGAACTGGGCATTAAATCTCCAAGGTAGCTATTACATTCTCCTCTCTATAATCCAAAAGGGATCACACATAATTTATAAATAGATCACTAATAACTTTTTTCCACTTAAAAAGGCAAATAGGGCCACTCGTGCATACATGTTTGCAGTATAGGGTCCTTTGAGGAGTGGAGGACTCAAGAAATGAAACAGTCCACCAAATGAGAAGTGACATTGAAAGTGTGACCTCATTACATGCAGACTAACCTGCTATACTTTGCAAAACCATATTTGATTTTTTTAGCTTTCCCACTTAAAATGTGAACTGAGGCTTTTTTGCTGTTTTATGAAATTAAAGTCAGAGGATTTTTTCAGATAAATCCCTGGCTTAAAAAGAAAAAAATATGTTTTTTTATTTCTTTCAGTGCTAAAGCTTAGAGACAGTTGTATGGAAAGGTGAAGGGGAAAGGTCAGCTTCTTAGTTTTTTATTTTCTTTGTGCTTTCAGAGTTAGTCTTTTTAATCTAAAAACTTTCCTGAAATTTTCTAGTGCTGTGCTTAAACCATACCTGCCTGTGTAGGAAGCGGGTGAAATTACCCTTTACTTTTACAAATAACTGACTATTGGTCCAAAAGCATATAAAGAAGGGTTAGAACAGCTTCCACAGGGGAAGATCTACTGCTTCTCTGACGACTTCTATCATCAGTTTCACATCTGAATAAACTGGGCAATAGGGAACACTGAGAAAGGCTTAAAAAGTGGTGAGCAGAAAACCAAGACTTCAGTGAGCAAACTTGTACTGAGAAAAAGAGCCCTCTGGATTATGCTAGCCTTAGCTGGAAGGCATAAGAACTTCATTTCTGAAAAGATCACCAAGATGTATCAGAGTGCTAAGAGCACCCAGAGAAGCCTGTTCTTTCTGTGCCATATGGATGCTTCTTGAAATTAAAGCATTTGACAGACTAAAACTAGCCTCTAAAATCAAACATGATACTAGATTAAATTATAGCTGGTTTAGGACCTGCTCCAAAGCCCACTGAAATCAATGGAAAGATTCCTATTGACTTCACTGGGCTTTGGACCAGGCCCATAATAGCTGTAGAGGGGAAAATATTCAGATGAACAGTAATAAGGCTTATCCCACAGTGAGTCAGCACATTTTGCCTATGGAGTTATTTATGAAGTTTTTCTTTTGCACTGTGAACTGCGGTCATATCTTTGATTAGCTGGACTTGTTGGGATGTTCCTTTGTTGCTCACCCTTTTATTGTTGGGATCCTTTGCTTTTTGCAGTTTATTAGCCGTAATTGTTGAATATGGTTCCCTGTCCAATGACATTAGATAGGCTGGGCACAGCTGGCCAATCACAACATCCTATTTGATTAATATAATTTATTTGAAGAGAGCATCTGGAAATACATGATGAAAATCCAAGGCCCTTTACAAAAATGAAGATAAATTCACCTCAGAGTCACCCTGAGGATCATTGTGTCATATCCTGCTTTCATTCCACACTGATTGATGAATGGCAGTTCCTTAGAAGGAATGAATGAAGTGCTGGCAAGAGATTCAATGCCCAGATAAGAGAACCTCAATGCAGTCCACAGAGGTGAATTTGCCTGCCCTTGTGCTCTATTTTTTTGTATTTGGAATCTGATCTGATCCATTTATTGTTTACCTCCGATATTTCTAGTGAAAAAGTGCTTGCAGCAGCACGGCTGTTGAAAGGACAAAAACTACATATAAACATAGCTACACTTTAAAATGGCTTTAACGTTGTTTGTATCAACATTTGTGTATTGAAATTTGTGTTAAGTGGAAAATGTAAGAATTTGGCAAAAAGGCCAATTCTAAACCAGACATTTCTGCCAGTTACCCGTGGGAGGTGAGATTTAATTAAGTAAATAGGAAAACCTAAGGGAGTTAAAAAGATTTTCTATATGATGCCCAATATGATTTTTGGCAATGTGAGTCTGGGTATGAAAGTTGCCCAGAAGAAAATAATTAGAAATATGTACTGACTTCTCTTTGAAAAGTAAAGGAGATATAAAACTCTAGGACATTTTATATGTTGGTGCTTAAAGTTAGGCACCTAAGTGGCTTGATTTTCAGAGCTCCGAAGAGAAAACTTAATATGCATTTTGGTAGTTACACTTCACTAGTACAACAGAACAGACAATCTTCCTTATGAAAGAGGATCATGGTCATTAGAACTCAGATCACTAGAGATATTTCAACCCTAGAAATAAAAGCAGAAGAAAAAGAATTTAAATGAACTACACAATGGTTTGGACACTTTTCTGGTTTCTCCAGAACTGTATTTAGCAGTGTCCAATCTTCATTTTAATAAAGGTCCGTGGGGATTTTCAGTCTATTATTTTAAAAAATCTGTATTGAATAAGTCTTCTCTCTCTCAGTTTAGTTTATGTTTTCAAAAGCAGTGAATTTGATCATATATTTTACTATGTAATACATCTTAACCTGATGTATATTTTTAACCGAGAGAGAGAGTATTTATTCTCATTTAAATCTCAGGGACTCCTTTGATATTACTCAAGTAATAGAATGTGCTGTAAGGCCTATGTTCTTCCTTCAGACTATGACCTATACATTGTTTCCCACTCATATTTGTATCTATTCAGGTCATAGGTGCAATTTTTTGTTCAAATTGCTAACTTCACTAAAATATTTGCGGGACTAAATTACACATTACATGGAATCATATGGGGCCGGGGGAGGAGGTAATGTCAGTTTGTTCTAGACATGCATGATGAAACACTTTCTCACTGTATTACGGTTTAAATCCTGGTTCCACTAAAGTCAATGGTAAAATAACCATTGACTACAGTGAGGTAAAGACTTCTCAAAAAAGAAGAAGGATATTGAATTCAACTTCTGAAATAAACAGATAGACTCCAGAAACTTTATTCTCACATCAAGGACTCATAGAAGGTCTTCCACAGACCCCTAATATTAGAATTTTACAAATAATGCTTCACTGAGGAAGAGTTTTTAACATATTCCTTGACCAGTGAAAAAAATTTAGGAACAAATCTATAAAGTTTCAGTATGTGATGATTTAGAAAGCAAGAGAGTGCTGGATGTATCTCAGAGATTGATCTGTCCCAAGAATGGCCAGTGTGTTTTCCTTTTGTAAGACCAATACATTTCTTTTCCTTTTTACTCCTTGGAGATTTTAGAAATGGATCTAATGAATTTTGTATATAATGGGGTTTGGTTAGAGAAGGAGCTCAATCCATCTCTCAGGAAAGACAGAATTCCATTTCCTGCTTGAATCCTGGGAATGCAGTGTTTGTATTGAGATGGATGTGCCTAATTCTATTGAGCCTTTTAAGGTTTGGTAGCTTTTCAGTCCTAATCAGCAAGGTTCTTTTTTCATTTCAGTTTGGCCTCTTTTGCTTTTGATGGGAAAACATAAAGGACTACAAAACACAGACTTCTCTGTTACATGAAGATTGTGAGATGAGGGTGTCCATACTGAAGGAGCCATAACTAGAGGCAGTGGGGGATGGAAAGGAAGTTTTCTGTTCCTTTGATGTATTGGATGAGATCATTTGTTATCATTTATGATTGTTTAATGCTGCTGTTGGACTGAGTTTGAATCACCAATATGTGGTATTTTTTAATGCGGTTGAGTGACCATTCTGACGACATCATTGCAAAGATATTTAATTGTCAGAATGCCTTTTAAAAATCTTGTTTAAATACAAAGAATGGAAATACAGGGTAGGAGAAAATATTCTTCTTTCTCTTCCTTCCTTTTCCTGCCTCTTGCTTCCCACGCCATTCCTACATCATTAATGCGGTTGTGAGTCTCCAGAGAAGGGAGCGTTTAGGTCCAACAGAATAGATTACCTGGTAGTGCAAGAGATATCACTTGCTTCTCATGGGACTCCAGCAGTTGGGACAGTGCCCAGACTAAACTCTGATATGTACATGCTATCTTATCCCATATTTTACTTCATCCTCTCCCATATTTGACTGCATTGGGCCAAATTCTACAGCTCCTGCTCAGGTGATACTCACTTTTACTTCTGCTTGAATAGGGTCTACGAATGACCCTTGACCTAACTGCTCCCATTGAAAGTCAATGGGAGTTTTATCATTGACTTCAGTGAGAGCAGAGCTAGAGCAACCCTGAATGCTTTTGAAAATCCCACCCTGCAGTATTTGGCCTATTGTTTGTAAATCCGCAGACTTCTAGGCTTGTCACCTACCTGAATTGCTTAGTCCAGTGGTGGCTTTAATAATAATTGCCAAAGGCAGAATAAGCTCCAGCACCATGATAAATGAAAAAATATTGGTACAAGCCATTAAAACAATATCTAATATACAAGATTCACAGTGTGAAGCTCATTAAGAAAAATATGAAATAGGCTGGTATCTCAAGTCCTTTGTGTCCTTAATACAACTTCTAATTTTGTACCAACTGTACAAACAAAACCTTGTTTTGCACAGTGACCGCTGGAGTTATGTGATCTAGCTCTATATAGCAACCACCTGCTGCAATCAATGTTTATTCATCTTAGCTAATTCAGAGAGAAGAATTGATTATTGCCATTCTTAAATATTTTAGCTACATTGATATGTCACAGATCAAATTTCAGCTGGCAAAGATAAGGAAACTCAGAGTTAAAATTGCCATTCCATTCTTAACTTGTTTAGTTTTGTCTAATTACTGCAGGAAATGAATAACTCTAGTTAAAGGAAACTGACTGGAATTCAATAATGTACTGAAAACTGACAGTACAAAAGTGGTATGGATGTAAGGTTACAATCAGGGAGAC
The DNA here is from genome assembly GCF_009764565.3 of Dermochelys coriacea. NCBI lineage: Eukaryota > Metazoa > Chordata > Testudines > Dermochelyidae > Dermochelys > Dermochelys coriacea. Next base: position 19,566,902 of record NC_050079.1, read on the forward strand.
CAGAATCAGAATTCACCCGTGAAAAAGGTAAAAGCTAGAAGGGCGGCAGAAACCAAAATACTTACAGTTTGAAAAGAGAAAGAAACTGAAATAAACAAATAGAAAACACCAAGCAGCTGAAATCTCACATAATCATGAGATTTCTGTTATTTTGTGGACTCATTATTTTTGCAAGATCAGATCATATGATTTTGGTGCAATCAGATTCAAATACTGTTCCTCATTTGGTCTTGACTCCAGATCATATCCTAAACTTAATTCAGATTCCAAGCGATGCCTTCTTGTCCCCACCTCTTGAGAGGCTATAAACACCTTATGTACCATATGCATCTCCCTTAGATCCAATATGATGTCAAAGAAACTGTTAGGGCTCATACATTGTATGAGCTACTTCTATTGATGTTGTACTGGGTTGGGTTTTGAACCTGATGCTGCATTAGTGGTACCACTTTGATTTCACATTAATGTCCTGATCCTGTAAACTGTTCCACAAGGTCAGATTTCTGTGTCTACCTAGAACACAATGGATGTCAATGGAGCTCCATATTCTAGGCACAGGGACCTGTATGCAAGGAACAATTTACAGGAACACATCCTAATACTGTAACTACTCTGCTGGGAAGTATGTGAGATATTTCACTGATGGTTATTTGGTCTTCACTGAAAGACTTGCAAGCATGATAAGAAGTGAGTATATCCATAATGTAATTTGTTCTTTCAGGTTTTTTATTAATTCATGTTTCTCTCATGTAACATCTCCACCCACCCACCCTTCATATTATTTTCATTACTTTAAAATCTCTTTCTGTTTCCTTTGAATGGGATTTTGCATGCAAGGTTAATGCTGTCAAGGCTTTGCATTGTCAGAAGACTAGCACCTGTATTGGCAATCTGCCATGTCTCCTGCATGAATTTTTCCTCTGTGTGTCACACATTGATCTTTGACATGTCTGCACGAATTTTAGCTAGCGTGGGGGTAGAAGACGTGACTTGAGAGGCCCACTTACTTAAATTACATAGGGAAATAAAGGGGGCATTAGATGATTCTGGCATAGGCTAATGAAATTTAAAGCCCTCAACAATAAATCACCATATCAAAATTCAAGTACAGATCAGTTTGGTAGAGCCCACAAGTTGTTTCTGCAACTGGTTAAATAGTATTTGGCAAATATCTTGTTCAATGAATGCCACTGTTTTTGTCAAATAATTTATTTATGAATAATCTTTTCTGTTATTTGACCAGTGCTGTAGTGGGCTGAACACTATTCAGTGTTCAGTGAACCTGCTAGTCCACAAATACCTGGGAAATATGTCAAATGTTGTATTTAGCTAATATACTGAACCAGTTCTAGTTGTTACCATCTGATGGCTGTATGGAGGTCATTTCAGAAGATGTGCACTCTCATGATGTGTGCATTTCTAGAATAGATTTAATCTACTTCCCAATGTGTGCCTTTGGCCTGGTCATGTGTGGTATTGAGTCCTATCCTTTCCCAGTCAGTTCAATAAGAGTGGAAGGTGCTCAACACTTTTCAGAACAGGGCCCTGAGTATATATATCTAAGTAGAGATATATGCCTTATTTATTAATTATTTGTATTTTGATAGTACGTAGGAGCCCTGGTCATGGTCCAGGACCCTATTGTGCTAGGCACTGTACTAATACAAAACAAAAGATTGTCCCTACACCGAGCTTACAATTTAAATATAGAATGAGGCAACAGATGGATACAGATGAACTGATGAGGAACACAAGTGAACAGAGACAATATTGATCATCACGATAGGCAGTGGTGCTAGCTCATTTGCTAAGGAAATGCAAACAGTGTGATCTTCAGGTCCTATTGCCAGCTGGTTCTATCGTTCAGCTTTGCATCTTGCCATTGGTAATGAAAAGTGCATTTAATTCACTAAGTATTGCTGTTTCTTGTAAAATATTTGCTATTCAATTACAAATTAACTTAGAACATAATGTATTTGATTACTTTTTTGCTTCTGGAATGTCAAAAAAATTAGTGATGCAAAACATCTCTTATATTCTGTGGGAACTATATCTATCTATAGTCAGAGCCTTTTTAATTTTCAGAAAAGGCTTGAACAATTTACCTTTTATGCCTTCTCAGTGGCTGTGATCACACTGTAACTTTAGCGATAATGGCATAGCTGTGTATTTCCACGGTTATCACTGCCTCCTACGATTTGAATGTAAGTCAATCATTTGGTGAGAAGGTGCTGAGACAGGCATTTTTATATCAGGGGCTTTATCATGTAAAAATATGCACATGATCTCAGATCCCTCTAAGACGGGGTGGCCAACCTAAGCCTGAGAAGGAGAAAGAATTTACCAAGGTACATTGCCAAAGAGCCACAGTAATATGTCAGCAGCTCCCCAACAGCTCCCCCGCCCCAGTCCCAGTGCCTCCCGCCCACTGGCAGCCCCGTGGATCAGCACCTCCCCCTTCCTCCCTGCACCTCCTGATCGGCTGTTTTGTGGTGTGCAGGAGGCTCTGGGGGGGGAGGAGGGAGGAGCGAGGGCACTGCAGGCTCAGGGAAGGGGCTGGGAAGGGGTGGCGTGGGTGCAGGGCCTCTGGCAGAGCAGTGAGCACCACCCGGCGCATTGGAAAGTTGGCGCCTGTAGCTCCAGCCCCGGAGTCGGTGCCTATACAAGGAGCCGCATATTAACTTCTGAAGGGCCGCATGTGGCTCTGGAGCTACAGGTTGGCCACCCCTGCTCTAAGAAATGTTATTCACACCTGGAGTTACTAATGCATTCAACCATTTCATGACAGTTGCCAAAGGACGAGGGCTCTTGCAGGCTACCATGTACAGCAAGCACTTCACTATGGTTGGCAGCAACTCTTCATATATCTTCCTCTTTGATTTAAAGTGATGAGATGGCACGTGCAGTTCAGCATGCTATTTGTGATCAGTCATCTCCTGTCTCACACTGCATCATGTCACATCAACAGGTCAATAACTTTAGATCTTTTGTTTTTTCTGGTCTTCTAGAGTGAGGTAGCTCAATGTTCTCCATTTGGATAAGCCTGATTTGACCAAAACATGTGTTTTTTTGAACCAGCACAGATAGTGTGTAATCAAGCAGAATATTTTCCAGCTTCTGGTTAGGAAGACAGAGCCAAAGGCCAGCATTTCTCCACTTTCATGCTAGTGAAAACAGCTCTCTTCACAACAGGGTCCAGTTATATAAGGGTTTCTTACCAGATCAGCTTGTTCTGGGGGAAAAAAGAACCATCCAGAGCCTTCCTTCACTGGCTGGGAATATGATTTTATTGTTACAATCTGCTAAGAACTTTGCTTTCATATGAGACAAGCTTAGACAGCCATACAAAGTAACCAATTTCAAATGTGACAAGATTAAAAATATTGCCAGTGTATCATCCTTTGAATGTGTAGGACTTCTTGTTTTTAATATCAATTGTAAATGATCATGTGATTTATCTGAAGGCTTTTTTTTAGCTGTGGGGTAGATCTTGGGGAGCACCACACTTTGCACGGTGCAGGTCTGAGTGGGGGCTGTATGTGTGAAGGTGACTACAGGTGGCTCTTGGCCATGCCTCCTTTTCCCATACACACCTCTGACATACCCCAGCAAAAGGAAATAAGTAGGAAATCTGATAATAAGAAAGAAATCTGATGAGGTTCAACAAGGACAAGTGCAGTGTCCTGTACTTAGGATGGAAGAATCCCATGCACTGCTACAGGCTAGGGATCGACTGGCTAAGCGGCAGTTCTGCAGAAAATCTGGGGATTACAGTGGACGAGAAGCTGGATATGAGTCAGCAGCATGCCCTTGTTGCCAAGAAGGCTAATGGCATATTGGGCTGCATTAGTAGGAGCATTGCCAGCAGATCGAGGGAAGTGATTATTCCCCTCTATTTGGCACTGGTGAGGCCACAGCTGGAGTATTGAGTCCAGTTTTGGGGCCCCCACTGCAGAAAGGATGTGGACAAATTAGAGAGAGTCCAGCAGAGGGCAACAAAAATGATTAGGGGGCTGGAGCACATGACTTACGAGGAGAGGCTTAGGGAACTGGGCTTATTTAGTCTGCAGAATAGAAGAGTTAAGGGGGATTTGATAGCAGCCTTCAACTACCTGAAGGGGGGTTCCAAAGAGGATGGAGCTAGGCTGTTCTCAGTGGCGGCAGATGACCAAACTAGGAGCAATGGTCTCAAGTTGCAGTGGGGGAGGTCTAGGTTGGATATTAGGAAAAACTATTTCACTAGGAGGGTAATGAAGCACTGGAATGGGTTACCTAGGGAGGTGATGGAATCTACAGCTTTAGAAGTTTTTAAGGCCCAGCTTGACAAAGTCCTGGCTGGGATGATTTAGTTGGGGTTAGTCATTTTTTGAGCAGTGGAGTTGGACTAGATGACCTCCCGAGGTCTCTTCCAACCCTAATCTTCTATGATTCTATGACTAAAGCCTTGGGATTCCCGCAGGCCAGGGGAATCTCCAGGATGCTGAGTAAGCTGGCTCTGTACAATCAGAATGCCACAGAACAGCTTCAGTGGGGTCCAGATTCTACCTGTCTGCATTCAGGAATTGTCTCAGTTTTAGAATTTTGATACTCTGGTGAACGGCTGTATAGAAAACAGTGTTTTGTTTCTAGTAAATGGAAATAAACAAAAATGTTTTTGATTTATTTTTTTAACACAACCTGGCTAAACACATGGAGTCCAATTCTTCACTGCCTCTTGTGTAGTTATGTGCAAAGGGGTGTAAAATTCTACCCAATCAGAATAATAGCTTTTACACTCACTCTGTACAGATGACTATACAGGGTGTAAGGCATTGGCAAATCAGACCCTTCTATTAACATTTTTTTTAATACTGACAATCTATCTGGTTTTCTTGCCTTTACATTGCTACAGAAAATATTAGCACAAAATAAAAGAAATGGAGGAAATTACACTGGGACATGTGATCTAATGGAGAAAAAGAATAACTTTCTCTGACATGCTTGTCCTTCTGCTTTTGGCACTTTTTACTCTTGACCTTTCAGAAAAAGCTACAGAAATAAAATTATGTAGTAACTTTTCTTCTCTTTCCTCTTTGATTCCTATTCATCATCTCAGCAGGGAAGATGGGGCTGAATGAACTTTTTTCACCACTTTCTGTCTTATATCAACTTCATGGCTTAGTTAATCTTTAAACCTTTTGATCTGTGTCATTCTTCACTGTGTCTATCCAATGCATCCTCGGTCTTCCTCTCTTTCTAGTTCCTTGCAATCTGGTATGTATTGCCATTTATGGTATTCTTTCTGGGTCCATTCTTGACACATGTCCAAACCATCACAATCATCTTAATTGGATCTTCTGCGACAGCATTATTTCTTGCGCTAGCCATTTTCTTATCAGTTTTTTTTAATTTTCTGCAGTCTTGAAACTCTCAGTGTTCCCCTCAGCCTGTTCTTTTCTGCAGTCAATATATTTTCTTCATTGTCTTTTTTCATATTCCAACATTATGACCCGTACAGTAGTATTGCATGACAATTGTCTCATATATGCTGATTTTCATTTTTTTCTAAATGTCTTTAGCCTTCCAGATCTTACAGAGTTTTCTGTGTGCAACAGCTGCTAGTTGGATTCCTCTCTTAATATTTTCTTCAAAATTCCCATTCTTTGATACCAGTCCTCCAAGGTATACACTTTTTTCATTTGTTCTAATTCTTTGTCTTTGAGTTTCATCTTTACCTCTTCCTCTTGTCTTCCAACTGTCATAATTTTTGTCTTCTCCATGCTGATCTTTAGGCTGAATTTTCTGCTTTACTGGTCTATCTTGTCAGTTATTCTCTGTAAATCCTCCTTGGTCAATGCTATGAGATCAGTATCTTCTGTGAACATAAGGTTATGCACTGTCCTCCCACATAATTTAACTCCTCCTGTTTCATCTCTCAGTGCTACAGCTTTTATTGCTTCCAGTACAAAGTCAAACAGATCTGTCAATAACATGTATACTTTTCTCATTCCTGTAGTCATTCTGAACCATTCAGTCAGCGTCATGTCTGCTCTCATTATACTTGTTGATTTGCTGTAGATATTTTCTTTCAGCTTGATCAGTTTCTTGGGGATGCCATACATTCTCCAGACTTGCCTTAACCCTTTCTGCCAAATGCTATCAAGTGCCTGCTTGATATCTATAAAGCTGTTGTAATGGATTTGGTAGTGCTTTACGTGTTCTCTGATATCTGTCTTATCACAAACAGCTGATCCTTTGTACTTTGTCCAGGTCTGAATCTGGCCTGTTCCTCTGCAAACACCACTTCCAAGTACAGCACCTCTTCATTCTTCTCTATAAAGTCTTGGATTACATCCACGCTGCTGTGCATATTCATGTATTGGATCATGTACATGCTTGCACATGCTCCTCATACCCATGCTAAGTGTCTACATATGCTGTGCAGGACAGGGGTATAATGCTGTGCACATGCTTATACCCATGTCTACACTGCCACTGTTGTGTTGTTACACAATGTTAGAACTACCATTTCAGAAAGTCACATCCCAACAATATGCACACTGGTCTTGGTTCCTTATGGGCAAGGGAATCAAGGATGCCATATGTGCATACAGTTTGGCAGCTGGGAGGCAGAAGATGACATCTGCTGTACAGCTGCTGGAAATGCACATGAGGGAACACTGGTATGTGCTTGTGAGGCTTCATAGCTTTGTGATGGTTTTATTCCCCTATATCTGAAGGTCATTTTCTGTGATGTTGCACGCCTAAAGACAATTATAACAGGGAACCTCCAGTGGGTTATCAACTTAGGGTTGGTTTGTTCTGTGGAGCGTGATGGCTGAGTTGTAATTGGGTCATTATGCAATGTTCTGCCTTCACTATTCTTGTTTGTTTACAAACGTCTGTTATTATGAGCACTCACTCTCTCTTAAAGAGCTTATGAAGATTTGCTTGATGGTTAGTATGCAGCCATTTGGATTTTTGACTGTTCAGTGTCAGTGGGGCTAATTGCACGTAGCAGCTGTTATGGAGCACTAATCCCTACTGTGGTTTTGAAACTGATTAAGATTTCAGGGGTGGGGAGGAGTGGTGGAAGGAGGGGCCACTTTTGTACAGGATAGTGGCAGATGCTGTCATTGCCTGTATTGTTACTGGAATTGTGTTTAGATTTTCTGCATGTGAACTAAGACATAAAGACATTCATCTCCCCATTTTTTGTGTTTTAGACTTCTGCTGCATTGAAAGATGGTAGTGCTTTCTGTAAGCACATAACACTAACTGCACTTTCCCTATTCCTCCTGTGTATCCTTGGGATTTCAGATATTTCTGAACCTATGGTGTGGGGAGACAGAAAAGTGTTTTTAGTATAATGGCACTAGATATTGATACACCATTCACTTTCATGTGCTGTGAATTGCGAGGCCCAGTTTTGAACCTTAAAACATCTTCACTTCAATTCGTTATACTTAGGAAGGAGAGGCTACACACAAATAAAGGAATGTATAACATTTATAAAAAGTATGAGATGCATGGTGTAACTGAAAGATTTTTAAAAAGAAAGATCAACCACAAATCTTCAAAAAAGTAAGGGAATACAACTGGAAACATTGCCCAAATGTTACTGCCTTCCTCCTGACAAGGAGGAACAATAGGTAACATTTACTCATTGGGAAAACTGGGGATGTCTCTTGCATGGGTTTTGGGCGGGTTCAGGGACTCCCACTGGCTCATCATTCCCTTCTTGTTCGCTTTGGGGATTCCTGTGTGCCGAGTTTTGGATGTCAGTGGAGAGTGAGCTCCTAGGGGTCCTGCAGGCTCCATGTTCTCCTCCCAGTGATTCAGAGTGAAGTAATCCTTAAAACAGGATCTTGTTTAGCAGCACCCTAGGCGGCAACTGGAAGAGGCGGGGGGGAGGAGGATGTGGTGGTTGCTGTTGATATATTGGTTCAGTGGCCTCAGCTGCAGTCAGACCCTGACCTTGTTTGGCCACCAGTTCAATAATGCTCCCATTCCCTAAGGTGTGCCTCCTGATCCATGATCACCTCATCAGTGTCTCCTGCTGCTGAAGAGCCCATTTCTCCTGTACCCTGAGGAATTCAAACTGCTCCTGGTTTCTCCTGTCCAACCCTTTAAGCAGTTCTTCCAAGTCCTTCTCTGTCTGCCTCTGCTGTCTCTATGCTGATGCTCTTGCCCTCCTGGAGGAATGGTTTCCCTCTTAGGAGTTGAAGGTCCTGCCACTTCATATCTTGGGTGGACATATTTTATCTTTGAAGTGGTTAAGGTGGCCGGGTGAGCCAATTAACCCTCCAACCTGCACCTGGAGGAGGAGCCAGGGAGCAGGGATTGATTAAATGAGCTCAGCTGGACAGGAACAGGAAGGGTCTGTGTAAAACCCAGAGGATGAGAGCAGCTAAGTGTTGCAAGGAAGTAATCTGCAGTTCTGGGTGAAGGAAAGCATGTTTGGGGTTATAGAGATAGGTAGCCTACAATTACTCTCTAGGAGGTGGGCGTTTAGGCTGGAAAATCCAGAGAAGAGGGGGATCCAGAAAGGTAGAAAAGGCAGCAAGGTATGGGATAGGGCAGACAGTGGCTGCTGATGAGAGGGCCCCTGAGCTGGAACCTAGGGCAGGACCGGGTTCCCCTAACAGCCACTGGGAAAATGAAATGGACTAGAGAACAGGAAGCAGACTATCTGGGACAGTTGCTCTTGGAAGACTTGAATACCACAGAAGGGGAAGACCATAGTGACTTGCATGGAGGGCCAAGTCACACAGAGCAAGATGCAGCTCCTGGAGTGAGAGAGAGCCTGTAGAGTGCAGCAGTGAGAGGACCCTGTGACAACATTGTATTTATTTATTTTTTGGAAGAAGCTGACAAATCCCCTATAGCACATAACTTGGCTGTAGAAGGTTACAATTTTGATACGTTTCAGCATTCCAGGAGAGACGAGAACAGGGATAGTAAAAATGTTGCAATCTTCTGAGGGTGAAATGATTGTTGCGACTAACTTTTTTTTCTTCAGACAGCCACAGTATTCTACATCTGTGTTCTGTTCCCTTCCTCACCCCGGGTGTAACTCCCTCTTCAATTCCTATCACCCGCCACTTCCCCCATTCTGCATGTCTCCTGTTTGTAAGGGGGAGGTAAGATCAGGGTAAAGGGAGAAGCTCTGAAACTGTGTAACCTTCCAAGGGACAGGAGACTGCTTTACTAAATTTAGACAACCAACTATAAGTTTTCCACAACTGTCCTATTCCCAGCTGGGACCTTTCCAATCCTCCCCTCCCTTGCCTCTGCCTGCATAGTCCTAGGACCATGGCTGCTGGCTGAGAAATGCAGACACGAGGGTACAATGATTTTTTTCCTTAATCTATTTTTAAAAGTGCTTTTAGAAGCTGCATGCATGATGATGGCGTTTAACCAGAAATCAACAGAACAAGTGAGTTATAACCTTGTCTTGCTTGAGAACTGTGTGCGTGTGTGGAATGGAGAGCAGAGTGAGGGCTGGATGGAGGGAGAAAGTTGGAGGAGTCTGGTAAGGGGACGGGATGTGACAATGCTGAGGTTTCAGCACTTCTGATTCAGACTCAGAGTCATAACAATGCATGAGAGGAAAAGTCAGTGTACAGTAATTCAAATGCCCTGTATCTTAAAACCCAGCATTTAGCATCAGAGCAAGATGGGATAATGGTGGGGAGGATGGGGATCTGTTGTACTTTACCAGCCTTGGGGTCTGGTTCCTGCTGTGGCTTGGGGGACACCTCAGTTTCATCAGGGGGCTTCCTCAACTGGCCTCTCCAGGTAGAGGTGCTGGATCACATGCTGCTTGTCTTCTGGGGCATCCCCCAGGTCCCTGCTGCCTCCTGGCCCTGGCAGCCCATTGGACAAGGTGGGGATTGTGAGCCACTTCAGGCTGTGTATGTGGAGCACTTGACAGCATCTAGTCAAGCTCCTGATAGAAGGGGTGTGTATGACAAGTCTGCTGAAGTGACTGTGAGTCTTCGGGCTTACTGAACAGGAGCCTCAAGTGCTTAATGTGGCTGAAATGAAGCCAGAGTCCTCTGAATGCCCTGCTCCTACCTCCATGAAATTTCCCTCTGGAGGTGAATCTTCCTGCTGCTCCAGGTGAAGTTGTGTGGAGGATGATGTATGCTGATGTGATACTCATGTGGTTGCCAGACTAAGTGGCTGCTCTAAACTGAATCCATTATCCCCTGCACTAATCTGTAAAGAGAGCAGCGGAAAGCTCTTCTGATTCTGATGTGGTCAGCACAGCATGCTGTTACTGATGGAAAAAGGAGGACAGGAACCTTTATAGATCAGGTAAGGGTCAGGAAGAAAAGGGTTCAGTGCATTGTTGGGACTACTGAAACTCAAGACCTCCTACATGCCCCTTACCCCCATCCACTGCAAACCAGCACAGGTATGGGGCTGTGCACGGACAAAGTATGTCTACACTACACTTAACTACCATGCTGGCACAGCTGTTGCACTACAGCTGTGTCTCTGTAGCGCTTCAGTTGGACACTACCGATGGCGATGGGAGGGGTTCTCCCATCAGCACAGGTAACCCACTTTCCCCAAGAGGTAGTAGTTAGGTCGACGGAAGAATTTTTCCGTTGACCCAGCACTGTCTATAACGGTGTCTCTCATGGGGGTAGATTTTGCTGATTGTAAATTCCCAGTGTAGACCAACCCTAAGGCATGTACTCACCCATATCCCTCAGGCGTGCTAGCTTGCCCACCCTCTACTAGCCTTCAGGCATGTGCTTCTGGGGTTTAGGTGTGGACCATCGTGGGATTATGGCATAGCTCTGGACATGTACGCGAATACAATTGCTAGTATAGATGTACCCTTGGCAAATGTTTTTCCCGGCATGCTCAGTAAGGTGATTTTTTTCTGTTGTTCTTGCACTCACTCCTCCTCCCCCATCAATACTTTTTATCACTTTCCCTCACTTGCTTGGCGTTTGCTCTTGTTTGTAACTCTTATTAAATAACCTGTGCTTTGCCTTTACTGTGTGTTCCTAGCAGCTCTGCAGTTACATTGTCACTTCCCAGAGCCTTTTTCTTTGTCAACTTTCTGTTGAGATCTTTACTTCTAAGTAGTCCAGCATCTGCTCTGCTCTTTTGCACTGGGAAGCTTCTCCAGTTCAATTTCATCTCCTGAGTTCTGCATGTTGTACAGTCCCCCCAGAATATTCTTTCCATCACTTTGTTTGTCTTCGGTTATCTGCCAATGCTCGTCTGTCTTCGCCAACATCTTCAACTCATGTGTCACATTCACTTCTTCTTCCTTGCAATACAATCCCTGTATTGCATTTCTCCTCACATACTCTTCTGCTTCTTTATATTGTTCATTTATCCAATTGTTTGTGTCTCTTTGCTTTCTGTGTTATCTCTCTGGTCAACATATTGTACTTAGCTTTTAGACTTGCATCTTTTAGCTTTCTATACTTGTCACTCAACTGCAGCATATCAGCTGTAATCCACCTTGGTTTCTCCATTTTGTCCTTGTAGCACAACACTCATAATCCCATTTTTACACTGCTTTGTCTCTTAAACATTCATTTCTTCTTTCACCAGAGACACGTTTTTTCTGCACAGCTTCCTTGTATTCTTTTCTGATATCTGACTCTTTCAATTTGTCCATGTCATGTATCTCATTTTTCAGGACTTTTTTTTGATTGTTCTCAGGCCCAACCTCATTGATGCCAACACTAATTTATGATCTGATCTGATATTGGCTGCAAATGATCTGCATGACAATACACTTGATTTCTATGTGCGATTCACAAGCATAAAGTCTATCATGCTTTTCGTTTGCCCGTCTGGTGATATCCAAGTCTTCAGCTTTCTTTGTTGAAACAGCATATTCATTATAACCAGGTTGTTGTTCAGGCACAAATTGAATAACTTTTCTCCTTTCATTTTTTTTCACCAAGTTCAAATCTGTCTGTTGCTCCTGCTCAGGAATTCCAGTCCAATTCTACTTTTGCATTAAAATCTTCCATCACCAGTTACACTTCTTCTCTTGAAACTCTTGTGTTACTTTTTGTAGATCATTATAAAAGTCATCACTTTCAATGTAACTGTCCTTTTCCATATCTGGAGCCACTTAATATTCCTACTGGGTGGTTGTATATATGGAGGTCATCACATTGTACCTCCTCTACTAGCTGAAATTTAGGACATAGAAGTGATGTAACTTTATTATTGTCACTGGACAATTGTAGGAATGTCATTCTATTTCTGTACTAGATGATTTTATATAAGACTCTATAGGACTTTGTCCAGGTGCTTTCTGTAATGTTAAAAATAGTTGGTTTTACTCATCTTTGTTATAATTGCTTGGAAATTTGAAACCAAAATCTGCTTCCTTACTAAATATTTTTTTCTCAGTGTGATATGCATGCAAATTGTTTTGTTGTGGTATGACTACCCCTGAATACAAATTCTTTTATCGTGGAGCTACCTCAAAATGCCATCAGTCATATGGTATTTTTTTTTTTAAATAATCCTTGGATAGGATTCCCACTTATTTCTCACTCAAAAGCTAACATTGCAGTGGCTTGTCCTTCTGGCTGAAGAGGTCCTGACAATGTCATGCCTGCATACAAGGTGATCAGGTTAAACATAAATTTCTCCCTCTCAAAGGGAACTATATGGTTTTAAATAAGCATTTTGCTATGTTGAAAGCATACTATATGCAAATACACGTCCTTTTAAATTGGTCCCTCAGTAATGTAAGAGTTCATGCCATACTGTAGATTTTGGGTATCTGCATTTTAATGAGGACAGAGTGCAAGCTACACAGAGGCTTCAGCTAGCTTGATTGGTGGTTATAAAACAACTAAGGAGCTGTGTGTGCAGATCCTCCATCTCATAAGGAATTGATTTGTAGGTACTAATATATTTCCTTTCACTAAAATAAATGCTATTTTTCCAATGTGAGCTCATTCAGTTCTCTGTTTACTACAGAAGATAATCTAGTATTGCTTAGAAATAGAAAGCCCGGCAATTTTTTTTCCCCTGACACAGCATGCAGGGTAGACTCAGCCTATTCTCTTGCTTTTGTTGTAGGGGCCAGTATTGCTTATGTTGTATAGTATGTACAGGCAGCTTGTGGGGGGGAAAAGTTGTTACTTAAGAATGCTCTGGACCATCTATTCCTATTCCTTGTATCTTTTCAATGGGAAGATCTGGCACATTGCACTGATCTATCAAAGTATATCCCTTACAGATATCTACATGGTGGTATGAGAATACAACCCATACAAAGGTAGCTTTGAAAAACATAAGGCTCCCACCCTGTGAGGAAAAAGGAGCCGCTTGCTAATTCAAACTAGTTTATGGCTCTTTAGAACAGAACACTATTTAGGAACCTAAATATGGACTTAAGTGCCTAATTTCAGGTTCCTGCTTTTAAATGTCTTTACCTAAATCCCTTAGCTGGCCACTCTAGCAGACTCATTAACCACTTATGTGGACCAGCCAATAGAGAGGGGAAATTACCTAGACTCACCTAGAACTAGATTTTTGCAAAGCGCTCGGGACCAATTTTGCAGTACTCACCTTTCACAGTCAGGGCCAAATTTTTTCAAAGGAGCCAGGCTCCCATTTAAGCTACTCAGAAATGGCCAGATTTCCAAAACTGCTCTGTCTCCTATGCACTCCTAATGCACTGAGTTCCTCTGAAACATGGGCATAAGTGATAGAGAGGTAATGAGCAGCTGCAACTCCCAATGATATCAAAGGGAGATGGAGCAGCCCTGCAATTTGCAGTTAAGCGTCCTATAGGACCATAGCTGATTTGTTGTAACATTTCTGGTAGGGCCCAAGGCCTCTGGCAGGGGTTTAAAGAGCAGAGCTTCCTATACTTGAGCATTGGGGGGTAAAGCCCTCTATGTAGGCATGGCATGATGGAGGGGTGGCCGGTCCAAATTGGAGTGGCATTGCAATCCCATGTGCCAGATTGAAACACCACTCTAATTTTGGGGTGGTTGGCCAGGCAGCCTGCACCCCCCTTCTGAGTAAAATTCTGATTGCACCCTAGCTCAAACACTGGTGGGGCAGGGCCTGCTTTCTAGAATACTGGTGGGACCTTGGGCCCATGGCCCATATACGTATAGGGTCTGATCTGAAGTCAATGGGAATCTTTACACTGAATTCAATGGGTTTTGGATCAGGCCTTTAAAGAGCAACTATCCCCATGTGAATCCTGAATATTGCCCTGATGGCTGGGATGCTTTTGCTATCTCAACAGCTAGGGAAGACACTTGTGGTATCTCCCTGAGACAGTGGGGTCCCTCCCAAACTCCTAGATAACATTCATATACCCTGTCACATCAACATACAAACGCTAGAGATTTAATAAAATAGAATATCATATCCTAGAATATCAGAGTTGGAAGGGACCTCAGGAGGTCATCTAGTCCAACCCCCTGCTCAGAGCAGGACCAATTCCCAATTTTTGCCCCAGATTCTTAAATGGCCCCCTCAAGGTTTGAACAGATGTGACAGTAGATATGATCATTGTGAAGCTTTTAAAAGCTGGTGTTCTTAATATGGGTAGTGGGAAAATATCTGCCCTTTCTGTGAATGTGGGACATATGAAAGCAGCCAGCTGGGCCGTCCCAGGCTGTAAAGCCCTCTAGCATTCTTATTTATACGTATTTTAGTTGGGAATGCCTTCTTTGGGACTGAATCAGCTCCTTCTTTGCATGATCATGGCTGGTCCAGTTTCATATGGGAGAAAAGAGATGGAATTAATCTCCACAACAAATGTAAGGGGGGGAAAATTCTACACTCTTCTTCTGCGAAATAAAATGTTCAGCTGAGTGAATGAGTGACTGACAAATATTCCTGTGCTTTGAGTGCCAAGTGGATTCTGAGTTAAGTTGCAGACTGATATCACTGTCCTCCTTGCTAGATGTCTTCCGGGAGATTGCATCTCTATTAAATATTTTCCAAGCAAGTCAGGTTAATAAAAGCATCCTTATTTTAGAATTTAAAGAAGTCTACTTGTGTATATCAAAGCAATTCAGTTTAGCAGCTGTGCACTGCATGTCTATGGCTTAGGAGAGTTAAATATCTGCAGACCAAGAATTGGAAATTTGAAGAAGTAATACAAGGTTGTATAACATGGTAACACTCTCTCTCTCTCTCTCTCTCTCTCTCTCTCTCTCTCTCTCTCTCTCTCTCTCTACATAATGAGCTGCTGGGCTACAGATGTAGAGACTGGAGTTTAATATTTGATTACAGTGCCCTGAAATCTGTGATTCCCATAGAAACAAAATTAGTCTGTTTTTTCAAAAAGTGACAGGTCTCTGACTTGTTAGAGCAGGCAGGATAACATCTGAGAGTAAATTTTTAAAACGGCAATATTTAAAATGAACTCTCATAAGATGAGAGATATATAGGCATCTGGGGATGTTAGAAGTGAAGAGATGTAATAAGCTTTTCTGAATTATTTATAAACCATTTATCAGAATTAGCCACAGATGGGTCAAAGAAGCAGTGTGCAAATCCATATCCACCTCAGGGTTCTGCTAGTATGACAGTTTAGTACAGAATAGTGTGAGAATCTGGGGTTTAGTTTTGATGGCACTGAAATCTTGCAAGCTCCTCTCATGAGACTTTGGCCTCAAATGGCAGAAATCATGCATAGTCGGCTATCTTTTTTTTTTTTCATTAGATTTCCGTCACTTGGCTGTATCTCTATCAGAGGTAGAAAAAGAGGTCTCTTCCAGTTATGGAGCTAACCCAGAACTAAAATATAAGAAAATGGAAGCTTTGGAACTTGGGATTTGAACTGACAACCCCTGAAATGTGGCAGTACAGTATTCAGATTTGATGTTCTGGTTTAGACCCTTCTCTCACATTGATTTGAGGAAGAGAGGAGAAATGGAAGACAAAGTAATGGCATTTTAGTAGGTATGTGAGCAAACATTGTTTAAGTTTCTTTGTGTGTGTGTGAGAGAGTGTAACTCGGTGGGTTTGTGTTGCAGAATGAAAGTGTTGGTGACTAACACTTTCATTGTCCCTTAGAAAGCTCATCTCCCCTATCATGAAGAAAATGTCAAGGCACTGCCTTGCTAGTGAATACACCTGCTTCCTAATGACAATTTAAGCTTTGGCTCCAATATGATTCTAGTGGAAGGTTCAGTTATATCCCATTTATTCAGAATAAAATACACCTTGCTTGAGGCATCCAATAACTTTCTATTTTTCTCTCATTCTGCAGAGGAAAATGGGAACTCTGAAATGATTACGTTTTAAATCCTTTTGAGGAGGTGGGTGTGGGTTTTGTGTGGGTTTTTTTTTTTTTTTGGTCCTGCAATGGATCCTGCTGCCAATATTTAGTCCTTTATTCTGGTAAAACTTCAACTGACATCAATGGGAATTTTAAGGATTTAGGATTATGCCTGTTACATTAAATCTGTCTCTGATATCATATGTTACAATATGTCCACTTAAACATTTCACCTCTCATGTCCACGTACATTCAAGGTACAATCCTACAGGGTTAAAAAAAAATGCAAGGAGCTAAAAACTATTGAAAGTGATTTCATATTGTCAGGAATCAGGCAGACCAAGTCTCCAGGCAACCTATCAAGTGCAGCCTGCCAATAGTTGGCTGCCTAATTGATTGGAAGAGGCAGCCAACCAGCTCTTAAGTCCAGCAGCAGTTCAGTGGTTGCTCAAAGGATTTTCTCATGAGTGTGATAGTACCTATGCCTGCTTGTTCCCAGTCCTACTCCTGCCTTTGACCCAGCCCTGCTCCTGCCTTAAGTCACTCCAGGTAACCTGGTCCTGTCCTTGGGCTCTGATTCCTGACTTGGGCTACGATCCTTGGATCAAATTTTGATTCCAGCTCTGACCCTTAACTCTGGCATCTGGCTCCTGAGTCTGGCTCTAATCCCTGGGCACAACTGCCCGTGTTTCAGTCACTGACACTGTAGTTTTTAAGCCACATTCCTGCCACCCTCTTAACATGCCTATTTTATGGTATATATGAACTCTTCTTAATAGATCATGTAAATGTACATGAAAAAGAAACAAATGGATGAAGTAAAGGAATTAATGAGAACTGTAGTAGTAACCTGGTTTAAGAGGAATGCAGTTTAAATGAAATATTCTGGTGAAATTTACAATTTAATAATTTGCTTGAACTATGACATGGTAAAATGTATACAAAATTTATTTAAACCCTATTTTAATAGACATCTTCAAACCAACCAACCTGTACTTTATGGTTTGTTAGCTCTGTTTTATAGAATAATAAAGTGTGGGTGTGGAATTTGAGTCCTTTATTGTTGAGCATACACTGTTCCATTAAACCCTTCAATAACCAATATATAGGAAAAGACTAAGACTTCCATGGAGCATGTGTGCTTTTCATGATGGTGGTGATTAAACCCAGAACATGTCACAATTTCTGCAATGGAAAAAGTAGACTGTGCTACAGATCTGAGCTCTATGGAACATTAGCAGCAGCTGATGATGGGTTGGAGAGAAATTAGACAGTAAATGAGTAGCAAGATAACTGAGGCATAATGCCAAATATGTGAGAGTTTACATGCCTCTTCCATAAGAGCTAGTGAACTAATGAACTATAGTATTAAATATAACACACACAAAAGTCTAACAAGGAAACTCTTCCAGTGTCAGAACTTCTCATAGTGTTGTTTATCATCCTACAGAGCAGCCCCAGAAGTATAAGCTCTCTGAAGCTGAGTGCGTCATTTAGGGAGACGGGTATTAAATCACAGGTGAAAGCTGGGATAGCATAGCATGTTCATAATATGGCAATGAACTGGGAGCTAACAAGGAGAGAGCTGTCAAATGGTGAAGACGACATTAGCAGTGGATAATTGACAGTAGAATGAAAGACATAAATGGGTAATAAAATTCCTGCTATGCACCTGTATGGTGTGTGTGGGGGAATACAAACTCCCTTCCTGCGTGCCAAATATGCCCCCATTCCATGCCCTTTTATTGAAATCACCCTTTCTTACCTATTGCTTTCTCACAACTTTCCAGCTCCCAGACATAAAATGTTCAGTTTTATGCTTTATCTCTTATTATTTTGGATTTTTATTTACCTGACTCAGATTATAAAAATCTCCAGATTGTGGTATGTCCCTTTTATATGTTTGTAAATTGCTGTTTACATCTATGACCTTCTAGTGATCATCCTCGTAACACCTTGACACAATCTATGGGAGTCACAATCCAGATTTGAGCAGAGAGTTTTACTTAGAGTCGGCAGCTACATATTTGTAAGGAGATGGGTGGACTAAAGGACTGATTTAAACCTATAGAAGTAAGAGGGAATCTTTCCATTGTCTTCAATGGGCTTTGGATCCTGAGTATCTAACTCCAGATCTTTGCATTTCTAATTTGTATCAAGGTGTCTTTTCCTAGGGTTGAACATGTCTTTTCATCAGTCATTGTGTCAATTCAGAGACCTACTTTAACATGTAGCAGACTTGTCTGCTACCTTTTAAGGTTACTAGTAGAAAACTTCCTAAGGACTCTTCTGTCTGTAGTACTGTGCGTAGCTTGTAAGTGGCATAAATTGCCAGTGATATTTTGTAGGATTGTACAACTACATTTTAATCTGATCTCTGAATTACATCTGCAAGTTTTGAGTGTGCCTGTTTGTATGCACAAAACTCCTTATGTTTATAGCTTCCCAGTGCAGGGTTTGTCATTTCAGAAGACAACATTGCCGTCAGTAGAAAATTAGTATGCCTAATTTTTCCCCTCACTCTCTAACCCTTTGTTTTTATTTCTAATATGACCATCAGCATTGTATCTATTCACCATATTGATCTTTTAAACTTGCCTAAGATTAATTTAGGATTTGGTGAATGGTTGCTATCCTAAAGTCAGAATGCTCAAATCTTAGAGCAGGATATGAGTATTCCCCCAATGACTTCAGTAGGATTTACTTGTAACAGGACATGGGAGAATAGGGCTCTAGGCATTGTGTATTTTCACTGACAAAGGTTTTTCTACAGAAAATTAGAGTAAGTTGTATAAAAAAATTTCCGATCTAAAAAAATGACACAAGGCAGATGGGAATATAGTTAACTTTTTGTAGTGAGCAGATTTACTATTGGTCTATTGAAATTTCTCAGTAAAATGTAGATATAATTAAAATAAAAAGAAAAGGAGTATTTGTAGCACCTTAGAAACTACCAAATTCATTTGAGCATAAGCTTTCGTGAGCTATAGCTCACTTCATCGGATGCATACCGATTAGCTCACTCAAATAAATTTGTTAGTCTCTAAGGTGCCACAAGTACTCCTTTTCTTTTTGCGAATACAGACTAACACGGCTGCTATTCTGAAACCTATAATTAAAATGTTACTTTTGTATTTTAAAAAAAAATTGTAATGAGTTTGAGGGATATTTATTTATTTGGTCCATTAAAATTGCTTCAGGGGCTTCTACAACAGCACTTTGTCCTCTTGAATATCATTAGAACTGATGGAGATTAATACTTTTGTCTCCATGGCAATGTGGTCCTATATTTCCTTTTTTCCTGGGTACCGGACAATTGACATAATTATGTGTACATGGTGGACTGTGTGTTCTGTTTTACTATTAATAGCCTCAGGCAAAACCAAATGGCTGAAATGTCATTGCTCTCCATTTTGTTTGAAATAAGTTCTTAAATTTGAAAGAGTGGGATGTAGAAGGGCTTAAGCCTAAGGAGAGCCATAGTACTAAGGTATATGTACAGTATATAGTTTGCTTTCTCCATTGAACTTCCCTGGATTGGTTTAGACAAAATCTAATCCTTTTGTGAAGAGGAATTTAAATGCTGGATAGAAAATTGAAAAAACAGAAATCCTCTCTCCATACAACTGGTATGGTGGTGCAAGATTTGCCCATGCTGCCTCACCTGTGATGAACAACCTAGAATGATGTTTCCCAGGGGTACCCAGGATTGTGAGGCACCTCACTACCATCTATCCTTAGTGTGAGGAACCCTCGTCTGTGCCTGCTGGAGGTCTCCAGTGACCACAGTGACTCCAGTGGCCACAACCAACACAAGCACTCCCTTTTAGACCTAAGCGGGCTCTGCTGTCTCTCTCCACAAGCTAGAAGAGGGAACACTCCAGTCCTCGAGCCCTCTGAGCATCTCCCTGGAGAGTCCAGCCCCTGTTCCACTGATACTTGCAGTATTTGCAGATTTGCTGCTCCCAAAGAAGCAGTGACGCCAGTTTACCAGTTACACCTTAGATCAGCACTTGTACTTGTTTTCCCTACAAAAATGTCTAAGTTTTATTCAATAAGGTATAGAGATACAAGTAATAGCAAGTAGAAATATTCATAAGGCACATTCTAGAACCTAGACTTCCTTAATTAGATACTTTCATGTCTTATAGAGCAAAGCTCAACCAAGTTCTTCCTGCCTTTTACAGCCAGACTTGACTGTGATCTTCTGTTCCTGAGACACTGACAGCTTGTCTCCTTGGTGAAAGGACCAGGGTCTCTGTTGACAGCCCCAGATATATTAACAATCCATTGTTCTATTCATTAACAGGAAGCTCCCCTGCTGGTTCCTATGGCTCTCCTCTCTTGTTGATGTCGCTATCTCCTGATGAGCCTTAGGCTCAGTATACAAATAGACCTGCATTCTGAGGTGGACAATACCCACTACACATTGACCAAAAAGCAGGTAAGTGTTTGTACCACTTGTTTGAAAGGAACATTCCTGAGGTATATCACCTCCTGGTCACCTGCCTTAAGAACATCATTTTCAGTAAAGCCACAACTTCTTAAATATTATCTGTGCATACATTTGCAGTGACTATGATGACAAGTTGACTACTGTCTCTTGTTAAAGACCTCATAATTCATTAGAGGGTGGCATATTATGCATAGATCTGACCCAGGAGATCTCTGTAAAACTCTGTGCATCCCCTGTGCTCTCTCCCTGCTGGCACCAGGGGTTCATGGGGCTACACCTAGCACTATGGTAACATTCCAAAGTTGCTTGGCAATGAACTCAAACACTGGGATTTGGCAACAGCACTTTGATCATTGCCAAGCAAGCAATTGCATCTTTCCACAAGCCAGCTTCTGTGCAAGCTAGCTAAAAGAACCAATCTCAGGTAACTACTGAGAATGCTCATAGATGATGACAGTTGGGCATGGTTTTCTGTTCTCCCATGCTTGGAGTGTGTGTAGTGTTGTGTTTTTTGTTTTTTTTGTTTTTTCATTGCAGATGATTTTTTTTTTTCTTCAAGATTTCTGTCTTTAAACTTTCCTCTTTATAGGCCAAATTATGAGAGATGCTGAGCATTTGTAACTCCCATTAACCTGCATGCTCCTTAGTAAGAATTTTATTTTGCAAGACATTTGATTATTAGAGAATTCAGAACCAAAGACCTCTCTACAAACACTGGAAAAATGTAAGGCACAAAGGAGGCAATAGAAATATTTAGGGTGACCCAGGGCAGAAAAGACAGAAATACTATGTAAATATTTTGGGTAGAGCTGGTTGAAAATTTTCAAACTTCAATGAAATTTTGAATTTCAGAAAAAAAGGGAAAAAAGTTCATTAAGTTTTCCTTTTTTCCCCACCCAAAACTTGAAACTGTATCCAAAATTTTAAGCTCTCCCCAGCTTGCACAAACATGGGCTAGAAGTTCATGTAAAACTTAAAGTATTCAATCTCCAAGGCCCACTTACTCCATTTCCCACAGCCCAACTGGTGGGCCTTACTCATATGCCTTCACTTTTGCAGTCCTCAAAGGTGCAGAGGACCCCATGAATCTTATCCTGGTTCCCTCCTGGATACTTGGGGGTTGGCTAGAATGCATCCTTAATCTGGCATATCTGGGACATAGGCCCAATGTCCCCCAAATCCACAAGAAGGATTTACAGAGGAGCTAGCTGATTGCTCAGCTCTGCTATCTAGTAGTTGATGGAGCATTTTCAAGCTGCTTATGCAAAAACCAGGCCTGCAGGGATCATTCACCAAAGCTGTTTGGTTTCATATAATCCTGGGAGTAATTAAATCAAATTGGGCAAAGGAAAATTTAGACTAAACATCAGGAAAAATATCCTAAATGGAACAGAATGTGAAATAACCTCCCAAGGGTATGGGGGTAATCTTGTTGTTTGCCATGGAATGCATCCGATGAAGTGAGCTGTAGCTGTAGCTCACAAAAGCTTATGCTCAAATAAATCTGTTAGTCTCTAAGGTGCCACAAGTACTCTTTTTCTTGTTGTTTGAGACATTTGAAATGGGATTGGTCTGGAATAGATTATGAACAGTCCTGCAATGGCAGACAGATAGACTAAATGGGCTAATAGGTCTCTTCAATTACTGATGCCTCTAATTCTAGGACGGAGTCATCTCAGAAATCAGTTCTCTTCAGATGTGCCTGAATACCTGCCAGTCACAGGCATCCTCTGAGTTTTCTTCTTTACTGTGACTTTCATTAAGAATAGTTTTTGCCTAGCTCTCTTACAGTGAGTTAGATCAATGGATTAGGTATCAAGGCCATGGTTCTTCAACTTTTTCTTTAGTGGAGCACTTCCTAAGAGAGAGATCCTGTGAAGGGCACTCTGCCAATGCTGTGCTTTGTTCTCAAACCATTTCACTCTGCAGCCCAAAGGGCTCTGTGCATCGCTGATGGTCCACAGACCACAGTTTGAGAATCGGAGTGCTGAAATCAATGAACACCTATAGGAGAAAAGTGTTTCTTACTACTTCAGGAAGAATTCTAGTTGAATCACAAACACACAAGATAATAGTGCTAAGGTTAATGACTTTAAGGATTAACGAGTGAAGATAAATGATGATTTGATTTATGGTAATTGTTTAAGTGAATTCCTCCTATTTCTGTGACATGTCCAATTTATGGACTATACAATACAAATGACAGAACATGCAATTTGCCAAAAAGCATGGCATGGCATGGCATGACATGACTTCAGTCAGAGCAGGAGTAAGGTTTAAAGGCCCCAACCCTGCAATTGGCTCCAAGAGGGCAGATGCTTCTGTCCATGCTGTGTTCCACTGACTTCAGTGGGGATTGGCACAGGTTCCAAATTCTTTCTAGGCATATCCAGCTGCAAGATCAAGGGCTGAGTTTTCTAAAATCTTATTTAGACTAGTGGTTCTCAACCAGGGGTACACGTATCCTTAGGGGTATGCAGAGGTCTTCCGGGGGTACATCAATTCATCTAGATATTTGCCTAGTTTTACAACAAGCTACATAAAAAGCACTAGCAAAGTTATACTGACAATGTGTTTTGTTTATACTGTAAAATTTCATACATACAAGGATTTGTTTATAATGCTCTATATACTGTACACTGAAATGTAAGTACAATATTTTATATTCCAATTGATTTATTTTATTATAGGGTAAAAATGAGAGTTAGCAATTTTTCAGTAATATTGTGCTGTGACACTTTTTTTTGTCTGATTTTTGTAAGCAAATGGTTTTTAAATGAGGTGAAACTTGGGGTACACAAGACAACCACATTCCTGAAAGGGGTACAGTAGTCTGGAAAGGTTGAGAGCCACCTGTTTAGACTATAATCTCTTTGGAGCTGGGAGTTTGACTTCAATGGAGATCTAATTGTAGGGTCAGGATAGATTTTTTTTTTTTTATTTTCCAAAGCTACATGAATTATAAGGTTACACTGACTTTTTTTAAGTGTCATTAGTCTTGTTAAGGTTCATAATGACTGGGAGCAGGAAGTGTGATAGTGTATTATCAGCACTGGGCAAATGTGTTCTATTAAAATAATAGGGAATTTGCTGACATCTAATTCACTCAGATGAAGTTTTACGTTTATTTTATGAACACTATTTCTTTGCTGCATGTTATAAGATCTCATGAGATAACATTCTAATTTCACTGGGAATTCAAATCTTGCAATTAAAACAAAATAAATTAATACAAATGTAAGTGGGATGGGGCATTTTAACTGTCTCCTTTCTTTTCCCATTTAACTGCATACATTTCTTAGACTAGATTAAATTATATCTATCTGTGTACAGAGAGTGTGTGTGTGTGTGTGAGAGAGAGAGAGTGAGAGGACACACACTATATAGATATAGTATCAGAGGGGTAGCCGTGTTAGCCTGGATCTGTAAAAGCAGCAAAGAGTCCTGTGGCACCTTATAGACAGAAGTATTGGAGCATAAGCTTTCGTGGGTGAATACCCACTTTGTCAGATGCATGATACTGTATATATCATGATATAGATCACCATGATATTTGAAAACCACAATTTGTAGCAGATACACCTACCTCACTTTCTCTAGGGCAGGCATTGTAATTCACATTACCTAAGCAAAAATAATTTTAATTCACATAGATGAAAACGTATCAATGCATTGAACAAAAATCTTGTCTGCTCAGAATAACTAAATGCCTTTTTCATTGTGAAGAAAGTTCAAATCAATGCTCATTTAAATCGAGTGGTCAGAATACTGGTATAGAGAATGGTTGAGCTGGACATAATGCAGCGTGTGGCCCTTATCACCATAGATGCAACGTCTGCGGTCCATGATATGCAAATTTTAGGGGTGAAATCCTGGCCCTATTGTAGTCCAATATGAGCTTTGCTATTGACTTCAATGGGGTCATGATTTCACCTTCTATGTGGAGACAAACATAATCTTTCCTGTTGTAACATGAAACTTGATAATTAAATATGGAAAAAATGCCCTCTCTCCTTCTGCCTTTAACATTCCTCCCCATCTCTCCTCTCCTTGTCCCTCTCCCCCCACTCTTTTGCTTTCCCATTCAATATTGTCCGTCGCTCCCTTCCTTTTTCCATATGCTCAGGCTCCCTACCTCATTCTCTTCACCATCTCCCCTTTTATAGATACACAAACAATCAAATCAAATAAAATAAACAAACGTCATCTCCACCATATTGAACTAATGTGACATCAGTGATTGCTCCTATTAGTTAAAATTTAAATTGAAATGGAACCAAGAGGCCGACTGGCTCGGGGCTCAATTGTGCTAGGTGCTGTGCAAACATACAGCAAATGTCAGTCCCTGCCCCATAGAACTTATCATCTAAAACAGTGGCTCTCAACCTTTCCAGATTACTGTACCCCTTTCAGTAACGTGATTTTTGTCTTGTGTACCCCAAGTTTCATCTCATTTAAACTACTTGCTTACAAAATCAGACAAAAAAGACAAGTGTCACAGTACACTTACTGGAAAATTTGCTTACTTTCTCATTTTTTACCTTATGGTTATAAAATAAATCAACTGAATATAAATATTATACCTTCATTTCAGTGTATAGTATATAGAGCAGTATAAACATGTCATTGTCTGTATGAAATTTTAGTTTGTAATGATTTTGCTAGTGCTTTCTATGTATCCTGTTGTAAAACTAGGCAAATATCTAGATGAGTTGATATACCCCCTGAAAGACCTCTGAGTACCCCCAAGGGGTACCTGTATCCCTGTTTGAAAACCAGTGGTCTAAATCAGTGGTTCTCAAAGCCAGTCCGCCACTTGTTCAGGGAAAGCCCCTGGCGGGTCGGGCCGGTTTGTTTACCCGCTGCGTCTGCAGGTTCGGCCGATCGCGGCTCCCACTGGCTGCGGTTCACTGCTCCAGGCCAATGGGGGCTGCGGAAAGGGCGGCCAGCACGTCCCTTAGCCTGCGCCGCTTCCCGAAGCCCCCATTGGCCTACAGCGGTGAACCGCGGCCAGTGGGAGCCGCGATTGGCCGAACCTGTGGATGCGGCGGGTAAACAAACCGGCCTGGCCCGCCAGGGCTTTCCCTGAACAAGTGGCGACCGGCTTGGAGAACCTCTGGTCTAAATGACTCTGCTTATATATTGAATCCCATCTCCCTCAGCTGTCATGTGAATTCCAGTGTTCCAGTGCCTAGAACAATGGAGTCTTGATTGCTGGGGACTTGGACAACAACAATTTTCCTGTATTTGTGTCAATCTTTACTTGATGTTATTTAGTCTCTTTTTCCCCTACCTCTTTTCTCCTTTTTCTGTCCCCACTTTTCCTAGCTCTCTACACATTATTCTTTTGCTCTTCCCTCCTCCTTTTAAAAGCATTTTCTTCATCTTTTCTCCTAGTTTCCCCCCCCCCCCCCCCCAATCTTTCCTCTGTCTCACCTTTCCCTCTTTATTTCTTGGTTACAGGCGAGATTGGCTACAGCTCTGCTTCTGAAATCAGCAGCTCATTCCCTCAGACCTGGCAGGAAAGCTGACAGTGAATGTTGTCGTTCTACTCATCATTTTCACCCTGCAGCTCTCTATCAACTTGAAAGAGCTCTGTGCATACAGGAGGCCTCAGTTAATTTCTTTTTCAGCTGCTGGTGACTTAGCAGGAGATCATCTGTGTGTGGCTGTTACACAGAATGGAACAGTGGAAATGAAAGTAAGTTGACCTACTGGATCACTAAAGTGTGCCAAGTATGTATGTTTTATTCACTCCTGTAACAGTGTGGTATTTTCTATATCGTTTCTGTGCACCCCTAGAATGGACAGGTGCTTAGAAATGATTAGGGTGAAAGCCTGTCTGGATTTTTCGCATTCACTTTCAGATCCCAGTTCATCAAAGTGTTGTACAGCCTGATTCAGAAAGATACTTAAACACATGCCTAACTTTAAGCATTTGGAATACTTCCATTGATTTAAAATGAGTTCTGTCTCTTTCACTAACAGAAGTTGATCCAATCCCATATTGTCAACTCTAATATCCTGGGAACAGCATGATACAATAACACTGCAAACATACTTAAAATTAGGCATGTGCTCAAGTACTGTCCTGAATCAGGATCTTATTGAATTTGTACTTGCACACAGCTTAGTTTTTTCTGATCATAATAATACTGAAGATCCCCTGAATCATTCAGGCTTCAGTCTCCTTTATCTTCTCTTGATCCCATAAGTTTAACTAGGTGAAGGGACTCCTCTCTCATATGGAGCAAACTCAGATGCTGACCAGGAATACATTCCTGCTGAAGAGAAAGTTCAGATTCTTATGTTTGTGTATAGATATGAATGGAGAAGCTGCACTTCTGGCCATGCAATGCGTGTGTCATCCCTATTGCTCACAAATGTTAATGGATCTTCTCCTAGTAGAAGATTGTGTCAGAAAAATGCAGCATGAAGTATCATCAGCAGCTTGTTATTCCATGGCAGGGTGTGATGGGTGTACAACCCTAGACTGGGTAACAAGAATTAAGGGATTATTTTGGGCTCAGCCAGCCCCACCCTGCCACACTTGCAGCCAATGTGTCATCTGGTGGAAGAATGAAAAGATGGGGGAACAACTCATGTGGGGGCAGACATGCACTTCACAGCTCCAGCAGAGCAGGGGGAAGGCTGATTAGTCTCTGTTTCTGGGATGGGTCCTCCCTCAAGGAGGGCCTCTTTGGGGCAGTTGTGTCAGAGAGGAAAGTATCCCACTCTGCCCTGCATGGACCCTGGACATTGGTAATCCCTTCTTATTTTCTTGGTGTGGATTACCCCAGCAGGGAAAGCCTTGGACTGAGCTGGCCCAGTGGAGGTGGGGGATGGGAATAGGAAGTGGCCCAGGGCGGACAGCCTTAAGCAAGCCTCAGTTGCCAGACCATTGGTAGCCCAAAAGGCCCGGGTTTGAGCAACCCCTACCAACAATACTCTACGGTTCTGGATCATGGCTGTGATCACTAGGCCATGCTTCCCAACCATCCCCTAAGTGGGGACCATTACATAGATAAAATGGCTTTCTGTCAAGTTACAAGAGGCAAAGGTTAAAACATTTCAAATTCTCCTTCCATTGTTCTCCTTCCCTCTCTGCAGTCATTCCTTAAAGGCCCCCCCCCCCTTTTTTTTAGGCCCTCACAGATTTCCAGTGAACATGTCTGCTTTCTCATCTTAGTCAACCTTCTAGAACTTGAGTTCACTGGGAAGTGAACTAGTCTGAAGAAAGTCTGAAGATTTTGACCTTGATTACTTATATCTTTAAAGCATAGAGACTGCACTGCATATTCAGACTGCACTGGATTCTGTGACATGAGAGAATATGTGTATATGATACTTCAATAATTAATCTTATTACATTATAATTTCTGTAGCAGCTCAGATTGTTCTTAGTGTTTTAGAAACATTGAGGACCAGATTCTGATATACTGTTTAGGTTGCATAAAGCCTTACTCCACAAGAAGTTCCACTGACCTTACTAGACTAATCAGGAGTAAGAGGTATCCAACAAAATAAAGGATTAAGAATCTGTCCTTTATGAATAGCAGCTCACAGCATTCCTCTGAAGTAAATCAGCAGGTGTGAAGTCTACAGGTTGTCAGGTACAATTTCCCCCAGCATTCTCCTTCTAGCTGCATAGAATATGATCATGCAGAGGTGAACCTTTGCCTATAAAGAGAAATACCTGGTGGCATGGCTTGTCTGTACTTAAGCACAGCAGGACAATGGCAGTAATACAGCAGTAGGGCCTCACCACAGATCTTTTCACTTTAATCTCCAGGCAGCCTTGAAAATAAGAAAAACAAGATACTGCGGGTCCTTCTGGACTCGCACTCTTTTTGTTTTCTTTGTTCTCTCATTTGATATTTTGATGTTACATTTTGAATGAGATAAATATGAAAAACTAACATTTTTTGTTTTCTGAGCTAGTCTCAGTTGGCGTACCTTCCCAGGTGGTCAGTAGGCTTCACAGCCATCCAGACTGAGTTAGGTCACTCAATGTAAAAATACTGAGCAATCACTATTTCAGCTCTCATTACACTGACAAAGCTCCTTAAAACCAGACACTGCTGCTCTGTTTTATTGGAACAGACTGCTTATTCCAGCTGCTTCAGGTCACCTTCTCGCCTGCCTGCCTTGCACACTTTGTTTGGCTCTAATAAAATTTAACACTTGACATGCCCATGGGTGCCAGATTAGTATAATTTTTGGTGGTGCCCAGAATGGGTCCAAGCAGAGCTGTCCCATCCATCGTACGGACTAGGGCAACCGCCCTGGGCCCTGCTCTTTGGGGGGGCCATGCGCTTCAGGGAGACCTGGGGTCCAGGGCAGCCTGGGGGGTTAGTGGGAGACCTGGCGCAATCAGCAGCAAGCAACCTGGCCCTAGCTCACCCTTCTGGCTCCCAGTGTCACTCGGGAGGGGGCAGAAGCCAGAAAGAGGCAGGGCAGGGGCTTGGGGCAGAGCAGGGCCCGGAAGAGGTAGAGGTGGGGGTTTAGGGAAAGGGGTCGGGCAGGGGCAGGAAGGGGTGGGGTAGGGCCGGTGGCTCGCTACTGCCGGTGCCAGGTCCCCCGCTAACTGTGCAGGCCACCCTGGGCCTTGTGTCCCCCTGAAGTGAGGGGCCCCCCAAAGTGTGGAGCCTGGGGTGGTTTCCCACTCTGTCCTGTGGACGGGATGGCTCTGAAAATTTTAAGCTCAAACATTAGTGAAGCTGGGCCCACGTTCCTGAATATTGGTGGAGCACGGACACCACAGGCCCATATAACTTGCCATCTATATGCCTGCTCCCACATAAACTAATGGGACAATTCCTATTGATTTCAATGGGAATAGGATCAGGCCCTTTGAGTGTGTGTTTTTTTTTTTTTTTTTAATATACGAAGTGTTGTATCTTGTGTCATTTATCTGTACAAATCACTGAGAGTGAAAAGTGTATGGGTTTGAAATAATAAAAAAAAATGAGAAGCAAAGGGAAAGAAAAGCAATGACTAAATCTTGTAACTAAAGAACCCAACTACAATGTAAGTGTCTGCTGATTCCTTTTTTGGGTTCCCCTCCGTTCTTCCCACTTCCCTGCTTTGCATGATCTGGAGTGTAAATGGCTACGTTAAGTTTAATATTTATAAAAAGAAAAGGAGTACCCGTGGCACCTTAGAGACTAACAAAAAGCTTATGCTCTAATAAATTTGTTAGTCTCTAAGGTGCCACGGGTACTCCTTTTCTTTTTGCGAATACAGACTAACACGGCTGCTACTCTGAAACCTTTAATATTTATATGTACTTCCCTGTAGCCCTTTGTTATTTTAAGTACAAATTTGAAAAGGATTTCCCATTTCTTAATAATGGATTATTCCTAGCAGCAGTTGGCTTCTCATGGCTACAGAAATCCTACCTCATCCTGTAATTCTAAAATAGGACTGTAAAGCCAGATTACAGTCCCTTTCCTCAGGCTCAGTTAGCTTAGTTTAATGAAAAAATGCTTTGCGCTTTGTGTGTTAAGTGAAGATTGTTAGAAGTCATAGGAAAGCCTTGAAAGAATGACTTAATTGGAAAAGCTGAACCTGAAAGGTAACTGATAAGCTAGAAGGAAGAAGAGGCCCCAAATACCAGGGATAATTAATGAGAGAGGATTGTGTATGTTTAATCAGCAAGGACCCCAAATTGGCCAAAACCTGTTGCTAACTTAGCTAAAAAAATAGATCACTTGTTCGTTAATTGTATGAAGTGTAAACTCTTGAGAGGTTCATTGCTAATAACTGCTTGACCAAATTGGAGCTGACCAACATGGGTCTAAGCACTCCTGCGTTTAGTTCATTTGAGTATTTTGATCAAATGCTTTTAAATAAGGCCCTACTTGAATTTCAGGATGATGATCAAAAAATTGCAGCTGAGTTGGACAAAAGCCATGGAAGACTGCAGAAAAGTAGTAGTGGACCTTATTTGCTGTAATCAAGTCCATTTTTAATTTTCCAAAATGTCCTGCTGTTGACTGCCTGGGGCTGAGAGTAGGGCCCTAGGGCTGCCACCAGCTGACAGTGGAGGCTCCTGCTCTCAGTCCTGTGGCCAGGGCTCCCACTGTCAAAACTGCGGTGGTAGCCTAATACTGCAGAATCTGCAATAGTGCAAGTTAAGTAGGGCCTTACTTATAAATGTTTTGTCACTGTTTGTTTGTTTGGATGTAGTAAATTGCTTGTTGTTTAGGCTTTTAGGCATGTTTACAGCAATTGTGTATAAAAGAATGTAGGGTTAAATTGATGTCTAGAAGTATCCTAAATTAATAATTCCAACAGCACCTTACTTCATGACTAGTCTCGCTGAAGTCTGCTATAGACCACCGGACCAGCGGGATGAGGTGGACGAGGCTTTTTTCCGGCAACTCACGGAAGTTACTAGATCGCAGACCCTGGTTCTCATGGGAGACTTTAATCACCCTGATACCTGCTGGGAGAGCAATACAGTGGTGCACAGACAATCCAAGAAGTTTTTGGAAAGTGTAAGGGACAATTTCCTGGTGTAAGTACTGGAGGAACCAACTAGGGGCAGAGCTCTTCTTGACCTGCTGCTCACAAACCGGGAAGAATTAGTAGGGGAAGCAAAAGTGGATGGGAACCTGGGAGGCAGTGACCATGAGGTGGTTGAATTCAGGATCCTGATACAAGGAAGAAAGGAGAGCAACAGAATACGGACCCTGGACTTCAGAAAAGCAGACTTTGACTCCCTCAGGGAACTGATGGGCAGGATCCCCTGGGAGAATAACATGAGAGGGAAAGGAGTCCAGGAGAGCTGGCTGTATTTTAAAGAATCCTTGTTGAGGTTACAGGAACAAACCATCCCAATGTGTAGAAAGAATAGTAAAAATGGCAGGTGACCAGCTTGGCTTAACAGTGAAATCCTTGCTGATCTTAAACACAAAAAAGAAGCTTACAAGAAGTGGAAGATTGGACAAATAACCAGAGAGGAGTATAAAAATATTGCTCGGGTATGCAGGAGTGAAATCAGGAAGGCCAAATAACACTTGGAGTTGCAGCTAGCAAGAGATGTTAAGAGTAACTAGAAGGGTTTCTTCAGGTATGTTAGCAACAAGAAGAAAGTCAAGGAAAGTGTGGGCGGGCTCCTTACTGAATGAGGGAGGCAACCTAGTGGCAGAAGATGTGGGAAAAGCTAATGTACTCAGTGCTTTTTTTTGCCTCAGTCTTCACGAACAAGGTCAACTCCCAGACTACTGCACTGGGCAGCACGGCATGGGGAGGAGGTGACCAGCCCTCTGTGGAGAAAGAAGTGGTTTGGGACTAATTAGAAAAGCTGGACGAGCACAATTCCATGGGGCTGGATGCGCTGCATCCAAGAGTGCTAAAAGAGTTGGCAGATGTAATTGCAGAGCCATTGGCTGTTATCTTTGAAAATTCATGGCAATCGGGGGAGGTCCCGGATGACTGGAAAACGGCTAATATAGTGCCCATCTTTAAAAAAGGGAAGGAGGAGGATCCAGGGAACTACAGGCCAGTCAGCCTCACCTCAGTCCTTGGGAAAAATCATGGAGCAGGTCCTCAAAGAATCAATTCTGAAGCACTTAGAGGAGAGGAAAGTGATCAGGAACAGTCAGCATGGATTCATCAAGGGCAAGTCATGCCTGACTAATCTAATTGTCTTCTATGATAACTGGCTCTGGATCAGGGGAAAGCGGTGGACATATTATTCCTTGACTTTAGCAAAGCTTTTGACATGGTCTCCCACGGTATTCTTGCCAGCAAGTTAAAGAAGTACGGGCTGGATGAATGGACTATAAGGTGGATTGTCAGGTGTCAACGGGTAGTGATCAATGGCTCCTTGTCTAGTTGGCAGCTGATATCAAGTGGAGTGCCCCAAGGGTCAGTCCTGGGGCCGGTTTTGTTCAATACCTTCATTAATGATGTGGAGGATGGCGTGGATTGTACCCTCAGCAAGTCTGCAGATGACACTAAACTGGGAGGAGAGGTAGATACGCTGGAGGGTAGGGATAGGATACAGGGGGACCTAGACAAATTAGAGGATTGGGCCAAAAGAAATCTGAGGTTCAACAAGGACAAGTGCAGAGTCCTGCACTTAGGATGGAAGAATCCCAAGCACCGCTACAGACTAGGGACCAAATGGCTAGGAAGCAGTTCTGCAGAAAAGGACCTAGGGGTTACAGTGGACAGGAAGCTGGATATGAGTCAACAGTGTTCCCTTGTTGCTAAGAAGGCCAATGGCATTTTGGGCTGTATAAGTAGGGGCATTGCCAGCAGATCGAGGGACGTGATTGTTTCCCTCTATTTGACATTGGTGAGGCCTCACCGAGTACTGTATCCAGTTTTGGGCCCCACACTACAAGAAGGATGTGAAAAAATTGGAAAACATCCAGCGGAGGGCAACAAAAATGATTAGGGGACTGGAACACATGACTTATGAGGAGAGGCTGAGGGAACTGGGATTGTTTAGTCTGCAGAAGAGAAGAATGAGGGGGGATTTGATAGCTGCTTTCAACTACCTGAAAGGGGGCTCTAAAGAGGATGGATCTAAACTGTTCTCAGTGGTAGCAGATGACCGAACCAAGAGTAATGGTCTCAAGTTGCAGTGCGGGAGGTTTAGGTTGGATATTAGGAAAAACCTTTTCACTAGGAGGGTGGTGAAGCACCTGAATATGTTACCTAGGGAGGTGGTGGAATCTCCTTTTTTTGAAGTTTTTAAGGTCAGGCTTGACAAAGCCCTCGCTGGGATGATTTAGTGGGGATTGGTCCTGCTTGAGCAGGGAGTTGGACTAGATGACCTCCTGAGGTCCCTTCCAACCCTGATATTCTATGAAGTCAATGGGGCTAATTGTGAAGTTAGGTGCTACCAACCAGGGATAACCGTATCGGAATCTGTCTCTAATTGAAGATAGTTAGAACTGGACCCTAATGCTTGTTTAGCTATAATATACATAAACAGCTATAGTGAAATTCTCATTTATAAAAATACCCCCTCCCCAGACCATAGCCTCTAATCAAATGGATGAAAATAAGATTAGCAAAATAAAAATTTGGAAAATACATGAGCCCAGATTCTGATCTCAGTTTCACCAGTGTGAATTCAGAGTCTTGCTAATGACTTTTATAAACACTGTGTTCAGAATCTGGCCTATAATGTAAAAATCAAATCCAATATGTAAAAGGCAAAGTGGTATCATTACAGAGGGGCTGTCTTAGTGGGACAGAGAATGCTTTAAAACTCCTGGAAAAGAAGTTTTTTCAATAAATTATTTAAAAGCTCCAGTTCTGCAAATTATCCATGTTAGTGAACCCGGTTACTCTGCAGTGCAATTTGCAGAACCAGATCTTGGCTGAGGCTGAAGTGATGAATTGCACACCCTAAAACCAACATGATAATGACTCAGTCACCAGATAACCTATGGTGCAATGATGGCACCTCAGAAAGATGTTTGGTGTCAAAATGCAAATACCTATGAGGGCATGAGGATCAAATATACTGAGGTTTTTTCAAGGAATGTAAATCATTGGGACCAGCTAAAAATCAATGCACCACTTTATGGGGAGCTAGAGGAAAGAATAAAGAATGCAGCGTAGGTGTTAAATGATCACAAGCGATCAGGCATTCTGCACAAGATGCAAGCAGAGGCACATCTACTCTTAAAGATTATTATTATACCAAGTCTCACAGTCAAGAGGCTGTGTGCTACTGTTGCAAGTCAAAGTATTAAAAAAGCTCTCTCTGTCATTGAGGATATGGCCTGAGGAACCCACTCACACTTTTCACACCGTGTCTGACACACAAGCAAGAAGGTTTAGAGAAAAGGACCTACAATATATTAGAGGGGCACCCTTACACTGTTCTACTATGCTACATCAGCAACATACTTTGTCCTCAGGATAGTCCCACAGCTCATGCAACTGCCCAACATAGTCATCAATTCTCATTTTAATTTCTCCAAAGCCTGAAGAGAGTTAGCTCTGCTGGAGAGGCTTCGTCCCATTTCTAGTAGAAATAAGCATCTTAGTGGTGTTTAGTGTAGGGAAAGTCTCTTAATAACCAGTCGGTTTACAATTTTCATGTAAATTGAGAGCAAATGTTTCCATAGAGGGTATGATCAGTAGGGGCGTGACCATATTGACCTATGCTGAATATGGGACACATGGTTAAAATTATTCATATTCAAGCAAGTTCAATGGCAATCAATCAGAACTATGCCGTACAAACATTTAACTTAACTTCAAGTTGACTGAGCCCCTGTTAAGAAGAAATGCTGCGAAGTTGAATTCTTTTTATTTACCTTGTCTTTAAGACTTTAGAGGTCACATGGGGAGGGGTGACACACCCCTCTCCTCCTCCTACATCTCTCTCTCTCTCTATCTCTCTCACACAGGGAGGATGACCGACCAACCCTGCCTGCCCAGTGCTCTCAACTCTCTGTGTCTGGCTGGGCCCCTGGGACGGACGCGCATCTCCCAGTACCAGGCGCTATGTCTTTACTGAGGCAATGCTGGGGGTGGGGGTACAGAAGGGCCTGTGGGATCATATTCTCCCCCCCCCCCCCATTTCTGCCAGGATTCACATCAGAACATGGCCAGCAGCACCCTTTTGGCGCTGTGCGGAAGGGAAGGGGCAGGAGCTGCTTCCAGCCACGGGGGAGGATAGGGGACAATCCAGCCTGTGTCTTTGCAGAGCTCATCCCTTCCTGCATACACAGTGTAAAAAGGCAGCTAACACCCCCAGGCTGCTGCTGGCCACCAACATAACCCAGATGCCTCCTGTCCCCCAGCTACAGCAAAGGCAGGAAGGGGTTAAGGCCAGGGAACCTGGCTGCAAGGGCTTCAGCGGCCATGGAGCCTGGCCAGTGAGCTGGCTCTGCGGGAGAGGGTGCTTAGGGGATGGAGCAGCTCTGAGTTCCTGGGGGAGGGACCTAGGGTGGTGGGGGAGGGAGCGGGTGAAGTGGGTGCTAAGCCCCTGCCTGGGGGGGCTGCTGTAGAGCCTGCAGGTTCAGGGTGGGAACAGGCTGGAAATCGCTCCGCACCCCCCGCACTTCCAGTGCCGCAGGTGCTGCGCTGATGGATTGTTGAGGGGAGCAGCTGGCCCCTCGTGCTGCAGTTTCACCCTTCCACCAGCTTTGCACACCCACTCCCATTGTTGGCCAATGGATTTGAGGGGGGATGGGAGGCAGAAAATATGGGACAATTTGCCAATTTTTAAGAAAACGTTGGGACACCTGCAGGAGGCCTTCAACACTGGACTGTCCTGTTCAAAACAGGACATCTGGTCACCCTAATCAGTAGCCCATCTGTGTCCAACTATGGTACCTGGAGCATAGAGTGCTGAAGAAAGAGAAAAATACCCAGCAGTGACAGACATCCTGTCTTTTAAGTCCCTATGGATGAGATTTTTAAAGCATTCAGGATTAGTTTAGCTCCGCTCCCATTGAAATCAATGCTAAAATGCCTCTGACTTTATGGGAGCGGAATTAGGCCAATGGAAAAGTCTCACCCTAAATGTAATAAATGCACCATCCTCATTCACATCCTTTGCCCTGTGGACTCTTCTTTGTATTTTGGAAATTATCTGTCTTTGCTTCATAGACACCATAAGTCAGAGGTGGTTGTATTGTCTCTTAAGTACTCCTTTTCTTTTGCGAATACAGACTAACACGGCTGCTACTCTGAAACACACAGTACTGTAAATAAAGGGGAAGGTGTCAAAGGTGGACTTAAAAAAAATCTCTCTCAGATCTACTCTAAAAATAATGCCTAGAGTACCTGATGTTTGGAAGAGTGCATGAAAAACTAAGACTTTTGTGTTAGTTATGTCATGTCCTAGGGCTTACTCCACAGTGGAAAAGAGAGGGTGGTTGGGGCATCAATTTGTTTTTCACAACAAAATTCTTAGCTTCCAAATAATGTGTTGTAATACATAAAGTGTATATAGAATGTGAACTGAAATTTTCAGAGGGAAGTGTTTTACTTTCAGGGTAAAATCTACCCCTTTAGATGCACGAGAACTTAAAGAAAAACCCACTACAATATTTTTTTAAACTTATTTGAGTGCTGCTTGAAAACTGCAATTATACAAGGTGCCAACATAGGACCAGATATGTGCTAATTTGTGATTTATAGATTGAACATCTAAAGGTCAGTGAGGAAGTCAACACCTATGCTCTGTAAATCTAGCTGTTATGTTTTAAAATGGCTTATGAAAACTATTACAATTAATTATTTAGTCAGATCATAAATTGTATTGTATATTGGGGATTTTAAAAGTTCTGGTGTTTAATGTCTTGTGATTAATTAAACATCACCATGAATTAGCATTGAAGAAATGCAGTTTCCTCTAGTAATTCAGGAATAGCTGACTATGATGTAATGCGTGGAGCAGTTATGAGAGCTATTCTGGCTCACAAGACAAAAATAGGACAGGTTATATAATTATGGTGACATTAAGTCCCTTGTTTTAGTCAGGAATGAATTGATGCAATCTTTGACCTTAACATAAATCTAGTTTGACAAGTTGGGTGAGGTAATATCTTTTATTGGACCAACTTCTGTTGGTGAGAGACACATGCTTTTGATCCACAGAGAGCTCTTCCATCAGGTCTGGGAAAGGAATTCCCAGCATCACATAAAAATGCAAGGTGGAACAGATCGTTTAGCATAAGTAGTGACCACATGCTGTAAGGGACCATTCAAATTAGTGGCCCATTAACACCTCTGCAGTCATAGGACAAAAAGAGGGGATTAGTGGGTTATAGACCTGAAGAAGAGCTCTGTGAGACTTTTGAAGGCTTGTTTCTTTCACCAACAGAAGTTGGTCCAATAAAAGATATTACCTTACCCACCTTTTCTCTCTCAAATATCCTGGGACCGACCTGGTTATAATTACACTGCATATAGGTAGTCTAATGGCAATCACCAGACCTACCTGATAGTTAGTAAATTGGCAGGTTGTTAGTAGAGTTTAAAAAATATCATGGTATATCACGCAAAGGCCTTGTCTACAATGGCGCTTTATAGCGCTGCAACTTTCTTGCTCAGGGGTATGAAAAAACACCGCTTGAGCGCAGCAAGTTTCAGCGCTGTAAAGCGTCAGTGTAGATCATGCGCTAGCGCTCCCAGTGCTGGTAGCTGTGCCCCTTGTTTTTTTTTGTTTTGTTTAAGAGCGCTGGGAGCAGCTTTAGCATTGCCAGTGTAGACTAGCCCAAAATCAAGCCTATGAGTCATTACTAGATGTGTGTTAAATTGATTGAAAAAATTTGAATCAAAGTATCTGACAGATTAGAAATTGTTTAGATAGCCAAATTGACACAATGCAATAATTTTGACACTGGTTTCCTGTGTCTGTGCATGCTATTTGCACCTCCAAGTCATTAGTGATGTACAAAATTAAAAGTGGCTCTGAACAAGTACCTGAATTTTATGCCCAACGCTATCTTTAGCACCTAGAAACCAGGGTAACTGTGTACTATGAAGATAAATGTATTTGTAGGGTGGAGGGGTGGGCAATGTAGCCATTGTATCAAATTATTTCTGACAGATTTTTAATTGTGGAGTAATCTTGTCACAGGAGGATTAGATAAATAATATCACATATAAATATAGCACATACTTAGAATATCTAGGCCAATCTAATTTTTCCCCAGAGCGCTTCTCTTCCAAACACTGGTGTGTTCTGCTATCCATTCCTTTCTGATACTTGCGTGGAAACGTGGTTAGACAACCTATTCTGTCTCCACTTTCATGCTCCTGCACAACTGGCTCCTGACAATCTCGGCTTTATGCCTTTTTTCACAAAGGTTCCTGCATTTGGAATAGTCTCTGCTTGCCTGTGCACAAAGCGCCTTCTCCACATCCTTCTTCCACTCTCTTTATGCCTATTGCTTTTGCCTACCCTTCCATTGTGTTCTCCCTCTCATTCCTCATCCTTAAGTTATTTGTGTTGTACCTGTAAGTTCCCTGGGGCAGGGCCCTGTCTCATTTTATGTTTATTAGGCTACATGAACTTCTATGGCACTCTGTAGGTGTTAGGCCCTGTCTACACTGGCAAGTTTCTGTGCAGTAAAGCAGCTTTCTGCCAAGCCACTTAGTGCACAGAAACTGCAGCGAGGAGGGCCACCCGGGCTGCAGCAAGTAACCCGAGGCGGGGGGCGTGCAGGGGAACCGCTCCCCGCCCCAGCTCACCTCCACCTCCCTCAGCCTGAGTGTGAAGCCACCGCCTGCTTCTCAGCCCTCACCAGGCTTCCCGCCGAATAGCTGATTCGTGGGAAGCTGGGGCGGTGCGGTGCGTTCAGGGGAGAAGGCAGAGCGGAGGTGAGGTGAGCTGGGGCCGGGTGGGGCAGGGAGCTGCTGGTGGGTGCTCTGTACCCACCAAATTTTCCCTGTGGGTGCTCCAGCCCCGGAGCACCCAGGGAGTCGGCGCCTAAGGCACCACTTTTGATGTGATCAGTGGGGGAGCGGCCGCTCCCCCTGCTCCCCCCCAGCTATGCTCCTCCGCCACTAGGAGCCAGAGAGACCTGCCGGATGCTTCCTGGGAGCTGCCCCAGGTAAGCACCGCCAGGACTCCCCACCTCACCCCCCTGGCAGGTGCCTCTGGCTCTTAGGGGTGGGGTAGGGTGGGCACCCACTATGGTGGCCCATGAGACCCTCCTGCCCAGTTCTGGAGGCAGTCGGGACAGAGGAGGGGGGTGGATAGGGCAGGGGTCCTGGAGGGGGCCGTCAAGGAATGCAGGGGGTTGGATGGGGCAGAAGTCCCAGGGGGCAGGGGTGGGCAACGACCCCCTCATGGGGTGAGGAGGGAACCCGTTAAGATTTTGGCAGCTCATCATTGGGCGTACAGCTTTCTGCACCAGGGGTACAGCGCCGCGGTACCAGTGTAGACACCCTGGCCAATTACAGCGCTGCAAATGGCCTCCTGGAGGTGTCCCACAATGCCTGTTCTCGCCTCTCTGGTCATTGGTTTGAACTCTACTGCCCTGCCCTCAAGTGACCAACCATCATCCCCATCCCATACATTCCTCTGGAATTTTGAAAGTCCCCTTCTTGTTTGCTTGGTGTTATGTGCAGTGGTCTCAGGGTATCTTTCCAGGTGGCCATGCTTGCTCCATGCACCAGGCAAGCCCCCACTTGGAGAAATGCCGAGCTGCTGAACCTCATCGGCATTTGGGGAGAGGAGGCTATCCAGTTCCAGCTGCGCTCCAGCTGTAGGAATTATGATACCTATGGACAGATTTCACAATGCATGACAGAAAGGGGCCATGACCGGGAATGTTGCAGTGTAGGGTAAAAGTGAAAGAGTGCGGAACACCTACCACAAGGTGTGGGAGGCAAACTGCTGCTCCAGTGCTGCGCCCGTGAGCTGTCAGTTCTACAAAGAGCTGAACGCAATACTCGGCAGCGACCCCGCCTCCACTGCGAAGACCACAATGGATACTTCGGTGGCTCGTGTGCCAGTTGAGAGTGGATCGAGCCAGGAGGAGGAAATCTTGGACGAGGAGCGTGACGGGGACCCAGAGGCAGAGGATGACTCGGAAACCAGAGATGCATGCAGCCAGGAGCTCTTTCCTACCCTGGAGGAGGCTAGTCAATCACAGATGTCGGATCTTGGCGAAGTGCAAACAGGAGAGGAGGCCCCTGGTAAGTGGATCTGATTTTGGGAATCGCCAAAGCAAGTTGTTGGGGCAGGAGGGTTGCAGAAAGCAGGCTTGTCTCCCATTGCATGCCTAGTCTGAGCGGTGGAACAGGCTGTTGATTGACTCCCTTACTTCACAGGGATCTTCCTCAGAGATCTCCAGGAAACTCTCATGGAAAGACTGGGCAACCTGCTGCCACAGGTTCTTCAGCAGAGCATAATTTTAATTCCCTTTGACTTTGGTAAAGTAGGTATAAGTAGCTCTATGGGAGCCTAAATTAGTATAAGAGGGCCCTAATTTATAAATCACCTTGAATCTGGCCTTGTGAGTCCAAGTAGTCCGATGAAGTGAGCTGTAGTTCACGAAAGCTTATGCTCAAATAAATTGGTTAGTCTCTAAGGTACCACAAAGGTTCCTTTTTTCTTTTTGCAAGTAGTCTGTGTAAGCCTAGGAGTTTAAAATGGACGATGAGGAACCTAGATGATCTTGTATATTTTGCCAACTCAGATATGCCTGGACTTGCTTAGACTTATTTATACACACTTCTAAATTTGGCCCTTAGATGTTAAGAAACTATATTTTCCTTTCAAATTCCTGGTGAATCACAACCTAATTTACAGGTGTAATACAATCATGAAAACAATTTACAGCTGAAAAACCTAATTTTAAAGTCAGCATGAAAATCCTGAAAAGAATGGGCTCAATTTTCTTTTTAGTCAGCGTGAATCAGGGGAAATGCCACTGAAATCAGCAGAGTTACACAAATGTAGCACTGGTGTAAGGGAAAGGAGCATCGGGCCCTACACATTTCACCTTTGTATTTTTCTGAGAAACTTTCTCTTTTGGAAGAAGAGGAAACATGCTGGGCAACCAAAGGAGCACAATCAACCCCTTTGCTGTTCTCTTGTTACTTGTAAAAAGAAAAGGAGTACTTGTGGCTCTTTAGAGACTAACAAATTTATTTGAGCATAAGCTTTCGTGACCTACAGCTCACTTCATCGGCGCTTATGCTCAAATAAATTTGTTAGTCTCTAAAGTGCCACAAGTACTCCTTCTCTTTTTGCGAATACAGACTAACACGGCTGCTACTCTGAAACTTGTTACTTGTGAAATTGTTTCTTTGATGCAGGCTTTCTGGTTGCACAGTATTTCCTACTTGAACATTTGTCACACTTCATATAATTTAGAACAACAAATGAAGACTAAAGGTGGACCAAGAAGGAAAGTCCAACAAGGAATCTGAAGCCTTTGGACACACCCAATATGCTACTTATGTATAAGAACATAGGAACTGACAGTTTAGACCAGTGCTCCATCTAATCCAATATCCTGTCTCTGACAGTCACAGCAGTTTACAGATCCTGTAGAGGAAGGTGCAATATGAGCAGTGGCTCTCAACCTTTCCAAACTACTGTACCTCTTTCAGGAGTCTGATTGTCTTGCATACCTCAAGTTTCACTTCCCTGAAAAACTACTTGCTTACCAAATCAGACCTAATAATACAAAAGCGTCACAGCACACTGTTACTGAAAAATTACTTATTTTCTCATTTTTATTATATAATGATAAAATAAAGCAATTGGAATATAAATATTCTACTTACATTTCAGTATATTGAGCAGTGTAAACAAGCCATTCTCTATATAAAATTTTAGTTTGTACTGACTTTGCTAGTGCTCTTTTTATGTAGCCTGTTGTAAAACTAGGCAAACGACTTCTGTGTACACCCAGGGGTACACATCCCTGGTTGAGAACCACTGCTGTAGTTGACAATTATGAACCATCTGTCCATGGGGGAAGTTTCTTTCTAATCCATATTAGTTAGTGGTTGGGTTTTTATAATGTAAAGCATGAAAGTTTATATCCCTTGATAGGATTAAAAAATTATCTAATAAAACTCTGGATGTTCTCACTATCCACACAAAAATCTATGGTGAAATCCTGACCTGACTGAAGTCAAGTGGAGTTTTGCCATTGACTTCACTGGGGTCAGGATTTCATCCCCAATCCTTTTTTGGAATCCTACCAAGCTCTTGCCCTCAGTGATACCTGGTGATAATAACTTTTATGGATTGATTTTGCATTGTGTAACAATGTATTTCCTTTTATCAGTTTTAAATATGTATCTTGAATCATGAAAAAAGGCTAATAAGAGCACCCTATTTACTCTTTTTTTTGGCTATCTCTAAGGCTCTGTCTACACTATGAGCCAGGGGTGTGATTCCCAGTTTGTGTACTCATACTTGTACTAACTCGATGAGAGTAGCGTGAATATAAGCAGTAGTGTAGCCGTGATAGCACAGGCAGCAACAGTGGTGACATGGCTTAGCTGCTCAGAGCACAAACCCACTGAATCATGTGGGTACTTACTCAGCACAGTTAAGCCATGCTGCCACTGCTTGTGTTGCTTGGCTACACTTATTTATGCTAACCCTACTCTCATGGAGCTAGTGTGAGTGTATATGTGAGCTGGGAATCATAATCAGAGCTTGTAGTGCAGATGTAGCGTAAATTAAACAATTACAATCTTTTCAGTTTGCCATGATACAAAGTCTTTCCAGACAGACCTCAATCATTTTCACCACCTATTTCTGAATTCCTTTCTAGTTCTGCTATATCTTTTATTGAAATAGAGTGACTAGACTCAAGCACAGTATTCCAGGTGAGAGTGTCCCATCATTTTATATAATGACTGAATAACATTTGGTAATATGTTTATCCCATTTCTTACATACCCTACCATTGTTTGCATTTGTGCCTGCTGCTGTGCACTGAGGTTTTCATTGAGCTGTACACAGTGGCGTTCAAGTCATTTTTCTGAGTGGCTACAGTTCATTTAAAAATCAAACCAGCAATGCATATGAATAGATCAGATTTTTTCCTTCCAGTGTGCATTTCCTCACATTTGTCAACAATGCATTTCATCTGCCACCATGCTTGCCATTCACCTAGGGCCTGATCCAAAGTTCATTGAACTCAGCGGCAAGATTCTGACTGACTTAGAGTCTGATCATGCACTCACTTTTTATGAAAAAAGAAAAGGAGGACTTGTGGCACCTTAGAGACTAACAAATTTATTTGAGCATAAGCTTTCATGAGCTACAGCTGACTTCATCGAATGCACTCCTTTTCTTTTTGCGAATACAGACTAATATGGCTGCTACTCTGAAACCTGTCACTTTTTATGGTTGTTAATGACCAACAATGGTGCAACACAGTGAAGAGTAAAGCCCCAATCCTCTTTGCTTTAAAGCACTTTTTTCTGACCCCACCTAAAGAAGTATAACCCTCCACTGAGGAAGGTTGGTCCAGTGGTTGGGTCACTAGTTTGGTCTTGGAGACTGGGTTTGAGTGTCTGCTCTGCAATGGATTTCTTGTGTGACCTTGGGCAAGTCACTTACCTCTCTGTGCCTCAGTCCCCATCTGTATAATGAGAATAACAGCACTGCCTTACCTCACAGGGGTGTTGTGAGGCTAAATACATTAAAGTCTGGGGGCAGGGCACTGAGATACTATAGTGATGGAAGCCATGTAAGTATCTTAGAGAGTGTTGGGATTTGCTTGTTCTTCTTTGCATTGTGCTTGTTGACTATAAAGCTGGGAAAAACCAAGTTTTCAACATAATGAGAAATTCAGACTTTTAGGAAAACGTGTCCGATGTTCGACTTTAACAAATTTGGCATCATCCCATTTTAACCCTGGTTTGGCAGTGTGGAAGATTTTCATACACACTTAGCTGCAATGAGTGCTTTGTAATGGCTATTTTGATGACTATAATGTAAAACGTATGATGAATGAGAGGTTGTTTTTGTTATGTTTTTTGTTTTTAGTAGTCAGAAATAAAGTTAGCGAACAGGAGACAATTTATTAGCAATTATCTTTCTTGAAGGATAATCTTTGGTTACTTTGTCAACAAGCCAATATTGATGATCTGGAAAAAAGAGATTCATGGTGTGCTTCTGCTTTTCTGCATCCCTGACTGTACAGAAATAGCAACAATATCTAAAGCAGGCACATAGTGTTCTGCTTGCTACAAAATAATGAGCTGTGCCACATAAAAGCTTACAAACAAAATGAAGAGTAGAGACTTTTAAAAGCTAGACAAGAGATAAGATTGCATTTGACTACAATGAAAAATAGGATATTTCAGGCACTAATATATAATGCGAAAAAGAAATAGGAAATGTTACAAAGACATTTGATTTTAGAATTAAAGATATTTTTGAAATTACGACATGTTTTTGGATGGGTG
The DNA here is from genome assembly GCF_009764565.3 of Dermochelys coriacea. NCBI lineage: Eukaryota > Metazoa > Chordata > Testudines > Dermochelyidae > Dermochelys > Dermochelys coriacea. The sequence goes on from NC_050079.1 coordinate 19,611,478, forward strand.
ATTTTTTCCAGCTACTTTGGTATAAAGGCCTTGAATAAATTTTAAAAGCTATGTAGTCATGCATGACAGATATTTCTGGTATTAGCAGCTTGCTTGGGAAGCTTTAAAAGTACAAAGTGAATGACTTTTGCTACTTGAGAAGTACAAGAATGTCCTAGAAATCCAGTGACTGACTAGATTGTCTCATTGCTTTGTAAAATATAAGTTAAACAATGAAGTTGAGGATAACCACTCATATAGTTGGGGCCCTACGTGAATGGCAAGTACAGTGCAGATGAAATATATTGATCTGAAGGTTAGTAATTTAATGCTGAATTTGTATCAATTTTTGAATCAATTCATAGATTTTTAAAGTATGTACTACACAGCAAAATAAAAACTTAGAGACCCATGGCAGCAAGGCTCAGAGCCTGATCAACTGACTCAGTTCATAGGGCTAAAAAAGAACATTGTAGACATTTGGGCTTCAGGCTGATACCCATGGACAGTCAGAGAGCCTGGCTCCAGTGCTAGTGGAAAAGTCAATACGCTATTTTTAATCCCATAGTGAGGAGCCTCTCAAGCCTGAGGTCAATTGACCCAGGTTCTGAGACTCACTGCCTACCTTGTTTTCCCTCAGTGTAGACATACCCTAGGTCATCTAGACTGACCTGAATAATGCTGGCCACGAATGTAATATAGTTCACTCCTGTGTTGAGCCCAATATGTTTGATTTCACTAAGCATAACTTCCAGATAGGAATTCAGTCTTCATGTGAAGACGTCAAGAGATGAAAAATCCACCATTTCTTTTGATAGTTTGCTGTAATGGGTTATTGCCCGCACTGTTAAAAATGTGTAATCTTATTTCTAGTTTGTGTGTGTGTGTTGTGTGTGTGTGTGTGGGTGTGCGGATGTGTGTTTTCAAGGTATGTCTTTTTTAATTATGAACAAATTAATCACCAGATTTATAGAGCAAATAAGGATTTTGGTAGATTTTTGTTAACCAATTCATCCACGCAGTGGCATAAAAACTTTACATTCATCAAGGGCCACAGCTTTTAAAATGTAGATTGGCATAATCTCCCATCTGGCCCACAATAATCCACAATGAACCGATTACCTGTTCCATTATTATCCAAGCAACAGAGTTCAGGTGCTTCAGACTCATCCCATCATTTACAGTCTGTAAAGATGTACTTGTGGCACTTAGAGACTAACAAATTTATTTGAGCATAAGCGTTCATGAGCTATAGCTCACTTCATCGATGCATTCGGTGGAAATACATGGGGAGATTTATAGATACACACACACCACACACACACACATACAGAGAACATGAAACATGGTTTTAGCATACACACTGTAAGGAGAGTGATCACTTAAGATGAGCTATTACCAGCAGGAAGGAGCGGGGGGAAGGAGGAAAACCTGTTGTGGTAATAATCAAGGGTGGCCATTTCCAGCAGTTAACAAGAAAGTCTGAGGACAGTGGGGTGGGTGGGGTGGAGGAATAACATTGGGGGAAATAGCTTTACTTTATGTAATGACTCATCCACTCCCGATCTCTATTCAGCCTAAGTTAATTGTATCCACTATGCAAATTATTCCGATTCAGCCCCCAACTAAAATCTCTCCAACACATCATCAAGGATCTACAACCTATCCTGAAGGACGACCAATCACTCTCCACAGATCTTGGGAGACAGGCCGTCCTTGCTTACAGATAGCCCCCTAACCTGAAGCAAATTCCTCACCAGCAACCACACTACAGAACCACTAACCCAGGAACCTATCCTTGCAACAAAGAGCCCGTTGCAACTCTGTCCCATATCTATTCAGGGGACACCATCATAAGGGCCTAATCACATCAGCCCACTAGCAGAGGCTCGTTCACTCTGCGCATCTACCAATGTATATATGCCATCATGTGCCGCATGCCCCTCTGCCATGTACATTGGTCAAACTGGACAGTCTCTACGTAAAGAATAAATGGACACAAATCAAACATCAAGGATGATAACATCTACAAACCAGTCGGAGAACACGTCAATCTCTCTGGTCACACGATACAGACCTGAGAGTGGCTAGCCTTCAACAAAAAACTTCAAAAACAGACCTCCAGCGAGAGACTGCTGAAGTGGAATTGAATAACTGTTCCTCAGACATTCTTGTTAACTGCTGAAATGGCCCCACCTTGATTATTACCACAAAGGTTTTCCTCCTTCCCCCCCTCCTTCCTGCTGGTAATAGCTCATCTTAAGTTGATCACTCTCCTTACAGTGTGTTGATAAAACCATTGTTTCATGTTGTGTGTCTGTGTGTGTATAAATCTCCCCACTGTATTTTCCACCGAATGCATCTGATGAAGTGAGCTATAGCTCACGAAAGCTTATGCTCAAATAAATTTTAGTCTCTAAGGTGCCACAAGTACTCCTTTTCTCTTTTGCGAATACAGACTAACACGGCTGCTACTCTGAAGTCTGTAAAGATGCTGTGATATACTGTTATGACAAGTGTTTGTTAGAAATCACTTTGTGCTAATTGATCTTTTTCTGACAACCTTTTGCAGTTATGTTTTAGGAGTCAGGACTGCAATTTCCACCACTTTGGTCCTCAAGATAACAACACAGCTGACATTTGAAAAGGAACCTAAAGCATTTGAGCTATCACACAATTATAGGAAAATCATTTTAAAACAGGATGTCCAAAATTTTAACTGAAACAAAGGGAAACATTTATCAAAGCAACAAAAACCACCACCAACAGCTGCATTCTTCCGCATCATTAGTAAATTTAATTTTGTTTTGTTTACAGTATGTGAATAGGTGCCATTATCATTCAAAATCATCAATGCAAGCAATTTTCTTTCTCTCCAAGCATGCCGCCTTCTTCACATAATGATGTCTAATGAATTGTGGTATTCTGCATCTGCAGTAATCATGACTTCATCCTTGTCTTTAATCATTGCAAACCAAGCCATTTTTGCTTTGCTTTTGAAGGGATGGTCAGCAGCTCCATGGGGACAGAAAGCCAGGGTGGCAGCAGGTGCAATAATGGTTGCTCCCATCAATGGCCATGAAAATTCTGAAAGGGGCAAAATGCAATAAGGTGAAATGCAGTGCTCAATATGCAATACACTTACGCCTCTGTTAACCTTGGTGTTAATTAAAGACTTTGGTCTGCGTTTATAACTTTCATGTTTACGCAAAGTCCACTTATTCCTATTGGTCTGTGTGGTGTATATTCAATATAAATTGAAACATCTGTTTGAAAATCCACCTGTCTGCTATTTTGCCTGTTACACTGCTTTTCTCAATATAGACAGACCAAAAATTATGTTCTCACTTATACTACTACAATAGCATTGAAGACAATCAGATTGCCATTTCTAATCTCATGGGTGTATTCCCCTCCTAGATTACTGACCAGGACTTTGGAGCATCCGAAGAAGACTGCCTCCAGATAACCCTTCTGGGTTTTACCCTGGCTTAGTGATAATGGTTGGGACGCATAGTATTTTGAGAACACTTATGGGGTTCATAGATCTTGTGCATAAGTCCCACTTCAGATCTCTAAAGTTTATGTGGTGCGTAGATCTTGATCAGGTCCTTTGCATGAAATTCATTCCTGTGCAGTTATGTACCTGACTATTAAGTCTCAGTATCTCCTTGATTTAAAGAGTTCCCATTAACCTTAGATAAAACATGGCTGAGGATTTGGCCCAATGTATGTATAATAATGAATACATTAAATGAAAAATCCATGTATTGGGCCTGATTCTGCTTCCACTTAAACACTGTCTTCACTGGGAAAAGGACAGGGCCTGTAGGTAGGAATCCAAAACATAACTAGAGAAGTGACTGGAAACAGAATCCTTAGTGTTAACTTTTGTGAGCAAAAAGACTGGAATTTGTCACAAGTTGATTTACCTTGAGGGCAACCTACAAAGGTTGATAAAATGAAACTTTGTACTTTTGAGAATGTAGGGATTTAGCAATACTAGCTGTAAATGTGGTGTGTGGGAATTAAATGCCCAGCAGGTAAAGGAATAAGAATCTTTGAAGCTATTTAGGGTGCCATAAAGATGTGGGAGTTGTAACCAATTCATTTGGTTTTTTTCATCCATTTATCATTGTATATAATGTGATTTTATGGTCAATTGATATGCTATTTCATGTATAATCAATGTATGCTAAATGGATTTAATTGTAGGATTATAGAAGTATAGAATTGATATTTCAAAATGATGAGTGTAGTATGTATATAAGTAAAGCATGGCTGAAATGCAAGGCCTACAGGCCGAGACTGAGAGCTGTAAAATTTTATCTTAGCCATACTAGGACATAGGCTTAAGAATGCTTAGCATGAGTGAGTGACCTAGGCCATGGGGGTGGGAGGGACTGTGGCAGAGCTTTTGGCGCTGGCTGGACCTCCGAGCCCAGAGCCTCTTCCCCATTCCACCCCTTCCCCCCCAGCCCTGCCCCTCACTCGCTACTCCCCTCTCTCTCCCTCCGCTGTGGCCCCAAGAGCAGAAAATCTTTGTGCTCCTGCTGCTCTTGCAGCCCCAGTCCTGTGGCAGGGGGAGATTTCTTCTGGGGTCCCCAAATCCACCATTCCCCTCACCATCACTGGCGGCATGAGGTTTGGGGTGGCTTAGCCTCCCCTAATCTCCATTACGTGCCACCATGATTATGATTCCATCTTTGGTATATATGTTTGTGTGCACCCGCACACTTGGATGAGGGGAAACTGGTCTAGAGAAGTCTCAAATGTGAATCTTCAGAATGTTTCATTAAAAATAATTGACTTTGACCTTTAGAGAGAATGAAATTATACAGGTTCACAAGGGTTTAATTGTGTTTCTTCACTAAATTCAATTTCTTGGGCTTATGACTTAAGTTTTGTACTGCTGCAAAAGACAGATGAAAGGCCAGCCATGAGGAATGTTGGTTATGTTTAACACATTAATTAACCATAATGTGAAGTTATATTAAACCTTTCAGCCACAGACCTCAACGTGCTTTGCAAACAAATTAATGACACTTGTGCAGTAGGTAAGTATTATTATCCCCATTTTAGAGATGGGGAAACTGAGACAAGAAGTGGTTAAATGCCCCATGGTCACAAATTAAGTTGGTGGCCGAGCCAGGAATAGAACACTGAATTCCTGCATTTCTCATGCTTCAGCCCCAAAGTCATTCTCTCCTTAGTTTCTTTGTCATTCCAGCATTTGTATGGTATCTGCTCCTCCCTGGATAGATACTACATCTCTTCCTGCTTGTCTTGGCTCTCCCTTCAAACATACTTGCTGTAGGTAGAGTTCTTCGGCTTGCCAAGCATTATTTTACATTTAGGAGTAAAAGCTGTTAGCTGATAAAAACTGTTCAGTCTTTTAATCCTTTTTTATGCTTTCAGGTTGTTTCATCACATGAGGAAGGGAGAAAGAGAGGACATTGTGTCAAGGCAACTGTATACAAAATAGGACATGCTCTCCACTGAGCTTTCTAATAATATATCAGAAAAAAAGCATTAATGTTTGCTGGATTCTCTTTGAATTACAGATAAAATTAAGCAAAACCTATTTGTTTTGTTCAGATAGAAACATTTGATTATTTTGGAGGTGGCTTGCAATTTTGGGCTCAGATCCTCAGCTGGGGAGCTGGGCGGGCACAGCCTGTCGGCTGCCCGTAGGCTCCTGGCTATAGAGGCTCCTGGGAGCCGTCCAAACTCCAAGCGTGGAGCTCACAGTTGGGACCCTGGCTGCAGCAGGGAACAGGGTGCCAAGAGCCTGGGGGACAGCTGGGCTCCCAGCAGGGAGCTCCGAGCCCATGCTCTCAGCCCTACACACTGCCCCTCTTAAGTTGGTGGAAGTGCTCCTAGGGAGGATGTGCACCACTGACAGAAGGAGGGTAGTATGGACATGAACCACCGCAGTAAGTCCTAGCGTAGGTCAACTTACATTTCTAGTGTAGACATGCACTCATTTGCAGGGAGCAGGAGGGAAGCGAAGTGTTAATGTGTAGCCTCAGAGAGGGGGCAACACTGCTCCTGGGGAGGGAGCTATTACTGGCAGTAATTCTTTGTCAACAGGAAGGTTGGGAACTAGTTCTCTGTCAACTATTGGGCTTTTCTGAGGTCTGGAGGCTGCATATCTTTCTCCTCTGAGGAGCACGTGGTACCAAGTCTGCCAGGTGAGCCTTACAGTGAATTGCAGTAGATTTTGCCTCATGCTTGGTGATTTCTCCACGGCAGAGGAATGTTGGGACACATTTGACGGGCCTGTGAACTCTAGGATGACTAGTTTTCCAGCATCTGAACACATTATGATTAAAACACTTTATTTTTATGTCTGATTTGTAACCAAGTAGTTTTTAAGTGCGGTGAAACTTAAGTGGGGTACGCAAGGGCAATCGGACTCCTGAAAGGGGTACAGTAGTCTGAAAAGACTGAGAGCCACTGCTGTAGATCCTGTATTTTTCTGCTGACTAGTTTTCCTTTAATACAGCCTAAAAAGAAAAAGGATTTTCTGAATTTTTTTCTTAGTCCAAGCTGGGCTTCTTTCCCTCTTCTAAACTTTTTTCTTTTTTCAGATTCATGTTGGTTATCTCTTCTCATTCTTGTGATTAAACTTTCCCCATCTCAGTTGAATTCCCCTCTCCCACTTTGTTCCTTCCTTAATACCATCCTCCTTTTCATCTCTATTTTGTAGGATCTTTTCCATCTTTGGTTCCTCCATTTGTGTATTCCTCTCAGTCCTTTTTTCTCTCACCTTCAGTGGTGATTCTCTAAGCCCCCTTCCTTGTTTTCTCTCTGTCCTTTACTTCACTCTTCTCTCATTCTGTGTACAACACATGAATACAATTTGCTCAGTATGTACTATGGAGATTGAGTTCAAAACCCCCATTAAGTCAGTAAAGCTTCCTTCCCATGAGAGACATTATTATTGTGAAACAGGAGACTAGTGTGTGACACAACTTTCAATGCAGTTGATTTATAATAAAGAAATTATGTCAATACCTGTCACTTTGCTGTTTAACAATGGAATATTGTATCAAATCTACATGATGCTCAGAAATGTGTGGTGTTATAATGGATGGACAAGCTCCCAAATAGTAATTAAGATTTATTGTTGCTTCAGGTTTCAGAGTAGCAGCCGTGTTAGTCTGTATTCGCAAAAAAGAAAAGGAGTACTTGTGGCACCTTAGAGACTAACAAATTTATTAGAGCATAAGCTTTCGTGAGCTACAGCTCACTTCATCGGATGCATTTGGTGGAAAAAACAGAGGAGAGATTATATACACACACACAGAGAACATGAAACAATGGGTTTATCATACACACTGTAAGGAGAGTGATCACTTAAGATAAGCCATCACCAACAGCAGGGGGGGAAGGAGGAAAACCTTTTCATGGTGACAAGCAGGTAGGGCTAATTCCAGCAGTGTTAACCAGAATATCAGAGTAACAGTGGGGGGTGGGGTGGGAGGAGAAATACATGGGGAAATAGTTTACTTTGTGTAATGACTCATTCCATTCCCAGTCTCTATTCAAGCCTAAGTTACTTGTATCCAGTTGCAAATGAAATTCCATTCACGCAGTCTCTCGTTGGAGGTCCTGTTTTTGAAGGCTTTTTTGTTGAAGTATAAGCATCTAGGTCTGTGATCGAGTGACCAGAGAGGATGAAGTGTTCTCCAACGGTTTTTGGAATGTTATAATTCCTTGACGTCTGATTTGTGTCCATTCATTCTTTTACGTAGAGGACTGTCCAGTTTGAGCCAATGTACATGGCAGAGGGGCATTGCTGGCACCATGATGGCGATATGATCACATTGGTAGATGCACAGGTGAACGAGCCTCTGATGGTGTGGCTGATGTGATTAGGCCCTATGATGGTATCCCCTGAATAGATATTGTGGACAGAGTTGGCAACGGGCTTTGTTGCAAGGATAGGTTCCTGGGTAGTGGTCTGTTTTGTGTGGTGTTGGTTGCTGGTGAGTATTTGCCTTCAGATTGGGGGGCTGTCTGTAAGCAAGGAACTGGTCTGTCTCCAAGATCTGAGAGAGCGATGGCTCGTCCTTCAGATAGGTTGTAGATCCTTGATGATGCGTTGGAGGGGTTTTAGTTGGGGGCTGAAGGTGATCTGTTGTTTTCTTTGTTGGGCCTGTCCTGTAGTAGGTGACTTCTGGGTACTCTTCTGGCTCTGTCAATCTGTTTCTTCACTTCAGCAGGTGGGTACTGTAGTTGTAGGACTGCATGATAGAGATCTTGTAGGTGTTTGTCTCTGTCTGAGGGGTTGGAGCAAATGCGGTTATATCGTAGCGCTTGGCTGTAGACAATGGATCGAGTGGTATGATCTGGATGAAAGCTAGAGGCATGTAGGTAGGAATAGCGGTCAGTAGGTTTCCGATATAGGGTGGTGTTTATGTGACCATCGCTTATTAGCACCGTAGTGTCCAGGAAGTGGATCTCTTGTGTGGACTGGTCCAGGCTGAGTTGATGGTGGGATGGAAATTGTTGAAATCATGGTGGAATTCCTCAAGAGCTTCTTTTCCATGGGTCCAGATGATGAAGATGTCATCAATGTAGCGCAAGTAGAGTAGGGGCATTAGGGAACGAGAGCTGAGGAAGCGTTGTTCTAAGTCAGCCATAAAAATGTTGGCATACTGTGGGCCATGCGGGTACCCATCGCAGTGCCGCTGATTTGAAGGTATACATTGTCACCAAATGTGAAATAGTTATGGGTCAGGACAAAGTCACAAAGTTCTGCCACCAGGTTAGCCGTGACAGTATCGGGGATACTGTTCCTGACGGCTTGTAGTCCATCTTTGTGTGGAATGTTGGTGTAGAGGGCTTCTACATCCATAGTGGCTAGGATGTTGTTTTTAGGAAGATCACCAATGGACTGTAGTTTCCTCAGGAAATCGGTGGTGTCTCGAAGATAGCTGGGAGTGCTGGTAACGAAGGGCCTGAGGAGGGAGTCTACATAGCCAGACAATCCTGCTGTCAGGGTTGCCAATGCCTGAGATGATGGGGCGTCCAGGATTTTCCAGGTTTATGGATCTTGGGTAGCAGATAGAATACCCCAGGTCCTGGCTCCAGGGGTGTGTCTGTGCGGATTTGTTCTTGTGCTTTTTCAGGGAGTTTCTTGAGCAAATGCTGTAGTTTCTTTTGGTAACTCTCAGTGGGATCAGAGGGTAATGGCTTGTAGAAAGTGGTGTTGGAGAGCTGCCTAGTAGCCTCTTGTTCATACTCTGACCTATTCATGATGACGACAGCACCTCCTGGTCAGCCTTTTTGATTATGATGTCAGAGTTGTTTCTGAGGCTGTGGATGGCACTGTGTTCTGCATGGCTGAGGTTATGGGGTAAGCGATGCTGCTTTTCCACAATTTCAGCTCGTGCACGTCGGCGGAAGCAGTCTATGTAGAAATCCAGGCTGCTGTTTCGACCTTCAGGAGGAGTCCACCTAGAATCCTTCTTTTTTGTAGTGTTGGCAGGAAGGTCCTCTGTGGGTTAATATGTGGTCAGAGGTGTGTTGGAATATTCCTTGAGTCTGAGACGTCGAAAATAGGATTCTAGGTCACCACAGAACTGTATCATGTTCGTGGGGGTGGAGGGGCAAAAGGAGAGGCCCCGAGATAGGACAGACTCCAACGAGAGACTGCTGAATTGGAATTAATTTGCAAACTGGATACAATTAACTTAGGCTTGAATAGAGACTGGGAATGGATGAGTCATTACACAAAGTAAAACTATTTCCCCATGGTATTTCTCCCTCCCACCCCACCCCCCACTGTTACCTGATATTCTTGTTAACTGCTGGAATTAGCCTACCTGCTTGTCACCATGAAAGGTTTTCCTCCTTCCCCCCCCTGCTGTTGGTGATGGCTTATCTTAAGTGATCACTCTCCTTACAGTGTGTATGATAAACCCATTGTTTCATGTTCTCTGTGTGTGTGTATATAAATCTCTCCTCTGTTTTTTTCCACCAAATGCATCCGATGAAGTGAGCTGTAGCTCACGAAAGCTTATGCTCTAATAATTTGTTAGTCTCTAAGGTGCCACAAGTACTCCTTTTATTGTTGCTTCAGACACTCATAATTTGCAAACACAATTTCTTTAAAGGCTGATCTTATAAAGAAATGTTTGCCAGATGTGTGAATTCTGCCTTCAGGGTATGTCTACGCTACGAAATTAGGTTGAATTTATAGAAGTCGGTTTTGTAGAAAGCCGCTTTTATACAGTCGAGTGTGTGTGTCCCCACACAAATGCTCTAAGTGCATGTACTTGGCGGACTGTGTCCACAGTACCGACGGCAGCAGTCGACTTCCGGAGCTTTGCACTGTGGGTAGCTATCCCACAGTCTCCACCACCCATTTGAATTCTGGTGTAGAACTCCAGTGCCTAATGGGGCTAAACATTGTCGGAGGTGGTTCTGGGTACATATCGTCAGGCCCCGTTCCCTCCCTCCCTCCCTCCGTAAAAGCAAGGGCAGACAATCGTTTTGCACCTTTTTTTCCTTGTTACCTGTGCGACGACATACCATGGCAAGCATGGAGCCCGCTCAGCTAACGTCACCATATGTCTCCAGGGTGCTGGCGGACAGGGTATGCATTGCTACACAGCAGCAGTTTATTGCCTTTTGGCAGCAGACAGTGCAGTATGACTGGTAGCCGTCGTCAACGTAGTCCTGGGCCGCCTCTTTTAACAGGGCGCCGGGGCAAACTGGGAGTGACTCAACCAGGGTCATTTCCCTTGTTTCATCTCATGGCAATTGAGTCCTACAGTGCACTGTCTTTTAATTTGCAGCCAGCAGAAGACAATGGCCAGTAGTCATACTGCACCGTCTTCTGCTGAGCACCCAGGAGGTGACGATGGCTAGCGGTTGTACTGCACGGTCTGCTGCCAGCATGATGTATAAAGATAGATGAAGTGGCTCAAACAAGAATAGAGCAGATTGTTTGGTATTCATTTTCTCCTCCCTCCTTCCCTCTGTGAAATCAACGGCCTGCTAAACCCAGTTTTAAGTTCTATCCTTGAGGTTTTGAGTTCTATCCGTCAGGTGGCCATTCAGTTTCTTGCAAAGCCACCCCCTTTGTTGATTTTAATTCCCTGTAAGCCATGTCGTCAGTCGCCCCTCCCTCCGTCAGGGCAACAGCAGACAATCGTTCCGCGCCTTTTTTCTGTGCAGACGCCATACCATGGCAAGCATGGAGCCCGATCAGATCACTTTGGCAATTAGGAGCACATTAAACACCACACGCATTATCCAGCAGTATATGCAGCACCAGAACCTGGCAAAGCGAAACCGGGCGAGTAGGCGACATCAGCACGATGACGAGAGTGATGAGGACATGGACACAGACTTCTCTCAAAGCACGGACCCTGCCAATGTGGGCATCATGGTACTAGTGGGGCAGGTTCATGCAGTGGAACACCAATTATGGGCTCGGGAAACAAGCACAGACTGGTGGGACCGCATAGTGTTGCAGGTCTGGGATGATTCCCAGTGGCTGTGAAACTTTTGCATGCGTAAGGGCACTTTCATGGAACTTTGTGACTTGCTTTCCCCTGCCCTGAGGCGCAAGAATACTAAGACGAGAGCAGCCCTCACAGTTGAGAAGGGAGTGGCAATAGCCCTGTGGAAGCTTGCAACGCCAGACAGCTACCGGTCAGTCGGGAATCAATTTGGAGTGGGCAAATCTACTGTGGGGGCTGCTGTCATGCAAGTAGCCAACACAAAGATCTGCTGATATCAAGGGTAGTGACCCTGGGAAATATGCAGTCATAATAGATGGCTTTGCTGCATTGGGATTCCCTAACTGTGGTGGGGCCATAGACGGAATCCATATCCCTATCTTGGCACCAGAGCACCAAGTCAGTGAGTACATAAACCACAAGGGGTACTTTTCAATAGTGCTGCAAGCACTGGTGGATCACAAGGGACGTTTCACCAACATTAACATGGGATGGCCGGGAAAGGTACATGACGCTCGCATCTTCAGGAACTCTGGTCTGTTTCAAAAGCTGCAGGAGCTTTCTTCCCAGACCAGAAAATAACCGCTGGGGATGTTGAAATGCCTATAGTTATCCTTGGGACCCAGCCTACCCCTTAATGCCATGGCTCATGAAGCTATACATAGGCAGCCTGGAGAGTAGTCAGGAGCTGTTCAACTACAGGCTGAGCAAGTGCAGAATGGTGGTAGAATGTGCATTTGGATGTTTAAAAGCACGCTGGCGCAGTTGACTGACTCAGTTAGACCTCAGCGAAACCAATATTCCCACTGTTATTACTGCTTGCTGTGCGCTCCACAATATCTGTGAGAGTAAGGGGGAGACATTTATGTGGGATGGGGTGGGAGGTTGAGGCAAATCGCCTGGCTTCTGGTTATGCACAGCCAGACACTAGGGCGGTTAGAAGAGCACAGGAGGGTGTGGTGCGCATCAGAGAAGCTTTGAAAACCAGTTTCATGACTGGCCAGGCTAGGGTGTGAAAGTTCTGTTTCTTTCTCCTTGATGAAATTCCCCGCCCCTGGGTTCACTCTACTTCCCTGTAAGCTAACCACCCTCCCCACCTCCCTTTGATCACCACTTGCGGAGGCAATAAAGTCATTGTTGCTTCACATTCATGTATTCTTTATTAATTCATCACACAAATAGGGGGATAATTACCAAGGTAGCCCAGGAGGGGTGGTGGAGGAGGGAAGGACAAGGCCACACAGCACTTTCAAAGTTTAAAACTTATTGAATGCCAGCCTTCTGTTGTTTGGGCAATCCTCTGGGGTGGAGTGGCTGGGTGGCCGGAGGCCCCCCCAACGTGTTCTTGGGCATCTGGGTGAGGAGGCTATGGAACTTGGGGAGGAGGGAGGTTGGTTACACAGGGGCTGTAGCGGCGGTCTGTGTTCCTACTTCCTTTCCTGCAGCTCAACCAATCGCTGGAGCATATTAGTTTGATCCTCCAGCAGCCTCAGCATTGAATCCTGCCTCCTCTCATCACGCTGCCGCCACCTTTCAGCTTCAGCCCTCTCTTCAGCCCGCCACCTCTTCTCCCGGTCATTTTGTGCTTTCCTGCACTCTGACATTGTCTACCTCCATGAATTCGTCTGTGCTCTGTCAGTGTGGGAGGACAGCATGAGCTCAGAGAACATTTCATCACGAGTGTGTTTTTTTTCTCCTTCTAATCTTCGCTAGCTTCTGGGAAGGAGAAGATCCTGTGATCCTTGAAACACGTGCAGCTGGTGGAGGAAAAAAAACGGGACAGTGGTATTTGAAAAGACACATTTTATAGAACAATGGGTACACTCTTTCACGGTAAACCTTGCTGTTAACATAGCACATGTGCTTTTGTTACAAGGTCGCATTTTGCCTCCCCCCACTGCGTGGCTAACAGCGGGGAATATTTCTGTTCAGCCATAGGCAAACAGCCAGCAGGAACGGGCACCTCTGATGTTCCTTAAGAAAAGCACCCTATTTCAACCAGGTGACCCTGAATGATATCACTCTCCTGAGGATAACACAGGGAGATAAAAAATGGATGTTGTTTGAACGCCAGCAAACATACACTGCAATGCTTTGTTCTACAATGATTCCCGAGTACGTGCTACTGGCCTGGAGTGGTAAAGTGTTCTACCGTGGTGGATGGAATAAGGCTGCCCTCCCCAGAAACCTTTTGCAAAGGCTTTGGAAGTACATCCAGGAGAGCCACGAATGCCAGGGCAAATTAATCATTAAACATGCTGGCTTTTAAACCTTTTATAGTATTTTAAAAGGTACACTCACCAGAGGTCCCTTCTCCGCCTGGTGGGTCCGGGAGGCAGCCTTGGGTGGGTTCGGTGGGTACTGGCTCCAGGTCCAGGATGAGAAACAGTTCCTGGTTGTTGGGAAAACTGGTTTCTCCGCTTGTTTGCTGTGAGCTATCTACAGCCTCCTCATCATCATCTTCCTCGTCCCCAGAACCTGCTTCCATGTTGCCTCCATCTCTGTTGAAGGAGTCAAACAACACGGCTGGGGTAGTGGTGGCTGAACCCCCTAAAATGGCATGCAGCTCATCATAGAAGTGGCATGTTTGGGGCTCTGACCCGGAGCGGCCATTACTCTCTCTCTGGTTTTCTGGTAGGCTTGCCTCAGCTCCTTAGGTTTCATGCGGCACTGCTTTGGGTTCCTGTTATGACCTCTGTCCTTCATGCCCTGGGAGATTTTTCACAAATGTTTTGGCATTTCGAAAACTGGAACGTAGTTCTGATAGCACGGATTCCTCCCCCCATACAGCGATCAGATCCCGTACCTCCCGTTCAGTCCATGCTGGAGCTCTTTTGCGATTCTGGGACTTCATCATGGTCACCTCTGCTGATGAGCTCTGCATGGTCATCTGCAGCTTGCCACACTGGCCAAACAGGAAATGGAAATTCAAAAGTTCGCGGGCCTTTTCCTGTCTAGCTGGTCAGTACATCTGAGTTGAGAGTGCTGTCCAAAGCGGTCACAATGGAGCACTCTGGGATAGCTCCCGGAGGCCAATACCATCTAATTGCATCCATAGTACCCCAAATTCGACCCAGCAAAACTGATTTCAGCGCTAATCCCCTTGTCGGGGGTGGAGTAAGGAAATCGATTTTAAGAGCCCTTTAAGTCGAAAAAAAGGGCTTTGTCATGTGGATGGGTGCAGGGTTACATCAATTTAACGCTGCTAAATTTGACCTCAACGCCTAGTGTAGACCAGGGCTTAGAGTCACACACAGCTATTGTTGATTCCAGTATAAGTTGCTTGTGTATTTGAGGGCAGAATTTAGTCCTATTTGTTTTAAATCCCACCCCACTAGGTGTCTACATGAAGCAAGGAAACTAGTGCAGGGACATATAAAGTGGTTATGAGGGGAAGAAGCTTGCAGTGGGCAAACGGGGAAAGGGCAGCGTGTAGAGAGAAGGCGTTGCATGCGTGTTGCAAGGTCAAGGCCAAGGCCAATATTCTTTTTGCAAGGGGTTTTGTCTAGTGACTGTGAGCATGACATGGCATAGTTGGGGGTTATTTTCATACCATAAAGCACAGATCAGTACCTTGCAGCTTTTTGGAGGTGAAGCAGGATTTAACCACCGCTGACAGCTCCAGCATGGAAAAGCCTGAATGGAAACACATAAGTGGAATTTCAGATGGACAGAGCTAAGGCAGCTGAACAATTGTAAATACATTTTGCTAAGCAGCTATTTGAAATACATTTTGTTAACGGTGTCTCTCAACTTCCCAGACAGGAGCCGAAAGGGAACAGTGACTGGGGAGTGTTGCCAGCAGACTTCGGGTTCCCTTTGCCTCATCTGCTCCTTCCTGTAGCATTTTCCAAGTTACATATGAATTATCTGCCAATACTTATTGAAAAATCCCTGCCTGACCCCTTCGTATAGGTAAACTGTCTAAAATGCAAATTCTTCCCCACTTTCCTCTCAAAAAGATGCTGTGATTTAAATTACCATGCATCATCTCTCTCCTAATTCTAAGACAGAAAGGGATGATTGTGGTTAATGTGGCACATTCAGTGATGGTCCTGATATAAATGAGTGAACTTGACCGTGCAGCTTGGTGCCAGTTTCAAAGGGAGGGTTCGGGCTATGCAACCTCTAGATGGAGCTTCTGCTTCCAGGTAGGTTAAACAATACTACAGGCTTCTTCAGTCAGTTTGGTTGCCCAACTGCAGGCTGCCCTGTGAAGGAGCCTGTGTCTGAAATTTGGAGTGAAATCCTGGTCCAAAGGAAGTTAATGGGAGTTTTACCATTGACTGTGGAGCCAGGGATTTCACTCCTGGACTTCCTGTTTCATATGTCTTCTTTTGAGGACTTAAATATATTAATTTTAATTTTATAATTGATAGATCAAAATTTCATAGTTAAAATCAAGGTGGATATGCACAGAATGTAGTCAAAAGGGTTACAGATGATATGCTGTAGAAGAGACTCAGAGCCTGAACCGTTACTGGTTTCGAGAGTAGCAGCCGTGTTAGTCTGTATTCGCAAAAAGAAAAGGAGTACTTGTGGCACCTTAGAGACTAACAAATTTGTTAGTCTCTAAGGTGCCACAAGTACTCCTTTTCTTTGAACCATTATTGTTTTCTTTCAGGCTTACACTGGATCAACTCTTGATTTCCGTGGATCTGTTTTAGCATAAAAGTGATGTAATGCAGTTATGAATCGGGTCCTCAGTCTCTTTTGAACATGTAAATTGCTAGCAAGGTTGTGCTGCTGTTGCACAAAGAACTGACATTCTGAAAGTGAATGTTGAAAAACAGACTAGTATTGAAATACATTTTTGAACTATGATTAGAAATGCTAGGTGGCCCCCTTGTGGCCATTTAAATTAAAGCGAACTCTCCTTCCCCAAAACTGATAAGACTGATGCTTATCAGTTAGCCGGAACTTTTACATCGCTAGTAGGGGGGAGCATGCGCGGTAAAGTGCA
This sequence comes from Dermochelys coriacea, assembly GCF_009764565.3. NCBI lineage: Eukaryota > Metazoa > Chordata > Testudines > Dermochelyidae > Dermochelys > Dermochelys coriacea. The sequence continues at coordinate 19,627,900 of NC_050079.1, forward strand.
CCCCAGATTGTCTTACCGGGGGAAGGGAGAGGGACTCTGTCCTCCTGCTGCGGCTGTTCTCTGGCATGCTTGTCTCCTATTCCTGGCAGCTGGGCCTGGGCGGGGAGCAGAGGGTGTGGGACCAGGCGCTTCTCATGCTGGCTGCTCTGGGTCGCTGGTCCGTGCAGCACAGCAACTGCCTTCTCTTTTGCAAACCAAACATACCCAGTTCCTTCAGCCTTTGCTCATATGGCTTGCATTCCGTCCCTTTTACTTGCCTCTGAATCTTTTCCATCTTTTCTGTACATAGATGACCAAAACTGGACACAGTACTCCAACTGAGGACAAACCAGTGCCGAGTAGAGCAGTACTATTCCTTCCCATGACTTGCATCCTATGCCTCTGTTAATGCAACCTAAAACTGCATTTGCTTTTTTTGCAACAGCATCGCATTGCTGATTCATGTTGAGCTTGTGATCCACCACAACTCCCAGATCCTTCTTTGCAGTGCTGCTGCCAAGCAGTTCCCCCCATTTTGTATTTGTGCGTTTGGTTTTTCTTCCCTAAGTGTAGCACCTTTCATTTGTCTTTGTTAAATTTTGTTGTCTATATCCCATTCTCCAATTTATCAAGATCCCATTGAATTTTAGCTCTATCTTCCAAAGTGTTGGCAACCCCCCAAGCCCCAATCCAGCTTTGTGTCACCTGCAAGCTTGATCAGTATGCTCTCTATACCTGCATCCAGGCCATTAATAAAGATGTTAAACAACACCTGCCCCAGGACAGATCCCTGTGAAACCCCACTTGAGACCTCCCTCCAATCTGACATCATTCCATTAACGCTTACTCTTTGTTTGTGGTTGTTTAACCAATTATGTATCCACTTCACGGTAGTTCTGTTGAGCTCACATTTCTCCAGCTTATTTATCAGAATGTCATGTGGGACTGTGTCAAAAGCCTTGCTGAAGTCTAAGAATATTATATCTACCGCTTTCCTCTAATGCCACCTTTTTGATCTGGTAGCATTTCATACCCACTGCACTCATTTTGCATTGATGTAAAGGATGATACAGAGTGCAAGGCAAGAGAGATTTAGGCCCCAGTCTGCAAATAACCTTAACATATATTAAAATCGTTATTTAAGGAGACACTGGCAAATAGTGTAGTGCAAGTCATACTATATTTCCATTAACTTAAAAATAGTTCCACTCACCTAAACTCAGTTGCTCCAGAGGTTTGATTTGGAACCACTGTTATTTAGTTTGTATGTAACTGACTTGAGATGCCTTCATTTCCAGAAGTAACTCTTCTAGAACCTAGCCCATATTAGCAGAATGCTACACTGATTTGGAAAACAGTCCTGCAAACACAGTTACAAAACGGTTTTGTAAGCAAAACTGTCTCATCCAGTATTTAAACTGTGCTGAGGTACCAACCTGTGTGGTCAATGGTCTGATCCACTGGACATTGATACCCTTATTTTTCTTACCTTTAGTGCTGCATATGATACTATCTGAAAGTATTTTTCTTGGTTGGCTAGCACATTTTCCCCCACTGTAATAAGACTGGGACTTTTCAGCTTGGAAAAGAGACAACTAAGGGGGGGATATGATAGAGGTCTATAAAATCATGACTGGTGTGGAGAAAGTAAATAAGGAAGTATTATTTACTCCTCCTCATAACACAAGTAGGGGTCACCAAATGAAATGGATAGGCAGCAGGTTAAAACAAATAAAAGGAAATATTTCTTCACACAGTCGATCTGTGAAACTCTTTGCTAAAGACTATACCAAGGTTCAAAAAAGAACTAGATAAATTCTTGGAGGTTAGGTCCATCACTGACTATTAGCCAGGATGAGCAGGGATGGTGGCCCTAGCCTCTGTTTGCCAGAAGCTGGGAATGGGCAACAGGGGATGGATCATTTGGATGATTATTTGTTCTGTTCATTCCCTCTGAAACACCTGGCATTGGCCACTGTTGGAAGACAGCATACTAAGGGGGATGGACCTTTGGTCTGACCCAGTATGGCCGTTCTTATGTTCTTATCTCAGGTACCTTTTTCTCCACTTTTTGTTCCTACCTAAATGTCTCTTGCTATAACTAGCGCTAGTCACCTTCTCTTTATCCACAGGGTTCGGTAACTGGACTCTTCCTGTTTAACTCTACCTTTGTCCACCTCATTTTGAATTTAACTTTTGATAATGTCGTTGGAGACATTCACTCTAGACTCTTGACCAGTCCTTTGGAACAGTCAAAGAATCTGCCCCAAATGATCTTTCCAAGGTTCTACATGGAGCCCACGTCAAGAAGGGGCATACAGGGCTTTTGAGTTTGGGGTGAAATTCACTCCTGAGCATGGAAGCCAACTCAAGATTTATGCACAAGTTAAATTCCACTAAAGTCCAATTTTGAGGATAAATTTGATTCAACAAACAAAATGCATTAACTCCTTTGTGTATCAAATGATTTTTTTTGGTGGCAGGTAGAAAGTAATATTGCATAGGAAAGAAGAAGACTACCCATTAAAATATTTGAAAGAAGAATGCTGAAACCTAGCAAAGTCAGAGATGGGCTGTAAAAATTGGAACAACTTAGATATCTGGATAAAACTTACATGAGGAGCCCTAATCATGAGGGTCTTTTATAGCAATAACAAACTGTTCAATCAGCTATACATTTAAATTGGAACCATCCGTAAAAATCTCTGGAATTTTTTATTCAGATTGCTCTTGGAACATGATGTTCCGCACATTATGAACGCTTCCCACTTTCATCTAAAAAAGGCTAGACTCAGGATGTCTAGCTGTTGGCTGATTCTGAGAAACCCATGTTTTCTTCTCCTCCAGACTAAAATACTGTAATGCGTTGCTTGTTAATCTGCCAAGCAGACTGATTACATCTTGTGCAAAACTCTGCTGCCTGGATATCATAGAAAAAAGCATGAACATTTTATTGACAGGCATGTGTCGTTTAAGGAGTTTGACATTTCTGCACGGAGGGTGAAATTCACCTTAGTGCCGAGGACCAGCACAAGGCCCGTGCATCCTTTAAATCCCTGTAACGATCTCAGCATGGGGCTTAAGTGATCCAAGTTAATATTTCATTATTGTTAACTGCCATTATAACCGGTCTGGCAAACGTCGGGTAGAAGGAAAGGGAAACAGGCCCCAGGGGCCGCTGTGGTGGGCGCAAAGCACCGTGCCGCGCCGCCAGCCCCAGCCCATACAGCGTGCGCGGCTGGCTGCAGCTTCATGCAGCTCACCCCGCCTGCTGGCCCCCATTGCAGCCCAGCCCAGCCCAGCGCGCCTCTTCCCCGAGCAGCCCCCTGGCCGGCCCGGCCATCCGACGCCTTCTGCCTTCCCGCGGATTGGAACCCGGCGGCACTTTCTACAGGTCAACGTTCCACAGGGTTACCTGCCCGCTGCCCATTGGCTCCCACAACGCCCGCTGCGCCTTGCGACCAATCAGAATCCTCCGTCGTGCTTACACGGGGGACGGGTTCGCTGCGGCGAAAGTTTGAAAGTTCCGAGAGGGGGCGGGGCGGGGCGGGCTGCGCCAAGCTGTCGGGCCGGGGAGCGCGGAGCCGCCGTTCGTCATGGCGCAGGGGGAGCCTGAGCCGCTGCTGGCGGTGCCCGGGGAGGAGGAAGAGAAGGGGGGTGGGGAAGGGCCGGAGCTGGTCCCGGCGGCTGGCGGTGTCGGGCTGCAGGGGAACGTGCAGGGCCTGAAGCGAGGTACGTTCCCCCTCCCCCCGTTTATACTCCCCGGGGACATATTTCCTCCCTGGCTCCCCACACTCCCCCTCCCTTGTACTTCACCCCGGAATTTGCACCCTGTGCTTTAATAATTCCTCGGTCCCCTCCCCCATATCTGCGCTCCACCCCCCCCCCCCCCCGATCCCTGGAATGTAGTTTCCCTGCATCCTGCCCCTGGCCCCTCCTAGTCTACAATTTACTTTCCAGTCCTACGGTAGCAGCCTTCCACTGGCACCGGGCCCCTCACTAACGTGCCCGCTCCCCAGCAACGCTGGGCCCCGAGTGTGTGAGGATGCACTGAATGCCCCCCATGGCTCTGATCCCTTGAGACAAGGGTGAGGTTTCGCCATTGCCTTTCTTTTCTGTCCCCACCCAGCTCTCCAGTTCAGTTACAAACGGTTGATGTCGGCGTGATAAATTGTAGGAAGATGGTTGAAGTCAGGATCAATGAGTGTGTGCAGTGGTGGTGTAGCTTGTCGGGTATAGGATATCAGAGATAAGGTTGGGGAGGTATCTTTTACTGGACCAACTTTTGTTTGTGTAAGAGACAAGGTTTTGAGATTACACAAAAACAGCGAGGAGTCCTGTGGCACTTTAAAGACTAACAAATTTATTTAGGCATAAGCTTTCTTGGGTAAAAAAAAATCCCACTTCTTCAGATGCAGATTACACAGAGCTCTTCTTCAGTATCAGTGGGTGTCTGCCTGAAACACTTTCCCAGGGCATTAGCCTCTGCGTCCATTCATTATGCCCATCAAAACCTGGCGGGTGATGGTAGGACCTTTGAATTTTTGATCCTGGTGGGTAGGGAAAGGAGGGATTTTCTTCTCCCACTTCCCCACCAAAGGCTGAAATGTTCCTTTCTGCTGTGTCCAAGGTATCTGTAATTGTAGGTTGCTCATGTGCTGATTTAGCCAGGTATAGGCTGTGCTGCTCCTGGCTAGGAACGACCTGGTGTACAGCTGTGCAGTTTGGACCTGTCCTAGACTTTAAAGAGTAATTGCTTTAATGTTTATATGGCTCTGACATTAACATATCACTGATGGGCGCAGTGCTGAGTGGGGGTAGCCTTCTGGAAGGTCCTAAACAGGCTTGAGGCCACCAGTGCAACTAGGAACCTTAAAGGTTATCTACACATGAAGTTGTTCCCCATTAACTCCATGTGTGTGGATAATCCACGTACAGAAGCTTTTTTTTTTTTAAAAGGTAAGTTTGCAGAGGAAAGGGCAATGCCATTTCTTCTGCTTTGTGATGTATAAAGGCAGGAAAGGTCTTAATCAGTTTTTTGTGTTTTTTACATCGGAAGTTCAGATCTTCTCTACACTATAGAAATTCACTATAAATGTTTGGTTCCCATAGAACACTTGTAAAAGGTTTGCGTCCACACACAAGTGATCCAGCTGGGTTACATGTGTCAGCATCTAGAAGTTCTAATAGATTGGGGCCCCACTAAGCCAGGCACTGTACTAATACATGGGAAGCTGCAATACCTGCCCTTAAGCTTACAGACAAAACAGTCGAGACAGCAAAAAACAAAATATAGTTTTAGCTAGATTTGATTTTTTTGAATGTCTTGTTAAGGCTTATTCAGTGACTAATGAAGTCTTCGGGGTGGGATGGGGTCGATAGTCACGTGTATGTAATTTAACATGTCTGCCTTTCAGTTACAAAGTGGATTGCGCACCCTTACAAGAGGTGGACCTTGGCCCAAGAGGTCATCCAGCCAAACCAGCTTGCCAATCCTGATATTTCTAATGTAAAAAGTAGTTGGGAAAATCCATTCTATTAGCAAAAGCCTTTCAGACTTTCTCTATACTACACTTAATGGAGGGAAAAAAAAGGCATAATCTAAGTTATAAAAATCCTATTTGGGCCTATATCCAACAGATAGGGAAACCCTCTTTTGGCAAGTGTGTGTATCCCTGAAAAATGGAAAAGCTAATTTAGCTGTTTAACCACCACTCCAACAGTAAATTAACATATGGTCTAGAGAGGAGGCATGTGTGGATTTTGCACTTAGCCTGGGATAGCAATGAAAGAGTGAACAGTACTTGAGTTGAGGTTGTGACTTTTTTCCTTCAGAGTTCTTCCAAGAAGATGATGATGACAGCTGCAGTGATTATGGGAGTCGTGACAAATCAGGGACCATTTTAGGAAGGATTGTGCCAGACAGGAATGTGCTTTTCCCAGACACGTTCCAAACAAATCACCTTTTGTTTTATGAGCGATTTAAAGCCTATCAGGATTACATCTTGGGTGAGTGACCTTTCTGCTTCTAAAATTCCCTCTTGTCATGATCTTTGTAGTGCTGCCTTTTCCTGGTGATTCAGTTTTAAGCTGTATGTATTGGTCCTCCTTTTAAATTGCACCATCTTCCATCCATAGCGTGGTAACTACAGAGGATCTAGACTAGTGGCAGAGATACAGGAAAGGTTAATTAACGATGGAGCTGAGACTCTAAACATCAACTTTTACATTAAAAATATCATGACATACTTTTAGCTGGAGGACTAGATCTTTTAACTGGAGGACTAGACCTTGTGGATTTTGACATCAGAAGAGACTGAAGTCTGAGGAATTGAAAGGGGGTGGGATTTTTGATAAGACTAGATAAAACAGTGCCCCGCCACCCCCACTTATTTAACTCCAGTCACAAAATTGAGATGAGAGACGTGGGTGGTCAGGTGGTCAGTTGCTCTTTTTGTGAAGCTTTTGGGGGGCTGAGAGAGCACCCTTGCTAGCTCTCCAGTTCTCTGGTCTAAGCTGTTTGGGGGTAGGGACTGTCTTTTTGTTTGCTGTTTATTCAGCACCAAGCACCACAGGGTCCTGGTTTGTGATTAAGAATCCCAGGCACTACAACAATATAAATAATAAAAAGACTGAGCAGAACAAAGTTGAAGACAACTTCTGACATAATAAAGGAACACTAAAACCCCATTATATTCAGCTTCCCTTTAATTGCTCATGTGTGAACTTGATTCCTTTTGTCCTCTTATTGCATAATATATATTGTAAGTGATTTTAATTTAATTTTAGCTGACTGCAAGGCCTCTGAGGTAAAAGAATTCACAGCTGAGTACTTAGAGAAGGTCCTTGAACCATCTGGATGGCGAGCAATCTGGCGCACTAATGTGTTTGAGGTGCTGGTCGAGGTAAATGTAATTCAGTTGCTAGACATTTGTCTCCAATTAACATCATTTTACTCCACTGTTAACAGGCAAATCACTTCTTTTTAATTAAAGCTGATAGAAAATAGCATATTTTTCACATCTAATTCTCAGTGTGGAGGATGGTGCATTAGGCGAGAAGCTATTTAACTGCTTGCAGTGGTTTGAGTGCTAGTGTCTCTTGGACATGAGAATGCAGGAGCACAACTTGTGACATGTAGAAACTTACCGTTGACAGTCACATGAGGTGCAGTTAATTGTTAGTCCTCATGATTGTAATGCATTTTGTGCAGATTGTAAGTTATTTGGGGCCAGGACTATCTTATTGTGTGTCCACTGTCTAGCACAATGTGGCCCTGATTGGGTCTGCTAGGCTGCTGTACTACTACTACTACTAATTATCCACAGGACTGCCTCTCTTGCTCTATAGAGCTGCAGTTGTATGGGCTCCATTTTTATTTTACTGGCTAGGCCTTCGTGAAAACAATTTGCACTCTGGTTCTATGTGTCAGTTTTGCACCTGGTTCTATTGAACAAAAAACTGTTGAACCTATAAGCCTGAATTTAAATAGATTTTACCTCTTAGGCACTCTTTCTAAGACAAGAAAAGATGGTGTCAACATGGAATTTTCCTTCTATGTTTCCTTGGCCTTAGAAGTTGCTTATCGTCTGTTTGAATGTTTCTTTTTATTTATACTAGTAAGGATGGTACTGAGTTGAACTTTTTTTGAGTATTCTCTCATATAAACAAATCGTGGCAATGAGGTCTTTTTGTAATGAGCTAGATCTGCTTCAATGATAGTATCGGTCCTTAAAGGATGTGACTTCAGGGCAGGGGTCGGCAACCTTCCCCATGCCACCCAATAGGGTAATCCGTTGGTGGGCCGCGAGACATTTTCTTTACATTGACCGGCTGCAGGCACGGCTGGCTGCAGCTCCCAGGGGCTGCGGTTCACTGCTCCCGGCCAATAGGAGCTGCAGGAAGCGACAACCAGCATGTTTCTGCGGCCCATGCCACTTCCTGCAGCTCCCATTGGCTGGGAGCAGCAAACCGCAGCTGCCAGGAGCTGTGGGGGGGCTGTGCCTGCAGAAGATGGATGTAAAAAAAAATCTCGCGGCCTGCCAGCGAATTACCCTGATGGGCTGTGTGCCAAAGGGTGCCGACCCCTGCTTTAGGGCCACGCAGACATTTGAACCACTGGAGGGATGCAGAGGTATGCAAAACAGGGCTTGAGAGCACCAGCTGCTGTGTGCTGTCCATGTGAGACTTTGTCATGGTTTGGGTAGTTTAGGATTTGCTGATGTGGCACTTCACGTGTTCTGGTCGGGAAATGGGTTTTCCTGGTGTTAGGGGCAGATGCCTAACGATGTGGTCCTCAGTTGGGTTTCTCACAAGGCGGGTCAAGCAACTACCAGCCTTCCCAAATGACAATGTGGTCTTCTCTACACTGAGGTTAACTGTCAAAAATGTCCCACTGTTGCTAACCCCTTTGGAATACACCAATGTTTAATAGCATCTGGATTACATGGAGGAGGGGGTTCGTGCAGAGAGGCAGGTGACTGAAGGACTGTAACTGGGTGACATGGAGCTGTAGTTTTTGGTCTAAGAATGGGGTCTCTTTTGGAGTTCAGAGAAAGAAGCAAATCAAGAGAAGATGTGGGACATCTAAGGGATGATGCAGGGACAATGGATGAAGTCCCAGAAGACTGGAGAAGGTAAAAATAGTACCTGGCTTCAAAAAAAGGAAAAAGGAGGACCTGGGGAATTGGAGACCAGTCACCCAATGTTGATACCCAGAAAAATACTGAAACAACTTATTATACAATCAGCTTGCTCAAACCCAGAGGGATAAGAAATAGCCAACATGGATTTGTCAAGAGCAAATTACGCCAAACCAATCTCATTTCCTTCTTTGACAGTGTCACTGGATAGGGTGGAAAGAGTAGATATGATGCATCTTGATTTTATTAAGGCTTTTGATACATTTCCACATGGCACTCATACGCAAACTAGGGAAATTTGGTCTAGATTAAATTACTGCACAATGGTTAGAAAAACTGTACTTAAAGAATGTCTACACAGCAACTAGACACCCGCAGCTAGTCCATGCTAGCTGATTTGCGCTCACAGGGCTCAGACTATGGTGCTGTTCCATTGCTGTTTAGACTTCTGCTGTGAGATGGGAGGGTCCCAGAATGCCTGAGCCCCGCAAGCCTGAGTTGGCTGGAATGGGTCAGCCGCAGGGGTCTTTCTGTGTAGACATATCCAAAGAGTAGTTATGGCTTGCTGTTAAACTAGGAGGACTTATCAAGATTTGCAGGGATTGTCTTGGGTCTGGTATTGTTCAATGTTTTCATTAATGACTTGAATGAGGGAGTACAGATTGTCTCATCTGCAAATTTTATATGAGTAAAGTTGGGAGGGGTTGAAAGCACGTTGGAGTACAGGATTAGAATTCAGAATAATCCTGATACATTGGAGAATTGGTCTGAAATCAACCAGATGATTTTAATAAAGATAAGTGCAAAGTACTACACCAAAGAAGGAAAAATCAAATGCTCAACTACAAAATGGGGAGAAAACTGGCTAGGCAGCAGTACTGCAGAAAAGTATCTGGAGGTTACAGTGGATCACAAGTTGAATGGGTCAACAGTGAGATGCTGTGGCAAAAAAGGCAAGTGTCATTCTGTGGTATATTAACAAGTGTCATCTGTAAGACCTGATCTATGCTTAAAACTTAGGTCGACAGCTGTAGCGCTCAGGGCTGTGAAAAATCTGCACCCCGAGTGCCATAGCTATGCCGACCTAAGCTCTGGTGTAGATGCAGTTAGGTCGATGGAAGAATGCTTCTGTCAACCTAGGTCTCATTGCTCTGGAAGGTGGAGTTCCTACTGTGACACACACGCTTCTGTCGCTATAGTCTGTTTATACTACAAGGTGACAGTGGCAGAGCTATGATGCCATAACTATGCCGCTATAACGCCTGCAGTGTTGAAATGACCAAAGACTTCCTCTGTCCAGTTTTGGACACTAAACTTTATTAAAGATATGGACAAAACTGGAGAGAGTCCAGCGGAGAGGTTTGGAAAACGTGACCTGTGAGGAAAGAATGAAAACACTGGACATGTTTGGTCTACAGAAGAGAGGGCTGAGCAGGGGGGCATAAGTCTGTAGAAGGTTGTTCTAAAGAGGACAGTGATCAGTTGTTCTGTGTCCACTGAGGATAGGACAGAAAGTAATCTGCTTGGCTTGCAGAAGGGAGATTCAGGTTAGCTACTAAGAAAAACTTCCTAGCTATAAGAATAGTTAAAAACTGGAATGGGGAAATTGGAGATTTTTTAAGAACAGGTTAGACAAACCTGTCAGATGTTGTCCTGATATTGTTTGTCCTGCCTCAGCACAGGGGCATGGACTTGGTGACCTCTTGAGGCCCCTTCCAGCCCAGCCTTTCTGTGATTCTATGATGGAGGTGTAGGGGACTGTGAGCACAGAGAGGAATGGAAGCTGGGACAGAGGGAGGCAAGCCTACAGCAGGATGTAGAAATTCAGCCTTGTTATCTGAATGTAAAACCTAAACCAGTTTTCTATGTATCAAGGTTTTCATGAATAAAATTCTCCCCCTCTGATCCCCCTGTCTCAGCCAGGTATAATTTCTCATTGTGTGCACTCCTGCTGCTTATGGCCATGCTAAAGTCTGCAGGACTCGTAATGCCTGTCAGAGCCACGTTGCCTTTGTGTGAACCTTCTACATGAACCTGATTTTTAAACTTTTAACTCTCATTTAAAAAAATGCTATTCCCATCCCATACTTAAACACCTGCAAGTAAACTGCAATCTTAAAATAAGTAGAAGCATGCAAACATGTTGGTGTTTGTCTTTATAGAGGAGCAGAAGTTGTTTGTGTTTTCCAGCAACATAGACCTGCATTTGATCAGCTTTGTCCTGCCTAAATTAGAGGGAAAGGATTGACATGCTTTAGGATTCCCCATGCCACATTTGGTCCTTGTTGAAACACTTTCCAGCCAAAGGGCATGGCAGCCTGTTGGGCTAAATACGGGATTAGTGCACAGGAATTCTTGCTATTCCTGGCTCTGCCACTGTGTGGGCTGCTGCAAGGCACTTGGGTCCTGATGATTTTTTTTTTTTTTTCCAGACTACCCTAAACTCCAAGTGAAATTAATGGGAGCTGTGAGGTACTTGGCATATCCAAAAATCAGGTCCTTAGCCCTTGCCTCTGTAAAAGGAAGATAGTAACTTCCTGTCCTCCCAGGGACATTGAGGCTCAGTGTTTGTACAATCCTTTGAAGATGAAAAGCGCTGTATGTATATGTATGTATTTACTGAGCAATGAAGCTTGTTTTGGGGTTATAATTTCAAATATACATGCTCAGACATTTGTGGAATAAAATGCCATATGTAGTGTTTAAAAAAACTTCAAGCTTTAACAAAGTTGCTGGTTGGCTTCTACAATAAGTGTGTGTGTTTTGGCTTTTCTGGTTGTATGTACTGTTCTGTCTAAAGCCACCCTAATAGCTGTGTTGTTCATATCAGATTGTGGATGTGGAGTACTCCGCTCTGAAAGCTGTGGTTAGGCTCAGTGAGCCTTTCTTGTGCGACTCCCATGTTAGCACCTTTACCTTGGAGTGCATGCAAGAGCTCTTGGAGCTGAAGAAGCATCAGTTACCAGTGCAGGAGCTGTGGGTTGTGTTTGATGAATCAGGAGAGTTTGACCAGACAGCCCTGGCCATAGAGCATGTCAGGTAGGAAAATGTTCATAAATGGCTAATTGTCTCCTGAACTATTATTTCTTTAATTTTAAAAGAGTCAGATAGTTTAGGCATCACATCTGAGCTACAATAAATAATGTGTATGGGTTTCAAACATGCACCTATACTAAAATGATGTTGTTAGTGTCCACTCAGATAGAGCTTTTGGTATGCTCCCATCTTTGTGAATTCTTGAGACCATTCCTGGGGCTACGTTGACTCGGGTTTTAAAAGTAAACCTGATGGCTGCTAGCCCAAGAGCTAAGATGACTGACCAGAAGAAAAACGCCAATGTTCCTGTGTCTCAAGGAATCAAACGTGCTTGCTGGGTTTCATTGTAGCTCATTACCAAATAATTTTCTACTAAGTTTAAAAGATGTAACTTGCTCTGTTGCTTGCTTTTACTAGACCTTCTCACCTCCTCCCTTCACTGCACTTTTTCTGCCTTACACCACAATGAATTATAGGGGAATCTTTCCTTGCAATGTTTTCAGTTTCTTTCTTTTCTCTCCCGGATTTCTTTCTCTCCCTACCGTGTGCACACTACATCTCCCTTATTTGCTGTTTCTCCAATGCATCCCTGATCTATATTCCCTACTTATTTTCCCTAGCTCTTCCTTTAAGATCTTTTTCTTTCCTTTCTTTCTGTCGCCCCCCCCAATACACACACACTTCATAGGGTTTAGAGAAATTGATTAGTAACAGTCACAAGGACTGAACTTGAAGACTAAAACTAAGGTGAGAGCCTCACTCTCCAGGACAATGTCCCAGTGAGAAGGCAAGACCTTGGATGCTGCTCCTGGATCCTGCTTTTGTAATGGCTAATAGATGTTTGATAAACTCAAAGCCCAGAAGGAGCATTTGAAGGGTGAGGATGTTAAACTTAATGTGGAAGGTGAGAGGAGGCAGTGGAAGAATTTGAATTGGAGTGACACAGCAAAATTTTCAAAAATGTCTAACTCACATAGCAATATAAATCCCATTTTCAAAAAGTAACTTAAGTGCTAAGCATAACTTTAGTCAAAATGAATGGGACTTATGCTCTTAAGTCATTCCAGGCATTTTTGAAAACTTTACCCATAGGGTTTACAGCAGTCAAGGAATATCAAGAAATTCTGTGTACTGAATAGCCTGGAGGAGGGTGATATGGGAATTAGAGAGGTGTAATATTTTGAGATGTCTTGCTCAATTTATTGCATTTTTATTTTCAGTCCTAACTTTTGTTAAAGTGACTGGGCTCATCGATAGACAGCGCACTCTTAACTACTTGCTTTATTTCAAAAGGTTTTTCTACCAGCACATCTGGAGGAGTTGGGATGAAGAGGATGAGGATGACTTTGATTATTTTGTCAGATGTGTTGAACCTCGACTGAGATTGTAAGTGACTTTCTTTAATATTTAGTTTAAAAAAGGCTGGAAGGGGAAGCTTTGGAGTAGTGACCGACAAAACAAAATTCATGCAAAACTCTTTGCAAAGCAAGGCTGTTGCAGCTTCAGATTACTATCAGTTGCTAGAAATCTTGTATTTGGAAAGAGATCTAGGGGAAACAAACAACAAACCAGTTATTCTCTTCTTAGCTTTTTTTTTTCTTGGCACAACTCTCTTCCTTCCATTAGATGGCGTTCCAAAACCAGGTATAGCCTCTTTCAAACATAAGACTAGTTTGACTTCAAGTGTGAAGTGTAATCCTAATTAAGACGAGTGTGTGATGCTCGGTGACCTCTGGGTGTGGAATAAGAACCCAAATGGAACAGAATATAGAGGAAAACTTTAAAGAAAAACCTAGTGATGCTGAAGGAGGCGTGTGTACTCTTTCCCCAGTAGGATTATGTTGTATTAGGTTTTTCTGAATGTGGCTTTTTAATACCATCCAGCCATATGGAACTACAACAGCACTCAAGGGCATGTTCTGGAAGTATACTAGAAACTCATTTTTAAATACCTGAAATGAATCACTGGAAAGTAGCTTTACCAATTCTCTAGGGCTTTTTCCTCATATTTGACGATATGTCAGTCCATTATTTTCTTGCCTGTTTTCCTCAATCCCTTTTTTTTCTGCATATAATTATTTAGAATAGGAATTCAGGAATGCATATTGCATGCCAATCCGGTTTTGATATAATGATGATGATGACTCTGAAGTGGTGATTCTTTGAAATGGAGTTCATTATGACAGTTCAGTTTCATGTTATACCTGGGCCATGTTGAGTTCATACAAAACTGGGAGGAAATGTTTTGAGGTCTGGAAATGTTGCATGGAAATACTTCTTATGTGTTTCTGCTTCTACATTGCCAGCAGATGGGGAGGCAGAAGGAAGGAGTTGCTTTTTTTCCTTGGAGGAAAAATACTTTGCATTTAATGAAACAGGAATGTAATCACATTCAATCAGACTTTTTTTAAAGGTAGCTAATGGGCTGAAATGGGAGTAGAAGCATTTTTAGAGAGGAACCAAAAGGGAACTGTAATGCTTCATCTTTGTATTGCAATGAAGAGTAAATATTTTCCTTTCTCATTCCCAACACCATGCTTGAAGCAAGCCTGTACTCTAAGCCACATTGAAGTTTATATGCTCTGATATAAGCACTGGTGTGTCAACTGATAAATAGCAGTAACATAGCCTTCTATCCATGCAGACAAGCAATGTTTTACATTCTTATTCAGAAGGTCTCCCGTGGGTTTAAATTAATTAAAGCAGACAGTCCTTGCACTGCAAACTTTATCAATGATTTTATTTACTTTATAAATACAAGTTCTGGTCTTGTGAAACAGCTAAATAATTCTATGTAAAGTATTTTATTGAAGGTTGGTAAACGTTTAGTTTTACAGCAAAATCTCTCTGAAATGTTCATAACAATGTTATGTTCTTTCAAAAGTTTACAACTGAACATTGACTTAATACAGCTTTGAAACTTTGCTATGCAGAAGAAAAATGCTGCTTTTAACCATCTTAATTTAAATGAAACAAGGTCCAGAACAGTTTCCTTACCTCGTCAAATCTTTTTTTAACTTTCCCTTTATTTTTTTAGTAGTTTGTTTAACCAAGTATTGTACTGTATTTTCCTTTTTTTGGTCTCTGCTGCCTGATTGCATACTTCCGTGTCCCAATGAGGTGTGTGGGTGGTTGATCAGTTTGTAAATTTGGTGTTTGTAGGTTCTACTGTAGGTTCTCCAGAGTGGTCAGTTTTAAAACTGAGCATGCACATTTTAGGGTTAACTTATGTAAAGTTTCCATTGTTTTCTTTAAGTATTGTACCTTTCTATATTACATTAAAAAATCAGCTACCTTTAGTTCCTCATCTACTCTGAAGTATATTCATGCGTTGTCGCCAAGCATGCTGCATCTTAAAACACTATCACTACGCAGTTGTTTTAGCCATGAGGTTTTTGTACCACTTTACTGTCTGTCTGTTACAGTCAAGTAGATGTTTGTTGTTCTGCCTCCAGTTTTTTGTTCTTTATGGCACGTTTTTGAGTGCCCTCTAGTGAACATCTGAGTGATTGAAACTTGGCAATTGTCTTGGCCCTTTGTTTCCTTGGATGTTTTCTTCTTCCCAGTAAGACCCCTCAGTGACTGCACATGGAGTTATTTACACAGGGTTGATTTGCTTCCCCTTCCATTGTACTGAAGACAAAGGAGGGTTCTTCTTTTTGCTTTCAGTATCTTTTCATTGTTTGATCTTTTTCTGGAAGGATCACTGTAGTACCACCACTTTGGAATTTTCAGCAAGCCATCTTCTATCTGGAAGATGTGTGACACTCTGACTTAGGCAGAACCACTTTGCAGGAGTGTTTCTCTCTTGTGTGAGAGCCTCCTTGATGGTACATTTTATCTTATAGTAAATCTGCTCTTTCACTTCGATCATCTAGTTCTAATTGTTGCCTCTCTCACTTTCCCTGAGACATGTTTTTTTTCTCTTGCTCGACAAATTTCTGCTTTTGCTATTTCAAAGCCCACATTTTCATGGTGCCTTAAAAGGACACCATCTAGTCAATGTTTAAGTAGTGACTTAAAAATAGTTCTTGGTAATGTACTTGCCTCTGAAGCCTCCTGGTAATTCTTGTGGTTTTTAAAAGTAATCTTTTCTATTTTTTGAAAAATATTTCTCTCCCTTTTTCTGTGTGTACTCTTTCAACTCTAATAATCGTGGGTGTGCATTGTAACAATGGGGGTTGGCATATTTAGACAATGTGGTTTTTTTTTTTTTTTGTCGGCCGTGCCCCTTTGAATTGGGGTGTCATAGATGCAGGGAGCTCAGCACTTCTGACTCAAAGCCCATTTAAGTCAGTGGAAAGAGTCCCATGGATTAAAATGGGCTTTGGATCATGTTCTCTCTGCTTTGGGAAAGTGAGGAACACTAACTCTTCTGCTCTTTGAATTGTAGGCATTATGACATACTTGAGGATCGTGTCCCTTCTGGACTCATTGCTGATTATCGCAATTTGCTGTCTCAATGTGAGGTGCTCTACAGGAAGTTCTTAAACCTGAGGAGTGGCATATCAAGCAGTGACTCTGACTCCGAGGCAGAAAATGTCTCCATGGTGGAAGGCTTAAAGCTGTATGATGAGATAGAGCATCTGAAGCAAAAGCTAAAGCTCATTGAGAATCCTCTCTTGAGGTACTGTGTGTGTGTGTGTGTGTGTGTGTGTGTGTGTGTGTGTGAGGGTGGGGGGAAACAGCTAGGAAATGCTCTCCATCAGGACAGAACTGATGGTTTATTGCTCATGTTTCAGGTATGTATTTGGCTACCAGAAGCACGCTGGTCTCCAAGCCAAAGGCTCCCGTCCAACAGGTACGAAGATCACTCATGTTGTATCTTCTACTATGATGGCAAGTCTGTTGCAGTCTCTGCTCAGGGAGAAGCTTTGTTCTGAGACCTGTGATGAAGAACTAGAAATACAGGTAAAATAGTAGTTATTTTCATTCTCTGCCCTCCATTTTCTATCATCCCCAATAGATTAATTTCTTCTTTCACAATATTCGCTTCTGTACGTACAGAGCCTACCATGAGGGAAACTTAATCCCACAACTGTAATATAAATAGCTAGTAATAAGAATGGAAGAAACAGTGAATTTATCTAACTAACTTGTATCTGATAAATACTCCTTTATAAGCACTTTCCACTGTGTGAGAAATAGGGGAAACTACCCTGCATTCCTGTTACAATTTCATAATGAAGTATTCTGAGTAAGGCATGATATTTACTTTGAGTTTTAACGTACCTGGGTGCACGCTTTTTAAAGGTGTTTCTTTTAAATTTTGAGCAGGTCTGATTCTACTGATAAATAGTCAGGGAGAGGGCAAGAGGAAGGAACCTTTCTCAACCATCTGTTCCTTTTGTGTATCAGTCTTGCCTTAATTCAGTGACAGATGATTTTTCTGCTTTGGCTCTCCACTCCTTTTAAAGCCAGTTAGTTGTCATCTGCATTCTGTTCCTTGTGAATTAACTGAATTATTTACTCAATTCCAGTTACAGCTGTCTAAAAATAGAGAGTTTTATCTATCTATAGATTTCAGAGTAGCAGCTGTGTTAGTCTGTATCGCAAAAAGAAAAGGAGTACTTGTGGCACCTTAGAGACTAACAAATTTATTAGAGCATAAGCTTTCGTGAGCTACAGCTCAGAAAGCTTATGCTCTAATAAATTTGTTAGTCTCTAAGGTTCCACAAGTACTCCTTTTCTTCTATCTATAGAGTTATCTATGTCATTTAATTGCTCAGATACCTGAGAGCTTAATTTGGCCTTCAGAACAGCTATTACTGGTGTTTTTCAAAAAGGAAAGAACCAGGCTTAACTCGCAGATCCTGGGTTGAATGTGCAGTTGAGCAGTTGGAAGAGGATCTTAATACTTGTAAATTGACATGCTTAATCTGGAAGTCACTGAGGCAATAAATGTGGAACTCCATTATGCCATTTTCAGTCATGGTTCAGAGTAGAATCCTGTTGTCATGCTTGTGATAGGTGCCAGCCTGCCCACTTAGAAGACTGACTAACCCAAAATGTCTGCCAGACAAATCCCACACTGCAACAGCAGTGTCCATTAATTATTTTTTTGGAGAGATCAGCTCCAAGAGTGAGAGGATTGTTCAGTGTCTAGACTAGCTCTCACCTAGTCCCCTTGACTGTTACTGTCTCTGCCTCATATTTCCTTTGTGACCTAGGGCAGTGGCTCTCAGCCTTTCCAGACAACACTACCCCTTTCAAGAGTCTGATTTGTCTTGTGTACCCCCAGGTTTCACCTCACTTAAAAACTGCTTACTTTTGTAATTTGTCTGATTTTGTAAGCATAGCAGCACACTATCACTGAAATTGCTTACTTCCTCATTTTTACCATACAATTCTAAAATAAATTAATTGAAATATAAAGTGTGTGTGTAATATATAATATCAGTATAAACAAGTCAATGTGTGAAATTTTAATTTGTACTGACTTTGCTAGGGCTTTTTATGTAGCCTGTTGTAAAAGTAGGCAAATATCTAGATGAATTGATGTACCTCCTGGAAGACCTCTGAGTATCCCCAGGTGTACACATACATCTGCTTGAGAAACCACTGACGTAGGGTAAATCACTTAGGGTAGAACTTCCAACACTGCATTTACAGGCAAATTGGGGTTTGCATTTAGGCTCTTTAAAACATGGCACTAATCTTTACTTGCCTCAGTTCCTATTTGTACATGGAATTATGCTTCTTTCAGGGATGTCTTAAGGCTAATTCGCTGTTCTTAAAAGTACATGGAGATCCTTGCGTGCAAAGCACTATATGAACACAAAGTATTACTTGTATTCTATAGATGCCACTAAAACGGGTTTCCTTTAAGCAGAAGCGGTAGCATTTCGACTAAGTAGCAACATTCAAATTAAAAGGGAATTCTGTTGGCGTAAACTGAAGCCATTCTCTTACATTTTCTGAAGCTGATTAAGTGTTTCTCTCTCCTTTACAGTTCCACAGTGATCCACTGACAGCTGTCAGCGCCTGCTATGAAGGAGATACCGTCATCATCTGTCCTGGCCGTTACGTTGTAGATGGCATGTTCTGCATTGCTGACTCAATTGAACTAGAAGGTACATAAGAACAGTTAGATGGGGTCAGACTAGTGGTCCATCTAGCCCAATACCCGATCTTTTGACAATGGTCCGTGCCTGGTGCTTCAAAGGGAATGAACAGAGCAGGACAACTTTGAGTGAGTCCAATCCTAGCTTCTGGCATTTGGAGGTTTAGGGTAGAACCCTGTGCAGAACTATTTCTTTAATCCCACTCCTGTTCCGCACCACAATACCCACTCCCACCCATTCCCACGTTGTTTCTTGCACAATACCACCTCCCACCAACAAAGACTTAGGTCCTGCAAGAGAGACAGATTTCCCCCCAGACTACTTTAAAAAAAAAAAAAAAAAAAAAAAAAGCTGGTTAGTAAAGCATACCTTGCTTAAACCACGTAAAAAAAAAAAACCTTTAACTCCTGTTATAATAGACATTAAAATCTTGCTATCCCTTGCTTAAATTGAAGTATTTAAACTTTTATTAAAAAAAAGAAGTGTTTTCCTACAAATTACAGCAGTCTGGTTTTTTTTGCTCATCCAATTGCACCCGTACCATAGTGCATTTTACCTGGTCCCGCTATTATGGCAGTGGGTCCTACAGGGCTCTAGTTTAGGGACACCTGGATCATGGCAATGCATCCCTGACCATCTTGGCTAATAGCAATTGGTGGACGTCCTCCATAAATGTATCTAATTCAGTAATACTTTTGGCCTTCTCAACAACCCATAGCAACGAGTTCCACATGTTGATCACGCATTGTGCGAAGTAGTATTTTCTTTCAGGGTGGATTGATTTAAATCAGCGATTTAAATCAAAGTGGAAAGCCTCGATTTAAATAATTGATTTTAATCAACTTTTCCATTTGTACTTCAGTTACTTTCTAAAGACAGGTGTATTCTTATTGGTTGATATAACCATTGATTTATAGCTAATTAGAGCCTTTACACTAGATTTGGTACATCTCTTTGCTGCCTAGGGTGGTACACTATAACTATTTACATTTATTTAAACAATTATATAGCTTAATATTTTCAGATTCTGAGTAATTGTACATTTTTAGTAGGTTGGATGGTGAATGATATTGCTTATTTATTAGATTTATTAGAACTTTTTGTTCATGATTTGTGTCAACTGCAATAGGATGGTAACTGGAATTAAATTAAACACAAAATAACATATAACATTTATTTTTTATTAAGCAAAACAAGCCCTTAATGTAGTACATGATGTATTGTCATATTTATAAAACTTGACCTCTAAAGTTAGATGTTTGCCCTCTATTCTTTCTGTATTTAGAAAAGCAGCCTTTAACTCAGTTTTTTTATTAGAGGCTCATATATTCATCTAACTTATTTTTTATTTAAATGTTTCAAGAAATTATCATTTTGATTAACGTCTTGTGTAGTAAATTCAAATTTCATTTTAAACGGTTTTTTAAAGAAAAAACTTATAATTTAAATAAAATAAAAAAATCTGATTTTAGATTTAAAAAGTATTGATTTATATCCACCTGCTTTCGTTTATTTTAAATCTGCTGCCTGCTAACTTCATAGGGTGACCACTAGTTCTTGTGTTATGTGAAGGGGTAAATAACAATTCCTTATTCGCTTTCTCCATATCATTCATGATTTTATAGACTTCTAAGTCCCCTTCCTCCTCCCCCTTCGTTGTCTCTCATCTGAGCTGAAGAATCCTTAATTTTTTAGTCTCTTCTCATATGAAAGCTGTTCCATACCCTTAATCATTTTTGTTGCTCTTCTCTGCATCTTTTTCAATTCTAATATACATATTTTTGAGATTGGGGTGACCAGAATTGCACACAGTATTCAAGGTGTGGGCATACCACAGATGTTTGATATGTTCTGTTTTATCTCTTCCTTTCCTAATAGTTCCTAACATGGTTAGCTTTGTTAACTGCTGCCACATATTGAGCAAATGTTTTCAAAGAACTATCTGCAGTGTCTCCAAGATCTCTCTCCTTGAATGGTAACAGCTAATTCAGATACTATCATTTTGTATGTAGAGCTGTGATTATTTTTTCCAATATGCATTAATTTGCATTTATCAAAATTGAATTTCAACTGCCATTTTCTTGCCCTGTCACCCAGTTTAGTGAGATCCCTTTGTAACTCTTTGCTGTCTGCTTGGGACTTAACTGTCTTGAGTAACTTGGTATCTGCAAATTTTGTTACCTCACTATTTGTCACCTTGAGGGTCCCTGATATTTACCTCTCTCTCCATTGTGAAAACTGATAACTTATTCCTATCCTTTGTTCCCCATCTTGTAACCAGTTACTGATCCATGAGAAGACTTTCCCTCTTATCCCATGACGCCTTACTTTGCTCAGTAGTCTTTGGTGAGGGACCTTGTCAAAGGCTATTTGAAAGTCCAAGTACACTAAATCACCTGATCACCCTTGTCCACATGCTTCTTGACACCCTCAAAAAATTCTAGTAGATTGGCAAGGCATGATTTCCCATGTTGACTCTTCCCCAACATATCGTGTTTTTGTCTGTTAATTCTGTTAACTATAGTTTCAGTCAGTTTGCCTGGTACTGAAGTTAGGCTCGCTGTCCTGTAATCGCCAGGATTGCTTCTGCAGCCTTTTTTAAAAATTGGAATTACATTAGCTACCCTTCTCGTACAGAGGCTGATTTAAGCGATAGGTTACATACCACAGTTAGTTGTTCTGCAGTTTCATATTTGAGTTCTTTCAGAACTCTTGGGTGAACATCATTTAGTCCTGGTGACTTAATGCTGTTGAATCCATCAATTTGATCCGAACCCTCCTCTACACCTCAGTCTGGGATGGTTCCTCATATTTGTCACATAAAAAGAATAGCTGGGGTGTGGGGATCTCCCCCTCTGTTGTGCAGTGAAGACTGATGCAAATAATTCATTTAGTTTCTCTGCAACGGCCTTGTCTTCCATGAATGCTTTTTTAGTACCTTGATTGTTCAGTGGCTCCACTGTTTGGTAGACTTATTGCTTCAGATGTACTTAATATTTTTTGCTGTTGTTTTTATCTTTAGCTAGTTGCTCTTCAACTTTCTTGGCCTACCATAAACGTTTATAGTTGCCAGAGTTTATGCTTCTTTCTATTTTTCTTGCAAGGATTTGACTTCCAATTTTTAAAGGATGCCTTTTTTGCTTCTAACTGCCTCTTGTACTCTGCTGTTTAGCCATTATGGCATTTTTTGCATCCTCTTACTTTTTTTCCCCTTCAATTTCAGGTATACATTTAGTTTGGGCCTCTCTAAACTAGACTATTTAAAATAGACTCCATGCATTTTGCAGGCATTTCACCTTTGTGATTTTTTTCCTTTTAATTTCTGTTTAACTAGCTGCTTCTTTTTTGTGTCGTTCCCCTTTTCACAGTTAAATGCTAAGGCTGTAGGTTTCTTTGGTATTCCACCTTCCCACCCCCCAGCCCAAGGTATTAAATTAAACTCTATTATAGTTGCTGTTGCCAAGTTGTTCAGCTATATTCACCTCTTGGATCAGATCCTGTGCTCCACTTAGGACTAGATCAAGAATTGTCCTTCCCTTGTGGGTATCAGTACAAGCTGCTCCAAGAAGCAATCATTTATGGCGTCTAGAAACGTTATCTTTGCATCCCTTCCTGAAGTGATATGTATCCAGTCAATATGAGGATAGCTGAAGTCCCCATTATTGCGTTTTCTGCCTTTGTAGCCTCTCTAATCTCGCTGAGTATTTCACAATCACAGTAATCATCCTGGTCAGGGGGTTGATAATATATTTCCACTTCTGTGCTATTATTGTGCAAGCATGGAATTTCTATCCATAGAGATTTTCTGGTACAATTTGATTCAGTTAAGATTTAAGATAAGGTAGAAGGTTCTTGTAAGCGTGGAAGAGCCTGAAACTAATGTTAATTGGTCCATTTTCTTAAAGTAAACTGAAGCGTGCAAAGGGACTTAACTTCAGGAGGGATCTGTTGCCTGGGAGTTTACTAACTTTTCTTTTTTCTTAAATGCCTTGACATTTCTGCAGAGGCCCTGCTGCTAGAGCCAGGAGTCAGCTTCAAACATACTGAATGGTATGTGTGCTGTCTCTACCCATGGAGGATGTGTGTGCTACAGCTGCAAATGGGCCACGACAGGACTTCAGAAGAATACATTTATCCCCAATTTAGTGTGTTCTCATGCTATTTATTTGGATGAAATCATTTAGTCACTGCCTGAATGTTTAGCTAGTGGACAGACTCTGGCAGGAGTATATAAAGTAGGATTGACTTAATTTAATGAGCACAAAGATCACTTGAGGTAACATCTGTATTTAAGCTGCAGAGCATTGGCTCTCAAATATAAAGAGTATACAGTAGACCTATGCCTTTGGTTCTTTGTTTTCTGTACAGTAGAACCTCACTTAATTACACCGATCAGGAAGACTCACTGAGCATTAGTTGAATTTTGTGAATCATCAAGGAAGCTAGTTTTCCTTCTTCATTGCCAGGAGAAAGCACTGTAAAATGTACTTGGTTCATGTGATTTTACATAGTATGATCCTTGATCATATGCTATAAATATTCTGCATTTTATATTTATAGCTTTTGTCAATAAGTGGAAATTCGGTCTAGTGGACTAGGCTGGTGGCTACGAAGACCTGAATTCTATTCTTGTCTCTGCCAGTTGTATACCCTTTGGCAAACCACTTCACTTCTGTGCTTCATTTCCCCCGTCTATAAAATAGGGGTTATTAGTCTACTTGAGAAGGGTATTCTGAAGATTGTTTGTACAGCACAGGTTGTGTGTGACCTTACTGAAGTAAGGGACGAGTCAAGGCCTAATAGCTTGTTGCATTCAAATATTTGTTGGGAAGTGTAGGGCACAAATTAGCAGTGTGAATGGTGATACTATACCATATAGAGAACTCTGTTTATTTTGCAGAACCAAATAGGCAATGTATACATGTTTGGTATCTTGTCAACAAATGTTTCTGTGCTTTTGAGAATGGCTTTAAAATTAAATGCTCCTGCCTTGTCTAGGATACATTGCATCCTTGTATCTCTCCTAGTAATGCCTGAGCTACAGGTATGTACACCCGTTAAGTTTACTAAACAACTTTAGGAATACAGTTTTATATAATATCCTATACATCATTGTGGGCTGTTCAGAAACTGCTTCAGCTGCATTCTTTATCTTTATCTTTATCTTGTCAAAACTTGTTAATGGAAAAAAGGCTGGGAGTTTAATTTCCTGCTGTTCCCTACTATATTTTCTTGCCTTTTTGTTTTATGACTATAATTTTCTTTCTCTCTTGTATATGTTTGATTTATATAGATATACATGCCCATATGCAATACATCTGCAGGATTAAGGGCCTCAATAAATTGCTTTATTTAACAGTGAGAATAGTATTGTTCTGAAATACTCGTGGGTGGTATTTATGACAGATGTCTTTGTCCTGTCTTTGAGAAAATGATAAAACAAGGGGTGAAGTAGCAGGCCTATTAGTCATAGAATAGAAATAGCCATTCTACTTTATGGAACAAAGCATATAAGTAAGTTTATTTTAATAGGGACTACTCCTTGAATGAGCAAGTGTCAGGATGACTAATCTCTGTATATGGGCTTGTGTTGGGGGAAAGTTTAGCAGTAGGAGTTGCTGAAAATATCCTAAACATGAGCATCAAGTAAAATCTCACTGGCTCTAATCTGAGTAGTTAATGCTGTTTTGGTGCTTTCTTGGCACGAGGGGCTGGGAAAATTTGTCAAAGGAATAACATGACTCAATTGTATTGGTGCCTTCCTTTATTTATTCAAAGACACAATAAGAGTGAAGTAAAAGTTTTTATTTAAGACTGTATAGTTATCAGTAAAGAAAGCACTAGGGAATTGAGTTTAGACTAAATTTAGAAGAAACCCTAGCACTTGTGATCAAGTTCCCAGTTCAAGCACCCAGATAAGTTTGCCTTTGCTGCAATGATAGTCTCGGGAAAAACCAAACCAAGACAACTTTACCCTTCCATAATCTTCATTCCATCAGAAATATTAAATGTTTAATTCTTCATTGTACAGTGGTTGAATAACTCCAGCTGTTGTACAATCAAACACCGTCCACAGGCAGACATACTTTACAAAATCCTGACTAAACAAACAGCATACTGAATGCCATCAGAAGAATAGTGGAATAGGAAGCAGCCAATTAGCTCAATTAGGAGCTCTCTAATGACCTGCAAATCAAAAAGCAATCCTACAAACAGTGGAAACATGGTCAAATTGCCAAGGAGAAGTACAAAAGAATAGCACAAGCCTGTGGGGACAAATCAGAACGGCTGAAGCACAAAATGACCTATAGCTAGCAAGGGAAATAAAAAGCAATAAGAAAAGAGGTTCTATAAATAGATTAGGAATGAGAAGGTGAAGGAAAGCGTTGGGTCCCCTACTTAACAAGGAAGGAGAGCAAATAATTGGCATTGAGACAGCTGAGATGTTTCATGCCTATTTTACTTCAGACTTCACTGAAAAGGTTAAAGGTGACCAGATACTTGAGATAAATTAATATTAACAACAAGGAGGAAGGAGGGAAATAGGGGAAGAGCCGGTTAAATCATATTTAGATAAATTCAATGTATTTAAGTTGGCATGGCCTGATGAAATTCATCATAGGGTGCTTAAGGAATTAGTTGAAGCAATTATCTTCGATAATTCATGGAGGATGGGTGAGGTTCCAGAGGACTGGAGAAGAGCAAATATTTTAAAAGAGGAACGGAGAAGACCCAGGGTATTATAGACCAGTCACTCGAACTTTGGAAAGATCCTCGGATAAAATATTAGACCATTGGTTTACGAGCACCGAGGAGTAGCCAGCATGAATTTATCAAGAAAAAATTGGGCCAAGCCACCCTAATTTCCTTCTTTGACAGGATTACTGGCCTAGTGGATAGGGTGGAAACTGTAGATGCTATCTTAGATTATATCTTAATTTTAGTAAGGCTTTTGACAGTCCAACCTTTCATTCTCATAAGCATATTAGGGAAATGTGGTCTAGATGAAATTACTATAAGGTGGTGTAAAATTGGTTGAAAGACAGTATTCAAAGAGTAGTTATCAATGGTTTGCTATCCAACTGTGTAGGTGTATCTAGTAGGGTCCAGCAGGGGTCTGTCCTGGTGTTGGTGCTAGTTAATATTTTAATTAAGGACTTGGATAATGTAATGGAGAGTAGGCTTTGCGGAAGACACCAAACTGGGAGGGGTTGGAAGCACTTTGCATGGCAGAATTAGACCTCAAAATGTACATGTACAAGTGTATCCCAGCTTAGTGTTTTCTCCAAATTTCAGACTACTACTTCTATAGAGTGCAGATGTCTTAAAGTCCTACAGGGAAAGGTGATTAATGGAACATAGTGGGGATGGCAGATGGGTGATCGATTGTACAGTGGGTTTTCCAAACTTTAAAATGTCCACAGCTGACATCGGAATTTCTTAAAACCCTTTAGGAGAAAGTCCTTTCAACGTAACTATATGTTGGAACTTCCTTTTTTTTTTAAGTTAGAAATAATTATGCGCTCCCTAGATCCCGTGGAGAGAGGAGACCCTTGAGATCCTCTGTACAAATGTCATGGAGTAGGAGGAATGGGGAAAGGTTTCCCTCTTCAGTCCGCACCTTCTACCCAAGCCTTTTCTTGCTCTTAGACGTGCTATTTTAGGGGCAGGCCCTAACTGGTCATTAGAGATCTCTAGGCCACTTCTAGGCATATTAACCATGATATCCTTGCATTTGGGTAATAATTCTCCTCTCACTTTCTGTAGTGTTGTATGTTTCAGCTGGATACAGTGTTCATTCCTTGTCCCAAATTGTGTATTATTGCCATGCACTGTAAATCAGCTCAGAAGGGTCTGTACATCAGTGGTGGGGGAAGTGATTCTATATTTCTCATCTGCCCTCTGAGGTGTTGAGACCTAATTAGTTTATATCTGACTTCTTAAAATTTAATGCAAACTTTTTCACTATGCTTTATATTTTTACTATACAAGTAATAAAGGCTTTATATGCTGATACATCAGTGGATGGTTCAGTGAATCAGTATTGTCATCTGCTTTAAAGTTTGTGGTTTTACTTGAATTCTCCTGGAAACTGCAGCAGTCAAGGGTTTTGACCCACCTCATTTAAATTCCGAAGTCAGTAGTATAATGGATGAAATTTGTTGTTTTTGTGTAGCCCTCTGCCTCAAAAACTTTGCAGTGAGGCAGTAGTGGTTTAAGTGAAGCAGCCATTTGGGAGACTTTAACCTTCCATGTATGCTTCAGGGGTGGGATGCCTGCCAGTTTAGAGAAGGCTGATGTAGCAGGGAGCATTGTGGGTAGTCTGAGTGATGTGTGGAAAACGTAAACCTGCTAGCATGACAGAACTCAAGTTACAGTCCTTTAACTCTAATTTTGATATCTTGTGATGTGCACTGAGCATCTGTGTCCACCAGTGAATCACAGTAACACTAAGATTTTTTTTTTTCCCTTCCTTTCAGGGTATGGCCTGCCAGATGATGTTGTGATAGAAAAGAGGGGCAAAGGAGACCATTTTTTTGACTGTACAGGGGCGAATATAAGAATCTCCAGTTTGAAGCTGGTTCAGCATGATGCAGTAGAGGGGATCTTAAGTAAGTAATAAAGCGTTTGTCCATTTTTATGCTTTCATAATTACTGGTGGAGTTAAAGCTTTGCTAATCTGTAAATTTGCATTCAATATTACCAACCTGCAAAAGTACACAGTAAAGGGATCCTATTGGTATAAACATCAGACCTTCAAGATTTCTTTACCTAGATTATTAAGAACTTGGAATTTAATAACTCCCAGCCTTTGAACTATCTGACTGCTGTCTTAAATTGTCAAGCTTTATTCTCATTCTTAAAAAACAAAAAGAAAAGGAGTACTTTAAAAAACAGTAATCTAATCAAACTGTCCTTTCTGCTAGGCAGTGTTTGCTCAGGGCTGGGGCAGAAGGTTGCATTGCAGGAGGTGTGGGTTCTTGGGTGGGGCCGGGGATGATAGGTTTAGGGTGCAGGCTGCCCTGGGGCTGTGGTGGGGAGAGAGGACCCCCCTCAGCCCTCTCTCACCGCAGGAGCTCGGGGCCGGAGGAGAGGCGCTTCTCCCCGGAAGCTCCGGTGGGCCTGGGCCGGGGCAAGGGAGGGGCTCCTCTGCCCAGCCTCACCGGTGGGGCAGGGCCGTGGGAGGGGCTCCTCTCCCCGGCCGTGTGTGGCAAGTCCAGGGCAGGTCCGCGCTGGGGCTGGTGGGGTGCGGTGCGGCTGAGCAGTTTAGAGGAAATTTAGCTGCGAAGTCTACCTGCCTCTAAAAATTGCTTCATAGCCTACTGCAGTTTGGCTGGCGAATGAAACCTGCTCATCTTACTGGCAGAGAGAGCTGCCTTGGAAATACCTGACTATTGCTGAACCAACCTTTCCTCTCCTTAGTCACCACCAACCCCTCCGCTTGCTGACAGCACATCCGAATTGAGGCTCAGCCATAAGTCTGCTCAGCAGGATACTACTTTTGTCCCTTCCCTCAAACAATATTTATGTAGCTATCAAGTAGGCCCATCTCCCACTCTTCTTGCTGGCAGCTCAGTTCTGTAGCTCTAAGCAGTCTCTTTCCCTTTTGTTCCCTACCCTCTGACTGGCAGCTTTGTGCTATCGTGCCTCACATCACTTGACCTCTCCTGTTGTCCTTGTCCAGCAATCGAGAACCCGATCCCATTGCTTCCCCAGAAAGCACTGCTGCCTGCCCTGGGCTCAGGTTAATAAGATTTTTCTCATGCTGTAAACCCTTCAGGTGAGAATCTGCATTTTGTAAGCAAAACCATGTTACTTTACAGGCCATTATTTTCATCGGCTCTTAGAATAGAGTATCACTCAGACTATTCTTTTGATCATCTAAGGAAAAATTAGTTCCATCTGAAGATAAACTTATTGGGTCCTGCCCGTCTGCCTTTGGGGAAGATGCTAATTAACACTTCACTAAATAGACGTGGATTGAAATAAATATCACTTTAAAGTGCTTAGCACCCTCATGTAGGTATTTCATATTTTATCAACTTAGGAAAAACATCTTCACAAAGAAAGGGAATCAAGGTTGATATGGAGAAATTACTGCTGTCATTTAAAAAAAAAAAAAAAACCGCAAAACTCTAATGTGCCTTTAATGGTTCCTTTGCAACAAAGGGCTTGGATTAGAAAGTTAGAAAACTTGCATTGGTGTAACTATTTGTTTTTAGTCATACCTGTGCAAACCACTATTGTAGGTAAATTTAAACTGATTTTAGCTTAATTCTGAAATTTATGAAATTAAGAAACTGGTATAAGCACAGTTTGGATTAATTCAAGTGCATCTACATTAGGTTTTTGCATCAGTGTTAAAATGATTTAGTTACAAAAATAAGTGTAATTCAGATCATATCCACTGGGTTACAACATGTACACTGGCATGTGAGAACATCCGTGTGTGTAATTGCTTTGGTCTCAGATATGATGATGATTTTTATTGCAAAAAATCTTCTAGTTATCCTGTTTTGCTGTTACATGCATCCCTGACTTTCTTTATGGGATTAAGCCAAGACAATATATTACTCTGAATTATTTTCTCTTGCAAAAACCATGCAATTAATGAGAGAGAGTCAGCAAAGCTAGCGAGTTGTCCTCTTTTTCCAAGTTAGCACTGAACACAATCAGTTTAAGATATGGCACAGTTCTCCCCGGGCCCATGCTGGCAAATGTATGAAAGCGTTTGTTGACTAAGCTCTGATTGGGTGGCAGCAGTTGAACACTTTAAGAGGTGGAAAGACATGAAGAAATAAGAGAGGGGCCAGTCTTCCTTTTGTTGCAGAGCTGGATATTAAAGCCACAGGCCGGGAAGAAATAACTTTCTGTGTTTTCACACAATTTTTCCAACAGGTGTCTAGTTCCATCAGCTGTGGGCAGAAATATTGGGCGCTCTTCCTTCAGATGGAGAATGTGCCCAAGCCAGATTTATAAATCACTTTATTTGGATACCTGTTGTTGCCAAGTATTGGCCCATTTGTAAATGTTCACAGTGACCATCCCATTATCACACATACTTGGAGTTATTTGGCAACATTTATTCAAACCGTGAACTCTTTGGCTCTAAGCCCCCTGTAGACCAAAACACTTACGACTTTATTGCATTGTTACCTTTAAATTTAGGTTGGTTAATTCTAATTCTATTTAAATTTGCTTTAATCTTCTGAAAGTCGAAACCTGAAAATTATCCACTAAGGTGTAAAGGCAAATTACCATATTTTTGCTTGTTTGATCATTTGGATCATGTAGCAGGTCTAGGCTATGTGTGCGCATGTACCGGGGGTTGGCCAAACTTACTGACCCTCTGAGCCACATACGACAATCTTCAGAAGTTCAAGAGCCAGGGCTCGGGGCTTCAGCTCCACTCCTGTTGAAGCCCTGAGGACCCCCCCCCCCCCCCCCCGCGCTCCACTGAGCAGAATCCCCTACTCCATCACCCTGCTGCAAGGCAGAAGTCCTGAGCGCTCTCCCACACCCCCAGTCTGGTAGGTGGAGAATGGGGGGAGGAGGGCTCCGCAAGCCACACTTTAACAATAAGAGAGTCACATGTGGCTCATGAGCCATGGTTTGGCCATTGCCAGCATATACTTGGCCACTTTCTTATTTCAGACTTTCTGAAGTATGTCAGGAGGACCGTTGATCTTGCAGGCTAGGTATACATCAGACATGCTTGTGGTCCCAATCACAGTAATATGTGCGCTGGGCAGACTGTCACTATCCAGTGTCAGACTCAAGAGAGTTAACTTTAAAGCTGATTTGCACATTTCTGATCCTGCTGCAGCTCTGTGTGGGGCTGGTCCTGGTCCCCATGTCCCCTGACTGATCAGCCTGATGACTACTCAGACTTTTAGTTGCGCTGCATTGGCCATGGGGCAGGGTCTGAAAACACAACTGAGAATCTGCCTTGTCCTAGCTGTGCCCCATTTGCTTTGGCTGTACACCTTTCCACAGTGGAAACAAGCAGCAGGGGGCGTGCGTGTGCACGCATGCAGGTGTGTAAAGCAAAAGAGCCTTTTCATTGAATACAGTATCTGCCACTGGAGGATCATTCATACATTGCCTTCATCCTCCCTGGTTTTGGACTCAGATTATGCTGCTGATGTGCTGGAAAGTAGCTGCACTGCAACAATGTGTCTTTGAACATGTATGGAAATTGTTTCCACTTAACTTTCGTTGGCTTGTTACCCAGAAAATAAATACTTTCGAGAGCCTACTAGTTAAAAAGCTTGAATGGTAGTGTCCAGCTTGGGCTCCACTGAAATCTGACTGAAAAGTTTCCTTAACTGATATTATTCTAATATGGCCTCATTAGTATCTGTCTGGCCTGATGAACAGAAAATTCCTCTTGTTATAGATCATCCATTATACTGTCTCTTTTAGAATGATTTCTAATGTTGACACTGGATGTCTTTGATTGCAGGTGTTCACCATGGGAAAACCACACTGGAGAACTGTGTGCTACAGTGTGAAACTACAGGTGTTACTGTGCGGACATCAGCAGAGCTATTAATGAAGAACTCTGATCTATATGGTGCCAAGGTGTGAACTAACTTTTAAATATTTTTTTGAAACAAAATTCCACCTTAAATAAAATGAAGCTCCCTGTGGGCAAATAGGGAATCGTAATCAGGAAAGTGGATGACTTCCTTGATCCTTTAGAAAACCACCGGTATTTTCCATTAGATGGTTAAATATAATTGGTGTTTAAGAAATCAGTCAGAAAATTCTCAACCTCTTATGTAGTATGTCTCTACGGGGGGAGACTCATATTGCATGTGACACTGAAAATCAAACAATAACCAAGAGTCAGTTATGAAATAACCCCAGGTGCATTCTTGGAGCTGATTCATGCTCTTAAAATGAGCCTGTTTTGTTCCCCTTAAATGATCTTGTCTCTCATTAAACTAATATTCTTTCTCCAGCTGAACTGTCTCTTTTTTGAACATGTTACCTATTGATTCTTACAAGGAGATGATCAAAATCTAACACTTCATTGCATCACAAAAAAAATCACTGGATTTCCTAGGACTGGATGTGGTGTATTAAAGAGAAAATACATCTCTGTGCATGTGTCATGCAATCTCATCCCAGCAGAACTTTTGTGGTGTGATAGCAGCATTGCCAGTGGGGATTGAACCACGAGCATCTCCTACCTGTCTTAGTTTACTAAGCCCAAGAACAGGAGGTAATAGAAGACTCTTATCATGTAGCCACTAGGTAGAGACAAAGATCCAGTTTGGGGTAATGAGTTACACTGGGAACTTGCTGACTCATTTGTGATGTCTCTTTAATTTACAGGGTGCTGGTGTGGAAATATATCCAGGTAGCACATGTACCCTGCTGGGCAATGGCATACACCACTGCAAGGAGGGAATCCTCATAAAAGTGAGTTCCAGATGGAATGTGCTCTGATCAGTTATCAAGATCATACCTATTCAGATTGGTACCTACCAGTAACTATTCTAGTTAGTTATGTCATGATGTCACTACTTTTTTATTTTAACTTGTTTGAAAGACAAGGTATGATAACACTGAAAGCAGTGGATTTAAATTTTTGTCTATTACAGCAAAATAGTCCTTCTATTTCATGGCTGCAATAAGGAAAATGGCAACTATATTTAATTGTCCCTTAA
The DNA here is from genome assembly GCF_009764565.3 of Dermochelys coriacea. Lineage (NCBI taxonomy): Eukaryota > Metazoa > Chordata > Testudines > Dermochelyidae > Dermochelys > Dermochelys coriacea. The sequence goes on from NC_050079.1 coordinate 19,660,300, forward strand.
ATATACAAATAGATGTAGTTATTTTGTATTATCTTTGGTTTTTAGAGAAGACATTCTAGCTGGGTTGAAATTCCCTTTCTGAGAATTTGCTGCGTAAATCTTTTTTTCATTTGTCTTCTGCTGTAGGATTTCTTAGATGAGCATTATGACATTCCCAAGATCACCATGGTGAACAATGTGATCCATAATAATGACGGGTATGGAGTTGTCCTGGTTAAACCTACAATTTCCTCTGATGTAGAAGACATTACTGTCAAAAATTCAGAAGGTATTTTTTTTTGACTCTAGTGACATAATAGGAGTCTAAATGTAGTGGTGAATGGACTGTTTCTATAAAATATTTAGAAAATGCCCATCGTATAACTTGGCAGAAAGAAAGTCTTATCCTTTCTAATAAGGAGAAAAAAATACAAGTCTAGGTCTGACTTCCCTGTAATTATCGGAGGACTGAGATTTCCCAGATCTCAGCTCCTGCAAAGGAATGGTCAGGAGTAGCTGCAGGCTGCATGTGTGTAATTACTTGTACTTCAATTTCACTTTTTTTATCCACTGATATCAAAGCATTTGTAAAAACTTATTCTGGGCACTGGAAGCCCGTATTGGGCAGCTGGCATGATGGTCTTTCAGAACATCCTGACTACTTAGCCATTTAAAATATGACACTTTCTGCAATAAAAGGAGTTTTAATCTGTTCCATGCTAGTTATCCTTGAGGCTTTTTCCATTTGTCTCGCCTCTGACTCAGACTCAGACACACTAAACGAATGGCTATCTTAAATGGTGTGTAGCTATTCAGTGAGGAAAAGGAGCTTTCCAGTTGATTCTTGCCTACTGGACCTCTCTGCTCCACTATGCAGATCCTGCAGGACCAGAACTAATTACTTGGTCACGCACACAAAATAGCATGTTGTCAGGGAGAAAGTGGACATATTCCTCCCATGACCCTTTCCTACCCATATTAATCCTCTGCTCTCCTGTTCCACCATGCAGCAGAAATGAGACTTGTTGGATCTAGCTTATTCCTCCCAGTGTAGTTGTTCCCCATCAGAGAGATCACTTGACAACTGTACTTTCCATGTCTTATTTCAAAGAAAGATACTAAGCTCTCAGTTGCAATATCTTATCCCCACTCAGCTTGCTCGCGCTCTCTCTCTCTCTCTCTGTCTGAGTAGTTTATTTAAGTCTCCAGATTCTTTCTTAAGCATCACACTCGTATATTTGGAATGTATGGGGCTATCATTAAAATTGCATCTGAAAGGGGTGGTAGGAGGAAGCTGATAAATTTTTTCTCTGAACTTTTCATAAAATATTCATTGCCACTTTGCTGTTTCCAGTGGCAATCACCTTGAAAACTTATTCTTGCATTTTAACTCTTCATGCTAGATTGTCATTGGATATCTCAGTTGCCACCTGACTTTGTTCTTTGTGCTATATGTACTGTACCTTTGTGTTTGCATTGGAAGAACTATCTCTTATTGGCAAGAGCTGATGTAGCTGAACTATGTAATACTTGAAAGTTATTGCAATATGGGGAATATTTTCATTGTTTAATAAAACTTAAAGAAAACCCCCTAAATTTCAAAGTATTCCAAATCTGACACTTTAATTAGTTCAGCTCCTCCAGGCATCTGCACAGTCTGTAATAACCTCATCACTGTTTTTGGATTTAGGAAATACACAGTCAAACAGTGGGACAGACAATGATTTGGGACATGAAGAGCTACATGAATGTGCAACCGGTGAATTGGAGCTCCATATGAGAGCTGAGATTTCTGAACAAACTGCAGGCAATTATGAAATTGCAAATGAACTTGTTGCTACCTCTGTAAAGAAGAGCCAAATGCACAAGAAAAGGCTGAGTGAACTGGGAATCACAGAGGCTGATGACAATTTAATGTCTCAGGAAATGTTTGTTTCTATCGTGGGCAATCAGTTCAAACGAAATGGGAAAGGAAGTTTTGGCACGTTCCTCTTTTGACTGTCCTGACTTGAAATGCCATTAGGGTAGACGATTTGCACAAGCTGTTATATTCACTGCTACTTTCAGAGAAGTTAATCAGACTCATCTGCTTTCCATTATGTTGCTAGAATGTGATGAAATTCAAGAATATTTATTCTTTTTAACAGTGTGCATGTTGCACATGTGAAGTTGCTTCCTTGCAGCAAATGTAGAAAACAGAACTCCAACGTGGAAACCTTTATGGACATTGCTGATCCACAAGCTTTTCTTTTACCAGCCATGTACTTCACTTTTATTATAGTATTTATTTAGCTACTAAATATAAAAAACTTTTTAAAAAGACCTAGGCACCAGAGGGGAGGGTGGACAACAGCTGCAACGATATAGCTCCCTCCATGCTATTTCATAACCGTGCCCAAAGTAGTTCTGACTTCCATGTAATACTGGCATGGTACTTCATTTGTATGTTAATAAAGGCTTTTTTATAATTAGGGTATTACTCAATCACTTATTTATTGTTAAGAAATTGGGGGTTACCAGTATTATAGTTACGGGATTTATTAGGAAATCTATTGAACATCTGAAAAGATGGTATTTCTTAAAGCAATGTGTATGTGCATGTAACTTGTACTGCCTAGTGCTAAAAATATCAGTGTACCCTTTCCTTTAGCCATAGTAGTGTTTTGAATTGCAACAATTTCCAAATGAAAAGGAATTAAAGTAACATATTTGTATTTGTCATATTTTTAGATGTTAACACAATGCTTTTTAAGTAATAAAACATGTTACTTGTGACATCAGATCATACTCTTAGAAAGGAATGAAATATTATCACAAATGTAGTTTTCAACTGGAATTTTTTTCTCCAGCCCATGGGAATTTTTATCAATAAAACAAAGGCAAAGCATATCAGATCTAATCCCACCAGGCATTCACCTCTGTGCTCCACAAGGTGAATGGAAGACACAGGGTCAGCTCCCAAGTTCTTTCTTGGTCCTAACTTGAAGAAAAACTTGCATTGACTGCGTGAGTGAGACTTTAGTCCCATAACTGCTAGAGCATCTTTCTGGTATAATAGCTTATTAACTTTCTTCATCCTGTTGTCCTTTAAGATCTACAGATTTGCTTTTTTTGTAATTTAGAATGTGTGTAAGGGAATACTAGCAAGGAGAATGAGGACCTGAAAGTCCTGTAAGGTGTAAAATAACACAGCTTGCTGACAAAGGGATGATCAAGTATTTTCCATGTTACGCTGCCGAAAACTTCAGAAGATAGCATAACACAATGTAAAACAAGAAATGAAATGCTTGTTTAAAAATTGATGTGGGTTTGACTATTTAACACTCTTCACTCCAACTTCAGTCAAATGGTGATTAAATACCTTAATCTGTTTTATGCAATTAGTCGTTGGTGCCAAGGAAAAAGAAAAACGTATCAATTTTTGTCAGCATTCTGTTTTGCTTACTGTAATTTGCACTGTCAATAGAACTATAGAAAACTTATTGCTGTTCCCTGCTTTCCTATCCCACCTTTTGCATGCTTTTCTACTTAAGACATGCAAATTAATATTTAATTTCCATTGATTGTTACTGAGAATTAAATGCCACACATCCTAATTTTACTCCAGTTATCTTAATTCATTAAGCACAGAGCCTTGCATTTCTGCTAGTCAACAAATATATGGAAATTTTGTCATGGCCTAAGATTATATATCTGGTTTGATTATCTATAGGGCGGATATATATATCTGGTATATTTTAACTCAGACTCAGTAGTCTGTCTAAATAATACATGTCACACAAACCATTTTACTCTTCATGAAGGTTTATGCACATAGCAGGTTTTATATCTAATTTCTAATCTGCATTCCTGATTAAAGAATTGGCACAAAAAGGCTGTAGTTCTGTGGTTCCACACCCCCCCCCCATCTGTCTCTTCAAATTTGCGGGTTTAGAGGTGGTATTTCTCTCCTACTGTTAACTTTAAAGCTATTTAATTTCTGACATCTTGCCTCTTTTTTTACTTTTTTAAATGGGATAATTTATGGAGGTAAACTACTAAAACAATATTCTCTTAACATGCTTGCTTTACTACTCGGTTGCTTTTTGTATGGCCGAGACAAGAGATGATGCCACTGGAGGTCCATATGTGTAGTGAGAGCAAATGGGAAAGCGGAGTATTGCCATTTGAGTCGGAAGAACTTTGTCCTTTTTGCCTGTTACAGAAACGAAATTGTAAAAGGGTGGGTTGCTATTTAGCATCTGTGTAGTACTTCTAAACCTCAAAGCACTAAATAGTCCATGGATACGGGCTGACATAAACTTGGTTTGCTCATCAGAGTTCAGTCATCTCTATCAGTCCCTATATGTGTCTGCCCAAGAAACATGAAAGCCTCTTTATTTTACCTTTAGTAGCCCTCCATTCACAGATTGCTTGCTGTGAGGTAGGTATGCTTAAACAGGAGGAAGCAAGAACTTTTCACTGGGGCCAGAACAATTGCTTGTGTACGTGTTGACTCACCAACCTGTACAGTTTGTGACTGGCTTCTAAATTTGTCTCTCTAAATGAGGCCCTTATAAGATGGGGAAGGAGAGAGTGAGACATATGTGGTATAGGAACATATTCTCACAGCTTTATAGTGTGACTTAACTTTTTGCATCCCCATTTAGAATCTGCCTCCCCTGTCCTCTTGCTTACACCGCTGAACAGCAGTCTGATGGCATCTTGCTGCCAAAACCGTAAATCTTTGGAGGGCTGCTCTCTTGTTTGATCCAGGCACGAGATGTTTTCTGGTGGGATTTTTAAAAGCTCAGTCTTAGCCTCACTCAACTCCCATTAATTTCAAAGGGAGCAGAGTTAGGTGAACCCAGCACCCTTGAAAACTAGTTCATGCTGGTAAAGAGGTAGCAACATTTAATGTAAACCTAGGAACCTCAGCTGTGGCCTCCATCCTTCGGCTTGTTGACTGTAGTTGATGTGGCCATCCCCCCAGAGTGTATGCCTTTCCTCCTTCCTTGACTCTACCTCTTCTTACACAAGGATTATTTAGTTGTGTGCTTAAGGTGGGGTACAGGATGGCTTTAGCCATTTTGCCAGCCTGGCCAGAAAACGTTTCTGGTAACCCTCGCTCTACCCTGCCCCCCTATTCATTGCAATCCTTTAAAGGGGTTGAGCAAGAGCAGGTGCACAATACTACCTCAATAGGCATTGGTGGACTATATTTAAGCATAAATACCGTTGGGCCTTGGCCTTTGTAGACGGGGACGGATGGTGCAATAAACAGTCTCCAAGCTTTGACTAATCAAAGTGGTTTTGTACGGGGATATTTGGCACGGTTAGGCAGTATGTACACAAACTAGCCACTAGCACTCTTAACAAGCACTGTTCTCGGGCTTTTCCCTGGCCAGCATAGCAATCACTTCCCTAGAGCCCCTAACCTTTCTGAGGCAAAGTTCTGTATGTACGTTTGGTAGGAGATAGTCACTGTGCTGATGAATTTAAAATCTAAAGACCCATAGACTAGGAGAATTGAAGAAATATCCTATACACCTGGGAAACCAAGGCAGAGACAGGTTAAATAACTGTCTGAGGTTGCTTATTGAAGTTCTTGTCAGAGTCAGGAATTGAGCCCAGATCTCCTGATTGTGTTTCAGTTCCCCATCTGTAAAGGGAGATAATGCATTTTGTTACCTCAGAGGGGTGGTGTGAGAATAAATACATTAAAGAGTGTGAAGCTCCAATAATGTGGTATAGGGGGCCATATGAGATAGTGTGCTATTGCCCATCCAAAGGGCTAAGCTGCTCCTGTAAAGGAAACTATGGAGGACATGTCCATAAGCCGCTTCCTTCTACTGAACCTGAATTTCATTTCAGCGAGCAGCTTGCAGATGAGTGAAAATGGTATGAGTAGATTCAATTTTTTAAAGGAGAAAATGAGAGGGAGTACAAAGTAGCAAGAAACTTGAATACGTACAAAATTCCCGCTCAGCCACTGTAGAAAAACAAGATGCAGCTCAAAACCTCTGCATCTTAGTCTGGAACAAAACGTATTTACATTTAAGGAGAATCTTTATGTACCCAGCCCTTGATAAACAATTAGTCATGCAGCTCAGTACTCAGATGAACTTTTATTAGAGTATAAAGAATGTGCTGAATTTCAGAACTATTTTTTAAAAAAGTGAATCCAATCAGAGACTAATAAATTATAACCGTGTGAATTGAATCCTACCTCACTTTTTTATGGTGTACACAAAATACTGCAGATGTGAGCAAATGATTCTGTTAAGTCGAGTGTACTTTAATAAAATACTGTTAGTTGGCCTTTAATTCACAGTCCGCTTTGTAGGTGATATTTTGTAAAAATTTCTTGGCACCAACCTGCTTAACTTTATCACCCAGGACTATTGTAGGGCTCCACATATATGTAAACTACAGTCTCAGTAAATCTGTGGGTCTGTTTTGGGTCTAGTATCCTTGTGGGATACTCAGTTAGTTGCAGGCTTGGGAAATAGATTCTAATCACATTAACTATTTCTGAAATAAGGTGTTAATTTTTGCAGCACTAACCATCTCATTATTTTTGTGTCAACGCTGTTGAAATATAATTTTATTCTGATTTTCATAGGTAACATTGAAATTAATGAAAGGAATTACTCCTGGTTTTGTGCTTATATCTTAATATGATTGTCAGTGAAACAAATCCTGTTTTGAGATGCAAAAGGTAAATGAGCATTTTGGCTTTTTATCATAGCATCTGTATTAAATGTGCAGCATACCTTTCCCTTAGCTCTTCCCCACGAATAGGCTAAAAAAGATTAACAAAGAATTGCCTCCTCAATCTATGTGCCTAGGCTAATGTGTGTTTCAAAAGGGAGTGTCCTAACTCCAGTTGTCACTACTTCTTTTGGATACCTGCTTTGTTTAAAATGGACACTGTAATTCTATATTACAGAGTGGGTTTTTCCTAATTTAGAACATTGGGTCAATGTCTGTAACTCTTTCAATGGATGTAAAATGTATGTGTTCAAAACTGTGACAGTATTTTGCCGGGGATAATTCTGCTCCACTATACTTTAAGCCAAGAAAGAAAAGATTGTGCTCTAGTGCGTGCTGTACCCTAAAAGGCTCCAGTGAGAGGGAGCTGATACGAATTGATGTGATACCAGATTCCAAGCCAGGTAATTAACCATTACAAGGAATTTAAAGAGGAATGGAGTCATTTGGGAGAGGCCAGGGACCTACACTAGCCAAAGAACCAGCAAGCTATCCTTATTTAGCTGTATTTTTAAGACATATGATTACTGGATGCCTCACTTGCCCAGAAAATGAAACAAGCTCTTTTTAAAAGAATTTCATCCTCTGCCTCCAAGTTTAGAAGTTATCACCTAAAGCCACAGTTGTGCTTTGAAGGCACAAATCCTTCACAAAGGAGGAGCCTCTTTTGGGCTGGTGGTGTGCTGAGATCACTACCTTTCCTGCTATCCCATAGCGTCTGCTTGTTTCTTCATGCTTCCCCCTCTATCTACATCCACCTGCTGTCTTATACTTAGACAGTTCTTTGGGGGCAGGGATTGCCTTTTTTGCTCTGGTTGTGTACAATGCCTAGTACAATAGGGGTTTTGGACCATGATGTGGGCTTGTAGGCACTACCACAACATAAATAACAATCAAACCTCTTATATGACTGGAACCAAGCAGTGTTATTGACTGTTCTCTTTAACTCTGTGTCCCTCACCTCAGATTGGGGGCATGCAAAACCAGTCAGGAATCTAAATATTTATATTACAGTAGTATCTATCAGGGCCCTACTGAGCTATGCACTCCAGACATCAGAGGTAGCCTCAGTGCCTGACTAAAGTGCTTGTAATCTAAGGCACCAGTCTTGCAAGCTACTCATTGTGGACCCTGCACCAGCTGAAGTCAATTGCACTGACCTGATACATGTAGAAGTCAGTGGGGCTCCATACAGGTGCAGGGGTGGGCTCCAAGCTGCTTGTGGAATCGGGGCCTCAGGGATGATTTTTGCTGTGGTTATTTGATATGCACAATGTCTCTTCATTGAATAGAGATAATATAGTCATGCTGGGATTTTCATGAGGGGATAAGGGTCATAGTGCAAAAATGTAGCCAGCACATCCACCTTTCCTCATGCTCAATTGTTCTGAGCCATAGCCATTACTGCATGATGAATTATATTAATTTCTCCTTCCTGACAGCAGTTGGATCTATATTCTTGTTTTCTGTAAGTCCTTTCTTCCCAAGTGATCCCTTGCCAGTACAGCCACTCATAACTAACCATTGATATTTACATGTCTTCATCTAGGTCAATAAAAATGACATGTAAAATATCTTCTGTCTGGAACAACCATAGCTGTGTGCCTAAGGTTTATGAACAGCCTTTTGAGTCAAATCAATAGTGCTGGAGCTTCTGTTTTAAAACTCAGTAAATGATTAACAAGGTCAGTTAAGAGAGATCAATACCTGGGTATATATCACTTCAGAGTTTAGGCAATTAAAAAAATTCACTTAGCTTTTCCTTGTAACAAAAACCAAACAAACAAACAGATGGCAAGCAAAGAGAAATTGATCTAGGTTTTTATTATAACCAATAGCTCAACACCCACCTCCTTTCTTCATAAAACATTCATTGGCTGTCTTGAAGGCCAAAGTGAGAGGGGAGAGCTGATATTGTCGAAATGAGTGTTCTGTAACAGCAAAAATCCTATTATTTTAGGAGAAAATGGGCCAGATTCTAGAGCTTTGCCAGCTTATACCATCTGAGGATCAGGTCCAAAATGTCTCTTAAATGGTAAAAAAAAAAAAAAAAAAATTGTCTAGGAATAGAGCAGCTTTACTTGGTTTTATCCCAGGCTTTACCCTGGTGTTGCTGTGTGACTTTGAGGACAATACTCATCTACTTCAGAGGTGTGACAGTAATAAGAGCTAGATATTATTATTATTGTGTTGCATGAGCATTTAGGAGTGGAGGTTGTTGGCAAAGAAATCCACAGCATACTAAGGAAAATTTTCTCTTACCTGTTGCTTTCATTTCCATTTAGCAGCAGCGGCAGCACTTCTATAGCTACTTTCATCTGCGGATGTCAGACAGCGATGTTAATTTGCACTTTCATATATTACCTTTCATCCAAGGATCTCAAAGTACAATTATAGATGTCTCAGAGGTAGATGAGTATTATCTCCACTTCACAAATGGGAATTAGGGCATGGATCAGTTACATGACTTGCCTAAGGTGAAAGAGCAAAACTATAGTGCAGCCTGAGATAAAGCCGAGGAACGCTGGCTGTCTCCTGCTCTAAATTACCAGACAATATTTTCTCCCTTTCAAGAGATAATTTGGATCTGATCAGATTGCATCAGATATGGCATTCAAAGCCCCAAATTGTAAATAATGATTTTCCACAAAAGGAATAAAGGCATCACCTCAAAGATTTTGTGGAGGTTGCACATCTTCTTTCTCACTTTTTTTTATCTGACCTGCTTTCTAATCACAACTGCAGAAATTTGTTAACATGGAGGCTATTCTGTTCAGGCTCTCACTCCTTCCCAATAATACAACAGGCTTATTTTTGTCATACCTCCAGCTTGACCTGAAGGAAGATGTAATGGAAAATCTTGCAAGATCTCTACCCGTTTTCTAGACTCCAAGAGCTTTTGCACAAAGGTCACCAATTACTACTATTGCTAATAAATTGAATGACACCTCTAGTGATAAAGATTCAGCAGACCAAATAATGCCCTGGATGAGAACTGTGCAACTCCACTGATTATGGATTGTACTTTTTATGACACTGGTGCCAACAACCATTGCTGTCAGAGTCTGAACAGGTGTAATTATTTGGCTCTGTAATTGGAGCTTAGTGACCGCTTTGGCTGATTCGGCAGAAGGAATAGAAACCCACTCACTCTGTTAACTGCAGGGCTAACAGGAGTAAAAAGTAAAAAGGAATAAAAAAACTTTTATTTTTGTCACTGAAGTAAAGAGACATAGAATCACGTGGTTAGAACGGACCACAAGGGTCCTCTAGTCTAATCCCCTGCCAAGATGCAGGATTTGTTGTGTCTAAACCATCTAAGACGGTTATCTACCCTCCTTTTGAAAACCTCCAGTGAAGGAGCTTCCACAATCTCCCTAGATAGACTGTTCCATTGTCCTATTGTTCTTACAGTTAGGAAGTTTTTCCTGAGACTTAATCTAAACCTGCTCTGCTTTGGTTTGAACCCATTGCCTCTAGTCCTGCTCTCTGGGGCAAGAGAGAACAACTTTTCTCCATCTTTTTATGTCAGGCTTTAAACTATTTGAAGACCCTATCATATCCCTCCTTAATCTCTTCTTTTCCAAACTAAACATGCCCAGTTCCTTCAGCCTTCACTCATAAGGCTTGCATTCATCCCTTTGACAGGGCTGAGTTCACCCAAGGAAAGCATCCCTATTCAGGACAGCACTTAAGAGCTTTCCTAAATCATAGCCCTGATGAGTAAGCAGGTTACATAATTTTCAGAGTAGAAATATGCTTTAAATTTGACATTTCCCACTTCACCTCCAACTCACTAGCACCTACCCAACTAGAGCATGTTTAAAGCCCAGACTTTGCTCCCCATTTACTCACATTTAATAATATCTTACTTGGTGAACAGTCCTACTGAAGCTAGTGGGGATGTCTGTGGAGTGAGATACGATTCACGATCAATGAGAAGGGAAGAGTCAGTCCCAACATCATTAGTCTGTGTCCATTATAGAAGCCTTTTTGTCATTTGTTACATTCCAGACTAGTCAGCCTGTTGTTGCTGGCACATTTCCAGTTCCATGTTCCCTGGAGGTAATCAAGCTGTTCCATCCCACACTGAGAATTCAAATTAACACCAGCTCTTGCATGCAGTGCTACATGTTTTGACTTGTGATTTTTTGGTCAGTTAGGACTTATAAAGCCACCCACTGTATAGTACATTTTATAATACTGCTTGGACTGCCAGAGTACTCTGACTACAATTGAACTGGGGGAGCTTTGGACTCAGCATGGGTGCTTGGGGTGGGGGAGAGAAATTAACGTGTTTTTTTTTTAAATGCTAAAGAATCCTTCAGTCTTCCTATTTTTCCTCTTCACAGTAAGATTTTTGTCAGGTTTGTCTCTTTGTTAGAGTTGATAGTTTTCCTGCGGATAATGTGGTGTTAAATCACAAGCACATAATTTCATATAATAATAAACTAAAATTGTAAAATCAAAGACAGGCAGTTATCCAGTTACATTTAGGAGAAAAGGTTAAAAGTTTAATAACTAAGTTGGTCTTAAAAGGCAGTGTCTTTGGAACTTGTCAGGGGTGGGGGGAGGTGCAGAGAAGGTGAGGAGGGAGGCAAAACAAATAAAATCTTAGTTTCTAAATTTAAGACCAACAAAATACTGTTATTTTAGGGCTGATCTCCCTGTTTTTTATCGCTGAATAAAATGCCGTCCTATGACTTTGGCTTGAAATGAACAGTTGGTATTGTTATATGTAGGAACCCCACATTACCACAGCTGAGCAGGCTGATAGTGCTCTTCAGTTAGCATGGCCAAGATTTTCAAAAGTGACTAGTGATGCTACTCATGCCTAACTCAAGATACTTTAAAAGTGGCCTTATATTCAGTAAGTGTTGCACACAAGCACTTTGACATTTAGGCCACTTTAAAGTGACTCAATTTAGACATCCAGAAACGGAAACACCTCACCTCAGTGGTCACTTTTGAAGGTCCTGGCTTCATCATGTGTTTGTCACACAACTTTTCACTTGTGTCCAATTCTCAGAAGGGTGCACCATGGACTTCAGTTGGCATTGCAGGTGCTCTGCACTTTTGAAAATCAGGTCCATAGTCCCTTGTCATCATGGGGTTTCTCAACATTCATTTCTATGCTGTTCAGAGCTTTGCCTTTTTTTATTACTTAAATGGAAACTTTCTGACATCACAGAGATCTGATTTTTTTCAGATGTGTCGGGCACTCCCCAATCCCATAGGAGTCAGAGAGAGTTAGAGGTGCTCAGCACCTTTGAAAATCAACCCATAAGTGAACAACCTGTCTAAAACAATCCAAATGCAGGCTAAACGTTGTTTTTAATATGATCTAATTTTTGGTTTTTGGTTCTAATTATCCATTGACTGAATTAAGTAGACATCCCTGTGATGGTTCTTTGGGTAGACTTTGTGACTTTGTCCTCACCCATAACTATTTCACATTTGGGGACAATGTATACCTTCAAATCAGCGGCACTGCCATGGGTACCTGCATGGCTCCACAGTATGTCAACATTTTTATGGCTGACTTAGAACACCACTTCCTCAGCTCTCGTCCCCTAATGCCCCTACTCTACTTGCGCTACATTAATGACATCTTCATCAGCTGGAGCCATGGAAAAGAAGCCCAGGAGGAATTCCACCATGATTTCAGCAATTTCCATCCCACCATCAACCTCAGCCTGGACCAGTCCACACAAAAGATCCATTTCCTGGACACTACGGTGCTAATAAGCGATGGTCACATAAACACCACCCTATACCGGAAACCTACTGACTGCTATTCCTACCTACATGCCTCTAGCTTTCATCCAGATCACACCACACGATCCATTGTCTATAGCCAAGCTCTACGATATAACCGCATTTGCTCCAACCCCTCAGACAGAGACAAACACCTACAAGGTCTCTATCATGCATTCTTACAACTACAATACCCACCTGCTGAAGTGAAGAAACAGATTGACAGAGCCAGAAGAGTACCCAGAAGTCACCTACTACAGGACAGACCCAACAAAGAAAATAACAGAATGCCACTAGCCATCACCTTCAGCCCCCAACTAAAACCTCTCCAACGCATCATCAAGGATCTACAACCTATCCTGAAGGACGACCCATCACTCTCACAGATCTTGGGAGACAGGCCAGTCCTTGCTTACAGACAACCCCCCAACCTGAAGCAAATACTCACCAGCAACCACACACCACACAACAGAACCACTAACCCAGGAACCTATCCTTGCAACAAAGCCCGTTGCCAACTCTGTCCACATATCTATTCAGGGGACACCATCATAGGGTCTAATCACATCAGCCACACTATCAGAGGCTCGTTCACCTGCGTATCTACCAATGTGATATATGCCATCATGTGCCAGCAATGCCCCTCTGCCATGTACATTGGTCAAACTGGACAGTCTCTACGTAAAAGAATGAATGGACACAAATCAGACGTCAAGAATTATAACATTCAAAAACCAGTTGGAGAACACTTCAATCTCTCCGGTCACACGATTACAGACCTGAGAGTGGCTATCATTCAACAAAAAACTTCAAAAACAGACTCCAACGAGAGACTGCTGAATTGGAATTAATTTGCAAACTGGATACAATTAACTTGGGCTTGAATAGAGACTGGGAGTGGATGAGTCATTACATAAAGTAAAACTATTTCCCCATGTTATTTCTCCCCCCACCCCACTCCCCACTGTTCCTCAGATGTTCTTGTTAACTGCTGGAAATGGCCCACCTTGATTATCACCACAAAAGGTTTTCCTCCTTCCCCCCCTCCTTCCTGCTGGTAATAGCTCATCTTAAGTGATCACTCTCCTTACAGTGTGTATGATAAAACCCATTGTTTCATGTTCTCTGTGTGTGTATATAAATCTCCCCACTGTATTTTCCACTGAATGCATCCGATGAAGTGAGCTGTAGCTCACGAAAGCTTATGCGCAAATAAATTTGTTAGTCTCTAAGGTGCCACAAGTACTCCTTTTCTTTTTGCGAATACAGACTAACACGGCTGCTACTCTAAAACCTGGGTAGACTTTGTAACTATCCTGAATGTTTCTGTCATGTTATTTGCAGAATTATGACTAATCTAAGACTGTTTACTAATGCTAAAGGAAGGAACTGCATGGGAATTGCCATAGTGGATTAGACTCTTGGTATCTAGTTCCATGTGCTGTCACTGAAAATACAAACTAGATTTTCTGATGGTAACTAAGCTGAATTGGTCTAACTGCTTGGTCACAGAAACATATTACCACAAGAATACAAGCTGATCCAGGACCTAATTAGAGGAGGAATCCACACTTTTCATGATGCCCTTTGTTTTATTTCTTCCCTTCCCTTTATGTCATTTACTATGTTAAATTAAATAATGTGTTGTCTCTGTACCTTTTCAAAAATGTTAACTAAGTATTATACTGCAGTGGGTTTGCCGGAAGTAGCATGTTATGTGTCAGAAAACATTTTTTCCAGTGCAAAGGAGTTCTGCCAGATAGCTGTTTTTGTTTAGTTTTATTTTGTTTTGATTTTTTTAATGGAACATATCAGCTCATATTCTGCTCGGAACTAATTAGTGTGGGTTTTGTTTATTGTGAATACAAAGTTTGTTAGTAATATGCAGGAAGCTGAGGGTTAAAACTTAGCAATTGAACTAAAACGGACAAATTTTCATTTTTTATAAATGAAGTTTGGATTTTTTACTTTTCTGTGGTGTGATTTCAGGGACTGGTTTGTAGATATTAGCTAAATTGAAAGCACCATTTTCAAATCTTTCTGGGAATTAGAAATTGTGAAAATTGATAGGTTATTTCAAAACCCAATAAAAAAGATCTTTTAATCAACAATATACTTAAGATATTACATTATGTAAAAAGAAATAAAATAGATGTCTCAGCTAAAAAGACAATATTATTCAATACATTTCAGCAATGCTGCTTTCTGATTCACTAGTTATAAACTCCATTGCTTATGAAAAGGGGAGGAACCCACCAGGTGTTAGTTGTGTGGAGCCCTCCTTCCAGTCCACATACCAACACTGTGAAAGGATGAGCCCGCTGCTCCCACGATCCTGGTTACTGGCAAGAAATCCCAACACTACTTCCTGTTGCTAACTCTTCTCTGACTGAAGGATGAGATAGTGAGCAAAATTAGGCCTTGGAAAATACTAAAAAAAAATTTAGTTTCGATTACTTTTGAGCACTGTGTAGCTGCGAGTTGCACTTGAACCAGTGCTCCTCTGACTTCAGCTTTCCCTTTTTATTAAAAATCCTTCCCAGGGAGGATAACTGTTTTCCCCATTTCTGATATTGTAATAAAAGGCTAAAGTTTCAGCTGGAGCTGCAGATAAAATGTGATTTAAAGATGTGTTTGTACAAACCCAATTCATGACAAAGAATTACATTAAATTGTCTGAGTGAACAATTTCATTTTAGATGCTACCTAGCTGTCTGACTTCAAGTTTTACTTTTTTTATTAAAAATAAAAGTGAACTATAGAAAGTTTGTAATTCTTATGGTTTAGAGTTTTTTAATAAGTGTCAGAGCTAATATATGACATAAATTAACCACTGCACCCTTGAGTGAACAAAGTCCAGAGGGAATGGAGAAAAGAAATGTAATTAAAATGAATATACACGTCTCTAGATTGATATATATCACTTCAGCTCATCTCCTAACATCATAATCTGAGTGTATTTTATATTACAGGCACTTAGGCTGGAGAGCTCACACATCATTAGAAATACATATTTAGGGCTTGATCCTGTCGGATGGTGACTTGAGAGGTGAGGGTGCTGAGTGCTTTGCATTGAATCCTGATGCCTTTCAATATGGGTTGATGGAATATGGGTGATGCTGATACCTGTGGGGTATCTCAGTGCACAGTGATGGATGATTAACTTTTTGAAAGATTGCTCCATAACTGAGAGTACAGATTTCTTCACTTTAGGTTCAGATAAAGAAGTAGATTTGTTAATGTATGGCATGATTTGATCATCCAAACTAATTAGCTGTTTGCTATCTAGCACAAGGGTTCTCTCCTCCCATTCGAGATCAGACAGATCCTACCCTCCCCATCATAATCACATAGATACAGCCCTATGGCTCACATAGTTTGAACATTTTGTTGATGTTATTTTATATCTTCAGCTTTTTAGCAGCTAAAAATAAGGAAAACTATCAGGATGTGAATAACCACCTGGCTGCAGACCACTATCATGTGTGTCATGGTCCAAGGACTACAGTTTGTGAGCCATTAATCCAGCATGATACCTTCCTGTAATTCTAGGTGAACAACTGGAAGGTCTAACCAGCTGTTGCTGGCCTTAATTTGCCAACAGAAAATTAAAACTGGAAAGGAATGAATAGAACTGAGGTGTCAGATTGAGAATTCCCAGTGTTTTTCAGATCTTCTCTTCAAAAGAGTATTTTACTATATGCTCTTTTATGCAAACGCTGCTCCACATTCTGGTGTGCTTGTTAGATACCATTAGGCATCTTTGTCACAAGTATTTATCACTAGCACATTTTCTAGTCCTGAAGTTGTTTTTAAATAAATACTAGTCTCTAATGCACATGCATGTTGGGTGCAGCTCATTTTCTGCAAGTTTGGGAGAGAGTTATTAGTACTTTCAGGCTTATTTATGACTGGCAGGAAAGATGGACTCAGGGAAGATTCATTACTGTGCTAACTTGCACAGCTTCCGTCTTCATTTTTTATTTTCTGGGACAGAGGTAAGACCATGTCTTCATCAACATAGCCTATGTTAATAGATTAACAGTGGTCTCAAAAGGTGATAAACTCTCTTCACATTGCTCTGTGAAAACTGCATATTTCCAGTACTTGTAGCCATTTGTCTGAATGTTGATTTAAACAGGCTATCTACTAACTTAATGCCCTTCTCCACAGGCTGAAATACATCCTTTCACAGTCCCATGATGCTTTGTACCTGGTTTGAATAGTTTAATTTTACTTGTCATTTCAAAGCTGGTGCTTTTCAATTGATGTTAGTGTCTGTTACGTAACTGTAAACAATTACTTTTATTTTCATTGGTAACTGGAAGCAGGATATGTTAATCATGGGATGTATATTTGAAAATGAAACAAGTTACTTTAAAAGGAAGCTTTTACTCTACTGTTGTTTCTGGATGTGTGTGAAGGACCACAGGGCTGGAATTTTCCCCCTTTTCCACATGATTAATATTTGAGATCAGCCTGAGCTCTAAAGTTTGAGGTCATTTGGACTTGGTTCTGTGTCAGGCCCATCTTGAGATGATCCCAAGCACAAAATTTTGATTTGATCATCCTCTGAGTTCAAGAGAGTTCAGATCTACTTTCAGCTTGGTCCTGTCTCTAGTTAATTTGTCCTCTTGTATGTTTACCCAGCAGTGCATATTCTACTGTAGGCAGAGATAGAGGGGACATAATACATCTTTATGGTTCACCTGAATTCATGGCATGCTTATGGGCAGAAGAAGATAACATGAAAACGTGGGAGGCTTACCTAAAGGTATGATGGTGACACATGACTTGCTTTTTTTTTAAAGATCTCTGAGGGGCCATAGCAGTGTCTGTGTAAATCTTTCTGATTACTCCCTTAAAGCTGTTCAGTGGTTTTGATGTTGGTTTACAAACTTGTGTTCATGCATCATTGGGTTTCATGACTTCCTGACAGTTGCAGCTTTTTTACTGTATTCAGAGTTACTGAAATTGAGAAGTCAGTGCTTCATGCTAACACCTAAACAATACAGGAAAATTAAAGGGAAGGAAACCTACCCTTACATTCTGACCTGAAAAATCAGAACACAATGATAGAAAAACAGTGAGATTGTACAGTGACGTGAAAGAAGCCTCCTATGTATCTCATACATAAATATGACAACTGTTTTGATATTTACATTTAAAGAAGAAGGCCTAAGTGGAAAGGGTTGGAAAAAAAAAGCTTGGTATTTTCATCCCCAAATACAAATTCAGAGAATATGAATAGAAGTGGGACTGTCTTCTGAACGGAGACACATTTGATAAAATCTGTTATGAATGAAATGGAAAGAATCTGCAATCTTCTTTAGATGAAGGTAAATAGGGGGGTGTCAAATCCACTTTTTTTTTTGGAAGCAGCAGATATCAAATACTATCTTTCCCCTTTATGTTTCCCTCTCCCCTGTACCTCCATGGGATATTGGGTACAGATCTCAACAGCTAGTGTCATCATAATATCATGTTAGCTAACATGACTTCATGCTAACATCATACAGTGAGCACAGGGTTGGCTTCCTGCAATAAATAGGAAAATGAGAGAATGATACTTGACAGCTCTGTCCTTTTTCTTATTACTTGGCACAGTCTCCACCAAACAGGTGAAATACTTTTTGCGGATATTAAGGGCAAGTCTATGCACACAGCACTGCAGCCGGCTAGTTCTACCGATGCAGTTGTGCTGCTGCAGCGTGACTGGTGAAGACGTTCTATTTCGATGGGAGACAGCCCTCCCTTCAGCCTAAAAAAACCATCTCCGCAAGCAGCATAAGCTCTATCAGTGGGAGAAGCTCTCCTGCCGACACAGTGCTGTACACACAAAAGCTTATGTTGGTATAACTATGCTGCTCAAGGGGGTGTAATATTCAAACCTTGGAGTGATGTAAGATTTGCCAGCATAGGCATTAGTGTAGACATAGCCTTTGTCTGTATTTGGTGTATTATCTCACAGACAACTCCCATCGACTTTGATCTGAGTTAGAGTTGTGTAACTCAATGGGAGTTCAGCATGCAAAAGGTTGACAACAGTGAATAGCCAGGGCACTTGATGGATTTATCCAGCCCCAATGACAGGTTCCGATTGTGCAGAATGCACACTTTTGTAACCCTCATGATTGCAAAGAAAACCTTTCAGACGTACCTAGTTCGGTCTTAGCACTCAGAACATTTCTGGTTATGAGCTACCCTCCTGAATTTATCTCAATGGGGTGTTAATGCTTAAGCTTAATGTTGCCATGTTAGGGGGCAGTTTATTATACTGTTGGCTGTATGTTCTTTGACAGGATCAGAGAGTGGTCAGACTGGATAGATTGACAGTCTGAATAGTTTGCAATCAGACTCTCCAGCAGAACCCTTGATAGTTTGGAATGGCTACAATGTTTTGCATTTTATATCAGCACCTGGCAAATTTAAATCTTTACAGTTAGAGGCAGTTTATGTAAGGTTTGACTCTGAACTGAGGAGAGTGGTTGTATCCCATGTTAATGCACTGCTGTGAGAAGCCAGAAAATATCCCAGCTGCTTTCTGTGCTAAAGTGACACCACTTATTTAAGCCACTAACCACATGTGCATGAATATGTGATTATTACAGAATGTCCAGCTCATAGAGATGCTCACAATGAAATCTGTCTCCTGGGAGATAATTAAGTGAAATAACTGCACTGTTGCAGGTGTTTGGATATGATGGTGGATGTGTACATGACCTAGTATCCTCTCTCTGCAGGTACGACTGGATTCTACTACAAATAGCTGACTGATTTCTCTGATATCTACCACTTTACCTGCCTTACATTGGCTCTTGTGTCATTGTTCCTTATTTGAACACAACCAAAACCTTCCGTTTGAAAACCAAAAAGGATTTATTTAAAAACAACAGCTGTTTTAGGATTCAACTGCTCAGGTTTTTGATTTGTTTTTTTGATCTCTCTCTCAACCAGAGAGCTCTGAACCCAAAAAGCTTTCAGAGAAAAAATCATAAAAACTTTTACCTGTCTGCGAAACATTAGCACTTTGATGAAACAGCACTTTTTGTTGAAAGTCCTCCAACCAGCCCTAATTCTAACTACAGTACTAAGTTATGCTGCCTTCTTCTCTTTTTTCTGCTCTCCTTTTGTACTTCTTTCTGCACTCTTCTCTAGTTCTGTCCCTTCCCTTTGCTTTACTCCTCTGCCTTTTGTGCAGTTTCTTTGCATTTCTCTCTCTGCTCTTCTGTCAATTCTTGCCAGCTGCTCAACAGTCATAACTGCAAGGGGACAAATATTTAATTAAAAACCTGGTGGAAGCAGCTGGTGTGTATGTGTGTGTGTGTGTGTGTGTGTGAGAGAGAGAGAGAGAGAGAGAGAGAAAGATGTGTAGTGGTTTTGCAGTTAATTCCATTAACCAGACTGGTGCACTGAATGGAATGACCATGGGCCATTTCCCTTTCAGATGGCATTGTGGGTATGGAAAAGATTCTGACTCCAAATGTTTGCCTCTTCTGCCATCTCAGACTGCCTTTCACTGCTTCCATAAGGTCACATAACACCATATGAAATGTGTGTGTGTAAACAAACATGGCAGAAAATAACATTCTTGCGGCATACAAAATACCTCTTCAGTTTAATTCTCCTGTCTCTCTTACTCTCTCCCTTCCTCTTAAATAACGATGGTTCCTGCTTCACAACAGTCCTGAGAGGAAGGGAAGTGCTATTATCCCCATTTTACAGACTGGCTGTCCATATCTTAGTTGATCTGGGCCTTAGAAAACTGAGGCATTGAGATGTTTACCATTGAAACACTTAACTTTTAGTTGCCTTGAAAATCACTGGGTTCCACTAAGCCTGGGTTAGGTACATAGGCTCCCTATTCATTACATAGGGGAAGAGATGGACTTGAGAATGAGATCCATAAAAGTCAGTACTCTAGGCAGGGAACTGCCTAAGCTACCCAGTGGGATTTGTCTTAAGATCACCACTCTTTGAGTTTAGTGCCTTAGTCCAGGATTAGTGAAGGTGCCTATCTGACTGTAATCCATTGGAAACCCCTCTCCTGAGGTCAGGCAATTTAGGCACCTGTGATGAGGCATATGCCCCACACTGGGGTTAATAGAACCCTAGGGAGGCTGTGCGGGAGACAGACAATTAGAAAGGGTCTGCGAGGAGCAGCCAGTCAGGCCCGGGAAGGCCCATATAAGAAGAGCTGCAGGGCAGAGCAGGGTTAGTAGCTGCCTGGAGCTCAAGGAAGGAAGATCAGGCTCCTAGCAGGAGGAGGGAGCACCAGCTCCTTGGACAGAGCAGTGCTGCTAGCAGTGAGGGGACCTAAAAACGACTCCTGGGTGGCTGCAGGGCTTTGCAGGCTGAGGCCCTGATGCAAGGGCGAAGAGGGTGCTGTGGGGAAGTGGCCCAGAACAATGAAGAGAGGAGTCGGAGGGGACGCATCAAGTGGTGGCCATCTTGTAGAGTCCTTGGGACCTGGAATCGTGGGTGGGCCTTGGTCCTTTCCCTCTCACCACTGAGGAAGTAGCCAGACAATTGGCTGCAGTTGCCACTGAGGGAAGTGGCTGGACAGCGGATTGCAGTTTCCCCAGAACGGGAAAACAGAGCATGATACCACCGGAGGCCTGTGTCGTGAAGAGGACACCACAGTCTTGGGAGTGACAAGGATCCTGGAGCAGAAGTGACAGCGGTGAGAAACCAGCAGAAAAGGGCTCACTGGCTAGCAGAGCTAATCCCCAGGACAACCAGCAGGAGGTGCTGCAGTGGTGAGTGAACCCGGTCACAGTGCTTAGCTGTTTTTTGTGAGAATGGCTTAGGTGCCTGCCTAGCTCCACACACAATGTTTGGGGAGGGAGGTGGCCTCCCTTATAGCCTTTAGCCGAGAAGTTAGGGCACTCACCAAGGATGTGGGGGCCCTGGTTCAAGACCCGCATTTGCCTGATAAGGAGAGAGGATTTGAACAGTGGTGTCTCACCTCTTAGGTGAATGCCCTGACCACTGGACTACAGTGTTGTTCTCACCCTTTCTATGTAATTATTTAATAGAAAATGGGAGGATCAAGACTGACTGAGAGAGCCCCGCAACAGACTAGAGCATTCACCAATGATAACGCAGGAAGTATCTGGGGAAACAGAAAAGAATTCGGGTCTTTCAAATCTTAGGCTAATAGTCTAACCACTGGACCATCCTCTTCTCTACTCTTTGTTCATTAGAATTTATTTGCATTAATTATTATGGATGAGATTTTTTTTAACCTAAGAGATCCCTTTAAACTAGAGCATGTTTTGTTAATGTAATCAGTGACAATATTTCAGAAAGGTCTTGAACAAGCTCCTGCCTCACCTCTCTGCTATCATCCCCTTTGGCACTTCTTTCTCCCCCAGGCACCTTGATTAAGTGCCATATCTATGGCTTTCCCACACGGTCCTCATGCTTGGAGCATCCTTCCTCGCTCAGCCGGCCATTGCCTCTATCCTTTCTCCCTTCAACTACCTCTTTAAAATGCACCTCTTCCTTTCTCTGATGCATAGTGGTGTCACATCATGAAGGGGAAATCTATTTATTTTTCTGTATTGGAGATTAATTCAACCAGTATTGCTATTCTACCTTTGAACCTGGAGACATATGTGGGCCTGGCAGCATTCTTATTGGGTGAAATTTTATGGTTTCTATTATGCAGGAAGTCAAATTAAAGGATCATAATGGTCCCTTCTGGCTATAATATCTATGTAATGTTACCTACATCATTTGCCCACTTCCAGTAGTTCTAAAAATTCAGATGAGTAGCCAAGGAAAAATTCTGCAGGAAACCCTTTTCTTCAGTCCTCTTTCCCTTATCTCAGATGCCATTCCTCCTGTTGTTTTATCACTCTGTAGTCCAGGGGAGGCATATGCACACAACAAAGTGCAGAGTTTGAGTTTAAATAGGAATAAGGAAACTGAAAAATACAGTTCCAAGACAGACATCAAACCAATAATCAGTGCATGAAATAAACTTGCTTTTAAAAAACATTCTTAAGGGTGTAATGTAAGAAAAATTATATTTAGAGAAGGAACAGCCAATGTGCCTAAGCATCAACCAGTCTGCATAATGTGTCTTTCCCATTCATACAAGCAGGCTGCTAATGCTGTGGGAAAACACCCAAAGGTGATTCCTGCTGGTTTATTGAATAATGACCCATGTAAATTTTAGCTGTGAACATGATCAGTTCTTCCATGGACAAAGAAAGCCATTCAGCAGGCTCATGCTTGATTTCTGCACATAAGCACACACTTATGTGTGTTTTTCATTTTGAATCAGATGTGGAGTCAGGGTTAAGGGACTCATGGCACAAACTTTTAATGTCCCTACAAGCACTTTTTCTAGGAATTAGCCAGTTGATTAGAGAGAAAATTTGATTTGAGGTGTATTTAATATAGTTTACCAGGAGAACAAGTGATCTGCACAATTAAGTCCATAACTGCAATTTGAAGGAGAGGTGGAAGAACATTTTTCACTCTATAGTGATTGTGTAAAAGCTATGTAAAGAATGGGATAACTGGCCAAGATCTCCTTCATAATTTTTCAGTCTCCTAGGAGGATTTAGTTTGCATGGTTCCAGTTGCAGTCTAACCAAGCATCCTTAAGAACAGTCAAATCAGTTAATAACATTTCCCTGTGGTTGGCTTAGACAGAATGTCAAAGACATTAGCAATCACACTGACCCACATTAAAAATGGTATGTTCAAAACCTGGGGGATTTGTTCCAATTTGGGATTTTTTCAATGGAGGAGAATGTCATAATTGTATTAGGACTGGTTTACTTTGCTGCAATGACACAGGAGGCATGGTAGTCAGCATTAAGGGGTAGTAAGCATTAAGGATTGGGCCCTGAATTACCAGTAGGTAGGGAGTGGGTCAGTCTGTTCTCAGTTTTCTGTACTGGTATTAAGCAGTCCAGATAATGGAAGAACATTTACTGTAGATTAGTTCGTCAGTTTCTTTTCACTAAACACAAATGCAGCATTTCATTTTTAGACCTGCTTTGAAGTATATAATGTGACAAAGCTCTGTCCTTGCCTCCGTGGGTCCCGCATTTCCTGGTGGATTTTGCTAGCCTCAGAGGCTCACTGTGACCCTCCACGTAACCCTTCTCTCTCTAGAGACAAGGGTCACAGTCTACTGAGCCATTTTCATCATAACCCAGCGAGGGAGGTGAGGAGAAGTTATCCTTCCTTGCACAGTCTCTGTTGTCTCCCAGTCTCAGTGATTAATCGGGGGCAAAGATGGCAGGGGGAGCCCGGGCCCACACTCTATTTTGGGCTCCAGCCCAGGGACCCTAATAGTATCAGCTATGGTAGCTGACCTTTTAGAAACATAACATGTACAATTCCCTGGGCTACTTCCCCCACAGCAGCCCTCACTTCCTTAAGCTCCACTTCACCCTTACCTCAGGGCCTCCTTCCTTGTGCCTGATATGGTGTGTACTACTCAGCCTCTCCAACAGCGCAACTTCCTCCCACAGCTCCTGACATGCACACCCACCTGACTAACTGGGAGGCTTTTAACTAGTTTCAGCCAGCCTCTGATTGGCCTCAGGTGTCCCAATCAACCTAGCCTTCTCCCTGCCTTTTGGAAAGTTCTTAATTGGCCCCAGGTGTCTTAATTGACCTGGAGCAGCTGTCATTTCACTTATCCTGGTACCAGGGATTTGTTTAGCCTGGAGCTAATATATCTATCTCCCACTACTTTTCCATAGCCAGCTGGCCTTGCCCCATCACAATAAATAAAGAAAAAGAGAACATAAGAACGGCCATACTGGATCA
The DNA here is from genome assembly GCF_009764565.3 of Dermochelys coriacea. Classification (NCBI taxonomy): domain Eukaryota; kingdom Metazoa; phylum Chordata; order Testudines; family Dermochelyidae; genus Dermochelys; species Dermochelys coriacea. The sequence goes on from NC_050079.1 coordinate 19,684,588, forward strand.
GACCAAAGGTCCATCTAGCCCAGTATCCTGTCTTCCGACAGTGGCCAATGCCAGGTGCCCCAGAGGGAATGAACAGAACAGGTAGTCATCAAGTGATCCATTCTCTGTTGCCCATTCCCAGCTTCTGGCAAACAGAGGCTAGGGACATCATCCCTGCCCATCCTGTCTAATAGTCATTGCTGGACCTGTCCTCTATGAATTTATCTAGTTCTTCTTTGAACCCTGTTATAGTCTTGGCCTTCACAACATCTTCTGGCAAGGAGTTCTACAGGTTGACTATGTGTTGTGTGAAGAAATACTTCCTTTTGTTTGTTTTAAACCTGCTGTCTATTAATTTAATTTGGTGACTCTTAGTTCTTGAGTTATGAGAAGGAGTAAATAACACTTCCTTACTTACTTTCTCCACACCAGTCATGATTTTATAGACCTCTGTCATATCCCCTCTTAGTCATCTCTTTTCCAAGCTGGAAAAGTCCCAATCTAATTAATCTCTTCTCATGTGGCAGATGCTGCATACCTCAATCATTTTTGTGGCCCTTTTCTGAACCTAGTCCAATTCCAATATATATTTTTTGAGATGGGGCGACCACATCTGCACACAGTATTCAAGATGTGAGCATACCATGAATTTATATAGAGCAATATGATATTTTCTGTCTTATTATCTATTCCTTTCTTAATGATTCCCAACATTCTTTTGGCTTTTTTGACTGCTGCTGCACCTTGACTGGATGCTTTCAGAGAACTATCCACAATGACTCCAAGATTTCTTTCTTGAGCGGTAACAGCTAATTTAGACCCCATCATTTTATATTTATAGTTGGGATTGTTTACCAGTGTGCATTACTTTGCATTTATCAACATTCAATTTCATCTCCCATTTTGTTGCCCAGTCACCCAGTTTTGAGCGATCCTTTTGTAGTTCTTCACCGTCTGCCTGGGACTTAACTATCTTCAGTAGTTTTGTATCATCTGCAAATTTTGCCACCTCATTGTTTAACCCTTTTTCCAGATCGTTTATGAATATGTTGAATAGGACTGGTCTCAGGACAGACCCCTGGGGGACACCACTATTTACCTCTTTCCATTATGAAAACCGACCGTGTATTCCTACCCTTTGTTTTCTATCTTTTAACCAGTTCCAATCCATGAGAGGACCTTCCCTCTTATCCCATGACAGCTTACTTTGATTAATAGCTTTGGTGAGGGACCTTGTCAAAGGCTTTCTGAAAATCTAAATATACTATATCCACTGGATCCCCCTTGTCCACATGCTTGTTGACCCTCCCCCCGCAAAGAATTCTAGTAGATTGGTGAGGCATGATTTTCCTTTACAAAAAACAGGGAGAGAACTTTTTGCCTTATAATAAGTATAATAAATAAATGACCTGCAGCATCCATTCATTTTTTATCTGCATTCCTGTTCATTTTTCTGTTCTTTTAGGCACTTTCTCTATCTCATCTTAATTCAAGTTTTAAACTGTTGAAACAGTGTAACACACATTGCAGTACCTATTACCATCTCAAACATATGGCATCCTTCATCTGTCAAGCGCTTTATTCACATTCATAGGCTGTTTTCTTGGAAAACTGTATTTTCATTCTCTGCAGGGTATTTTAGAAGGACACAGTGCTTTTAAATTCATCCTTACATTTGTGTATATTGGATATAAAGAAACAATTCAATAATTGACTCATGCAGTATTAATCTTATATTATTTTAATTAGAATATTTAAATTCAGAGGGAGTAGTTAAACAAGCTAGATTTCAATTGTGATTTCGGTATCTCTACTTGCATGTTGTCATTCCTGGATTTCATTTCTTGAGTTAATTTTTGTTCTGCTGCTTTGATTATATATAAGGGTTTACACATGCTGTTAGCTAATAGTAGTTAAGTGATGCAGTAAATGAAACTGTTTTGACTTTTTTTACATTGTGCTTTCTTCTAAATCAATAAGATACTTGGCAAAAAAAAAATTGCATGGTTGAGCATTGATTTTTTTTTCCCCATTAGGTATATAAAGTACCTGTATTTTAATGATAAATCAAGTTAAACATTTTAATGCAAGTGTTTTGGATGGCTGCTACAGTCTGAGGATTTTTCTTTCTTGTTCCCAAATCAAGTACATTTACTTATTTCTGTGACTGCTTCCTTTTGACTTAGAGTACAATTTTCAAATGTGTCTAAGGCCCAGATCCGCAAAGGGACTGTGGTGCCTAGAAGATCACAGGAACAACACCCTGATTCACAAAGCCTAACTCATGTTCAGCAACTAGGTTCCTCATACAATGAATGCGATGAGAGATGCATCTTAGAATACAACCCATAAAGCCAACATGCTAGGTATGGAGCTGCCTGAGTTAGCCAACGGGAGATGCTGGTGAGAGGAGTATGTCCTCAGCCTTGCCCCCTCACACAGTTTGGCACCTATCTCTGCTGGCAATCCATGAACTGGGGGGAAGATAAAGGCTCCTTTGTCTAACTCAAGTGTGAGGCCTGATCTACAATCTACAGCTTGTAGATCTACAAAAACAGCTTGTAGTGGGGGAGGTGACCTCCCTTATATTATTTTAGCCCAGTGGCTAGAGTACCCCATCTCTGCCAGCTGAAGGAAAGAGATTTTAACAGGGATGGTCCACCTCTCTTGTGAATGCTCTTACCACTACCTGGGATATTCTGCTTTGGGACTCCTTCAATCTCTGACTGAAATATTTCTATTAGATTAAATATCAACTGGCCCAGAGAAAGTCTCTGTAGTCCAGTATGCTAACTTGAGAGATGAGAAACCCTTCTTCAAATCTCTTCTCAGGCAAAGCATGGATTTGAACTACGGTCTCCTATATCCTTGGGGAGTACCTTAATCACTGGGCTAAGGGGATCGCCACCACCATGCTACAGCTCATAGGGGAGACCCCTTCCTCAACTGCCTGGTGTAGAACTTGGCAGTTTCTGATCATGACTACCGGATTGGGCTCTGCATCTGAGTTAGGCAGAAGAGTACCTAGTGTCCCCTGGTTCATGGAGTGGCCTGGGACTTAGGCACCCAGATGTCCAGATTGAGGCTGCAGTGTGTATGGTCCCAGGCAGACACATAGGCATTCAGGGAGCTTCTACTACAAAAACGGAGGCACTACATTTAGGCATTTACAGTGTGAGGTGGCAGTTGAGCAAGGATTTTAATTGGAGTGATGCCTAAAAACAGGACTTAGGCATTTGAATATTGGGGTCAGGCACCTTTGTGAAGCTGGGCATAAGTGACTTTGGAGCACAAGTCCCACTGAAAATCAACTGGATTGGGATCTTAACTCACCAAAGTGCACTTGACACTTCCACCTGTGGTGTGAATACAACAAATGGATAATGGCAGAAATACAGTAAGTTTAGAAATAGATCTAAGCACACGGACTGTAAAACAGTGATATTGCAAAAACTCCGCATTGGCTGTCAGCACCTAGAAATAGAAAAATATGGTCATACAGCAGCAAAAAAAGCACAAGACAAGAAATTCAAAGTTACAAACTGAGAATTATTGAAGAGGAAGACTGGAAAAAGAAATGTCAAAAATAAAAAGTAGAGATGATTCTTTATGTCCAAGGGGAAGGAAAAAGTTTTGCTTTGAAGATGAAGGTAAAGAATGAAGAAGAATACTTGGTTCTAAAGAGTTAGAGGAGAGAATGATACTGCCTCTTGAATGAAGAAGCCTGATTTTATCAGGGAAAAAGGAACAAAGTAATTCAATTCTTAAGTTCTAAGACATTGAAGAATACTGCCAAAGCATTAATGAGAAACACAAGACCCCACAGTAGTTTTCTCTAGACTAGTTGAAATGTGCTTAAAGTTCTAGATACACAGACACTCAAGGAAATCAGACTTCTCAACAGGAAAGAAGACCAAACACATTTGAAGAAGTCTAAGCCAATCAGCCATTTGTCATATGTTTAAAAGTTATTCATCAAAGTGCTATATAAAAGAACAAACTACATTTTTTAGTTCCAAAGCTATTACTAAGGAAAGACAAGCTTTAAGGATAAGTGTTATAAATCATGTGTGCAGTATGCTCACAAATATCAGAGTTATTTACTGACAGTTGTAATAGGTTATGAGCAGCTATTATTTCTCAGATATCGTACCAAACCTTTTTCTTAAATGCTGTCATAGAACATGGTTAAAGAGAACCTGACCAGGGATTTTCCATAATTTCTTCTTGTTTTTATATATAAATAAGACTAGAAAAGATTGGAGAAAATGCTCATGACACTTCTTGCTGGTTTGTTTTGTGCAGTTTTCATGTCCTCAGAATTTCAGGAATTCATTCCCCCCCACAGACAGGTTAAATCTACTTCTAGCTCAGGTTCTCAAAGTACCATGGCAACCATCTGAAGAATTTTTATTTAAGATATTGAGTGACAGTGATAGAGCAATAGAAATAGTCTCACACGTGAGCTGAGGCAGAGAGAAAGGTGGGGGAGGGGGAAGCCAGGAACCTGGCAAAGGGATCTCTACTAGGTTCTGTGCGCCAAAATCTTTCATCCTGCGCCCCCCCCCCCAGGTCAATGTGCTAATTTGAGGAACAGAAACATTTGAAGGCACCAAGTATAAGCTGTTTTCATGGTAGCACAGATGAGTAGTCTTCCCTCGCTTTGGGGCTATTTTCATTTAGCATGATCATGACCAAGCAATGAAGGCCTATCTCACCCCTCACAGATAAAGGCCACCATCTTGTAGCTGGTGGTGCCAATAGTGGAGAGAACATGCAAAATGCAATGATCACCTCTGAGAAAGTGAGTAAAAATGGCTTTTGCTAAGTTATCATACCCGACAGAGTAAGCCAAGCCAATCAGGGAACCAGAACAAACACTCTATGAATTGCACACCAATTATAAACTCACCCATTTTAAAATTTGCTGCAAAATGTTCAATCATCCTAACATTAACAAAATTACTGTGTGGAATGTCATAATTGTTCCAATTTTACAGGGGTTTAGGATACACACAAAATAAACATTTTTAAATGGAAAAAAAAGTGTTGCTATACATTTTTCACCCACCTCTAGTAAATAATTCATTGGAAATGCACTAATTTGAAATCTGTTTCCTAACATCTGTTTCCTTTTTTTCCTCCCCAGCCTGGCACTTGCATAGTTGTTTATTACTGTATTCTAAGGCTGCATGAGTTTAAAGGTGCAAGCTCTTTTTTTTTTAAGAGAAAAAAATTAATTTAGTACATTTTGTTTAGGAAAAGAAACCCACAAAGAATTTTGAAAACATCAAAATGTAGGTCAGATTTTGCCTGCGTCCTTTTATGTCAATAAACATAGGGAATACTTTAATCAGAATGGGGACTCATCAAATAACTATCATAGTTGGAGATAAAATATCCCACAAGTCATTTAATACAGATCTAGATGAAAAAAATATAATAGTATTTTTGGAGGCACAAATGTAATATAATATAACAGAAATAATTTTCTGGCCATGTTCTCCTTATTAGTGAATTAGATTAGCTAAAGGAATTGTGTATTTCCTTATTGACATTCAGAGAAATAGATTTTAATAGAGAAACTAATTCCAGTGAAGCATATCACTTCACTAAAGAGACAAACCAAAGAGTTAGACCAGAACTGCAAACAGCTGGGAAACATTTTAATCAACAGAAAGCAGCCCGCATAACCTGCTTAAAGAAGGAGATATTTAATCAATGCATGTTGCTTTTGTTTATCAGTGCAAATGAGCTATGATTTGACTAATGAGATGGAGAACATCTTCAGAGTAGACTAGTGGACTATGAAGCAACTGTGATGACTAAGACAGCATGATAAGTTCTTGAACTAGGCAGTAATCTAAATTTAAAAATGCAATTAATTAGAGTGATGAAATCATTAACAGTAGCTGGGCCACTTGGCTGGAAAAAGTGATGGCAAGTGGAAAAAATAAGTGACAAAGCAGATGCGGAGGCAAATCAAGAGGGGAAAAATGATATAATCAGGTATATGAAGAATTAAAATGAAGGCCTTAACTTGTTCAAAGGAGAAACATTTGTGGAGGGTCTGGCCTAACTTTATACCAGAACTGTTTCTGCAATGCAGTGTTCTGTGGCTCCTTATGAACTAAAAACATAACTTACCTAGCTTAAAAGGGATGATTTTCTCTCTCCATAAATATTATTCTCTAGTACTTTAGTCTCAAGTGGGGAAAAAATACCTATATATCCCTTCAGACAGATCCTGTTTGTTTATTTAACCCTTTCCCAATTCTCCATTATTTTTCCCCAGTGAGGCTGCACTTTTTGAACGGCATTCTGAGATGATTTTCCTGTTACAGGAGGATAGATTGGGAAGCCTCTTCCTAATGATTTAGCTATATGGGCCTTTTTGCACTCCTTGAATTAATGTGATGCCTGATTTGCATTTCACTGTGTCACTGTGTGGAATATAGAGCTAGTTAGAGATGGGAAAGTTTTTCATGAACATTTTTATGAAAAACATGCTATAAATACCTTCACTTTATTAAATTTAAATGAGAAGGGAAAAGGTAATTTAAGTCCATGGACAGAGAGACCCTATCTAGTATCTGATTGGGTGTAAAATTTCTCTATTTTGTAAAAAGTGTGATTTTTGTAAGAATTGTAGGAGTGAGAGATCTGACTTTGAAATGGAGAACTATCAGATCATAAATAAGTTTTTCAGTAAATATTTACATTATGAAGTTTTGGAAAACCACTTGTCTTTATGTTTGAAAATATATTCAAGTCATTGAAGATTTAAACAACTTTCTTGGTGTGTAATGTATTAAGATAGATTTCTTATTTTGGTAAAATTCAGTTGCACATTGTATTGCACTTTAAATATATGTGTAGAACAGAGAGTGGCCCAGGCCAAAATCCTGGATCAGAACACCGGATCTATGCTTTGAATTAATATTTGCAGATCCAACTTGCAAAAGTAGTCTGCTGAATCTGAATATCCTGAAATTCTGGGTAAATTCAGATTTCCCCTACCAAAATTGAGAAATGATTCAGATCCAGAAAGTTTGGTTCTTCTCATTAGACAGCTAAGAAGTTTAGATCTGGAGTTTTGGTGCTGGCCTTTCTCTAACTTTGATTGGAATGATGATGAGCTATTTATCAGTATATTGAGTTAGTTGTTACCTCCTCAAGAGTTGGTCTTATTAAAGGATCTAAAAAAATCTGTAAAAGATCTGTCAGTGTTACAAGTTCTGATAAATGAAGGGGGTAGCTTCCTTTTATGGAAACCCAGCCAGCCAGTTAGCTATAAAATTCCTGTTAATAGCTGTTTTCTAGTTGCTTTACCTGTAAAGGGTTAAAATGTCCATAAGTAAAATGAAGGGAATGGGCACCTGACCAAAAGAGCCAATGGGAAGGCTATAACTTTTTAAAATTGGGGAAAAAACTTCCCCTTCGTCTGTCTGTGTTATTCTCCTGGAGAGAGGGACAGGGCTGGAGATATGCTGTAAAAGCTTGGGCCAGGTATGAAAATCATCACATCATGCTTAGAAACTACTCATTTGAAACCCCAGAGATGTAAGTAGATCAGGAAATGTCTAGGAAGATGTGATGAGGTTTATCTCTTTTATTTCTTTATGGCTTGTGGACTCCTCTGTGCTAACCCAGGTACTTTTGTTTTGCTTGTAACCTTTAAGCTGAACCTCAAAAAGCTATTGTGATGCTTAATCCTTGTAATTGTTTTTTTAAAACCTAGCAAAAAGCCTAAATTACAGATGTATTTTCTTTCTTTTTGTTTTTAATAAAATTTACCTTTTTAAAGAACAGGATTGGATTTTTGTGTCTGTAAGAGGTTTGTGCATATGTTGTTTAATTAGCTGGTGGCAACAGCTGAGTTCCTTTGTTTTCTTTCTCAGCTCTTCCCCAAAAGGGGTGTGAAAGGGCTTGAGGGTACCCTAGAGGAAGAAATTCCCAAGTGCACCTTCCTGGATTCTCAAAGGGGTTTCTGCACTTAGGTGGTGGCAGCATCTACCCATCCAAGGTCAGAAAAGCTGTAACGTGGGACTTTAATACAAACCTGGAGGGGCCAGTATTAATTTTTAGAATCCTTATGGGCCCCCACCTTCTGCACTCGAAGTGCCAGAGTGGGGAATCAGCCTTGACACAAGTAGACAAGGCTAATTCGTCTACACTAGCGAGCTTCCAGCGGCACAGCTGTACCGATGCAGCTGCACCGCTGAAAGATCTCTTGTGTACCTGCTGTGTGGGTGGGAGAAGCTCTCCTGCCAACATAGCATTGTGCAGACTATCTTATGTGGTGGAATATTCACATACCTAAGCAACAAGTTTTATTGACAAGTGGTAGTGTAGACATGGCCTAATTTACATCAGTTGTATCTTTTGCCCTGAGGATAGGTAAATAACCATCGTTTTGCCATTTTATGTCCTTTTAGGTTTAGGGAGAGGGCTCCACAGCATTTAGAATTTATACATATCTTTCATCAGGAAATAACATTGTCTAGATTTTAGAAAAAATAGATAGGAAACTTTAGGGGCCAGATCCTGTAAAGTACTGAACACGGACCCGGCACTCTCACTCTACTGACTGTGAGTGGTGGTACTGAGGCCATCTCAGGGTTTAGCCTCAGACTGAAGGAAACAATCCTGTAGCAGTGGAGACTTGATTACTTAACACTTAACTTAACACTTAACAGTATTTACTTTCTCTAAATTCTAGGATTAAATAAGCATGTTCAGTACTATAAAAGACTTAATGTATAGGATAAACAAGCAGCTGGGGTTTTTCTGAGTGAATTTAAAACAGGCTCTGGTGCTGGATTGACATCTCTGAAGAGCGAAACCCTCTGTTGATTCACTTCACAGAACAGACACAGCAGAGGGTAATGACAAGGCATCACCTTTAACAAATTCATGGTGTAAATTCAGTGTCCTGCCTTAGGCATTCAAGAGCCATGTATAATTACATTCGCTCTGCCAGTGTGGTGAGTAAAACACATCTCTCCTGCGATACAGGCTTTTTTTATTTAGTGAAGATGAGATCTATCTATGTATAAAACGTGATTGCACAAATACTTCATGTAGCCTGCTCTTGAACTGTCAGCAGTAGCCCTTAAAGCAGCTGGGTACTATAGCAACAGTCAAAAGAGACTGTTTTAAATTTGTTAGTCCACAGTGGGAGAATCTTCATATTTCTTTGCATTTTGCCTGATATGGGAAACATGCTGGTGTACTATTTCAATACATAAACAAATCAAATCTCCTATAAATCAGGTTACTGGGAAATATTGCATGTTCCACTCAGTTGCAAATCATGTACCTGAACAATTTCTTTGCTTCCTTGGTACAGGCATTAGGTTTCTGTAAGTTGTCTGTCATTTTGTGGAGATAGTGTTGTGACGGGTTCGGTCACACAGACCCCCTTGGGACTGTCATCGGATGTGCTGGAATTACCTCTGAGCCCATTTTCCCTGCCAGCTTGGGACTTCCAGAACCCTGTCTTGTTGAGCCAGACTCGCTAGCCACCTGTAAACACAGACCCAGGTCTGGTCCACACCCCCAAAGCTGCTGACTTTAACCAAAAACTGCTCAGCAGGTCACCTATCTCCACCACACAAACACCCAGTTCCCAATGGAATCCAAACCCCAAATAAATCCGTTTTACTCTGTATAAAGCTTATACAGGGTAAACTTATAAATTGTCTGCCCTCCATAACACTGATAGAGACATATGCACAGCTATTTGCTCCCCCAGGTATTAAGCACTTACTCTGGGTTCATTAATAAACAAAGGTGATTTTATTAAGTATAAAAAGTAGGATTTAAGTTGTTCCAAGTAATAACAGACAAAGCAAAGTAAGTCACAAAACAAAATAAAGCAAAAACACACAAGTCTAAGCCTAATACATTAAGAAATTGATTACAGATAATATCTCACCGTCAGAGATGTTCCAATAAGCTTCTTTCACAGACTAGACTTCTTCCTAGTCTGGGCCCAATCCTTTCACGTGGTACAGTCCTTGTTAGTTCCAGCAGACATCTTAGGTGTTAACTAGGGATTTTCACATGACTGGAAGCCCACTTTGTTCTGTTCCACCCCTTTTATAGCTTTGGTGAAAGGCGGGAATCTTTTGTCTCTCTTGATCCCCACCTCCCTTCTAAATGGAAAAGTACCAGATTTAAGATGGATTCCAGTATAAGGTTAGCTTGTACACTATAATCAAGTCACCTCTCAATCTTCTCATTGATAAACTACACCTGTTGAGCTCTTTAAGTCTCTCTCTGTGGCTACATTTACACTGCACATAGGAAAGTGCTTCCCCAGTTCAGGAGACAGACAGACATCCACTGGCTCTGCTTGAGGTAACAAGCTAAAAATATCCAGGGGTAGCTTGGGTGACAACTCTGGCTAGCCACCCAAGTAAGTATACAGAGGGGTGGTGTGGGTTTGTATTTGGGCAGCTAGCCCAATCTGCTGCCTGTGCTACCGCTCGCTACATTGCTATTTTTAGTATGCTAACTCAAGCAGAGCTAGTGCGTGTCTATCTCCCCATAGACAGTAGACACATAGCTCCCAGGAGACATATCCGGTAAGGCATTTTCTCCAGTTGTTCAAAATTTTTGTGGCTCTTTTCTGCGCTTTCTCCAATTTTTCACCACTGTTTTTAGAATATGAATGCCAGAACTGCATGCTGTAGTCCAGTATTGGCTTCATCAATATCATAGATAGATGGAAAATCATTTTGTCTGAAAATTCATCCTGGAGTCTGTTTCTCATTGTTCAGTGTTTGATCTCAGAAGCAGAATTTCATACACAGGAACTCTACTGATGTCTAATAGTACAAATACAGCTACTGATTCTAGAAACGCTCATGGACATGCATAACTTCACTCGAATAGTCCTGTGTAAGCCAATGGGACCACTCATGTGCATAAGGTTGCATTTATGCTGAAGGATGTGCAGGATTAGGACCACTTGGATTTAGTGGGACATTGATGCCAACTTGGCACAGAATTTTCGTTTTTCCTTGGATTGTTTTTTGCTTTTGTTGGGTCTGATAAAGTAATATCAACCATTTGTTGTTATTTGCATTGGAGCTCTTAAACTATAAATAGGAGTGGAAATATCTCTTGCAAATGTCTCAGTATTGATTTCTGATGTGCAGAAAAGATCATTTAAATAATCTGAATGGCTGAACAAAAAAGTGCAAGACTGAAATTCATGATTATTGGATGCCTTGACTCTGAGCAGTGGTCTGATCCAATTAACCAGTCAGTCTGTGGACTCTCATTAAGAGGAATTGTGGGGAAAATAATAAACAATAACTTGCTTCATATATCCTTGTTTAACAAATATGTTTAAAATATACATTACTCATTACAGGCTAACGAGTTACACTATGTGAATGTGGTAGAGAAGTTATGCATTCAGCAATCCCAAATGGGGAATTATCTGGTGCAGTACATTAAAGCTTTTTCATCAAGGTTTGATTTCAGATGTGGCTTAGGCCATTGATGATCGCAGTATATCCCTCAGCCACCATTTAACCATGGGGCATGGCACAACTGTAGTGGAATGATACTGAATTCAATAATTTCTAAGGTCTGGATCCTGCAGGCTGTTCCACACATGTGTAGCCTTATGCCCATACAGAACTCCATTGGAGTTGAGGGGGTTTGGGGATTCACCTGCCTGGAGTTCTTTGTAGGATTTGGGCTTAAATCAATGGTAGCACTTTCTTTCTTCCTCCTTTGTCTACTTGACAATCTTGTAAAAGTCAGATTCACCACTGCTGGCACAGAAAGATGTAACTGACATCCTTCCCTGCAAAGCACATCCCTGTGCCTCAGGGATGATCCAAAAGAGGGCAAGTGCTGTTTTCCACTGTGGAGAGGAGCAGTTTCAGTTTACAATCAGGACTATGTCCATGTCATCCCGAGGAAAACTCCTGAGATGATATGCTAGATTAGCAAATCCCCTGGCTTTGTCTTTGCCTGGTTATACTTGGGCTGTGCTGTCTACTAGAAGGCCTCCTAAACAGAGAAGGTGGTAGTGGTTCTCTTTTGCCACCTCTCCTGATGGACTTTCTCTCCAAGGTGCCCTGGGCCTGGATTTCTCCTGGAAAACTTGGTTAAACCTGTCCCTGGGTCTTTAGCCTTCACTCGGAGTGCACATGGACATATGTATATAGAACATGAAAATTGCACTGGAACTTTCCCTTTCTCCCTGGTCATGTTGTTAATAAGCTCTCACAGATCAATGCCAAAAGCTTTTCTTTTCCTTGTCACTTTCTTCAGCAGTCTCATTTGAGCCTGATGCCATGTCAGCTTTTAATAGCTCTAATTGTCTAACTATGGTATGAAGTGTGGGATAAACAAACCTTTCTAACACTTCACTCACTAGGCCATCCATCCCTAGGAAAATCTCTCTGTCTCAGGGATGTCCTTCAGCTTCTTTCATGAATGTTCAGGTCAATAATTTATTCAGGCCTTCAGCAATGTCAACCTCATCTGTCACTATTAGTACATTCATGTCCCTTAATGACCCAGTTGAGTTTTATTCTGTCTGCTTTTTTTCTTGAGTACCTCATGTTCTTCCTATGTGTATCTTTAGTCTCGGCAGAATTTTTTTTTTAAATAAATGTGACAGTTAATATCAACTTAAATTTTGAACTTTCACCCAATTTTATTGTTTTTTAATATATTTTCAGTTTCCCAGCATGACATTGGTGACATTGAATCCCTGAATGCACAAGGCCTGGGAAAGCTGCAGTCCTGGCAGGGCAGAGCAGAGACCCCTAGCCAGGGAGGGGCATGAGCTCCCATCTGTCGGGGAAGCTACCTTACTGCTGAACAACTCCTACTCAGGGTCGCCCCCTTATGCTCCCAGCTAGTGAGTGGGTGAATGGGGCTGAGACAGTGGAGCATCAGAGAGCTCCTTGCATAGCCGGGGGTCCAAATACTGGATCCCTGCAGGCACAAGGGGCAGGGGAGGCTGTGCTCATCTACTGCTATCCATGGATTTTTTGTTGTTCATTTCTATGCATCAGGTGGAATCAACATTTACTGCTGACTGACTATTTAAATTGAATCCTGCCAAGCCTATTTATCTTTATTCATTTTGAAACATATTTTATATTTTCACTTTTTTTATGAATGTTCCTCTATTTCTCGGATGGCCAACTAGCATTGATCAATATTGGCATTAACTAACTTTATTATCTTTACTATACTTCAGTGCCTAAGAGTAAGATTGCTGGAATCAAGCTACCAGCTATGCCACTGGACCTAGGAAATTTTTTTTTCTTCTGGAGCTATTCCCATATAATCATAGCTGTTTTTTTAAAACATTCACTAAATATTTACTTTGCAGAGTTGCGTATGTAAAATAACTATTATTTGCATCTTAAAAAAACAAAGCTAAGATTGGTGCTCTGCTTGGCTAGGTGCTGTAAAAGTAAAAGACAATCGGTGTCCCAAAGAGCTTACAACTGGAGCTGGTCAGGAACTGAAATGTTTTTTCTTGGGAAAGGATCAGTTTCAGTAAGCTTCTTGACTTGAAAAAAGTCTGAAGGTTTTTGAAATTGTCAAAATGTTTCATTTTGATACTTTCAAAGCAAAAATAAATTCAGTTTTCTGATATGAAACAACTTTTCACTTTGAAATGTAAGTTAGTTATAATGATTTATTATTAATTATTATTATTAATAATAAACAATTAATAATAATGCAGGTCAGAATCAAAACAAAATGTTTTGTTTAACCTAAACCAGAATTTTTTTGAGGGGATTTTCAGGTTGTGAAAACTTTTGAGGTTTTGACTTTTCATCCTGATTTGAGATGGGAAAACTTTTGAAATACAAGAAAACCATTTCTTGTGCAGGTCTACTTACAAGCTACATAGAAAAGACAAAGGATGAAGTATTATTCCCATTTTATATATGGAGAACTGAGGTACAGAAAGATCTACTGACCTGCTGGAGGACACAGAGGGTGCATTTATATTGCAAAACCCCCTCACAGCAGAGCATCTCAGAGTCTGGGCCAACTGACTCAGGCTTGCAAAGCTAAAAATAGCAGTGCAGATGTTCCAACTTCAGCTGGAGTCTGGGCTTTGAGACCTGGGGAGGGGGTGGGTCTCCGAGCCTGGGCTCCAGCCCAAGCACAAATGCCTATGCTGCTATTTTGACTCTATAGCATGAGCCTGAGTTAGTTGACACCAGCTCTGAGACTCACTGCCGTAGTTTGTTTTTTGCACTGTAAATGTACCCATAGCGAGTCCCCATAGCGAGTCTGTGGCTGAGCTGGTCAAAGAACCCGGATCTTCTGAGATTCAGTCTAGTGCCTTAGCTGTAAGACCGTCTTCTCAGAAACAGCATGACTTGGCATTTCTGTGCAGTTTCAGGAGAGAGGTCCATAACTGAATGATCATGGAAACTGAACTACTCTTTGTAGAAGTGGCCTTTGCAGAACAGGTTTGAGTTGGGCTAATGGGATAGTACAAGAAGAAGTTTCTGCTGACACTGCTGTATCCTATTGTATGGAGAAACAGAGAACTTGAGTCTTCAGGGCGGCCTATCTGCCACACTTTCACTTAGGAAAAGGCTCATTCTGTTTCCCCACCCCCCTTTGTCTCTTTGCTTTTATTGGCTAGAAGTAGGTAAAAAATAACTCTACATAGATGTTTCAAAAAATTTGGAGAGTTTTGAATTTTTATTCTAGCTTTTTTTTTCTTTTTGTAGAGAGTGATTGTAAAATCAATAGCTTTTTTTTATTTTTACCCTAACAAATGGTTGAGTTTGCAAATGAGTTGGGTTCTGGGCTTTCACATTGCAAAATGATTTAAGTGTATTGGATTTCTTTTCATGTTTAAAAAGAAACTTCAAATCCTTCCAACTGATAAACTATAAAAGTTATAGCGCTGCAATAAATTTAAATTGTTCTATCCAACATCAGTCCAGACACTAGATGCTGGTTTCAATAAAATTAGTTTTAGTTTTTTTGAAGCAGAGTATTGCAGCTGATTTGATAGATGAGAGGCTCCTGTTCTAGTGGACACAATGAGAGTACTGACAGACTTGACTTGAAATAAGAGTTATTGTGGTCTGAATCAATTTCAGTTCTCAAATATGGGGAAGAGGGCAAAAAGTTAATCCTGGCTTCCCTACCTTCAGTGTGTCTGAATGCCTGTATCAGGAGGCTGGGCTTGTCCTAAATGCTCCATCCTGATAGCAGGTATTGCTCCTATTGCAAAAGGGATATGTGGATTCTGCGGATACATGGGTGGCTTATTAGCCTAATTGGTATAAGGGAGGTGGGAGTGGCTCTTTGGAGAGAAAGATGAGCTGTCCTGAAATAAGAATTCCAGCAGCAGTCCCTGAGGTGGGGGAGAAGGCTTCAGCTGAACTTTATATTGTTAGGAATAAAGCCAAAAGCCCAGTAAGAAGGTGAGATTTTTGTCTCTTTGCATGAATTCTGATTTAGAGCAGGTTTGGAAAGGCTTCTGCTCACAGTTTTTCTGCTTCTCTCATCTCTTATTTCTTATTGATTTAAAGTTCTGTGTTCTGCAGCTAACCCCAATATTCCAGCAAAATTGCTGTCTGCCTCTTTCACTAGCTGCCAGGGGAACAGCTTGGCAGTTTCAAGTGTGTGCCCTTGCATAGCTGCTCTCTGCAACATCCAGCGGGCTCAGACTGGTAAGTGTTGGGTGGTTAAACATTGGGCTAGCAGTTCTTGTACCTCATGGGGCTTGTTCCTCATCTCTTGCCTAGGAGAACAGAAGCTATGAGTGCTGCAGAAGTAGGTTTAGCTCTTTGGAAGGAGTAAATGTCTCCTGACTTAAAAATTTCTCTGTCAGGTAACGGACTGGTAATAGCCCTTAAGGATTCTGAGTGGAGGTACGTCCATTCCTTGGCAAGAATTTTGATGACAGTGATTTCATCTGATGAAGTGAGCTGTAGCTCATGGAAGCTTATGCTCAAACAAATTTGTTAGTCTCTAAAGTGCTACAAGTACTCCTTTTCTTTTTGGGTGGAATGGTTTGCAAGGGAGGGGTATTTTCAGTGTTTCAAAAAGGAGGGATGATGTAGGAGACTTGCTTTCTTCCTCACTATGAGTTAGCAGATACCATTTGTGAAAACAGATTAGCTGGGGGCATTTAGGTATACATTGCTGCTGTTCTGTGTGATTTCTATTCTAACCAGTATACTTGCTATAGTTCTGGCTTTGCCTGGTAGCTTGTTACTGCCCAGCTCTGACTCAAAAGCACAACACAGATTATGTACATTGTGCATTTCAATTCCTCACTTAAGTATCTATGGCAAAACCACCCATGCTATCTTCTGGAGTTTTTAAAAATGAATTACTGCTGCTTTCCTAGCTAGTAATTAAAATATAAGAGCCCAAGCTATCTGTGGACTGAAAGAGAGGTGGTCATCTTACTTCCTGTTTCAGATTCCTTTCTTTCTGGTTTCTTTATTCCTGCAGAAATGTGGTTTGTTTGTTTGTTTTTTTTTCCTCCTTGATGCAGTCAGTCCGTTTGCTTAGTGATAACAAACGTTGGTACCATGTACAATGTCTGTATGTATAGGTGTTAATATATGAACTCTTTGATGCAATATTTTATTTTTCCAAAGCAATTCTTCATTCTGTGGATTTGATTGATTATTTGCATTAAAATAATCCCTAAAAGATTACATCCTAAATAGATGGGACAGGCAAAGATGAGTTGGAAGAGGCAATGGCGGCATAGTGAAATGACTTGCCCAAGGTCACAAAAAAGAATAGCTGCACTGGTGGCAACAGAATCCACCATTTGTTTCCTGGTCCAGTGCCTATCCATTAGCCTACACAAGCCCTGTCATATCTTGACTAGTTTCTGAAGATGATAGCTAGTGATATTTTTATCTGTGATCTGTTTTTCTGAAAGGATAAACGTCTTAAACCATTTGCATGGATTTTTGTAAATTCAGTGCCCCCCCTCCCCCGCGCTTCTATGTTTGAACTGAATCCAACATTGTGTCAGCAAAGTGTAAAGGACTTTATCCTTATTAGTTTAGACAAATTGCTCTTGGGATGAACTACTTGATGCTTTTATTAATAGTAAATCCAAAAGGGTTACCAATTACATTCATCCTAAATAATTTTTAGGACAAAGGAACAAATCTTGGAACAATCCATTCTTTAAGCAATGTATAGTTAATGTTACTCTAACATATGAGGATAACTCATGGGACTGGCACTCCATTTATTTCTATACAAATAGAAGCTTTAAGTCTTTATCTGGATAATTGAAACAAAGAAGTCATTCATACTGTTTCAGTAGAATCCCTATTTCCTCCGCCTTCCAGAACAACTACGTTATCAAGTTTATGCTTCAGTGCCTGTTAAACTTGTTTCTACTGGGAAACAGATGAATAGATTTCAAATTTCTTCTGTGATATGCTCAGTTCTTTGTCAGTAAAATTACTGTAATATCTCAAGCCATCTGTCATATTCCCTTACCACCACAGGAATCCTCTTCAGCTATACTGTTGCAAAGTTGAATGTAACTCTTTAAAACCGTTACCCAGTGACTCACATGCTATCTTGCTATTCAGCCAAAATGCTCTGTTAAGGAGGGATGAGTACATGGGTACAAGATTTTAAAAAGGGAAGCAACAATATGTCTGACAACAACCAACAATTTAATAACTATCAGTGATCTATTCTTGGTCAGTGCTGTGTTGTTACTATTAGAATGTCTTTGACCACAATCAAAGGATCGTATCCTTGAGAGCTAAAGCTCCTGTTTCTGTATTGCTCATCTTTTCTCTTCAGGGCTATTGTTAGCACCTGCAATTACCTTTTGAAAATAATATTCATGTGGTGGATGAAAGTTGAATAATAGAACCAAGTGTATGCAAAATATGCATGTTGCATAGTAATAAATGGTACAAACAGGCTAGTGACTGCTTAAAAGAAGCTGGCATCTTGACAAGTCATTGGGTACCACAGCTGCACTTCAGCAAGCTACATCAATGCCTTGTATGAGATAAATATGTCAAAATGTTATACAAGGAGATGTCTCAGAATTTCACTCCAACTTTCCTGTGTACTGTGTGGTGTAACTTCATTTGAGTGAGAGATGTAAAACCTAGGGTTTTGGTTATTTGTGGTCATTAAGGGGCCCCTGGAACTTTCTGAAGAAGCTTGGGTGTTGACCCTGCTGCCCTGGCCAAATTCCAGCTTGAGTAATTATAGTCATCTTTCCTAAATTCCCTCTGCAGAGCTCTTTGCCAAAAGTGTCCCCTTCTGTAGTACACAAGTCTGTGATACTGCTGGTACTGATTTAATGGGTGCAATGATCTCTGCGGTTGCATAGACCCAACTCCTGCAGAGCTTAGCCCATGTGTGTATCTCTATGTACTGTTAGTCCTAATTGAAGTCAGAGGGTCTATTAAGAGTGTGTAAAGTGAAGGAGATGCATAAGTTGCTGTGTCTGGTTTTCGTTGTTTTTTGCAGGACCAAGGTCCAAGTTTGTAATTCTGTAAAGCACCTTGTTGTCTGTGAAACTAACAATAATAATGGCAAAATGTTATTTAAGACTTGCATTTCTGGTAAATTTTTAAAAGACTGAGTGAGGTTGAAACAATAAGGCTTCTTCTGCGGAATACAAAGAATTGAATGTTCTGGGAGATGCTGTCTTTCATTTGACCAAATGGAATTTCGCCTTCAGAATCGGAAGATAGTGAAGTGAGTGCAGTTGTACAACTGTTGTATCAACAAACATAGTGTTTAAGTAACTGTATCATTCCTACCTGGTACTGGCCTAACTTTGGTTTCATTTAGGCCTTTATATTTTAACCCATGGACTATCTTTTGTGGGATTTGAAATAATTGTACTCTGAGTGCTTTAAGTCACAGGAGGAGAAATGGAGATCAGTTGCATAAGTAACAGCAGACGAATGCTTAATCAACTTGTAGACTCGTAACAGTGGGGAAATAAATCCATGGGCAATTGTTCTGTTTTCATTAACTAATGAGATACTCATTAATTTTCACTATCTATTCTGCAGGGACTAATCACAGCATAGCAGGGTTACTGTTTACTTCACTAAATGTAGCCTGTGAGTAACTCATTTGCCTTTTGTATCTATCGGCTTTTTAAGTAAACTGCTTGGCTAGTACAGACTTTTTTTTTTTTTCTTAAAATTTTGTACGCTTTGAACACTTCGAACAAAATCATCATTTTGCAGGATCAAATTTTACAGGATCAGGGCCTTGTACACAAGAATTTTGAGCTCCGTACACAGAAATTAGTGAGATCCAAGTCTTTACCTTGGAGTCTAGAATAGACTCTAAAGTGCTGGGTTTAAGGTGACAAAGGTGAACTTTTTATCTTCCGTGCTTCAAACCCAGTTAGAAGTAGAACTTTCTGATTGAAGCAGTCTTTAAAGTTAATTTTTGTGCACCTGGGCTTTTAGCATTTCAGAAATAGGGCCACTTATGAGTCTACATTTTAGGCTCCCAATTTCTGATGATCTTGGCTATACAATACTTTTTGCTCTTACAAAAATGTCCTTTTGGTCTGGATCCAAAGCACTCCATTTTACTACAGCATTCTGAGTCATTAGCATAGTATTTTAACAAGGATGGATAGATCTGATGAAACGTGTTCAAGGGACAGCCATTTTGGTTATCCTGTGGCTTCCAATGATATTGGTATTTAATCAAGTAAAGATTTAATTTCAGCTCACAGGAGCGAGTTAAGAATGCAGAGGGAGTATGAAGAGCTGTTTTAATAATAAATTGGAGGGGAATGTTCACAATTCTTTAATCGTGGTTCCCCCCTCCCCCCACAGGAAATGTTTAAGAGGGCCCAGCAGGCTTCTGCACTCTGTCTCATTACAGTTGGCAAAGCATGAATTTATGTATTCAAAGCTGCATGTGGCAAAATATGTGCTGGGGTTTATGAAAATCCTCCATTAGCTTGTTCACATTTTCCATCACCATTAAAATGTCAGCTGGGGTAACTAATATGTGGTAATATACTTGATAAATCTCACCTGCTTTTATTCTTTACCTAGTTCAGTAATAATTCAGTGGCTCAGATTGCTTCATAACTTAAATATAGTTAGTTATGCTGCCTTTAAAAAATCCAAACTACTAGCTGTAATTCCAATTTCAAATCTAATTCAGTTATTTGAGATGACATACCAGAATTTAAGCAGCTCCCTTTCTGAACTGCTGAGATTCATCATCTGAAAACCCTCAAATTAAACAACTGTAATTTACTGTTGTCCATAGATGGATTTATTTCTTTGCTAACCATTGTGGAATCTTCTCTGAGCTGGCCTATGGGCTTGCATGGGGAAATAAGGGGGTTGTAAAGTTCTCTCGTACTACTGTGTACAGACTACCTGGGGGAGAAAGGTAGAAAACTGCTATCTTAGAGCCACTACTTCGCTGCCACTCAGGTGAGTTGGTGCAGGAATGGTCAGACTTTCCTCTAGCTAGCACAGCTGAACCAGCATGGTGGGGGCCCTGTTCCAGGACAAAGGGTTAGTGCCCCTTACTCTCTCCAATGGAACAAGAGGAATCTAGGGGAAAAAATGGAGTGTTTCATGTACCTCATGCTGGGTAATTACATGAGGACTCCAATTTCTAAAGCTAAATTGGCTCTTTATTAAGAGTAGTAATTACAGAGGTGCTACAACTGCAGCTAGCATTCTAGCCATATACACACAGACTGACTTCCTGCTTGCAACACTTCCCACCTGCAACCAGTGCTCCTCTCTCTAAGTTTAGCGTAGCAACATGCACTGTATGTCTACACAAGCACTGTACATGTACATAAAAGCTGGGAGCATGCCTCCCAGTCTGGATGAGCTAGTGTGCGCAAAATAGCAGCATAGATGTTTGTGGTGCAAACAGAGTATAAAAACACCTGACACCTCTGCTCAGGTGTCTAGCCTGTGCTGCAACATCCATGCTTCTATTTTTAATGCAACAGTTTGAGCAGAGCTAGCACCTGTCTGTCTGTGTACCTGCACTGTCACTTTCTCACAGTTCTTTGCAAGATGCCAATCTAGCCCTATGTACCTGTAGCTATGCAACTCTTCTTATGCCCGGCCTCCCCCAATGAGAGGAGACTGTGATGCATCCCAGGTGATGTAGTCTCACCAGAAATTCTGGTCTAGAGAGGAACTGGAAGCATGCATTACAAAATTACAGCTCCCCTGAGGTTCTGTCAGCGTTTCTGAATTCAATCTCTTTGGCAAAAAAAAAAGTGTCTCGTCCGTGGAATTTTCCACACACTTTGGGGGCAGAAAACCCAGCTTCAGAATGGATCTAACTGCTCCACTGTTACTCAGCACTTTGTAGTACAGAGGTACCCTGAGCGTCAATTGACTTGAGTGAGAAGGGGGGGACCCAATAACTTGTAAGACCAGGTCCAGGGTTTGTACCCAAATTTGGAGCGTATAAAGAAGAATTTTATAAAGTGTTGGTTGCAGTTTTGAAATATTGGCTCAGATCCTCAGAGGGTATAAACTGGCATAACTTCTTTGACTTACACCTGTTGGGTCCATTACCCTTTACGTGGTATTGCCAACCTCAGGAGATTTAAATTTTTTAAAAATAATTATATATTGTTTTTGGTTTGTTTTATTTCTTTGTCTAGCTTGTCTTTCAATGTTTAAATTCCCCCCTGCCCATACCGTGTGTGTGTGTTTGTGTAACAATTAATTAGTGTTGTCTACTCTTCCAAATTTATTGGGTGAGGTGATTCTGGCCCCTGCTGCAGGTGTTCTCACCACCATTACGCTTTTCCATCCCCTGCCTAGGAATTATCCTGTCCCCAACCTCACTTCTGTTCCTCCTGGGGCTCTTCACCCCTCTCTCCCAGATCTGGAGGAGCTGCAGCAGGGTCCCCTTAACCCTTCCAGGCTGGGGAGGGGGGAAGCTCCAGGAGCTTTTCACTCCCCTCTGCCTCTTCTTGGGACAGATGGTTGGGAGGAGGAGCAGATGCACTACCCTGTCTGTTTCTCACAGGAGGAGGAGGGAGCAGAGCTGTGCTGGATTCTTTGCTTCCTCATTTCCCCCATACCCCACTGTCCTCTGCTGTGAGAACAGCAAACAGAAGGGGAAGACTTTTTCTGGTTTCTAGCTGGAGTTTCTCGTGTCCTCTCAAGATGAGCTTGAGCACTGTTTGAAGCCTGTCACTTGGGGGAAAGAATTGCAAGAGTTGGCCATATTGTTTACACAATAAGTGAAGAAACCAGATGGGCAAGGCAAGCCAAATAATGTTCACTAAATATACAAAGCATGTGGCCTAGTTACATATCCACATAGCTAGTCTGGGTGTTGCTAAAACCTAAATCACAGTGAGTGAGACTAGAGGGCTTGAAAACTATTAATTGGCATACTACCCAATTCCTATACACTACCTCTCCAAGTGAAGCACTGGACCATGGCCTGTAAGCTCCTGGGTGTAGAAACTGCTCTTTTTGTGGCTAAGAGAGCCTCATACATTGGGACAAGGCTTAAAAGAGTTGTCAGAGTAACATTATTTATTTAAAATAGTAGAACCCCATTTTCTGACTAAGTGACAATATGATGACAGGAACTTGCATAGATCACTTCTGGCTGTCCAGAAACATCAAAGCCTTATGTCACTATCATATGCATGATAAGAAACCAAAAGTACTCCAAGTACTGTTTCTTCTCCCAACAGTCTGGCTTCATTTTTCACATGGATCTCTTTAATACATTAGTTTGTTTAATCTCTGTTAAGAATGCTGTAATTGGACAGTGCTGGGGCTTTGAAATTCCACTAAGAGAGTCACTTAATTTCCTAGTTGTTGCTTGTTCTATTTTAGCTGAAACTTCTAATTGCTAATAATTTGGAGGAAAAAACCTCTTTAATCTTATGATCTTTTAAAAATTGCACAAGACAAGTTTCTGCAGGTCGGCATCTTGAATTTCCTTTTCTATCCCAAAGCAATCACTCTTTTTAAGCAGGAGAGAGAAACTGAGTATGTTACATCTTCCACTCTTCAAGAACACCTTCCACTACTTAAGCCTTAGTAACAATTTGGATGAAAGATATTAATGTGCAAACCTTCATTCTAGGAAGTGGGAGGTGGACTTTCAAAGAGACCAACAATAAAGGGGGTGGTGAAGAGAAGATTTCCATGGGAATGTAAAGTGTCATCTTTATATTTTGACAAACATGAGTGATAGCTAATTACAGTGTGATACAGGGCATTTTGCTCTAACAAGCCATATTGTTGACAACATTGAGTCGGGATATTTTTGGAATATGTGTCTGTGTACCTGGGCTCTGATGTGCCAGGTAATGTGCAGACATTTGAGAAGGGGTGTTAGTTGGTCTACAGAGCTTACTGTTTGGGGGCAGGGTTTGTGTGTACACACCTATGTAATGTTGCACATATATGCGTGTGTATGTATATTTTTGACACAACCAGCAGGGAATGCACTGTCCAGTGCTGACCCCACTAGCCTTTTCTTTTTGTGGATCATTTACCTATTTTTAAAAATTTGGGTACAGAATTTGGGTACTGTCCGTTGCTTTGTACATTATAAAAATGTATCTACCCCATCTCTTCATAAGACAAGGGCAAAAAATTCTGTGTGGTCTCCCTTCATGCACTCAACAGTGCACTCTGTCAGAAACCAAATAGGAATATGGAGGGAGGGCTCCACTGGTTCAAGGTGTGGCCATGTCCTTGACCTTTCTATGATTTGTATTGTCATTGGTCACATGTTAGTAGGATGCAGCCTTCCTCCCCCCCCCCCCCCCCCCCGGAACAAAAGTGAGGAGAATTTCGGAACATGTTGTTACATCTATTTTGTCTGTGCCATCTTGCCATGTGCAGGCAGGAAGTCTGAGGCACTCTTTACTAGGATGCTTCTGGTCCCTACACAGCAGCTTGGCTTGTGCTTCATATGAAACACTTCTTTGTCCCAAGAATTTAAAATTGGTAATGGAAACATATCCTACAATGATGTTCTGAAAGTATATGTGCCAAAGTATTAGGTTCTATATGGAACTAATTTAAAAAGGGACAGGTTTTATTTAGTGTCTGGGGAAAAAATGACATACACAAGTATATTTCTTGAGCTTAACTTCTCTATTGGAAAGGCTTTCAGATGATTGAGATGAAAGATACAAGTGCTTCTATAGCAGCAGAAGAAAAAGGGATAAAAATATAGTAGTCACTAGGTATCTTTTAAGGATGAGACTTTGCTTCTTGCATATTGTGCTTGTAGGTTAGTCCTGTGCTTGTTTTCCTCCAAGTTTTTGTAAGTTGCTCTTCATATTGTCTGTTTAAAATAACACACTGCCAACAAATAGAAAACTAAAAGTGCTCTAGGGTGCAGAATCTCTTCAGGTGAACACATGCTGCAAAGACCACATGGAAAGTTGTTAATACTGATGTAAACACTGGTGACATGCTGCCACAGCTATTTAAATAGCAGTGCTGTCCCTGGGGACATAGAACTGTCACTGTAAGGTATTACCAAGAAGATGCACAATCTGTAGGGAAAAATATTGCTGAAGTTATTACTTAAAACTGCAAATGCAGAAAGTATTTATGTCTGCATTTACGCTCTGCCTCCATGTGAGGGTTGTAGTGGATCACAAAATTAAACATGAGCCAAAAAGGCTAATATAGAATCATAGACTTTAAGGTCAGAAGGGACCATTATGATCATCTAGTCTGACCTCCTGCACAACGCAGGCCACGGGTACATTAACAGGATTCTTGTATGAAAGACGGGAAATAATTGTCCTGTTCTACTTGGGACTGGTGAAGCCTCACCTGGAATATTGTGTCCAATTCTGGGTGCCACGCTCTAGGAAAGATGTGGACAAATTGGAGAGAGTCCAGAGGAGAGCAGCAAAAATGGGGAGAGGAGAGAAGAAGGGGGGGGGGGGGGAAAGTAGGGCTATCAAGTGAATAAAAAAATAAAATGATAGAATATCATTTATTTAAACATTTTTGGGTGTTTTCTACATCTTCAAATATATTTTCTATTACAATACAGAATACAAAGTATACAGTGCTCACTTTACATTTTTGATTATAAATTTGCACTGTAAAACGACAAAAGAAATAGGTGAATTGAAAAATACTCACAAATACTGTAATGCAATCTCTTTATCCTGAAAGTTGAACTTATAAATGTAGAACTACATACAAAAAAACCCTGCATTCAAAAACAATGTAAAACTTAACAACCTACAAGTCCAATCAGTCCTATTTCTTGTTCAGCCAGTCACTCCAGACAAACAAGTTTGTTTACCTTTGCAGAAGACAATGCTGCCCGCTTCTTGTTTACAATGTGACCTGAAAGTGGGAACAGGCATTTGCATGACTCTGTTGTAGCTGGCATCACAAGATATTTATGTGCCAGAGGCACTAAAGAATCCTATGTCCCTTTGATGTTTCAACCAGTATTTCAGAGGACATGCATCCATGCTGATGATGGGTTCTGCTCAATAGTGATCCAAAGCAGCATGGACCAATGCATGTTCTTTTTCATCATCTGAGTCAGATGCCACTAGCAGAATGCTGATTTTCTTTTTTGTTGGTTTGGGTCTTGTGGCTTCCACATCATAGTGTTCTTTTAAGACTTCTGAAAGCATGCTCCACACCTCGTCCCTCTCAGATTTTGGAAGGCACTTCAGATTCTTAAATCTTGGGTTGAGTACTGTAGCTATCTTTTAGAAATTTCACATTGGTACCTTCTTTGCAGTGAAAGTGTTCTTGTTGCGTCATCATCCAAGACTGCTATAACATGAAATGTATGTCAGAATGCAGGTAAAGAGCAGGAGACGTACAACTCTTGCCCAAAGAGTTCAGTCATAAATTTTAAGTAATGCAATTTTTTTTTTAATGAGTGTCATCAGCATGAAAGCATATCCTTTGAAACAATGGCCGAAGCATGAAGAGGCATATGAATCTTGAGCGCCTCTGACATGTAAATACCTTGTGATGCCAGCAATAGCAGTGCCTTGCAAACATCTGTTATCACTTTCAGGTGACATTATAATTAAGAAGTGGGCAGCACTATCTCCCATAAATGTAAACAAACCTCTTTTGTCTTAGCGATTGGCTGAATAAGAAATAGGATTGAATGGACTTGTAGGCTCTAAAGCTTTACATTGGTGGTTTTTTTTGAGTGCAGTTATGTAAAATTCATTTGTAAGTTGCACTTTCACAATAGAGATTGCACTACAGTACTTGTATGAGGTGAATTGAAAAATACTATTTCTTTTATCATTTTCACAGTGCAAATAGTTGTAATAAAAATAATATAAAGAGAGCACTGTACACTTTGTATTCTGTGTTGCAATTGAAATCGATCTATTGGGAAAATGTAGAAACAGCCAAAATATTTAGTACATTTCAATTGTTATTCTATTGTTTTAAGTGTGATTTATCGCGATTTATTTTTTTGAGTTAATTGTGATTGACAGCCCTAGAAAAAAGGCTTAGAAAACCTGACCTGAGGCATTGTTTAAACCCCCCCCCCCCCAAAACCTGGCCGTGTTTTATCTTTAGAACTTTTCAGATATGTCAAAGCAGGGCTCTTAAACTGGAGGTCAGGACCCCTTAGGGGTGGTGAGGTTATTACATGTGGGGTTGCAAGCTGTCAGCCTTCACCCCAAACCCTGCTTTGCCTCCAGCATTTATAATGGTGTTAAATATATAAACAAGTATCTTTAATTTATAAAGGGGGGGGGGTCGCACTCAGAGGCTTGCACTCAGAGGGGTCACCAGTACAATAATTTGAGAACCACTGTGTTAAAGGCTATTCTAAAGAAATCGGTCATCAGTTATTCTCCCAGGTTGAGGGTAGGACAAGTAGTAATGGGACTTAAATCGAAGCGAGGGAGATTTAGGTTAGATATTGGGGAAACCTTTCTAACTATAAGGATAGTTAAGCTCTGGAATAGGTTTCAAGGGAGGTTGTGGAATCCCCAACACTGGAGGTTTTTTAAAAACAAGTTGGACAAACACCTGTCAGGAATGATTTAGGTTTACTTGGTCTGCCTCTGTGCACGGGGCTGAACTTGATGACTTCTCTAGGTCTCTTTCAGCCCTGTATTTCTATGATTCTGTAATTATTCAAAAAGTGTTTTGGGGCAATGGAGAAACTTCAGATGTGTCAACCCCATAGACAGGAGGGGGAACTGTGAGGTTGTTTTTTTGCTGCAACCATTTCAAAGTGTCATTTGCTGAAACAGCAGATAGCAAGTGCAAGTAAGTGGTGGTGTTTACATTTATTAGATCTGCTGAATATTGCTGGCTTCAAATTTACATTGTCGTGGCATACGGCATGACATGTTAACAAAATGTTGCACAGTAACATTACTGCTGAACTTAAATGCAAGGCTTCTCTTGCTATCGATTCTTAATGTGTCTTAAAAGGAGAGTTTAAGTACTGTGATTGTTAGTAGTAAAATGGATGTTCAAGACAGGAAGGTCCAGTTAAAGATATTTACCTTTTAAAGAGAATAATAAATTAAAATAGCTTTGTTGCTATTTGTCATTTGAAGTGTGTTAATGCCTGGAGGCCTCTATCAGGATCAGGGGCCCCACTGAGCTAGGTGCTCTGCTAGTACAAAGATGGTGTGGTGGGGTGTATTAAACTCCTCACTGGAATTGAAAGGGTTAAGGGGATCCAGAAAGCCCAGTTAGCCCATTTGGTGGCACCTGAAGGGGGAGACAGGTAATTAAGGATTAGACCCAGCGGGGGAGAATCAGATGAGGTGGTAAGAACTGCAGGGTACTGGCGAGAAGTAGTTAGGTGTCTCCCCTTTCTGGGAAAGGAATTACAGAGAGTCCTGCATAATGGTGCTTGTACCCTGGGACTATCCCTGGAGGGAAAGCATAAGGAGAGAAGGAAACTCCTAAATCAGGCCTGTGAGAAGACTTCAGAGAAGAAGCCCTGCGGGGGGGGAGGGGGAGGGGTGGGGATAGATCAGCAGTTAACTTAATCTAAAACTTTTTAGAAAGAATCTTCAGGGGCAAATGTAAAGACCTTCAGGAGCAATCCTGACTAAAACCCCTTATCCAGCAAATCTTTTAAATATGGGTGTGGGGGAAGAGAGCGCGTGCGCAGTTATTAGTACTACTTGCGAACTTTGCTGGATTGGAGCCTTAATGCAGCAAAGTTTACAATGATTTCCTTGTCGGTCATCTATTATTTTGAAACTTCAGAAGTGTTTTCCTGTTGAAAGGGGAAGTCCCTGCAAATGATAGACAACTTATTTACATCAAGCAGTGTGTTCCACTCCTACAATGTGGAAGACCCGGGGGGGGGTCCCCTGCTTCATTCTCTCTTTCTGTGACAATGTGCTGATTGCATTGATCCTCAAACAACTGTCCTATTTTGAAGTCCTCTTGTAATAACTTCAGATATTTGGTTCCTGCCATTTCAGGCTGGGAGCTGTAGAAGCTTTGGCTAAGATAACAAATTAGTGCAAGAGGAAGCTTTCTGAAGTGTGTGTGTGTGTGTGTGTGTGTGTGTAAAACTACTTGAGTCTTGGCTAAGGGGGACAGATTAATCTGGTTGAATTAATTAATTAATCTGGCTGTCTGTTTCATGCTGTTTCTCCGGTGTGTTTTAGATATCCAACTAGATTGATACCATGATAAAGAGGAAAGACATAATGGTATTATAAAAGTAATCGGGCATGGGGTGAAGCGGCAAGTTCGGGCAGCTGGGTAGGGGATTGTTGGGGCTTTTGATATCTGGAGAAGTTTGAGAGGCAGTCTAAGATGGGGAAAATCCTATTAATCATCCAGTTGTACTAAAATTATAAGAATATTTAATGTTGACATTTAAATTGTCATCTTTAGGCTTTAGCGTTAATAGCTATTGAAATGAAATGAATGGGGCAACTCCTGCCTCTAGGAGAGATTGTTTCAGGAAGTACAATCTGTATTGACTTGTACTGTTTTTGCATTTTTAAAGGTTATTCTTACAAGGCTGCTTGGATGGATATTTTAAATGAGACTGGAGTGAGCAAAGGTGGATTTCATGGCAAATTCTGTAGCTTCAGAATCAAAGTTAAAGGGCCTGGATGTTCAAAGCCTTAGAGTATTTGGCTTGAAGAAATTCTGAAAGGAGAAGATTGATTTCTCTTCCTTTGCATTTGCTGATCATGTTTAGTAATTATGAAAAATATTTGCACAGGCTTTGAGTCATGTTGAGAGGTTACTTCTTGTGTAGTTAAAATGCTTATGCTGCCTTCCCAATTTAGAAGGAGGATGTGACATTACACCCCATATTCTTCTTAGGAAGATTGTTATGATATAAATATGGCATAACTAAGATGTTTATGCAAGATGGGTCATGTAAGTTATCATTAGAAAGGTTATGATTTACTAAATGATTATCTTATTTGTATGCATGTATCATTTCTGTATCTGAAGTTAAAAATATTGACTGTAATAATTACAACTGTTTTCACCTGGGGAACATCCCGTGGACTGTATGCAAACAGCCAGGATGGGCCATTAGGAAGAACAATAGGACTTTGAAGATATTAATCTCCCTCCTTCCTGAGAAGTTTCCTGGGATACTGCTTTGACACTGCAGGGTCATGTGATCCTGTCACCTAGTACCAGACACCATCTTGAAATTCTGGTACTTTTCCACTGGAAGGGGGTAGGGGTCAAATAGGAAACAAAGGATTCCCACCATACGTAAGTCTTATTTAAGGCTGGGGAGTGAATTAATCTGGGCTCTTCTCCACTGCCTCCCTGCCCAAGAATGAAGACTGCTGAAAACACCTGAAGGAAACAAAGGAACTAAGCTGGGGGGGGGACGGGGGTTGAGCCCAGGTGAGAGAGAGCAGTCTGGGAAACGAATACCTCGAGATTCAAGCTGCAAGCAGTGCAGTTTACCTACAAGAAACTCTGCAGCCTGCATAAAACAACACTTAAGGTGAGAATTTGCTAATATTAACCAATTTAATTTAGTGTATAAGCTTAGTTTGCACGGGTTTTTTTTGTTTTTGTTTAATTTGCTCAGTGATCTACTTTGTTCTGTTTGCTATCCCTTATCACTTAATTTACCTTTTTGTAGATAATGAACGTATTTTTTTTTTTGTATGTTCTAAAACCTAGTTTGTACAGTTCGTGACTTCAGGAGCTGGGGGGAAGCTGTATATCTTCCTCCACATTGAGGGAGGGAGCAAATTTCATGAGCTTATATTGTATAGATCTCTATAAAGCACAAGACAATTTAGTTTTGGGTTTACACTCCAGAGGGGGTGTGCACCAACGTGCTGGATGATTTTCCTGAGCTGAGTCTTCCCATGCAGCTGACTGCAGAATCTGATTCTACAGGGGTATGTGTGCGTGTTCACAGCAGGACAAGGTGAGGGAGCCCAGGCTGGTGTAATTGGCAGGCTCAGTGGGACCCCAGCACATCGGGTTGCACCCCAGAAGAGGAGTCAAACCCATCACAGAGGAACAAAGAACCTAGTAGTTAGACATGGGATTTTGCCGTTTACTCAGTTTCAGGTTTGAATGAACTACAGTGAAGGGCTAAACTGATCCCTGCTGTGATCTTCTTTCAGTTGGTGGGATTGCATCAAGAAAATTTTGGAATACCTCATATCATTTTGACTTGACTCAGTTTCATGGCAAAAACATCTATGAGTTGATTCTGTAAGATACTGAATGCACTTGGCTCCCAGGTAGCTAATGGCAATTGAAGGTGCCATTGAAGATTGGGTCTATGGGATTTTGATACTAACGCACATCGGCCCAGGTTGGCTTGAAAGCTTCATGAATCCAAATGAACTGTTCAGTGAGTCTGGTCTGAGCTTTGGGTTTATAATGAACCTGAAATCATATGAGTTTCAGATGATTTAGAGCTTTACTGTGAAAATCTGGCATAGTTCTAGTGTATATACCACTGATCATTTGGTTGCTGATGAGACAGCAGTGAGGCATTCACGAGGAAGGTGCAGGTCATCTTATTCTGGCGCTTCACCAAGTTTAATAATACTTAGTGTCATCAAACAGTTGTATTTCTATATATGATGACCTTGTTACTTAGCTTGTGGTTTAATTAAAGTGCAGTTGGGAAAACCCTGCTGTGAAGATTTCCATCATTTGGATTTCATTACCTTGTTTTATATCTGATATTTTGGATTGCAGAAGGAACAATATTTTAAGGCAATTGGATGAAACTTCTAAGGTAACATCTGGTGTCTGCTGGTTGTTCTATAGCCTCTTTGTTAAGATGATGATTGATCCTTGGAGCCCTCCTGGACTGGGAGAAATATGTGAACTCTCTCTCTCTCAAAATATTCTGTTCACTTCATAGCACATCAATACTTACTTGAGTTCTGACTTTTTTTTTAAAGCCAAAGCAAGACTTCTGTCTAGGATTCTAGGTTCTCTACCATCAGATAAAATATTCCCATACCATGCCCATCTACTTATATAACCCAATTAGCTCAACCCCTTAATGAAATGCAGGCATCAAATGACATTTAAAAATAAACAGTGTTCCATTCTTCCTCAAAGCTTGCTCATTTGTGCTCTGCCCCCCTATTTTCCCCAAATGCCTGAGAAAATAGATGGGCCTGAGGGTCAACAGGTCTGACTGTTTGGACCCAGAAGCATAAGTGTGTGGGTGGTGGTGGTGAGGAATTTCAAAGTTTGTGGGCCCTGTTGGTAGCTCCCTCTTTAAACAAAGGGAGTTCTAGGTTGAGTTTTTTCAGTGGGTGGAAAGAAAGGCAGTCTCTCAAAAAGGCAGGATCCAGACTTTATCCAAATTTAAGTCTTCGTAGGTCAAACTGTACCTAGAAGCTAACCGGTAGCTATAGAGCCTCAGTACAATGTTCCCCTGGCGAGAGACTGCTTGGGAACAGCCTGATCATACATAGCTGAACTCAAAGGAAATTGTATCATTTGACTTCCATGGGAGCTGGCTCTAAGGAGGCACACATGCTCTGTGCCAGTTTACACTTAGCAATAGAGTTTAGGTGTGACCCGTTGCTGAGTGCATTGTAATAGTGTGATCTCGCAGTGCCAAAGAAATGAATGACTTTTGCCACATCCAGCTGAGTGTCACAACAACTTTAGTATTGCCAACTATCTTAATTTTAGTATGAGTCTCATGATATTGGATGTTTGTCACCAGGAGTTTTAATGTGACCTGAGTGTAGCCTACAGGTTCAAAAACCAGGAGAGAAAAAACACACACTTGTTGTTTAATCTTGCCTTTTAAGCCAATATCACAATTTCTGGAGGTCTGACTCATCATTTTTGAATACTTGAAGATGGCAATTCTGCAGATCCACACCAGAAATAAAAGGCCATACCTTCTGGCCAAACCTAAATTCGGGAGGGGAAAAATCCTACTCGGTTGTTAGTCGTCTAAAACCCAGAGCCCCCCCAGATTGTGACTGAGAGTCTTGTTCATTAGTCAAGTAGAGTCCTTTCCAACAATGCTATTCTGCTTTTTGACTCTGAGGATTTGCTTGGGGAGGCAGATAGTTCATTCTCCATCTAGGATGACCAGATGTCCTGATCTTATAGGGACAGTTCTGATATTCGGGGCTTTGTCTTTGTGTGTGTGTGTATCTATATCCTATTATCATGCATCCCACCCCAATTTTTCACTCTTGCTGTCTGGTCACCCTAATTTCACCCTACCTCCCCACTGCTCCCACGTCACAGACCCTTCACCAAGTTTGAGTTAACTCAATACATTAGCTGGAATGATATTTGTACAGCAGCATTTTTAAGATGAGGACCATTAATGCTAAAGATTTTTATTGTAACTTATTTTCTGCTGGATCCTGGGCCTCCAGGATTCAGCAAAAACAAATATATAGGTAAAAAATCCAAACCATCTTTTAAATTTGATATGAATAAACTTGCATTGTAAGCTGAGTCCCATTTTAAGGAAGCTGCAATAATGATCGATTTTGGGGAAGGAAAAAAAAAAAAGCTCCTGAACTATTCTTCTATAGAAATAGGAAGCCACCTGAATTACTTTGGATTCTTTACCTTGGGGAAACACATAGCTACAGAATGCTGCCAGCCATCTTGCTTAGCAAGGTCCACTGTTGTCATGCATCATAGTCTCTGCAGAGTCTTCATTACATGACCAAGTTTTTGGAACAATGTGTAACATGTATGAGGGGAGTTAGGTGCACTCTGCTGAGAAAGCTCATTCCCTGTAAAGTCGTGTGACATTAATTACCAAAGACATGTTCGAATAGTCTGTGCGCAGAGGACCATGAAAGCATGAATAAATAATGTCTCTAGTGATGAACTGTTAAAATGGCAAATATGCTGGTGTTTGTAGAAAACAGATGGATCCTCTGCCAGTTGTGATCACTTTTGCTGAAAAAGGATCAAATGTATTTTGTGTGTTCTTATCTAAGAATCTCTCTTCACATCTCTCGAGGAGCACATGAAGAGCAAACTGCTTGTGACAGTCTTTCTCTCTCCCCTTCACTCTTGGGTTTTGGGAATTAGATGGCATTTTATTACTTCCACAGGTTAGTAATAGGTTAATATTGTGGAGTCTCAAGTTTTTTTTTTTAAATGCACGCACGCACGCAACCCTATTACAGAAAAATAACATGGGTAGAAATCTTATATTCTGAAGACGTTATTGAAAGACATTTTTGGTCTTTTTATGGGAGTCTTGTCACGCCACTGTCCTCAGGCATCTGTGTTCCTTTTGAAAACTGGACTATCTGAAACTTGAAGGTACCTGCAGTACCTTTGTGTTGGTCAGGGGTGTGTGTGGTGTGGAATTTTTTTTTTTTATTTGCAGCAGTTTTTGATAAATCAGAGAGATGGCTCTGTACAGAGTGCTGTAAGAGGTGGAAACCCACACAGATCACAATTAAGTGACAAGAGTTTATGTCCAGTTTACTGTTCAGCCCCTCTGGGGCAAGAAACAGGCTTCCTCCGTGCCAATACTGTTAGGCTAAGCAGCACACGGGATCTTTTTCAGGGAAAAAGGCAACACACCGTATTTATTGAGAATACAGCAGTTAGCATATGCTTTTCAGTCTCTCTCACACACAGTCCTGACAGTTGATGTTTATAGTTACCAGTTCAGAGTCTGGAGCAATCTAGTGGTCAGCCAGATTGGTCGCAGAGGGGAGCCGGGCTCTTCCGTTCATGATCCAATGCTCCTGGAGTTGTGGCAAAATGAACCCAAAGTCTCATGGCCAAGCACCCTTTCCCCCCCCCCCCCCCCTCCGTTGAAGTCTATGGATTTTGCTGCGTCAGTTTGTGACGGGTTACTCCTAAATTGGTGTTATCTTTTGATGTTAACATTCCAAAACACCTCTGAGAGGATCATCCTGTCCTGGTTTCGATTTAATCAATGGTCTTGTCTTTAGGGGTGCCAGCCTCACCTCAGGATAGTCAGTCTGCCTGCCCTTACTTATGGATGCGCATTGATGGTGTCCTTAAGTTTCTTTACTCCTTCTTCCTTGACCATCTGGCTATAACAATGGTCTTCACGCCTTATCTTTTTCCTGAGGCATATATTCCTCATTCACACACACAGTCTTTTAAAGAGACCTTCAGACAGGATAACATTTTGGAAAGGATTATATGGTTACTAAAGGGATTACAAAAGAATCTTACACAACTTAGTTTGAATACATACAAGAAGAAAGACCTTATAGCAAATATTGTAATAAAATCTTATCCTAAAACAAAAGGATGACCATAATCAGTCATAAGGATTGTTCTGGTCTGTCCCTGGCTTAACACGAGTACAGGCACTGGCAGTCTGTCAGATGCGCTTCTACCCATGTCCCAGAGGGTCATTCCTTTCTGCTATTCAGAAAGGGTGGCTGGCAGGATGATCAAATCATACATTAATTCTTGGAGTAGAAATATAAAATCCTGCTCCTACAATACTGTAGTTCCCCAAAGGGATTGGGGCCTTGGCTCCATCCCTTTCCCACAGTGGTCCCTGGAGCTCAACTGTTGTGGGGGAGCACTTTAAAAGTTGTCCTAGCCTCAGCTCTGCAATGTTTCAGAGTAGCAGCCATGTTAGTCTGTATTCGCAAAAAGAAAAGGAGTACTTGTGGCACCTTAGAGACTAACAAATTTAGTAGAGCATAAGCTTTCGTGAGCTACAGCTCACTTCATCGGATGCATTTGGTGGAAAAACAGAGGAGAGATTTTTATATATATACACACACACACACACACACACACACACACACACACACACACACACACACACACACACACACACGCAGAGAACATGAAACAATGGGTTTATCATACACACTGTAAGGAGAGTGATCACTTAAGATAAGCCATCACCAGCGGGGGGGGGGGGGAGGAGGAAAACCTTTCATGGTGACAAGCAAGGTAGGCTAATTCCAGCAGTTAACAAGAATATCAGAGGAACAGTGGGGGGTGGGGTGGGAGGGAGAAATACCATGGGGAAATAGTTTTACTTTGTGTAATGACTCATCCATTCCCAGTCTCTATTCAAGCCTAAGTTAATTGTATCCAGTTTGCAAATTAATTCCAATTCAGCAGTCTCTCGTTGGAGTCTGTTTTTGAAGCTTTTTTGTTGAAGGATAGCCACTCTTAGGTCTGTGATCGAGTGACCAGAGAGATTGAAGTGTTCTCCAACTGGTTTTTGAATGTTATAATTCTTGACGTCTGATTTGTGTCCACTCATTCTTTTACGTAGAGACTGTTCAGTTTGGCCAATGTACATGGCAGAGGGGCATTGCTGGCACATGATGGCATATATCACATTGGTAGATGCGCAGGTGAACGAGCCTCTGATAGTGTGGCTGATGTGATTAGGCCCTATGATGGTATCCCCTGAATAGATATGTGGACAGAGTTGGCAACGGGCTTTGTTGCAAGGATAGGTTCCTGGGTTAGTGGTTCTGTTGTGTGGTGTGTGGTTGCTGGTGAGTATTTGCTTCAGATTGGGGGGCTGTCTGTAAGCAAGGACTGGCCTGTCTCCCAAGATCTGAGAGAGCGATGGCTCGTCCTTCAGGATAGGTTGTAGATCCTTGATGATGCGTTGGAGAGGTTTTAGTTGGGGGCTGAACGTGATGGCTAGTGGCGTTCTGTTGTTTTCTTTGTTGGGCCTGTCCTGTAGTAGGTGACTTCTGGGTACTCTTCTGGCTCTGTCAATCTGTTTCTTCACTTCAGCAGGTGGGTATTGTAGTTGTAGGAATGCATGATAGAGATCTTGTAGGTGTTTGTCTCTGTCTGAGGGGTTGGAGCAAATGCGGTTATATCATAGAGCTTGGCTATAGACAATGGATCGTGTGGTGTGATCTGGATGAAAGCTAGAGGCATGTAGGTAGGAATAGCGGTCAGTAGGTTTCTGATATAGGGGGGTGTTTATGTGACCATCGCTTATGAGCACCGTAGTGTCCAGGAAGTGGATCTCTTGTGTGGACTGGTCCAGGCTGAGGTTGATGGTGGGATGGAAATTGTTGAAATCATGGTGGAATTCCTCAAGAGCTTCTTTTCCATCGGTCCAGATGATGAAGATGTCATCAATGTAGCGCAAGTAGAGTAGGGGCATTAGGGGACGAGAGCTGAGGAAGCGTTGTTCTAAGTCAGCCATAAAAATGTTGGCGTACTGTGGGGCCATGCGGGTACCCATCGCAGTGCTGCTGATTTGAAGGTATACATTGTCCCCAAATGTGAAATAGTTATGGGTGAGGACAAAGTCACAAAGTTCAGCCACCAGGTTAGCCGTAACAGTATCGGGGATACTGTTCCTGACGGCTCGTAGTCCATCTTTGTGTGGAATGTTGGTGTAGAGGGCTTCTACATCCATAGTGGCTAGGATGGTGTTTTTAGGAAGATCACCAATGGACTGTAGTTTCCTCAGGAAGTCAGTGGTGTCTCGAAGATAGCTGGGAGTGCTGGTAACGAAGGGCCTGAGGAGGGAGTCTACATAGCCAGACAATCCTGCTGTCAGGGTGCCAATGCCTGAGATGATGGGGCGTCCAGGATTTCCAGGATTATGGATCTTGGGTAGCAGATAGAATACCCCAGGTCGGGGCTCCAGGGGTGTGTCTGTGCGAACCTCTCCAACGCATCATCAAGGATCTACAACCTATCCCGAAGGACGACCCATCACTCTCACAGATCTTGGGAGACAGGCCAGTCCTTGCTTACAGACAGCCCCCCAATCTGAAGCAAATACTCACCAGCAACCACACACCACACAACAGAACCACTAACCCAGGAACCTATCCTTGCAACAAAACCCGTTGCCAACTCTGTCCACATATCTATTCAGGGGACACCATCATAGGGCCTAATCACATCAGCCACGCTATCAGAGGCTCGTTCACCTGCGCATCTACCAATGTGATATATGCCATCATGTGCCAGCAATGCCCCTCTGCCATGTACATTGGCCAAACTGGACAGTCTCTACGTAAAAGAATGAATGGACACAAATCAGACGTCAAGAATTATAACATTCAAAAACCAGTTGGAGAACACTGCAATCTCTCTGGTCACTCGATCACAGACCTAAGAGTGGCTATCCTTCAACAAAAAAGCTTCAAAAACAGACTCCAACATATACAATGAACTGGTGTCTATTGAGATGTATAGAGAAACCAGGGGTAAGCGCACCATTGGGGGTATGCAGAGGTCTTCCAGGGGTACGTCAACTCATCTAGATATTTGCCTAGTTTAGCGACAGGATACATAAAAAGCACTAGCAAAATCGGTACAAACTAAAATTTCATACAGATGGCTTTCATACAGCTTGTTTATGCAGCTCTATATAGTATTCAGTGTTTCTCAAGCTGGAGTCATGAGATGGGTTTAAGGGGGTTGCAAGTGCAGGGCTAACATTAGGGGGCATAAAGCAGGGCAATTGCTTGGGGCAGTTGCACAGAAGGCCCAATATGCTTTAGCCCTGAGCAGTGGGGCTCGGGCTGAAGCTGAAACCGAAGCCCCACCACCTGGGGCTGAAATCAGACTCCTGAAAGGGGTATAGTAGTTTGGAAAGGTTGAGAACCACTGGTGTAGAGTGTGCATGCATGCACAGTGTGTGTGTGTGTGTGTGTGTGTGTAATATATATATATATATATATATATATATATATATATATATATGCATGTACACAAAATAAGTGAGTCATGATAAATGTAAGTAATTCTAGTGGAGGAAAACTCAGTATAGGTCCTGGTACCTCAATCAGGAAATTGCTTCTGTTTAGTTAACCTGGCAGAGTTAGTATCTGCTGACCATGAAGGTGGTGGTGTGAGCCACAGATGGGATGGTATGTGTGTCACATATACACTTAGAAAGTTCAGTCACAGCCTGAGGGCTCTGCTAGTGTTTAATTCTGCTTAGTATCTGGTCACTGTCCAGTAGAAATACCCGGGGTACAGAGAGAGACCTGGAAAATACAAAATTAATACAGCGGGTGGGTATTGAGAGAAGTACCAGGGAACACCGTGTATATAAACGACTGGTAGGGAGCACGATGAAGTATGAGGTGATAGTTATATATAGGTCCATAGTTATTACTCTTTAAATGTTCTGTGCATTTTTCTGTTGGCATTTCACCTTATGGGAAAGAGATGCTGTGTGTCTAGATGACTAGTGGAAAGGACTTACCACCCTCTTCCACTTCATTTAAAAATGAATTTGATCACAAATGCTATTTTATTGTACTATTTCCTTTGAATGTGCACTGCCATTTAGATATTTACCAATATATCTAAGAGTATGTGCTCTCACTATGCATGTATATTGTATCTGACTGCAGCATAGTGTGGTAGGAGAAGCTGTAGTTCCTAGAGAAGAGATAATATGTTGTTGGGATGAACAGCAGTGAATGCAGAGTTGCTCATCTTCTTGCATTTAACTGAACTGTTCGTTGGTGCTGCTCAGTGTCTGCAGCAGACTGATATTCTTTATCGTCTGCTTTACAGGGTAATGCAAGTTGACTGGGAAAACTGGAACCCAATTATATACACAGGCAGGTTAGCAGGATCTACCTTCGATGTATTTGGATGCTCCAATTGTCATGAAGACAAAAAGGCACCTTTTATGTGCCTGTAGGAGAGAATACCATAATATCAGATGTAGATGTCCTACATGCACCCATGTTTTAAAGTTGTGTCCAGGATTTGTAGTGATTAGAGCAGTTTGAAATTTTCCAGATTTTGATTTGATTTTTTTTTTCTGGTCAAATTGCTTTTTTTTTTTTTTTTTTTTAACCCTGAAAATGTGGGTGTTTGACCAGCATTATAACTAGTCAAAATGTTTTCACTTTCAAATATTTAAAACACAGATTAAATTCCTGTAGAAGTTTTCATAGTGTTGTAATTTTGACCAGCTTTAGTAGTAGTAGTGTTTATTCTGTAGAATCTTTTTTTTTTTTTTAACAGGAAAACACCTGGATAAAATAAAACTGCAATAACACACTTTTTTCTTTCCTTATGAAAGATAGAAACACAAACATAGGATGGAAGGCCCCTTTCTCTGCTTAGGGTTTCAGTTCTGAATTCAGGTAGTTAGTACTATTTATTTCAGGCAGCAAGCTGGGGGTCACACCTTGGATGTTTTTACAGTGCTTGAGTAGCAATATATTTTAAAACCATGTTGATTTTTGGAACAGCACAAACTAAGACAAAACATGCAGACAGCATTTGAGTCAGATTAAGAAGATGCCTTCTAGATCATGAATGAAGTATGTGATATATAGCACTCCATGGGGCTGCACTCCTATTATGTAGTATGTGCATTAATAGTCAGTTTTGATGCCTATGGAAGCATTACATTCCACATTAGGAAAAGCCAGACTGCTAATTATGACCTATCAGTCTTGGGTCCAAATTGACCAAAGCTTTTCTTAATTAGAAAAGTGAACAGAACCTAATCCAAAGCAAGACTTTGCTAATCATGTCCTGGACAATTGTGAACTGGTAATGCTAGAATAGTTGGT
This sequence comes from Dermochelys coriacea, assembly GCF_009764565.3. Lineage (NCBI taxonomy): Eukaryota > Metazoa > Chordata > Testudines > Dermochelyidae > Dermochelys > Dermochelys coriacea. The sequence goes on from NC_050079.1 coordinate 19,724,558, forward strand.
TTGCAGAGTAGTACATTCAGCCAGCTCTTGGTATAAGTCAGGGTCAGGATTTGGTCTTCACTGAGTGCAACGAATGTAGCTGACACTCTGAGTAGGCAAAAAGGCACCTGTAGTTGTAAAAGCAATTAACATCAGGGTGTAAGCTAAAGCAAGAGGTAAGAAATACCTGCCACACACACAGCAGGGGCCACATTTTAGCTCCCTGAGGCAGGGAACATCTTTTTGCTGTGTGTTTGTACAGCACCCAACGCATTGGGGTCCTGGTGAATGAGTAGGGCTCCTATTCATTATGGTAATACAAATAAATATGATTCTTCAAAATGAGCCATCAAGGATTTTTCCATTTTACCTGCTCTGAAACAGCAGGTATGGTTTAGAAGATAATACAGATTTGTTTTGTATGCCACTGAGTCCAAGCTAAGATGCTGTATTATTTATATCAATCCTCTGAATTTGGAACTGACATGGAACTTACCCTAGATCTCTTCCCCCCCCCCCCCCCCACACATTTATCTTGCCATTAAATAAAACCATGAGTCTTCCAAGGTGCTGCAACTGCTTACTGCAGACTAAATTTGACAAAGCACGTGTTTGGCTTCAATAAGATTTAAGCATGTGCTTTTATATTAAGCATGTACTTAAGTGCTTTGCTGATTCAGGGCCTAGGTGACCACATCTGAATATGGATCCTCAGTCTATAGATTTATTAGCTGCATATAGATTTTTTTTTTTGAAGACTGTTCATTGCAGAAGACAGTTAAACAATTTTGAGATAATTTTAAAAAGAATGAGATTACAAAGAACGAAATTGAGAAGATGGGATTTAGTCAGGTAACTTTAGAAAAACAGAAAAATAATATTCCATCTTTTAATTTTAATTGACCCAGAATGTCCCCTTTTGCATTGATGAAGCAAACTTGTATATACCTTAGTCTTCTCTGGAGATTTATTTTGGCTTTAACTCTGTGGCTGTTTACTGAAGCTTTGAATATATAGAACGTATTTGCGTGGGCAAGACTTTTTTGCCAAGGTCATTCTCTATTAACCAGGCAGAGGAGTTTTAACTTAAATTATTTTCTTCCATAATTGTAGCTGGTTCTGCTTTCTGTTTTTTATGCAGTATTCAAATTTGTTCCTATGAAATGTAACTTTCAGGCAGTGCTTTAACATGGCTCGTGTAGAAAAAACCACCTCCAGCGCTGGGGCACGGTCTACACGGGCGCTTTACAGCGCTGAAACTTGCTGCGCTCAGAGGGTGTTTTTTCACACCCCTGAGCAAGAAAGTTGCAGCGCTATGAAGCGACAGAGTAGACCAGCCCTTTGTCTCTGCCCCCCTTTCTTGCCAAAGAATGGCTACTTGACAGTTATCCGAGTAGCAACCATGTTAGTCTGTATCTGCAAAAAGAAAAGGAGTACTTGTGGCACCTAAGAGATGCCACATTTAGCATCCGATGAAGTGGGCTGTAGCTCACGAAAACTTATGTTCAAATAAATGTGTTTAGTCTGTAAAGTGCCACAAGTACTCCTTTTTCTTTTTACTTGACAGGTAATGGCCCATCAGCTTTGTTGCCGCTTGGATGGGGTGTCAGCTTGCCCTTTGTCTTTGAGAAACTGGTTTAGCCACTCCCCAGACTGATCTGGGGAAAACACTTCAGCCATGATTTCAGCTTGTGTTCATAACCTTATATCTAAAGTTGCTACATGCATTTTACCATGATATTACTGATCAACAAGTTACAAATTTTCAAATGATATCTCACAAAAGTACAAAGATTATTGTAACAGCATGCAGTGGGTGACTACAGGGATGCATTCCATCAGAGTTCAGGGTAGCAGCCGTGTTAATTTGTATTCGCAAAAAGAAAAGGAGTACTTGTGGCACCTTAGAGACTAACACATTTATTAGAGCATAAGCTTTCGTGAGCTACAGCTCACTTCATCGGATCATGAAAGCTTATGCTCTAATAAATGTGTTGGTCTCTAAGGTGCCACAAGTACTCCTTTTCTTTCTTCCATCAGAGTGTCTCTGTTCCTGGCACTATGGAGTTGTCTTTTTTCCCCTGCGTGGTCTGTGCCTCTTCAAAGGGCTGAGGAGTCTTAAGGGAGAGAGAATATTTTAGAGAAGTTACCATGCCTTCTTAGAATAGTGGTTTAAGCCTGAGTAGGTTTCTGTGTGTGTTGCTATTCCTGGTACAGTGCCCCGGTGTTCCATTGTGCTGAAAGCAGCAGGGGAGCTGTTTTAATGTTTTGTTTTATTAGGAACCCATAGGAACAACAGTTTACTAACAAATGGCATTCTGCTCTCTGCACTCCCCCAGCCCATCTAAATTGGTAGTCTACAGTGTGCTGGCCTAGATAAGACTTGCATAAACTCTCTGGTGGCTTCATTATTTTTTACCCAGCATGAATAAGTTTTAGCAATTGGTGTCAGAATTAAAAAAAATATTTAAATGTACAAATCCCATAAAATCCAGTTAGGGTTGCTTTTCTGCTAATGACACAATATGGGTTCAGATTCTGATTTATTTTACAACTCTCTGTAAATCTGGAATAATTGCACGGACTGCAAATTTAATCAATGATTGTGTTTCCAGCTCATTGATAAAAAATGTTAAATAGGGAGGGTCAAGAACCAATCCCTGTGGGAGCCCACTAGAAACATACCCATTCAATGATTATTCCCTGTTAGGTCTCAAAATGTACCTAATCAGTTAGCCAGCTTTTAATTAATTTAATTTGTGTTAATTTTCAACATTGCAGTTTTTAAATCAAAAGGTCAGTGTGGTACCAACTCAAATGCTTTAAGTAAGTCTCAGAATAGCAGCCATGTTGGTCTGTATTCACAAAAAGAAAAGGAGTACTTGTGGCACCTTACAGTAACATTTATTTGCTCAAATAAGTTTGTTAGCCTCTAAGGTACCACAGGTACTCCTCTTCTTTTTAACTAAGTCTAAGTATATTATTCGATTACTTTATCAATCAAACTTGTAATCTCATTTTAAAAAAAAATATCCTTAGTTTGACTGAATCTATTTTTCATAAACCCATGTTGATTGGCATTAACTCTATTACCCTCCTTTAAATCTTCATTAATCAAGTCTCATATCAGCCACTCCACTATCTTGCCTGGGGCTGATATAAGATGCAGGATAACATCTACTCTGCATTTAAAAAACCTGTGGATGGCCCAGCTCAGCTCACTTGGGCTTAGAGGGTTTGTGTTGCTGGACTAAAGGTAGCAGTGCAGATGTTGCCAAATATATATATTAATAAATAATAATAAAAATATATATATATATATATATATTACTGGTCTCAACTTTATTCTGTTACATATTTTAAATATGATCAAGTCATGGTCACTTGTACCTAAGGTGGTATTAAGGGTTTTTTTTTGGCTGGGACCACACCACCCTCTCTTTATACAAGGGTGAAGGGGCCATTTCCTTATTGTACCAGACATTAGGGGCCCCAGTCTCATTCTGTAGCCTGTTTAAGGATGCTTTTCCCCTAACTCCACTTTCAATTTCTGTTTATCAGGAAACTGGGCCCCTTGTGGTATGAGTACCTGTACTGGACATCTGCCACCAGGAGGCAGCAGCAAATGGCTGCCTTCCCCTACTTCCCCCCATCAATCCCAAACTGGGTTCCCAGATGGCTAACAGTTCTCTCCCTAATAGCCAAAAATATAACCCTTCCTTGGTTAGGTGTAACCCATCATCTCTGAATAACTCTGGTTCCAAATGTGTTTTTAGGGATAACTATTAACCCTCCTCATTCATGTGCAGATTTAGCCATCTGATGATTTACACATCTTCTGGCCTTGTCAGTCCACAGAGTCCTGATAGCTTCCTGCTCTACCCTCCATGCAGTATTTCAGACCAGTCACCCCCAGGAAAAGGTCCTGCTTCTATCCTAAATCTCTTTGCCCTAATGATTAAGTCAACCCCCTTACAAAGTCCCAAATAGCTTTCATCCAGTGTACAATAATCATGTCCAGTGATTGCTGCTTAGCTTACAAAGAATGCAAGGGGGGGGGGTGTGTGTATCAGCTGGCTCCAGGGCATACCGCTCTTGTCATGCCAGCTCAGAATCCTTTCACCATCAAGCTGTGAACCTCTAGGGGAACAGGCTGCCTGCCTTGAGGCCTAATCCCCACAGATCCATACACCAGCTTGCCTGACCCATTCATCTGCTCATAGACCAACATCCCCTGGCCAACAAATGCAAAAGGGCATCAATTTACCCCAGAGAGTGCCCCCCATCCATATTAACTCAGAGTTGTCTTCCCGCTGAGGCCCAGCAGTGAATTTGTGGAAGTGGCCATCTGCCTGTGGGCCACAGGCACATTATTATGCCAGTGCATCTAGTCACCAATATGTGTGGCCTGGTTGCTTGATCCTGAAGGAAGGGATAAACAAGAAGAGTTTAGCGCATATAAACCAGTGAATTATCTTCCCCAACAGGGACCTCCAGACCCTTACGCGCATTCGATGCTGTCATTGATTGGAATATGCACGATCTGCTGTTGCCCTGAACGGAAGCTGGGGAGAACCCTTTATGGAAGAGTTTTTCCTCCTGCTTTACCAGACAAAGCTTGCATCTTGAGATTGTGGAGATTGCATTGTGCTGGTCCTCTGCAGAGGTGAGCTTCACCCAGGCAAAGCTAAGGAGAATAATGATCTTGAGTCAGCTTCCATTTGCTAGCATGTTTTAGTCTGTTTTGGATTCAGAACAGGAGTGGGTTAGAATTTTGACTGAGGTGCAAGATTCTTATACTGGTTTTGTTTTTACAATATATCTGCAATCACTGTACTGCAATACACTAACTGTTTTTGTTTGTGAGTATAAGAGGCATTCAAACACTGGTATGCTGGTCCTTTTTTTAAATGCAATAATTTACTTCTAAAGGGGATAAAGATACAGAATGGTGATCTTACCGTGGTTGTGCTATGGATGCATGAGTATCTTTTTCTTAAAAAAAAACAAAACAATTTTATAAAGTGAGAAATGTAATGGGGTCTTGTCTGTAGGCAGGGTTTACCCTATTTTGTGTCCATTACTACAGTGTTGTCAGCATTCAGGACCTTATTGTGAGCCTAATAATACTGGGTGCTTTTCTTAAAGCCCCTGTTCCTAGAACTGGATTATTACAGAAAAATTTCATCTTTCATATTAAAGTTAGTTTCTAGCTTTCATGGTTATGCCTAGCTCAAAAATGTGAACCCTAAAGGATCAAAACCTAGAAAGAGAATAAAATAACCTAAAATGCATTCTTAAAAAAAAATTGTGATTGATTTTTTTTTCGGGCAGAAGGGGTGCTGACTCAGACTTTTGAGTGATTGGGGTTGGCATTACCAGATAGTACCTCTCTACTTATGCTCTAAATTAGCTCTGAGTAGCATCTTTGTGTCAATTTTGCCCTTTTGAACGTCCCCGGTCCATAGCCACCAAAGAAGATGTGAAAGAACAGCAGGGGATCAATATTCACTATAAGTATGGAATATAAAATCAAGGTGTCAGATAGAAATGAAGCCCAAGGATACGTTGTTAACCGTTTGTAAATCAAATTAATTTGACACCTCTGTCATCACATGAAATGTCTCCAAAAGGAAATTATACCTCTCTAGTTGATCCACAAATTTATTAAGGGATTAGCATCTCTACATAATAGCAAAGGCAAGAGCAGTCTATAGCAAATGATGAATCCCATTCAATCAATTGACTGTAAATGCAAGAAGAGGAGCCTGCACGAGGATTAGAAAGGTTATAGAAGACAGACTTCTGAATCTAGCAGAGAGAGAGAACTGCATCTTGGGAAGACTAACAGTAATAACCAGAACCTACTGAAAGAAATTCTAGGAACCCTTGAAGACCAAAGGGAGAACATAATAATACATTAGCTAATGTTTTCAAAGGACTTTTAATAGTGTTCCTTCCAAATTCTGTGGGGTAGGTAAATATTAGTCTCCCATTTTGCAAATGGGGAATTTTAGGCAGAGCACTATGTGACTTGCTGAAATCTTCAGAATCAGGACAGGAATGAGAACTTGGAAGGTTCCTGAATACAGCTGAATGAATATAGGGTGAGTTTATTTTGGTTTGATGGACGCTGAAAAGAAAATCAAAACAAACAGTGTTGTTTTTGGGTCAAAAGGAAACTTTCATTTGACCTGAAATGATTTTTTTTAAAAAATTTCTTTTCGCTTTTCGGGCATTACTCTTGGAGATATTTTAAAAATAAATAAATAAATAAAGCTGAATTTTTTGGAATGAGAAGTCAAAACATTTTGCCTTGATAATGACAGGTTTCAGAGTAGCAGCCATGTTAGTCTGTATTCGCAAAAAGAAAAGCAGTACTTGTGGCCCCTTAGAGACTAACAAATTTATTAGAGCATAAGCTTTCGTGAGCTACAGCTCACTTCATCGGATGCATCCGATGAAGTGAGCTGTAGCTCACGAAAGCTTATGCTCTAATAAATTTTAGTCTCTAAGGGGCCACAAGTACTGCTTTTCTTTTTGCCTTGATAATGTTGAAACCAAATATTTTTCACTTTTTTCAATATTTTTTTGACCGAAACTATTTGCCAAATTTCTGAAAACTTTAGTTGACCTGACACTGTATTTTTCTGAGAATAAATGTGTCCAAAACTTTTTTGACCAGTTCTATTCCTGATGCCCAGCCCTATGTTAAGGGAACTAGACCCCACTTTATAACATAGGTGTCTTGAATTTTCTTATATAAAGAATTCTGGTCAATATGATGCATCCAACTATAGCTTTATATTAGGTCATTAGATTTTTCCAGGTTTGTTGCACTCTGGTTGTGTGAAACAAGTGGCCACTTATTTCTCAGAAGAAGTCTTAAAAAACCCAAAAACCTTTACAGTTCAGAGCTAGAACTGCAATTGCACAATAAGACCTAAAAAAAGAGGGGTGCTTTGACCTGTTCTGGGTGCTTAGTGCCTGGAAACCACTTTTATAGGCTCCAGCTTTCTAAGTTTGTTCCCAATCTTCCAAAATATGTGTGTGATCAGTTTTATTTTCTGTTGACTTTTTTCTCCCCTGCCTGCCATAAAAGACCATTAAAACAACATTCACTTGAGCCTTCTCAGGCCAGCAGAGGGTTGCTCCAGGATTGGAGAAAGAATAATAAATAAAAACAGGACAAGAATAAGCCAACATTTGTTTTTCTTGCATCACAATTGGAGACTGCAGTTATTCATTTAGGCCACCATCTGATGCTGTAAATAGGGAGCATTCCCAAATCCCAGCCTCATTCATCTTATTCAAGATGGCACTTTCTAGCGGTAAGCAACAACTGGCGGCTGTGCCTCAGGACAGAAATGGGATGCAGAAGATTGTAGGTGACTGCCTCTTTAAGGGACTATTTCCCATAAGTAAAAAACATTCAGGTTATTATTTCGATAGTAGAGTGGGCAAGAGGATTCTGCAGCTAGTTCTTCTCTCTCTCTCTCTCAGGTCTCTGTATGAGACTTTAGGGAAGGGGGGGCGTGGTCTGATGATTTAACTGTTAAAGGGAAGGATCCACAGATAGATGTCTTCTCCTCAGTAGTGGATTGGTCCACTTATTCAATCCTTTCCCTGTTCCATACTGTTCAAGAGGAATCTTTTCTTCTCCTTGTGTCTAATTCGTGTTTGAAAATTATAGGCTTGATGTGTCATTGTGGTAACACGCTATACAAGCAGATGTGGTAGCAGTAATGCTAATGCATCAAACCCATACAATTCCATAGAATGAGGTCTACAAATACTTAGCTGTGACACTCTGAGTAAGTTTCTCAGACCTAAAGAAGAGCTCTGTTTTAGCTCGAAAGCTTCTCTCACCAAAAGACATTGGTCCAGTAAAATGTTTACCTCACCCACCTTATTAAGACCCAATATAGGAGAGAGAATTGTAGGCAATAAATGACATAGCTGCTCATTAGATCTTCATGATATTGTAATAAGCCATCAGAGAGAAAGGGACCTATTTTGTGTAATATAAGTGTTTTGCGTAAAGGTGATGTGATGTTTTAAGTTGCCTGGCTTGCTGATGGAGGTTTATATTGAATTGCATTGCTGCGATAGTGTCACTTTAGGGTCTTGTTCTGATGTATTTTTATCTTATGGCGGAGGTACATATAGCAGATGGATAGGTATTTTTTCCTCTTTGTATAAATCCAATTACATAATAAAATACAGTGCTAATCCCCACGCTACCTGAGTGCAAATAGAGAATTTCTTGTTTTGGATGTGGCACATGAACACACATTGCTCTGTAAATGGATGTATATACATTTTAAAATATAAAATAAAAGTGCGGAACTGTATAGGTCTAGGAAATAGACCTTTTTATTTCAGGTTACTAATTAAAATCCAATCTTCAGTAGTGACCCAAAATTCTTTGTCTTTTTGGCTGTCCAGTGTTTTGTGTGAAACAAGTTTTTGAGTTTCAGTCCAGTTCCTAGAGGCCAGGTGTGCAGAACACAAGCACCACCACCACAATCTGCATTAATGGGCATCCTTATCGGTAGTTTCTGCTGAGAAGCTAAGGACTGCATGGAGCTAGAAACTGAACTGCCCCTTTTTCTCCTAGTGATGGTCCCTTCAATTGAAGGAGCAGTGTGGTGAGGCTTGCATTGTATGTAGGACCTGTTGTGTGTACCTGTGTGTGTGTGTGTGTGTGTGTGTGTGTGTGTGTGTGTTATGAGTTGCTTGCTAAAACACGGGAACTTTTCTTTTTAAATCTGAGGCTGATTGGAGAATACATGATAGCTGTCTGCTAAAGAGTCAAAATTAGATTCTGGGAGCTGAGGAGATGAAGAATTAAACTGAAAGAGACATCAGGAAGTATGTGTGCTCTCTAGAAAGATTAAAAAGTTGCCCTATCTTTGGTACCTGTGTGTACCCATCCTCCTCCTATCTGACTGCCTTACATTCTGTAATTTATTAATCTTCACAAAAACTTTGAGGTAGAAAAGTGCTTATTCCCATTTTATAGATTGGAACCACGACACCAGAGAGGCTAAATTATTTGCTCAAGGATATAGACTCAAACTTTACATTAGAATGGACCATCATGATCATCTAGTCTGATCTCCTGGACATCACAGAGCACAGAATCTCACCCACCTACTCCAACAATAGGCCCATACACAAAGCCTGTGGTGATGCAGAGAACTGAGATGTGAGAGACCCAGGTTTAAGCAACCACCCTAACTGGACTACCCTTCCTTTCCGTATGCTTTTGTCACCTAATTACCTTCTATTCAGCTCATCTCATTAAATTACATGAGAATCAGTAGTGGCAGTGAAAAGTTTATTATATTACTTCACCGAAATCATGGGGAAGACTGAAATGGGATGCTGGTGAAGAACACTGGTGCACCTCAATCCCTCCTATTCTCTGCCTGTGGCACATAATAGTCTTGTCTCCTGTGGGTCTCATTTGCTTTGGTCTCACTTCCTCTGTGCGGGGGATGTGCAGGTGGTGGTGACGGCTTGTGATATACAGGAGATCAGACTAGGTTATCTAGTGGTCCCTTCTGTCCTTAAACTCTATGACCATATGTTCTGTCTTAACTGTAGATCTTTTAATTTAAAAAGAACTTATAGGTGCTCATACTGCAAGATGTTATGTAATTGTGTGTGTGTGTGTGTGTGTGTGTGTGTGTAATTATCTTTCCAAATTTCACACTGGGCACAGATGGTGCGTTGTCTTATCGTGGTTTTTGAAGGAGGTTGGTGGGCGTGTGGGTTTTTGTTTTTTGGACCTCCCATCTAATCTTTGCCCCCAAAGCATAATCATTGGAAATTCCAAAAGAACCAGCACAGAGGAGAATGTTGAAACCCTCATCAGACAAAACTAAAATTTCAGTTTTAAATGTTGTGGCTAATGGCTGTTCTTTAGCTTTGTTTAACAGGAATAATGTTCTTAATGTTTGAATTTAAATATGAAAATGGAAAATACAATTAGTGCAGTTCTTGCATATTGAATTTGATATTACATTATTTTTGGTTGCCCTCCATATTCAATGTGCTCCACATCTTTGAACTGATAACATTTATAATCATAGTTACATATTGCCACTGGGATTCTGATGATTTTGGCAGCTAGGTAGGAGACAGGGATTTTTGGCATCCAGGATAACCTGGGGAAATTGTTGGCTACTTGTGGGATAAGCACGTGAGCTGGATTTTTCTGTTCAAAGGGTCATCGATGAAATAGTTTAGAACGATTTAAATGTCAATGCTGTTGTGAGGTTTCAAAGTTAATATCTACTGAGATGAATGGGAGCTATTCAGACTTCTTAGAGCTATTGTTTCAGGCTGTATGCATACTCTGGAAGACAACCTTGAATTGGTTAACACTCCTCTCTGTGCATGTGTTTAACATTTTATAATATTGTAGTCGTCTTAGCGTAGGCACAATATGCCTCAGGTGGCATGTGACCAGGACTCATCACTGAATTTGGTCTGCTGGTTGGATCATTAACTTCCTCGGGCCAGGTACTGATGTGGAGTGGAATGTGAAAGCTGATCTATGCCCCCTAATGCTATAGTGCTAGGTGGTCTCAACTAAGCTGGGGCAAGGCACTGTACCAATACTGTGCTCCTAAAAGCCTTTAAATGTTTCACATCTACTCGGTCTAGAAATGTAATTTTTTTTCACATTTCAGTCACAATTGTGTGACAAGGGTGAATTCTGTGGCTGTGGAATACTCAGGACCCTTGCCATGGTGTAAGCCAGATTTGGACAATAGCTTTAGCCACTAAGGCACTATACTGATTAGAATAATGGTCCGATTCCTTAAGATATTTTAGATAAGGGAGGTGGTGTTAAAGAGGATGTCGTATTGGTCCATTGAAGCATGGTGGCCTCCCCAAAAGAGATAGGAAAAAAATTGTAAATACATCTAAATAGACACCTTCCCTATTACCTTCCACTTTTTTTTTTTTTTTTTCAATAGCCTTTCAGTCCAGCAGGCCTGGTTCAAAGTCTACTGAGAGATTTTAACAGGGCTTAGTGTATTGGAGGAGGTTGCAGAGGAGCCATTTGTACCTCCCAGGCTTAAGATTGGTTTTGCTCTAGCCTGGCCCCTGGAGTAGTTCACAACAGCCCCAGGGATATTGTAAGCTGCCTTGGCTAACAATGGCCCTAAAGAATTATTTGGAGCAATCCTCTGGGCTTGGGAGTTAGGGCCAACTATGCCTGCTCACTCCATGACATGCTGAAATTATTTTTCTAGGAGAAGCTACATCCAGTAGGGGCGTGGTGCAAGGTAGATTCAGTGGGGACAAGACTCTCTCCCTATAAGTGTAAATTGCAAACATTGTAAGTCCTTCAGGAAAGGTGAAGGAAAAATGTTGTTTAGATAACTTGAGTATATTGCTACTGCATGAGTGGTGGCTTCCCCCTCCCTCACGCCCCAAAGCAAGGCCTTATCCTGTCTGAACAGACTCCACCTTGAAGGCTGATTTGCCCAATGTGTGGTTGGTTAGTACTGACTGACCAGGATGCACCTTCAAGCTTTCATTATTCTTTTGAAATGTCTAATGCTGACTTCGAGACATAACTGAGGTAAAATTAGCTATGTTTTAAATTTAGAGACAGCTCTGGGCACTGACATGGGAAGCTGAGGCAACCATACATGTGGTGGTGGTGTGGCTGAATTCAGAAAGCTGTAGCTAATTATAGTGCACTAAATTCCATCAACTATTGCTGAAAAATACTTCAGCTGTGAGTCTGTAATTGTACAGTATCCCTGTGCTTTTGCAATTTGAGCTCAGCTACTACAGTAATTGGCAGCACAAAACCCCGAGGGGGGGGGGGGGGAGATCTGTGTGCTTGTTTTGTAAATCAGTTGTTCAGTATTCTCAACTTTCTACATGTACATGTGGATACCACTCAAACATATTCTATCAAAAAGTTCACTGAGAGTTGAATTGGGCTATTACACTAGCCAACTGACATTTATCTGTCCTATGTTTTCAGAATGGACTGACTGCCTGAGCACTTGAAACATTTGCCCAATATTTACCAGTACCTTGTTTGGTATTAAACATTTTTTTTCTATTGGTCATATTCATTTGGTTAATAATCATCCTACTTGCCTAAACTGTGTGTATCTGTGGCTAGAATTATTTGTAATAACAATAGGATTCAGAGGGAGACACACAAACACCTAGTGGGTTATCAGCAGATAATCCAACTGTGATATCTCTAGATATTTTTTGTGTGTTGATGTTGGATAATTCTTTAGCAAATGTTACCTTAGATATGTACCCTTTAGCCACTAGAAGGCACTCTGGTATAGAACTTCCTCTAGTTTTACAGATTACAAAACCGGCACATAAAGAAGGGTGGGGTGGGGGGTGGAGGGGGAAATCAAATAAACAAAACATGCCTGGCTTTAAACAGACTCTTTGCAAAGATAACCATGTTCACTTATGTGAAACCATAGCCTCATTATTAGTTCTTAATATACTTTTTATTTATAAGGAGCTCCAGACCTGAACCTTATGCATGCACCACACAAAAATGTTCATTATTTTCTTTAAGATGAATATTGCAGCAGTGCCTAATGGCCACAATCATGTTGGGGCCCCATTTTTCTATGTGCTATAAGACCTACACTAAATAACAGGCCCGGTCCAATGAGTTTACAAGTGGGATTTTTCACTGGCCTAACTCTGATTCCATTACGGACTGTTACAATTGATTTCAGTGGTAGCAGAGTTACACTAACAGTGAGCACTTGTGGAAAACCCACCTGAAATGCATACAGTACACTAATGCAATGTTATGACTCACATGGAATATAAAAATGTCAGAAATGTGAAAGTTCAGATTTCTACAGCAAAACTAATTACACCATGTTATATATACAGTGGTTGCACTTGAAGTTTCTTCTATTTGAGAGATTACTAGTCCCGTTTCAAGTATAGTGTTTAAGACTGAAGATGCTATAAACATAACCACTATACATCATAGTTTAATATTATTTTACTGTTGTGTTTTTTTTTAAACTTTGCAAATTCTAAGGCTATGTGAAATTAGTGATCCCTTTTTTGAGGGAAGAGGAAAACTTTTAAAAATCTTGTAATTTCATTTTAGGGTATCTTGTAGTCTCAAAATGTTGCCTTTTTATTTGCTTGTTTTATATTACATTTGTACCCTTTAATGTACAATGTGCTACAGAGACCTAAAGGAAGATACTTCCCTGCCTGAAAAAGCTAACCATCTTGCAAAAAGAGCTAACTTTTGAAGTTGTGTGTTTGTGTACAACTTGATACTCAGCAAAACTAATTCAGAAATGTCTTTCCCTAGCAAAGAGCCAGAGCATATTATAATGCTTATATTTTGCCAATGGAGAGAATCAAACTTTTTTTTTTCAATTTTATTTTTAAAGTGAAAACTAAGATTTTGCAGACTGTAGAAAAAATTTTAGGAGTCCTTCAACTCATGGACTCGGTGACTTTTTGACACGCATGATTTTCTTCTCCTTCCTGATGTTTTATGGAGATGACTTTTTGGCAAATTACATTTCACTCAGACATTGATATCTCCCTCCTGCAAATGGTTCTAGAAGCAGCTTGAGAACAAATAATTCATCTCCCTTCTGGGCACCTAGTCAGGAAGGAAGGGCATTGTCTTGTTAGAAGAAACCAGGGCTTCATTAGCCAAAGAAACTCGACAGAAGGCTGCTGAGAACTAGTTTTTCAATCTCTTAACTTTATTCTCCAACCTCTTTAGCAATGTGTGTGCTCCTCTTTCCAGGACTCAGTGGCTCAAATATTTAGATTTGTCAGTTTATACTATCTGAAGATCTGTCTCCTTATGTGTTGAAGTAGGAAGGTTAAAAGGTAAGCTGTTAGTTGTTTGTCTGGGGGAGAAAGAAAGTACCTGAGATTTTATTTGAGAAATTGGATATATTTTGTGTGTGTGTGTGTGTGTGTGTGTGTGTGTGTGTGAGAGAGAGAGAGAGAGAGAGAGAGAGAGAGAGCGCGAGCGCGCGCAAAAGAACATTAAAGGGATTCTTTTACCTTTTAGGGAAAGTTCAAAAATGGAAAATTGCATGCATGAATGTTGTCCAAAAATGATGAACATTTCAAAATAGAAGCGTATAATGTAACTGTTGGGGGAGTTCCAGTTGTAGTGCTCACTGCCTGAAACTACAATAATTCAAAGAACATTAGCCCTATTGGGGTTCAGCAGTATTGCTCCTAAGAAAGAAAAGGTTCATTTTGCATCGTTCAGGAATGGACTATAATTTGGTCTGGCGATGGCTAGCCTTTTAAGGGTAAGGTCTTGGTTTAAATCAACAGGAGGAAGGACAGAGTTGATGGTAAACCTCTTCTGAGGTCATTGGATATTACAGGCATCTTTGAGCAGTAAAAGATATTGGCAAAATGTACCTCCTGCAATGCCAAGGTACAATGAGAGGTTTACATTAGTGTTGTGAGTCAACTAACTAAACAGGTTGAAGCAACACCAGTCTGAAAACAGAATGTACCAAATCTTGTAGACTTGAAAAAGGTTAACATTTTGTGGGGATGGCGGTGTGTGTTTTGGTTTTTACACGTTTGTGTACTTCCTGATTTCAGTCCCAACTGGAAGCAAAGATGTAAAAAACCATCAACAACAAAAAAACAACCCAACCAACCCCAAGAAAGGGTTATTTTAGCAGCTTTTTCAGCTTACTGGAAATCTTATGGGGGAGCCTTATATCATGCTAGTTCCAAACAAAAAAAGCTCTGTGGAGAAAAGGGATTCTATTTCCTTTTAATAAGGATCTGCATTTTTTTTGGATGCCTATTTGGACTGAAACTCCAATCCCTTTTGAAGTTCCCCCATCTCTGGTACCATGCTAATAGATGATGCTATCTGCTCACAATAAAGTATTAGGAGTATCTTTTTTTAAAGTTTTTATGCTAATTTTATTTTGTTTCACGATCTTCAGTTTAACAAAAAAAAATTAACATCTTTGCTCTGGTTGAACATATCCTACTGCATAGAGTGGAAAGACACATAGCTGATTTGCCTTCTTTATAGACCTAAGTGCATGAAAATAGCTTTGTGAAGGTGTGCCACTAGGCGCTCTTTCTATAACTGGATTTTCAAAGACAGGTTTCTATTTAGAAACCCATTAATTAAACATACTAGTTTTACATAATCTATTTCCAAATGTATTATCTTCAATCAACTCAGATGCTGTCACTTTCATTTAATTCCAATGGAACATTTAGTGAGATGGCATAAAGTTGAAATCAAAGCTCTCATGAAAGTGCAGGCTCGCATGGAAGGAATTGACATTTAAAATTTAAAATCTCATGGAAAATCCTTTTTAGAAATATTTGAAGTGCGAAATATACTTAACACAAAGAGCAAGAGATAAAATACTAGAGTATTTGACAAAAATATACTTCATATGCTGTTATCTAGACCCACAATGATGAAATCCTTGGCAAGCTCATTAGCTTTTTAATTTTGATTCAGGGCTTGATCCTGCAAGGGGATGAACACTCTACTCCTAATCCAACAAAGCATGTGCTTATCTTTCAGCACAAGAGTAGTGCCATAGACCTGAAAGTTAAGCATGTGTGTAGGTGCTTTGCTGGATTGGGATTTGAGAGCTCAGCGTCTTGTAGGATGGAGCCCTTTTTAGAGTAGTAAGGCTGTATCTGAAGAACACTGAAGTTAGTTCTACCCTGAAATGATCAGGCAGCCTTGGTCTTTCTGCTTTCAACTGGGACATGTCTGCCTGTGAGTGGGTGTGCAAGAAATGGAGAGAGAATAATGCTTGTGTTTCTTAAATGCAAAGTGAGGAGGGCAACTATGGTGGTCCCTATCCAAAAAGTTGTAGGTGGGCACTATCTTCTTGCACACCAGATGACATGAAGACTCTGGCTCTGGAAACAATTCTGAATCTACTTGTGTGTATCTCAGTGTAGTATTAAATAGGTGAACAGTTGTAAGAACTGTTTCTAAGCTCCCTTCCCTTCCCTTTGGAAGTTCTCTATTCTCCTTAGTCCACAGGCAGACGGTCTCTGACATGGGGACATGCCATCCCAGTGGCAGCTGCAATATAGAATGAATTTCATTTCCTTTATTTAGTCACACATTTGAAAGCTAAAGTAATTATTCCAAGAAGAGTGTGACAGCTGCAGCGGTGGAGATATTGTCTATATCAATAAGACAGTTTGATGCTTGTAAGTCTTTATTTGTCAACTGCATTAAATGCTTATGGAAAATTATGGTTCCTTTAAAACCTTGTGACATGAAACGAAAAGCAGAAGGGTTTCTACTGCCTGCTAGTTCTGTGCATTCCTAGTTATAATTGATGTTCTGTGAAGGATGCTAACTGTCTCCAGTTCACTTTGTCATTTTGCATAAGTAGCCTGTAAAAGTCCTGGGGTGTGTGCCTGGTGGAGACTCTCTGTTAGGTTTAGGTTGCTTTTCCTAGCAACCTAGAAGTGTAAAGGAACAGAAGAAACAAATAGCTTGTTAAAGACAGAGATGTTGAACTGTTCCCATCATTTAGAAAAGGAGAGAACTGCTGGAAGGTTCTCATTGCTTTGGATGTGAAATCAAGCAGATAACTTTTCAGTACTTCCACCAGAACTATCAAAGTTTTTCCTATGTCAGGTTGGGTGCTTGGGAATAAAAATGATCAGCACGTTGCCACTCCTGCAGAGTTGTGTCCAAACATTCTACTGAGCTGTGTGCATGGGGTACCTTGATGGGGAAAATGCAATAGGGAGAGACTTTGGGGAAAATCTTGGTGTCACTCTGATGGAGGCATTTGGGTTTTTGAACACGCTTTTAAAAAGGAAAAAGCATTCTCCCACAAAATGCTTTAACTGAAATTTCTGGTACCATCTCTGAACATGTCTGAAAGATCACAGGTATGCATCTGTCTGCAGAGGCTGCTGAGCAAAGGTAAATCTGGCCCCATTAAAGACCACAGGAGTCTTGCTATTGACTTCACTGGGGCTGGGATTTCACCCCAAATCTTCAGAAATATGATGTCTGTTTAGTAGCTATTGCAATATTTAGATGAAAGAGTATTATATAAAATAATTTTAAAGTGCCTCACTCTGGGCATTAAACATATAGTAAGTTCCCTAGTAACTTCCCTGAATGTACACTGATCATTTTTACCAGCTGAGATCAATGTTAGCTGAAGAGTATTTATGTTCATGCTAAATGACCAGCATCTCATTGGTTAATCTGAAAGATTATATTGGAATAAAATGGATACCAGAGAGAAGGGAGATGCTGGTGCATGCAATATATAAAATGAAGTTAATTATTGAGGAACTGTCTTTAAAGATGTTGGGGAATAGCCCTTCCCCAGGGATATTGTACTTTGGGACCCAGGCTTGTGAGGCTTATAAAACTTAAATTTCATAAACCGATATTTTTAACATCCTACAGGGGACACTTCATAACTTTACACAGAGTGCTGCTATATACATTTCACCATGACAATACTGACCAGCAAGTATTAGTGTTCAAATGATACCTCACAAGGCATATTCCTAGTTCTTATTTTCTACCCCACTTAGCTCTCAAAATCCATAGAAAATATCATTTAAAATTTTTAAAAGCTTCTTTACCATAGTCTGACCAGATTCCCATCCTCTGGTCATCTCATACTATTTAGAGAACTCATTTGTCATTTAAATGTATCCATTTAAAATGTAAGAAATTGGGGAATTGCTACATTGAAAAGAAGCAGATCCAAGTAGCCTGTTGACCTCCTGCACGTTCTAAAACTTGCTACATTTCCCAGTGCTTGAACATCTAGATGATTTAACTCTCTTCAAAATCAGTCATGCCCGCTCCCAAACCCTAGCTGCTTCCAGTTCTGGGCAAGCTTTCTGTCTGCCTACACATGCATATTAATCTTTGGAAAGAGAAACCATACTAGGTACTTGAAGAATACACACCACTGTGTGCACATGCAAGATTTTTTGAAATCTTGTACTAGATTCACATCTATCAAAGTGCTACAGGACTTTAGTCGAGAGAATTTAAAAAGTTCTCTAGAAATTACTAAAATACCTAAGAACCATAGAATATCAGGGTTGGAAGGGACCTCAGGAGGTCATCTAGTCTAACCCACTGCTCAAAGCAGGACCAATCCCCAATCTCTAAGGTGCCACAAGTACTCCTTTTAATTTTTGCACCAAATCCCTAAATGGCCTCCTCAAGGATTGAACTCACAACCCTGGGTTTAGCAGGCCAATGCACAAACCACTGAGCTATCCCTCCCCCCTGAGCTATGTGTAAGCTAGAAAGCTTGTGTCTCTCACCAACAGAAGATGATCCAATAAAAGATATTACCTCACTCACCTTGTCTCTCTAAAATACAATAGAAATTAGTAGAGAATATTTATAGGGTGGTTGGTGGTGTGTTTTTATTTTTATTTTTTTTTTAAATTCTGAGAATTTAATACTGAAATATAACCTTTGCATTACATTCTTCAGGACTGTTTTAAAACATCTATAGAAAAGTTTATAGAAAATTGGTGTCTAAAATTTTACATTTTATACGACTCTGAGAGCCTGCTTTTTATATATTCTCTCTCTCGCTCGCACGCAGGCACTCACTCACTTAGACTAGATTTTTTTCAATCTCATTATACTACATTATTGTGACACCTTGTGCTTTTGTATTTCAATTATGACAGACTGGCTCCTTTCCCTCCCTTCACTTCTCAAATTTAATCATCTCAGTCCTTCCATTATTTGATCTTGGGAATCTTGTTTACCATTGTCATTGTTCTTTACTTCACTGATGAACTGCACTGCCTCCTTTTCACTTTTGACATTTTATAATTTACAATAACCAGAACAAATAAAGATTTTATGTCCTTAGTTTCTTCTTTAGCTATTTTTTCAATAGATTTTTTTTTTGAAGTGTATGGATTCCAGTCAGTTTCTACAATCTACTCCTTCTACAATCATATTCCTTCAGTCTGTCACTTTAAAATCTAATATGGAGTGGCTTGAGTATGCATTCATGTATATCTCAAGTGTCAAATTAGGTTCACTTATCCTTGGATGTTAAGCAACTCTTATCTTATCTGATTGCTAAGGCATTTTATAGGGATACATTTGAAATAGTATCTCATCATGTTGGTTGCTCAACAAACTGTGTAAAAGAACAACACTGTTCAATCTCCAAGCCTTTCCTTAATTATTAAAAAGAAAAGGAGTACTTGTGGCACCTTAGAGACTAACAAATTCATTAGAGCATAAGCTTTCGTGAGCTACAGCTCACTTCATCGGATGCATTTGGTGGAAAAAACAGAGGAGAGATTTATATACACACACACACAGAGAACATGAAACAATGGGTTTATCATACACACTGTAAGGAGAGTGATCACTTAAGATAAGCCATCACCAACAGCAGGGGGGGGAAGGAGGAAAACCTTTCATGGTGACAAGCAAGGTAGGCTAATTCCAGCAGTTAACAAGAATATCAGAGGAACAGTGGGGGGTGGGGTGGGAGGGAGAAATACCATGGGGAAATAGTTTTACTTTGTGTAATGACTCATCCATTCCCAGTCTCTATTCAAGCCTAAGTTAATTGTATCCAGTTTGCAAATTAATTCCAATTCAGCAGTCTCTCGTTGGAGTCTGTTTTTGAAGCTTTTTTGTTGAAGTATAGCCACTCTTAGGTCTGTGATCGAGTGACCAGAGAGATTGAAGTGTTCTCCAACTGGTTTTTGAATGTTATAATTCTTGACGTCTGATTTGTGTCCATTCATTCTTTTACGTAGAGACTGTCCAGTTTGGCCGATGTACATGGCAGAGGGGCATTGCTGGCACATGATGGCATATATCACATTGGTAGATGCGCAGGTGAACGAGCCTCTGATGGTGTGGCTGATGTGATTAGGCCCTATGATGGTATCCCCTGAATAGATATGTGGACAGAGTTGGCAACGGGCTTTGTTGCAAGGATAGGTTCCTGGGTTAGTGGTTCTGTTGTGTGGTGTGTGGTTGCTGGTGAGTATTTGCTTCAGATTGGGGGGCTGTCTGTAAGCAAGGACTGGTCTGTCTCCCAAGATCTGAGAGAGCGATGGCTCGTCCTTCAGGATAGGTTGTAGATCCTTGATGATGCGTTGGAGGGGTTTTAGTTGGGGGCTGAAGGTGATGGCTAGTGGCGTTCTGTTTTCTTTGTTGGGCCTGTCCTGTAGTAGGTGACTTCTGGGTACTCTTCTGGCTCTGTCAATCTGTTTCTTCACTTCAGCAGGTGGGTACTGTAGTTGTAGGAATGCATGATAGAGATCTTGTAGGTGTTTGTCTCTGTCTGAGGGGTTGGAGCAAATGCGGTTATATCGTAGCGCTTGGCTGTAGACAATGGATCGAGTGGTATGATCTGGATGAAAGCTAGAGGCATGTAGGTAGGAATAGCGGTCAGTAGGTTTCCGATATAGGGTGGTGTTTATGTGACCATCGCTTATTAGCACCGTAGTGTCCAGGAAGTGGATCTCTTGTGTGGACTGGTCCAGGCTGAGGTTGATGGTGGGATGGAAATTGTTGAAATCATGGTGGAATTCCTCAAGAGCTTCTTTTCCATGGGTCCAGATGATGAAGATGTCATCAATGTAGCGCAAGTAGAGTAGGGGCATTAGGGGACGAGAGCTGAGGAAGCGTTGTTCTAAGTCAGCCATAAAAATGTTGGCATACTGTGGGGCCATGCGGGTACCCATCGCAGTGCCGCTGATTTGAAGGTATACGTTGTCACCAAATGTGAAATAGTTATGGGTCAGGACAAAGTCACAAAGTTCTGCCACCAGGTTAGCCGTGACAGTATCGGGGATACTGTTCCTGACGGCTTGTAGTCCATCTTTGTGTGGAATGTTGGTGTAGAGGGCTTCTACATCCATAGTGGCTAGGATGGTGTTTTTAGGAAGATCACCAATGGACTGTAGTTTCCTCAGGAAGTCAGTGGTGTCTCGAAGATAGCTGGGAGTGCTGGTAACGAAGGGCCTGAGGAGGGAGTCTACATAGCCAGACAATCCTGCTGTCAGGGTGCCAATGCCTGAGATGATGGGGCGTCCAGGATTTCCAGGTTTATGGATCTTGGGTAGCAGATAGAATACCCCAGGTCGGGGCCCCAGGGGTGTGTCTGTGCGGATTTGTTCTTGTGCTTTTTCAGGGAGTTTCTTGAGCAAATGCTGTAGTTTCTTTTGGTAACTCTCAGTGGGATCAGAGGGTAATGGCTTGTAGAAAGTGGTGTTGGAGAGCTGCCTAGTAGCCTCTTGTTCATACTCCGACCTATTCATGATGACGACAGCACCTCCTTTGTCAGCCTTTTTGATTATGATGTCAGAGTTGTTTCTGAGGCTGTGGATGGCACTGTGTTCTGCATGGCTGAGGTTATGGGGTAAGCGATGCTGCTTTTCCACAATTTCAGCTCGTGCACGTCGGCGGAAGCAGTCTATGTAGAAATCCAGGCTGCTGTTTCGACCTTCAGGAGGAGTCCACCCAGAATCCTTCTTTTTGTAGTGTTGGCAGGAAGGTCTCTGTGGGTTAATATGTTGGTCAGAGGTGTGTTGGAAATATTCCTTGAGTCTGAGACGTCGAAAATAGGATTCTAGGTCACCACAGAACTGTATCATGTTCGTGGGGGTGGAGGGGCAAAAGGAGAGGCCCCGAGATAGCCCAGCGGAAGAATCTGTCCTAAGAGTATAGTTGGATAGATTAACAATATTGCTGGGTGGGTTACAGGAACCATTAAAAACTCGCACAGATACAGACAGACATCATCTTCCTCTCCAAATGCAAACAGATGGACATCATACCAAAAGGACTGAAGGTAAAAAATCCATTACAATCTACATACCACACAGACTATGCTGACAGCTTGTGCCACACACTCTCAAGGAAACTGCGGAACCACCTGATTAACATCCTCTACAGCAAACAGGGAAAGATTAAGAATGAGCTCTCAAAACTGGATACTCTCATAAAGAACCAACCTTCCACACAAACTTCCTCGTGGCTGGACTTTACAAAAACTAGACAAGCCATTTACAAAACACACTTTGATTCTCTACAAAAGAAAAAGGACACTAAGCTATCTAAACTACTATATGCCACAAGGGGCCACAACAATGGTTCCCGTAACCCACCCAGCAATATTGTTAATCTATCCAACTATACTCTTAGCCCAGCGGAAGAATCTGTCCTATCTCGGGGCCTCTCCTTTTGCCCCTCCACCCCCACGAACATGATACAGTTCTGTGGTGACCTAGAATCCTATTTTCGACGTCTCAGACTCAAGGAATATTTCCAACACACCTCTGACCAACATATTAACCCACAGAGACCTTCCTGCCAACACTACAAAAAGAAGGATTCTGGGTGGACTCCTCCTGAAGGTCGAAACAGCAGCCTGGATTTCTACATAGACTGCTTCCGCCGACGTGCACGAGCTGAAATTGTGGAAAAGCAGCATCGCTTACCCCATAACCTCAGCCATGCAGAACACAGTGCCATCCACAGCCTCAGAAACAACTCTGACATCATAATCAAAAAGGCTGACAAAGGAGGTGCTGTCGTCATCATGAATAGGTCGGAGTATGAACAAGAGGCTACTAGGCAGCTCTCCAACACCACTTTCTACAAGCCATTACCCTCTGATTCCACTGAGAGTTACCAAAAGAAACTACAGCATTTGCTCAAGAAACTCCCTGAAAAAGCACAAGAACAAATCCGCACAGACACACCCCTGGGGCCCCGACCTGGGGTATTCTATCTGCTACCCAAGATCCATAAACCTGGAAATCCTGGACGCCCCATCATCTCAGGCATTGGCACCCTGACAGCAGGATTGTCTGGCTATGTAGACTCCCTCCTCAGGCCCTTCGTTACCAGCACTCCCAGCTATCTTCGAGACACCACCGATTTCCTGAGGAAACTACAGTCCATTGGTGATCTTCCTAAAAACACCATCCTAGCCACTATGGATGTAGAAGCCCTCTACACCAACATTCCACACAAAGATGGACTACAAGCCGTCAGGAACAGTATCCCCGATACTGTCACGGCTAACCTGGTGGCAGAACTTTGTGACTTTGTCCTGACCCATAACTATTTCACATTTGGTGACAATGTATACCTTCAAATCAGCGGCACTGCGATGGGTACCCGCATGGCCCCACAGTATGCCAACATTTTTATGGCTGACTTAGAACAACGCTTCCTCAGCTCTCGTCCCCTAATGCCCCTACTCTACTTGCGCTACATTGATGACATCTTCATCATCTGGACCCATGGAAAAGAAGCTCTTGAGGAATTCCACCATGATTTCAACAATTTCCATCCCACCATCAACCTCAGCCTGGACCAGTCCACACAAGAGATCCACTTCCTGGACACTACGGTGCTAATAAGCGATGGTCACATAAACACCACCCTATATCGGAAACCTACTGACCGCTATTCCTACCTACATGCCTCTAGCTTTCATCCAGATCATACCACTCGATCCATTGTCTACAGCCAAGCGCTACGATATAACCGCATTTGCTCCAACCCCTCAGACAGAGACCAACACCTACAAGATCTCTATCATGCATTCCTACAACTACAATACCCACCTGCTGAAGTGAAGAAACAGATTGACAGAGCCAGAAGAGTACCCAGAAGTCACCTACTACAGGACAGGCCCAACAAAGAAAACAGAACGCCACTAGCCATCACCTTCAGCCCCCAACTAAAACCTCTCCAACGCATCATCAAGGATCTACAACCTATCCTGAAGGACGACCCATCACTCTCACAGACCTTGGGAGACAGGCCAGTCCTTGCTTACAGACAGCCCCCCAATCTGAAGCAAATACTCACCAGCAACCACACACCACACAACAGAACCACTAACCCAGGAACCTATCCTTGCAACAAAGCCCGTTGCCAACTCTGTCCACATATCTATTCAGGGGATACCATCATAGGGCCTAATCACATCAGCCACGCTATCAGAGGCTCGTTCACCTGCGCATCTACCAATGTGATATATGCCATCATGTGCCAGCAATGCCCCTCTGCCATGTACATTGGCCAAACTGGACAGTCTCTACGTAAAAGAATGAATGGACACAAATCAGACGTCAAGAATTATAACATTCAAAAACCAGTTTGAGAACACTTCAATCTCTCTGGTCACTCGATCACAGACCTAAGAGTGGCTATCCTTCAACAAAAAAGCTTCAAAAACAGACTCCAACGAGAGACTGCTGAATTGGAATTAATTTGCAAACTGGATACAATTAACTTAGGCTTGAATAGAGACTGGGAATGGATGAGTCATTACACAAAGTAAAACTATTTCCCCATGGTATTTCTCCCTCCCACCCCACCCCCCACTGTTCCTCTGATATTCTTGTTAACTGCTGGAATTAGCCTACCTGCTTGTCACCATGAAAGGTTTTCCTCCTTCCCCCCCCTGCTGTTGGTGATGGCTCATCTTAAGTGATCACTCTCCTTACAGTGTGTATGATAAACCCATTGTTTCATGTTCTCTGTGTGTGTATATATAAATCTCTCCTCTGTTTTTTCCACCAAATGCATCCGATGAAATGAGCTGTAGCTCACGAAAGCTTATGCTCTAATAAATTTGTTAGTCTCTAAGGTGCCACAAGTACTCCTTTTCTTTTTATCCTTGTGTTTCTTATGTAATCTCATATTCAGGGGCTCCAGTCTACTATGATATGCCCCTTCTACCTTGTATACTTCCTTTGTTCTTAATTTTCCCCACCACGGCATAAAAGATTGTTTTACCCTAATGCCGTTCATTACCAATGCGCATACAACCATTAGCTATTTTCCTTTTGTCTGAATGCAGCAACTATTAGTAAGAATGCTAAAATATAAGACAAACTCTGACTTGGGCATTTGAATGGCTCAGCATTTGATTAATCAGATAGTCTTTCAACAGTGCACATGCTTTGTTGCCTGGTGGTGTGTGTCAACCATTATGTGGTGACTTTTCAGCATCCCTCTGTGAAATGAGATGGTGGTCTCCGGCCAGGGTCCATGGCAAAACCTGTCAGATATTTGTTGGCGGTCTCGGGGAGATGGAAGAGGACATCACTACTCCATTTCCACAGCAAATGATCCCTCCCCATAGGAAGAATCTCTGGCCCCTTCACAGAGACTGGGGAGAAGAACCTGTTAGGTAAGATGCTTTTATGAAGGACACTTACTGCTACCCCAAGAATTTTCTCTTCACTCCTGCTCCATTGTGTTCATTTGAGGGTGGAGGTAGAAGAAATGATGTAATAAGAACTACAGGAGTGTGTTGTAGAAAGGGAGGGTGGATAGTTGTCCACTGCAATTTCATTGCTATAGGGAGCTAATCAAAAATGTGGAGTTGCAGGAAGCAGTCATAAGACTTACAGAACTGTGCTATAGACCCTGGAAAAATTTCCTTCTGCAATTTGCCTGTAGAAAGAAGCCCTGTTCCTTTAAATAGCTCAAACTAACCTCTCTAAAAAACCCTCCTTTCCATTTTAAGAATAAGATGTTTCTTTGTTGCCAGATTCAATACTACATCAAGGCTAATGTCTTGCAGAGTTATCACCCCTTTTCTGTGCAATACACATCAATAGGGAAATCAGGGGGGGAAAAACATTTTCAACAGCAATCAATGCTTGTCAAAGAGACCAGGGAACTTTGTTGATGTGACACTGATGAATACATGCAAACTCTATAAAACCAGTACTGACTTAGGACAATAGAAAATTGCTGTTAGTGGAGAGTTTTTGTGCTGATACAGATTGTTGCACCAGGATGGATTCTAATGCCAAAGGCATCCATGTAGTAGCTGCATTTTTTTCTAAAGGGAAATATTAGTGTATGTTGGTTCTATCTAGCTATAAAAGTCCTGACTCTGCCATACTTGGGTCCTGCCTGCACACAATTAATAAACTGGAACACCATCCTAGAGTGGGCAGAGTTGTATTGGTATGAAAGTGCTTATCCTGGTATAACTTATTCCCATGCAGGGAGGGGAATAATTTATCAGTATAAGGTACCTTCATATTGGTATAATTAGGTCCACAGTAAGAGTTGTACAGATATAATGATATGAGTAAAAATGGGTTTATCAGTAGGACCCAGGAGGCATTTGGCGAGAGATTGCTGGGATCACAGAGTCCTGGCAGCAGGACAGGAATTTGTACTCGCTTCAGGAATGCTTTGTTGTTGTGCAGCATCCACATTCCTTGCAAGATCTCAGAGTCCCAGTTGCTGCTGACCCCAAAGCTGTGGCTGCAGACCGAAGAGGTTAATATCAAGGGAGTTGCAATTCTGCTGCTCTCTGACATTATTCCAGTTCAGAGACCCCGGCATGCCCTGGACACCACATATAGGCAAGACAGACCTTCTCTCCCTCCCTGAATCCCCACAAAAAAAGAGCTGGGACCCCAGACCTTGGGTAGAAGATGATTCCCCACTGGAAAGCCCCTACTCCCAGTGATGGCACTGCTTACAGGAAGGTAAGAAACACCTTCCCATCACCACCTCCACAGGGAATGATATCTCCTAGTTACCCTCTCCCTGCTGATAGGTACCATTCTGGTGTTAAAACCTATCTTTAAAAACGGGACCAAAGGGGACCTGGAGAATTAGGCTGACTGGTCAAACTTCAATACCTGAAAAGGTACTGGAACTAATTATTCAACAATCAAGAATATATAGTATTCTAGAGGATATTAGGGTATAAGGAATAGCCAGCATGGATTAGTCAAGAACAAAACATTCCAAACCACCCTAATTCCCTTCTGACAGTTACTGGCCTAGTAGATGAGGTGAAGCTGTAGACATAATGTACCTTGATTTTTATTAAGGTTTTGACACAGTCCCACATAACATTTTCATAAGCAAACTAGAAAATGTGGTCTAGACATTACTTTAAGGAGGGTGCACAACTAGTTGAAAGACTCTACTCAGGAATAGTTAGTGGTTTGCTGACAAACGGGGAGGGGGGATATAAAGTAGATAAAAATGGTGAGGTCTGGTACTAGTCAATATTTTCAGTAATGACTTGGATAATGAAGGGGATAATGTGCTTATAAAATTTATGGATGATACCAAGCTGGTAAGGATTGCAAGTATTTTGGAGGACAGGATTAGAATTCAAAACAACCTTGACAAATTGGAGAACTGGTCTTTAATCCACAAGATGAAATTCAGTGAATACATGGGCCAAGTGTTATGCTAAGGAAAGAAAAATGGGGGGGGAAATTGGCTAGGTGGTAGGACTGCTGAAAAGGACCTGGGGATTATAGTGGGTCACAAATTGAATTCAAGTGAACCATGTGATGCAGTTGTGAAAGGCTAATATTTTGGGGATGTATAAACAGGAATCTTGTATATAAGACATGGGAGTTAATTGTCTCACTCTACTCAGCGCTGGTGAGGCCTCAGCTGGAGTACTGTATCAATTTTGGGTGTGTCACTCTGGGAGAGATGTGGACAACTTGGAGAGAGTCCAGAAGGGATCAACAAAAATGATAAAAGATTTAGAAAGGTTAAAAAACTGGTCATCTTTAGTCTTAAGAAAAGATGACTGAGGGGTGACCTGATAAGTCTTCAAATATATTAAGAGCTATTATAATGAGGACTCTGAGTTGTTCTCCATGTCTACTGAAAGTAGAACAAGAAGCAGTGGGGCTTAATCTGCAGCAAGGGAGGCTTAGGTTAGATATTAGAAAAACCTTACTAACTATCGGGCAAGTTAAGCTCTGGAAAAGGCTTCCAAGGGAGGTTGTGGAAGTCCTGTCAATGGAGTGTTTTTTAAGAACATGTCTCTGGGATGGTCTAGGTTTACTTGGTCCTGCTTCAGCACAGGGAGCTGGACTTGATGACCACCTGAGGTCCCTTTCATCCCTACAGGTCTATGATTCTAAAGTTTTATAACAGTACAAAATCTGCACGTGGACCAGGCCTGCTTATGTTGCGTAGAACCTTACTATGCAAATAGTCAGTGGGATGACTACTACACTAGGTGCTATTTGTTTTTGGTAAAAGTGGCAGAATTTGGCTCTTTGTGAGGAAATATGTCCTCAGAAAGCAAGGAAAAGAAAAACTACCATCACTGGCCGTGGTTGGAAAACAAAAAAAGACTCTCTTCCTATCCAGGATGGTACAATAGAGAAAGTTCCATGCTGGAGTACTTGCGTATGGAGATCACACCCACCCACCCACCTATCTACCTACCTACCTTTCTTGGAAATTTCTTCATTGTGCACCCATACATCACTTTACTCTCTTTAGCTGGATTCCTCATTATTGTTTAGTGGTAACTACTACCTAAGAAAAAACCCCTTAAAAATAAAATGTGCATCTTTACTAGACTGTGGTGCCAGCTGGGTATCCAAACAGAGGTAAAAGTATTTTGTGGGATTTTTTCAATTAACAGTCAATCCAAGTGCTCAAAAGATAAGATGTGCTGTGAATCTTTATAGCACCATACTTATTTTTTTAACTTAGCCAGAAAATTCTGCTTTGAGAGTCCTTTTTCTCCCTGCCGCCCCTCCTCGGTGGGGCAGGTCTTGGGCCTATTTCTGATATCACCCTGACAATACATTGGTGTAACTTCAGTGACTTTCCTGGAGCTGCTCCTGGTTTATTTATACTGGATTAAGTGAGATCAGAATTAAATCCTTTGACTCCAGGCTTCTGTTCTTCTGATGTGCATGGAACTACCATTGCACTAGGAGAAGCAGGATGCCTGAGATCCATTGCTTGATTCTAAAATCCATGTTTTACCCTGAGCTAAACAGAGTGCAGGAAAAACTGTACTTTAAAGGGAAAAATGGAGAAATGAATAGCTCTCAAATAGTGTAAAAATACAATGTTTCATGTGCCTTTTTTTGTCCGGTTGTAAAGATAACTTTCAAAGTAAAGTTCAGTTTAAATAACTATAATAAGGCTTGTGTAGCAACTACTGTTTCACAGTGAGGGCTGAATTCTTCTCAAACTGGTGTAATCGGGAGTAACTGTTGAATTATGCAGAAAAGAAAAGGAGTACTTGTGGCACCTTAGAGACTAACAAATTTATTTGAGCATAAGCTTTTGTGAGCTACAGCTCACTTCATCGGATGCCGATGCTCCAAGCTAAGCTTTTGGAGCATCGGCATCCGATGAAGTGAGCTGTAGCTCACAAAAGCTTATGCTCAAATAAATTTGTTAGTCTCTAAGGTGCCACAAGTACTCCTCTTTGCAAATACAGATTAATATGGCTGCTACTCTGAAACCTGTTGAATTATGGAAGCACAACTGATAGTGAGAGGAGACTCAAACCCTCTGTATGCGTCGGCTTAAGCTACAGGCTGATGCATATTGGTCTGCGTACTATATATTGATCAGACGTATCAGTCTAATTACACATAGCAAGGTGAATGAAGTGCACCGGGCACAAGGATCAGTTTAAAAAAGACAAATTTTAGTTGCAGGAAGTACAGCTTTCTTACAGTAATCCCCTCTTTTTCAGAATCTCAATATCTGGTTCAGTATGGTAGCAGCAAAATTGTTCCTTTTGATCATTCATTTATCTAGTCTCTTGCAGTTGCAGACAACTGGGAGCGCACAGTCAAAGGTATAATCCTAGATGAACAATTGACATGCTGCCTCACAGCTCGCGCATTAGGGTCAATAAGTTGAACAATGAGCCTCTGTGGCCATCAAAGAGGAAACTTCTTTTTGACAGGATCAATCTTTTTGCTAAAGGCAGGTGGGAGGTAGCTTTATTTAACAGTGTTATCTCCTTCCCTAACCTACTCTAAATCAGTAAACTGTGGCCAGATGAGAGAGGGTTCACCAACCCAGCAACACAAATGATTTAGCAGTTCCCCTTCCCCCCCCTTTTAAAAAAAATCCATTTGAGATTTAATAATCTAAGGTGGTAGAAATGACACAGCCAAGACACGACATATCATAGTGGACTAAGCTGTATATTTCCTTTTTGTTCTTAATTTTCTCTACCATTGTATAAAAGACTGTTTTCCACAAGGTACTATAGCACCTTCCATTACCCTTGGTGGAAATTACTATTCAAGTTTCCAAAGTTGAGCACTGTCTTCTTGTGATCCTCATTTTTATGCATCCCCCCCACCTCAATTGCTTTTTGTCAGATCCAAAAGAAAATGGAAGAAGGGGGGTGTTAATCTGACTGTTAAGTAGGTAGTAGTCAACCTTTCATCTTTTGAAGGATGCAAGTGAAAAGATGGATTTGAGGGAATCATTAACTTGTATGAAAGCACTGCAGTTAGTGAGGTGTGCAAGAAAGATTAATGTGAGGGAAAGATACTATAATGGAAACAAAAATGAATAATCAGGGTAAAATTGTATGAATAATCTAAATAGTAATAACATTAGAGCTCCATTAGATTTTTAAATGATTTTAGGCTTTCTGAGTTCTTTGACATACTGCACTGTATGAGATGGTATTGTAGTGAATAATTATCAGAGGGTGCTGTTGCAGTATTGAATATTACAATGCTAAAGTCAAATGAAAGATGCTGTTCAAAATGCAGCTGGAATAGTATGCAACCATTTGCTCATTGGTTGCTCTCATCTCACAGCAAAACATCAGCAGAACGGCTCTTCAAGTCTATTTTCTGTGAAACAGAAAAAATAAAATTTGTCTGAGTTGCCATTTTAAATGAAAAACTTGTTGGATCCCACAATTGCCCTAAAAGCTTCTGCTACTTTTTAAATGAACTTTTATGGCCTTTTTATTAAAAACTAAATTAGATGCCCATTTACTTTCTGAACATACACATTTCATAGACAGTAAATGAATTCCACAGAGTACATTGAAAGCAGAGATTATAAAAGGGACGCAATCCTGGAGCTTTGAACCAAAACTTTCCCTATCATAAAATAATTGTAGCATGGTGAAAGTCCTCAACATGCTAGTGTTTAATGGCGTTTCTAGTTTGTGCTGCTGTATGTGCTTTTGCTGCTGCACAGCTAGCAAGTTGACTATCAAGGGGAGAGAGAGACACACGAATCAAGACTTTAAAATAGATCTAGTTTGGCTTTTGCCCATTAGAAAACAGAGTGCCAATTACTGGGCCAGGTCATGCCCCCTCCTATTGATTGGTGCACGAAGCAGGCACTGCACATTGTGGCTCTCATTCCACCCATGTGGAAAAGGGGTGTATAAGCCATCTACACCTTATTGGGTGGAGCCATGTGCAACTTTGTGGGACTCCTCAGTTCTCCAGAGGATTGGGATCCATACAGAGGCAGTGGGTAGGCTGGATGGAGCCATGTTGGGTTGCGGGGCTGTTAGGATTAGGCCAGAAAGATAGTACAGCCACAGGGTCTGTTACCTCTTCTGTGGGGCCCCTCTTTTTCAGGTATTCTGGGAGGAGCTGTGGCTAGGGGAGGCGCTGGGAGTGATGGAGATGACTGGGTATGCTAGGCCCCCACTAGTGCTAGCCCAGAGGCCTTAGGGCTCTTAGAGATTCCTGCAGATCTGCTGTGCTTGGAGGCAGCTATGTCCTATTTCATAGGATGTACTTGACAACCTACTTCCCTAAAAGAATGACCAGGAACCATTTCACCTCCTCTTAACCCCCATGCATGGAAGAGTGCTCTGTGGGTAGAAGTCTGCCAGATTTCTCTCACAGATATCCCCTCTGTTGTGGGGTTGTGGTTTGTCCCCAGCAGAAAAGCCTGCAGGGCTCAGCCCACTCCAAAACCTGGAAGATCCCAGAGGATCCAGAGACGTAAGGGGAGCGCTTACATGGAAAAGCAAATAAGCTCTGGGGCTGCATTACTTTTTCCACCAGATTTCTATTTTGTGTCTCTGTATCCTGTCCCTGTCTCACGCATTCCATTATGGACCCTGGAATGGATGGGGATGCCTCTGTAGCATGCATCAAGGTGTGGTGTATCCATTCTTCTGTGCAGAAGTGCGGGGATCTATATCTGGAAATAAAAAAGTCTTGCAAGGTGAAAAGCTGTTTGCTAGTTCTACTAATATATTTCACTTGCAAAGATTTGTAGTCCTCCTCTGGACATGCTCTTCACTCGTACTCCTCAATATTTATCTCTACTGAGGCCGCCTGTGCCTGAACCTCTCCTAGTAATTATCAGGTCAACTAGCCTCCGAGAAACAGGCATTTCTCCCCCAGTATGTATGGGTGTATTAGAAGTTCAGTTCACATCTCTAATCCATGCTTTACTGCCCTTTTAACAAATCAAATGCAGAAGATGTGTCGAGGATACCTCATTACCAATGGTGTTCTAATGAGCAACCGGGGATGCAAATTACATTTGGAGTAGGCTGCACTGCTTCAGAGATAAAAAATTATAACATGTAATTGGCATAGACTCAGATCTCTCTCATGTGTCATCACCCTGCAAGAGGTCTGGCAAGATGAAAATGTTGCAGTGATTATTTCTGAAATACTATTCTGTATGTAAAACAAAAATGTAATCACTCCAAAAAGATTTTTTTCCCCCTAACAACTAAAGAGGGAGAATTTACACTGTAAGTTTATCAGCATGCAGATTTGCTGTTCAAAGTATAATGCAAGAACTTGGTGAGTGGTGATTGTAAAAATCAATTATTAATGCAGTAATCTCATTTGTAATTTGCCCAGAAGCAGTTTATATTTTTTTAAAAATGGGAAACAACAATAGACGGAGATCAGAAAATAATGCAGTCACTCTATATTTTATTTCATCATAGCAAAAGCACCATTAGGCATAGAAAAAGAATATTACTAAGAATGGGTCAGAATCAAAATCCTGGATTCAAACACAGTCGACCTTGGATAAATGCAGACATGGATTTAAATTTTATTGCTTTGGCCCATATTTAACTCCTGATTTAAAAGCCAAGTTGTACTGGTTTAACTAAAGGTAGTCTGTTAAACTGATGCCACTTTGTGTGGTCACTCTTGCATCAGTTTAGCTTGCCTCTTATTTAAGTACGGGTAAACTAAACACACTGGTTTATACCTGGTTTCAGTTGAAGAGTGCCAACAGGTGACTGCCACCTTTTTGGCCAACATACCAGGGACTGAACCAGGAACCTCTCAAGCTAAAAGCTTGATGCTACAACTTGAATTCAAGTGTCAATATGCTCTAGCTGGGTATATAACAAACTCAGTCCTGTATCACTCGGACCCAGGGTGGGACCTGTAATGCGCGCGCGCGCGCACACACACACACAGTTTAATGCGGCTGTGGCACTATCACACCTTCATTAAAACCATTGCAACTTCTGAGTCTAGACAAGCTCTTAAATGAAAATTATAACAATTGTGCCTGCCTTTGGGCACACATCTCTCTTTCCAGTTGAAGATTCATCTGCTAGACATGAAGTAGATTTCAGGGCAAAAATTCTGATGTGTATATTTGCATCAGCATGTTCCAGTTTAATTCCATATGTCAAGTCATGACAGGATAACATGAAGATTTTTAACAGTGAGACAAACACTTAGGGCATGAGTGTCTTACACTGGTTTTACACCAGTGAAAATGGAATTACTTCTGGTTTACACTAGTGTTTCTGATTTAACACTGGTACACATAAGATACAATTGGGATCTCAGAGTTGTCAGACATTGTTACGTGGGTGGAAGTGCAGTGACATGTTCTAATTCTCTGGCACTGAAATTCCATTCCCTCCTCCACCTCCCACAGTGACAGCACTTAAAGAAATTATGTGAATTATTGTGGTAGTAGGGGTATGTAAAGAACAGACATGAGTACTGGGTGGAAAAATTCCATCGCCTTTGTTTAGTCTGACATGTTATTTTATATTACATAACTAATATAACAATCAGTAAAAAAAAAAATAATTGTCCCTTTCCTGTATTATGTATTGTGCTCCTTGTCTTTCTTCCAGAGAGGGCTTTTTCAAAGCCATCAGAAATAATACACAGTTTTAAGGCTCAGTCATGTTGAACAGTACATTTCTGGTCAGTAACTTGAAAGGATTACCTCTCCCCCCCTCCCCCCCCCCCGGGTCCAACCTTCCACTGCCTCCCAAACTTATGATGGCTCTTTATATTTTTCAGCACCATGAATAATGTTTCTCTCTCTACATCAATAGGATAGAGTAGAAAAAGGCAAGATTTTCACAAATAGGAGCCTAAAGTAAGAGGCGTGTCGCAGCCCTGGCTGAACTCCCACTTGGGACACTCAGCATGCAGCTGTGTTTAGACCTATGTACTGGATCTGTAGACTTTAAAGCTCTCCTGGGTCTGGGCAGTTCCTGGCCTCTCAATATACACAAGGCATTCAATTATACTGCAATTTCATACCAACCAGAATTTATAACACTTACCTACACTGGTTTTCCAAATTGTCACAGTTACTATGTCTGTATTAGATTCCTAAACAAATGGGCTGATTTTCAAATGTGCTGAGAAACCAGCAACTCCAGCTGATACCAATGGAAATGTTTGGGTAATCAACACTTCAAAAAAAATCAGCCCCCTTATTTAGGTTCCTAAATTGGGACATAGGTGCCTAACTTTCAGCTCCTAGAAATCCTGGCAAGATTTTCAAAGCTAAACTTACAGAGCCAAAATTTGGATTTACGTTTTGCCTAAATTCAGAAGTGTTTGAACCTGCGATTAGATCCAGGCCCATCTCTAAACATCTGAAAACATTTTTGGTATAGGAATTATCTTCCTTGTGTAGGGACATCTCTTAAATCAGGGGTAATCAAAAATGTTTTGGGGCACCATTACTTTCTGGCTTATGTGCTGTATGGACATGAGATTTCTTGATGTTCTAGAGAATATTTACATTCTTAGAATTCTGGATAGTTGCTATATAAATCTTGCACTTCTGTGGTTAAGGCTAAAGCCATAATCCAGTTGTGATTTTTTTTTTTTTTTTTTTTTTTAGCTTGGGTAATGGAGGTGACGTGAGCTTTTGGCTATGCTGAATCAGATGGAGTTCTGAGCAATAGCAAGAAGGCATCGTTGTGGCTTTGAATGAAGATTCTCCCTTCCCTTTCGGATGCATCTCCCACTGTTCCATAAAATAGGCCAAAAGAAGGTTATGCTTTCTGGATGCCATTAGAGTGGTACTATGACCTGTATGTATGTCCCTTTCTGTGTAAAGGAAGGGTGAAAAATCATCAATATTATGTTTTCATATATAGGAATTCCCACTGTAACCCTAAATCCCTGGATATACCCAATAGCCCAACTATGTCTATTTGAAATAAATCTGAACTCTGATAACTTAATCACTCAAAGAATGGGGTAGATATATTAGCACTATTGTTTCTTTAATTGAAAACATAAGGAGATTTTTCCCCCTCAAATTGAAAATGACATACTATGTATTAAGATTTTGAAATGTCTTTTGCTTCAAGGCACGATAATGTAGCATTGTGCTTGTGTAAAGAGATGGGTCTCCTAGTAACATTTCCTGTTTCTTCACTAAGAAGCCAAAATGATGTGGGAACACTTCTGTTGCTTCCTGAGTTACTCAAACAAATCCTTAGAATAATCCGGCTAATATACAATTTTGAAGTAAAGAATTGTCTGGGAACAAAAATCTCCCCAGTTGTGTCAGTGTTATCAGTATGGTACCAACAACTTTATGCCCAGATGGGCTAGTTTGGCTGTGCTAAGCTGCTTTCACCAACCTCTATACATCAGAACTGTAGTTGATTTTCTTACTTTTTCAAAGGGCGGTAGGGATTGAATTCTCAGTTGTGGACCAGTTGGAAACTTGCGTGCATGCGTTTATAGTGAAAGCACTCAAACTACCATGACGAGTATGGTATAACTCCCTGGAGAAAGATTTTACCTGCTCTTAGCATCCTGGTAGTTAAGTTTGTTGCTTAAACAATAAGCCTTTTAGGAACTAACAGCAATTGTTAGATTAAGGCAGAGGGCAGACAAGTTCTGTGCCATCTTTCACATAGAACAAGATTGCTGATACGCTGCACTCCTGATCTCGAGTACACGTGGCACACTATTCAGTTTTTGGCATTTCATGAGCAGAGACAGCCAATTGTTCCATATTTCATGATGATTGAGTTACGGGAACAACCATCTCTTAGTTGTGGTCATCTACAAACATAATTACTATTTTGTATTTTATTAACTATGTCTAATGTCTATTTTCTTCTTAATTAAACAATTCTCTTTATCTTGTAGCATATTTTAGCCACCTTGAGTTTCCTCACAGGAATTCTGAGATTTTTTTCATCTTTTCAGGTGAAGGAGTAAATACCTAGTGCAATCTGTGCTTTCTCTGGAGATATCAAACAGCTCATGAAAGCTATTTTATTTTTGTAGTAAAGATACAGGGTGTATTAAAATTACATTCATTACATGTTTGCAAATAATAAGTCTCTTCTAGAGATAAGCAAAGTTTAGTGTCTGAGATTTTGCACCTACTGTATCATGGTACTTTTTATTTTTTATTTATTTATTTATTTTTTTAAAACAAGACCACAGTCTATACAGCAGGATAACCAGCTTGGACAGTGAGAACAGGAATGTGGTTTTTCCTAATAAGGGGTCAAGCCCTGTTGAAGAAAAATTACTACACATTGAAGCATCTCATTGACCTCTACACCCAACTGCACTCTTCTTTTATACAGTTAATCTATTATGTTGATGGACAGGTATGGATTCAAGTGGAATATTTCTAAGTTGCCCGCCATCTCTTTTGTTTCTGGCAGTGAGAATGAATCATATCTCTGGGATAATGAACCATTTAATGACTTGTGTGTTGATTTATCAGATGGTGCTGGAGAGGCCAATGTAAAAAATATAAAGTCATAAGTCACACAATCGCTGTATACAGCTAGTTGAGGCTGCTTGGCTCCCTTACCAATGATTGCTGTGTTAATCAAGGTGTCATTAAAGCTGGCAGCCGGCGCAAGTGCTTATATACAACACTTTTCATTCTGATGTGGCATTGATTCTAAATAAGAATTCATTATTTTTCTCAGGTTTAAAGAGAGAGCAACCTAATAGGCAGGCTGCCGCTGTCTTTCATAATTAGGTTGTTATGGCTTGAACTTTAGCCTTACTTAGCTTCAAAGAAATAAGTTATTAACAGTGAGTGTGCAGATATACTCAATAATCAGTTTGGGTCACTGGCAACCAACCTGTAGCAGCTCTTCAGTGGTAGGACAGTAACATTATTTGATGCCCATATACTGATATGCTATATACATGTTTTAGCTAGAGCGACAAGATAGCAATGCCAGTATAAACAAAAAAGGATTGCAGGAGATGCTTTATGTCCAACTTTTTTTTTTTTTTTGTATTCTGTTTTAGAACAGGGCCCAAACTGATCTTTGGGATGGGAGCTGTCTAAGTCCCCCATTCTTATTAGCCAATGCAACATGATTTAATCCCATGAAGCAGAGCTGCAGGCAAAAATATATACAGGCAAGTGACCAGACAGAGCTGCTTTTTTAGGAGATCATAGAACATACCTTGGCAAAGTGGCAATAGCTGAGCA
The DNA here is from genome assembly GCF_009764565.3 of Dermochelys coriacea. Classification (NCBI taxonomy): domain Eukaryota; kingdom Metazoa; phylum Chordata; order Testudines; family Dermochelyidae; genus Dermochelys; species Dermochelys coriacea. The sequence goes on from NC_050079.1 coordinate 19,762,062, forward strand.
GTGTGAACACACCAGAAATCAGGGTGTTTTGGGTTCTAGTCCATTCTGGGAATGTCTGGAGACTCAGGCTGATGCAGTACATGCAGCCCTAGCTCTTCACTTTTCTCCCAATCCAGCCCCCAAGAGCTAAACCCTGTCTTTTACTTAAATTTATTGTACTTGGGGCTCCTTGATTCCCCATGTTTTCCTGTGCAGGGCATCTGGGGAATATTAGATTTTGGCAAGTGGCCAGCTTTCTTTGAATGGGTACTAGTGCTGTAGGACCAGAAGCCAGCTCTGGGACCTTCGTGTCTTTGAGGCTAATTCTGTTCTCGCTATCCTACATGTTTTAAAACTTTCTAAAATTTTTAGAGTTGGCAGTGGGTAAGTTTGTGTTGATATGCAAGTTTTTTATCTGAATAGCATGAATTGTCTGAAGGATAGACACAAAGCTATGAAAGCTATCACTTTGTCTCCTTTATTATCTGATTTTTGGGGTTTTTTTTATATGCATGTGGTAAAAGGCACAATTTTCAAAATCCTGCCTTTAAATAAGTGTTCCCAAAACTGCAAACTGATGATCACTCTTTGTATTCCCCAAAACTTGCAATCCATTTTTGTTTAGACATCTGCCTGATCAGGGTGCACAGAAACCACAGAGCCGTTTGTAGGCAAGCAAAAAGATAGGCACTCAAAACTACATTCCAGAAGGAAGATTGGATTTGGAAGCTGGATTGAGGTCACTTTGAAAATTTGATTCCCCATGGTTTCTTTTAGTTTGTAGCACTCTTTGCTGCCTTAATTCATTGTTACTGGGAGAGCTCATTTAAGACCTGGAAGAGACTGCGTGGGAGCCTGTTAACCATACACTCATCCACGGACGATGCTGTGTAAGACCCTTCCTTATTCCAGGGGAAAGCACAGATTGTTCTCGGGAGTAAGAGATTGGGTTCAGAAGTTACAACCAGTCTCTTGCATATCAGCAGGGAGTGCAATCGCAACAGCTCAGATTTTGCCTTTCTGTTTTAAATTCATATGTACTATGTTTTCTGTTATATAAGTGAGCAGGTTTTAGTCAAAGTAAGGATAGAGAGTCCCCCAGATGACCTAACCCTGAAATGTCAGAATTGTGTAGGGTTTTAGATGAGTCACTCCCTTTTTAAAAGTTTATGGGAACCTGTGGCCAAAACCTTTCACAACAATTTGAAAATCAGACGTGATTTAAGTTTTACCATGTGCCTAAAAATATGGTGGTTAATCTGATCTTCAAATCCACAAACAAATATACAGCTTTGTTTTATATTTGTCACTTCCTCCAGGATACATTTGCAGTAGGGGGGAGGGGAGAACCACCCCAAACTTGGTGGTAGGCTTTCTAAAGGCTGGCAAAGTTAGACTTGTCCTTTAAAGAGGAATGATGGGCTGTTGATTAGCATGCTAGTTGGGGACTCAAGGCAGTTTCAGTTCCTGTTCTACCACAGATTTGCTGTTTTGTCTTCAGGAAGGTCTCTCTGCCTCACTTCTCTATCTGTAAAATGCATTGCACTACTTTATAAGGGTGTGTTGTGAATAATGTTAAAAATGGAGTTGCTCAGATATTAGAGTAATGAGGGCCATGTAAGGAACTTAGATGGAGAGATTCCTACGTGGCCTTCCTGAGCAAGGCACGTGTAACATCCTGAAAATACACTCTTCTGACACATTCAAGTAGCTTCTACTGAAAAGAAATAATGTTCTTATTATGGCGTTAACATAAACACCAAATCTTGATTAGCATTTGCATTGAAAAGAGGTGATTTCTTATGATCAGACTTATGGTGTCTAATTTAAATATCAGTGATCCTTCAGCATAAATAGGGTAAATCACAAGTACACTTCTCACAAATCCCAAGATGAGTCCTTTTATGTGCATTCACAGTGACCTGCCTTTATTTTACTTTTCCTCTCACAGTGAACACATCAGCGCACACCCCTTCATTTTGATGATAGTTGAATAGACGGTTTAGAAATTAATGTTCAACTATTATGCTGTTGCAGGCTTTAAAGATTCAGTTCGTGCCAACTTACTTACCCCACGCATGGTGAATGATCTCTAATGTGCCTCGATTCACCAATTCCCTATCTGTAAAATGGGGATCACTGCGCTGCACTATTTTATAAGGGTGCTGTGAGTTGTCGACTGAGGCTAGGCTGGCAGTCTACTTGCTACTAGTCTGCTGTTTATGCTCTCCAGGCTGTTCATGGTGTCAGCACTGGTTCCTCAGCTGGAGCCTCTGACCTAGATCTGTTAAGTTCAGCCTAGTGTTTTCTTTCATTTTGTTACCAGTTAAGGGATTTCCCCTTTAGTTAGAGGCCTGTGGATTTTTATTATTATTACTATTATTTTATTAAAAGAGCTGAAGGATCTCTGCTCTGATCATTTCTGTGATGAGTAGAATACTAATTGACTAGTTAATCTGCAAACCTGGCTTCACTAAACCTCTCCGTGTAAAGCAGGAGGCAAGAATGGTCTTGTATCATTCAAACATTACTGTGTAATTATGGGAGTCAGCAGGTGTCTTGATTTAGAAAAAGGCATTCCAAGCTGCCATGGTGGTTATCAATGAACTAATGGCCTCATCGAAAGCCTGCTGAAGTGAGTTGAATGTGGGCTTTCAATCAGGCCACAAGTGTTCAAAAAAAGAGTGCCTGTGTGCTTTGTAGATTAGTAATGAATGCACTTCCATTGACCTGCATGTCTCCCCTCACACTGGGCATAAATTCAATATCTCAGTTGCAGCTACTCCATAGTCTAGTGCCTCCAACACCTAGAAAATAGAGTCAGCCAAAATGGTGGTATAAGTGCCAGGTTAAAAGTGGGTAAAGAAAGAATGTTGCTTCAACTCTGAAAGGCCGGGTACACATGCAGCAACCTAAACACAAATGGGTCAAATAGCCGAGGGGCTTTCTTTCTATTTGCTCCACTACTTAGCAAAAGAGAATTTATTTTCCAGTCATATGAGCAATTTCTCTGTTGGCTCTAATGACTCTTCCCATTGACTCTAATGGAAGTACACCGGGTGTAAATCAAATAAATTTGGCCCACTGAATTTTTTGGCAAGAATCTTCCCAGGATGTTGTGCGAACCCCTGCCTGTTCTTCTACCCTTGTATAAAGACTGTGTGTTATGCTATATTTACAACATATAGCAAAACAAAGGCCAACTAATTCAGTATCCTGCTTTCAGCAGTGACTAATAACTGATGGTTCAAAGGAAGCTGAGAGGACCCTGTAATGTCAGTTGTGCAACATGACAGATCTAGAGAATTATTTTTTGCTTCCTGGTCTAAGTGACCTTTCTACTAGATATGCTCTACTTCATCTAAAAGTTGTTGGGCTAGATGCAGAAATTACTGGGTGAAATCCATGGTCTGTGGTTACACAGGAGGTCAGATCATGAATTAAGCCTTAAAATGTACATATCTGCAGCCTAAGGTATAATTATCTATACCATTGGCTTATCTGACAGTGTCTAGTCTGTGTACAGTCATACACATTTTAAGTCTTACTTATATGCATGTTCGGCATTTAGTCATCTTTCTCATTCTTTCTTGCCCCAAGTCCCTATTCTTTACAGTATTTTTTTAAATGTTTTGTTTCTTGAACGCGAAAAACGGTTACTAGATTTCAGTAAAACAGTAGGAAGAACTACTTAAAACCTGACATTAAACAAAAGGAGTACAAAATTTTTTTTATATTTAAATACTGATTTATAAAGCTCTAAAGATCAGTATAAATGCACATTCAAGCTACAGCTGAACATAAAAATGCCACAATTAAGTGATAGAAGAAAATCAATAGACAGCAGATAGCAATTACTATGTATTTTCTTATTAGAAAAATGAATAATTAATGCATGCTCTAAAATGACAGCAAATACAATTTATAGACACGGAAGTAAACCTTTACACTGGAAAAGGGACATTGAGAGAAAATATGGGTGAAGAAAACACATGTTTTCTTACTTGTTTCGAGGCCTTGGTGCTAATTTCTCAGTAAGCAGCTGATTCATTAATATTTTTTTGATGGTCTTAGCTGGTTGCTGACCTATCTACTAAACAAGTCATATATATGATGATTTCCACCACAACAAGCAAAAATTATTAGGAAACTAATTCCTGGTGAAGAATATTTCTTTTTTATTCTGCTTGCAAATTGTCATTAGGCACACTTGTGATCTGCATATGCAAATTATTTTAATTTAGTCTCTCCAGCACAAATTTTCAAGTCAATTATAAAAATATGTAAATCTTTTTTTTTTTTTTGGAGGGAGGCAAGATAATACATTTTATTTATTTATTATTTTTTGGTTTTAGTGTAATAAAGAGACAGTGATACCTGTGAAGTTAATGAATGAACAAGGGTCTCATATCAATCACATCATATCAAAGCAGCAAAATAAGCCCCTTACATCATAGTGATACTCTCATGAATCTCCTGAGGCATGGAGACTATGCAGAGAACAGAAGCTTGGCAGGTTTGCTTTACTGCCATTCATGTGAATGTTTTCTTCAGTTTTCATTATATGAGTTTTTTGCTTTGAATTTTTGATCAGAGCAAAACTGATTCTAAAGCAATGAGCTGTGTGTGTGAGAGGAACGTGTGAATATTTTACCTGCTGTCTCTTGGACAATTATGAAAATGAGATTGTGCAGTTCCTTATATAGTGCTGTCATATTGCAGGCAAAATAAAGGAAGGAAGTGAGTAGACAACGTGTGTGCAGTTTATGTGGTAGTTTTACCATCTCCCTTGGAAAACAGACAGCATGTGATCACGAATGATTACACATTTCCCAGGACATTTCCAAAATACATGTTTTCTGGCCACCAAATAGTAGACAAAAGCCTTCAGTCCAGCTATATGGAAATGTCATAATGGTGAAACGCTAGTCTTCATATTTCCTTAGAATTCTAAGACTACTTCATGGCAGGGACTGTCTTTTGTTCCATGTTTCTACAGCACCTAGTACTATAGGGTCCTGGTCTATGATTCATACTCCAAGATATTACCATAATACAAATTAATAATGAGAAGAACACAAGAACTGCCCATCTGGCCCAGTATCCTGTCTCTGACGGTGGCCAATACCAGAGCTTCCGAGGAGTGTAGAGAATAGGGCAATTGTGGCATGATCCACCACTGTCTTTCCCTCCCAGCTTCTGGCAGTCAGAGGATTCTGGTTCCTGAGCACAGGACTGTATCCCCAACCATCTTGTCTAATAGCCATGGATGGACCTATCCTCCATGAACGTATCTAGTTCCTTTTTGAACCCCGTTACACTTTGGGCCATCACAACATCTCCTGGCAATTCTTCTTGGTTCTTATGTATACATAAACCTTGCTCAGCAATCCTTATGTTGCTGCATGGTAATATCAAATACAGTAAAAATATTCCAATAATCCCTAAATTGTTTATTTTCCATGATTTGATTCTGAAACAAGAACTAGATGGTCCTGAGTACTGGAAAATGGGACATTTTATCATTCATTTGGTAGATATGCTTTTTAAGAGCCTGATCCACCAAGGTACTTAAGCATTTGCCTGACCTCAGTGGGGCTGTTCACATGCTTAAAATTAGACTTAGGGCAATGATCTAGTGTGAGTCAATAATGTCTGAAATTTATTCTCTGGTGGCTGCTTAGTGTCTTATGTGGAATGTATTGGTGGGTTGTCTAGTTCCTAGGGAATATGTAAGTGTTCATATCCCCAAACTACAGCTGTAGTTGGATTAATAGGTGTCCTTGATTGGATTTAAAAGGGATTGAATGACCATGCAAATCAAGGCCAATCCTGCAAAGAGTGGTATGCCTGCTTAACTTTATGAACTGTGAGTTAGTTGTATATGTCCTGGGAGTGGGATTTCTGCATGGTTTTGAGGCTGGGGATTCAATGGGAGAGAGGTTACCCTGGCTGAGGTTCCACTCCCCTCTTCTGCCCATGAAGCTGCTCCAACTTCTTTTGTATATGGTCTGGCTGTCTCGAATCCCTGTACGTCTGTCTATGCCCTGGAGTCGGTCAGTCTTTCTCTCTCACTTTATCCTGGAGGTACTAAATGTGAAGGGGTAGAATCTGATCCTCAGCTCCTGGCTGTAGACTGGAGGCCACATTAACAGCACTTCTTGGTGGCAAGTTTCAGAGTAGCAGCTGTGTTAGTCTGTATTCGCAAAAAGAAAAGGAGTACTTGTGGCACCTTAGAGACTAACAAATTTATTAGAGCATAAGCTTTCGTGAGCTACAGCTCACTTCATCGGATGCATCTAATAAATTTGTTAGTCTCTAAGGTGCCACAAGTACTCCTTTTCTTCTTGGTGGCAATAATCTGGAGAAAGTAGGGTATGTCTGACCTGTTGGGAACCCCATGTTGATAGATCTGCGGCTCCTTTCAGTAGTGGAATTTTAACAAAGGGCTGAGCTGCCTTCAGTACATCGGAGTGATACAGGATTGACCATAAACCAAAGGGAATTCAGCATTGATGCAAAGACTCAAGTATGTTTGCTTCAGACAAAACTTTGTGTCTGCTTTTCAGATAAAAGGGAGTTTAATTTATCATCGTCAATAATGTTTTGCATGGCATGAGTTCATTATAACAGATAGTAGAGCAATTTCTAACATGTGGCAAGTATAGCAGTCCCCTTCCCCGTATAGTTATGACTCACAGAAGAAGCAATATTTATGAAAAAGACCCCCTTTATTTCCTGATCTGTCCATAAGTCTTTCTCCATTTAAGAAGAGCATTACAATGGGATATCCAAAGAAATTAAGAAAAAAAATTATCAGTTTTCTTTAACAAAATAAAATCTAGGAATTTTAAAGTTTTTCTGTTCAGTACAACTGAGCAATAGGGAAACCTGACTTTGTTGGGATTATCAAAAACAATAATTGTGGTTTTTCTTGCTCATCTGCTTGAAAGCTCTTTTTTTTTTTTGGTCATAAAAATGAATTAAGTCAGTGACTCCTGGTCCTTCTACCTGCATCGACTTTTATTTCATTCACTGCAGTTGAATTCAGAGGTGTAAAAAAAAACAAACAAACAAACAAAACAAAAAAAACAGGAAATAAAATCCCTGTTTTGTCTGTGCTGTAGTTGGTGGTTTGATTTTGTGATTTAAATAACAGTCTTCGCTGTCCAAACATTTCCCTGTATTAAGAAAATGAATAAATAACCCAATGAGTCATTTTTTTGGCCTCTTCTAAGGGCTTGTTTCACTGGTTGGAAAAAAACCTATCCCCAGTTGGGTACAGTAGTACAAGCTGCCCACAAATTCTGCTCAGCTGGAGAATCCAGGGATGGCTGGTGCAGCACAGAAAGTCAGAAGGGCCCACTAGGAGACATTGCTTACAAGGTGGTTTTTATCATTTGTATTGTAGTAGCACCTCAAGCCTCTGTCTTGGACCAGGGCCTATTGCCTAAGCAGAGTTAGCTGGAGGATCTTCTGTGGAACTCAGGCTGTTACTTAAAGACAGTTTAAAGTTAAGATTAACATGTAACAATGATAGATTTCAACCAAAATCTCCTGAGCTAGATAACTACAATTGGCTAGTGCAGTGGTTTTCAAAGTGTAGGTCACGACCCTGTTTTAATGGGGTTTCCGTTAGACTTGCTGGGGCAGAAGCTAAAAGTCTGAGCCCCACCACCCAGGGTTGAGGCCAAAGCCTGAGAGCTTCAGCCCTGGGCGGTGAGGCTCAGATTACAGCTCCAAGCTGTACTCAAGCTTTGGCTTCACCCATTCCCACCCAGGGGGCGGGGCTTGGTCTTTGTCTTTGGCCCCCCTGCCTGGGGTGGAGGGGCTTGGGCTTTGGTCCCCCTTCCCAGGGTCATGTAGTCATTTTTGATATCGGAACAGGGTTGCGGTACAATGAAGTTTGAGAAACCGCGGTTTCCCACAGTAAGAAATAAACAGTCAATTTGGCATGATTGAACAACTGATTTACCATGACTGGATCAGGAATAAGTTAACATATCTAGGGTGATGTGCCCTGACAAAGCTATGTGTAGAAGATTACACAACTCCTTTTGTTGTTTGTTCTTTATCTGCTTTTCCTTTAAACTTTCAGAGGAAAACAAACTAGGAGTATAAGCTAGAATGACTTTCACATTGTTGATAAATTTATATCATTGCCAACTACTGACTAATATTTGTTTGTAGAAAGAAGTCCACATAGGTTTATCTTGTAATCATCATTTCTTTAACTTCCACTGTCAATACTTTTTTTAATTTTGTTCTCTTGTAGTTCCTAAATTCATGCCATTTGCCAGAGCAGATGACATTTTTCTAGCTGCTAGCTGACATGAGATGCATCCGATGAAGTGAGCTGTAGCTCACGAAAGCTTATGCTCTAATAAATTTTAGTCTCTAAGGTGCCACAAGTACTCCTTTTCTTTTTGCGAATACAGACTAACACGGCTGCTACTCTGAAAGCTGACATGAGGTAATCTTTAATGACAATGCCCTAATCAGCAGTGGAATCTTACAGATACTGTGGGCCTGACTCACCTCTCTCTTCACTTGTCGTCGTCGTCGTCGTCGTCGTCGTCGTCGTCGTCGTCGTCGTCGTCGTCGTCGTCGTCGTCATCAGTGATAGACTATCAACAATATTATCTCAGTTCTCATGTATGGCTACTCATATGACTCCAAAGTTCAGACCCTGATGCACAGAGTCGGCCACACTGAGGGCATGGGAAGTCTGTATTTATGATGTTTTGATGCAGCTCCGTGGCACCTTTCATGTACAGCCTGGAGATGAATTTGTTGATCTTGCTCAAACCTGTTATATGCTGATCTTGTCAGAGACCACCAGTGAGCCATTTGGTCAAGTTCTTTGGGATTGATGCCAGCCCACTGGAGACTGCTCTTCAGATTATCTTTGAAGTGCTTATATGGATGACCCTTCTTTCTTTTGCCCTGACTTCTTTTGCTCTTTTTAGTTCCCCATACAAAATCTGTTTTGGGACTGGCGGTCTTCCATTTTGATATGTCCAGTCCAACTAAGTTGTGCTCTCAATACTGGTTGTATTTGCTCTTTCAAGGACCTTAATATTGGTCACTCTGTCCTACCAGTGAATGCTCATTATTGAGCAGAGGGGGCGCATGTGAAATTGTTCAAGCTGTTTAATGTGATGTCTAGAGAGTCCATGTCTCAGATCTATACAGGAAAGACGTTAGAACCACTACACTATAGAGCTTCAATTTGTTGGAGAGATGAATGTTGTGTTGGTTAAGACTTTTGTTTGGAGTTGGCAAAGGGTCTGGCCAACTTCACTAATTCCGGAGGAAATTTCCTTATCAAGGGAACCATCACTTGAGATGGTGCTGTCCCCAAATACTTGAACTCATCCACATTTTTTAACTGTGTTCCTTGGATGAAGATGGCTGGCACTAGGGCATTGAAATGAAGTGCTGGTTGGAACAAGACCTCTGTCTTCCTGAGACTGATGGTGAGGTCAACTCTCTGGGATGCTTCAGAAAATCCTATCAATGATGACCTGAAGGTGGTCATGTCTCTGGGCCATCAAGGCGCAGTCATCTGCAAAAAGTGCCCTGACAAGAAGTCTCTCCAGCATCTTGGTCTTCAAAGATCAAAGAGGGAGCCACTGAGTTGGTAGCGGATGTATGTCCCCATACCAAAGTCTCTTGTGGCATGGCTGAGGACACAGGCCAAGAGCAAGTTGAAAAGCACTGGAGCAAGTATACAACCTTGCTTCACTCCATTTTAAGATTTCAAACGCATCTCAAAAGTCACCACTGGCAAGCACTTGCACTGTATTATGGTCATGGAACAAACAGATTTGTATGAACTTTCTTGGGCAGCCCACTTGATGCAGAACAGCCCATAGACACTCTCTGCTGACCGTATCAAAAGCTTTGGTCAAATCAATGAAAACTGCATACAGGTCCATGTTTTGCTCTAAAGATCTTTCCTGGACCTGCCTTATGACAAAGATCATGTCCATAGTACTATGACCTGGTCTGAAATCAGTGTGCTTCTGGAAGATTCTCCTCAGATATGTTTGCAATGAGTCTGTTCAGTAGAATGTGAGGTAGTATTTTCCCTGCTGTACAGAGGAGAGCAATGCCTCCGTAGCTTCCGCAGTCAGTTTTTTGTTGCCTTTGTTTTTGAATAGTGATACAATAATTGCATATTATAAGAAATGCCACAAGACTTCATTCTCACAAATGCTACTCAAGATGACATGAAACACCTCTATGGCCTTGGGACCCTCTACATAATTCAGTAATCTTAATCCTGCTGGAATACCGTCCTTTCTGGAGGCTTTGAGTTGTTTGATGGCTTTCATAACTTCCTCAAATGATGGAGGGAGGTTGAGATCCTCTCATGAGTTTCTCAGGTAAATGGTTAAGGACATACTGATTGACTGACTGTGAATGGTCTGTTGAGTAGACTATTGAAGCGTTTAACCCATCTCTGTATGATTCCCTCTCTTTCTTCAGGGTTGTGCTAACTGCTGACTTAAAGGGGGCTGTGCCAGATTTAGATGATTGTAGACAGCTTTGTGAGAATCAAAGAACATCTTTGCGTTGTTTGTATCTGCATAATGCTGAACTTCTGCAGCTTTCCTTTCCCACCGCTCATCTTGCATTCTCCTCAGTTCAGACGGGACCTTACTCTGAAGGTACTTAAACCTACCTTTCTTTGAGATGGAAGTGAGTTCATTCTGCCATTCAGAAAATGCTTTATGCTTGTCACTTAAGAGTTTGGAAATGTCCCCTTGTTCTCATCAAATCAATCCTGGTGTTCCCTTTTCTTTGGGCCTAGCACTCATTTAGCTACGTCAATAATCACGTTTGAACTGGTGTCCTTTTTCTGTTGCATTGCCAGTGACTGGTGGAAATGAAAAAAGCTTGTCATCAAGTGACTTCTGAAACAACACCTGATAGTTGGCACGCTTGAGCTTTGCTACGTTGAAGTCTGTTCTGTTAAGTTTGGGATGCTTGCGCTGTGAAGGGACTATATGCAGGTTAAGCACTGCTCTTACCAATCTGTGGTCTGTCCAGCATTCTGCACCACTCACGGCTCTGGTCATTCTGACATTGGAGAGGATTTAGTGGGTGTTGGCCCTGCTTTGAGCAGGGGATTGGACTAGATGACCTCCTGAGGTCTCTTCTAACCCTAATATTCTATAATTCTATGTCTCATTGACTAGGCTGACAAAGGAGGTGCTGTCGTCATCATGAATAGGTCGGAGTATGAACAAGAGGCTACTAGGCAGCTCTCCAATACCACTTTCTACAAGCCATTACCCTCTGATCCCACTGAGAGTTACCAAAAGAAACTACAGCATTTGCTCAAGAAACTCCCTGAAAAAGCACAAGAACAAATCCCCACAGACACACCCTTAGAACCCCGACCTGGGGTATTCTATCTGCTACCCAAGATCCATAAACCTGGAAATCCTGGACGCCCCATCATCTCAGGCATTGGCACCCTGACAGCAGGATTGTCTGGCTATGTAGACTCCCTCCTCAGGCCCTTCGTTACCAGCACTCCCAGCTATCTTCGAGACACCACTGACTTCCTGAGGAAACTACAGTCCATTGGTGATCTTCCTAAAAACACCATCCTAGCCACTATGGATGTAGAAGCCCTCTACACCAACATTCCACACAAAGATGGACTACAAGCCGTCAGGAACAGTATCCCCGATACTGTCACGGCTAATCTGGTGGCAGAACTTTGTGACTTTGTCCTGACCCATAACTATTTCACATTTGGTGACAATGTATACCTTCAAATCAGCGGCACTGCGATGGGTACCCGCATGGCCCCACAGTATGCCAACATTTTTATGGCTGACTTAGAACAACGCTTCCTCAGCTCTCGTCCCCTAATGCCCCTACTCTACTTGCGCTACATTGATGACATCTTCATCATCTGGACCCATGGAAAAGAAGCTCTTGAGGAATTCCACCATGATTTCAACAATTTCCATCCCACCATCAACCTCAGCCTGGACCAGTCCACACAAGAGATCCACTTCCTGGACACTACGGTGCTCATAAGCGATGGTCACATAAACACCACCCTATATCGGAAACCTACTGACCGCTATTCCTACCTACATGCCTCTAGCTTTCATCCAGATCATACCACTCGATCCATTGTCTACAGCCAAGCGCTACGATATAACCGCATTTGCTCCAACCCCTCAGACAGAGACAAACACCTACAAGATCTCTATCATGCATTCCTACAATACCCACCTGCTGAAGTGAAGAAACAGATTGACAGAGCCAGAAGAGTACCCAGAAGTCACCTACTACAGGACAGGCCCAACAAAGAAAACAACAGAACGCCACTAGCCATCACCTTCAGCCCCCAACTAAAACCTCTCCAACGCATCATCAAGGATCTACAACCTATCCTGAAGGACAACCCATCACTCTCACAGATCTTGGGAGACAGGCCAGTCCTTGCTTACAGACAGCCCCCCAATCTGAAGCAAATACTCACCAGCAACCACACACCACACAACAGAACCACTAACCCAGGAACCTATCCTTGCAACAAAGCCCGTTGCCAACTCTGTCCACATATCTATTCAGGGGATACCATCATAGGGCCTAATCACATCAGCCACACCATCAGAGGCTCGTTCACCTGCGCATCTACCAATGTGATATATGCCATCATGTGCCAGCAATGCCCCTCTGCCATGTACATTGGCCAAACTGGACAGTCTCTACGTAAAAGAATGAGTGGACACAAATCAGACGTCAAGAATTATAACATTCAAAAACCAGTTTGAGAACACTTCAATCTCTCTGGTCACTCGATCACAGACCTAAGAGTGGCTATCCTTCAACAAAAAAGCTTCAAAAACAGACTCCAACGAGAGACTGCTGAATTGGAATTAATTTGCAAACTGGATACAATTAACTTAGGCTTGAATAGAGACTGGGAATGGATGAGTCATTACACAAAGTAAAACTATTTCCCCATGGTATTTCTCCCCCCCACCCCACCCCCCACTGTTCCTCTGATATTCTTGTTAACTGCTGGAATTAGCCTACCTTGCTTGTCACCATGAAAGGTTTTCCTCCTTCCCCACCCGCTGCTGGTGATGGCTTATCTTAAATGATCACTCTCCTTACAGTGTGTATGATAAACCCATTGTTTCATGTTTCTGTGTGTGTGTATATAAATCTCTCCTCTGTTTTTTCCACCAAATGCATCCGATGAAGTGAGCTGTAGCTCACGAAAGCTTATGCTCAAATAAATTTGTTAGTCTCTAAGGTGCCACAAGTACTCCTTTTCTTTTTGCGAATACAGACTAACACGGCTGCTACTCTGAAACCTGTCATTGACTAGGTTATCACCGGCTGATAAGATGCCATTGTTTGGACCATGGGTGTATCTGTCATTTTATATTTATCATTTTTGCGTAAAGATGACGTTAATGATGAACAGACTGTTCTGCACATTTACCCAAGAGGAGGAGTCTATTGCTGTTCATCTTTCCCACTCCATGTCATCCTGTCACACCTCTCCAGTCACTGCTGTTTCTACCAACTCTAGTGTTAAAGTCTCTCAGCAGGATGAGCTTGTCATATGCAGGGGTTGATCTGATGATGGAGTCCAGGTCAGAGTAGAACTGCTCCTTGCTTTCCTCTGTGCTGGTCAGTGTAGGTGCATAGGCACTGATGAGAGTGACATGCCGTAGAAGATTCAGGGGAAATTGAAGTTTCATGAGCTGTTCATCAGGCCAATGGGGAGGTCAGGAAGTTGTTTCAGGAGAGATGATGATGTTGCAAATCCAACTCTGTGGATCCTGTCTTCATCCTCTGCTTTTCCTTTCCAAAAGGAAGTGTAATTGCCTCCTAGCTTACTGATGGTACCTTCTCTGGCCAATCTAGTCTCGCTCAGCGCTGCAATATCAATATTGTAGCAGGCAAGTTCTCTGGAGGACGAGAGCCGTTCTTCTCTCGGGTCTTCATGCATCACCTCCATCCATAAGGATGCAGACATTCCCTGCTCCTAGAATGAGTCTTTTTTTTTTTTTTTTTTACTTTGTTTTTCAGCTGCTGTAGGATGATCTGCCAGTTGTGGTAGTCTAGTCAGATGTTATGGGGCAAGCAATGTTTAGGGCACCTTTTCTAGTCCTTTCCCATAACAAGGGTGAGCAGTGCTATCCTAAAAAGGGCTGCTCAGTCACTTAGGATGCTGCCAAACTTCTCACTGCCCCGGAGACGGAGCTGAACAGCTGCTAGTCCCAAGGCCACCTACATGCAGGATTGTTGCTACGACTGCCAGTGGTCATCTCCACTAGTCACTTTGCCACACCACCACGGACATATGACTTGGATTAATGATAGAATGTTGATGATGATGAGATTGGATAAAATTATGCTAATGGGAGGAGAGTTGCAAGAGAACCCGTGTGGGAAATTTTGGAGTGAGAAAGCTGCTGCACGGGGTAGTCCCACTCTCTCTGCTGCGGAAGCCAGATTCCAGCGGCACAAAGAATCATTATGGCTGGAGATGTCCTGAGCTGCAGTGGGTGACCAGGACATCGTCAGTGCCTTGTCATGCTCTCCATGACCCACAGCACGTTGCTGAACCACCTTCATGGCTGTTGAATCACAAATTGATTTCCTCCTCCCAGTTCACCAGAAGAGTCTTTGCATGCTAGAGAAAGGCAGTTTCCCTATCTTGCTGAGGGTAAAAGACCCATCGGCTACCCTGATGCACCTCTCTCTTAAGTAGGACTAAAGAATTACACTCCTGTAGGTGAGAGAATAATCAGGCTTAAAGTCTGACTTTAAAAAGGGGATGGGGAAGGGACAGACTACACTAACCTCTGGAAAGAGAATTAATTTTAAATAAGCAGTTTGTTATTGTCATCTCCGAATTGTGGGAGTCTCAAGTGTTTGGCAGTTGAAATAATATTTTGGGTTAAACTGAAACTAAAGGGATAGATAATGCCCCAGAATGATGATCATCATTATGCTGAAGGAGAATATAAACTACTGTTCTTTATCTTCCCTAAATATCCAAATTTAGACTTGCAAAATGAATAAGTGACAATGCATGAAATTATGTTTATTTACTTGCACATGATATGCAAATAAGAACACAAGTTTTGTTCAGAAGGTCACTGCAAAAATTGTTAACATTTCATTCCCTTAAGGGGAGCATATTTTCCCCTTTCCACAAAATGCTGCCTTTTTCCAACTGATCTTAATCCAAAAATCAGAACTATTGAAACACAAACAGATTCACATCTCTAGTGCCCATACAAACCACATATGCGCGTGCATTCTCTCTTCCTCTGGTATCTTGGTCATAGTAAATAAAATACAAAGAAAATAATCCATCATCTATGGCTAGTGATTACTGTTCAGTGTCTTTTGGTGAAATTACACTGCACTAGATTTTATGTCTGAGGTCAGATTAAAGGTATTAATAATGAACACTGCTTGACTGCAGAGGATTTGTAGCAAGCAGCTTTGAAATCCCGTGGTATTAAGAGTACTGCCTATGACAAGATAGAGATGTGTTGTGATTCTTAACATATCGCTCAAAGATAAAAATTGTTGGAATTCTACTGAAGCAGGCACATACACGCTTGCAGCATCCAATCAATGTAAGAAGTAATACATAAATATACCTTCTGCTTGAAAGGTTTGCTATATTACAAACAGTAAAGGTTGTCAGACCCAGTAAATTATGAGGTTTTAGCAACAGAATAGCTCATTTTAATCTTAATTGTAGGATTGCAAAGCTTTGTAAGAACCGAGTATTAGTGTGTTTTTGAAAAGTACTTGATGATCTAACAGCTCATATTTGGGCTGTGCTGGCATTAACATTGTACAATTCCAAATATTCTTAATCATTTGATCCATACCACTCTAATTTGCTAAGCTACAAACATGATAAATATCTTACTAGGATGCCTCTATCACAAAATCAGATTTGTTTATTTGGAACAATAAAATGCATCTGATTTAATCAGTTGCAGTCTGAGAATTAAGATTATAGAAAGTGACTTGTGTGAACTAAAAGATTTCAGGAAACTTACCAATTAGCAGTTTGAAATTAATGTGATTGTAAAATTTTAAGCTGATTCGCTTATAAACATTATCAGAAGTAATGAAAATAATTGTCTAAGCTTTTTAATGCAAGGTGATCTTTACTTAAAAACAGAGAGAGTCTAAAACTGGAACCTTAAATCTAAATCTAAATCTCTTGACATTTTTTTGGGGGGGGAAGGACCTTTGAGATTCAAATCTTGGATCCAAACCCCAACTTCTACTGTCTCATTCTGAACTGAATTCTAAACTAGAAAGACCTTAGAAGCAGGTGGCATCCTGTCCTACTCCAAAGAAAATCTGAGCACATAGTAGAGGGTCAGACTTACCCCTTTCCTTGGATTTGGCTCTTTATCAACTGAGAAACTAATATCAGTATAACTGATTCTTTCCCAGGCTTGGTGGCTTTTAGGGTACCTTCGGTACCACATCTCTATATTGGATCCCTCAGCCCCCAGGGCTACTCCTATCTCCTGTTATGGAGGGTATAAGTTGAGAGCCATGCCCACAATGAGCCAGCATGAATCAAATAGCGTCTCCCAGCAGGAGTCAAGTATCTGCTAACAGGGTGGCTAACCCTGTCACGCTGCTACAGAGCTATTTTCCAGTTCCAGTTTGGGTATAGTCAGTCTCCTAAAAAGTCTTTCTGAATGTTCTTCTCAACTCAACTCAGGCTGATAGAAATCTTTTCAGTTTCACTTGACTGCATGACAACTATTTGAGATTTCCGTGCTGTCAACTCCAAATCTCCGCCTACAGCTCATCTGGCTCTGAACGCCATGTTGGTGGCTCATCAGTAGGCATTTTAAATGGACCCTTTTGTGTGTGATACCTCTTAAGCATAATGTGAATTCACTACATTCTGTCCTGGGTTTAGATGGTTTTTAAAATATGTTTGGAGCTATAATAGGCATACGGTAGGATGTACGCCATTCATTTAAAAACAGATGGAATGCTAACAGCATTCAGTACGTGTGATGTGTGTGGGGGATGTTTTCTGTGGTTATGCATTGGTGTGGGTTATCTATCCATGATATGAAAATTGATTGGCTGTAAAGCTGACAATGCTTGCTATCTGAGAGCTGATAAAACATTTTTTTTTTAATGGAAAACTGGGATTTTGGCTCAACAAAGTCTTTTCATGCAAAAATTTTGACTATTTTTGGGGGGTAAAAAAACCCCAAACTCCTGAAAAGTGAAATATTTCTGTGGTTATGCTGTCACCATGGCAATGGGAGCTGTAACTCAATTGCGTTATGCCCCATTCACCTCTACTACATCTCCCAGGATGCACCACAGCCAGGGTCTCCCCTAATGCACTGCCTTCCCTCCAAGAAGGGAGACTATAATGCAGCATGGGACATGTATTTCATTCAGGTAGCTTGGTCAAT
This sequence comes from Dermochelys coriacea, assembly GCF_009764565.3. NCBI lineage: Eukaryota > Metazoa > Chordata > Testudines > Dermochelyidae > Dermochelys > Dermochelys coriacea. The sequence goes on from NC_050079.1 coordinate 19,779,524, forward strand.
GCAGAAGAGGTGGGAGCATGAGGAACCCAAAGTACAAGTCCCATGAGACACTATGGCAATGCTTCTGAATCAAAATATTTCTGTATTCAAATGTTCATCAAAAAGTCAAAATTTTCCTTGGGAGGGGAGCAGAGAATCATTTGCTGACAGCTGCACTTGCTACAGTGACTGAGTGAATTTATCAGGTCAGTGTATGTGACATTCCCCAGGGTATACTCTAGACTGGTGAACAGTTGTCCCCTCAATTCTCCAACCTAGGATGCCTTTTACACTGCTTCACTGTCAGAGCAACCACTCTTGGTCAGCTTACACACAACCTCCAGCATGTAAATTACTCCCAGCTATACTGCATGAGATATATGATATACTTTGGCCAGCCACTCTCGAATTGCTCTGCAGAGCAACACCAACAAATTGCCAGGCCTAGACTTTCCCCCTGAAATGTGCATCTTGTACTACCCAGCGTTCTCTTGGGCAACACCAGCTCATATAAAGTCCGTCATTTTATTAATACAAAATTAGATGCACAAATCCTGTTATCCCAAATGAAGTGTCCCAGACGTTTAAATCCAAGCACACTGGCTTAGATAAAACAATAAAACAAATTTATTAACTACAAAAAGATAGATTGTAAGTGATTAGAAGTAATGAGGCATAGAAGTCAGAATTGATTACAAAGAAATAAAAGGTAAAATGCAACTAATACTTAGTGTAACAAGCTAAGTGAATTCAAAGCAAGTGTCTCTCACCACATGTTTTCAGGAAGGATTCCTCCATCAGTCCTAAGCTGTTTTGTTCTCAGGTGTCATGGCTGCTGTGGGTAGAGGGAAAGGGAGGAATAACTTGGGTCATCTGTTCCCTGTTCTTTATATGTTTTCCTCTTCTTTGAGAATCATCTGTAGCTGGGGTTCAGGTGACAGAAAGTCCGTAGGGTTGGGAACCTCCAGCTGTTTGTTTGCCAAGATATACATTTGTTTCTCTCACCCTTTTTCCTGCCAAAGAATGCCACTTAACTAGGTGATGATCCAAGATTTCGTTGACACCAGGCTGAGGCATCAGTTTGCCTTTTGTCTCTGAGGAACTGGTTTGTGGCTGCTTTTCTACACTTGGAACATATCTCAGCAATGCCATACAGTAGCATTTTATAACTTTACATACAATGTTGCCACACGTATTTTAGCAGGATAATAAATTGATCAGCAATTTGAGCTTTCAAATGATATCCTCACAAGGCATACTTTGCACAAAATTTATCATAGCCTTGAAAAAGAGGGACATAGAGATACAGACTGTCACAATATAATACAAGGACCAAGTCTAAGTATAAAGACAAATTATTGCAAAAGGTTAGGACTATAAAAAGAGTAAAAATATAATGAAGCACATCCAAGGGCTCTATTTAGACCCTCTATGGATAGAATCATAGAATTGTAGGACTGGAAGGGATCTCGAATGGTTTTCTAGTCCATTCCCTTGCACTTAAGGCAGAGCTAAGTATTATCGAGGCCATCCCTGACAGGTGTTTGGAGATTTTTAAGAGCAAGTTAGACAATGATGGAGATTCCACAACCTCTTGAGGCAACTTAAGAGGCAACTCCAGTGCTTAACTACCCTGATAGGAAGTTTTTTGCTAATGTGCAACCTAAACCTTGCTGCAATTTAAGCCCATTGCTTCTTGTCCTATCCTCAGATGCTAAAGAAAACAAATTTTCTCTTCCTTGTAACAATCTTTTATGTACTTGAAAACTGTTATGTCCCCTCTGTCATCCCTTTTTCACACTAAACAAACCCAATTTTTTCAGTCTTCCCTTATAGGTCGTTTTCTATACCTTAAATCATTTCTGTTGCTCTTCTCTGGACTTACTCCAATTTGTCCCCCTCTTTCCTGAAATGTGGCGCCTGGAACTAGACAGAATACTCTAGCTCAGTGGTTCTCAAACTAGGGCCGCCGCTTCCTGCAACACCCATTGGCCTGGAGCGGCAAACTGCGGCCAGTGGGAGCCACAATTGGCCAAACCTGTGGCAGTAAACCGGCCCGGCCCACCGGGGGTTTCCCTGAACAAGCGGTGGCCCTAGTTTGAGAACCACTGCTCTAGCTGAGGCCTAATCAGGGTGGAGTAGAGTGGAAGAATTACTTCTCGTGTATTGCTTAAATGCTCCTGCTAATACATCCCAGAATGATGTGGTATTTGGTGTGTGGTTTTTGTGTGTATGGTGTGTGTGTGTGTGTGTGGTGTGTGTGTGTGTGTGGTTTTTTTTTTTTTTTGTGCAACAGTGTTATACTGTTGACTCGTATTTAGCTTGTGATCCACTATGACCCCCAGATCCCTTTCCCTTTCCAGTACTCCTTCCTAGTCAGTCATTTCCCATTTTGTATGTGTGCAGCTGATTGTTCCTTCCTAAGTGGAATACTTTGCATTTGTCCTTATTGAATTTCATTCTATTTACTTCAGACCATTTCTCCAGTTTGGCCAGATCATTTTGAATTTTAATCCTATCCTCCAATGCACTTGCAGACTCTCCTAGCTTGGTATTGTCCACACGCTTTTAAAGTGTACTTTCTATGCCACTACCTAAATAACTGATGAGGATATTGCCAGAACTGATCCATGTGGGACCCCACTTGATATGCCCTTCCAGCATGACTGTGTACTTCTGATAACTATTCTCCAATGTTCTTTTGGTTGGTGTGCCTTGCTTTCCCACCAATGGACCTCACCTGCTGCATGCACACTGTACAGTCATAGGTGGGGCCATGGCCTTGTTTCATCCTGTCTCCTCACTCCCCCTTTTAAAGTGATGCATGCCACGGGGTGTATGGGGGAAGCAGTCCTTGTGCCCCTTAAGTTCAGAAACTTTGATTGCTCCTGATCTTGGCTTGACATGCACAAAGCTGGGAGGGAGATGGGCTCCTCTTCAGTCTTGGGTCAGGTACAACCTTGCCCATTCTCTCCTAAAGAGTTATTAAAAAGTTAGAAAAAGATGTTTTGACCTGAAGAAAAATTCACATGTAATATTTCACTTTGTTCCCATGTTGTAGTGAAATAATTAATAAAACAATTTCTTTTAGCTGAAGGCACTTGTAATATATTACTTCAATTAACCTCATTAGCTTAAACTATGAGGTAGATTTGGTTGTAGACCCTTTGGATATTTTGTGCAGTCTTGGAGAAACAAAAGTGCTATTGCATTAATACAGGAAACAGAAGGAACAGAAGCTCAGTTTTAAGTATGACTATGATTAAAAATAATAAACTTTGCACTTCATAATGCTTTCCCTATGTAGCTCTCAAAGTACTTTACAAAGTGGAGAGTCATCATTACAGATTGGGAAACCGGAGCACAGAAATGAATGGCAATGATTTTGCAGAACTGAGTCCTGAGTGACCTTAAGCCCAAGGTTGCACAAATCAGAGGCAGAGCTTGGGAATACAGCGGAGTGTCTTAATTCCCATTTTGATGCACTAACCACTGAACTATACCACCTCTTACCGTTAGACAAAATTAATATTTGAAAATTATAGCTGGACAGAAGAATAAATGAGTGTGAACTGTGCCTTTCCACGACACGAGTTTAGGGGAACACTTCAGATTACGTCAGAACTCTTAATGGAAGAAAATTTGTGGGAAAAGTATTTCTCTTCCCTTCCTGCCCCTCCCTTCCCCCAGCCTGAGTTCTACGTGTCTGTCAACTTGCTGGTATTTCTTTCCCCAAATTACTACAAATAGTCAGGTATAACAGCACTGATGTGCCAAGAAGATAGGCCATTATACTGACCTTAAAGTAGAGGAGTAAACTGAATTCACCTATTTTAGTCCAGTCCTGATTCCCATTTACCCTTTTAATTAAATGGAATATAACAGACAGAAAATCTATTCTGTCAGCTGTATAGAGCAGTCTCTTTTGAATAGAAAATGCCCATTTAAAAAAATGCCAAATAGAAAATGCAAAAGTACTTTCACAAAATCTTAATGACTCTCTTGTAAAGGCAGCTTAGCCTGTGAACCTGTATCTGTGGGAATTTGTAATCACATGGTAAAACTGAAGAGTGAAGTTGAGTTTTCCCCAGGCTGCTGCCCATTAAGCTTTATACTGCTGTTCAGTATGTCTGTTCCACAAGCCTTCCCATGCCTTCACAGATGCTTTGAGTGAAATAATGACGAAGATCTGTATAATACTGGAGCAGCAATAAAGCTGGTAATCAAAATAAAGACAGGGCAGCTGAGTGAAATGCATTCGTCATAAAAAATAAGTTAAGTGCTGTGCTTCCATTTCCCACAGCTCTATGCATGGGGGAGATCTGACAGTGTCTGTATTCTTATGTAATATGTTCGCATGAAGCTGTAAAGTAAGTCCTATGTGGAATATGACAAAGAAATATTCACAGCTGTGAATCTCCTTTATTATTACTAATAGTTCAGCAGCCATAGATGATATTTGTGGCTCTGATCTGCTTTCAGTAGAACATTTTTCCATTAACACCATGGAGGCTGAGAGTAGACCACGAAAAAATATTGTCATTCTTCCTAACCAATTTACTTTTTTAAAGAAATGAGTTTCCTCCTAGGTTGAAAAGCTTGGAAATAGCAAGTTAACCTTTCATGCAGACATACAAAACACAAGACAAATGTAAGTCTTGATTGGAAAATATAGACAGGTCCCGTCCCTGCTCTTGCTTGGAAGAAATATACCTAGATATTTCCATATGCAATTTGCTTTTTGCAAAGCATTTCATTTCTTGAATGTAAAAGGAGGTTTCCAAGACAATTCACTGTTCATTTCAGATAAATATAGAGTAAGAAAAATACCTGTGTATGTTTCAAATTAAAGGTGAAATGACATAAATGGGAAAAGTAGCTAATTTAAGCCTTTTGTACTAAATCAGGATGACGCTGCTCTCAAACTCATTCTGTGGACAGGGCCAAATGCCCTTTTTATAGTTATGGTTAGAGGGCTCAAATGTATATTTAGGATTAAATCCTGCCTTCCCTTCTGTGGAGACAGAACTCCCACTCATGTCAATGGGAGGTTTAACCACAGATCAAGGGTAGAATAGGTGTTTAGATAGCAGTTAAAAGACTGCTAGCCTTGTGTAACCTGCTAGGGACACCTAGAGCCATGGTTACCCCTCTGCTTCAACAGAATGAGCTTTGCTGGTGATTAGACTGTGTCTCAGCTCTCTGTCACACCAGCCTGTCTTCCTTACCAGAAAACTCATCAAGGCTCTCCCAGCCCAAACCTCACCCAGCAAGTAACAATCCAGCCTCCAAGCTCCTCAGAGATGTTTCTCTGCAATGCACAGCCCCTACTGCTCTGCATTTACAGAAGATATTAAGTTTGTGGCTCTTTTAAAGAGTCAGTACATTACAGCATATTAACTGGAACTAAACACATCCTTCTCTTCAAACACAGCACTGGGTCAATTTATAGTAAAAATAAAACAAGTTGATTAACAAAAGAACATAGGTTAAGTGATACCAAGTAGCAGGAATACAGGTAGAAATGATTACAAGCAAATAAAAGTGAAAACCTGCTCCTTAAAGACTAAAACTCAATCTAGCAAGATATAGTCTTTGTTCAAAATGATTTCTCTCACCCACAGTCTCCTTTTCAGCCTTGAGTTCACTGCCTTCCCAGGATCGATCAGAGAGACTAAATCACTTGGTTCCTTTGCCTCCTAATGTGAAGGGTAGAGATGGAGTCTCTCTCTCCCTTCAAAAACATACCTTTTGGGGATATATTACAAGTCAGGAGGGCCTCCTGGGGATTCAGTCCTCCTGTATGTCTCTGGGGCGCAGGAGCTATGTTAATTTTCTGTCTCTCGAGTTCAGAATCAGAATAACTCCCGATGGTTTAGCTGTATGGCTTTGTTTACTGATAATATGTAAACTGAGGTAAACCCACATTCATTTGTCTAGGACAGACCAGTTCATCACCTTTACCTAGGCTAGGCTGTATGGTTTTAAATAGGTTCTAGTAACATCATGCAGAGGGAATTCATAAATCAACATATAATGTTAAGACCTGAATTTTATGATCATATTAATAATCAGCATGTTGTCAGTCTTCAAATAATACCTCACAAGGCATATTTTTGTACCAATATAATTGCAGTAGTATGTAGGGTGTGATTACAGGGGTGCCAATGGTCACACCTTACTCACACTTAGTACCATATTCCTTAAGTAGGCCCAGTGAAACCACTGTGGAATAAGGTACATCTCGGCATGAATAAGGGCATCAGAATCTGGCCTTACTAAATGTGGGATTTGGGGCTTATGTTATACAGGAGGTCAGACTACATGATCTGGTGGTCCCTTCTGGACTTAAATTTTGACAGTTATTTCTTCAATACCTCTTTGTTGCATGCAGCGTCACATGGGGGAAAATATTGTAGCCAAGAATAAAAGATATCTGATATATTTAGGAGAGGTGAAATGTATTAATGTTGTAACAGTCCTCAGGCCTGTAAGATATTTAGCTTAGCCAAACAAGGTGTCAGGCCTAAAGGAAGACTTGACATAAGCAACTAACTTGTAAGTGATCCTAGATCATAGGTTATCACAAGATAGCAATGACCTTATATCACAGGATGTCATAAAAGAGAATGCTCCATTAAGTGTGTTAAACTGCTGATAGTTGGTACATACTGCAATGTACCAGTTAAAGCCAGTTAGTGTTTTGAGGAGTTATGCAGACATCGGGAATCAGCAGTGTGCTAACCACAAGTTACGGTGATTTATACTCATTAACATTTACATTAGGGGAACCAACAAGTTAGCCTATGAAAAATGGGGCATCCAAAAGTAGGGGGGATGTGGAAGTTCAAATAGGGAAATGGGGCTGAAACCTTAATAATAATAATGCAGGAACCACAGTGGGTGTCAGCATATCCCATTATAAAAGCTGTATCATAGCCTTCACGCCTTGGCAGATGCCAGGATAACACCCATTGGTGGTGGTGGTGGTGATGGTGATGATGAAGATAATGACTGACACTTCAGGGTTCCCCAACAGGAGAGGTGAGTGATGCCAGTCATAGAACTACACGCTTGTCGAACACTGTTTGTATTTCAGTGTTTGTAGGATTGTTTGTTTGCTTAGTGGATTTGTTAATAAAGGAACATGACAAATTGTAATTGTTTCTCATGGGTTCCTTGGTGCTCCCATTCTAATATCATTAGTAATAGTCATCCTGATGCTGTAGCTGTTTGGGAGACTGAACCCATATTTTTAGACTGTGGTCTAAGAAATTAATCAATACACAAATTCATCAATTACGCTAAAGTATATTTCTCTTTGACTGCTGTTTCTGCCCTTTGTTTCTCATCCTTTCCCCTTGCCTATTTCTCTCTCTCTCTCTCTCTTCTTTGTGTCCCTCCTCCTTTGCCAGGAGAAGCAAACCATTGATCTGGGAGGAAGGTAAAGAATAGGATTCTTTCTTCCCTTCTCCCTCTATGACCCATCTAACACAGACCGAAAGAGTGAAAAATACATCCAAAGGGAAGTTGCATGGACTTGAGAATGATGTATTCTGACACACGGTTCAGTTTTTACCAGCTTGTGTTTATAATGTTTCTTCTCACAACCAATGTTGAATGCTGTGGGTGCAATTTTGAAACCGATGTGTCTAAGCTAGATACTCAAAGCAGGACACTAAGGTGTACTAGTTTGAAATTGGGCCCTCAGGTCTTAAGTTTACATCACAATAATCTCCTCAACTTCACAAAAGATTTGACAATCTATTAAGGTGACTTTCATTCCTTAAATTTTCTGCTTCCTCTTAGAGTTATAGCTGGCTATCCTCTCTGTTGTCATCCTTACCATTCTTTTCATCATTCAGAATGGCTGGGGTAGGCCATCAATACCCTGCACAACACAAATTAACATCTTGAGTTATTCAGGTGATATTTTGCTATGGAAAATTAAAGCTTCCTTGTAGACACATGAGATGAAGGGCTATATACATACTTAACCTCACGCAAACTCTTGATAGATGATGAAAAGGAATGGAGCTCAGTGTGGTTGTCTTGTGTACCCTGTTGTTAATAATGATACCATGAAACATACCTCCTGTCTGTCTTCCTCCTCCTCCTCCTTGTTCTTTGTTCATAAGGGCCTTTGAAGAGATGTTCAGGCAGCAAAAGAACAGGAATTGTGCTTTTTGGCCCCATCACTAAACTTTTTATTCTTCTATCACCCCCAAACAAAATCCCAAAATTTCTAGAATGGCAAACAGTGCTACTTAGTTCTCTTGTAGATTAGCATGGGAATTAACCATTTGCATAACTAACAAGCATCTTCTTCTTTTTTGGTACTTTAGTGCTTCCTTCATTCTTTTATTTTTCAAAGATGAAGCAATGTTATCTGCTATTTTTGAGAGCTCTCTGTAATCAGCCAATAATGACACAGAATATAGATTCTTGTTTTGTCAAGATTGCTGTGTCACTGTCAAACCAGTTTTAGTTTCAGTTCATCCTAGAATTCAGCTTTACTCTTGCTGGAACAAATAAGTGTGTTTTTTTTTTGTTTTTTTTTGTTTTTTTTTTAAATCATTTTATTCGCAATGGTGGATGTTACCAAGCAGTGCGGATTTATTTGTCTCATTTTTCTCATATTCATTCATCTTACTAAAAGAACTATTGCAAGGTTTGAATAACCATAAAAAATGTAAAGCATTATTTTCTATGTTTAATAGATGATTTTCTCCCCCCTCCCCCTTGTTGTTTTATGGACAATTGACAGCTTTAACTCAAAATATGGAGATGTGCCAAACTATTTTGGTCTCTGTGAATTGGTGGCTGCTTATGTACCAAGGCATACTTTTTCTATCTGCATTGTCTGTACCAGCTTAAAAATGTGAATACACCTTTGTCTGTAAAAGCTTAAATGTATTTTTCAGGGCTTTTATAAAGTTATTTTATTTTCCCTGATGATGTCACCATTACTTTCGACAAACTGGTTCATTAATTTTAAAGCAAACAGCTTAAAATATTTCTACATATAGTTCCAGTAATAAAACTTTACAATAGAATTTATTTTAGCTCTTTATATTTTATAAACAAAAGTTGAATAGAAACTTTAAAATGTATAAAAGTTTATACTGAGCTCTGGTAAAGAATGTAAATGCATGTTGTTACAATAGTATTGTATATCCTTGTTTCACATGGGGTGATATTTTCAAAAGCCTATTGACTGTGTCAGTTAGGCACTTAATTTTTTTTATTTTTATTTTATTTTATTTTTTTAATGCAATAGGGTGTGCTGGCCATCTTCCTGGTTTCAGCACAGGGGATCACTGCCTTTTATGAGAGAACGTGTGAAAAGGAAACTCTCTAATCAGCTTCTTGCGACATATCGCTACCTCAATTAGAAAGGGGAGAGCAGTGTTCTGAGAGGGAAAGAGCCACTTAGGCTGGGGATGTGGGGAATCTAGCTTTCCCTCCCACCTCAGCCCATCTCTGCAACACCATAAGCATGAACAAATTAACCTGCTCCCCATCCTCTCTATAAGGATGGGAGCACCGGGTGAACAGAAAATATGAGCAAAATTATTTGTAAAGTCAATGCTTAAAAAGATATTTTCATAAGGTATTGGCAGGTCTATAAAAACAGGGTCTGATCTGATCTGATTGCTTTGCACCAATTTTATCATTAACATGTAAAACTGGTGTAATTGAAGAATCAGGCTCAATATGTGCAAATCTGATCACATGGATTCCGGAACAGAAATTCACACCGGAATTCAGTAGGCCAAATGATGCCTTTGTTAACATATCGGGGAAACCCCATGGAAGTGAAAGAGGAAGTCAAGATGGAGTGTGCCCCTGTGTGAATTAGAAGGAAGTCAATTGATAATGACTGTCGAAAATACCATGGTTATGGGCCGTTGAACTGACTCTAATTAATTTAGGAGACTGACATATTCTGTCCAAAACAACTGCCTCATTCTGTTGAGCAGCGCAAATGGTACAATTCTAATCTATAGTTGCTGATTCAGGGTTGACAGAACAGCTTTAGACACTTTGAAGAAACACCTATTGTTATTGCTGTTTAATCAACTTTGCTGTCTCAGTTCTAGGCTATTTTCCAACCATTTCCCAGTATCCATTAATGGTTGTGGCTTTGCAGTTATAGCCCAGAGGGAGGGAAGGAGGGTTATGCTGCACTTAACTTAGTACCAGGCAGGAAGTTCAGTAAGAAAATAAAGCCATTCAGAGGCAACTGAAAATGCACTTTTCAGTTGTAAATTGGGTTTTGTGCACACAATAACTCTGCAGGTGAGCAACCTTGGGATTTGCTGTGCGCAGTGGGAATCTGTGCCTATACTTTGAGCAAAAGTGCACACACCCAATAAGATGCACACCCATTTGGGCTTCCTTTTTATTTATCTGTCAGCAAGGAGAACTAGTACTATTTGAGTACTTTTGAAAGACTATGTGGCTAATGTTGAGGTTATTGCCGTGGAACTTTTAACCCACTCAAAAGATTGTAAGCTGCCTGTGGAGTTGCTGATGGTGTTTGGCTTAAAGAACTATCTGACTGTACAGAAAGGGTATGTAAGAAGGAAGACTATAAAAGCACTTCGGAGCGCCTTTGAAATAATGTTGTCCTTAGGAAATGGGAGACTAAGATACAGTCTATTAATTAGGGGCCTTACTCTCTGAAGATGACCAGCAACGCTCCTATTGATTTGAATGTGAGCAGGAAAGGACCCTAAAGTTGGTTTAATCTAGGATTTCAACTAAATTTGCATACTTGGTAGTGTTAGATGGTAGCTGGCCCACTGAAGCAGCCAGGGGCCCAGCCTACAGGCTGACAGGCTCCACAAGGGGGAATGAGACAATGCAGGTTCACCTAGGAGTATTACCGCACCGAGTAACTGGGAGGTAGTTAATTAGGCAGGGAAGCACTTGGACATGCTAAAAGGCTCAGAACCTCAGTTAGTATGGCCTCCTGTGGAAAAAGGAAGCTCTGCAGAAGGGGAGCTCATGTGGAGCCTGAACTAGGCAAAAGCTCTGCAGGCTGGGAGGCCTAGGAGAGACCCTGAAGAAGCAGGGGGAGATGGCAGAGTTCTCCAGGCAGTGCCGAGTCCGGAGGCCTTACGGCAGAAGGGCAGCTTCTGCTGGAATGTAGACAGTCTCTTGTTTTGGGATTTTTAAATTTTATGTGGGGTCTGAGGTAAGAACCTTTACACCACTGTACAAGTGCCCTTTTCAGAAAGCTTTTATTGGAAGGAGATCTACTTCTGTAAAGTAGATTGTTTGGCTTCTCCTGGTCCTGGCTGTTTAAGTGACTTCATTGGGTGGGGGGGAAACTGAGGCAGGATACAGCAATGCTGCACGCCACCAGAAGGGCGTGCTCGAGTGGTGATGGTGCCCCTTCTTTACGCACATTTACATTTGTCAGAAGTGTCAGTGTTTTGGTTTTTTCCCCCTCTCAGGAGGTCAGTTCTCGTGAGATCTCTAGCAACTTGATCTGAAATACTGAGGATTTTGGCTGTCTGAGAACTGGAAGTGGAAATTCAGTTCCTTCCCATTTTAGAACCAAAACCATAGGGGTGGCTCTGTATCCAGGGCTTTAAATCTAAACTCCTTCCCTTCTATAGAAATACTCATAATTTAATACCTTTATGAGCCAAAAATTCCCATTTTATTTTAAAAAAATGGGAAGTCTAGACATTGTTATTTAAAGCAAACAGCCAAATCTTTAGTGTGTCCAAAGATGGCAGCAGTAACAAAAAAATGTGAGAAGTGGGAACCTTACAGAAGTATTGAACATATTAAATGACAAACCTATAATTTATGAAAGAAAAAGGATTCTCTGAATGCATGTTATATCTTCAAGTTCCAAACTGCAGAATTCTTGCAGAAATTGGTTTCTGCCTAGAAAGAGATAATGTCAGTCAAGATGCTTCCTCTTCTGATCAGCTCTCTGCGGTGCCACGGGTACTCCTTTTCTTTTTGCGAATACAGACTAACACGGCTGCTACTCTGATACCGAAGGGGAGAAAGCCTTCCCATTCACATAACAGCACTCACTGCATAGCTGAATGTTAAAATACAATTCCATGTTCTTTCTTGGGGTTTCATCAGCACTTCAAAGGGGGCAACCCCCCCACTGTGAAATATATATATTTTTTTAAAGTGCTTTTCTAATTTTCATGAGATCAAGACAACATAAATATGTTCAAAAATTTTAATTGAAAAATGCAGTTTCATTGAAATATTTTCTCAGATTCAGGATGTGGGGGGTAGAGAGAACCAGACACCTTCACCTTACCTTCAGAAGAGTCAATAGCTTAATGGCTAGGGGTGCTCAGATGGGTAATGGGAGGCAGAGGACTTGTTTACATTGCCCTGCAGTTAGGACTATGGAGGTGTAAATAGCAGTGCACACTGAAGAGCTGCTTTCGAACTACCCCATGTGGATGTTGCAGACATGAGCTAAAAGATTCCTGGTTCCCATTAACGTCGTCCTGTTTGAAGAGGACTTTTTACATTAATGCCAACTGGGAACCTTTGAACCCCTGCCTGCAGTGTCCACATGGGGGAATTACAGCTCAGCACTTCAATGCACACTAGTATTCACACTCCAAACTGCAAGTGCATGTAAATATAGCCTCAAGTCCCTGCTCTGCCTGATTTGGGTCTGTTTTTCAATCTCATTTGTTGGAGCTGTTCCACTTTGTAATACTAATTAAATATTCTTTGGGCCAGAGGGAGAGACTAGTGATATTCTGGGAGTGTCCGTTTGTGTGAAAAATTTTGAAAGATCTTGGTTTTGTTTTGCATTGGAATGAATGCAAATTTTGCAACTTTAAATTTTTTCATAAAACAGAATTGTTTTCTGGCCAGCCCTATTCATAGACACTTGGTGCCAAAATGATTATTCGTTTGCGGGCTTTTTTCCTACCAAGAAGTTTAAAGGCTTAATTTGACTTGAACAAGTAGTTAACTAAAAAGGAGAGAGTCCACTGCAACTAAGGTGAGGATGGTTTTTACTCCATAGCCTGTCTTAAGAGTTTTATACTGTTGTTCATTACTTTAGTATCTGAGCGCCTACCACATAAAATTAGTTGCAGCAGTGAAATCTGTTGTGGACTTCATGGGGTCTCTGGAACTTTCTCTTTGGAGAAAAAACTCTGGGGTAGGGTTTTTTGTTTAGATTTTATTCATGTTCTCTTTATTTTGTAAGATTTAAGGATTGAAGGGTTTTCATGTTTTGAGTGTTAGTCTTGTGATGGAAAGACCTTTTAAGTATGGAGAATTAATGTCAGACAATTCTGACAAGTATTGTATAGTTAGTTATTCCTCATGGAAATTGTATCAGGTGGCTTCCGATTTCACTTTGCTCAGTAACAATTTTTTTCCAATAGATGTATCTATTTGAAATCCAGTTTAGTGAAACAGTGAATGTTCTAAATACGTTTCCCAACAGATTCTTTCTGTAATGCTACTGAATTGTGTCTATGTGGCACCTTAGAGACGAACAAATTTATTAGAGCATAAGCTTTCGTGAGCTACAGCTCACTTCATCGGATGCATTTGGTGGAAAAAACAGAGGAGAGATTTATATACACACACACACAGAGAACATGAAACAATGGGTTTATCATACACACTGTAAAGAGAGTGATCACTTAAGATAAGCCATCACCAGCAGCGAGGGGGGGGGGGAAGGAGGAAAACCTTTCATGGTGACAAGCAAGGTAGGCTAATTCCAGCCGTTAACAAGAATATCAGAGGAACAGTGGGGGGTGGGGTGGGAGGGAGAAATACCATGGGGAAATAAGAAAAGGAGTACTTGTGGCACCTTAGAGACTAACAAATAAATTTGTTAGTCTCTAAGGTGCCACAAGTACTCCTTTTCTTTTTGCGAATACAGACTAACACGGCTGCTACTCTGAAACCTGTCATGGGGAAATAGTTTTACTTTGTGTAATGACTCATCCATTCCCAGTCTCAATTCAAGCCTAAGTTAATTGTATCCAGTTTGCAAATTAATTCCAATTCAGCAGTCTCTCCTTGGAGTCTTTTAGGCTTGAATAGAGACTGGGAATGGATGAGTCATTACACAAAGTAAAACTATTTCCCCATGAAGAAAAGGAGTACTTGTGGCACTTTAGAGACTAACAAATTTATTAGAGCATAAGCTTTCGTGAGCTACATTATGCTCTAATAAATTTGTTAGTCTCTAAGGTGCCATAAGTACTCCTTTTCTTTTTGCGAATACAGACTAACACGGCTGCTACTCTGAAACCTATTTCCCCATGGTATTTCTCCCTCCCACCCCACCCCCCACTGTTCCTCTGATATTCTTAAAAAGAAAAGGAGTACTTGTGGCACCTTAGAGACTAACAAATTTATTAGAGCATAAGCTTTCGTGAGCTACAGCTCACTTCATCGGATAAAGCTTATGCTCTAATAAATTTGTTAGTCTCTAAGGTGCCACAAGTACTCCTTTTCTTTTTGCGAATACAGACTAACACGGCTGCTACTCTGAAACCTCTGATATTCTTGTTAACTGCTGGAATTAGCCTACCTTGCTTGTCACCATGAAAGGTTTTCCTCCTTCCCCCCCCCTGCTGCTGGTGATGGCTTATCTTAAGTGATCACTCTCCTTACACTGTGTATGATAAACCCATTGTTTCATGTTCTCTGTGTGTGTGTATATAAATCTCTCCTCTGTTTTTTCCACCAAATGCATCCGATGAAGTGAGCTGTAGCTCACGAAAGCTTATGCTCTAATAAATTTGTTAGTCTCTAAGGTGCCACAAGTACTCCTTTTCTTTTTGCGAATACAGACTAACACGGCTGCTACTCTGAAACCTCTGATATTCTTGTTAACTGCTGGAATTAGCCTACCTTGCTTGTCACCATGAAAGGTTTTCCTCCTTCCCCCCCCCTGCTGCTGGTGATGGCTTATCTTAAGTGATCACTCTCCTTACAGTGTGTATGATAAACCCATTGTTTCATGTTCTCTGTGTGTGTGTATATAAATCTCTCCTCTGCTTTTTCCACCAAATGCATCCGATGAAGTGAGCTGTAGCTCACGAAAGCTTATGCTCTAATAAATTTGTTAGTCTCTAAGGTGCCACAAGTACTCCTTTTTTTTTTTTTTTTTTGCCAATACAGACTAACACGGCTGCTACTCTGAAACCTGAATTGTGTCTGAATTTCCCCCCATCACTCACCCTCATAACTCCCATTTGTATGCAAGAGGAAGTCAAATCTAAGACTTACTTACAGACAGGAAAACTTGGAAACTCATGTGATGAGAACTTCATTCAATTTTTTTTTTAAAAAGCCAGTTTGCTAACAGACTTTTATTCTAAAGATAAGCTCCACTTAAGTTCTCTGGAGGTAACAAAAAGTACTTCCAGGATCACTGACAACCTACACACATGCCTCTTCTTCTTCTTCTTCTTCTTTTCTAAAATGCATATTCAATTAAAAATCATGTGATTCTGCATTGACGAGTAGCTAAGGCTCAAGTCTTGGTCAGGAGAACTGAATTTTGCTCCTGACTCTTACTAGCTGTGATCTTGGCCAAGTCTCTTAACCAATCTATGCCTCCATTTTCTCACTATGGCACCTATTCACTTTTTGTAAAGCATTGTCACACCGATGGATGAAACATGCTGCATAAGTACGAAGCCAGTCTTTCTTTTTCTTTTTGTTAATGTTAGCATATTGTTTGGAGCAATGTCTATGACCCTTTGTCTTATGAGGTTGCACATACATGTACATAAGAGATGGCACGTAACAGAAAAAGAAACACTCCTCAGAGAGGCAGGATGCCTTCCTTCCACCCCCACTTGCTTCAGGATGGTGGTAAATTACTGTTGCCCCTGTATGGTCACAGATTATATCCCACACCCTGTGACAACTAGGCTCAAGGCTCTACATGCTCCCCAGCCCACTCCATCAACTGGCTGGTGGGGGAGATAAGTTGTGGGAATGGGGTAACTTGCTCCCTCTTATGCGCCTACAAGGCATCATAGGCCAGGCCATAATCTGGCCCTCTTGTCTCTCTAAAAAATAATAAAATAAAATTTGAAACTATATCGTATAGTCCAATGTTAATCTAAGTAAAGTCGGTGACCTCAATGAGAGTAAATATACCAAAAATATGTAAAAGCAATATATACCAAGAAAAATGTACAAAAATGTTATTTAACAGCATAATCTGCTGTTTTGTACTACAAAAGAGGCATGTCTAGGACCTTCAAAGCCATAAGTAAATAAATTGCAATATATTTGATATACATACCAATGTATTTTAGATGGTAATAGCCTTATTGGAGTTTTAATCTTACTAAGGAAAGCAGGGAGTGTGCTCCAGTGATTAGCGGGCATCTGAAAAACTGCCTTCTATTCCTGTCTATGTCCCCAATTTACTACATGAACTTGTACAATCACTTAAGGTAACTGGGGGGGGGGGGATAGACAGCTTATCTGTAAATTGTTGTTGATGAAGATTGTTTGATAAAAGTGTAGTTCTACAGCAGATATCAGGTTTAAATTCTAATTCTGATTCTGTGACTACAGAGCTCTAAGAATTCAGGAGCACTCCAGGATGCATTCCCGGCCTAATGCATGCTGTCTCTGACACGCGCCCAAGATAAATCACATGTTCTGAAGTTTCAGAAGTAATCACTTTGATTTGGATTGCATCCTACAGTAGCTGTGCTGCATCAGTCCCAGAAGGGATGATTGCATTTCATCAGCTGATACCTGAATGTGTCAATCCTGAAAAGTAATTTGACCTTTTTCTAGATGCCATATGCAGAAGATGGCACCAAACTGTCTCAGATCAATCCAAATGTAGCATCACTATCATCGTATGAAATCTTGAGACACTATCTTTATTGAGAAGTGATGAAATGCTTATGAAAAGAGACACTGCACATTTCTTATTGCATTTTGATGCTGAAACCCTGTAACAACTCAAACAGTTGCGGAAATGGATATTAAAATATCATACACTGTTCACACATATAGCTAATTTTTAAATGTTAATTAGTAAAAGAAAGGATAGTTATACTTTAAAAAATTAGTAGTGGAAAATATAATGAAGATAGCAGACCGTATTCTGGGGGGAAATAAATATTTTTAGATATACTGTTCTAAAGGAGACAAAGCTTTCTTTTAATTCATTTAATTAAAAAAAAAGAATGTGTAGGAATATAGTAACTTTAATGTTCTTTATTTGTTTCAATGTTTTCCCTTGAGATTACTGCAAATAACTGCAAGCTATGATCACATTCTTTTAACTTTCCCCAAAGCAGAGGATTTTAAAATTCTATAAAGCATTCACAGCGGCACTAGATAGACAATTCACGAGTTCGTTTTTTATCAAGGAAAAAAAGAAAATAGCCAGACAAATGGTGGAAAATGTGCTTAATCCCTCTTTCATTATATTTGATTGTTGTCGTTGCCTCAGCACAAATACCAGCACTAAATTAAACACATGCGGGAATACCACACTATTCAGCAGACTTGTGCAACGTAGTAATGGAACTATATGTTTGGTAAATGTGATTAAGTGATGGTCTTATGCTTCATTTTATATTTGTAAGCAAACAACTTATTTTTTGTTTATAATTAGTGCTTGCTGCCCTTGAACATTTTTGAGCCTTGAGGACTGAAAGCTGAAAACAACAAAAGGGATGAGTACCCAGGGAATTAAGGGTAACTCAACCATCTGATATAAAAATTTAATGAGCTCTCTTTCGACACTGTAATTTGTCTTAGCAAATTTCTCTAGCGAGCAAGGCCAGAAGCCATATGTAGATGAGTTCTTCTTGTGACTTGTGCTTGCCAGACTGCTGCAGCTGCAGGGAATATTTGGGTGATGAAATGATATTGCACATAATGGGGTTGAAGACAACTACAAGTCATCTCCTTCAGGGAAGTGTACTGTGCTCAATTTTTAAGTGAGCTAACACTGGAAGTCAGAAGTTCAAGCCTGTTTTAAAATACCGCAAAATCTGTGTAAGTGACTTTGAGGAAACGCATAATAAATACTAAGTGCCAACTGCTAATTAGCAGTCATGCTTTCTGGTGATTGCTTGATTGGTGCTCCTTGGAGCTTGTTTTTCACCTTTAGAAACCCCTGTATTTATAATTTTTGTGAGCTGAGCTGCAATTTCCCTTTTTATGTGATAATTCTTGTAATTTACATCTAATCAAAATGCTCTGAGAAGAAACTGTAGAACAGTAATCCCATGCAGATGGGTACAGTCTAATATTTAGAAAGAATACTACAGAGGCAGTCTGTGAGATAGCTCTGAAAACACAAAGATGCCATTCTCTTGGTTAATGAATAATGTCCTCACAGAAACCCGTAATCAGTGTGCATGTGCTTATTTATTCAGGTTTATTTCAAAGCGCTCATCTCAAGTCCTAGATGTTTGTAGAAAACTTTAAAACCTATCCCACTAAGTATCAGTATAACAGACAATGAGGAAGGATGGTCTTGCAGTTAATGCAGTAGACAGGGACTCTGGGTCTGGGTTCAGTTCCCAGCTCTACTACAGACTGACTTAATTTATATGCAAAGTGGGAATGATGATACTTTCTCTCACCCATCTCTTTAGATTGGAAGCAGAGCTGGTTGAAATTATTTGAAGAAATCCTTTTTCTTCAAAAATGGAAAATGTTTTGCTTTTGATGGGAAAGAATATATTCACTGAAATACCTTGAACCAGCTCTGCCTACAATGAAAAACTAAAACATTTTCAGTAAAAATTTGGGTAATCAGTAAAAGCTTTTGGTTTTCAACAGACAATATTTTACCAAAAATGTGTTTTGTTGAAAATGAACACCTTTACCTTACACATGCTTTCTTTGAAATTTCCCATGAGAAATAATTGGCATTTTCCAATCGGCTTTAATTATCAGCTCTTCAAGGTATGGACTGCTCTTCACTATGTGTATTTACAGTTCCTAGCAAAATGGGGCGATTCTGGATGGAGACTTCTAGCTGCTCCTGTAATACAAATAAATTTACCTGCCTTCCCCCAAGCCACTCCACTTGTTACAGTAAACCATATCTGACATTTTTTTAATCATACTACACTAGTAGTTTCTTTTACCATCTCTCTGTAATCTCATGCTCCAGGGAAAATTGACAGGTATTCACAACTGCAGGAAAATCCCATGAGGAGAGGGGCAATCTGTTAAGTAACTGGATTCCAAGCCTTTTAGAATTTGATAGGTTACAACTAACACCTTAACCTCTAGCCAAAAAATAATCCGAGACCAGTGCAGATTATTGGAACAGTGATTTTAAGAGCTCTGTATGCAATGCCGCAACCGACGGAGTGGACAGATGCAGGCTGTACCAGAGGGATCAGCTATGAGAAAAGGGGAGGGAACCAGCACAGGAAATTCAGAATAGCTGCAGTTTCATTAAGAAGGATATCAACAGAATAGTGAAGAGTTGGGGGTAAGGACAGTGGTTGCATCTATGTTTTGCCCTCTAATAGTGCTAATGTTTAGAAATGGTCTCAAAGCATAGCCCCATGAAGAGGGTATTCCAATAGCCTAACCTTGAGGTGGCAAAGGCATGGATAACTGTAGTGAGGTCTGCAGCTGAAGGAAAATTAATAGTGTTTACCTTAAAGGAGAATAACTCCATGTCTCCATTGTGGTTATAACTCACCTGTAATTGCTACCATAAGCAAGTGATTTGGGCCATATACTAGAAGACAATTAAATTTTACCTGTTATAATGTCTCAAAACTTTATGGATTGGGAAGTCAGTAGGCTTCCCTAGTTACAATATTTTAATGTCAAGTGCCTCATGTATGGGGACTTGCATGCACTGGTCAGGTTGATAAGGTTGAATGAATAATTTGTGAATAACATTAGTTGAGAATAATATTAATTTCTTATGTTTGTGAAATGTTAGTAACTAGACCCTGATTTCTGCCAATGTGTTGGCTTGTAACTATTTCCTTGGTGGTTTAAATTAATTGTGCACAAATCACAGGCAGAAATTAATCTATTTTGACTATTTGCTGTTCATTATTGGTGAACTAAGTTGCATGGTGTTGTTTTTGCTTTCTGACTTGGATGACTGCAACTTCTAAAAACAATTAGTGAGTAACAAACTTCTCTGGCAAAAATGCCCTTGTTTGCATGAGACTATGAATACAAGCCATTCTTTATACACTCTTGTCAACAAAAACACCATTTGTGTAAATGTTCTTGAAGAGCACACAGTAAGGGCTCAAGATTAGAGTCTAATTGGACAGTGATTTAGAATTTGAATGCATGTTCATGCACAGTTTGACCAGCTTTTTCTGTTGATATTTACAAGACTAATGCATTTAGCTCCTGATTGGACCACAATAAAATGAATTCCTGGACCTGATTCTTATTTTCCAATCTCAAGATGACCTGTTTAAAGGAAGTATAAAACTTCATAAAATGTCACAGTCAAGAAGTAAAATCCTGATTTCTATAGCTCCACAGGATTTCCAGAACATTCTGTTTACAACTTTATTTAAGCTCCACCAATGGCATGTTGTTTTTCTAATCCAAGAGCCTGGAGGCAGAAAACAAAGCTCCAGTAGAAAACTATTCTAGCCAGAACAGCAGGTGTAATTGAAAATGAAATATTTATAATGATTGTTTTAATGAAAGCAAAATATTTTCATTATGCAGTGCTGCAGGAGCTGCTATTCCAATATTTTGAAGAAAACTCCTAATATGGTTACTAGGTTAGCTGCATCTTTGTCTCCTTTCTAGTTTCTCCGAGAGCAGCCACCTGAGGTCTTGAGCCTCTTACCCTTACCTGTCTCAGGGAAGCATCTCACCAGTCTGCTACTCTGAGACCAGGACTTGAGTACACTGTCCCATGTTGTCACACAATGCAAAGTCAGCCTGTGGAATTTTTGCCAGGGAATGCTTTGAAGGCCAAAAGTATAACTGGATTAAAAAAAGAATTAGATGAATTCATCAATGATTATTAGCCAACATAGTCAAGGACATAACCCCCCATGCTCTGGGTGTCCCTAAACCTGACTGCCAGAAGCTGGGACTGGATGACTGGGCATGACTCACTAGATAAATTGCCCTGTTCTGTTCATTCCCTCTGAAGCATCTGGCACCAGCCACGGTTGGAAACCAGGATGCTGGGCTAGACGGACCATTACTCTGAACAAGTATGGCTGTTCTTATACCAATTGCTTACCAGTCCGCAGGTCCAACTGGGTTTGGCCACCTGTGTTTCTTACCCTTCAGGAGCCTGTGACCTGTGATATTGACCAACAGCCTTCTTAAAAGTTACTTTATTCAGCGTTTTGAACACAGCATTAAGGACGATGAGATTTTAAAACAATAAACAATCTACATGCATATTTAATCTCAGCCAATCTTATACTTTGCTACACATTACAGGGACTGAAGAGACCCAACTTACGTTCCCCTAGCAAATGCTGATTGTCCTGTCACCTACCCTGGACACAGGTGACAGCACGCCTTTTTATTCTTTCCCCTTCCACCTGCATGTCTGTGCTCTCCCCTATATCAGGAAAGCATTGTTTAAGAAAGCCTCCCGCTCTTCTTTATGGTTGTCTGGGCTCAATTATCATATTGTTCAAAGTTTCTTTTGCTATGTCTTTTGCTTTCAGAAAAGCTGTATGTTTACAGCAGGGTAGTTAACTTGAGTTAAATATCTGGTTATAAAAAACACGGCATTTTTGGCAGTGAAGACATAGCTGTATTTCAGGGCCCAGGTGTGAAGTCTTTTGAGACCCAGTTTGTCTACCCAGGGAATTGATTTTATGAGTATAATTATACCTATAAAATCCCTCCCATGTAGGTAAGCCTAAGGCCTGGGTCTATGCTGGTGGGGGGAGGGAGGGGTTAAATCGGTCTATTACACAACTTCAGCTATGAAAATAGCCTAGCTGAAGTCAACGTACTTAGAGCTATTTACCGCGGTGTCTTCACTGCAGTAGGTCGACTGCTGCCACTCCCCCATTGACTCCGCCTATGCTTCTCACTCCAGTGGAGTACCGGCGTTGACGGGAGATCGCTCGGCGGTTGATTTTATCGTGTCTTCACTAGACGCAATAAATCGACCTCTGCTGGATTGATAGCTCCGGAGGTAAGTGTAGATATGCCCTAAGATCAGTGAAAAAACATCAGCAGGGTCTCTCCAGGTTTATGCCCCTGTGATGGCTGCTCCATTGGCTGAGTATTTACAATTCTTGGGTCTTAATCACTGCTGTGGGGACTGTATCTCCCCCGAGGGTGGGGGTGTTGAAAATTGTCTTTGGGGCCCCCTTTATTTGGTGTAACATGCAGCCTTAGATAGGCACATTATAGCATTTTGAATACAGATCAGAATATGCAATTAAGATCTTCTATAATCACAATTTACAAAACGCTCTTATACAGAACCACTCTCTTAATGTTGTCTTGCCCTGACCTGCTTTAAAAACACAATTCAGCACATCTGCATGCCATCTCCATCCATCAGCCATTAATTTTGGTCAATCTCTCTTAAACAGAAAAATATCCAAGTTTCCCACAGTAGCCATATGACATGTTGGTGCCCATAATGTGTCACTATGGAAAGACAATTTCTCTCCAGAAGACAACAAAATTTTGAAGGACTGAGATTGGTTTTTATACGTATTTAGGCCTAATTGCTCAGGTTGAATTGAAACCTGGAGCTGGCTTACACAATGTGAGGCCTTGGGTTTTCATGTTAAGAGAACTATCTAAAGAAACAAGTGGAGCGTAAGTTGAGCTAGAGTAGTCTGGGGGGAAACTCTACTTTTTCTGCAGGCAAAGTTACGCACTGGAAATTCTATTTTGAGGCACTAGAGCATCATAACACTACATCATTAGACTCTTTAATAGTAAGACATTTGCTTGATTCCACTCAGTTCTCTCCACTTACTTTTCTTGCAAACAATCATCTACTTCACAAGACTCTCTCTGTAGTAGGCTGATCTGAATCTCTAAAGCTGAAAACCCATGAACTTATATGCGTGCATGTGTGTGCATGTTCAAAATCTCTCCCAAACTCATCAGAATTGAGTCTTGGACTCATCTCTACTGTTTACTATTCACTTATTTAGACAACTGGCTGAGGCTACCTTGTCCTTGCAAATCAAAATTAATCAACTGGCGAGTTAGCAGCCAGTTATAAGTTCAGCACCATCCCAGTGCATCTTCCTTTTCTACTTCTAGATTAAGTATGCTTTGTTGTGTAGTTCTTATTGGTGATGTGAGTCAAGGCTGCTGTAGCTGCTTGCCTTTGCTAATGTGACCTACCAACCTTTCCCTGACATAAAAAGAAAAGGAGTGCTTGTGGCACCTTAGAGACTAACAAATTTATTAGAGCACAAGCTTTCGTGAGCTACAGCTCACTTCATCGGATGCATTTGGTGGGAAAAAGTTTTTTTTTTCTACCAAATGCATCCGATGAAGTGAGCTGTAGCTCACGAAAGCTTATGCTCTAATAAATTTGTTAGTCTCTAAGGTGCCACAAGTACTCCTTTTCTTTTTGCGAATACAGGCTAACGTGGCTGCTACTCTGTTCCCTGACATAGTACATGTAATTTCTTCATCCCTTGCCTGGCTCATGCTGCTATTGGACAAAATATGCGGGGGAGAATTTTCCACTGGAAAATACACCAGAAAGTACTCTGACAGGGGTTCAGACAAACTCTCTAGTGTGAACCCAACACCAAACCCTAGATTTGGAGTAAGCACAAAATATCTTAAAATGTTCTGAAGTGCGGATGGGGGTCTGTTTGTATTGTATTGTGTTACAAGATTGTTAATGCTAAACGATGTAGGATTTTCTTGGTGTGGGAAAGATTTGAGATCACTACATTCCTTTTCAATTTTGACCAGCTTTAAACCCAGGCCTCCAAAGATGAATGACTGACACTAAACCATTATGCCACCTACCCTCAATTTCCTTATTAACTTGAAGCCATTTTTAGGGCTTATTCCTCAAGGGGCTTGGCCTGATTTTGCCTCCATTGAAGTCAATAGTGACGTTTCCATTGACTTGACTTCAGTTGGTGTAGGATCAGGTCCTTATTGACTTCAGTGGAACTACCCCAATATAGATCAGTTCAGGATCTGGCTCAGAGTGTGTAGATCTTGCTTAGGGCAAAGTGGGAATGCTACATTCCCACCAGGAGATGGACTGTAAGTCAAGATAGAACTCCTCTGTTAATATTCCAGTGGGAAAGCTTCTGTGAATCCTGACCATAAAATTGCAAACGGTGCTAACTGTTTGTCCCTTACTTTCATGAACACCTAAGCTCAAACAAAAATATCACAAAAGACCATCTGTAATTCCACTCACTCAATGGAAGTTTTAAGAACATCACTGACAAGGTGAATACATGTTTTAAGACTCTCTTTTTAGCTTGTTGTTCATGCTGATGCTCTTACTCCCAGCCATTCTATAGTATCAGTTCAACTATACCTTATTGGTCAAGTCAGAACAAGGATGACTTTGTGGACAAAATACAGAGAGGGGTAGGATGACCATTTGGATACTGGGTGAGGACCTGGAAGATCTGGGTTTGATTACAGGCTCTGCCATAGGCTCCTTGTGAGACTTTGGTCACTTAATCTCTCTGTGTCCAAGTTCCCCATCCTCTTGCCTTCATAAATACTTAGTAGGTTCTTAAGCTAGTCCTGTGATGGGACAAGTCAAGTATGTTAGAGCAATTAGAAAGGTGTATAAATGATCTCCAAATTGCTTATGGCTCAAATTTTCAAATAAAGTTGATTGACCCATTCACTACACCTGCAAACCTCATGTATGCATCCACAAAATGGATAGCTGGATGGGCAACAGATGAGTAGTTCCATATGCAGTTGCATAATTTACACATGCAAATGTTTCTTTGTACATGCATATATGTGAAGATTTGAAGTGACATTGGGTATATGTGCATTTTGTGTGGAAAGCCTGTCGCAAAGCTCAGATCTGCATCTCAGCATAGCTGATTGCTGGCTTTAAGTGCTTTCACCCTGCAAAAATATACTGGGAAACTGAAGGGAAATTTTCATCTTGCATTAAAATTATGTAATTCAATATTTACCTCACCTTCAAAATAGGTAAGTATTAAAAGGATGAATAGAATTGTATGTCTTGCTTATATAACCAAAGGTATTAATGAGCACAGACAGAGTGAGATTTTTCAGAGTGTGTGCATTATCCACATGTGAAAATGAACACTGTGCATTTGAGCATATTGCTTGCACACACAAACACACTTGAACATGTAAATAGTCATTTCCACCCCCAGTTTGCTGGAACTGTAGATAAAATTATGGTAACTGTCAGCATAAATAAGATGTGCAAAATGGTTAACGTTTCAGGCCAAGCTTTAAGAACTGTAAGTACAGGGTTGTAGTTACACAACTGTATGACAATACATACCATTGCAGCCTCGGTCCTGCATACAGAAACGTTACTTGGGTAAAACTCTCATTGATTCAAATGTAGTTCTGGGGTTTTGTCTGAGCAAGGATTCAGTGCTGAAGGACTGTGCCTCAACTGTGTTTGGCTGTATTTGTAATAAGGCTGCTTTTACAATAGTCTTCAAATCCAATCCCAAGTTATTCTGAAAGAGGGAGAAATTCATTTACTCCAAAGGAGGATTTTGGTTTGTAGTGTGCTGGCAAAGCTGGGAAATTTTATTTTTGCACTTTTCAACTCATGTTACATTAAATCACAGCTGAACCATACTGTGCCTGAATGCTAGTGGCTCCCTAATAAGTTTTCAGACTTCCTGCATGATGCATCCCATTATGTTACATAGAATGTTTCGGTCACATACCATTCTGTGTAATGCAAGCTAATGTGATTTAAGTGATCTGACACAAAGTATTGCAAGATGAGATGCTCCCTCTTCCACCACCCCCTTAATAACTGCCATGCTGAAAGTGAAAACAAAACTCAAAAATAAAGTCAAAAGAATCCAGGCTGTTGTGATCCAGGGAATTTGCCAGGGGGAGGGGGAAGAATCCCTAAAGTTTTCCAAAGTTTTTTTTTTAGGTAAACATCAATGTGAAGAATGAGCTTTGGAGAACTGTAGGAAAGCCATCTTGAGGATCTATAGGAAATGGGCATCCCCATTCCCTAGGCAGCTTTGCAAATCCCACCCTTGGTTTGTTTTTAATATGCTAAGACATGGATCCTTCTTCTCCCACCTTCTTCAAAATATCACTGAACATAGGCTGCAGTTAGCAATATACATCAGAAGGGGGTGTGTGTGGGGGGGAGAGAAGATAATTGCATTATATACCTTTTTTTAAAACAGCAGGAAGCTGTGCTCCAGATGGCATTCCTATTTCCCCTGACCCATCCTCCCTGCCCAGCTAGTTTGCCCTAGGGGCACACTAAACCGTTAGCTCTGCTTTGTTCCCTCACCTCTCCTACACCTTTAGTGAGTATGGTCAGCAAAATGCTGTTGTAGACAGTGGACTAGAAGACTACAGTTTAGACAGAAGATCCCAAAACATTAGACCATTGGTGTTCACTGCTCTCCTTATTTGTAAGAATTAGAATGGGAAAGTACTAGCTTGACCCCATAAACCAGTAGGTGTTTGCCGTCTTAGAAGGTTCTGGAACCACAGAGTTTATTAGCATAACTATATTCTACTCCCTGACTTGGATAACTGCTTGTTTTCATTATCTAAACTATAAGTTTTCAAAAGGTATTACAGCCTGACTACTTCCTATCAGGGATTGTTTAAAAAATTGAAGAAGTTGCTACTCATTTGGACCAGCTATTTCAGATACTTCTCCAACATGCATTGAAGTCAGATTTTGAGAAAATCAAAGGCAGAAATTTTAAATACTGTGTAATAGAACTTTTAAAGGAAAAAATAGGACACAGTAACTTTTTTTTAAATCAACCTGTGAGACTGATGTTTCACATTTTCAGTTACCCAAATGCTTGAATCCAGATTTTTTTTGCCCCCAACCCCACCCTCGAGTTTATTTATTTATGAGTGTGTGGATGGGAATGGGGAGTGTTCCGTGTTTTTTACAGGAAAGATTTTTTTTTTCCACAATCAATCATGATTGTGCCACACTTCACTGACTTCTGAAATGTCCTATGGAAAACAAGTGGTGTTCAGTTTTTCTTTTTTCTTACACTGTATCATTTTGGTTTTAAACTATCCCTAACCACATCTCTTTCTCTCACATTTATACACACACCCTTTGCTTTTTCAAGTATGGGTAAGGTTTTGTCTATGTATTTATTATTGATGGATTATGTTCAGTTCTTTCCTTAGGAGAGTTTTTAGAAGGAAATTTGATGTATTTGTTTACCAGACTTTTTGATTGATTTTTTTTTTTGCATAGCACATTTGAATCAAATTGTATAAATAAATCTTGCTTGATTGGATTCCTATATGCTATAACAATTGTTAGGTGTAGATTGTCATTTAAGTGA
The DNA here is from genome assembly GCF_009764565.3 of Dermochelys coriacea. NCBI lineage: Eukaryota > Metazoa > Chordata > Testudines > Dermochelyidae > Dermochelys > Dermochelys coriacea. The sequence goes on from NC_050079.1 coordinate 19,806,991, forward strand.
GGTATTCTATTTTAAAAATCAGTGAACATCTTTTGTATTCATTCATATTTGGAATGCTTCTTCTGTATTACAAGTGGAGTTTGAGCAGTTAAAGCCAATGGTTTGCACCTTTTTGCTACTGTTTTTAAACCCATTTTTAAGAGCTATTGCTGGCAATAGATTAAAGTCACTTCTGAACAAGATGGTGACATACTGCAATTTAAGAAATGTGAATGTGGCCCATATACATAATAAGTATTTTACAAGTCACTCTATACTCTGATAATTCATGACTCTCGTCAGAAAGAAGTTACAGGAATAGAATATATGCATCCAAGCAATTTAATGAGGGCCTCACTCTGCGTCATCAGCCTTCTAGTCTATAGCTTAGCAAGATTTAATGGCAGGTATTTAATGCAACAATTTACCGTTTCATAGAAATCTTGCTGCTTCTGATCATTTCTTCAACCTGATAATCTCCAGGTTTCCTCAAGAGTCATGTCTGCAAGGAAGGGTGGATTTCATGGTAAGGTTGGGGGAATCAAGGAGATTCCTGTAAGTGGGATTTCTTTTACGGGGGCTTGGAAGACGGGCAAAACCAGAATTTTCTTAAGGGGGCATGGAGAGAGAAGCTCTCTCCAGTAGCGCACCTGTCCGGGGCGGAAAAGATGGTGGGGTGTAAGCTGCTCAGCTTGGCACACAGCTCTCAGAGGACAGAGCCAGCTGCAGGCAGTTTTGTGGGGCTGCAGCCAGGAAAGGAAGTGTTGGGACGTGCTGAGCCTGGGCCTCTAGTGCCAGGGCAGGATGAGCCTAGGGAGAGTGCAAGGAGAAATACTGTGCAACCCTGTGGATCCCCAGTGCTTCTGCTTCCTGCGGAAGGCTCAGCATCTGGGCTGCAGTCGTTCTCCCACTACTGCCCCACCTGGAGCACGGGGCTCAAGGAAGCATCAGGCTTTCCCCTCCCAGCCTGCAGCACCAGACTCCAGCAGGGGCTCCCCTATAGGGCAGGGATGTAGGTGCCCTAGCCCATTACCTCCTGTATGGGTGCCTGGTCCCTGGCTGCAGGGCAGGCCCATGCTGTTGTCTCAGGTATGGCTAGGAGGGGAGGTGGAACCTGCTGCTGGGTCTCTGCTCAGAGCTGGCCAAAGGGGGAGGGGGAGGAAGGGCTGGGCCATGCTGGAAGATAAGGAATGGGGTCAGAATGTATCTCGTTGATACAGGGCAGGCAGAAAGCTTAGAGATAAAAGCTTATTCTGGTCCCCTTACAAAATAATTAGAAAAAGATTGCTTCTATATTCAAGCACCAGGTACTGTAATTCAGTGGTTGATCCCAAGGATCCTAAATTTACTGTGGTATCCACGTAATCTCCCCTCCCTTTTTGTTGTTAGTTGAGTCATTATATAACAGATGGGACTTTTAAGGGGCAGAGAATTCAAAACAGAACTTGTGAGGGGAAGAAAAAGCCGCTCTGTATATTTAAAACTGATTCCAGGAGTGTCCCTATGTTTTCAGTTGTTGCTGAATTTTTAGTACAATAAGATTGTTTCATGTACTGTGTGCTGGGTAATAATGTGAGAGGACTCCCTGTTTCTAAAAATAACTGGCTCTTTATGAAGAGAACTATTTAGAGATGCTGCAACAGTAGCTAGTGTTCATGCCCCACGCATGCATGCCCTCCGCCCAGCTCTTTCCTCCTGAAACCTGCACTCCCCTCTCCAAGTTCTATGCAGGTTGCTGCACATTTCTCTCTCTTTTCAGCGATTTCTTGTAGCTAAGATTTCTCATGCCCTCAATCTATCCTGGACCTCTTTTCCATACCTACTGTAGGATTTGTATACGCTTTATTACTTCAAGAATGGAAAAAGACATGAAGAAATTTCTCTTCCTCTTTTGTGGGTAGGAATCTGCTGCTAGTGCTCAGCACAGAGTAGTTAATGGAGTCGGTGCTAGATAGAGCTGAGCTGGAATTCTTCAGCTCATTTTTTGTTACATTTCCAGTAAATGGGCATTTTAAACTGTGAAACAGGGTCAGGTTTGGTGAATTTTCCAAGTCAAAATTGATGGGAAAAGTTTCAGAATTAACAAAATGCTTTGTTTCAAAGCCAAAATAGTGACTTTATTTCAAAATGAAAGCTAATTAGACTGAAAAGGTTTAAAAGAAAATGATAAAAATCTAAACCAACACTTGAAATCATCAAAACAAAAATCTTTTGACCCAAGACAAATGTGTGGGGGTGGTTTTTTTTTTTTTTTTTTTTGGTTTGCAAATATTTTCAAGATTTAGAGTGGATTTTTCAATGGGACTTGAACATCTAGCAGCCTTCTGTGTCTTTGAAAATCTCTGCTGAAAGGTGTAGGAGTTCAAACTGCTGTGCTATATTCACTGGGTTTTCTGCATTTGGTCCACTGGTCAAGCCCACTATGTGTCCAAGGCTATTCTCTTCCACGGTATTGACAAAAAAAATCTCAGTTGCCCCTTCAAAGACATTAATTCTAGGCTAAATTCTAGAAATATTTGTACATCATAGGGAAATTGCTGAGACTGAGGGAAGTACCATTGTAGATGATCTATCCTTCATTTCTACACACATTTCTGTGATTTAATGTCTGTTACTCACAGTCCTCAACCTATACGACTAATATGGTTTCTTGACAGAATTAGACTTTTGCTTAATGTCATCACTGAAGAAAACCAAAATCTAAAAACCTTAAATAATTTGTTTAAATTTAATGTTTATTTGTTGAACGAATTACAGAAGACGACTTGCTTAGTACACAAAGCCCTTTAAAATTAATGGGAGTCTTTCCTTACACTTCAGAGCAATGATCTTTTTTTTTTTTTTTTTTTTTTTTTTTTTTAAAGATTTTCCACCATTCTTTTTGTATCTCTATCAGTTTATTTTTTCTGATTGGATATTTGGTGCTTTCTTCTACTTATATTTTTAAAAAGTTCTTAACTCCTCTACTTATTTAGATATTTTGCACTTGTGTTCCCATGGAAACTACCTCATTGTTATCTACAACTATATTACATGTCTGAATTTTAAGTTTTACCCATGGAAAGGGAAGAATGGGCCAGAGCATTAGTTAATGGGGCTGGATTCTGAAAGGCAGGGTTAAAGAATGATTTTTTGTGTGAAGTAATGCACATTGGAAAACATAATCCTAAATATACATAAAAAAGATGGGGTCTAAATTAGCTGTTACCACTCAAGAAAGATCTTAGTGTCATTGTGGATAGATGTGGAAAACATCCTCTCAATGTGCAGCAACAATCAAAAAAGTGAACAGAATACTGGGAATCATTAAGAAACGGATAGCTAATAAGACAGAAAACATCATATTGCCTCTATATAAATCCATGATATGCTCACATCTTGAATACTGCGTGCAGATGTGGTCGCCCCTTCTGAAAAAAGATGTATTAGTATTGAAAGGGTTCAGAGAAGGGCAACAAAAATGATGAGGGGTATAGAACGGCTTCTGTATGAGAAGAGATTAATAAGACTGGGACTTTTCAGCTTGGAAAAGAGACGACTAAGGCGGGATATGATGGAGGTCTATAAAATCATGCCTGGTGTGAAGAAAGTAAATAAGGAAGTGTTGTTTACTCCTTCTCAAAGCACAAGAGCTAGGGTTCACCAAATGAAATTAATAGGCAGCAGGTTTAAAACAAATAAAAGGAAGTATTTCTTCACACAATGCATAGTCAGTCTGTGGAACTCTTTGCCAGAGAATGTTGTGAAGGCCAGGGCTATAACAGGGTTCAAAAAAAGAACTAGGTAAGTTCATGGAGGATAGGTCCATCAATGACTATTAGCCAAGATGGGCAGGGAGGGTGTCCCTAGCCTCTGTTTGCCAGAAGCTGGGATGGGTGATGGAATGGATCACTTGATGATTACCTGTTCTGTTCATTCCTTCTGTGGCACCTGGCATTGGCCACTGTTGGAAGATAGGATATTGGGCTAGATGGACCTTTGGTCTGACCCAGTATGGCTGTTCTTTATGTTCTTATGCTGTTCTTAGAATTTTTGCAAGTGAATGGCATTTCTATTCATTTTTTTATATAGCTTCAAATTTTAACTAGTTTTCAGTGATTATTTCTGACCACCAACAGAAAATGAATACATAATTAAAATGACAAATCAATATTGATATGGTGCTAGTTTCTAGAAATAGTTTTAAAAAACCCACAGAGAATCCTATAGGCAATTAAATTAAAACTAATGATGATAATAATAATAATACAACAGAGACAAATGAACCCAAGTAAGTTGTAATATGCTTACATGTTTATATGAATATTCACTAGCAGAGGAAGAGGATGAGCTATCTTTACATACAGAATGTGTGATTACATACAGAATAAAATGCTGTGTGCCTAGGACCTTAGAAAACACTTTTCCCACTGTTGGAAGATAGGATATTGGGCTAGATGGACCTTTGGTCTGACCCAGTATGGCTCTTACTTTCGCTTTCCCAGCCTCATAAATCCTGGACTCATGACCTAAGAAGTGTGATCACTTTGACACTTTGATATATCGTTTCTGGAAATGTGTTGTGTTTCTTTAAATCTGTAGCAGGAAGGCTGGCCAGACTGAGCTTGGCAAAGTTTTCAAGAAGAAGCTTTACGGTGAAGTAGAAGGAAGCAGAAAGTAGCTTTAGGGATATATCTGCTTTCTTATCCCAATAAATGTCCTTGTTCAGTGTGAGAAGAAAGCGACTTTTACTCTCATTCTTTGCCACTGGCACGTAATGATGTGCTTGTGGCAGTTTTGTCAGGCTCAGTCTCTGTGTCCAAGCTGAGTTCATGAGAATTGAGTAAACTAATAGTAATTGTACAAGGTTCTCTGTGATAAACTATTCGGATACCTATGGGAAATACAAAAGTAAAAACTTATTTCTTAGCTCTACTAGGTTTTAATGGGAGTTTGGGGAGAGGGCACTGAAGTCAGTCCTTAAATCAAACCTTGCTGGCTGTCTTCAGGTCATCTCTGTATACTTTGCAAAAAGAAAAGGAGTACCCGTGGCACCTTAGAGACTAACAAATTTATTAGAGCATAAGCTTTCGTGAGCTACAGCTCACTTCATCGGATGCATTTGGTGGAAAAAGCAGAGGAGAGATTTATATATACACACACACACACACACACACACACACACACACAGAGAGAGAGAACATGAAACAATGGGTTTATCATACACACTGTAAGGAGAGTGATCACTTAAGATAAGCCATCACCAGCAGCGGGGGGGGGGGGGGGGGGGGGGGGGGGGGGGGGGGGGGGGGGGGGGGGGGGGGGCAAGGGAGGAGAGGAAAACCTTTCATGGTGACAAGGTCAAGGTATGGCTAATTCCAGCAGTTAACAAGAAGATACGAGGAACATGTGGGTGGTGGGGGGTGGGAGGGAGAAATACCATGGGGAAATCGTTTACTTGTGTGTAATGACTCATCCATTCCCAGTCTCTATTCAAGCCTAAGTTAATTGTATCCATTTGGCAAATTAATTCCAATTCAGCAGTCTCTCGTGGAGTCTGTTTTTGAAGCTTTTTTGTTGACAGTATAGCCACTCTTAGGTCTGTGATCGAGTGACCAGAGAGATTGAAGTGTTCTCCAACTGGTTTTTGAATGTTATAATTCTTGACGTCTGATTTGTGTCCATTCATTCTTTTACGTAGAGACTGTCCAGTTTGGCCAATGTACATTGGCAGAGGGGCATTGCTGGCACATGATGGCATATATCACATTGGTAGATGAGCAGGTGAACGAGCTTCTGATAGTGTGGCTGATGTGATTAGGCCCTATGATGGTATCCCCGGATAGATATGTGGACAGAGTTGGCAACGGGCTTTGTTGCAAGGATAGGTTCCTGGGTTAGTGGTTCTGTTGTGTGGTGTGTGGTTGCTGGTGAGTATTTGCTTCAGATTGGGGGGCTGTCTGTAAGCAAGGACTGGTCTGTCTCCCAAGATCTGTGAGAGTGATGGGTCGCTCCTCCGGATAGGTTGTAGCTCCTTGATGATGCGTTGGAGAGGTTTTAGTTGGGGGCTGAAGGTGATGGCTAGTGGCGTTCTGTTGGTTTTTCTTTGTTTGGGCCTGTCCTGTAGTAGGTAACTTCTGGGTACTCTTCTGGCTCTGTCACCTGCGCATCTACCAATGTGATATATGCCATCATGTGCCAGCAATGCCCCTCTGCCATGTACATTGGCCAAACTGGACAGTCTCTATGTAAAAGAATGAAAGGACACAAATCAGACGTCAAGAATTATAACATTCAAAAACCAGTTGGAGAACACTTCAATCTCTCTGGTCACTCGATCACAGACCTAAGAGTGGCTATACTTCAACAAAAAAGCTTCAAAAACAGACTCCAACGAGAGACTGCTGAATTGGAATTAATTTGCAAACTGGATACAATTAACTTAGGCTTGAATAGAGACTGGGAATGGATGAGTCATTACACAAAGTAAAACTATTTCTCCATGGTATTTTCCCTCCACCCCACCCCCCACTGTTCCTCTGATATTCTTGTTAACTGCTGGAATTAGCCTACCTTGCTTGTCACCATGAAAGGTTTTCCTCCTCTCCCCCCGCTGCTGGTGATGGCTTATCTTAAGTGATCACTCTCCTTACAGTGTGTATGATAACCCATTGTTTCATGTTCTCTCTGTGTGTGTGTGTGTGGTGTGTGTGTGTGTGTGTGTGTGTGTGTGTGTGTATAAATCTCTCCTCTGCTTTTTCCACCAAATGCATCCGAGGAAGTGAGCTGTAGCTCACGAAAGCTTATGCTCTAATAAATTTGTTAGTCTCTAAGGTGCCACGGGTACTCCTTTTCTTTTTGCGAATACAGACTAACACGGCTGCTACTCTGAAATCTGTATACTTTATTTTCTCTCTTCCTTTGTATCACTTGCATGGAAAATAATATATGATTGGCAATGTTATCAGTGAAAGAGTAAGCCCTGAATGACTGCTGCCTTCAGCAACAGCACATCTTTGATTGTTTGTGATGCTAGCACAATTTCACCTTTTAAAACTGAACTAGAATTCTGGTGGCTTATTGAATCACAGCAGCACTAACTCCCAAAAGAGCACTAGTCACTAAAAGTGGGTGAAATTTTTTGGACAGTTTATATGCTGAAAAATACAGATTTGGTCAGCCTGATACTATTTGGCAATTTGACTGAACTCTGAATAGTTTTCCCCCCCAAAATGTTTGAGGGACTTCTGTGCAATTCCACAAAATGGGCTGGAATCGGGAGGGTCCCCTTCAGAACATTTAGCTGGCTAGAGCACTCACCTGGGACGTGGGAGACCTGAGTTCAACTCCCCTTTTGCTTGATGTGGAACAGGAATTTTAACTTCCACCTCTCAGGGGGTATGTGCCCTAACTACTGGACTATGGGCTATTCTGAAGCCGGTCTTTCTCAACACCCCCTGTCAAAGCTGTTCCACTTTGTGTGAAATACTTGAATAGTCTATTGGGGATAAAGACAGAGTGCAAATGATTGTCTCTAACTGGTGGTGCAGGACCCACCTGGGAGCAGAGACCCACATTTAAGATCCTTACTCCACAGGAGGGGGCCTTAACTTGGAGGATCCTTGTCTCCCATATTCCAAGAGAGTACCTTAACACCCCCACTACCTCTTCAGCCTTCAAAACAAAATGTTTGGGGTCAATTGATGTATTTTGTTGACTCCCTCAAGAATGCAATTTTCCAAAATTTTTTTAATTTTTCAGTTTTGACTGTGAACAGTTTTTTTTCCCAGCTTTTTGAAGCTGCCAGCTAATTGAGAAATCAGTTATTCACCCAGCTCTAGTAACCACATTACAGTATACATGCAGGATTGGGAAATACAAGCTATTGCTATGTAGTGAAGTTATTTTACTTTAACAATTTCACGTTCCTTCTCAAATCATAGAGACTAAAATGTCAATGAAAATAGAGAACAATTTAAAAATCTTTCCTCTGAAAAAGAATCTGTATTTGTCTAGAAAACACGTATACCATCATTAATTACTGAATATATAAACCCTAAGCCTGCTCTAAAAACCTGAGTACTTCCACTGAAGTCAAACATACGTGCAAAATTTTCCGGGTTAGCATCCTATACATCATAACAGCAATGCATAGTAATTTATGGATGTTAAGAATTTATAAGACACAATTTTTTGACATATAGTTATAAAATAACTGTAAACAAGTCTTTTCTATTTTATCCAATTGTTTTCTAATGTATAGAGCACAGGAATGTGTGTTAAAAGGCTTCAGTTCCAATCTTTACACTCTCTCTCTCTCTCTCTGAATTAGTTGTTTTGGTATGGGTAAAGTATAGCCTAATTAGATGTCAGCATAGTAATCAAATCACCAATTTTTTAATAACCTAAAGAATAATTTAAAAACAAAATTAAATGAAAATTGGTAATGACAGCATACACAAATACAAAGGGCCAGATTCTCAACTGGTGTAAATCAGCCCCATTGAAGTCAATAGAACAAACCAGCTGAGCATCTGGTACAGATAAACAAATACCACATTTTGATTCATACGCATTCAGCCATGATTAACCCATGGGATCATACTGCTATTGAAGGCCAGTATAGTTGCAAAGGCCTTTATACAGAAGTATAAATTCCATAAATTAGATTTGTGTTAAAACATTATTTGTTAGTGGCAATTATTCATTTTGATGTTGGTTATTTCTTACCATTTTAGGGACAAACTCCTTTGAATTATATATTGGTGCCTATGCCTGTTAGTACTTTATTAATTTCTCACGCTTTCAGGTATTATGTGTTTGCACAACACCTAGTGCAATGGGGCCTCAATCTGGTTGGACCCTAGGCATCGCCACAATTAACATGATTAAATATGATTATTAAAAACAAGTGAATTTAGATTTCTCAGAAAGCGTATGCAATACCTAAACCAGTCTTCATGACATGGATTTCATGCATTCAGATATACACACAAATTCTGGATTTTTCCAGCTTTCTATTTGCAACATACAAAGCATCATAGTGAAAGGAAACTAGCAAACTTTCAATATAAGCCATCACTCTTTATTTATAATGCATCAAAAGTTAGGAAAATAACAATTGTGTATGCATCCCCTAGATACAAATTGTACATCACTTCCGTTCACTTTCAAAAAAGCTCATCGTAAAGTGCTGCTGGCACATAATGTGAAAAGCTCCACAGTGTGTCATGCTTTATGTATGACATTTTTTGTGTCATTCTCTCTGAATGTGTTATCCTTTGTCTGACTGACTTTTGACATTAATAAAACATGTTGTTTCACATTATTTAATAAATAATTAACTTTAATAAATTAATAAATAACTTCAGTTCCAGCATCCAGATTCTGTTAATTTGCATTCAATTTAATACTATATTTGGTTGCTCTTGGAAATCACAAGCATAGCACTTATCCGAAGTGACATTTCAATTGCTTGTTTACAGTTAATTCTAGTGATTCAAGCTTCTAGAAGTGTTTAACAACTTGAGAACAAAATTCTTCTCTCAAATCCTCTTGGCTGACTTCAACTCCGATATTCTCCTTTCTCTACACATGTGGCTCTCTCATTGATTTCTGTGGAAAGTTATAATTTTGAAATAAAACTCAAGTACTGTTCTTCACTTGATGATGATGACAAATTTTTCAAATGTTGGTGCTTAAAGCAAGGCACTTAAATCTATATTTAGGCACCCAAATAAGTGGCCTGATTTCAGACATACTGACCATGGCAGGTCAAAATCACTTCAGTGGGAGATATTCACGATGGAAGTGCCTGGATAGTCAGGCCACATTTTTAAATAAGAATTTAGGCACAGATTTTGGAACAGTTATGCACGTGCTTAACTTTATGCACACTGGACTGTTCACATACACAAGTTGATCATGCACTATGGCAAACAGGTAGGTATGGCATTAATTGTCTTAACCAAGAAAATTTTGGCCTTAGAGTCTCATCCAAAGCCAATTGTTGTCCTCTTGGATCAGATTCCAATTGAAGAATATCAAAGTTGAATTCCATTGGGAAGATCTCAAAGGAACATTTTGCCCTTAAAAGAATAACTATAGGTATCTTTAATCAATCCATTCTTTCCCCATGTTTAAGGAAATTCATCTAGAAAGAGTGAACCTAAACATTACATCTGAGTGGAGAACAATGAGTTGGAAATTCCTGGTCTGGAACTTCAGAGCAAAAGACAGACAAGAACAAAAATGAAAATGATTCTCATTCTATTAGTACATAGAATACTGGTAAAATATAGTAAATGGCATTGTCGCATAAAATAAAGTGTCATAGTAGGAAAATGAATATTACGTGTGCAGGTTAAATTGATTAAATATATCTAAGTTACTCTGCGTAAAATGGGGTCTGGCCACAAAACGGAAGTTCATTTTTGCGCCTTTTTAGTACTTTTGGATGTTACTATTCAGAGATTGAGCTTTGCTCTGTTGAATAACACCTCCCTGTCTTTGCAATGATCAAACGCTCATGAACATAAGTCCTTCTGCACTGATTGATTACAGGATCAGAGCCCCCAAGTGTGTGTGAATACAGATGAGCAAAAATACATGTATATGGTGAAAAGAAAAGGAATACTTGTGGCATCTTAGAGACTAACAAATTTATTTGAGCATAAGCTTTCGTGAGCTGATGAAGTGAGCTGTAGCTCACGAAAGCTTATGCTCAAATAAATTTGTTAGTCTCTAAGGTGCCACAAGTACTCCTTTTCTTTTTGCGAATTCATACTAACACGGCTGCTACTCTGAAACCTATACATGATGAGTGCTTCAGTGGCTGCCACCTTAGGTTCATGCCTGTGACCTACACTAGAAACACACAACTGATATTTGGATGATCAAATTAACACTTAATGTAGGCATGCAAAATAGTTATCTGAATGCCTAATTGTCAATCTGGCTACCCAAATGTCTACATTAAGTGTTAATTTGAGCATCCAAATATCAGATTTGTGTTTCTAGCGCGACATTTGGGTACCAAATGAAGATGAAAATGTTTAAAAATTGGACCCTGTTGGCATATTCCATGGCCATCCTTAAAACCATGTTTCATCATGTCCTTTTTCTAATGCCATAGCTGGGTAGGACAATTGCTGTCAGTTTCTTGGCTTTGGTAAATACCTAGACTGGAAGCCATCTCTAGTTTAGGCCCATCTTACAGCTGGGAAACTGAGATAGAGAAGCTAAATGTCTTGCCCAAAGTCACACAGTAAGTCAGTGGTAGAGAAAGGACTTGAACCAAGGACCCGTGTTCTAGCTACTGCTCTAACCACTGGACCATTCTTCCTCTCATAAAACATTGTGGCCTTTTGATAAATGGATGATGTCACCATGTTATTCTTGGTATGGGATGACTTTGTAAGGAGCTGAGGCTCCTGAGTCACTTAGGTGCCTTTGAAAGATCTTGCCTTATCTTTTGCTACTGGGACGATTATGGTATTAATGATATTCTGCCAATCTGTGTAACTGGTTAAAAACTCTTATTGGGACTTCTTTCTGTTAGGAAGATGACAGGCTCAATTTAATTGATCTGGAACACTTCAAGGCATTCTCGTTTTCTTCATACAGAGCATAACATTTTACCTAGAAATGCTTTTAATCTACAAATAGTTATTTTATTTATTATTCTTCACTTATGTTTATATAATACAGTTTACCCTAAAGTATCCTGTGGTACTTTACGGATTTTTGGGCTGATTCTGACCGAACTCTGGTGTAAATCTGATGTAACAGTGCTGAAATCAACAAAGTTAAACTGGTGGAAAAAATTGTTGTCAGGAGAATCATGTCCTGTATATGTACAGAAAAACTCACCCACCAACTAGTTTAATTGGGGAACTAGGTGTCTAGTTCCATGTGTAAACACAGGCTATGCACGTACAATTTAGGCACCCAAGTCTGAATAGTTGGCCTTCTTTCTCATTCTTCCAAGGATGGAATTTGTTACAGCACCAAGCATGCCATCTTTGAGACTACAATGTATCCACCAACGGCACTTACAGCTGTACCAAAGACAATGATATGCATTTTTTTTTGGAGAAATGAAAGTATTTCTGCAATATATATTAGGAAAAACAACTGGACGACTAAAAATACTGCTGTCTGCATGCATAAAATGACTAGAACTTAGAATTTTTGTAAAAAGAATTAATTTAGCAAAGAGCAGAATCAACTTCTTTGCAGCCAAGAAATTAGATACAATTATACTTGCTAGCTAGTGAAGGTTAAAGATGGAAGGTTAGGTTAACACTTGGATTAATTACTATTTCTTTAAAACAAACTTGTTTTTTATTGGGTAGGTAATTTTACAAGACTGGTTTAGTTTTATTAAAGAACAGCTCTGGCAGATGTTTCAAGAAAGAGGTTTCCTTTGCCAATTGCATAGGACAGCTTGGAGGGCTTTGATTTTTTTTTTAAATGCCTCATGTATTTCAATATTTGAAAAGATGAAGCCTACAGGAACAAGGTTACATTTTTTTAAAAAGTTATTTATAGAAGTGCTTTTTTGGGGGAGGGGAGACTAATGCACTAAAATGTCTACTTAAAGCAAATTATATTGACTGGGTATGTATGGCAATTACAGCTTGTTTTTCATTTTCTCAAATTACTAATCCCATAGTGCAGTGCTCATGCAGATTGTTTAGGGAAACAGATGACATATGCTGTAGTACTAAACAAGCTGAAACAGAGCCAGGTGAGCTGTAGCTCACGAAAGCTTATGCTCTAATAAATTTGTTAGTCTCTAAGGTGCCACAAGTACTCCTTTTCTTTTTGAGAATACAGACTAACACGGCTGCTACTCTGAAACCTAGGATAAAGACAGAAGGTGTTTGTTTATTTTTTAAGGGGAGCACCGTATTATCAATTGACTTATCATGAGAAAGAAGCACATGATGAGCTCTGTAGCCAGTGGCCTATGAACAAAACCAATTAGCATACCCTAATGAAAGTAAAAAAACTTCATAATAACTGATGCAGGGCTCCTCAGGTGTTTAAGGTGCACACAACATTTCTCTTGATCCATCCTGACAGTGGCTGACAGAAAGCTTTACCTTTAAAACCAAGAAATTTTGTGAGGCATTTTTAGTGCATAGTAGTTGACAAGCCACATCCTAAATGGCTGTGCTTTTATAAAGGGAGGTAAAATGCGCAACTATTTTAATTTGATTACATAAAAGGGTAAGAGTTTCATGTCTGTCATCATCTTAATGGTGCATGTTAAATGTGAGGTCTTTGGACTAGCACCCTAGCACAAAGGGGGAGGGGAGTGGGGAGCAGGGAGCCTGATATAGAAACAGAATTTAAAAGCAGAAAGTTTCCAAGAATGCAGAGGAAATTTCTATCATTCCTTCATCACCAACTATGTGACCTGTTGGGTGCACATTGCCCTGTTGAGGCTTCTGCCATGGTGAGTGTTGGTAAAAGAAAGTAATCTGGACCACTTCATCCAATAGTGAAATATTTGTAATAGTGTGGTCATGAAAAAGTTAACTGAGTTATGGGATGGAGCCCTTACTTGACTGTTTAGTCAGTGGGAGTTGTCCCCTCACTCTGTTCAGATGCAGTTAAATAAAGTAGCAAGTTCCTACACTGCAAGCCTGTGAGAAGAGCTATTATTGTTGCACTGAGCAGTCCCTTTACAAAAGCTGGGGATCCTTCCAGAGCATGTTCGCTGCATCAGAACAGTGGGCTGGCACTACTGGGTTCTGTCAGGCTGAACATGACTGTGGGTGGTAGACATAAACCATTTATACTGCTTACACTTTTAACAATTGTCTAGGAGCTTTAATGTCTCCCACATCTTTCCCAGAATCGTTACAAGATATTCGTTACTCCATGCACAGTCCATTCTGAATAGGTGCACATCAATGAAATAATTGTCCAAGCTTAGAGAGCCACATAAAAAGCACTCGCAATGGTTATGGATGTATTCCTTTCATTTTTAGCAAATCACTAATAAGAAAATTGCATACAAGCATTCCACTTGCTATTAGAGGACATGCTGTGTGAGGCATATGATAGTTAGCCAGGGATATCTATTTTATATGCAAAACATTGAAGCCAATAATTGTTCCTTGTTACAAAATCCTGTAGGATTGAATTTCTTAGCTCGATTTCGTTTACATGAAAACCCCTTTTATGCTGCTCATCACCTTATTGCATGCTTTCACATGCTATCTTGGTGTCTCTTAAGTTGTAACTCCATCCTTTTTGGGAACCTTAGGAAGCTCAGGCTGGAATGGTTATGGAGTTGGCACTGCTTTCTTGTCTCACCCCTTTCTCTTTGCAGTGTTCCCTTCAGAACACAGTTGAAGTACATTTTTGGGACACTGTCTGGAAAGCTTGCACTGCCTCCGGCTATGCTGTACTACCCCTGTGGCTAGAGGACTTTAGCATCCAGAGCCATCAAGCCACCTACTTACACAAGCAGTACATTCACACACCTCAATTTTTTTCTTCTTCTCACTCAATGTAACCTTCTCATTTTGCCTTTTATTTCCATTAGTTTCCTTTAATAATTTGTTTTGTTTTGACCTTTGAGTATATCTCTTAAAATTTTATAGTGTGCAACTAAGTGTGGGTGGGAAGTATAAATTGGGCTGGTTGAGCAATGAAGGATTATATTGCAATAGAGAACAGGATGTATTCCTTTAAACTGTTTGTTTCCCAGACTCTAATTTTTTTTGTAAGGTGTAGAATTTTTTTAAAAAAAGAAGAGTACTGTTATTTGGGTGCACCAGCAAGACTCCATTCTAATGCACTTTCAACCTTAATACATTTTTTTTTGGCATGATTTATTTGTAAATCCGTTTTAATCTTTGCATCCTTCTTGAGCCTTTTTTTCTTAAAGGTTTTTTTCACTCTCAACCTACATTTTCACCTTTCATCTAACATTATGCTATATTATTAGTGTTCTATGCTATCTATAATTCTTCCTCTCCTTTTTCTATATTGACTACCTGCTTTATTTACCCATTTCATCATTTCTGGTTGGCTGCTGTCACTCATAATATTTTTAGAGGACACATGTCGTACGGCTTTAACTAAAAATACTTTAAAGAACTTTCTCTGATATTTCCATTAAAAATCTGGAAATCCTTAGAGCCAGGCTTTCTTCCCCACCTCTATCCCACCCTGCAGAAGAAAGAAATTTGTAACCCAGAAACCATCTTTCCCCCAGTTTCAGCTGAGCATTATTCCTCCAATATTAGCAGCAATGATGAGAATATCATTTAATGGAACTATTATCTGTTTGTATAGATGTGATCAGGGTCCTCATGGGGGCCAGCTGTGGTCACTCAATTAGGATAAACTGCAAAGAATGAGGCAGCCAAACCCCAAAAAGCTGGTGGATATTCCAATACTTAGATTTACCAAGCCAGCATAAAACAGCTTCTTTATTACCTTACTGGTTACTCGGAAATCCAAACAACACAGTTCCCTTAAAGTGATCCAGCCTCAGGCCTCCATACAGGTACCCACATCAAATATAATGATTTCTGAAAATCTTATTTCATCATATAAAAGAAAAGGTTCTACCAGTCCCAAAGGATTGGACACATTACCTCCCAGGTTATTGAATAGTCCAGATCTTACCCAAATACATGCTGTAGCCAATTCTAAATAAACTAAATGAAATTTTATTGAAAAACGAGAGAAAGTAGATCGTTGAAAGATCAATACACATACAGACATGAGTTCAATTCATTGAGGTTCAGATTCATAGCATAGATGGTGAGCTTTATAGTTGCAAAGAGTTCTTTCAGAAATAATAGTCCAAGGTCCAAATATCATATTCAGGGCATACCAGCATAACTGGTACCTTAGTCTTGTGACTCAAACGTCCCCTGACGAACCTTAGGAGATGTGAGATGAACAGGATCAGAACCCAAGGGTCTTTTTGTACAATGTCCTAGCATCCACTTGACTACACAGTCCTGGTTAAACAATAGGCTTTTGATGTAACCTTTTGTTTTCTAAACACCACCAGTAATTAGTTGCACAAATTAACATCGGGCAATTTATCCATTAGTCTATTACAAACTTCAAAGAGACATATAGACAATGACATTATTTTACCCAAGATTCATCCAAATGTTAATATTCCCTTTTGATCTCTGAATCAGTAGTTATAGTGACAGACAGGAACTGTCTTTTTAGGGATAGCATCTAAGATACACACAATTAGTATTACCTCTACCAATATAGGTTTGCATTTCAAGTTCTAGCCTATTTAGCATGAATGGCCCTAATTATCATTTGCATACATTTCTAAGTGACTTTAAAGGTGGGCTTTGGGTCATTCAGCCTGCAAGCTTTAACCCTTTCTAGCCATGTGTCACAATAGATAATGCACAAAGAAGATCTGTTTTTGTGTTAGACTATAAGGTTTAGTCCCGTGAAATCTCTTTGCTCTATCAAATTGAAAGCTATCGCTATCTTCCAGCTTGGCAGAGTATGATAACCCTGTCATCAGTAAATGTACCTGTAAATCCTTTGTGATTGAAACTGACCTTTTATTTCAAACTTATGCATTTCTAACATCATTTATAAAGAGAATTTTTGTTAAAATTTTGTTTTAAGCTGTTGCCATTTTTGCCTATTTTTTCTTATTGTGCTGAAAACTATCTTGTGGCAGTTAATCTCAGATGATCCATGCTGACCATTAAGAATAAGAGAGAGAGGTATCTGTCTTCTCAACCTGGAGACAAGTGAATCTAATGCATGTTGCGGGGCTTTGTATTGGTTATCTAGATTCATTATTAGTATGAATCCAGAAAGGTTTCTGAACTAGTTTTTCATTCCCTTTTTTTATGTATGTATAAAATGTCACCACTGTATCTTGTGCCCTTTCATTCGATGGTTGTATTAAAATAGGGTAACAATAGAATTAAATTAATAATACCTACTTCATGTAGCACGGTTCATCTGTTGGTCTCAGTCATTTACAAAGGAGGTAAATACCATTATCTTAATTTTAAAGATGGGAAAACTGAGACCCTAAGGTGGACTTAAGCAAAGTCACCCAGCGTGCCAGCAGCAGAGCTTGGAAAAGAATCCAGGTCTCTTGAGTCCCTTTCCAGTGTTTTATCCTATATGCCACACTGTCTCCTTACACAGTCCAATCCTGCAAGTATTTAACACCTCCTGTAAAGTGCCTGTGCACTTTTCAATTCGTGCGGACTTCACTGGGATTGGAAGGGTGTTCAGCACTGTGATATTTTGGGGACTTCCCAGACCAGTAAGGAGTTCTGCCCTGTAACCTTTATGCTGTGCCGGTAAGGTTCTATTCCCTGGCAGCAGTAGCCTGCCCACAAACACAAGATCTCACCCTGGCCTCCACCAGCCTAGTTCCTCTTTGCAAGATGACTCTAACAGCCCTTCCAGTCTTGAGTCTCCCCAAATCCATCTTCCCTTGGTCCTTAAGTACCAGACACTCAGACCATTCCCCTCTGGTTCATCAACCCGAAGGCATGAAACCAGCCCCCACAAAGATGAGCTTACTTTAGCACACCCGTTCCATTCTGTTTGCACACGAGGTACCTGCCTCGGGTAAAAAAAAAACAAAACAAAGTATATTTAATAGAAAAACCAGCTTTACATTTCTATATTAGGTATGATCCCTTCTCTAGTTCAAGTCACCTATTGTCTTTGAACAGTTTCCATTGTACTGCCTAGCAATAAGGGAGATCCAGTGTTCACAGCCTCCCACCCAGAGACTGTCCCTCAGACAAAACTCAGTTTCAAACCTGTTTTTTAAAAGGCTTCCCCTTAGCCTCCCACCCCCCACTTTTATCCCCCCTCTCCCCCCGAGGGTGACGCATGGGTATTCAGAGTCGGGAAACTCTAGCCAGGATGTCTTGACTGTGTCTTCTTGACTGCTCACCATCTCCTGTGAGGTGTAGCTAAATTTGCACCACAGATTATGAGCACAATTTTCTATAAACATAATTTATAACCACAATCTATATACATAGTCATAATAATCAGTACAGAACATAAGTTTTCATAAAAAAACTTGCTAAGTATATTTTTATATTACAATAACAAAGTGTGCAATCAGTTGATTTAACTGCTTTTTAAAGGGGTTTAGACTTTCTGAGAAAGCAAAATCTAGTTCTCTGTACTGATATCAATAATTCCTCTGTCAGTGGGACTGCCTTCCTGAGTCAGGCAAGCCATATTTGACCCTTTCCTTCTAGAAAAGCCCTCTTGTGTGTTTTAATAGAAAGTGATACATTTTCTAGAGGTTTTAAAATCATCTTACAAAATGTAATACGGATACTTCATATATAGAAGTTATTTTTAAAATACAGTAATTTTTAAAATCTTATTGGTTTACTGCTAATTAAACTAGATATGATGATTCTTGTTTATACAGCCTCTTCGTACTCGTATCTGAACCTCACATGAGCATTGATAGATTTCTCTGCAAGAAAGTATTATCCCCATTGTACAGATGGGGAAACTGAGGCACAAGGAGATTAAGTGACTTGCTTATGGTCACACACAAGAAGTCTGTTGCAGAGATGGGAACTGAACCCGGTCTTTTAATTTCCAATCCAGTGCCTTAACTCCAAAAGTATCTTTTCTCCTATCTTTCTGTGGGGAAAAGTAACCAAACTATAGGAAGCTAATGTGTGCCATGGATATTTTATTTTTGTGGTTAGTTTCCATTTGAAAAGTTTAAAAATAAACTATACACAAAGGCAAAGAACTTTGTTTTACCAAATTTTCAGAACTGCGTGGCCCTTAGTAATGCTCTCACGCCAGAGGATGAAGTCAATAAGTTTCCATTTATGGTGCCTTTTAGTGCATTTTCTAAAGTGGGGTAAATATATCCGTAACGTACAGACGAAGCTTGGAGAAATTTAGTGACTTGCTCAACGTCATGCGCACTCATGGTCTTTTCCTATCATCAGATGGATAATATGGGTGGGAGGCTTATGCTACAGAATAAGATCACCAGATAAATCCCTAAAACCAGGAAAACAATATTTTAGATGTTGTGTTCAAAAATTGGAAAGACTGAGTAAATGGAATGTGAATTTATCTGCTCTCTGGGCCTGATTCAAAGTCCACTGAGGTCAGAAGATAGACTCCCACTAATTTCAGTGGGCTTTGGATCAGGCCCCAAATGCATTTGAACTATAGCTTTGTTGTGTCAAAACTTTGTCTTCTGATTGTAAGTGATATAATATGATGGGTATCAATTTAGGAAACTGAGCAGGGCGGAGTGGCGGTGGGGGGGGGCGGACAGAATAAAAGTCTCTCTTTGATGCACATGTGGTAGAGACTAATAAATATTTTTTTGCATAGGTTCATTTAAAATGACATGATGAACATAATACATGCTTTTTAGTTTTATTTCTAATTCATGCAATCATACATTCCATATTTATGAAAAACCCACTTCATTAAAATCACCATTTTAAAATTACAATCTTTGTAGAGCACATCTAAGAAATGACCTTTCTTCATTTCAAATGCTATAAAATTAAGTTTTTGTAGACTGTAGGCAGCACTCAAGGGATAGATTCTTTAATGCACTGGATATTGCTTTCAAAGTACTCTAATTGCCTAAATTAATAATGGCTTTTTTCTTTGGTTCTTATAAGGGACAAATGAATTTGAATCACTCTCTAAAGAATTGAATCACTGGCTATCTCATCCTGATTACTTTTTGCATTCATTATAAAATTAAAAAAGAACAGCAAGGTCACCTTTTGCATGGCTTTTTGTTTATGAGAAAAGTTAGTCACTTTCCTTCACTTCTCTGAATCAGATTTCCTACAAACACAGAGCTTGCCAACATTGTTGTGACTGATGTTTAAAAATAACCTGCTTCAATTTGTGCAAGACTTCAGGAAAGAAACCACCTATGAATATGCCTTTTGATTGAACTATTTAAAATGACTTTAGTGTTTTAATAATGAACAAACACCCCTCCCCCACAAACCCCAACAATCATCTAATCTCTTGGGTTTAAAACACCACAAATGCCCAACAACCCCCCAACCAAAACCCAACCCAACCACCACCTGAGCTCTTAGGTTAAAAGCCCTATGCTGCTGTTCCACAGTTCTGTCAGGCCGTTAGAACATATAAGGTGAACAGGGTAGTTTTTGAAAATTGTTTTGAGGAATTCGCAGCATGTTATAGTGATCTTTTGGACTCTGCTCCCTTATGTTGGAACCCACAAAAAAAACAAGAGAGCTCTTATGTGGGCTTCATTGTTTTTTAAAAAATTCCATTTTTGGCTGAGCTTGGGAGGCCTAACACTTAACTTGATTGCTTTTCTCTGTATGGACGTTTGAATGGGATATCACAACTTTCGAACGCCACTGATCAGTTAAATTTCAAGTGTTTGGTTTATTTTATTTGCCTTCTGATTTCTGAGCTTTAAGATGACTAGAGTGACTTACAATCTTTTCTACTAAACTTTGTTTTAAAATAGCATTTAAGCTGAGATTCTCTCCTAGCAACATGTCTACAGGATCTGTGTCTTTAAGAACCACGCTAAGTATTGTAAAATTTGTGATAATATTGTGAGAGGTGGCAATGCTGTGTCTTATTCCCAGCAAAAAGTGTCTGAAGTTGGGGGGAAAAACCCTGAAACATCATGAATAGAGATACAAAATTCCTTGGTACCATAGGAGACTTTACCAATGGAATTGGTCCAGTGACAACATTGAAAATAATTTTATTATGGTATAAATAAAAAGGAATACAGCAGCACTAGTGATATTGTCTGAAAGATAGAGAAAAAGGAAACCCTTATTAGATCTTCTCGTTTGGTTTCTGCAGGGATCAAAAGGAACAGGGAGAACAAGTAAAATGTTCATCAGTTCTTTTAACTGTAAGCTCTGTTCATTAATGTGCAAATATGCATTATGTGATGTAGATGAATTTTCCTCACTCCATCTGGCAGTTGGGGAGAGAGAGAATGTGCAGACGTTTAGTCTGGAATCTTATTAATCACTTGGGGATTAGCTGAATGGTGTAATTAGCCTGGAGTGGCATTTAAAAATGTTGCATACACTGTACAGTAAATCTATTCCAATTTAGTAAATCAAGCTTGCTTTGAAACTTTGACTTCGTCAGTAGCATGTGCAGAAGACAGACTTGCCACATGATACTTACTTTGATCGGTGCTAATGGATACCATTGGAGAGTCAGGCCCTTATAATGTTACTCAAATATATTTATTAAAAATGAAAAATCAGGAAAGTGGGATATTTATATTGTGATTTAGAGGGTGATGAGCCACAAACTGAAACTCTAGTTCCAGATTTTGCTGGCAGAGAACTCTGTGGGTGCTTTGATGTGTGGTCTTGGCTCATGCAGTTGTGCTAGTATGTATCTGTATACACTCTTGATTTTTCAACTAACAAATGCACGCTGAAAATATATGCCCACAAGCTCAAGTGTCGTCTTTGCATAAGGTAGTAATAAAAAGAGACAAAACTGGCAAGAAGAAGTGGGAGTTAGGTGGTTAATTTTTTACCTAGAAAAATCCACTTTTTTTTGCTCCATAACATGGCTTTTTGTTGAAGTAAAATGTACCTCTTATACAAATTAGATCAATAAGAAACATTCCAAAATTAATTTAATAAAACAAAGACTATGACCTGAATTCAGTTATACCAAGGCCCCTTTGTACTACTCTGGCAGTATGGGCTTTATTACAAAGTATAAATTTATGATGTGTAAAGGGACCTTAGTGTTGATGAGAAACTGAGCCTATGGGTTTGATCCTTCATTTTTTACTTGGGCACAATTTCCACTAGTTTACTGGAAAATTTGACTGAGAAATGACTAAAGCATTGGGCCAATTGAAGTTATACTCCTGAAATTGTATTTTCTGTATTTGCTTTAATACACAAGCCACAGTTTGTCTTTACAATTCAGTGTATTTTCATCAGACAGTGATGCAGTGGCTTGTTCTGTAGACTCATATTTTATTGTCAGACAACATTTACTCGGTTGACTTTCAACTGAACCATACATAGCAGAAATACTACAAGCAATTACAGCAAACACCTGCTATAACACTCCAGGACTGTTATACTAATGCAGCTCACAGAAACCATGTGGTATATATGTTGAATTCAAGATGTATTGTATTTGTTAATCATTAAGAAATCTTACAAGATCATTTATTTATTTATATATATATATATATATATATATATATATATATATATATATATATATATATAAAGTAGAAAAACATGTAAAAATGAAGTGCAATCCTAATTTCCAGTTAGTTTGAAACTCCTAGGTAACTGAATGTAGCATGTATTACAGCCCCTTGTATTCAGAAATTCCCTTCTAAGGGTTTGGATTTGTTCAAGCACAAAATATATACTGTTACAAAAGCTTCCCTTCAGTTGAATGCAAACATGCGCTCAGGGCCAAATCTTCAATAGATCGGCAACCTGATCTTCACTGGCACATGCGTTTTTTGCATTCACGCTCCCTCTCACACACATTTCAGTATAGTAACAACTATGTACACTTCATACTAACAGCTCAGTGTGCAAATTGATGCACAAACACCTGCACACACAGATTCTAATGCCTGAGTATGCAATAGTAATTGGAACACGCAGATGTCATATGTGAAAAAGTTGGCATTTAATAGAAGTGTTAGTACACCAAGATGTGCGTGCACAGAATTGTGTGCAACTGCAGAGCCATGTGGGGCCAAATCAGGCCCTCCTTTGTAAGTGATTTGCTAATCAAAAGGTATAACCACACACACACACACACACACACACACACACACACACACACACACACACACGGGATAGTTCCAGTGGGAACTATGTAAAGCTTGATTGCTACCTGATAGAAATTACCTGGAGACTGTAATACCTTGGCACAATAAGAAGGGTTAAAGATAGTTTGTCTTAAACCCATAGCCACTTGCTTTCCAGGGCTTTCACA
This sequence comes from Dermochelys coriacea, assembly GCF_009764565.3. Lineage (NCBI taxonomy): Eukaryota > Metazoa > Chordata > Testudines > Dermochelyidae > Dermochelys > Dermochelys coriacea. The sequence goes on from NC_050079.1 coordinate 19,829,959, forward strand.
AGACACATACCACTAACTTATTGTCACTTCTTTGTAATAACTGAAGTTGAATCACAGTGTTCAATTATCAAATATGTAGACTAAAATGGTATGTTGTCTGCAGGATCATGTTTGAGACCAGGATCTATTTTTAAAAGTTTCTCGGCACAAGATTCAGACAGCTTAAGAAGATTAATCTAATTTACAATGGAAAATATCTCTTATCTTAGAAAGACTAAGAAACATGCTGCCACAGCTAGGAATCACCATAATCCCCCAGTTTGCTTAATTGTTTTACTGCTGCTTTTATAATTAAGTCCCATTAACTTGTCACATATTGATAACGGGGATGACCCTGAAACGGACTGATAGATTGAAGTCTCCTATAGTTTTGTATTTTCATATGAATGAGTTAATTATTTTTGTCATTAAAGAGAGATGTACAAAACAGATTTTGATAAAGTGCTGGAGTTTCCCTGTTAGAGATGAATATGCACTCCTGTCAAATGCAGTTATTCTGCTACAATTTTTCAGTCAGCAATTGATAGTTAAAATAAGTATTCTCAGTTCCTTTTAACAGAATGTTGACAATCTATAATGAAGAATAGAACTTCACCTATACTAGTAACACTGCATTTTAGAAATCTGGTGTATACCAAAGATTATAGGCTGGATGGGATTAAACTGGCTAAAGCTCTAGGTCCAAAACGTTTTCATGAGTTTAAAAATACAACAAAGTATGAGAAGCAGAGTGGACCAGAATATTGTGACTCATTCCCATCTCTGGTTTCAGAGTAGCAGCCAGGTTAGTCTGTATTCGCAAAAAGAAAAGGAGTACTTGTGGCACCTTAGAGACTAACAAATTTATTTGAGCATAAGCTTTCGTGAGCTACAGCTCACTTCATCGGATGTGGCAGACCTCGGTGTCTGTCAAGAAAAACACAGCCAACAGGAGGGGAGGGGCTCTTAGGAAGGAAAAATCAATACCAAATAAAATAGCTTTTTAAAAGCTGTAAAGACCATTCTGTAAGGCTCGAGAAGATATAATATATTACAGAAGTAAGTTTTAATTATGTATCTTCTCCATATCAGAAACGTAAATGATGATAATTTGCTAGGAGCTTTGAAAAGGGTAGTACAAATGAGTAATCTGACCAGTTTTGTCTTTGATTGATTGTATTATTTATGAGCAAGAAATTGCTTTAATGGAAGTTTTGCTAGTGTAAAGAACATAGGCTCATGCCCAACATGATTAAAGTCCATAAATAGTTCTGGGACCGAGACCCGAGTGGGAGCAGCTTTACTAATTTCTTTTTAGCACGAGGGCTGATGGAAGAAAAAGCCCTCGTAATTCAAGATGACACTGTGCAGTGGAATAGATGTACTGAATGCTGCTTCACCTCTCAATGAAAAGTGAGTTTAAATTTAATTGAAAAAGTATTAAATTTTGGGATTCTAGTTGCTAAGGCTGAATAGACCTTTAATGTCCACCACAAAAACTGGTAGATTCCATATATATTTAAGCTCTTTGGCCCTAATTCAGCAAAGCACTTAAACATGAGGGTTCATTGAAGTCAGTGGGATTTAAGCACATACTTTAGTTAGGCATGTGCATAATTATTTTGCTGAATTACAGCATGTATGTGCAATAAATTGTTCATATACCAAATTTTTTTATGAATGTCAGTTTCATTATACATTTTGGGAACATTGCTTAAGGTACAGGAAATCTATGCTGTCTGATGTGTTGTGACTTTTATTTGTCTGAGGATCCAAAATGCTAATATTTGACAAGATTTAGGAGACCCTTCTTACACTCCTCAAGAAAATAAAATGTCACTTTTGACTGGAAGACGCTTAAAGTCAGCAGACTGAGATTGTATGACTTGGACCTGTTAATTTTATATTTGTTTTATTTTGAAATTGGAGAGAACCAACTTTGGAATCTACCTGCAATCTCTTGCTCAAAATTAAACTGGCTTTGAATGAAAGCAGCTCTACTTGAGTAAGGGAACCGTACTTTTTTCAGAATCCTCACAAGTTTCCTGAAATGCTCTGTGTATATTTAAGCGTTCTCCTATCGCTGTCAATTCCATTACAGCATCAGGGTCACCATCTACTATAATAATTACAAGGCTGAGTGCAATTCAGACACTGATTCGCTACTATTTGTTGGATAGCCCTACTCTGACTAGTTAGACTCAGCATTAAGCTGCCTGCAAAGCATTTTCTTTGCAAGTTGGTAGAGAAGTTCTTTGCTAAAGAAGTTTCTGGTTGATAAACCAGTCCCAGAGACAGCTGGGGTCTACAGGTCAATCATGACTGTATAAAGGGCCTTCCTCATTTTATGGAAGTTACCCTTTTTAATGTTGTGAGAGCCACAGGAATATTATTTTTAAGATTTCTGGTTCCATGGAAGAGAGATGATTAGATTGCAAACTATGGTTACGTTATTTGGATGTAATACAAATGTATCCTGTGTGCAAAACTTCTAGAAGGGCCTCAGTTGTCTCCAATTCCCCCTCCCCAAATCCTGCCTCCAAGGGAGCTTAACGGAGGTTATCTGTTTTTTTTCTGGCTGTAATGCATGCGGACCTGCAAAGAGTCTTGCCTGGCATGTCCTGCATTTTGTTTGGTTTATTTGTTTAGGGCTTAATAGCTCAAAACCTTAAGCTTGACCAGGAAAGCAATGGGCAGGCAGTGCAAATCAGAAAATATTTAGGACACTTCTGCTCCTTTCACTTCCTGCCTTCTACCTGCTCAGACTGTTCTGTGCTGGATGATAATATTACTAGCCCTAGAGGCAGTCTAGTGTCACATGAAGGTTGAGACTATCCCAGTACCCCGTGTCTGAGGAAGAGCTGATAGAAAAGGAATGTCCATTTGGGCCTCCCCAAGTGGAAATGATTCATCCCTCTCCTTCACCCAAATGAAACAGTTGCAGTGGGGGGAAGATACAGCTAGAGATTCAGATTAGAAGTAAGGCATGTGGCAACAGGAAAGGCTCTTCTCTTGTTTTGGGGTCCCTCAAAAACAGTTTTGGATGCCTCTTATAGTCAGTACCTCTTGAGAGTTTTATTAAAGTTACCACCACCAAGTCCTATCACAATCTTTGTGCAGCCATCTGAGAAGTTACCTTTATTTTAAACGGTGACATAGTGTATCAAAATATAATTAAAGCTGAGGTTAAAATCAAAGTGCAGTTAAAGCCAATGGAGTGTGACTTAAATTGTGGGTAAAATTTATTGAATGAGGCATTGGCTTCATCTGTTCACTGGTACAAAATAGCCTAAATGTAAGTAAGTAAAATGGAGTGAATTTTGCAGATTTTTAGCCATGAAAGGTTTACCCCTAGTTAGGCTAAGCAGAATGTTAATTTCTAGGTTCCCACAAAACGTGACTACCATGGTATGAAACAATGCTCCTTATCTTCCTAACCAGCTCTCAACAGCGTTCATCCTTCAAGAAGCAAGGATATTGTTCTACCATCTTCCAGTGACATTTACCACTAAAGCCAAGTTGAAGGGCATATTGAGTGGTGTCCAGCAGGGTTTGGTCCTGGTCCAGTTCCGTTCGATATCTTCATCTATGATTTAGGTAATAGCATAGAGAGTACAGTTATAAAGTTTGCAGACGTACTAATCTGGAAGGGGTTGCAAGTGCTTTGGAGGATAGGATTAAAATTCAAAATGATCTGAACAAACTGGAGAAATAGTCCTGAAGTAAATAGACTGTTACTTCCTAACTTTGTAGTTATCGTTATTGAATTTCAATCAGTTGCACGCTTACAAAATGGAAATAACTGCCTATGAAGGAGCACTGCAGAAAAGGATCTGGGGGTTATAGTGGATCACAAACTAAATAGGAATCAACAGTGTAACACAGTTGCAAAAAAGTGAACATCATTCTGGGATGTATTAGCAGGAGTGTAGTAAGCAAGGTGTGCAAATTAATTCTTCTACTCTATGCCGCACTGATAAGGCTTCAACTGGAGTATTATGTCAGTTCTGGGTGCCACATTTCAGCAAAGATGTGGACACATTGGAGAAAGTTCAGAAGAGAGGAACAGAAAGGATTAAAGGTCTAGAGAAAACAACCTGTGAAGAAAGGTTGAAAAAATTGGGTTAGTTTCATCTGGAGAATAGAAGACTGAGGGGGGACATAACAGTTTTCAAGAACATAAAAGGTTGTGACAAGGAGGAGGGTGAAAAATTGTTCTCCTGAGCCTCTGAGGAAAGCACAAGAAACAATGGTCTTAATTTGCAGCAAGGGAGGTTTGTTCCTGGTAGCGTAGTTTGCACTGGAACAAATTGCTTAGGGAGGTTGTGGAATCTCTGTCATTTTAGGTTTTTAAGAACAGGAATGGTCTAGTTTTTAGTCCTGCCTTGAGTGCAGAGGAGAGGACTGGACTAGATGACTTACTGAGGTCCCTTCCAGACCCACCTCTGATTCCATGCTCGTTGAGAACTGTGCCTGGATTCTGCTGTTTGACTTCATTATGTAAACAGGGTTCAGTGAGTGCTTTCCAAACATGGCCTTCTCAACCAGGGATGGCTCTAGGGTTTTTGCCACCCCAAGCAAAAAATTTGCTGTTCCGAGAGCGCAACAGCCCAAGCAACAAAAAAAAAAAAAAAAAAAAGGGGGGGGGGCCAGAGTGCTGCCCCTTGAAATGTGTCACTCCAAGCATGTGCTTGCTAGAGTCGGTCCTGTTCTGAACTGATCTGCTGCATCTTCAGACTGAGTTGTTGCTCAGTCAACAAGCTGTATAAATACCTGAAGTAGAAACTGATCTCTATAGGCTTGTGTTTGAGGTAATGGCATGCTCTTCCATGGAAGTGGAACTACTTACTGGCCTCTGAGTACACAATTTGTGAACTGCATGAATATATTATATTTCCCCTTGCTGTCTAAAGACTGGAAAAAGGATGTCAAGGGCACAATATTGAGGAAGCAACAATGTCTAAAAGAGTGATGATAAAGGATGACTTCAAACACTAGCATACAAACTGCTCAGTTGTCACATTGGGACAAGGTTTAGAGAAATAATTTCTCTACTTCTTAAGAGATTGCTTCTTGGACCCTTTAATACTAGAGCTCACAAGAGGAGATTGTGTTATCAGACAAGTCTTAAATAGCATGCAGGAGTTGGTTCAGGAGGTAACTATAGTGCAACCAATAAATAATAGTAATTGTAAGCTTGATTTTTTTTTTTTTAAAGGAAAGAGAAGTGAGGGATCCTTCATGGGAAAAATGCTTGGGAGTGGGAGATTAAAACCAATAACATAATAAAATATAAAAACTTCTACAAGTTAAGTTTTTTGATTTAAAGGAGAACAGGTTAAGCATTGCTGAGAACCTGGAACAGTATCAAAAAGCTATTGGTTTTAAATCTCCCTTATGAGCTTCAGTGCAGCTAGGGTCTCGCGTTTAAAAGTTCTCCAAAGTGAAAATAAATAATGAACAAGAGGCACAAGTAGCACATTTTTAAAAAATAATCTCTTGCTATGCAGAGCTAAAATGGAAGTGCCACACAAGGAAAATGTCCGTGTCTGGGCTAATCTGTGACCGAAGTATTCAATTTTTCGTCAACAAAAATGAACCAAATTCATTGAAAAAGGAGGTGTGTATTTCTAGTATCTCACTGTGTGATGAGTGAAAGTTACAAGCCTGTCGGTATGGTATTTGCATTGGAAATCAATTCGGAGTAGAAAATACAATGGTGTTTCTTTCCTCCAGTTTGTCCTCGGTCTCTACCATTGCAAAAATCTGTAGCTGCATAATTCTAAAGTTTTCATACATTAAATCTTTGAGAGAATCTGAACAAAATTAGTTAAAATAGAGAACAGTTGACAGATGCTGTCATGATTTGGAACATGGCTACCTAAAAATCACTTACATCTTTGTGTGTTACCATTGCAGCTGCTATCAGTGAAAATACTCACACTAACGTAGCCAGTTTAAAAGGTTAGGGGGCTAGTTATATTTCCTTGGTTTTGAATTTGCATTTATTTAACTTCAATGCATTCCACAGCCCAGGGTCCCTTATTACCCTGGGGTTTTTCTGGGTCAGCTAGTAATGAGTTGAGGTATATTGTTTAATATATGGGTGGGTGGGTGGGGCATGTTTCCATATAGGAGGTAATGAAGGGCAAATACATTTATTCCATTAATTTTATGGATTCTAGAATCTACACAAGTGCCTAGAGATTAGACAAGGTGCCTCTTAAATCCAAATGAATAGGTGAAAAGCGTTATATCCATGTATAAAATCACTAAAGAATATATATAATATATATATTTTTAAATGTCAGGTGTTCAGAATTCATTATTCCATTACCGATCAATGTTTAGACATTGGTAGTGTTGTGACTGTTTCACAATGCTTTAATCTCCTGTCCAGCAATGATGGGCTTGTTGGGGGATTTTTATCTTTTTTTATACCTCAGAGCTTGGTTTGGACTTAGTCTGAGAACTAAATAAGTAATAGAAGAGTTTTTATAAAAACAAAATAAAAACAAATTAAACCAGCCAAACAAAACAGTAACCCCAATAAACCAAACTTCTGTGCAGTTGACATTGTTTCTATTACAAAGCTAGAGTGTAATTGGTAAAGTCAGACTTGGAGAAGACCCAGACAGAGGCAACTGGAGATTAAAAAACCCTGGATGAGGTATATTTGCAGACCTGTGTGGGAAAGTTTGAATCATGCCTACTTGATCTATTCCTGCTTCTAGCCCATTCTTACACTGTTTCAGAAAATTCAGTGGATGGACATCATCACACTGGAGGGCTAGTACACTGAGGATTTTCCTTTTTAACAGGCTTTATCATGAAATGCAAGGCTTCTCCATATTGACCTTGATTAAGCATAGTGGAAAATATGGATCCGGAAACATTTTTTTTTCCTCCTATGAAAGAGTTAACCAGCTTCCTACATCAGCCCACTTTTCACTGCATTCACTGAAATGACTCTAGGCATTGCCAATCAACAACACAGTGGAAGAAATGGCTATAACAGATGAATGTGAGGAAATCCTCCTGGCATTGCATCTGTGCCACTATATTCCTCACTTAGACATACAACTTTGAAAAACTTAGCAAACAGCTGATGTCCATCAAGGTTCCTCCTGTCTGTGAGTAAGTTTGTGGGCCAAATCTGGAAACATGTTATATGGGGAAATTCTTTGCTGCTTAATATGTACATTTATGTACATGCAAATCTCTCTAGTTATGGCATAGTTTCCTTGTTACTGCATTATATTCCAGGGTTTCTTCTTGCTTTTAGATATAATGATGTACATATTATAAAACTAGCTATGTGGAGTCATGTGCTTTGTAAAATACACAGCCCCAACCAACTTTTACTTAAAAATATAAAGCCCTTTACCCATCAGTAAAGCCCTTTATCATCAGCTTTTACAGCACCCCCCCCCCCTCGATAATCGCCAAGAACAGTGTCCCCTAACTGCTCCTTCAGGAACAGTGCACAGGAGCACAAGCCATTTTGGGGTCCCACCGAATTAATGGCTCTGGTACTGTTTGGGGGAGGACTTCAACATTTTCTCAGCAGTGGTGGTGATCTGTGAACAAAACAAATAAGAAAACCCTGACCAACCAACCCAACTTCAACCCAGAATCTGAGTATGACAAAATCAGATAATGTAAAGGTACTCTGGGGGTATGCAAGATGTCTCTGGAGGGTACACGGGATAAATTGTGTAATGGGTTTTATTAATTATTTTATTGAATTTTCATAATAGGCTATTCAGACGAAGCTTTAAAACTTCATGGGAACTTGTTTTATATAAAATATGGTAGTTAATTTACTTCAGGATGTATCAATGAGCTGTATCAATGAGAGACACTGATGTACAGAGCACTACCCTCCAATCACTGTGTGGTGTGGGTTTAGTTGCCTAGAAACTGTCCAGTCTAACTGAGCTCAGAACTTAAGGTTTTTTTCCCCTGGTTGTATATGTTGCACTGTAACTATATCTATAAGTAACCGTGAAATATGGCCAGGTGGCTAACGACTGATAGTGTGAAGAAGAACATGCAGTACCTGTGATAAGGGTATGGTAGATCTGGAAGAAGGTTCTCCCGCAGTGGTAGATCTGGAAGGGGGTATGCAATAAGAAAAGTTTGGGCACCTCTGATGTAATGGGATTCTGTTGTTAGAACTGGAAACTTTGTTAGACTCTAACAAGTTAAAGGCAAGGCATATTATATGCCTCAACAGATTTGTCTTTTAAACGTTTTCAGCCATAAATAATTAGTTTACAGTGGTGATTGTTCAGTAGGTTCTTTCTCTTGCAGTAGAGGATATATTGAAGAAAAGCAGTCTGCTGGATGCAGATAAGTATTTGCTGAAAGTCATTGTAAGTTAATGGTACATTGTTCAGAGGGCTCCACTAAAGCTGAAGTTGAATTACAGGTGGAGTAAAACCTGCATATTAATGGTTAACTTATGCTCACAGCAAGGTGGATTTTAATTACTCTTTAAAATTAAAAGATTTGACAAATGAGATTGTTTCACTCCTGGATGATAAATCTAAAGCAAACTATGTGTAATCTGAAGAGTATGTAGTTTGTTTTTTTTTTTTTTTTCTGGGCAGAGCCCCAATCTTTTCTGTAGCAAATGGTTGTCTTCTGCCCAGTCTAGAATAATATGCATGTGTCTTAATGATGAATGTGCCAAATAGTACTAATCCATTTTTTCCTTCTGTTATTTTGAGTCAGAAAATACTCCTCTGTCTATGGTTTTAGTGAGGTGTTTTTTTCAGCAGTTCAGCAGAAGTGGTTTTGTTGCTTTGAAATAGAGGCACAGAGAGGTCAAGTGACTTGCCTCAGTGTGTTGTGCACTAACTGGCCCTGTAGACCTTGCTGTTGCTCAGTAAAAGTTCCCTAGTGTGTGTTGACGTAGCACAGTTTGAAATGGGACTGTCGGCATGCCCTGGGGAACTTTTAGTCAGTGTCTGAAGGCTCCACGTGGGCAGTTAGTGCATGACATGCCAGTATGCGCTAAAAGTTGCACCCCAGTTGATGCACTAATGTACCTTGTAGGCAACACAGAAACATACAGCACCACAACACAAACCTCCACCACTTGAACTAAAAAGGGAACTCTGTTAGTGGGTGTCAAGAGTCAGCCTCAGTTTCTTTTTCAATCAGCGCCCCTTAAAAAGTCCAGATAGTTCAGATATTCAAAACATTCCCCCTTCTGAGGTCTGATTTATTAATCCTTATCTACATTCATGGGGTAATATTGTATTCCATGAACATATATGTTGCGATAACTCATAAAATAGGAGTCCTCAGGGGTACTGTTTTAGGTCATTGTCACCTGGGAACAGGTACACAATTCAGAAAAAAAAAAAAAAGAAGTTTAAACATTTTTTTCTGTGTCAAAAAAAGCATGTAGGATACAAATGTACCCAAAGGTGTGGCATTGTTTTCCTGCATTTACATATTTGCTTCTAGTGAGAGTATCTTGTATTGTGATAGTGAGCAAGTGCTAACTGATAATGCATTGTAGCGACAACGGTTGCTGCAGTCAGTCACATAAGGGCTTGGTCTATGCTGGCAAGTTTCTGTGCTGTAAAGCAGCCTTTTGCACTCAAACTGCAGACGTGTGCACACTGCCAAGCCACTTTGTGTAGAAACTCCTCAGTTGCAGCGCTGCAAAAAACCCCACCTCCATGAGAGTCGTAAGGCTATTTGTGCAGAGGGTCCTGCGCTCTATTGCCAGTGTAGATACTTCATTGGTTTCTGCGCTGTAATTGGCCTCTGGAGGTGTCCCATAATGCCTTAAGTTACTGCTCTGCTCATTCTTTTGAATGCGGCTTCCCTGGAGACACGCGCCCCTCCCCTTTCAGAGTGGCAGCCGTGTTAGTCTGTATCAGCAAAAAGAACGAGGAGGACTTGTGGCACCTTAGAGACTAACAAGCTTATTTGAGCATAAGCTTTTGTGGGCTAAAACCCATTTCATTGGATGCATGCACTGGAAAATAAAGTAGGAAAATAAATATATATATATATATATACACAGAGAACATGAAAAAATAGGTGTTGCCATACACACTATAACAAGATTGATCGATTAAGGTGAGGTATTATCAGCAGGAGAAAAAAACCTTTTGTAGTGATAATCAGGATGGCCCATTTCCAACAGTTGACAAGAAGGTGAGAATAATAGTAGGGTGGGAAAGTAAGTATGGGGAAATGGTTTTACTTTGTGTAATGACCCATCCACTCCCAGTCTTTATTCAAGTCTAATTTAATGCTGTCCAGTTTGCAAATTCATTCCAATTCAGCAGTCTCTCGGAGTCTGTTTGAAGTTTTTTTGTTGTAATATTGCGACTTTTAGGTCTGTAATCGACTTACCAGGGAGACTGAAGTGTTCTCTGACTGGTTTTTGAATGTTATAATTCTTGACATCTGATTTGGGTCCATTTATTCTTTTATGTAGAGACTGTCTGGTTTGGCCAATGGTATGGCAACATCCATTTTTTCTGTGTGTGTGTGTGTGTGTGTGTGTGTGTATTTTCTTACTGTATTTTCCACTGCATGCATCCGATGAAGTGGGTTTTAGCCCACGAAAGCTTATGCTCAAATAAGCTTGTTCGTCTCTAAGGTGCCACAAGTACTCCTCCCCTTTCAAAGCACCATTTCTGACAGTCCTTGTGTGCTGATGTGCTCTGGGATGCAAAGCAAACCATTAATGTGGAATGCTCATGCTGTTGAACACAGAAGCAGTTCGGGGGTGTGTGTGTGTGTGTGTGTGTGTGTGTGTGTGTGTGTGTGTGTGTGTCAGAGAAAGAGAGATTGCTGTGCAGAGAGCCCAAGGAGCGAGGTGGGGGCTGATGGCAGGGTTTCCTCCTCCCCCTTCCTCAGGACTAGTTGCTTCATGCAGCTGCCTGGACTTACAAGACAGCATGCTAACACACTCTCTGCCCCCCAAAACACAGTGTCTCTCTCCCCGCATCCATACCTTCCTGTCACACTCCCCGCCCCCCCTCCATTGAAAAGCAGCTGGTAATTTAGTAGGATGCCCATGGAACAATGGAATTGGGGAAACCTGCATCATGTGACACTGTGCCTGCCCGATGAGGCATTGCAAACCCTTCCCAAAGCACCCTGTGGCCAGTTGCACAGTGGGATAGCTACCACAATGCACTGCTGTCTTTGCTGTTGCAAGAGCTGCTAATGTGGATGCATTCCAGCATCACAAAGAGCAGAGTGTGGACATGCAACAGTGGTTTAATTTCAGTGGTTTAATAAAAGTGGTATAACTTGTTGCACAGAAACTTGCCAGTGTAGACATACCCTAAGATAGAAGGTATGCCAGGGTAATCTGGGCTTGTTAGGTATCCTTAACAGAGAGTGGACTGATGCCATCTCTCTTTGCCTACATTGTTAAGATTTTCTGACTAGGTATTTATTGGACCCACACACTGCAGACTCAGGAGACTCTTGAGGGGATTTTCTGTGTTGTGCAATTCAAGATGGCAGACAGATGGGCAGGATATTCTGATCTTATAAAAAGAAGATTTGCGACACTGAAAATGAGTTGTCAAATGATAATGTATTATATTATAGTGACTTTGTGCCAGGTCGTATCGAGAGGTGCTCCGAAAAGGATGGTTTCCATTGGTTGTTCATCAGGTTTGTCCTCAACCAATGAGGAGCTTGTGCTCAGCCCTGGTATAAGACTGGAAGAAAGGTAGTTGGGGAGAACTTCCTCACCAGTATTCAGTTTGCTGAAGATCTACTCCATGAAAATTTGATCTATGTTGGAACATCTAACAAAACAAGCCAGATATACAGTACGTTGAGATACATCCTCTTTGCAATAGAGAAAAATTGTCATCAGTGTTAGTGTTTGCTGGGCCACTCACCCTGGTTTCCTGTGTTCTGGAGAAGGGGAAGTTGGTAATAATGCCATCAATGATGCATCATGACATCATGAAACCCCACATAATTCTCCACTACACTGACACTAACAGTGGTGTCAATAACATGGACCATCTTGTGCTGGCATTGCAAGTTCCATCATCCTGAGTCAGCAACAATCCTGCTTGGCACCACACTCGACCAAGACAAAGAAGGCGCTTGTTCCCTGTCAATATAGGAGACTGACTCATAGATGCATACATAAAGAGAAGAATCCCTTGTTACCCATCCTCTCACCATGTCCATCAAAGCTGCAATCTCATTCCTTGGCACCCATTGAAAACCAGCCACCATGGGAACACGTAGTGCATGCCACCACATTTGCCCAAAGTCAGCTGACCAGAAGAGCTGCAAGCAATGTGGAGAATGCAGTGATCACTCCGCATGGATGCATTTGCAGGACACAATTCCCCCACAACACAGTTAAGACTGGATGGGCCCAGTGGGGGCCCATCTATAGTCTTTCAAAATAGAATTCACATCTATAAATAAGACCCTCCTCCTGAGGGTCTGTCCTCTCTTTCAGTGAAGTCTATAACTATGCCATGCTTTAAACTTCAGTCATTGGTGCTGTAGCACTGTTTTGAAAAAAAAGTGTACTTAGATTTTTTTTTTTTTTAATGGAAATCTATTTTACATTTTATCAAAATTGTTTGAGAAATAACTTTCAAATTCATCTTCTGGCAGAAACCAAGTATACGCATGTTCATCTCAAAGGGGGATGGAATGTCGGTGTCAGAGTGCAGGCAATCACGCTAATGGGGTCTTGTTCCTTCACTTCTGAGAGAATGCAGCGGGTTGGATAAATGTTCATCCATCGTATGTTGTTCCACTAACTTCCTGTTGTGCTTCCGTCTGTGGTAAACTGAAGTCCAAGTCCTAGATGATGTGAAATAAAGCCTGTTTTGCTGAGGTTTTTGCCTGTGGGAGTGATTGTGGGATGTTTGTGTTTTGCAACATAGTTGTAGGGTCTGAGTGCAATATATTTAGTTTGACACTGGTCTACTCACTGTGCACTGCTGTTGCTTTTAAAGAATGTTGTGTACATATTCTTGAGGGTGAGGGACACGTTTTAGATCAACTGAAATGCATCTTCCTGATCCCATGTCAGTTCCCACAAAGGGACTAGAACAGAATGGTGATCTTCCTGTTGAGGGTAGGTTCTATCCCTTGGAGCTGGGATGATTGCTCCAAAAGAAAGGAAAGAAGGTTACAAGGGATAATTTATGGCACTTCTGTTTCCTAGATCCAGACCCAATTTCCTAACTGGGTCTAATCATCCTTATAAATCTGGATTGTGTGGGGAAGCAAATGGGCGAAGACCCCATTTGTACAGTAAAGGGTAGCAAAGTCCACCACTCTATACATACTGTGACATTTTTGTTTGCATTATAAATCAATAAGAATACAAAGACTATCAGTGGGCTTGTGACTTTCTCTCACTACTCATTGGAACACTAGAAATAAATTCCTTCTGTTTAAACGAATTCTGTTTACGTTCTGAAGTGTGTGCTGGAGAAAAGCTCTGTGGCATTGTTCAGCCATGGGTAGTGATGAACATTACCCTTGCATGACACTTCCATCTTAGCTGTGCATAGTGAGATTTATTGATTTATTTTTTAAAATGTGCCACTTATACTACTACTTCATTATTTATTTTCACTTTGGAGAACTTTCAAAAGTGAGAGGCTGGCTCAGATTCATTGGAGCTCACAAGGGAGATTTAAACCTAAAAGCTTTTTGATGCAGTACTAGGTTCTCAGCAATGTTTAACTCCTTCTCTCTTTCGCCAAAGAATGTACTTTGATTTTTTTTCTCACACCAGGACTCTTCATTTGCACATACAGGCTCCTTCCTCTCTCCTTTAAAAAAAAATCAGTTCTTTAAACATGAAAATTTATTTAATCCTGTAGTCGATTGTGTACATTTCAATAACCTGACATGAAAGGGAAAAGCAAGCAGTACAAACGTGTTGGAGATGGTCAGAGTGAGAATGCACTGTTCAATGCAAAACAGATGCTGGAGGAGGATTCAGCGAATGCTATGAAAAGGCTATTGGACAAATGAAAGTGACAATGTGTGGAGCAAGGAGAATGATCCTTTAGTTGAAGAAAATAAACCTTTGTAAGGCAATTATTTAAGGCAAAGACTTTTCCCACCAAGTTGCAAACTAAGGACTCTTGGCAGAGGTTAGGACCATGTTGAAAGCTGGGGAGGAATCAGTTTGATTAGAAGTAGACAACAGTTTGAGATCAGGGAGCTGAATAACTGTGATGTAGTCTGTGTGATGTATAAAATGATCTTTTAAAATGTGACTGCTGCCAGTGTTGGAACTGTGAATTATTGATGAGACTTATTTAGTTTAGATAGCATAGACAGAGGAGCTGGACCTGCATCCATTGCAACCCCAAAACTTCCCTTAAAGCCCCTGGGGATTTGGAGCCTAAAGGAAAGCAGGGCTAGGACCAAAATGGTGTAAGGACAAGTTTGAGAACAGTCTAAAAGCAGCAAGGTAGGCTGGCAATGCAATATTAGCTACAGATGCCGAACAGCATAGCCTTCATTTACACTGCAGAATGTGATACAAAGGGAATAGAACTTCCAAAGAGAGCTTATGATAAAGGGTGTTAAATCAGAAAGGATTAATACGAAAAAGCAGGTGGTATGATGGGGGAGCGATAATGCTCCTTTTTATCTATTGTTTAGGGGAAAAGTATTCTTCTGAAGTAGGGGAAATATGAAGGTGAAGCTGGAAATGTGTGTGTAGAGAAAGAGTTGTGAACTGTATGTGTGTGTAAAATATCCTCCAGACACACAGAGAATAGACCATTGCAAAGAAAGAAGCAACACATTTTATGGGGTATGTGTTTGTGTATCAAATGTTTAATTGCTAGCGATAAAGTTCAAATTGAAAAGAATGTTGCAAATGATAAATTAACCAACAAAACATGATGAAGAAAAACTTTTTTGTAAATGAGTGAAATGACTATATGACAAGAAAAAATGGGGAGAATGAATTTACAGTGAGTACATCGTGTACTTTTATGGTGATTGTGGGAATGTTTTGATTTTTTTCTTTCTGTTGAAAAACCAAGTGGAATCAAGCAAGAGGGAAGTGATTTAAAAAAAAAATTTGCACAATAGGTGAAGTCAATGTTTGTCAGTTTTACCTTACGATTTGAAATATTTTCAAAATGGCTGGATTAGGATCCTATAACATCACTGCTAGATTATGTCTGTTCTTCAACTTCCAGTAAAAATAAAGTTTAAAAACTAAAAGAAATATGCACACACTTGCCTACCATCTTTTTGATTGGCTTGCAGACCTGTCATGTACTGAGAGCAAATCTTGTGAATAATCTACATTTCTGACTGTTCCAATTCAGCTGATGTCTATGGCTGCATGTGTGTTGCTTGTTGTTGTATTAAGCACATGGTTTAAAATAGAACCTAATTATTCTATATTCAGCCACCCTTATCAGGCTTTCACAGCCTACTGCAAAATGAAGACCCCTTGAGTATTGCTCTAATCCATCATGCTGAAGGGTTTGGATGGAATCTTACTATGTTTGACCACTGTAATTTGGAAAAATGATAACTCTTAGCCAAGTCTGTCTTCTCACTAACTTTAACACCAAGTTAAACCTGCTAGAGACTTTTGTTCCTTCTGGCCTTGATCAAGGTGGGTTTTTTTTTTTCAAACCACCACAGGCTGTTAAATTTCTAGGTGTGTGGTTCCTTTGCTTTGATGGCATTTAAATGCATCTTTATCTCAAACTGGAGACCAACTGAAAACTGAGACCATCTCAAGGTTTGGTTCAGTGCATCTCTGGGGTGGTCTTTGTCACCAAGGTTACTTGGAAGCCTCAAACAAACATTTGAGTTGCCCCCTTCTGATGGAAACCCTGGAGAAAATGGCAGACCTACCACAGTGCTGTCCTGGCATAACTACAGTGAATACCGGTGGATAGTGGAGAATTTGCATCTCTGCCTCTACTGTACCTGACTTGCACCCCCAAACAGATTGTGGGAGGTGCAAGTATGTGCATTTTCACCCACAATTGAATTGCTGGTTTAAAAAAAATAGGTGTAATATTTTCAAGTACAAATTGCACGCTGAAGAGGGTGATCACCTATTTCTGGATACACAATTTGTTACTTAGCTTTGTTAATGTTATTTTGTTGTAATAATAAGAGATGATGCTTAGCAACAACCAGATGCTCCTAAGAGGCTGCAGAACAGAGGCTTGAATTATAAGAGGCTGACAACATACTATAATGGTGCTATAAAAGATAAACTGTTTAAGTAAGGCTGTTTGTTAAATAGAGCAGGTGCTTCATGTCTTGTAGCAGAGTTTTTTCTGTCCCAACATGTGGTATCTGTGAGTAGCTGAAATTTTTGAAGTGACTGATATAATTTTATGCAAGCAGTTTTGCCCTAGAGAAATGAGAAGTTAAGACATTAAAAGATAAGTTTACAAAATTCTGAATATAATATAAAATATTGATTTATTTTAATACATTGTAAATCCTAAATCTAAAAATGTTTGGCAGCAATTCAATAATTTTGGAATACTTGTAATGATTATTGCCATATTGGGATTATACGTGTAAACAGAATGAAATTGATTTTTCATGATTACTTCTTCCATTAAAATGAGCTGTGGTTTGGTGGAGTACTTGCACCAAGATCTTATCCTGTGTGCTTTAAATGTACATAATTCTTACAGTTAGATGTACATGGGGTGCAGGGTCCTTTGAAAATATACTGAAGGACAGTTGGTGAGTAACCATTACTTACTTTGCAGTAATGCCTCAGTAGTAAGTGTAGTAGACGTTGTAAAGATGATGCAATTATTTGAGGAAAAGCCTCTGCAAGTGTGTAATTTAACATGATGTTAACTACATAGGGACTGAACAGAAGTAGGAATCACAGAGTTTGTTGAAAGCATGCACGTGCTGAAAGTAAGTTGAATTTTGTTGTTCTGTGAGGCAGTCTTGATAATATTTGGACTGCTTAATATTGGATTACTCACCACTTTCTTTGGAGTGTAATGTTTTGGGAAGGTCCTGGAAAATACTATATGTTGTTGAAATGTTGTTCTAGAGTTACTGAATATTAAGTACACTAGGTAATTCAATGTATTGTCATTGGTCCTTTATTAGTAGAGACTTGGCTGGACATTTTCACTGCTTTTCAGCTCCCTTCAAAAAGGCAGACACCAAACTAATCTTTTCAAGCCCAGTTCTCTCTCAGCTTCCAGTGCCTTCACATCTCTTTAGAGCTAAGCTCTTCTTGAGCCATCTGAAATAATGATAATGGAGTTCCGTATAGGTCAATCAATTATACAAGCTTTCTGACTAGCATTACCCAGATTCCAATGTAATCAACTAGATGAGGGCAAGGCTATCATGTTGGTATAATATCCACAAGACTTCATGTTTGCTTTATTAAATAAAATAAAGAGATGAAACACAGATGCTAAATAAACATGGTGCAGTCCTTGCATGGAATAGAGAGAGAAGAGATTTGTTCTCAAAAATTAGACTAAGTGGGGAAAGGTATAGAGTAGAGGCACATCTTGTTTTATGAATAGCTTAGGTGTCTAGTATGTCACAAATAATTTAAGGGATTCTGTTATCTTGAGGCCAGCTGACTTGCCCATCTGAACTACATGATCCTTGTAGTCTGATGAAACTTTGTCGGCTTGTTTGGATCATCATGAGGAAAAGTCACTAAAGCTCCTTAATCCCAATTTACTTTCCCAGACACTCATACTGATATAAAATCACAGCAAAGGAAAACCAAGTAATTTTCTCATTTAAGAGATGAAATTTGATACATGCACAGAAATGTTTCCTCTTTCTTCCCCATTTTTATATCAAATTCTATATCTTAACTTTCTTTTTAGGAAATTCATTATGCTTTTGTTAGACCTTGGTTGTCCAACGCAGACTGGTAATCTCCCTTATAATCAATGATGAGCTGCCAAAAGCTGAAGAACCGGTTCCTTCAGTAGCTCCGGGTCTTCAGTAGTACGTCCTTCAGTTGCTCTGGGTCTTTGGCAGCACCGGATGTGGCCCGCGGGCTGGACTTTGCCCACCCCTTTAACAACTGGTTCTAAACCGGCTTCAAAATTTAACAACTGGTTCGTGCAACCAGCTCACCACTGCTTATAATGGTTTTCTAGGGAGCTGAATATAATCTTTCTTTTGAACACTTTATGTTAATGATTTCTATGTCCTTACAGCCATCTCCGTTGCCTTGATACAAGCATCTGTGCACAATAACCAAGTAGATTTTATCCTACAGAGAGACAGATTGTTCCTGTTTGCCCTTGTTCATCATACACCAATATAATCATGAGTAGCTCCTGGCCAACCACTTATTGAATAAATACACTACTGACCTGCAGTGTTTTAAGC
Source organism: Dermochelys coriacea (assembly GCF_009764565.3). NCBI lineage: Eukaryota > Metazoa > Chordata > Testudines > Dermochelyidae > Dermochelys > Dermochelys coriacea. Next base: position 19,848,316 of record NC_050079.1, read on the forward strand.
ACACAGAAAACCTTAATTGATATGTATACTATATGTTAACTTTGCATGGACAATCACCACTGTTAATTGACTTACATGATCACTTTGATGCATTTTTTAGGTTTCCAATATGATACTGTTCCATTTTTAGTTAATTACTTCCATTAGATAATCAGTCTTTACTATTGCATGATCACTTATGACAGGTTCCAGTGTACAGTCCAGCCTGGAATATTCAAGAGAACAATACTTTCATTTCAACATCTAAAATAAGGACCAGAATTTCCGGAGAGCTCAGCTCTCATTTAAGGCATGTAAAACTTGGGCCAGATTTTCAGAAGAGCAACATTCAGCATGCCGAAGTATTCTAAAAATTTGGCCACTTGTTTCTTTACTTGAATAACAGCTGAGCATTTCTGAAAATCGTGTGTGTGTATATATATATTTATTTTATATAGACATACATCAGAAAATGCAGCAAAGCTCAGGAATCTGAGACCAGCCAGTCTGCCATGATTCCTGATCCTTCATTCTGATCCATGCAGGCAAACCCTTGTGTCCTATTTAGAGTCTTAAGTCAATGGGTTCTGCACAGGTACTGGGGTCTGCATGGGCAGACTTCAGAATCAGGGCCTAAGTTGTTTTTATGAGAATTGCTAAGAAACTGACTGAATCAAAAGGTAAAAATGTCCTTTTTCCTCATGAGCCAAAGTACTGTATCTAGTATTCTGGAGCCTAATTGACTATTCTAATTATCTTCATAGTTTGTGAAATAGAAATATCTGCTTATATATCTATTTTCAAAACCTGCTAGGTTGCATTTACAAACTAAGTGACAAAATGAAACCGCAAACAGATGTATTTGGATGTCAGAGTTCATTTAAAATAAAAAAAAAAAAAGCCATCCTCTAGACATGGTCCTTTTGCAAAGACTCCTTCGCCCCTTCTCCAGTCATGGTACCCACTCAAGGCTGATTTTGATGGTTAGTCCAAAATGCTAAGGAATGCAAAGAAAATTGTGATATAGCCTTCTCATCCATGGTAGTGCCCACAGTATTCCAAATCCAGTGGATTTGAATTGTTCTATGGAGGAGAGTACACAGTCTCTCTACAGGGAATCAGTTGAGCATGTGTTACAAGAGCTACTGACTAGTACCAGAACATTCATCTGCACCTTGTTAATTCCAAGGTCAGCCCTGTGAATTTGAAGAAGCATATGGAGACTAGCTATGTGCCACTTCTTTCCTTTGACTGTCAGTTTCTTCAAAATTCTCATAAAACTAATGATGGATTAAGTGCAGAACTCACATAACACTTGAATGGGCTAATTAGGTAAATATGTTAGTGTTCCCCATGGTGGCATTTACTAGTTATACTATTGGTAATCAGCCCTTGTCTTCAAAGTGTCATCATATCAAAAGTGAAGCTGCTAGCATTGCTAGATTGTCATACTAATGAAATGAGTTAAGTGGAGTGTTGGGAGCACTCAGCTTCTATTATGGTTTAAATCTTTTAAAGGAATACTTTGAATAATAGCTTGATGTTAGAGGTTGAGAGTATTCATGTCTCGGGAGAAACTTCTCCAGTAAGTGCTTGATTCTGTTGGTCATTCCAATGAAAGGCAATCCACTATATATTGATATAAAATATATTTTAACATGGTATGCATGGATTGCTTTTGTAATATGCAAAGCATCTAAAGTATTTTTTTCATATTTTCTTACCTTAGCCAAGAGTTGGTTAAATCAAGAAGAAAGAAACCAATTGGCCCTGAATCCAAGATCATTTTGAATGGTCTGTGTTAAAAATTAGTCAACCATTTAACTGATGATATAATGCAAGTTCTGCCATTACCCCAATGGTATCATTTAGATCTGCTCCGCAGCAGCTCTAATGCATGCAGGGGCTAGGTAGCAGGGAGCTGTAACTAACTTGACCAAAGCTCCCCTTACACTACATCTGAGTGGAGCTTGGATACAGACGAAATTAAGTTCAACTTCAGCTAAATAAATACAGTCTATAACTCAGTCAAAAATAGAGTTAAATTATTGTTATGGCAGGGGGTCATCAGATGGCACTTACACATAGTCCTGCAAGTTCTCGTTCTTAGAATGCAAGCAAGTCTTAGTCGTGGAATTAAATGCTTTGCCGTTGGTTTTCTCTTGAGGTTTCATTGGGTGTGTTGTGGTGATCAGCCAGAGTGTTTTGTTCTCTGCCTTAACGTCTAAGTAGAGTCAGTTCTTGAGGCAGAGTTTTTCCAGGGGAACCAGGCATTGGTGTTTGGGCTCAGATCCCTGAAAGAGGGGATTGCTTACATGTTGTTTGTGACCTTGTCTGTTCCAGGAATGATATATACTTGTGTAAATAAAACAAGTTACACAAAGACTATACCTTGAGCCTGTGTCACTGACTTCTCCTCCAGTGAGAATTGCAAAACCCTGGACATTTGGCTGCTGCTCAGCAGAGGGATGTGTGCCCTCTCCCACCCCCGCAAAGTTGGGCAAATTACTTGGCTATGGGGATGATTATCCAGCAATAAACAGAGTAAAGTCAGTGTGAGGTTGCAATTAATTCACCTACCTCTCCATAGTGTTCAGTTGATAATCTGTAAAAATTGAAAACAATTTTGCCTGTTCATCACCCCCATCCAAAAGTTATGTTTTGTGACAGTGAGAATACATTAACAGTAATTCGAAGACTGATGGACCTTTTTTTCCAAATCTACCAAATTGTGCTGCTAATACTACGTTCAACCTATATGTAAAATTGTTAACATTTTAAATCCCAACTGACCTCATATGGGGAAATGTCAAAAGGCTGTCTATTTAGAAGCATTGGACTAAATATTTTACATTATCTGTATTTCTCCCCCCCCCCACTTTTATTACTAAGTACATTTGCATAACAGGATCATAATTTCCTAAGAGTTTATCAGCTCCTGCTGCTTTTTCCCTGCCTGAAGTTATCCTCTTGTCACAACGACATACCATAATTGGTTGCTGTGGAAGTCATTAGGAGGTCAAAAACAAAGGATTATGACAACTCCAAGGGGGAACAGGCAACAGGAATTAATATCAACTCTTAAGAAACAAAAGTCTGCAAGACTAATGAACATTTGGGTCACAGAAAGCAAAATGGAGTATAATGAGGTATTTGGTTTCTTTGCCAAAGCAAAGTTGACAGAGTTGAAGACTTCTTGGAGTACACATGTTTCTGAAATTGAGAGGGGTTTTTGTGATGCATTGAAGTAGTAGGACACTGCTTAGGCTTTGAGTTTGTTCCTACAGAGCGGATTGCAGGGCCTAAATTAGACATAATAGAACAAGACATGATAAAAAGTGGGAGAGGGAATATGGGACAATAAGGGCTACCAAAAATTGTGGAAAGTGGTTTTTACTGGAGCTGTTTGGACAATGAAAACATTTTCATGAAAACAATTGAAATTTAAGTAAGTTATTTTCCCTGCTAAATGCTCAGAATAGATCATTTTTTCAAATATTCTGTTGGGATTTAAAAAAAAAAACCTTATTGAAATTGGTATCAATTTTGTTTTAATAAGAAAAAGTCTCAGTAAGGGAAAGATTTGATAACCATTTCAATGTTTTCAATAGTTTAATAAAAATCTGGATAAAAGGTATGACATTTTCCACAAAAGATGAGCAATTTAGATAGTGATCATGTTTGGAAAACAAAGCCATTTTGTGACAAAAGAGCTTTTACTTTGAAAAGCTTCAAGCAGCCCTTGTTATTAGGTGTGTCTTGTTGTTTCCTGTGTTTTTGCTTTAGTTATCTAATTAAGGGATAGATTCTAACCATACAATTTGTCCAGGAGCAGACCACAGAGTGAACTGTGACCAGAGAGAGTCAGTTTCTCCACTCCTCCCCACCTTGTTTTAACTTATCCCTTTTTCTTGGAGAGTGTTACTCCCTCATGTGTATCTGGCTGGTAGGCAGTAGCGAAGCAGACATAGGACTCCTCACCCTCTGGATGAACTGTCTCTGCTATCCTCACCACAGCCACAATAGCAATGTGAGCAGGACCAAGAGCCCTTACACCCATGTATGACTAGTAATGGCTTTGACAATCTTGTCCTAATTTCAATATACTGGGGTCAGAATCCAGAATGAAAGCTGGGATGGGTATCAGAGTAGCAGCATGTTCTCCCTTGGATCATGAGACTTCCTGAGTAGCATTCCATCATCCTCTGTATCTTCTCAAAGTAAATACCACAACGTAATCCATATTCCAAGGGGCCTGATATAGCAGGATCTGGGTCATCTCTAGCAAGAAGTCTCCTAGAGGTTTCACAAATGACATGTGTGCTGTGTAGTGACAATTGCAAAGACATCATTGCTCCCTTGCTCAGTTGTTAGAAGTTATTAGGTGCATCAGGACAAACTGCAAGGATTTAGCAGACAGTCCACACCAGGGTGTGAAATACACCATTTATTTAAAAATAAAAACTTGTAATGGTTGATGAGCATGTCTTCTGAGTGCAAATGAAACAGATTAATAAAGCATTAGAAAGTTGAGGTTGCTTCATTTAAAGTGATGCATGTATTTAGTTTAATTTGACAAAGGGAATAAGTTTAAGGTCAATGCTTTCTAGAATACTTTCTTTGGAGAAAATGTCAGTACTTTGAATTTTAAAAAAAAAGTTTCTCTAAAAGGACAGAGAAGCCACATAGGGCCATTTTCTATCGCCCCCACACACAGTTGAAATTCATCCCATGCATAGGGCTGGCACTAGACCTGTACACTGCTTTAAGCCCTCAAAATAAGGTTAAATGGGACTTAAATGCTGCATGGATGTGATGTGGGCTCTCTGAATAGGAGTGAATTTCACCCCTGCTATAAATAGGGTTATTCATGGTGTAAGGTGCCACTGAACAGGAGTAAAGGCTGCAGAATGTAGCCCTAGAAAGTTGAGTAGAAAGAGGAAAACTAAAATATCTCGGGTACAATCTTACTACCCAAATAGGTTTCTGAGTAGCAGCCGTGTTAGTCTGTATTTGCAAAAAAAGAAGAGTACTTGTGGCACCTTAGACTAAAATTTGAGCATAAGCTTTCGTGAGCTACAGCTCACTTCATCAGATGCACCCAAATAATCCCACTGATTTCACTCAGACTGCTCCTGAAATAAGGTACATCAATGTGAGGAAAGGAGGCTGGTTCTGGCCTTTACTTATTAGTGCTTGCCTTGAATTGGTGTTTGATCCTGCATTTCTTGCACACCAAAACTTCAGTTCAATAGGTGATTTGAGTGTGCTTGGACCCTGTTGTGGTAGTTTTTATTTTAACTATTGTGAGTTGGTGGATATTACATGCAAATATTATACAGTTTTCATCAAATTCACTGACGCAGCCAAAATCTCGCTCAATCACTGCCAAAAATTAAGATGGGATGTACATTGCTCTTTGAAGGATGAGCATGTTTAAAAGGTTCTTTGGGAGGTACCAAAAATTGAAGTAATAGTATTTACCCAAAGAGCACATAGAGTTAAAAGCACAAGCCACAATGCAATTGGAGAAAACTCTCCACAGTTTGCTGAGTTAACAATTCACTGGAACAGCAGTGAACCTTAGATTACTGTAAAATGGGTAAATATGATTTCTGGTGTATTTCACACTATTCTGATCTCAAGCAGTGAAGTTACATTTGCACAAATCTAAGGCTAATCTAAATCTAACTTGTGCACAAAGCCATGAGTAATTGTGGCCTTCTAGGGGATTTGGCTAATTGCAGTAAAAATAGTTTTGCATTAACAGCCAAATCCTACTCTGAGAGATGCCAACATTGTGTCTGTGGCCCAGAATAGAAAATTATATACATTACACACACACTTGTACAGTGCTATGTAACAATCCAATAGTATATTATAAATAATATTTCAGTGGAGAGTTCAGAACATTATTAAAAGATGAATAGCCACTGAAGGTATTATACAAGTCTCTCAAATAATGGAGTTAAAGAAAAAATTACTGGGGAGAACTTCCTCTGAGCTACCCCATAACTCACATTCACAGAATTACTTGTAGCTGAGTTGATTGAAAACCGTGTTTGTTTCACAAAGAATTGAGAAAATTTCCATTTTTTCCAACCCATTTTCCATCCTTTCTTTCCCCGAATGCTGTGGCAAACAGGAAAAAAGAAAATGGAGCAGGTCCTCAAAGAATCAATCCTGAAGCACTTAGGAGAGGAAAGTGATCAGGAACAGTCGGCATGGATTCACCAAGGGAAGGTCATGCCTGACTAATCTAATCGCCTTTTATGATGAGATTACTGGTTCTGTGGATGAAGGGAAAGCAGTGGATGTATTGTTTCTTGACTTTAGCAAAGCTGTTGACACGGTCTCCCACAGCATTCTTGTCAGCAAGTTAAGGAAGTATGGGCTGGATGAATGCACTATAAGGTGGGTAGAAAGCTGGCTAGATTGTCGGGCTCAATGGGTAGTGATCAATGGCTCCATGTCTAGTTGGCAGCCGGTGTCAAGTGGAGTGCCCCAGGGGTCGGTCCTGGGGCCCGTTTTGTTCAATATCTTCATAAATGATCTGGAGGATGGTGTGGATTGCACTCTCAGCAAATTTGCGGATGATACTAAACTGGGAGGAGTGGTAGATACGCTGGAAGGGAGGGATAGGATACAGAAGGACCTAGACAAATTGGAAGATTGGGCCAAAAGAAATCTAATGAGGTTCAATAAGGATAAGTGCAGGGTCCTGCACTTAGGATGGAAGAATCCAATGCACCGCTACAGACTAGGGACCGAATGGCTCGGCAGCAGTTCTGCGGAAAAGGACCTAGGGGTGACAGTGGACGAGAAGCTGGATATGAGTCAGCAGTGTGCCCTTGTTGCCAAGAAGGCCAATGGCATTTTGGGATGTATAAGTAGGGGCATAGCGAGCAGATCGAGGGACGTGATCGTTCCCCTCTATTCGACACTGGTGAGGCCTCATCTGGAGTACTGTGTCCAGTTTTGGGCCCCACACTACAAGAAGGATGTGGATAAATTGGAAAGAGTACAGCGAAGGGCAACAAAAATGATTAGGGGTCTAGAGCACATGACTTATGAGGAGAGGCTGAGGGAGCTGGGATTGTTTAGTCTGCAGAAGAGAAGAATGAGGGGGGATTTGATAGCTGCTTTCAACTACCTGAAAGGGGGTTTCAAAGAGGATGGCTCTAGACTGTTCTCAATGGTAGCAGATGACAGAACGAGGAGTAATGGTCTCAAGTTGCAATGGGGGAGGTTTAGATTGGATATTAGGAAAAACTTTTTCACTAAGAGGGTGGTGAAACACTGGAATGCGTTACCTAGGGAGGTGGTAGAATCTCCTTCCTTAGAGGTTTTTAAGGTCAGGCTTGACAAAGCCCTGGCTAGGATGATTTAACTGGGACTTGGTCCTGCTTTGAGCAGGGGGTTGGACTAGATGACCTTCTGGGGTCCCTTCCAACCCTGATATTCTATGATTCTATGATTCTATGAAAATGGGGATGGGCACAGGGGGAAGGAAGGAAAGCAGAGGAGTAAGGAAAGAGGGGAAAAACCAAAAACATTTATACTATACCTACATGCAATACTTAGGGGTAGATTGTGCTGGCCCTTACGTGGCACTGGGAAAGTCTGTAATAAGAGGCCTCCCTGGCCTGGCCTGCAAAGGACCATCCAGAACCCCAGCTTTTGCACTCAGAGGAATGCACAGGCTACTACTAAGCTGTTTCAGCCCCCCTAGTGACTCATGTAAAAGACCCAAGTTATAGGTGGAGCAAATTGTTCTCTCCCAGCACAACAAGGCTCCGGTGAAGTTATAAAGTGTGCTCTTAGACTTAACACTTCAGCACAGACAACTCAAATATTATATTACTACAATGCCCCTCCCCCACCCCCCGGACACACACCCGCCTCAGTCAGTATCGGGGCCCAAGGGGCTAGGGCCTAAGCACTGTGGAAATGCTTTGCTGCACCTCCAGGTTTACACTGAGGCAGGCATGGGGATCTTCTTATTTCCCACTTTACCTGTTATATAGCACATACAGATTAGATATTGTCTGAGATTTCTCCCCAGTTTAGTATCATCTTTTGGGTTTTTTTGGGGAACTTGACAGAGCAGATTTACAGAGTAGCTGCTGTTTCTTCTGAAACTGGGAAACTACACTTTGTCTCTGGTTACTGTAATGATTGTCAGATATCATCTATTTATTAAATTTTAGTTTCTGATTCACATGAATCCATTGCTGCAGATGTACTAAATAGGTACTTCACATCGGAAGAGTGAAAATAAGAAAATGGGGCAGAGGAAGGGGGTTGTATTGGTTTACAATATATAAATATTCTATACAACAGACATGCCTGGAAACAGAGTTTCACCTTTAATTTATCTTTGATATTTGGAACAAACAACAGATGGGCCTACCATATATGAATTCAGCCACATGTTTATAGTTTTGGGACCTGGAGTCACAGATCCAGATCTGTCCTAGTGGCTCTTAATTCTGCTTGGATTTAAAAAAAACCCCCACAAAAAACCAACACACATTCTGAATCTGGTTCAAATCCCAAGAATCAGGACATAAAAGCATTTGTCATGGTACCAGATTAGATCTGGGCCTAGGATCCCAGTATCTTGTAGAGGGAATTGGATCACTGACATAAGGGAAAAAGAGATTTTTTTTAGATAGTTTTTCCCCCCCATGATGTCTCAATTGTTGTCGTCAACTCAATACCTGACATTTGAGACAATCAATTATTGTTTATCCTGTTACTTTTCACTACATGGGCAGCCATTGAAAGACTTCCATGGTTCAGACCAATCAGTGTGTATGCTGCAATTAACCATAATGGTGCCCTCTAGCCTTAAAATCTAACCTCCCGAATAATACAAACCATGGAACAACAGTCATTCCTGCATCAAGGGCTTAATCTGGCTCCCATTAAAGTCTGACACACATTCCCATGCGAGAGCATATCCCTTTACAAAGGCATTCTGTCTTCATTTAAGACTTCTAGTGAGGGAGAAAATGGCTAATATGCTTTTGGACATACTTGAATCTGGGCATACATAATAAAATTGCAATGTAAATCCTGGAATACTTCAAACATGGCAGAAAAATTCTCTGGCCTCCAAGCAAGATGAAGGAAGCACAGTGAAGCAGCTGGCCTGAGTTTCTTGTGTAATATTTCCTAAATTTGGTGCACAGAGTTGTGCTGTGAAATAGTATTTAATTGCTGCTGCATATTTGATTTTGTTCAAGACTTGTAGACTTTTTTCTGTCAGCGTCACTCGCCATTGGGAAAATGCATATAAAATGTTTTGAAAAAACATGAAAAGTATATGGTCAAATATCTTTACCCAACTAAGTGATCTGGCAGAGTAGATGCATCAACAGCTCTGTGAGTTAGATTAGCTGAAATCAAAGATGCTTTAATCAATATTAGTCAAGATGAGTCACTAAAACTATCTGTAAGATTAGAAGCTCAACAGTTAGCCCAGATGATGAGCCATTTGGAGAACATGAGGATGACAGCAATGTGGAACACTTTCATGCTAGGATTTAATCATCCTAGCAAATGACTACTAAATCTGGATATCTATTTAGGTATCACTGCTTATTTGTATAAGTACACAACTACAGAAAGGTGAGGCCAACTTTCAAAATATTGAAGCAAGCAAGCAAACGAACACAGGAAAGAGACTACTGTGAAGAGAAAAGGCTCATCTTACGGGAAAATGAGGATGTTTGTCTAAATTAATGTGGCTATTCACAATACAAGAGAAGAATCAGGTTCATGTCTGAACTATCCTAGGAGATTATTGAAACATTGATGTCAGAGCTAAAGAGATGCCAGAGAATGAAAACTTACCACTGTCTCATGGCTGCTTACAAAAAATGCACTGGCTGTGATTCAAGGGAGTTTTTAAAAAACAAACAAACTATTTATCTTGGGAACATTTACAACCCCTATTATGGTAATTCCCCAGTGCCCCAGAATCTCAAGTGTATCTATTTTCATAATCTCCTGTGAGATAGGTTAACTGAGGCAGAGGGGTTAAGTACTTTGCCCAACATCGGACAGGAAGTCTATGATGGAGTAGGGCTGTGAAAACAGGGCTCCCAAGTCCTGGGCTAGTGCCCTAACCACTGGCCCAACCTTCTTCTCCAGTGACTTGTAGAAGTTAGCTTGGGCTCTGATTTATTCATACTTAGATGGTTGGGGCTTCCCCCCCCCTCTTTTCTTACAGCAAATTTTCTTAATAGGTAGATTTTTCCCAATCTTCTATTTTTTTGCTAACGAGAACAGAGCATGCTATAACTTTCATTCCCTTTAATTATTTTTTCTTTAAAACCAACAGTCTTTTCCCACTGCTTATATATGTTTCCATAGACCCAACACTGGAAAATGCTTATCCTCCTTGTGGTGTCCAGCCCCCCAGACAGTGAAGGTAAGATATCTGCTTAGAGTTAATACTTAAGAGCCAATTCAAATATTCTTATAATTTAACATTTATATTACAATACCCCTTTCATAGTGAAAGACTCACCCCTGCGGCACCTCCTGCTCATCTCTCAGGGAATTATCATTCCAGCCTCCAGAGCCAGAACTCTGCAGGCCAGTGTCCCACTTGCCACTGGCCCCCCATGTCCCTCTCAGCCCCCAGTGCCCCTTTTACCCAAGGTGCTGCCCCCTGGCAGTACCCCCACAGTCTCTGGGTCTTCCCTCTCCAGGGAACCCCCACCCACTATCCCTCCGCCCTCACCTCAGTCTTTGGCTACTGCCAGTCACCATTGAGCCCCCCCCCCCCCCCACACACACACACTGGGGCAAACTGCAGTGTATAAGCCAATCACCACAGGCAAGAGGGGTTTGGACCTGCTGCCTCTGCCTACCTTTGGGCAGCCCCCTGCAACCCCAATACCTATTCAGCCTTACACTAGGCCTGCAGCCTGGGGGGTTTCCAGACATTCCCCCAGCCCTGCTCCACCTCAGGTACTCTGGTACAGTCCACAGCAGCCTGGCCCATCTCTGTCCACAGCTAGAGGAGACTCTGTCTGCTCCTGGCCCACTGCCCTATTATAAGGGCCAGCTGAGCCCTGATTGGGGCATGGCCACAGCTGAGTCTGCTTCCCCCAGTCAGCCTGGCAACTGCTTGCTCCCAGTCCTCTCCTGGGCTGTTTTAAGCCCTTTAAGGCTGGAGCGGGTGACCACACCACTACAATCCCCCATCAGGATCAGGACCTGATCAAAAGACATGCAGCTTTGTTATTGGCTGAGATTTCTTCCATGCTTAGCATCAATCCATGTTTTTATTTGAATGATATTTCACAGAGCAGTTGCTACCTGCTCTATTTCGCCAATGAAATACTTCTGCATATTATTAATTACTTATACCCCCCTTATGATAGTATTAACTCACACGCTTCAGGGCACAAGCTAGCTACTAACTGCTTATGGTTATGGTTAGAAAGAATCTACACCCATGATCACGTTATTCCATTAAGGATTTTTTTGCTGGTATTAGCTTCTGTTGGAGACAGGATATTTGACCAGATGAATGGCTGATGTGAGCTAGTAAGGTATTTTGGATGTTCCAAAGAAGGTTATGATGAGAAACTTGCACACTTTCTGTCCCTTGCTTCATAGAAAGAAGTTAGTGGCCTGTGTGAAATGCAGAATTCAGTGATATGGTATTTTTTTGTTGTCTGACTGCCCACGACAGTCAAGCGCTGGCTCAGCAATCATTTGCAGTGCTATAAAGAGTTAAAGCTAGTTTTAAGGTACAGTGAACCTCTGCTATCTATGCTCTCCTTACCACTGAAGTGTTATTTAATTTAGAAACCAGATTTCAGTGGTATCCATTTGCAGCAAAATAAACAAGGAAGTAACACAGGTAATTTCCAGCTACTTTTCTAATAAAAAATGTCTGTAAAATGTGCTGTGATAGAAATAAATACGTTATTACAAATGGTATTAAAGGAATCGGAACCAAAGCAGTCTAATTATTGGTGTAAAAAGAGATCTGGGGCTGGATAAACGTCCTCACATTTCAGAATGAGCCAAGATACTAAATCTGCCTTGTTTGATTTGTGCTTCATTTCCTAGCAAATTAAAACAAATGCTTCATTATGAAGTTACAAAGAGCCAAAACCCAAAGAAAATGGTTAGATAAATTCACCCTTATTTTGAATTCTCATCAATTCCAAATTTCATGTCCAATTTGCCTGAAACTTTCCAGCCTGATTCTGTCCTTGCATAAAATCACACCTGTGAAATTTGAGGCAAGTTGATTTCATTTTGGCACAGTCAGAAATACTTGCATACATCTACTTGCTCAAAATAGAAAAAGATAGCATATCTCTCTCACTGCAGCAGCGTTGCGCTTTAGATTAAGGTTCCATTTATAAATGGTTTAGACACAGTTAATAAAAGATAAATGTATATTATATAAGCATGTAATAAACCTGAATAGTATGTGTTAAATATAAATAATGCTTATAACTAAGCAACCTATTGTCCTGTTGGACTGCATATCAACTGGTTTAATCTTTTAGTAAAACATTAATCATTTATTAACCCTTTTATAAACTGTCTTAATATTAATATAACCAAAATATGTATTGATTCATGACTAGCGTTATAGAAATTGAACTATGTATCTGTAACCCCTTGGGCCTGATTCTTGGGTCTATTCAGACTAATTTGCACAGCAGATCTGGCCCTCTGAGGATTCTCCCTGCTCAAGAAAAACTGTCTACTGGAGTGGTGCTCTGTCTTTCCCCTTTTTGTACTGAAGTGGACATCCTTACATCCCCAGGATACCAAGCTGCTGGAATGGCCTTTGGGGGTCAAAGGTACCATAGTTAGAGTGGCCTACTGTGATGTAGTATCTGGGAGGACCTATTGCATTATGTTTATGAATGTATTATGTATCACTGTGGGCATGGCTTCTGTGCAACTCCAGTGGGAATTACCACCACAGTGGGGAATGATTAATTCCTTCTAGAACCAAAAACTCAAGGTGTGTCTGTCCAAGGGGTGATTAAGGTGAATCACTTGTATTGTAAATATCTCCAGAAAGGTACCAGCCCCTGGGGATGCTTGCATATAGTGGGTTTACCAGAGACCAGCAGACACATAATGGGTTTTTGATTAAAAAGGCTGGGTTTAAAATGACTCTGGGTTTTTTTTTCTGACCCAGCTAATGGACAAGACCTCTGTCAAAACGTGGCCCAACACCTTGTGAAGAGTTGAAAAGACTTTGGCTTACTATAAGACAGATGAGTGACATCTTGTAAGCTTTTTAGCATGCATATAGGAATTTTTTTATTATTTTTATGTTTTCTCTGTGATACTTTTATGTTAAGAATAAATATGCTGTTTTAGAAAGCACTGTATGGTAACTTGTAACTGGTGGGAATACGTTGTTCATATTGGCGAGCAAGCAAAGCATGGGTGCTGGCTTTTAGGCAGTCTGGCTTACTTGGATATCATAGTGTAAGGCAGGGAGATGTGCAGCCTTAAAACCCCAGCTGGGAGGGAGGGAGACATGAGAGAGAAAGAGGTGATGGCTGAGAGCTGTAAATCTTACATGAGTGCTCCCAAGGGACCATGGAGGGGGCATACAGGTGCAGTGATCCTGAAATTGATACCTACATCCACACTGATGTATGCCAGCCCATACTCAGACGGTCTCTGAGATTAGTGAAACACAGAGGTGGTATAAAGTCAGCTATTTTTCTCTTCTGTCCCCATCCTACAGTACAGGCAGCTCAGCCATAGCAGAGAATTTCCCCTTTAAAAAAGGAGAAATGTCAACCTGAGGGGCCCAGGCAGGGTAGCTAGACATAGTGAGCACTTTACAAAAGCCTCTCTACAGGTTAATACATTTATAGTCTTAGAATTTAAGGCCAGAAGAGACCACCAGATCATCTATACCTTCGGTATATCTCAGGACACTGAGTTGTGTCCCCCCCCACCCCCCGTACTCCTAAAGCCACCAACTGAAATTAGACCAAAGCACTACAGCCCTCAGGAGACTAAACTCTTGTGTGCCATGGGCAAAGAATAGGTGTTTCTCATACAGGGCTCTGATCCTATGACAGTAGGAGGTAATCACAATTCACTAAAGCCAGCAGCTTCATCTCTGGTTTTATGTAACTTTTAATAAACCACAAACCAAAGGAAGTTTTCCTTTTTAACTAGATGAAGTGCATAATTTTCCTCCCCCAAGCACTGAATTCTATCGATAGTAAAGAGATGAAAAATTATACACAGTTAATCTGAAGTAAAATATTTACCATAATAAGATCAATTTGAATGCAAATTGGAGTGACTCTTCATTAAAACGAAAGTGCAGATAAGCCTGCAGATCACACTTGCGCTTTATTGGCTGTGGAAAGTGGGTATTGAAGCAAAGCATTTCATCGTCACAGAAACATTAATGGTGGGTAAATAGGCTTTAACAGCATCAGCACATCTGGGGACTATCTGGGCATGAGAACATCTTCAGCTTTCAAGGCTGTTTGTGTGACACGCTAGGGGATCAGTGGGGAAACCTGGAAGAGGGGGCATCGCTTTTTCCAGCTTCCTCCTGATTTACACCTTGCCGAAAGATAATTGCCCTAGAGAGGGGAGTGCCAGAGAAGTTGTTTACATTTCATTCATGTTTTGCTATTCCACTCTGAGAGTGCCTCCTTGATGTGATACATCTCTCCATTATAGGGACTTGTCCCAAAAGCTGGGAGAATTTGACAGCTGCAAGTGCAAAGCAAGAGGAAATAAAAAATTCATGAATGAAATCATTGGTTTAAACTTCCATTATGGTGCTAGCCAGTACTAGTGGAGGATACAGAGTGAGAGGAAAGATAATAATGTGTGTGTTACTATAAACAGGTGCACGGTGAGTGAGGTAATTTCTTCTATTGGACCAGTTTCTGGTGGTGAGAGAGACAAGCTTTCTAGCTACACAGAGCTCTTCTTCTGGTCTGGGAAACATACTAAGGGCTTGTCTTCACATACAGCGCTACAGTGGTGCAGCTGCACCAGTGCAGTGCTTTAGAGCAGATGCTACTACGCCAAAGGGAGAGCTTCTCCCATTAGTGTAGTTAATCCACCTCCCTGAGAGGCTATAGCTATGTTGACGGGAGAAGCTCTCCCATCTCCCTATATGGGGGGGGGGGCGGGGGTTAGGTCGGTATAACTACATCGCTCGGGGGTGTGGATATTTCACAACTCTGAGCTATGTAGTTATTCTGATATAGGTCTGTAGTGTAGACCTGGCCTTAGTGTCACAGCTAAATACAAGATAGTTTAGCAGAAGTAGTTAGCACATATTCTAAGGGACCATTCAAGGTGAAGTGATCTGTTAATACTCCTGTAGTCATAGAGCTACAGGCTACAACAACACTGCATATAAATGGGTAGGCAGACTATTTTGAAAAATAGGAAACTGCAAGTACAAGTTAGTTTTCATGAAAAGTACCAGTGTAGCCAGTTAATCTGTTGAACAGGTATTGTTAAATAGTCCTTAAGAGAGTATAGATAGTGTCTCATAGCTTCATTAGACAGGATTGATTTATGCAGTGTTATGGAAGAGAGAGACAAGGTGAGTGAGGTAATATCTTTTATTGGACCAACTTCTGCTGTGAGCAAGACAAACTTTTGAGTTTACACAGAGCTCTTTTTCAGGTCTGTGGAAATGTATTCAGAGCATCACAGCTAAATAAATGCTCAAATAAATTTGTTAATCTCTAAGGTGCCACAAGTACTCCCATTCTTTTTAGCTAAATACAAGGTAGAACACGTTGTTAAGCATAAGTTGTTAACATGCATTTCAAAGGACCATTCAAGGTGAAGTGGCCCAATTACACCTCTCCAGTCATTTGAGGGGGGGGAATCTAGAGGTGTGGGGGTTATAGATGTATGTTTTCATTCAGTGCGTGATTTTTAGTATCTAGCAAAGTTATGAATTTAAGCTCCCAGGCTTGTCTTTTGTGCAGGCTCCTTTGAGGATGAGGACTGATAGGTCAGATACAGAGTGATAGCTTTGTGAAAAGTGTTCTCCCACAGGTGATTATGGTATTCTTTGTGTCTCAACATTTTCCTGTGTGGATTCATTCAGGAGTGTAGTAATTGTCTGGTTTCACTCTCATAGTTGCTCTTCAGACATTCAGTGCACTGGATGAGGTACACCACATGTTGTAATAGGCATATGCAAGATCCCTGAATCTTGAAAGCTGTGTACGTGCGTGCGCACGCGCATGGGGGTGTTGATCATTGTGGAAGTGGAGATGCATCTACAAGTTTTGTGTCTGATCTGATAGGGTTTTGTGCTGCTTTGAGTTGGTGGGTTCTGGGCTATATGAAGCTTGCATCTGATAATGATCTTGGAATAGATAGATAAACTGGAATAGACAATCTTGTGCATAAAACTCACTGTAGGTGGTCGTGTGAAGTGCATTGCAGGTAAACATCACAGAACATCATTCTGCAATCTTTCAGCAATGGAATCTGGTACTTTGCGTTTCAGGCGAGGCAAGAAGCAACTTAGAAACAACTAATGGAACTTCCAAGACATGCAGAAGGTCATTAGGAGATGATTGAACATAATGTTGGAATTGTATTTATAATTGTAGGAATGGAAACTGCAAAACAACTCCCCAAATACATGCTTCTGACTCAGGATGTGGAATGCAATAATCTGCCGTTTCTTGTACCTACAAAAAATAAATTGACGCAACAAGTTTCCCAGTTGTATTTTTATGCAGTTGCATTTTGCTTAGAGATTTCAGATACATGTAACCATTCTTTGTCAATATTCATCTTTTTTTAAGAGAATTAAAACTGTTTGCTCTAGCATTAATTACAACTTAATCTTAGTTTCTTCAGGAATTTTTGGTAATACATAATATAACTCTAATTTTGTGCATTGGAATAATTATAGTTTTCTCTTTATTCTGGGTTAAAAAGAGTTTTCCTACACCATTTTCTGTTTATTTTAAGAGTTCCTGATATCCCTGTTTGCACCTAATGTATGCCAAGACCAAAAGGTAATATGTACTAAATAAGACTAAGTGAAAATATACCCCAAATGCTTAATCAGCAAACATATTGGCGATGAGCAGGTGGAATACTTACTCATGTGATGATTCCTGCAAGTCTCATGACAAAAAATGAAGCAGCGGTTGTGTTGTGATCATGATTTATAATACATGCCATAATCCTTTCTGTTATCTTGTGCTCATTTGTCTGTTTCTTGCATCCACCTCTTGTCTCCCATCGCATATTTAGTTTATAAGCTGTTTGCACAACAGGGCCCTGATTAGGACTTTTTAAATACTCCCAAACACAAATAATAATGCAACTTTATTTTGACTAAATAGGTGGCTCCAGTTCTCAATTCATTTCCATCTGATTTTTGTGAAAAAGGCTGATTCCTTTGGGTAGGTAAATGAGTCCTCACATCAAAATGTCTAACTCTCATTTCCAAGACATGTAACTGAGCTGGGGTGCTCTTTAATTTGTATTGTAATTTCACTTTCAGTTAGTTTTTTCTACATTCTGTCAGTCATACAGTGGCTCTTTGGATGCATTTTTTTTAAAAAATGTGACCGCATACTTTTGCAAAAACTGCTGGGTGTGACACAGAAACATCCTTTTGAATAAAATCACGATAACTTATTATTGTTCTGGGTCTTATTTAAAAACAGGTGTTTTTGGATAGGATTCAGGTAAGAATTACTACATTGAGAGCCACAGGACTAGAAGAGCTGTAGGTGTTTCAGGTCAAAACTGAAATATACAGGCAGAGCTTTGTGTATTAAAGCAATTGCCTACTACACTGTGCTTGGCTTGGGCATTGCAGCTAATTCCCCACTCATGAATCCATCAAATTCATTCTTAAATGAAATAAAAAAATAAAACAAATGCTCAGTAAATTTCTCAGGAGGATGAATTGTAAATCCTTCCTAAATAATGAAAAGCCTTGTGCAATGTAACCACGGGGAATCAAATGGCTCTATTACTTCCTTTGGCAGGGATTTTGTCCTTTAAAAAATAAAAGTCCACAGTGTCAGCACCACATGCTTAGTTAGACACCAGCTCCTTATTGTCTGGGGAGAATTTCAAACCTATCCTAACTACTCTCCGCTTGCCTCATGTAGACAGTTCAGTCCATGTTTACAGTCCAGGAAATAAATCCTGTTATCTTTCATGCTTTACTGATGAGGGATGATTAAACTTACTTTGCCTAATTTTGAACCCACTCAATCATGATTTGAAAGTTCAGGTCTAGCTCAGATATTTCTGTTTGTGTTCTCTATAAGAAAGATGGTGGGGCAAAAATCCAATGGAGGGAAAAGATCAGACAGAATGAAAACCTCAATTTGAAAAAATGAGGAGGGGGAGGAGAGAGAGAGAGAGAGAGAGAGAGAGAGAGAGAAATTCCAATGAGAAACCAGTTGAAATTTCTGCATTGTGTGTATATAGTCACTTGCTTGTTCTGCCCTGGGTTAATTTGCATGAAAAAGGAAGCTATTCTGCCCTTGTATAGAATTGGCATACTCCTTTTATTGAAAAAAGAAAAGGAGTACTTGTGGCACCTTAGAGACTAACAAATTTATTAGAGCATAAGCTTTCGTGAGCTACAGCTCACTTCATCGGATGCATCCGATGAAGTGAGCTGTAGCTCACGAAAGCTTATGCTCTAATAAATTTGTTAGTCTCTAAGGTGCCACAAGTACTCCTTTTCTTTTTGCGAATACAGACTAACACGGCTGCTACTCTGAATCCTTTTATGGAGAAATTTTTCAGTTGATTCTCAGGTATCTCTTAAGCTATGTTTCACAAATGTTATTTTCAAGGTCATTTATGGAGCATAAATGTTACCAATTTTTGCTCTTAGTTCACAAAGACTTCAAATATGGTTCTGTTTTGAAGAATGGCTCTGTAAATATATTCAGCTACTTCTATATTTCTTATCTTCAATAGCAAATCCATTCAGTTCACAAATTAAAAAAATATTCATTGGCCAATATTTTGAAAAGAGACCAGTGTCTTTGGTTGCCCAAACTGAGACAACTTAAAGGAGCCTGATTTTCAGAAACTGCTGCGCAATCAATCTTTGAAAATCAGGCTCAAGTTGAGCACTCAAACAGAGCACAACAAATCAAAAAGACACATACAGAAATCAAAATTCCTGTTAGAGCAGAATGTGGGAAGAAGCACATGATGCATTAATTATTTTCTCTTACAAACATTGAGAAAAACGTTTGGGAGGGAAGAGGCTCTTATGTAACAGGAACATGTTTAGCACTGAGTTGGAGGCAGGGGGAATAGGGAAGCGTTAAGGAGAACCCACTTTAGATGGAATATTCCTCATGGAACCCCACATTTTCTTCCTATCAAAAAATACCTCTGAGCACCATTGACTTCTGATTAATGGTTTATATCTCCCAGATCCTTGGAGGAGGAAGGTAATTCACAGCTACAGACTGGAAAAGCAAATAAATACTGAAGACCAGAATTATTCATAGATTTCTATATATTATAGCTCAAAGGGACCACTATGATCATCTAGTCTGGCCTCTTGCATGACAAAACTGATAGAACTGCACCCAGGAGTCCCTGCATTGAACCCAATAACTTGTGGTTGAAGTAGAAAGACATCCCATCTTGACTTGAAGACCTCAGATGATGAAGAGTCTATCGCATCTCTCAATAGTCTGATTCCATGGTTAATTGATTCATTGCTAAAAAAAATTGGTGCTTTTTTCTGGTCTGAAAATGTCTATTCAATGGATCTAGTTTCACCTTTGCTAGATTAGAGCCCAGTAGTATCATATATGTTCTTGCTGTGTAGGAATTAATTAATTGTCGTTAAATTCTTTTAATATTCTTCTTGACAGTTTTTTCAAGTATTTACAGTATTGATTTTAGAGGTTTGGCACAATATTTGTTATTTCCTTATTGTAATATGTTAATTTTGCATAGTTTCTGTAACAGTACAAGAGTGGATGGTAGGGCATGTTAGAAGTTAGGCATCTTACTAAGATTCCAGTCATCCCCAATTCTCCCCACTCTAATGGGCTATTTGATTGATCAAAGAATGTAAAATGAGACCAAAATAATTTCCTTCCTTCCTTCACTGTCTCTGTTTTGTAGATGGTGGAGGAAGACTGGGTCAAATTCAGCCTGTAATGACTTTTTGGCATCAATAGAAGTGTTGTTTCCACTTACATACCCCACAGCTGAATTGGACCTGGTGATTACATGAGAAAGAGAGAAGCCATGTCTAGCAAGTGCTGAACGTGTGTTGCTTGTCTTTCACTATGAGTATTGGACTAAGTGATCATTCTTTGGCAGCCACAAGGTCACCTGCTTCATATATTTGCTTTCCTTGTTATAACATGTTCATTTTTCAGATGAACATTATGTTAAATTAACCTAATTATGTGTGACAACTAATATTCTATGTGATGGAAAAGTGAAGGATAATCGAACCAAGTCTGTGACAGCATGGCAATCCAAGCCTGGTGAATGAACTTGTGTTGGTGAGGAAAGCTCATTGAACTAGGGAGGGCCACTTTAGTTGATTGATTATATACACACAAATTTATAATGGTTAATATTAAAAAATACTACAAAGCCCTAGAAGAAATCGGAAGAGGCTAGATGCCACATCACTTTCCTTGAAGGGAAGGAATATGTCAAGGACACAAAAACAACAAGGAGCCCGGTGGCACCTTAAAGACTAACAGATAAGTCTTTAAAGTGCCACCGGACTCCTTGTTGTTTTTGTGGATACAGAGTAACATGGCTACCCCCTGATACTTGTCAAGGACACAGTACATCAAGTATTTTGAGGACTATTGTAGAATGAACTTGTGGAGGCAACAGCTCTACTCATTCAACCTTCTCCAACAGCAGAACCTGAGAGGTTTTCAGAAGGTTGGCTCAACTCTGCTCTGTTGAAGTCAGTGGATTTTACCATTGATTTATATGGGGAGCAGAATTAGGCTGACAATGAGAGCTTTTAAAAACCTCACTCATAGCACGGAGTATGTTCACTAGCTGTTTGATATTGCCAGCAGGAATGTTAAAAACAATTACTTTGCCATGGCACCCTACTTTAAGCCATCTGATCCTGGTCTATTTCACAAATTTCATAGCATAAGTATGCTCTTTAAAATCTTACGTTAGTTCTTCTAGTTGTTTGGCAGGCAGGCTTTTTTCCAAAGCTACCATGCTTCTATTAATAAGAACAAAACAACCATAACTTTTTTCTTTTCTTTTCTTTCTTTTTTTTTTATCAGCAGATGTCATCTCTGATGGTCTGCTTGTACAGAATTATAAAAATTATTCCTAGGCCATACTTTATACGATGGTTCCATTTATAAATGGTTGAGAAGTATGTTTCAGGCATGAACAGGATATGTTAATGGTTATAAGCACATCAGTAGAAGATGTTATAGGTGGTTATAAACAACCTATTGATCTGTTGTACTCGATTAAAACATCTAAGAATTTATTAATCTTTTATGGGCTATTAAATAAATTTAACCTTGGTATAAAATGTGACCTATCTTTATATGAGGGTTTAATTTGCGCTTTTCAGCACTTGAAAACTTTTTAAAATATACAGTCCTTCCTAAATAGAGATTATTTTTCAGATATTTAAGTGGTGTCATTTCATCTTGGCTTGCTTCCCCAGTATAGAAATACATAAAAATCATCTTTGTTTTTCTGTAGCCATTTCACTTCCTGTTGCACAGTTCTCTCCAGCAATATTTCTGCTTACCATATCACAGTCATTGTTGGTTGGATTGGGAGGAACCTCTCAGATAATGCAATCCAACTCCTTCTATCAGAGTACAACAAAGTAGTCTAATCACATCATATATGTTTCTATAATCTAACCTGATTTTGAAAAATACCAGTGGTGGAAGAATGTTTTCCATTTCAGTAATGGAGCCATAATTAACTCACTGTTCAAGAATATTATATTAGTACTGTTTCCTAATATCTCAGTAGAATTGTAGGACACAAATGGCTAATATAAGCTATGAAAACTTTCTCTTGTAACTATCCAAAAGAGATAATCTAAGAGGAATTGGAGGACTGAAATTCACTACGTTACATATGTCATAAATTGTTTGGATTTGCATGCTCTATCTGATTGCTTGCAGGTTTTTACCATTCAAAAGAGGAAACTATAACATTATCCTAAAGCAGAACGTATGACCTAAAAATACCTTAGCACATTCATTACACCCTTGAAAAGCAGCTCTCCTTTGAGTTTAAGCATTGTTGAATATATCTAAAATGATGAGTCACAAGGTTGCTGTGGGGCAACATAGCCTGTGTGTAGATGGCCCTGGAAACTGGTGGATGCCCCAGCATAGACAGGTTTGGGGGTGATCCCTGCAGCCTTTTCTGTGGGGCAAGGTGGAGGGCCAACCTTATCCCATTCCCTGATGAGATATAAAGGGCGGGGGGAGCTCCTCAGAGTTTTCTAACACTGAAGCTGCCTCCTACAGGCTTTTCCATGGGAGAGGTGATCTGGTCTTATTTATGATAACTCAGTTAAAATTTTTGGCATGAAATGAGTTGTTCCATTTAGAATTTATAAAGACTACATAAATTAGTCAATGAACGTGACTTCATTATAAGTTCAAAGAAAAAAGTTGTATTGAGTTTCACACTTTTTTCTTACATATTAGAAAAATTTCCAAAGGCTGAATTTGTAGGACAGGATGTCTAACCACTGTATATCAAACACCTTACATTGCTGACATTAAATACTGGAATCTTGTATTGAAGTCTGTTATCCTAAAAGTAGTCCAAAGAGTACTCTCTATATTGCAGAAATTAAAGGAATATTTTCAGTCATCTCAAAGACTGAAAATACAGAAACAGGACAAATAGATCAATATAAGCTTTACATTTTGAGCACGAAAGGAAGAAATATAGTTCTAGTATTGTATTTTTTGCCTTCTGGTGGCAAACTGTTTGAGAGAGAAGCTATGCTCAGATCTGTTTTCTGTATTTTTGAACATTTATTTACTGGGTTGCTGTCAGTTGTCAGTTTGGATTCCACTTTTTAATTTAACTGGGAAAATCAAAATGTGTTTGGAGTTCACATGCTGCAATGTCGTCGCCTGGTTGGTCCTAGGATATTAGAGAGACAAGGTGGGCGAGGTAGTATCTTTTATTGGACCAACCTCTGCTGGTGAAGGAGACAAGCTTTCAAGCTTACACAGAGCTCTTCTTCAGATCTGTATTGTATTTAGCTGTGATACTGAGTACCTTTCCCAGACTTAAAGAAGAGCTCTGTGTAAGCTTGAAAGATTCTCTTTCATCAACAGAAATTGGTCCAAAAAAGATATTACTCACCCACCTGTTCTGTCCATCAATAAAATTCAATCCATTTTTATTAGAGTACATTTTGTCTAAGGAACAAAGGGATGTAGGCACCCCAATCCCAATAAAATTAAATTAGTTTGGCACCTAACACCTTTAGGTTCCTTAGAAAATCCCACCAAAATTCTGTTAGTTTAGTAAATTAATTAAATTTTAAGCCAATAGACTGGCTTACCTGAAGGACTGCCTCTTTGACCCCTCCATACTGGCATTGCTGAGGCCAGCTAGATCCCCCTGGTTATAAAAGAGAGTGGGCATGCACTGTGAGGGCTCCAAGATTCTTGAACTTGTTCCCTGCTTTGGTCCAAAAAAGTCTAAATTGGGTATGAACCGCTGGACAGAACACAAAAGGCACCTGTTAAGGTTTTTGGAGAGTGCTGAGAGTATGCTTTTCATAATGATGAAGAGGTGGAACGGAGTTTCTGTAAGTGGCTGGTTGAGTTTCTATTGGATTAATTATTTTAATGCTGCTGAGATTTAATTGTATTAGGCTCCTGGAGCCTTGATTAGGCGTCTTTGTTTCTATATTTTATTTTTATTTAAATAATCTATTTTTTACTTTTCCCTCCGTGATAAATATCTCTGACAAAAGTAGGCTCTTTTATTTAGGGTTGAATATTTTTATGACAGCAAAGATTAGAACTGAGCTGAATATTTTTTAAAAAGAAAGTATATTTGGAAGAAGAACAGGAGTACTTGTGGCACCTTAGAGAGTAACAAATTTATTAGAGCATAAGCTTTTGTGGGCTACAGCCCACTTTATTGGTGAAGCCCACAAAAGCTTATGCTCAAATAAATTTGTTAATCTCTAAGGTGCCACAAGTACTCCTGTTCTTTTTGCAGATACAGACTAACACGGCTGCTACTCTGAAACCTATATTTGGAAGGATGTTACTAAGCCATGTGCATAGCCCTTTAAGTGTCCTGCATGAGTTATGACTATTTCTCTGAAACGTTCTTCCTAATCCTTTACAAAGTTGTTGCCTGTATGGTTATGAAGTGTATCACTGCACTTCCATATGGTCATTAAAAGGTGCTCATCACAATCACACACGACAGCTTGTATGTCTCTCATTGTTTGTTGGGATATCTGCACTGGTGAGACATTAGCTGGCATGGTATGAAGCATGACATATACAGTGGGAATTATAAACCAAGTCAAACCATGTTTGGGCAGGAATGTGTAGACACATTCTCACAGATAGCTCTCTGAATGGAGATCTGGATAAATGTTAAGGGCATTGTAAATTATGCCATCATTAGGACTGATTTAGGAGTTCTTTGCTTTGTGTAAACTGAAATGCTCACTGAGGCTTTAGGGACAAGCTTTCAGCATCCACCACTGAGTTTAACCCCACAGTTTTTCTGGTTCACGTGATGGAATTTAGACATAATTTGTGAACAAATCAGGTACTCAGATGTCTAAATTCTGTCACCTGTACCCACACCTAACCATGTCTGTAAAATTGCCCGAGCAGATTTAAATACTGAGTTAATGCAATTTATTAAAAATTTGGCCACCAATGTCTGTTAAGCAAGTAAAAAGTATAGAAATCGTGAAGCTAAATAAATAATTCCTTGTTTGTATATTTGGACAAATCTTTTCATGGCACTTTAAACTTGACAGCTATTTTCTGTTATATAACAATTGACAATTATAATATTCCCAGACTTTAATTATATAATAGCTACTGTAGCAAAAATTCAGAAGCAAGTGGAATGTTAAGTAAAAACTCTTTATCCTTTAATGAAATAAAATACAATATGGAACTTTCAACTTTGTCAGACATTGGTATGTTTCACATTACAGATGCTTACACAGCTACATGGTTTTCATTTGAATATAAATGAAACTTCTCTCGCTGTTTACTAGCGAGGCAATGACCAGCAAGAAGAGTAAAGCTCCTTAAGTGAATCCCTATTAATTCTGCTGTTCATAAGTGTGTGTAACTCTCATTAGTGGTAAAGAAAATCATGAACAGAGGGATTTAAAAGACTAAATATCCAGTACAAAAATTTCTTGCGCTGGTTTTTATTCTTATTTGCCAAGTTCTACTGCACGTGGTCTGTAGTCTCACTTTCACAGCACAAGGCTGTTTTAGCAAGATAAAAATGCCTTAAATGTTAATGGAAAAAGCAGACAAACTTGTACAATAGCAATGATTTATTTAACTCCCATTTTCTCATAGGCCCGTTACTGTTTGGCAGGAACTGTGTTTGTCCTTTAAGAATACAGGATGTCAACGAGTTTTAAACTAAATTGCCTTTACAAATCCAGATCAGTTAATGTAGTTGTGTTAAAGGTAATATTAGAAAACATCTGCACTTATATTTTGATGATAGGTTCAGTCTCTCTTAGATAATACAGAGCTGCCTTACCCTGTACATTTAAGGGACATGGACAAAATCCTGGAGCTTTAAACACTTAAAGCCAGACTGGGAAAAGCACAAATAAATTCCACATGTAGAAATCTCCTGAAAACCAGCTAAGGAGCTTTTTTGACAATCTGTCCACTCGCCTACCCAGAAGCTTAAAGCCTAAAAGAGAATGATTCAGCAAAGGGGAATGGGGGCGAAATTTTTCAAGTGTGCGATGACTAGTTGGCAAGCTTATCTTCACCTGAATTACACCCGTAATCATGCAATGGAAGATTGCCAGAGCAGCAGATAGTTAAAATTAAACAGGAATTTGATAGGGTTTGTAGAGGGGAGCAAATGTAGCTCCTATTTTTCTCTTTCAGGAACACCAGTCCACTCAGATACTGAAACAGGCAAGCAAGGAAACCCGAGCAGATGACTCGAAACCCTGCTTTTTTTCCCCTAAAAGTTCCCAGAGGTCCTGTCTCAAAAACAAAAGGGAAAAAGAACACAATATTCTCCTAGGAATCACTATATGGAATCAGATTAGTGATCCATCTAGTCTAGTGTCCTGTTTCTGATAGTGCCCAGTACTGGCTGCTGCAGAGGAATAAACTTTTCAGTAGAGAGAACCTGCTCCAGGGAAAGTTGTCTGCCAGTCTTCAGTGGTTAGAAGCTGGTTTATGTCTCGTTGCTTGAATTTATATCTCTTCCATAGATTTTTTTTTTGAACTATTATTTTAAGTATTATTGTAACTGAATGTTCTTGCCTAATATTTTTTTGGAACCCTGCTATGTTCTTGGTCTCAATGATACCGTGTAGTAATGAAATGTTCAGTCCAATTGTGCATTGTGTGAAGAAGTTTCCTTTTTTCAGTTTTGATATTACCACCTTTCATTTTTTATTGAATATCCTCTTGTTCTTATATCTGAGAGAGGGTGAAGGGAACTATCTGATCTTCACACTTTACACTATGCCTTGTTTTGAATTATTTCATCATGGTGTTTTTTATTTGTCTCCTCTCTTACAGAGGCAGGAGTTTTTTATTTGTCTCCTCTCTTCCAGGCCAGTTATCAGGGCACTAGCTTAAGATTTGGGAGACCTAAGGTGTTGTGAGCATAACTCCATAGAAGCTTGTGAGGTAGTCAGACAGTCTCTCTCTCACACACACACACACACACACACACACACACACACACACACACACACACACACACACACACACACACACACGACTGTCTGACTACCTCACTAGCTTTATAATATATAAAATAACGAAATAACCTTTGATAGATAAATTTGCTAAGGTGAACAGCCCCAGTCATTTCAATGTCCCTTAATATAAGAGATTTTACAGACAAATTACTCTAAAATGAAAAGAATTTAATAAGAATAAAATGCCATATAATTTTAAGCCAACCAATAGTATTTAATTGAGAGAGTGACATCTTGCAGTGTTGTTTTTAAAATTCTTGTTTATTTTTTTTACATTCTGTAGGACTTTTAAAATCACTTGATTCAAGTATAATTTTGGGGGAAAAATGCCACATTTTTGGAGAGGGAGGAAGAAGGAAATATTTCTCTGGTGGGTTGCTTAAAACCAAAATCTGATTAGTGGGCAGAGTACAGGTGAAGCAGGTCCATAATAAAGAACTTTTCACACACAGCAGAACATCTTAATAAAAAACAATCTTGTTTAGAACTATGTGATTATTTTCTCATTTGCTTTCTCTTTGTACATGTATGATTCTCATTCTCAGCTTTGCAGTTTAGTTTTTTTTTTTTTTTTTAAAGTGTGGGGTGATAGTCATGGAGGACTTCACTTAGCCTGCTGTCCTTACCTTCTCCTTGAGCCAGATCTTTAGATCTATCCATAACCCCTATCTTTATATGACACACAGCTTTTAATAATGAGAATTACATACATGTGAATTCACTGAGCCTCTTCAGGGAAACACCTGGTGACATCACTTATAGGGGAAGGGTCTACCCTGGCTGAGGATTTGCAAAGGATATTGTTTTATTACCCAATAGCTATTGTGATTTCTTTTCAGGATGGGTTATGGGCATATTGTAGTTGATCAAAATGAGAATAAGATCTTTTGCAACAATGTCTGACCAAAAAAGAAAAGGAGTACTTGTGGCACCTTAGAGACTAACAAATTTACTTGAGCATAAGCTTTCGTGAGCTACAGCTCACTTCATCGGATTCCACTGAATGCATCCGATGAAGTGAGCCGTAGCTCACGAAAGCTTATGCTCAAATAAATTTGTTAGTCTCTAAGGTGCCACAAATACTCCTTTTCTTTTTTGCGAATACAGACTAACACGGCTGCTACTCTGAAATGTCTGACCAAGACAGGCCACCAATATGGCTGATCATCCATGAGTGCTGGAGGGAACTAGTTCAATATCATTTGATGGAGAAACAAACATACTGCTTAAAAAAATATTACCAAAAATCGTACACCCCTAATTTGAAAATCCAGACACTTATGGAAAAAGGATTTGGAAAGAATGAGAATGCCACTTATAGATTACATTAGCTTGAACATGAAAAAGAAAAAAAAACATATTACATTTGATTTCTAAATATCCTTGTCGTTTGGAAGTCCGTGGATAATTTCTGATGAACTGGGAGATCTGACCTCGTCAGTAAGTTATTCTTTGATCCAACAAAGTTCTTTCTAAACTCATTGGAAAAAAGTGTTTAAGATTGGCAGTTTAAACATGTAATTTTCTCCTGCAACAAATTCTATTTTGATGCACCTAGATTGTGTGAGGCAAATTCATCCCTGCTAGTCATAGGCTACCATAGCTGATTCAGCCCTTGATGGCTGCCCCTAATTTGGGTACCAGCTTCATGGCCATGATGGGTGGAGGGGGCAGAGGGAGGCAGGATCTCTGGAATGCAAGTCCTATCACACCCCATTCTGACCCCAGCCAACCCCAGTAGGTCTCCTGAAGTCATGGCTGCTGCTTCTAGTATCAGGACATTCTGCACCAAGCAGATGCCACAGGAAGGCTTTGTGGCTGGTGCAAAGGGGCTGTAGTCTAACAATGAATATTGTGCATGGCTGTCTGTTTTCTGTACTCGAGTCTTGCCTCTCTCTGTACTCCCTCCTTGGTTGATCAGCATTCTCTCATGCCAAATCCCCAATGGCCAGTGGAATGTAACTCCAAGATATGACCGTATGTACATATGAAGGGAGATGCACAGCAGAATTTAAAAGACAGGTGTTGGGTGCATTGCCGCTTTCCATGTAATATATGTTTCAGACGCAGTTATGCACTCTCTTAAGGAACTTACTTGAGGAAGTAAAGACATCTCTGTGCTTCGTTATGCCATTCTACTCCTTTTAATTGAGGACGTTCCTTTTCAAGACCCAGAATAATACTGATACATTTTATAGTCATCCTGTGATGACAGTACATGTTTTATTTTTACAGCCTGGGCAGAGATTTTATTTATATTTTATGCAAAACAAAGTAGCCAGCATAATTAGACAGTAATTTGTAACTTCCAATGTAAACATTTTAGGAGCTGTAGTATCAAGAGTGAGTGCTAATTAGAGAGCTGTTAGCTAACATATATAATTGGGAACAGATTGACAGGCTATTCCAAACAGCAAGATATTTATAACTTCATGCTGTTTTTAAATTATATTTTGTTTAATAGATTTTGGACAACTCATAATAGGAAAGCTTCAGAACTTGATTTGCAGTTTAATTTCTTTAAATAAAATGAAACATTGAAAACGTGAATGCTGCATAGGCTAGCTGTGATAATTAAAAAGTATTATTAACTGGATGACTTTCTGGCTGTGTCATTTGAGATTCTAATTTCTTTAGGAACATGGGCTCCCTGAAGAGAGTGATAAATCCAAGTATTATTTAATTATGCTTTTAAAAATAAAGGGCACTTTAATCAGCAACCTCTCAGAAGCCTTTGCCTTGTAGTCATTTATTCAAACAATGAAAAAGTCAAGAGATATTTATATTAGAAAGCCTTCTGAAAGTTCAGAGTACTATTCACAAGCCCTAACTTATGTCATAACCATTCCGGGACATTTGACCTCCAATGTCACTATAAAATAAGTTATTTAAAACATTGTCAGCTAGCTGAGCAGTGACTTATACTTGGATTTTTTTTAAAGATGACTTTCGTATGAGAAATCCATGTATAATGTTCTTACATTAACGTGTGAATGTGTTAAGTCTGACAACCATCCACTGAAGAATGTATCAGACACCAAGAGTGGGGGGAAAACAAAATGCACCCCTTACCCCACATCCTCAAAGTCTTTGTATGGAAGCATGGAAAAAAGTGGCTCTTGTTTAAGGATCCCCCATCCCTCGGGAGTTGGTTAAGAGTAGTGGGAAGGCATCACATGAGATGAGCTGGAATAGTGGGGCTCATGTGAGCCACTGGCACGTGAAGGAGGGTATATAAGCCTGTCTCTCCAATCTGAGCCCAAGGGGTAGTGGGAGGTCAAGGTACATGCACAGCTGCCTATAATAGAAGATGCTTTTCAGAGGGTGGCCATGGGGTGGATACCTCAGTCAAGGGACCTCATGGAGGTTAGCAGAGAGAGGAATCTGTCCCTGGGGAAGGAATATAGAGATATCCCAAAACAGGGAGAAGATTTCCTCATATATACACACAGTCCAGAGGTATAGATAGACCCCCCCAGAGAGGGCATAACATAGCTGGGTGGGGGGCCTGAATCCCTTCTCCATCCGAGGCTGGGTCCCTAGTGCCTAGGAGTGACTGCTTGGCTCTGCATGTGGGGGGCCACCTGGATCCACTTTAATTTGCAGCAAGGGTGGATTTGAAAGAGGATACAAATCTGATAACTTTGTCTCAGGCTGGCTGGTAGATTAGGAATGGTGCCAGCAAAAGGAACACAGAGAACCCTGCCCTCCTTCAGTAGGCTGACTTGGCTGGAGACTGAGTTAGATACAGAGGTGGGTGTATCTACTTATTGTTAATAAACTGGCAGTCTTGTGTTGGAGAGTTGGCTGTGAGGACTGGGTCATCCAAGACTACTTTGTATGAACTATAGCCTTGGCCATCTTCCATTTCACACCCCAGGATGAGTGTTCTGCACTTGTAGGCAGTGTTGTTGTAGCCATGTCAGTCCCAGGACATTCGAGAGATGAGGTGGGTGAGATAATCTCTTTTACTGGACCAACTTCTGTTGGTGTGTGAGAGAGAGAGAGAAGCTTTTGAGCTCTCCCACCTCAGTCATGGCCAGACCCAATTTATTATTAAGGATAAATGAAGAGAAGGAGGTTTTACTGAGTGCTGGACAATCCTGAATCAGTTCAATAGGGTTTCTTTTGAAGGGAGGATTAGAAGTCAGAGTTGGACCTAAGTGTTAATTTGAATGCACTGGGAGGCATTGGGTCTGGGATTTTTACCAGGGCAAACAGCGCTGAGTGACTCTGGAAGGGGATAGTAAAAGATATGACCCTAGGGGAGTGCTCTCTCAGGTGGGTGGCCAGGATTACTTCCAGGGATGAAGTCAGGAGTAAAAGAGGCGATTCTGAAGGAAAATACCAATGTGACCATTGCCTGTAACTGCCAGTTCTTCATGTCGCTGGGAGTGTGAGGGGGGTGGAATTTGAGAATTGGTGCTGGAAGCCAGGAAGGAGCCCATTCAGGTGCAGCAAGACCTCTGGCCCTGTGTCTCGATCAATTTTTTTCTTAATGCAAAGTAACTAGCACCTTGAACATTCAAGGGATTTGGGGGATATGGAGGAAATTACTCAACTCCACTTGATGGCAGAATGTTATGCTAGGGAGAAAGAACTTTGGAAGTTTGAAAACTTTCAGATACTCTCCTTTAAACCATCTGACTTCAGAATTATATTAGCTTTTGATCCAGAATTGCAAAATTCTACCTTGTTGTTTTGGGTAGGATGAAAATAAACCTCTTTGGCCTTGGGGCTCTTTGGAAGTTAGCTGTGATTTTCTTTGAAACAGGGTTCTCCTTACCCTGCTGTGTCTGTGGCATCCTCTCTCATTCCTTAAGTTTACACAGCCCAGGGAAATTCATTGTATTTTGTGAACCACAGGAGAAACCAGATACATTAGCATTAACAAAAATGTCCTTGACATCATTAATGTTCAAGAAAATCCTCTTCATTCTCTTTTCTTGGATGATCGGGCTGCAAACATGCTACAACTTTCTGGGAGCAAGGCTGACAAGCATGTTATCGGTTATATGGCAACAGTTCTCATTTTATGCTCTAACCTTATCTACTAGCACTTGAACAATGATCATATCTCCTTTAGCCATTATACTGGCTTCAACTGCTTCATCAACTGTACTATAAAATGTACACTATCCCTTTCATCAATAGGCCGTCTACAAAAGGAAATGGCAAATGAATATGTAATGTAATGTGAATTATAATGTTGCTTGTTTGGAGAATCTCCTCTGTTGCTTTCATAATGCCAATTTAGTGAGAGAGTTGATGAGTCTTGCCGTTCGTTAAATAAATCTGAAGTCCAGGATGTTGCAAAAGAAGCCTTTCATTGGCAGAAAACAAACCATTCTAATAATCTAAATCCAGTCCACAAATGAAATTCAGCAATCATTGGTGTGTCAGACATGTCATGGCCTTCCGGAAACAATACCTCTGCTTTATTATGAGATGAGGCCAGCTGATTGCCTCTCCTCTTCCCCTTCCAATTTTCCCATCTGACTGTAGCTAGGCTTATGTAGCCTTCACTCACCAAAGTCTGTGCACCTGGTCCCCCTCCCTCCTGGGGATAAATTTCCCTCACTTGCAGTACTCATCATGTAACTCATAAAATGAGGTTGTGCCCAGATTTTGCATATACTGGAGAGAAATAAGGAAAAGGACCATCTGCCCACCCAGTCACAGAATCCCTGTTTTCAGAGATGGTTAAAGTGAGACACCAAGGCAGTAGATCCCAAGTAGTCTGCCTCAAACTGAGCCCAATTGGAATTTAATTCTTTGTTCTTCCACAAGTGTTTCTTCAATCCAGCCCTACAGAAGGGCATTTCCCCAAGACTTCAGGTGTGATGAAGTTCTCACGTGGTCACAGTCCCACGGTATGTTCATTATGTGTAATTTTCAAGAGACTTGTAATTTGTTACTGCTGATTTTTTGTAATGAACTGTTTGGAGTCCCTCTGAAAGTGTTCCAAGTGTTATGTGAAGAGTTTCATATCAGTGCTGGAGCCTGTGTATCCATTCTAAAGGCAGCTTAAAATAAAAACATAAGACTGGC
Source organism: Dermochelys coriacea (assembly GCF_009764565.3). Lineage (NCBI taxonomy): Eukaryota > Metazoa > Chordata > Testudines > Dermochelyidae > Dermochelys > Dermochelys coriacea. The sequence continues at coordinate 19,881,335 of NC_050079.1, forward strand.
CATAATGGGTCAGACCAAAGGTCCATCTAGCCCAGTATCTTGTCTTCTGACAGTGGCCAATGCCAGGTGCCCCAGAGGAAATGAACAGATCAGGTAATCATCAAGTGATCCATTCCCAGCTTCTGGCAACAGAGGCTACGGCCACCTTTAAGGTATTCCTTAAAAGATGTTTATACTGTAGCTGTGACTTGGAAATCCTAGCAACTGACCTAACCAAGTACAGGAATATAGTCAGGGATGTGAGTGATCATCTTTTGAGGACACTAGACTTGAGAACCTCAGATTTAGAAAGTTTTTCTTGTTATGGCTGTTAGTATCCCTTTACCACACCCAACTGGTACTGATAAAAGGATTATAATGATTCTAGTGTAGGGAATTAATTATTATATTGCCTTGGGCGACATTAAAATTAATTGTGAATGATCGAATAATTAGACCAGTAGTATCCAAAAAGAAACCAGGTTGGGTGTGTGGCATCTGAAAAAATAGCAAGAAATATGGAGCACACACATTTTCCCAAGTGCTGTCTTTCCGCTCCCCCTCATCATCCTGGGTGACCATTTCACAGACAGGATGTTAGGATGTAAACTAAACTGGCCAAAAAAAAAAAAATTAGGATTGGAAGGCATACAGCAAGCTTGACAAGCTTCTGAGATAAGTTGGAACTTTCTGCTCAAACAACTTTGATTTTTGTTTTTTCTTTTCTGTAATTCTTTGTTTTTCTGGATTTGCTGATCTTGATAAAATGGGCAAAATGCCCACAGGTATTTCATTCCATGCTTTGCGTTTTTTCAGTATCAGTCTGATTGCACAGCATTTCCCCCATTTTCTCTCTCTCTCGCACATGCACAGTGGATCTCTGGAGATGTGTTCTATGGTATCTTGGGCTCTAGTCAGATAGGAGTGAGGTCTAAGAGTGACATGAGCTATGCTTAATCTGCCACTCTTTGATGTGCTATGGGGGGCATCCAAGTTCCACTGTCACCTGGAAAATTCCTTTATAGGTCAGTCCAGGGCATTGTACAGTTCTAGAACCAGAGTCATAGTCCAGAAGAAGACCCCTTTTTGCTGCTGGACAAGCAAAAAGTTTATAGCTTCCCGAAAAGGTGAACTGGAATTCTCCTGTCACATAAAGTCAGGAGAGCCTGATCTATGCTACCTATTCTGTAACTACCCATTCACCCATGTTTGGGGAAGTCCCAGTTGACCCAGAAGCCTTCTTGAAGTGTGCTGTGCTTTTGATGGAATGATTTGTCAAGGACTATTTCAGATGGCATAAGTTAGAAAAGCCTGGTCTTTGTAAGCCTCTGTAAAGCAGTGAGGAGGAATTAGATTTGAGGCAAAATCTAGGCTAGGTTTCAGACTTGATGGCTCCAAAATCTTGAATCTTCTTAGACAGTGTACCTTTAAGACGTACAGTATTTCAGTCATCATCATACTGTCTTTTGTTTAAACTTATAATCTTATCCCTCCTTTCATACTGTGGCAATGGAAAGTGCCAACTTATGGTACACATTGAGAAGGATGAGTTTTTTTGGAACTGAGGCTGAGGTAACCTTTAGAAAGGCATGAAAGCCATTGATATTAAAAAGCCATTTAGAAACAAGCTCACCTTAAACTCGATATACTGGCAAATGCTTACAAACATCGGGCTAAATTCTCCTGCCAGATATGCATTGGTCACTCCTACTGACATCGACCCCACTGGGTCATTTTCAGAACACGCGGGTGAAAATGAGGGAGAGGCCTCTGTGGTAACTGGTTATCTTTCTGAATTACAAACCAACCCTCATGGCGACGAGATTCAGCACACGGCTTAGCTTGCCCAACAGCCTCGCATAGCTCCTGAAGACCACACGGCCATCGGTACGTTTGAGAAGATGTGCAGTCGCCTTTTTAGCCTGGCCAGAATCTCTCACATGGTGCATTGCAGTAGCTCCCAGAACATGACACATGGGTTTTGAGCACAGAGGTAGAGGACTGTTCTCACCTGCAACATCCAATCCTCCAATTGATTGTATGCTGACAAACTGCTGTGCCCAAAGGGAGTTCCAGTGAAGTCATCATGCCTGGGTGACCTGCCTGCACTCTACCCATTGCAAGATAACAGCCTAAGAGCCCCACCACCCACTCAAAGATTAGATGATAAAACAAACAAGGAGAGCAGTCATATTTCACATGAGCCCCTTGTTTATTTTTAAAGCTTGTTTGCAGACTAACCTAAAACTGGCTCTCTACCTAGCCAGTACTTATTTCTTCTCTTCTTCTTTACAATTTCAAACATTTTGTTTGTTTTTACCATTGCCTAATTTTTTTTTTACCACTGTGACAGAGTTTGATTACTCATGTTGATTAGTGCCCTATTCTATGGGTAGTTCATGGATTTCAGTGAGATTAACTATGCAGCATGGTGCTATTCAAAGTAAAGGCGTGTCAGCATCTGTCTCACTGTTCGTCTCATCTCCCTTTATTTGTTTAATTCTCTTACCCTACCCTTGTCCATTTTCCATTTCTGTCTTGGTTTAATCCTTGGCATTTATTCATTTCCCCCTTGCTACAGCATTTTCAAATTTATTTTGTTTGAGAAAACAAGTAAACTGAGAGGTGGAGAGAAACACCTGGCTCTGCCAGAATCCAGACAGTCACTTTTGTCCAAGGAAGTACATCTGAGAAAAAACAATTCTTTAGAGTAAGTCTGGGTGTACCTAAAGCCTGAATTATAAAGCATAAATCATAAATCATTTTTGTTCAAAGCTGGGTTAAATTGTGATTAGTTAAAATTATTGCAACTCCAGATTAATTCCATACAGCCAATAGTTTTCTAGATTTACATCAGTGTAATTAAAAGGCATTTAACCCTATAGCTGTTTGGTTCTGAGCTAGTCAAGACATGAGTCAACATTCATTTGTCAAAAGGTCTAAATATTTATCTTCAATAGCTTCCATCATATGCCAATAAGCATGGATTGCATATATCGTAGTAAACTTGTGTTCTTACTTGGGGTCCCACAGATTGTGAGTTTGATTGTTGAATGTAAAGTATTTTCCTCAGCACTGATTTCAAAGAGCGTGATACAAAATATGATCAGTAATTACCTATGTTTAGTGTAGTTTTTCACTTCTAAATTTCTCCAAGCAAAGAAGGGCAGGGGCAATTTTTATAACCATGTCTATAACTTCTGTCGTCTTAACTGGATGTTAAATCTTAGGGGCTTAAAGAATGGCTTTTTTCCCCTAAAGAGATTCAAGATGTCTAAACTAATCTTCTGCTAATCCTCTCGTTATCCCAGAGAGTTTATGAAAGCTGTGAATTAAGTATTACTGAACATATGTCATTATAAGAGCAGCATCTTATTGAAAAAACCTTGCTATTAGTGTGCTTCAGCTATGGGTATTGATTTCAATCAATTTGCCACAGCACCATTTAAAAAAAAATTCTGTTATTCTCCATATGAGAGATCTGAGGTATCCATCTTGACCTTAAGGGTACGTCTATGCTGGAATGAAAGACCTGCGGCACGGCCGCAGCTGGCCCGGGTCAGTTGATTCAAGCTTGTGGGGCTATAAAATTGCTGTGTAGATGCTCAGGCTGAAGCTGAACCTCTGGGACCCCATGAAGTAAGAGGGTCCCAGAGCCCATGCTCCATTGCAAGTCTGAATGTCTACATGGCAGTTTTACTGTCCTGCAGCTGAAATCCCATGAGCCCAAATCAGCTGACCCAGATCAGTTGCTGGTGTTTAATTGCCTGTGTAGACATAACACTAGAAGCTTAAAAGTGCCCTTTCCGGGCTTGTGAAGAGTGCTAGAAATGAAAGAAGACTTAAAGTAGAAGGACCTTTTAGAAAGATGATCTAAAGAAAAATATGTTTACAAAATATTTTGAAAATAAGTAATCGTACATATTTCACAAACTGTCTCATTGTTATAATAGCCCAAGATAAAAAAAACCCTGAAAATTCATACATTTTAATTTCTTGAGTATTCAAACAGTGAACTTATCACTTGAACAGTTTATACAGAAGAGCTTACAGGATAGGAATAGGAATGGTTTGCTGAATTGGGGCTATGGGGTATACAGGTGCACGTAGGGTTTGCGGTATTTTGTGCCTAGTTTTTAGTCTTAGTGTTGGCAAAATTATCAAGTATCAAATCTGTGGCTGTAAACAGAAGCAAGCATGCTTCCACCTGATTTTGTTCAGGCAGTTTGACACATCTTTAATATATTCTACCAGCTGTCAAATAAAAACAAATTTCACAGACAATTTTGTACTTTAAGTGTATAAATTATTTGCCTTAGTTTGAAAATAAATATGTGACTTCTCTCCATTTAATTCTATCTCCAGTGTTGCACATTGCTTATTTGTGTGTATAAATGTGTAAATTGGAAACACCAAGAAAATGAAAATAGTGAGATTAGGGTTTGACAATGAATTTTAACAGTTTTTAATTGAGTCTTCTGTTTAAGTTTGTTTACTTTTGAAATGTAGGAGAATACTGATGGGCATTACTTTTGTCCTTTCTTCATTGCCATTCCCTATTGTGCATAAAACATAGTAATGTTAGTATCTGCAGGGGAGGGCGGACTCATTCTGATGCAGATGCTCAACAGAAGGACAACTAATTGAAACCAAAGCTATTTCAGGTTTTTTTTTTAAACACCACACACAATTGCTATAGTGATGATATGGCTTTCATTGTACTTGCACTATATGAGAAGCATGGTGTGGTTCTTTTGGGAATGTCACCTCTGAAATCAGCTATCAAGACTGTTAATTGGGGATGTAATTGAAAATTCTCTTTTGATGCAAGGGAATCAGTTCCAGTAATCCCGTGTGTGATGGCTTTGCTTTTATTTAAGCAATTGTTGACTAAAGTGAAGGTTGAAGCAATCACATTCTTGTGATCTGTGTTTTAAGCTTTATAAAATTAAAATATGAACAGGTTGGGACTTTTTTCAGAAGAATGTATACACACAGGAACTTTAGGGATTGATCTAGTGCCTATTAAAGTCAGGAAGAGTCTTTCCATTGACTTTAAATGGGAGCTGGACACCCAAAACACATTAATATTTGATATAAAAGCTTCTTTTCAAACCTCTTAAGTGTTAAGGTATATAACTTTAAAACTAGGTAGTCTATGACTTTTTCATTTAGAAGATATAAATTGAACTATCTGGTGACAGATGTTGTCTAATGCTAAAATGCTCAGAAATATCCAGCCATTTTTAGCTAACACACTATTTTAAAAGTTTGACTGTGTGGTTGTCCAGCATGAAAAATTATTAAAGGTGCAGAAACATGGAATGCAAGTGTGTCAGCTCGAAATTTCTGAGGGAGGAAGTGTGTGATCAACCACTTGAGTTAGAAACTCCAGCTCGATAGTCATTGCCATTCTCTGGTGGCCCAAATAGAAAATAGTAATAATAGAGCAATAAGCTATGACAGTGAGTGCAAACCTGACTCCAATGAATCCAATAAGTGTTTGTCATTGAGTACAAAGGGGGTCAGGATTTTGTCCAGTGTGTGTTTCAAGGCTGCTATTGCGTGCCTGGGGAGTGCTTTGTGTGGTATATCAATAGCCTACTAATGCACACCCTTTTACCACTTACTGTTTAGTGTAGGGTGACTCCTTGATTTTTACATTTCACTTTCTAAATAAATCATCTTCACAAAAATATTTTTGAGTCTGTATCTAATGTATCCCACTATGAAAAGAAGTTTCCTAGTAAAAGGTTAAGAGAAAATAGAAGAAAAGACACTTCTAACCTTTTCCCTTAACTATTTTGAATATATTTATTGTCTTATATATTTTTCTAACACTTCTTCCCAATCTTTCTTGTTAAGGGTTATTTGAGCCCTTGCCTCCCCCCTTTTCACCGACGACCCAAAGGCTTAGTTGAAACAAGCTGCTGAAAGATCAACTTAATTTTTTCTGTTAAAAATCATTTAGATTCTTGAATAGTTCCTGGTGTAGCTTTTGTACCAGAAAGTGGGTTAGAAGTGTCCTGTAGGTGTGCTGGCCACCATCTGAGCCAACGCACCAGCGACTGAACCAGGGACCTCCCAGAGTTAAAAGCATGAGCTGCTGTAGTTTGAGCTGAAGAGCCAATGGTTTGCATCAGGGGGACTGTAACAACTCATACTCTCTGCAGATCAGCACAGCGGGGGACCTGTAACACACATTTGCCAGTGGTTGGGTTCGGTTAAGACTATAGGTCTAAACTTTAAGCAGGACTAGAAATCTTGGATGTCACAGTTGTTGGGTGCCCAAATTGAGACATTTTAAAGGGGCCTGATTTTCAACAGTTGAGTGCTTAGTACTTTCTAAAAATCAGGTTCCCTTAAGGTGCTGGCCACCCCCAATCACTTGTCCTTTTAGAAAACACAGGCCATGTGGCTCAAACTCTGAAAGAGTGCTGACTACCTGTATCACTATTGTAAGCACATATGTATGTTTTGTGCTCCTTGCTCCTGCCTGCACCACGGTATGCCCAAAGGACTGCTAACTACTGGTGAAAGGACAGCTTTGTAATTTGAGCGAGGAGACTGTTTACATTGTCCCTTTTTCTTCTTCAGGCTGTCATTTCTTCCACCACAGCTGCCTCTCCACCTCCCATTCTCACAGGGTGCCTTATTTTTGACCCTCCATTAACATTTCCTTCTTCACACACTGAATATAGTGGATGCAAGGATTTTGTGTATGAGAACTTGGGGTTCTGTCTGGAGTGCACCATAGGGAGTTTGATTGGAGCTGAATAAATAACTGTTCTGGTGGGAGTTTTCACTTGCTGTCAGATCAGAAAAAAATTGGTTGGACCTGGACCAAAACTTTCCACATTTTTGATGACTCAATCAATCTAAATACATACATGTGAGGTTGAACAAAACATCTTGTTTCTGGCATTTTTTAACAATAAAGCAAAAGGAAATAAAGGGCTGGATTCACAAAAACGAAAGAGGTGGTCGTAATGGCACTCCCTTTATGTCCAATAGCTTAGTTGTTAGGCTATTGGTAGGGCCCTACCAAATTCATGGTCAATTTCATGGTCATAGGATTAAAAAAAATCGTATATTTCATTATTTCAGCTATTTAAATTGGAAATTTCAGTGTGTTCTAATTGGAGGGGTCCTGACCCAAAAAGGAGTTGTGGGGGTTGCGGTACTGCTCCTTCACAGCTGGGCAGTAGCAGCCACCTTAGCTTCTGCACTGCTGCTGGCAGGATGCTGCCTTCAGAGCCGAGTGCCCGGCCACTAGCTGCTGCTCTTCAGCCACCCAGCTCTGAAAGCCGCAGTGCAGAAGTAAGGGTGGCAATACCACCACCCCCTAAAATAACCTTGCGATCCCCCTGCAACTCCCTTTTGGGTCAGGACCACCCACTTTGAGAAACTCCAGTCTCCCCCGTGAAATCTGTATAGTATAGGGTAAAAGCGTACAAAATACCAGATTTCATGGTGGAAGACCGGATTTCATGGTCCATGATGCGTTTTTCATGGCCATGAATTTGGTAGGGCCATAGCTATTGGGAGTCCGCATCACTAGATGTTTTGGTTTCAGTGAAACTATAGTAACAATTGTTACATTATTTAGGGTTTGTCTTCCTTATTGGAAAAGAGAAATTAAGAATTAATTTAAGTGGTGACACTATTCTTTAAGTTGTTAAGCTGAAATAGTGCATGAAATGCTGACAGCATGACCACTTTAAGTGACTGCAGTTAATTACTTTCAATTACAATTGTATACATGTAGTTATTGCAAATACTTTTGGTGCTTTATGACAATTAAGTACATAAATTGTGTTTACTATTTTCCACTAATTATTCAGTTAGAATCCACCTTGACTCTAGTGGACTTTGGGTCATGCTGTAATAGAAATAAAATGGAACTGGAAGATGGGGGGGAAGGAACTTTGTAGTATTAAACTAGGACATAAGGTTTATAGGTTTCAGAGTAGCAGCCGTGTTAGTCTGTATTCGCAAAAAGAAAAGGAGTACTTGTGGCACCTTAGAGACTAACAAATTTATTAGAGCATAAGCTTTCGTGAGCTACAGCTCACTTCATCGGATGCATTTGGTGGAAAAAACAGAGGAGAGATTTATATACACACACACAGAACATGAAACAATGGGTTTATCATACACACTGTAAGGAGAGTGATCACTTAAGATAAGCCATCACCAACAGCGGGGGGGGGGGGGGGGGGAAGGAGGAAAACCTTTCATGGTGACAAGCAGGTAGGCTAATTCCAGCAGTTAACAAGAACACCATACAAAGCAAAGCTGCAGCGATTAGCAAAAGATCTTCTAAAGCAGTTCCAAGTAAAGAATATCAGAGGAACAGTGGGGGGTGGGGTGGGAGGGAGAAATACCATGGGGAAATAGGTTTCAGAGTAGCAGCCGTGTTAGTCTGTATTCGCAAAAAGAAAAGGAATACGTGTGGCACCTTAGAGACTAACAAATTTATTAGAGCATAAGCTTTCGTGAGCTACAGCTCACTTCATCGGATGCATTTGGTGGAAAAAGCAGAGGAGAGATTTATATACACACACACACAGAGAACATGAAACAATGGGTTTATCATACACACTGTAAGGAGAGTGATCACTTAAGATGAGCCATCACCAGCAGCAGGGGGGGGAAGGAGGAAAACCTTTCATGGTGACAAGCAGGTAGGCTAATTCCAGCAGTTAACAAGAATATCAGAGGAACAGTGGGGGGTGGGGTGGGAGGGAGAAATACCATGGGGAAATAGTTTGAGTCATTGGATTGGAAATGGATGAGTCATTACACAAAGTAAAACTATTTCCCCATGGTATTTCTCCCTCCCACCCCACCCCCCACTGTTCCTCTGATATTCTTGTTAACTGCTGGAATTAGCCTACCTGCTTGTCACCATGAAAGGTTTTCCTCCTTCCCCCCCCTGCTGCTGGTGATGGCTCATCTTAAGTGATCACTCTCCTTACAGTGTGTATGATAAACCCATTGTTTCATGTTCTCTGTGTGTGTGTGTGTATATAAATCTCTCCTCTGCTTTTTCCACCAAATGCATCCGATGAAGTGAGCTGTAGCTCACGAAAGCTTATGCTCTAATAAATTTGTTAGTCTCTAAGGTGCCACACGTACTCCTTTTCATGGGGAAATAGTTTTACTTTGTGTAATGACTCATCCATTCCCAGTCTCTATTCAAGCCTAAGTTAATTGTATCCAGTTTGCAAATTAATTCCAATTCAGCAGTCTCTCGTTGGAGTCTGTTTTTGAAGCTTTTTTGTTGAAGTATAGCCACTCTTAGGTCTGTGATCGAGTGACCAGAGAGATTGAAGTGTTCTCCAACTGGTTTTTGAATGTTATAATTCTTGACGTCTGATTTGTGTCCATTCATTCTTTTACGTAGAGACTGTCCAGTTTGGCCAATGTACATGGCAGAGGGGCATTGCTGGCACATGATGGCATATATCACATTGGTAGATGCGCAGGTGAACGAGCCTCTGATAGCGTGGCTGATGTGATTAGGCCCTATGATGGTATCCCCTGAATAGATATGTGGACAGAGTTGGCAACGGGCTTTGTTGCAAGGATAGGTTCCTGGGTTAGTGGTTCTGTTGTGTGGTGTGTGGTTGCTGGTGAGTATTTGCTTCAGATTGGGGGGCTGTCTGTAGGCAAGGACTGGTCTGTCTCCCAAGATCTGAGAGAGCGATGGCTCGTCCTTCAGGATAGGTTGTAGATCCTTGATGATGCGTTGGAGGGGTTTTAGTTGGGGGCTGAAGGTGATGGCTAGTGGCGTTCTGTTGTTTTCTTTGTTGGGTCTGTCCTGTAGTAGGTGACTTCTGGGTACTCTTCTGGCTCTGTCAATCTGTTTCTTCACTTCAGCAGGTGGGTACTGTAGTTGTAGGAATGCATGATAGAGATCTTGTAGGTGTTTGTCTCTGTCTGAGGGGTTGGAGCAAATGCGGTTATATCGTAGCGCTTGGCTGTAGACAATGGATCGAGTGGTATGATCTGGATGAAAGCTAGAGGCATGTAGGTAGGAATAGCGGTCAGTAGGTTTCCGATATAGGGTGGTGTTTATGTGACCATCGCTTATTAGCACCGTAGTGTCCAGGAAGTGGATCTCTTGTGTGGACTGGTCCAGGCTGAGGTTGATGGTGGGATGGAAATTGTTGAAATCATGGTGGAATTCCTCAAGAGCTTCTTTTCCATGGGTCCAGATGATGAAGATGTCATCAATGTAGCGCAAGTAGAGTAGGGGCATTAGGGGACGAGAGCTGAGGAAGCGTTGTTCTAAGTCAGCCATAAAAATGTTGGCATACTGTGGGGCCATGCGGGTACCCATCGCAGTGCCGCTGATTTGAAGGTATACATTGTCACCAAATGTGAAATAGTTATGGGTCAGGACAAAGTCACAAAGTTCTGCCACCAGGTTAGCCGTGACAGTATCGGGGATACTGTTCCTGACGGCTTGTAGTCCATCTTTGTGTGGAATGTTGGTGTAGAGGGCTTCTACATCCATAGTGGCTAGGATGGTGTTTTTAGGAAGATCACCAATGGACTGTAGTTTCCTCAGGAAATCGGTGGTGTCTCGAAGATAGCTGGGAGTGCTGGTAACGAAGGGCCTGAGGAGGGAGTCTACATAGCCAGACAATCCTGCTGTCAGGGTGCCAATGCCTGAGATGATGGGGCGTCCAGGATTTCCAGGTTTATGTTTATGTTTATGTTTATGTTAAGGTTTATATTTTCATTTCCCCTGTATTCAAGATCTGCTCTTGTGCCTTCCTCAGCGCCCAGCATTCAGAGCCATGCTGAAGTACAGCCTAATTACTGTCTTAGATCTTTACTTATCAATTTGATAGGCATCCTCCTAATGCAGATCACTCTGCTCATGTTTCCATTTATTGTACTGAGGTGACCATTATCCTGCTATGTTCAATAAATTAAGCAACTTAAATCTAAAACATACAAGCCACTTAAAAATGAAATTCTCTGAATGGAAGTCTGTAGTGAACAATGCTAGTTAGGCAGTCAAACAAGTCTGAGTTTATGATCATGCTATTTGATTTGCTTGCTATTGCAAGATTTCACTTGCTTTTTCTTCCATATGCTTTTCATTTCTACTTTTTACTGACAGTGTTATAGCGCTATTTTGATTGCTGCCTGTTGATCATTTTAAGTGGTTTAATTCCTAGATTAATATGATGCTTCTACTGCATCGCCTTGTTAGATATTAGCAACAGCAGCAACAAAGAATTAGTGACCATAGATGGGCCGAGGCCACAGATGATAGATGTTTTGGAACTTTCATCAGTTTCACTCTTTCTTCATCCGATGAAGTGAGCTGTAGCTCACAAAAGCTTATGCTCAAATGAATTTGTTAGTCTCTAAGGTGCCACAAGTACTCCTTTTCTTTTTTAGTAAAGTGGTAGATGATATCCTGTTCCTTACTGAGTGGGGAACAGAGAAGGAAAAGGGAAAGTTTCTAGCTTCATAATTGAACACAACTGCAGTCTTGTTACTCCTCTAAATGCAAGACAGTACCCAGGTACTGTTGCGATAGTGCCAGAAGGTGGAGGCAAGGCCAAGGCGCGCTCCCCCCTTTATACACTGGCCAGCTGTTGAGGAGAGTTCACTTGGCAGCCTTTCAACAGTTGGCGCAATAACTGTACTCCTCCCATTTGTCCTCCTCACATCACAAATCTTTGTTCAGCTCCACATCACCTCCAACACATGGTTGTGCATACAAGATACAACCCAGCTCTGAGCATTTAACATAAAATTCTACAGTCGTATGAAGGGTTTTCCAACTCCATGCTGAAGTTTGTCCTGGCATAGCCCACTGGGCCTGCCCCAAGGCAGCACAGCTTTTGACAATAGTCTGAAAAAAGGGTCATTTGAACAACAAACTGCTTGTTGGTACAGATGTCTCTGTATAAGGAACTGGGCTCTAGTAGGAGCCCTCATTTCCTCCGTATAAACTTAATGTATTGACAGTGAATGTTTGCACAACTTCATTGCAAAAATATAGAACTTTTGTTAGTTTTCTTCTTGTTAGTCTCATTGGGTGCTGTGCTTTGGGCATGGTGTGAGTTTTATGAAGTAGACAACCATTGCAATTGCAGGAACCTCATGCCCTTTACAATAGTAGAGCTTTAAAACTATTCAACAAAGGCCAGCTTGTTTTAAGATTCTTCCCTGCCTCACTCAGCTCCATGAAAGGAACATGGAAGAGAAGATTTTTGGGGAATTTGGCCTTTTCAGACAGGCAGCGGTATTCTCATTGTAGCTTTGGGGACTTTATGTATTTTGCAGGGACTGGAAGAAAAATACATGATTAAAAAAATTCAGGATAAATTGTAAGATGTTCTTTAAATACAGAAACAAAGAACCAGACAAGGCGTCCATGAAGTCGTTAAGAGATCTGTTTTGAAAGTTGACAACAGATGCGGCTGATATCGCTAAGAGCCTAAATTAATTCTTTACTTTATTATTCATGAAAATAGGTCATATGTTAGAGTTGGGGTAAGTTTTATTTTGGGAGAGGTATAAAATGATTGAAAGAATTTTCATTGCTATCCTGGGCAGATAGTTAAGTAGTTTGAAAAGTTAGAACTGGTGAGACAGAAGGCTCAGACACATTTGTACAAATGCGCCAAATGAGGAATACAGTAAGATCTAGCCCTGTAGAAAACTGCAAATGGTTTGTAAATACGTTCATATTCACACATGAGATTTGCTATAATTTTGGCCTTAAGAATCCTAAAGATTTTTAGGGTTTATAAATGACACAGGACAAAATCAGACACTGTTTCTGTGTGGCCTAAAAGTTACTTGGCATATAAACCTGAGATGTTGCCCCATGTGAAAAGAATAGTGGTCCAATGTAAAGCTGTGTGAATAATGGATTTTCCAGTTTGCAGGAAATGGTAAATAAATAAATATATATAGCATTTTAGGTTGAACAAAATGTTAAGTTTGACCTGAAATGGAACATTTTGTTTCAATTATCATTTAAAAATGTTTTTGACTTTAAAATTGAAGGACCCTTTCAAACAAAAATGTGTAACAGAAAAATGTAAATGATTAATTTTGAAAGTGTCAAAACGAAATATTTTGAATTTTTTTGTTTAACACGAACAGTATCGTAAAACCAACATATTCACATTTCAGTGTTAAAAAAAATTCTGCATTTTTGGCCAAAAGTTTTTTGTCCAAAAAAAATGTTGCCCAGTATTAGGCCAAGTGAATTACATCTTGCCATTCTACTGGAGGTAGCAATGGAAACAGGAAAGCAATTGGTACGGATTACCCAGAAGCATGAGGCTACAGAGGGCTGGACAGGGAAGGAAATATTGCAGAATAAGAAAGGTGGCCATTGTCTCTCTTACTAGGGAAAGAAATTGTTTATACAATTGATGATGCACAGAAAGCAGAAATAGTATGCATAATTTAGATTTCCAAAAAGTATTTGAAACAGAAACATGAACATTATGAATTTATGCAGTCTGTATGATACAGTGAGAGCCACTGAAATGAATTCAGTTCTTAAAGGTGGGATGTGTAGATTTTGTAACAATTACAAATTTAGAATAGAATTAGGGCTTGTCTACACACGGGTTTTAAACCTCATCAGGTTGAGTTGATTTGGTTTAAAAAGGCTTGCAAACACATGACACAACCTGTCACTGAACATTAACTCTGTATTTATTGAGAACTCTGGAGTCCTCTTGCAAAGTGGACTAGGTTTGCTTCTAATTAAATTAATTCAGTCTTTTATATGTGTTCACGCAATTGCTGCGCACCACTTTTTACATGCTTCCAATGGCTATCCCGCTGTGCATTGCAGGTCAACCATTACTGACCTCCCCGTTTACTTGTGTTCCTGCTCTGTCCTGCTTTTGAGTTTCCAGGATGACCCTTCACCCCTTTAAAAGGTGGCACAGAGCCAGATTTTGCCAATTTGTTCTTGGATCCCACTATATCATTATTCTGATGATACAATTGCGACAGCACTCCAGAAGCCCCACAACATGCCTCATGCACGTCCACCCTTTAACTGGCTAGGATTGTACAGTTATATTACATCTCATCCCAGATGCTGTTTTGGAGCCAGCTGCCACATTCTCCCTCCCACCCAGGACAGCCAGCTAAACCCATTGGAGGATGAGCAGGAGGATGCTGGAGAGGAGCTTCCTCCTGAGAGCCAGGGTCTTTGTGACGTAGAACCCTGACAATGGCCAGCTGGAAAGCCAGCCTCATCTTGCCTTTCAGCAATGGACCCTCATTCCTGCCCTGCATTGGCTGAGCCTGAGCCCCAGCCAGAAACCCAGGCTGCGGCCAAAGAGTCAGATCCCCTGGGAGGGAATTTTGGCATGTAAGAACCCATGTTTACAATTTTTACTATTGTTGGTGGATGTGATCTAGGACCCACCCCCTTCCCCTTGTGCTGCTTCAAAAGGGCACCCTCTAACATGGGGCAGTGACAGTCTGTACACGCCCCCCCACCAGCCTCCTACAGTGGATTCAAATAATGAAAGCATTCATTTGTGTAAAATTCAACAGTTTGAGACAGTTGCTCACTGGAACAGAACTTTTGTAGTTTCCATGAGGTATAAATGGACACTGCACACCTGGTCAAGGCATAAACCGTTCTGCTGCCCACTGAGGTACAAATGCCCTGTAACATGCATGGTAGCTGACAACCACTGTAGTACCCTATTTGTGTTTCTCTGCACTTCCTTCATGTCTTCAGGGTAGTTATAGCAGAATTTAGGACTGAGAAATAGCTGAATTTTGTTTTGCACATAACAGGGAATAGCTGTACACCTGTGTACCCTGGTATAGTCTGAAAGCCCTTCTACTCCCACAGTGCTCTTGGGGACCATCCTGGTGAATAGTTCCACAGCATCTCACTGGTCTGCCCTTTGTCTTTTTGAATAAGGCCATTCTCGGCCTCCTAATCATCCACCTCAGCATAACATCATCGAGAGTGAGAACAGCTTAAAGGGAATGTCAAGAAGATTTACACTCCAACACCATAGTAACTGGTCCAGCACACAAACAAAACTGCAAAAACAAACCTGGAACATAGCCTGACTACTGTATCTGCTTTTATGCTGTTAGCACTGGGGTAGACCGAAATCCAAAGGCACTCAGCATCTTCTGCATATGCAGACCACCTATCTCTAAGGTTCCCACAAGAATGGGAAGAGTCTCAGGGAGATAAGGTCACATATAGATACTACAAAAAGCCATCATGACTTGTCTGGGATATGAACAACTGTCCCCCAGCCACAGCCCCTGCAACAGCCAGAACATCAAGGACAGGGCCTTTATGCACTGCTGACAGGCTGGATGACCTGAGGGGAAGAAAAAGAGACTCGGGATGATACATTTGCAAAACTCATGGCGGAGTCAGAGGAAAATTAGCTGGCTATGAAGTGGAGGACCTAGAGGGAGAAAGAAGTGCACCTCTCCCAGAAGACTATGGCAATGGGTTTTGTTAAAACTGCAACTGTTTGCTGTAAAAGGTCAGTTTTGACAAATTTCTTGGTTCATAAATTGTGGAAACGTTTTTGAAATTGTTGAAGGGTTCCCTTGACATTTTTTAAACTAATAGGGGATTTTATTTCAGTTTGAAGTGATTTTGTTTCAAAATGTAAGGTAGTTATGGTAAAACAATGTTTTAAAGGTTGAAATAAAAATGAAATGCTTTGATTGCCCCATATCAACATTTATTTGGGTTATCTGTTCACAAAACTGTTTGTGATTTTGACTTCTTTTCCCAATTCACTATAGAGAAAAATTTTGAAATCTAGGAATTTTTCCAGGAATATGAGAAGAATTTTCAGGCCACCTCTAAGAACAACCTCATTAATTACTGGAAATTTCCATATCTCATTTTCCCCAATCTGAATTACTTTAATCAGATAGGCACTTAATCTTGTCATTATTAAAAGATGAATATTTTTATTTGGTTTTGTCTATGTATTGTCCCTTACCATTTGTGCCTAGTTGAAATGTTTTTTTAAAGGTGGGTCTACTGCTCACAAATATAGGTGCCCTTAGGGACAGAGACCTGTCATATACGGTACTTGACTCATTTCAGTAGATTCCTAGTATAGCACTTATTTAAATTTTATAACTTAATTATCAAAATAATATAGCACAAGGAACTCAAGGGTTGTGTGACAAAGCTCTGTCCTTGCCTCCGTGGGTCCCACGTTTCCTGGCAGATTTTGCTAGCCTCAGAGGCTCACTGTGACCCTCCACGTAACCCTTCTTTCTCTAGAGACAAGGGTCCTAGTCTACTGAGCCACTTTCATCATAAGCCAGCGAGGGAGGTGAGGAGAAGTTCCTTGCACAGTCTCTTTTTGTCTCCTAGTCTCATTTATGAATCAGGGAGCAAAGGGGGGGGGTGGAGCCTGGATCCACCTTCTACTCCGGGCTCCAGCCCAGGGACCCTAATAGTATCAGCTATGGTAGCTGACCTTTTAGAAACATGACATGTACAATTCTCTGGACTACTTCCCCCACAGCAGCCCTCACTTCCTCAAGCTCCACTTCACCCTTACCTCAGGGCCTCCTTCCTTGGGCCTGATATGGTGTTTACTACTCAGCCTCTCCAACCGCGCAACTTCTTTCCACAGCTCCTGACATGCACCCCCACCTGACTAACTGGGAGGCTTTTAACTAGTTTCAGCCAGCCCCTGATTGGCTTCAGGTGTCCCAATCAACCTAGCCTTCTCCCTGCCTTCTGGAAAGTTCTTAATTGTCCCCAGGTGTCTTAATTGACCTGGAGCAGCTGCCATTTCACTTATTCCAGTCCCAGGGATTGGTTTAGCCTGGAGCGAATCTCTCTCTCTCCCACTGCTCTCCCATAGCCTTATTGCTTGGAGGCAGGTGGGAAGCTGCTACTCCTGCTGCTACTAGGCCCTAAGCTCTCCCTGCTGCTCCAGCTGCTCCCATGGCTGGGCCAGACACCCCCCATACTCTGCTACTTGGCTGCTGGACCCCCCACTCTTGGGTGCTGCTACTGCTGCAACTGCAGCCCCGGGGGGGGGGGCTGTTAGCCCACTCCCCAGAGAGGAGGAGTGAGGGACCTCAGCCACTGCTGTTGTGGACACCACCACCACCACCACCACAACCTGAGAGGGGTCCTTTCTGCCTGCCTGGACCACCACCTGGAGTTCCTGGAGCTGCTGCTGCTGCTGTGGAGTCTGCTGCCTGGAGCTGCTGAAGCCCGAGGAGGAGAGGAAGAGGACCATCTACCAGTGGGGGAGCACCTAGAGACTTTGCAGACCACCGTGGAGGGGGCCTAAGACTGAGTAATTTTCAAACTGTGCTCTTGTGGTGGGGGTCTTGACTGTGTTTCCAGGGACACGGGGTTTGGCGTGGAGCTGCTCCCCAATCCATCTGTGTGTCCCCCCAACCCCCACTACTACTACCACCACCACTGCCCCCTCCACCACCCCCACTGGCTGTATACCATCTGCCTCAGCTCCTGCTTCTGGACTAAGCTGCTTGCTTGGCTTGCCATGCCCTATTTCCACCCTTTGGGCCAGAAGCAGCAGCCAGCTTAAAAAAAAAAAAAAGACTGGTGCAAGTGCACATGGGCACATGTGCCCCCCCAGACTGCCTACCCCCCAGCTTTGCCCTTTACTACCTGCCCCATTTGCCACTTGCTTTGCCCCCTCTTTTGCCCCAGCCCACCTTACTAGCTTCAGTTTGTTTGCCTGCCCCGCCCCTTTCCTTCTGCAGCCTTTGTTTGTTTGCCCCACCCCAGCCTCTGAAGCTAGCCCCTTGGTTTCCCTGTTCTACCTCCAGACCGCTTAGCCCCTCGCTTCGTGTGCCCATGCCCCCTCCCATGCGCTTGTGCAACTCCCCATTTTAGTTTCAACCCCTTTCACTGCACCCCCGAATGTTGTTGTATCCCCCCCACCCTAGTGCACCAAGAGGAGCCGGAATTACACCTTGTGTCGATTGCCCGCGTCCAGCCCACTCCTTTTGGCGCCCTCCTCTCCTGCCTGCAACCTAGCGGGGAGGAGTGGTCGACCTGCTTCCCCTCTCCCCTCCTCCTTTTGGTGTCCCCCCTTTCCTCCTTGCTCATGATGGTGGGGGATGAGACGGGTGGGACACCTCCAGTAGCCCGAGCTCCCCCTCCCCCGCCTACCCCTCCGTCACCCCCCCAAGCTTCTACCTCCGCTGCCGAACCATCTGCCACCGCCCCCACTGGGGCACCAGCAGCGACGGGCACCGGGGTGACCTCCACTGCTGCCACGTCTCACCCCCTCAGATTCGGGGGGAGTCCCCCCAGCCGGCGGGAAGGGCCAGGGAAAGAAGAAGGGGAAGGGCCCCATTCAGAAGACCAGGCCCTCCATGGCAGGGGCTGCCCGCAATGCCCCGGCCCCATCTCCAGCTGGGGCGCCCCTCCCCGCTGTTCCCTCCACCAGCTCTGCAGGTGTCCCTCCCCCGGCCCCCAGAGCATACGCCCAGGTGGCGGCAGCCCCCCCGCCTGCCGCTACGTCATTTCTCCAGCCGACCGCCTCCACTACCATCTATAGCGGCCGGGGCCCCTTTCCCACCATGACCAGGAAGCACGGTGTCCGTTGCCTCCTGGTGCCCGCCTCGCCCCACGTGGAGACCCACATGCGGGCGTTGGCGAGGGTGGTGGGGCCCACGGCCATTGTGGCGGCCTCCAAAATGTATGGTAAGGTCGTCTTCTTCTTAGCATCGGAGGCCGCCGCCCAGGAGGCGGTGGAGAAGGGCCTGGCAGTTGGGGGCGTGTTTGTCCCCTTAGAGCCGCTAGAGGTCCTGGGCGTCCGCCTGGTCCTGACCTCCGTCCCTCCCTTTCTCCCAAACGCCGCCCTGTTACCCGCCCTTTCTACCTTGGGAAAGCCCATCTCTGTCATCAGCCCTCTCCCGTTGGGCTGCAAAGACCCCGCCCTCCGTCACGTCCTCTCGTTCCGCTGGCAAGTGCAGCTTCAACTGCCGCCGCCGGCGCGTGACGGAGAGGCACTGGAGGGGTCCTTCCTAGTCCCCAACCAGGGGGCCCATTACCGGGTGCATTATTCAAAGGGGGAGGCCCGGTGCTACCTCTGCCGGGCGATGGGGCACGTCCGGAGGGACTGCCCCTTGGCCCAGCAAGGAGGGACATCCGGGATCCCCGAGCCCCGGCAGGGCACCAGCCCCGTCATCGCCGACACCCCCGGCTGCCCGGCGCACAAAACCACCCCTCCTCCTTCCCCGTCCACCATTGCTCCCGCTCAGGTCCAAGGGGCACCTCCCCAACTATGCCCAGATGAGCGGGAGAGCCCCGCCCCCGCTGCTTGCAATCTGGCGAGGCCTGTGGAGGAGGGTGCGGCAGGGACACTGCCGGGCATGGGAGAGGGCCCGCCCCAAGGGGAATCTTCTCTCCCTTGTGCTGCCCCACTGTTACCCCCTTGAGTCCCTGAGCCATTGCTTCTGCCCCTTGACACAACCCCTGCTAGCCAGCCCCCAGATGATGCCATGGAGGGCTGGGCCCTAGT
This sequence comes from Dermochelys coriacea, assembly GCF_009764565.3. Taxonomy (NCBI): domain Eukaryota; kingdom Metazoa; phylum Chordata; order Testudines; family Dermochelyidae; genus Dermochelys; species Dermochelys coriacea. The sequence continues at coordinate 19,900,849 of NC_050079.1, forward strand.
TCAAGGGAAGCGGGGCAAGTGGAAGGCTCCTCCCATCTGACGCGGAGGGCCCCCGGAAGACCAGGAAGGGGGGCACTGATGCCGAGCCTTCCGCTCTATCCACGGGTGTGTTCCATCCACCAGAGCCGGCTGGGGAAGACGTGGCAGCACTGGAAGGCAGTATCTCCCCTCCACGGGAGTCCCTCCCCTCCAAGACCCCCGAGGCACCATCTGAAACCCTAGTGTGCCCCGAAGCAATTGTCGCGTCAGGTGCCGGTGGGGAGAATCCCGGGGTAGCGGAAAACAATTTCCCGTCTATATATGAGGAGACCGAGGCCCTGGGTCTGACCCCGGTCACCCAGGGGGAGGACGAGCCTATGCCAACGGGCCTCGATCTGGGCGACTTCACTCCAGCCCCCCTTTCCCCATGTTCCCTCCCCCTAACCGTTGCTTCCGCTCCCACCTCCGAGGAGCCCCTGGACTCCTCCATCAAACCGGCTGCAGAAGGCACCCCACTGAGAGCCGCCGAGCCTGTTGAGGCGACGGCCAGTGCCACGCGGCTGGAACCTGAGCCACCAGCGGTACCCCTGGCCAGTGCCACGCGGCTGGAACCTGAGCCACCAGGGGCACCCCTCGCTGGTGAGGAGCATTCGACCTCCTTCCTGGGAGAGGGCCCTACAGAAGAGAGTCCACCTCCTGATGCCGTGGCTGCCAAATCCACCAGAGACCTTGTGCCCGGCATCACTGAGAGCCCTTTCCCCACCCAGACTCTCACCTCTGCCCCTGCCCTTATCCCGTCCACCTCCCGAGATGTTATTGCCGCCCCTGGGACTGTCTCCTTCCCCTTTCCAACAGATGACTCCCAGGGAGTGGCCTTTGTGTTTACCCGTCCCGACCCACCAGGGGCTGCTATCCTCCCTCCACCGCCCCCTATCGCCCCAGCATTCAGGTCAACCCATCAGGAGCCCCGTCGGGAGTCCGCACCCTATCTGCCCGTCTCGGTGGGCCACGGGGCTGTAGCAAGGGCCCCGTCGGGGAGTAACCAGAACGTAACCCCAGCCCCCCATGCGCTGCGAGAGGAGTTGCGGGAATTTCTAGAAGACGTCCGTGGCTCCCGCAACAAAGTCCAGCTTGCCCTCCAGCGATAGGGGGACTTTAATCAAATCCTCCGGGCAACAAGGGCCCTCATGGGGGAAGGTAAAAGGACCGGGAGGCAGGGCGCCGTGGCCTACCAGCAGGTCCGCGTCTTCCGTGACTGCTTACTCACCTACGGGGTGGGTCACGGACTGCTGCGCGGCCCGCCGGGAGCCACGAGCGTCCCTGCCGGCGAGGATCCCCCCCAGCCCTCCTCATGGCACCCTTTACCATCGCAACATTGAACACCCGCGGCTGTAGGATGGGTCTCCGCAGGTCCCAGGTGCTCTCCTTCCTTCGGGAGGGGAGGTACTCTGTAGTTTTTCTGCAGGAGACCTATACGGATCCGACTGCCTAAGACAGCTGGCGGCTGGATTGGGGGGACAGGGTCTACTTTAGCCACCTCACAGTTCATACAGCTGGAGTGGCAACCCTGTTCTCCCCCGACCTATGGGCCGAGGTGCTGGGGGTTGCCGAGGCTGTGCCGGGCCGCCTGCTGCACCTCCGGGTCCGCATGGAGGGGCTGGTAGTCAACCTTGTCAACATCTGTGCCCCAGCAGTGAGCCTGGAGCGGCTGCAATTCTATCAGCAGGCGTCCGCCTTCCTCGGCACCTTGGATCCTCAGGAGTGCCTGGTCCTGGGAAGGGACTTTAACATCACCCTTGAGGAGCGGGACCCCTCGGGGACCGAGCAGAGCCCGGCCGCCGTCGCCGTCCTCCAGGAGATAGTCGAAAACCACTCCCTGGTGGCGCGACCACCACCCGGATGATACTTCCACGTTCACCTTTGTCCGGGTGGAGGCCCATCGGTCATGGCCACTCCCGGTTGGACTGCATTTATTTATCACGCTTTCATCTTTCACGAGCCCACTCCTCCAGCATCCGGCTGGCCCCATTTTCTGACCATCATATAGCCACCGTGACAGCCTCCCTCTGCACGGAGAGGCTGGGGCCAGCCTATTGGCATTTTAACAACAGCTTGCTGGAGGATGCGGGCTTTGTGGCGTCCTTCCGGGAGTTCTGGCTGGCCTGGCGAGGGCAGCGGCGTGCCTTTCCCTCGGCGCGGCGGTGGTGGGACCTAGGGAAGGTGCGCGCCCGGCTCTTCTGCCATGACTACACCCGGGGCGCCAGCCGACGGAGGGATGCGGCGATAGAGCAGTTGGAACGGAAGGTCTTAGAGCTGGAGAGGCGTCTGGCTGCCAGCCCCGAGGATCCACTCCTCTGCGGAGCGTGCCGGGAGAAGCGGGAGGAGCTCCGGACCTTCGAGGACCATCGGGCCCGGGGTGCCTTTGTTCGATCCCGCATCCGTCTCCTTCGGGAGATGGATCGCGGCTCCCGCTTCTTCTACGCCCTGGAGAAAGAGGGGGGCTAAAACATATCATCTGCCTACTGGCAGAAGATGACACCCCCCTCACGGATCCGGTGGAGATGTGTGGGAGGGTGAGAACCTTCTACGCAAGCCTTTTCTCCCCAGATCCGCCCGATCCTAACACTTGCAGAGTGCTTTGGGAGGAGCTCCCGACGGTCAGCACGGGCGACCGAGACCGGCTCGAGCTGCCTCTCATTCTGGCTGAGTTCTCGGAAGTCCTCCGTCGCATGCCCACCAATAAATCTCCGGGCATGGACGGGCTGACCATGGAGTTCTACCGCGTGTTCTGGGACGTCCTGGGCCCAGACCTAGTCACCGTCTGGGCCAAGCCTTTGCAGAGCGGGGTCCTCCCTCTTTCGTGCAGGCGAGCCGTGCTCACCTTATTGCCAAAGAAGGGGGACCTCTGCGATTTACGAAATTGGTGTCCCGTCTCGCTCCTCAGCACGGACTACAAAGTCGTGGCAAAAGCCATCTCGCTGCGGCTAGGGTCCATGCTGGCGGACGTGGTCCACCCAGACCAGACCTACACCGTCCCGGGCCGCAGCATCTTCAACAACCTATATCTGGTCCGGGACCTATTGGAACTTGGGTGAAGGGATGGTCTGTCGTTCGCCCTCCTGTCCTTAGATCAGGAGAAGGCGTTCGACAGAGTGGATCACGGGTATCTCCTGAGCACTCTGCAAGCGTTTGGCTTCGGACCCAAGTTTGTGAGTTTTCTCCGGGTGCTGTACGCCTCCGCAGGGTGTTTCGTCGGGCTCAACTGGACCCTGACTGAACCGGTCAGCTTCGGGCGAGGAGTACGGCAGGGGTGCCCCCTCTCGGGCCAGCTGTACGCTCTGGTGATCGAGCCCTTCTTCTGTCTCCTCCGAAGGAGGTTGACAGGTTTGGTGCTGCGGGAGCCGGAGCTGCGACTGATCCTGTCGGCGTACGCTGATGACGTGCTCCTCGTGGTCCAGGACCCGGGCGACTCGGCGCGGGTGGAAGCTTGCCAGGCCATCTATTCGGCAGCCTTCTCCGTGCAGGTCAACTGGGTCAAGAGCTCTGGTTTGGTGGTAGGGGACTGGCGACAGGCGAGCTCCCTCCCACCCGCGCTTCAGGCCATCCGGTGGAGCACGGGTCCACTGCTCTATCTGGGCGTTTACCTTTCTGCCACGCATCCCTCTCTGCCGGAGAATTGGCAGAATTTAGAGGGTGGGGTGATAGAGCGGTTCCGGAAATGGACAGGACTACTCCGGTACCTCTCCCTTCGAGGGAGAACGCTGGTGCTTAATCAACTAGTCCTGTCCATGCTCTGGTACCAGCTCAACACCCTGGTCCCGGCCCCGGGTTTCCTGGCCAACCTCCGGACATCGATTCTGGAGTTGTTTTGGTCAGGACTGCACTGGGTCCCTGCAGGGGTTCTCCATCTACCTCTGGAGGAGGGAGGGCAGGGCCTAAAATGTCTGCTTACTCAGGTCCATGTCTTCCGTCTCCAGACCTTGCAGAGGCTCCTTTATGGTGCAGGTAGTCCGGCGTGGAGCATACTGGCACACGCCTTCCTGCGCCGCTTCCGAGGGCTCCGATACGACCGGCAGCTCCTTTATCTCCATCCGAGAGGTCTTCCGTGAGACCTCTCCGGGCTGCCAGTCTTCTACGAGGAACTTCTCCGGACCTGGAAACTCTTTACAATGATTAGGTCCGTGGCGGCCACCGAGGGGGAAGATCTCCTCGCGGAGCCTCTGCTACACAACCCCCAGCTCCGTGTGCAGGTGGCGGAGTCCCACTCGGTGCGCCAGAGGTTGATCCTGGCAGAGGTCAGAAGAGTTGGAGACTTCCTGGACTATGATCGGGGAGACTGGCTGGATCCCCTGACGCTTGCTCAGCGCATGGGGCTTTCCAGACCTTGTACTCCCCGGCGCATACTTCAGGAGGTGAAGGCCGCTTTGCCGCCCACTGCTCGGGTTCATCTCGACCGCGTCCTGCACGAGGGCACGCCCCGCCCACCCGCTACCCCAGGCCCGCCGGATCTTTTATTTGAACCCCTGCCCCGTGGACCCAAGCGACCCCTCTATCCCTTCACTAGAAGCCGGCTGCACGAGATGCAGCCGTCTGCTTTCAAACCGCGCCAAGAAAACATCTCTACACGCTCGTGCTCCACACCCTTCACGCCCTCATCCTCATGTCCCTCCCCGATACAAAATGGCGGGACCTCCTGCCACCTTTGTAGGGTGAGGAGCCCCGGTGGGCCAGCCTATATTCCACCTTAGTCCCAAGGCCCGCCAGGGATGTCAGTTGGCGGCTCCTTCACGGAGCTGTGAGCACGAGCGTGTACTTGGCGCGGTTCACTTCAATCCCAGACACCTGCCCCTTTTGCGGCATGAGGGATACCCTGGCACATGTATACTTGGAGTGTGCCAGGCTGCATCCCCTATTCCGGCTCCTCACCCGTATTTTAGTACGTTTTTGGTTGCGCTTCTCCCCTCACCTTTTCATTTATGCACTCCCTATCCGTGGCCCCACAAAGTCACGGGATCTCCTGGTCAACCTCCTCCTGCCCTAGCTAAAATGGCCATCTATAAAACCAGAGTGAGGAGGTTGGCCGATGGAGTCTCCTGTGACTGTGGGGCCTATTTCCGATCCTCGGTCCGTTCACGTATCCGGGCAGAGTTCCTCCGGGCGGCGTCCTCTGACACCCTTGACGCCTTTGAGGAGCAGTGGGCGCTGTCCGGGGTTCTCTGCTCGGTGTCCCCGTCCGCTTCCCTTCGTTTGACCCTTTGACCGCAGTCCTGTCCCTGTTATTTCATTAGTTGTCCCCCGGAATTTTTTGAGCATCTAGGTCCTGTGGATCCCCCTTTTAGGCTGGGGGGATCCTTTAGCAGTGGACGGGCTTTGCCCGCCCACTTCCCGGATCCCAATAAGACTATTCTTCCATAGCCAGCTGGCCTTGCCCTGTCACAGTTGCTGCACAGTCTCCTGTGGCCTCCTTCTTTCTGCTTCTACTAAAATTGCTTCTGGAGTTTGTCTCACTGAATGTTTGCAAGACTGGCATTAATAGTGCTTTAGAAACTTTTTGGAGCACTCTTCCTTGCTTTACATGCTAACAGCCCTAACTAATTGGAATGCTTATACAACGGGGTTCCATTTAGCCTGTATTTAAAAATTCCTGATACTAAGCTGCGCCTCCTTGAAAATAAAGCAAGCTTTAGATTCTTTTACCACCTGCCAGTGTAAGGATTTATTTGAATAACTAAGCTGTCCAGGTTTTTAGTAGGATTTATATTGCCCCAAATCTTACAGGATGCATGAGGAATAACTTACTGATCCACCAAAACCTTTGGATACCTTAACATAACTCAAGGTTTATTTAGCATTTCTAACTTCATGCCTGAATCTTAATATATTGAGTAATACAGTGAGTAGTTTTGTGTATATTGTGTAGGTGAGAGTTCATCTTTTGCTTCATTTTGAAAGAATGATGCATGTTTTAAAAAAAAAAAGATTAGCTGCAAGGCACACTCACAACGTGCATGTCGCTGTTAAAGTGGAAAATGTTTCAAAACCATTTTAACTCTGCTAGTAACTGCTAGTACACTCCTAGAAGCATGTAACATCACTTAACAAAATGGATATGAAAAATCAGTCAGAGAAAATAGGAACAAATTTGAATCCACGCTTGATATTGGAACACATTTATTGTTTCAACATATTTGTTTTAAAATACATATATTGCATTTTCTCATCCCTTTTAATTCTTTATTCTGTCTGGGGATGGAGTCAGAAGTTGTTCCCATGGTATTTCCAGATTGATCAGAAGAGTAAGGGCTGGAAATGTTACAGCAAAAAGGGTTCTCATGAGATTTAGCCCGAATTTGCAGATCTCTGATAAGCACCTACATTTCTGGGTGCTTGTTTGAACATAACCATACTGCCAAACCTCTTGAGATTCACCTGTCATGGGTTTCCATTAAGTTTTTTATTTCCTTCATTCATATAGCTACAATTTCCCATCTTATAGAATGTCAGCGGTGTAGCTAAAGTAGTGCTTTAGTGTTGAAAAATCCTAATATCTGTACTCTTTTTGTATGCTGTAAAGTGGGACTAAGTTGTCCAATAGAAATTTGAACTCTGAACAAAGTCACCTTAAAAATTTGTCTTCCTTTTACTACCTTGATGAGTCAGCTGTTACTAGAACACTTCTGGCCTTCCATTGGGAAGACAAGAGGAAGCCTTTAACAAGGCACATTTTACAGCAGAGAGATAGCACAGAACCACCAAGGGGTACTGTTAGCTCAAGAAAACAAGGATGTTTGCATTTGAGAGGAACAGCAGATGATATTGAGTGCTTGGTGGACAAAATGGGAAGACAGCATGTTTCTGAAGGGTGAATAGATAGGATGGCAGAAAATGAGAACATGGAAGCAGCCAAATTGATTAAAATATACATATGAATATTTATTTATGTGTAAAATAAACGGAATTTCCAAAAAATAATCACAAAAATCCTAATTATAATGTTCTATCTCAGGGATTCTCAAGCTTTAGTACACCATGACCCCATTCTGGTAATAAAAATTCCCACACAACCCCAGGAGTGGGGGGGGGCAACTTCTATCTTCAGCCACTTGCGGCAATTCAGCGCACTGCTTGGGATGGCAAAAACGGTAGAGCCGGCCCTGATCCTATCCCTGGTTAATTTGAAACACTTAGGTCTGTGCTACTCCCCATATTACTCCTGGAGGGATAATGTGCTTCAGTGACAAATGTTAACTGAATGTGCTGCATTATCTTTTCTTGGCATAGCAAATAAAGGGAGAAAAAATCCTTTATTTCCAGCTTCAGAAAGCAGCCTTAGGGGATCACTGTGGCACTACTTTGACTACAACTAAATGATTGTGGCAGCTTTTCTTTATTCTACCAGTAGACGGGAGTGATGGCACTCTCACTCCATTAGCAGAATCAAACATAAAACTTTTTTATAAATTCTATTCGAGCTGAAATGTCTTTATCATCTATGGAACACAGGCAAAGCTTTTGGGGTTTTCACCCCTTTCTGGAAAATGAATAATGCACCAACTGAACAATTAGGGATGGTTCTAGGCTGAGATGCGACAAAATAATGTGACAGAGGCCCAATGACTTATTCAAATGAGATTCTTGCTGAGCTGAGCATTGGTATAGGAAAAACACAAAGACTGAGGGCACTGTTCTGCTGCCCCTGATGTCCAATGGAGAGCAGTAGGGATGTGTCTTTCATGTTTGTTTCATGAATTTTTTTTCTATTTAAAAAGAAGATTCTAAAGGGTTTTTAAAAGAGAAGATCATGATATTATACAATTATGATCCAACTCAGAGAACTGGTAGGCAAGGCCCTATAGGGAGAAAATCTAAGGGAAAGGGGAGTTCAGGAGAGCTGGCAGTTTCTCAAACAGACAATATTAAAAGTGCAACAGCAAACTATCCTGATGTAAAAGAAAGATAGGAAGAATAGTAAGAGGCCAATATGGCTCCATCAGGAGCTCTTCAATGACCTGTTAATTAGAAAGAAATCCTACAGAAAGTGGAAACATGGACAAATTGCTAAGGGTGAATACAAAAGAATAGTGCCAGCAGGTAGGGACAAAATCAGAAAGGCTAAGGAACAAAATGAGTCCCATCTCACAAGAGACATAAAAGGCAATTAGAAAAATGTTCTGTAAATACATTAGGATCAAGAGAAAGACAAAGGAAAGTGTAGATCTGCTACTTGTTGGGAGGAGAGCTAATAATGGGTAATATCAAGAAGGCTGAGGTATTTAATGCCTATTTAGTTTCAGTCTTCACTAAAAAGTTAAAGGTCACCAGATACTTAGCATAATTAATGCTAACAATAAGGGGAGAGGAATGCTAGTTAAAATAGGGAAAGAAGTTAAAAAATATTTAGATAAGTTAGATATATTCAAATTGGCAGGGCCTGATGAAGTTCATTCTAGTGTACTTAAGAAACTAGTGGAAGCAAACTCAGACTCATTAATGATTATCTTTGGGAACTCCTGGAGGACTGGTGAGGTCCCAAAAGACTGGAGAGAGTCAAACCTAATACCTAACTTTAGAAAGGACCCAAGGAATTATAGACCAATCAGCCTAATTTCAATATCTGGAATGATACTGGAACAAATGATTAATCAGTTTGTAAGTATGTAAAGGATAAGGCTGTAAGTAATAAACAAGAATAAATCATGACTTTTAATGATTCTTTGACAAAGTTACTGACCTAGTGGATGGGGGAAGCTGTAGACATGATATATCTTGATTTTAGTAAGACACAGTTCCACATGAGTTTCTCACAAGGAAACTATGGAAGTGTGGTCTAGATGAAATGTCTATCAGGTGGGTGAAAAACAGGTTGAAAGACCATGCTCAAAGAATAGTTATCAATAGTTTGCTGTCAAACTAGGGGAAAGTATCTAGTGGGGTCCAGCAGGGGTCTGCCTGGGTCCAGTACTAGTCTATATTTTCATGAATGACTTGGATAATGGAATAGAGGGTATGCTTATAGAATCTGCAGATGACACTAAGTTGGGAGGCATTGCTGGCACTTTTGAAGACAGGGTTGAATTCAATATGACCTTGACAAATTGAAGAATTGGTCTGAAATCAACAAGATGAAATTCCATAAAGACAAGTGCAAAGTACTACACTTGAAGGAAAAATCAAATGCACAACTACAAAATGGGGAATAATTGGCTAGGCAATAGTACAATTGAAAAGTATCTGGAGATTATAGTGGATCACAACTTGAATATGAGCCAACAATGTGGTACAATTGCAAAAAGGATTAATATCATTCTGGGATGTATTAACTGGAGTGTCCTATGTAAGATTGAGATATAATTGTCCCGCTCTACTTGAGTGAGGGCTCAGCTGGCATTCTATGTCCAGTTCTGGGTGCCACCCTTTAAGAAAGGCATAGATAAATTGGAGAGATAATAAATAATAAAACAAATAATAAAATGTTTACCAAACCTGACCTATGAGGAAAGGTTAAAAAAAACTGGGCATGCTCAGTCTTGAGAAAAGAAGAGTGAGGGAGGGGACCTGATAAACAGTCTTCAAATATGCTAAGGGCTGTTATAAGGAGAACTGTGATCAATTGTTCTCCATTTCCACTGAAGCGATGACAAGCAGTAATGGGCTTAATCTGCAGCAAGGGAGATGTTGGTTAGATATTAGGGCAAATTTTCCAACTATAAGGATAGTCAAGCTCTGGAACAGGCTTCCAAGGGAGGCTGTGGAATCCTCATCATTGGAGGTTATTTTTAAGAACAGGTTTGACAAACGCCTGTCAGGGATGGTCTAGGTATATTTAGTCCTGCTTTAGCACAGGGGGCTGGACTAGATGACTTCTCAAAGTCCCTTCCAGCCCTACATTTCTATCATTCTATTAATATCAATCAGATATAAGCGCTGGTGTATAATTTATGTGAATTGGCATGAGTGGATTTGCCAGTAATATAAATAATGTACATCTTATAAGAGAGCACACACAAACACAGTGGAAGGTTAGTGGAATGGAGGCAGCATTGTTCTTTGGATTGGATGTTTTGTTGCATAAAATATTAATTCTTTTCATAATTATTGCATGACTATTATGTCTATGCCTATGGACTATGTCTTTTTCATATAGCAATCTATCCAACTTGTTAAAATATATCAAAAGGTTCATATTAGTTTTGTTCTTTTTTGCAAATTAGCATGCCTACTTGGTTATATGTTACCCTGTGAAATACCTTTTTAAAGAGGGAGAACTAGATCTATTCCACTGGTATATGAGTTCTTACTCTATTTAAACTTTTCCTATGATGTCTTAGGTACAGTGGTGATAAACACTTACAGATAGATTAGGTGGACTGGCCCAGGTATAATTACTTGGGCCACTTGGTACTGGCCATTTAACATCAAAATAACATTATATATATTCCCCCCTCTTTTTAATTTGATATCTAATTCAGAGCAAAAATATTCCATGTGCTTACTTGGGATATTTTTTCGTTAGGTCTCTCGGATCAGAAAAAGAAATAATCAGAAGCTCAAACAATATTTGGTTATTTTGTTCTTCCTTAGAAGAATCTTTAAATCTTGTTGGCTTTTTTTAATATATGCACTTACTTCAAATTTACATCATTGTTATAGTGCTATATCTATAAAATGGCTGCTTATATGATGCATCAAAACTCAAATGTAAGATTTTTCTCCAATATGGTCACTATATTATTTACAAGGTGATTGTTTTTTGGAGTATTGGACTTCATCTACGGCTATATTTCAAAAACTTTGGGGGAAATGTTGACCGATACTGCACAAACCAATTGGGTAATTGCTTGCACAAATGAACTTATGCACATATGATTGCCCAATGTGCAAACAAGTATGACAATTGTGTTTGCAAATTAGGCATTCAATTGAATGCATAGAATGATAATACAATATTTATCTGTTGTATAGCATTTTTCAGGCAAAGATTGGAAAGCATTTTAGAAAAGAAGGCAGTAGAATATCTCACATTTTATAAATGTAAAAAATGAAGCCCAGAAAGTTAGTGACGTGGAGCTTGAAAGCTTGTCTCTTTCACAAACAGAAGTTTGGGCCAATAAGAGATGTTACCACACTTGCCTTGTCTCTCTCCTATCCTGGGACCTACATGGGTATGACAACACTACAAACTGCAGGCAAGTGACAGACCCAAGAATCAAACCCAGGTTTCCTGACTTGCAGTCCAGTGCCCCATCCAATACACGCTGCTATTTTTTATTTTGCACATCCAGTTGTATTGTACATGTAAATATTTCGAGTGGCATGTTTAGAGGTGAAAGTCCAGTCCTGTTGCTATGAGTAGGAAGCTGGGGCTAACAAATGAAGACGGCTCCAAGCCTCTTTCCTATGCAGCAGTGTAAAGGATTAGGGCCTGTCTTATAGTGCCCACCTTCTACTGGACCAAGTTTTGCTGTTGCTGAGCCAGCTCACTCCCTGGGGCAATTCTGTCTGAGCTCTGAGTCCAGGGAAGCATTTTTCCAGCAGGGTTAATTGTTTTGTTTTAAGCTTTCTTAACACAGCAAATAAAAAACACTGCGGATTCTTCCCTTAAAAGTCTGTGCAAGCCAAGTAGTCCCTTCCTCAGGTTTGTCCCTCATGCTCGAAACTTCAGCAACCCCAAATTTCCTGGCTTTACCTCAGAGTCTCAGTAATAAAGGACTTCACATAGTCTCCCTTCTGTTCATTTGGTTCCTGGAGCAATTCTGCTCTGCCATAGCTCCAGTTGCAGTCCATTGCGACCACAGCCCCTCAGCTTTCTGGAGGGTATTTCTATCTCCCCCAGTTAGGGCTGCCAGGCCCCTGGATTTTGACTGGAAAGTCCAATTGAAACGGGACCTGTAGGGTGTCCAGTCAGAAGTACTGACTAGACAACAAAAGTCCAGTTACTGCCTGCTGGGCTGCCAGAAGGGGATCACTGCCTGCAAATGCGACTGCCAGCCTGACGCAGGGCATAGGGACTGGGAGGGACCAGTGTGTGTGTGTGGGTGTGTGTGTGTGTGGGGGGGGAGCGCTGAGTCATCAACTCACATCAGCCACTTCTCACTTGGGATGTCTCATGGGCAGGCAAGCAGGTTCAAGTCAGCTCCCAGCCTGGCTCGGCAGGTGGCATCTGAGTCTGACGGGAGAGGGGAACAGGGGACAGTCAGTGAGCGAGCGAGCGGTAGGGGGAAGTGAGCTGTGTGGAGAGGCCTGTAGTGTTGGGTTTTAAGGAATTTGAAACTCTACTCCTCCTGCTGCCCTCTTTTATAAAGGATCAATTAATTAAGTTCCTGCTCTTTTCCCAGGTGTAGCAGGTGAGGCTAATCAGTCAGCCAGCTGCAGGCCTCTGGCCCCAATTGTTCTTATACATTTTCCAGCTGAAAGAACTAACAATATCTTCAAGATAATATTGAGTCTTTCTTCCCCCCCATAATCGTTCTTCCCTGTTGATTCCCTAATAGGAAACATCTGCTTTAACAATCAGGTTCCCAGGTTTATATATGCTTATGTAAGCAATGTATGTTAAGAGGATGGTTTCCAACAATATCTGGAGTTTTCTTTATAGATGTGATGCAATGGATTAGTAGATAAAGTTTAATGCATAGAATTCCTGAATAGGGTTACTTACGTACAGGTCAAGAACCAGTATTCTGGGCCTTAGAATTCAACATACTCTTTGTTAATAAAAGATTCTAAAGAATAGTTGATATCTCAATTAATTAAATATACAGAAAGAAAAGGACTAAAAGGTTTAATGTTTACCAACAGATACTACCATAAAGGAATGGTATCCCTTATATTTTCACAGGCAGCTGTGCTGGGATGATGAGAGATCATTACCCTAGTTACCAAAGCAGCTCCCACTGAAGGAAGCTGAGGAATGGTGGCTTACTCTTTGCTCTCAGTCCTTGTTTCCTAGATGGGGGCTGGAGCTTTAGATTAGATAAAGAAAACCCCAACATCACCAGTCAGTAAATGATTGCTCTAGTAGGTCACTCCAAGCCCTGCAGCTGTTTGGGTGTATTGCTTACTGAATTGCAAATCATTTGGAATATAATCCTGTTCTGTGGCTTCCTCTTCTATAGCCTTAGTCCATTTATCAGCCTGAATGACACCACCAGCTATAGTAATATTGCCCAGGAAAATAACATATAGAAAAATGTGTCACATTTTGTGTACACCCTCTAGCAGCATACCTGACATTGTGGATACTTGGAAGAGTCCTTCAAGACCCAAAAGTTAACTCTTTCATATGTCAAAGTAAGTCATATAATATATATCTATACTTTTACTCAGATCTACGTAAGGGATTTCTGAATGAGCTGTCTGTGTGTCTCTGTGAAGTACCAACCAATAAATCTGGTTTACTGATACATAGGAACAGCAAGAAGATAAAAACAACCTGAAGAGGTAGCACCCATAAAGCATATGCTGAGAAGAAGGAACACTCCATAAGATGAACAGTTTCAAAGAATAATCCAAATGTGCAGCTAGTCAGACCTTCGGAATCATGACTAAAATTGTAGTAATTGAAACATACACGTTTAAACCACATGAAAATTATCAGTATGATTTCTTGGTTTCATGGGAGAACAGTATCTGTGACCAACAAAAATTAAAGCATTAAATGAAGGGATGTCGGATGGCAATCTAGATTTGTATAAAAAATTCCAATATAGTTGGAGATCTAGATTATGTAAGAGCTCCTCATTGTGGAGGTTTTTCATCAGCGCTCTTAGCTTGTTTAAAATGAAATGCAGTGAAATCCCATTGTATCCATTACCTGCTTTGTTAAACATACCATTAAAGGCTAGCATAGCCTTTCTGCACATCTCTGTTAGGCATTAACTAGTTAAATGTGACATAAAATACTTTAATGCTTCTGTGAATTAGAAGTGTCTAGAAAAGACTGACCCCCAGCTGGCCTGGTAAGGACACTAACCATCTTTTGAATTATACCAGAGCCTTAAAATGTTCTCTTTAATTATCATGTAGTGCAGGCAAATTAGCTGTGCAAATCGCCTTCCCCTCCCCTCAAAACCCACAGCCTAGCAACAGAAAACCACCCTATTCCTAGGATATGAATAATGTTGTGCAGCGCCCTTATGTTTTCTGTTCACAGCCATGCTGAGTAACATAAAATATTACCCATGTCTTGGCTGGATGTCATGCAGAGAGTGACTATAAATAACATGGAGAATGGTATCTTAATGACTTTCATACCCAGATGGAAAAAAGGAGTGTATAATATTATTTCAAGTCATGCCAGCTTAATTAAAATGTTTGGGGCCACATCTTTAGCCCCACTCAGTCTGTTCTGAGCTATTTCTTTCCGCCTTCTGCTCCTTTGGCTCTCCTCCCTTGGCTCCATATAGCTTCTTGGGTGGAGGCTGAAGGATCCTCATACAAGAGGAATTCAGATGAGGGACCCTCTCTAACTGGAAAACTATGAAGAGAGTGGCAGGTATCTCCTCCCCTTGTTACTGCCTGTTGAACTACACTATGTCAATGAAGCACAGTGCTGCACCAGTCCTCCAGTGCCCAGCACCAGCCGCTTAAAAACTGAGCATCTAACAATGTTTGTTAGTTATTTGTCATGTTTCCTACTTTTGGTGCCAATGCTTTTGGGGTGAGGGGTTCTGACTAGGTCAGGCCCTTCCAGTGCTGGAAGGTGTGGACGCAGGTGTGAGGTGACCTCCCAGAACTGGAACGCTGGAAGTGAAGGTGCCAGTGTCCCAGTGTTGGAGGGAAGAGACCTATAACCTCCTGGTTGGCGGCATAGAAGGGGGAGGACTACAGCACTTGTATGGTATTCATACTGGTATGTAGCCTGTACTATTGAATTATCTGGGCAATGCACAAGCTGGGAATATGAGCCAATAATCTAAGCAAGTAATTCATAGATACTAAGGTCAGAAGGGACCATTATGATCATCTAGTCCGACCTCCTGCACAATGCAGGCCACAGAATCTCACCCACCCACTCCTGCGAAAAACCTTACCACTATGTCTGAGCTATTGAAGTCCTCAAATCATGGTTTAAAGACTTCAAGGAGCAGAGAATCCTCCAGCAAGTGACCCGTGCCCCAGGCTACAGAGGAAGGTGAAAAACCTCCAGGGCCTCTTCCAATCTGTCCTGGAGGAAAATTCCTTCCCGACCCCAAATAGGGCGATCAGCTAAACCCTGAGCAAATGGGCAAGATTCACCAGCCAGATACCCAGGAAAGAATTTTCTGTAATAACTCAGATCCTGCCCCATCTAACATCCCATCACAGGCCTTTGGGCCTAATTACCATGAATATTTAAAGATCAGTTAATTACCAAAATAATTGATGATTAGAGTCAAAAAGTTGGACAGTGAAGAGGTATTATCCCCAATCCCAGGGGCATTAAAGCTTCCTAAAGAGTTTTAGTTTTGAATAGCTTCAGGCTTCAAGCACTGTTCAGAGAAGGGATTGGTCTGATGTAACTTCACCACCCTGAAAAGGACATTTAGATGCTTTCATTCACTGTGCCATTTACTATGCACTGCTGTTAGAGGGCACATAATAAAGAGTTTGCTGTGCTGCACCTTATTCCTTCAACCTCTTGTTGCTGTAAACTGTGTTCTTCGCCACTGTCTCAGTGCTTCCAACCCATAATTTTAATTCTGGTGTTTTGAAAGTGTGCAGTTTGCTCTCTCAGGCTCACTGTGCAGACACAACCATCACTCAGGCTCATTCATCATTCACACTTTTCATAGAAAGAGACTGCTTTGGTGCTGTGATTTCCCAATGCTATACACTAAAGCAATGTACATTAGCATTTAGCATCAGGAACATTGGATCTGCCAGTGCTAAAGGGCTACCTCCTTTTCTCTTATGAAACTATTATTTTTCAGATAACCAGAGTCAAAAATTCAGCAGAAAGGTGACTAGATGACCTCCTGAGGTCTCTTCCAACCCTAATCTTCTATGATTCTGTAATCTGACCCTGTAGTCCTACTGTGAGCAAAATAGATTTCATTGGAAGTGATGAGTACATAGGTCCATAAATATTCGACATGAATAGCCCACATTTCCAGGTGTTTTTCAGCATCTTATTCATGGCTTTTGGTGTGTTTGTGCCATGTGGATGCCCTGGAGCTGAGAGAGAGGATAGGTTTTCACTAGGAGGATGGTGAAGCACTGGAATGGGTTACCTAGGGAGCTGGTGGAATCTCCTTCCTTAGAGGTTTTCAAGGTCAGGCTTGACAAAGCCCTGGCTGGGATGATTGAGTTGGGGATTTGTCCTGCTTTGAGCAGGGGGTTGGATTAGATGACCTCCTGAGGTCCCTTCCAACCCTGATATTCTATGATTCTAAAAACATATTCACTAAAAATTTCATGCAAAAATATAATTTTTATCCACTGTGACGGGGCAAGGCCAGATGGCTATGGAAGAATAGTGGGAGATAGATATATTAGCTCCAGGCTAAACAAATCCCTGGTACCAGGATAAGTGAAATGGCAGCTGCTCCAGGTCAATTAAGACACCTGGGGACAATTAAGAACTTTCCAGAAGGCAGGGAGAAGGCTAGGTTGATTGGGACACCTGAAGCCAATCAGGGGCTGGCTGAAACTAATTAAAAGCCTCCCAGTTAGTTAGGTGGGGGTGCATGTCAGGAGCTGTGGGAAGAAGTTGTGCGGTTGGAGAGGCTGAGTAGTACACACCATATCAGGCAGAAGGAAGGAGGCCCTGAGGTAAGGGTGAAGTGGAGCTTGAGGAAGTGAGGGCTGCTGTGGGGGAAGTAGCCCAGGGAATTGTACATGTCATGTTTCTAAAAGGTCAGCTACCATAGTTGATACTATTAGGGTCCCTGGGCTGGAGCCTGGAGTAGAGGGTGGGCCTGGAGGCTGGGCCCCCCACCTTTGCCCCCTGATTAATCACTGAGACTGGGAGACAACAGAGACTGTGCAAGGAAGGATAACTTCTCCTCACCTCCCTCGCTGGCTTATGATGAAAATGGCTCAGTAGACTGTGACCCTTGCCTCTAGAGAAAGAAGGGTTACGTGGAGGGTCACAGTGAGCCTCTGAAGCTAGCGAAATCCACCAGGAAATACGGGACCCACGGAGGCAAGGACAGAGCTTTGTCACAACTGGTGTCAGGAGTGGGATTTCATTCACAGCGTGGCAGAAGAAAGAGTTTTTTTTTTTTAAAAAGTGCACTGGGGGTTTGGATTTTTTTTATTTGGTTTTTGTTTGTTTGCTTTGTACCACAATGGAGGAGGTGGTAAGAGCTCTGGTACAAGCCACGGCAGCCCAGCAGGAGGCCACCCAAGTTCAGGCAATGGCACAACAGGAGTCTATGCAGCTACAGCAGGAAACCAATCAATTACTGATGAGCCAGGTGACCCAAGATCGTGCTCTCTTGAGAGAGGTGAAGCTGAAGCTGAAGATCCTCACCAACCAGGCCCAGGGGTCCAACTAGACGCAAACCCTGAGGGCCACTGGTTGTCTGCCAAAGATGACGTCAAGAGATGACATAGAGGCATATCTCCTCTCATTCGAAAGGACTGCTCAGCGTATGGCATGGCCCCAGGAGCAGTGGGCCAGCATCCTCACCCCTTTTTTGTGTGGAGAGGCCCAGAAGGCCTACTTTGACTTGCCTGCCACTGATGCCACTGACTATACCCGTCAGAAGGCAGAGATCCTAGCACGAGCAGGGGTAATTGCAGCAGTAAGGGCCCAGAGGTTCCATGAGTGGAAATACCAGGAGAACAAACCCCTGAGGTCCCAGCTATTCGACCTCATACACCTCTCACGGAAATGGTTTCAGCCCGAGGTGTGCAGGCCGGAGGAGATTTTGGAAACCCTGGTCATAGACCATTACATGTGGGGACTGCTGCCAGATCTCCGCAAATGGGTAGGCCAGAACGATCCATCCACATACAACGAGATGATCACACTGGTAGAAAGACGGATGACAGTCAGGGCATTGACCCGACTACCCAAGGAAGGCCCCTTTTGAAGCAAGCACCTGACCCCAACCCTGGAAGGTTGGGCAGCCAAACCCCTGGGGAGTCCTAGGTGGAAGGGGGGGGCTGAAAACCAGCGGGGAACCCAGAAGGAAGGGATTGGCCTGAGTGGGGGGAGCCCTGGGACTAAACCCCCTAGCCCCCGGGATAGGGGAGTGATTAAAAGCAATTATAGATGTTATGCATGTGGGAGTGGGGACACATAGCAGCACAGTGTCCCAGCACCGAGGAGCCTATGCAATGTAACTAGTGGGATTGGGAGGCCCCATGCTCCCTTATCCACCTTGCAGGGGTCGCCTTAGCCCTGCATAATTACACCAGGCCAGTGAGGATAAATGGAGCAGAGACTACAGCCCTTGTGGACTCTGGGAGTGCTATCACCCTCATATTGGATAAGCTGGTAAAAAATAGTCAGCTGCTACAAGCCAAACGCGTAGCAGTGACGTGCGTGCATGGGGCCGTGAGCCATTACCCCACCATCCCAGTGGAGATAGAGGTTCAGGGAAATCCCATTGAGGTGACCATGGGTGTGGTTCCTAAACTCCCATATCCTGTAGTCACTGGGAGGGACTATCCAGGGTTTGATAATTTACTCCCCCCGGAGAGGCTGGAGGGAGGTGGGGATCCTGAGGACAGCGACTTGTCACCGGGGGAATGTCAACCCCCAAAGTTTGCTGAGATTTCTCAGGATCTGTTCTCAGCCCCCCCGAAAGACCCAGAAGACAAAAAAGGAGAGGAAGGCCGCGAAGGCCTTGGGAACCCGGATCCTGACCCAGGGCCAGAAGACCTCCCTAGTAGGCAGATGGATGTGAGCAGCCAACAGAGAAACTTCCACCATAGAAGGTGAGCCAGAAGCTGCCCCCAGCCATGACAGCTGCGAGCCGTTGGAAGAAGCAGAAGCCGGCCCATGGGAGCTTGGGCAGGTTAGTCCCGGTAGAGAGACTTTTGGCCGGGACCAGGTGGAGGACCCCAGATATGATAACGCCAGGAAAGAGGTGGCCAAGATTGATGGGATACCCATGGATGGGAAGGTCTGGGGTCCTAGACCTTACTTTATAGTGAAGAAAGATCTCCTGTACCGCGTGGTGCAAATGCAGGAGCAAGAGATACAACAACTTTTGGTGCCATGAAAACATCAAAAAGCCATATTGAGTCTCGCCCACAGTCACCTATTTGGAGGACACCTAGGGAAAACCAGGCACGGATACTGTGGAGGTTCTTCTGGCCAGGAGTACATGAAGATGTCCGGTGATACTGCACCTCTTGTCCAGAGTGTCAGTTACATAGCACTTGCGGGTTCCTTTGATACCTCTTCCAATATAGAGGTTCCTTTTGAATGGATAGCCATGGATCTGGTAGGGCCCCTAGAGAAGACAGCTCAGGGCCACCAACATGTGCTTGTTGTACTGGACTATGCAACCCGGTACCCAGAAGCTGTTTCCCTGCGCAACACAGCTTCCAAGACGATAGCTAATGAGCTAGTACAGATCTTTGCCCGGGTTGGGCTACCCAAGGAGATATTGACTGATCAAGGGACATCTTTCATGTCCAAGTTGATGAAAGATCTCTGTTCATTGCTCCATGTACAAGCGCTATGGACCTCTGTATACCACCCGCAAACAGATGGCCTTGTGGAAGGTTCAATAAGACCCTCAAGGCCATGATCAGGAAAGTAGTGAGCCAAGATGGGAAAGATTGGGATATCCTATTGCCTTACCTCATGTTCGCCATCCGGAAGGTTCCGCAAGCCTCCATGGGTTTCTCTCCATTCAAACTACTATATGGGTGCCACCCTCGGAGCATATTGGATATAGCTAGAGAAGCCTGGGAAGAGGAGCCAAATCTCAGAAGGAACATAGTTGAGCATGTACTGCAGATGAGAGATCGGATAGCCCGAGGTATGCCCATTGTATGGGAACACTTGGAGAGAGCACAGGAGACCCAACGAACCCATTATAACCACCAAGTGAAGCCATTATAACCAGGGGATCAGGTGATGGTACTGCTGCCCACAGCAGAAAGTAAACTGTTGGCCCAGTGGCAGGGACCCTACGAAATAATCGAAGCCGGGGGAGAGGTGAACTATAAGGTGCGGCAGCCAGGCCGCTGGAAATCGGAGTAAATTTACCACATCAATCTTCTAAAACCTTGGCACAATCGAGAGATATGCTTAGTCATGCAGGAGACCCTTCCCCAGGAGGATAACTTACATGAGCAAGTGAGGATATCATCCGACTTGACACCGATCCAAAAGATCGAGGCAGCCGACATGATTAATCGCAACAGAGAGGTGTTCTCTACA
Source organism: Dermochelys coriacea (assembly GCF_009764565.3). Taxonomy (NCBI): domain Eukaryota; kingdom Metazoa; phylum Chordata; order Testudines; family Dermochelyidae; genus Dermochelys; species Dermochelys coriacea. Next base: position 19,921,157 of record NC_050079.1, read on the forward strand.
AAACCAGGGTGGATGACTGAGACCTATCACCATATCCGCACGATCCCCGGATCCAAGGTAACACTGAGATCCTACTGAATCCCAGCAGCCAAAAGAGAGGAAATCAAGGCCAAAGTAAAGAAAATGTTAGAATTAGGGGTTATTGAAGAATCTTACAGTCAGTGGTCCAGTCCAGTTGTTCTAGTGCCTAAGCCTGACGATACCATGAGATTCTGTAATGACTTTCGCCGACTGAATGAAATATCCTAGTTTGATGCATACCCCATACCACGCATTGACGAACTGGTTGACCGACTGGGTAGTGCCGATTCTTGACTACACTGGATCTGACAAAAGGTTACTGGCAGATTCCTCTGACCAAAGAAGCTAAAGAAAAGACAGCATTCTCCACCTCGGATGGGCTATTCCAGTACACCGTCCTCCCTTTTGGGCTACATGGGGCCCCAGTCACATTCCAACGCCTCATGGGTAAGCTGCTGCGCCCCCATACTAGTTATGCAGCTGCATACCTAGATGATGTCATCATCCATACACCAGACTGGGGAACCCACTTGGAGAAAGTTGAGGCAGTACTGCGCACCTTAAGGCAGGCTGGCCTCACTGCTAATCCTGCTAAATGTGCCATAGGGCCAGCAGAGGCTAGGTACCTGGAATATATTATGGGAAGGGGCATAGTGAAGCCACAAATGAATAAGCTAGAGGCAATTCAAAACTGGCCCCGGCTGACCTGAAAGAAGCAGTTTCGTGCGTTCCAAGGCATGGTAGGCTACTACCGACGGTTTATTCCCCACTTTGCCACCAGGACAAGTCCCCTAATGGACCTGGTGAAGGCCCGAGGTCCAGACATGGTAAAGTGGACTGACGCAGCAGAGGGGGCATTTACAGACCTTCGGACGGCCCTCTGTAATGACCCTGTACTCATAGCCCCGGACTTTAACAGGGAATTTGTTTTACAAACAGACACTTCCGAGGTGGGGTTGGGAGCAGTTCTGTCACAAATGGTGGGAGAAGAGGAATATCCAATCCTCTACTTAAGCAGAAAGCTTCTCCCAAGAGAACAGAAATATGCAGTAGTCGAGAGAGAATGCCTTGCTGTCAAATCGGCTATGGAGACACTGCATTATTACCTCTTAGGCCGGCGATTTACTCTTGTGATGGACCATGCACCCCTCCAGTGGATGCAGCGGAATAAGGAAAAGAATGCAAGGGTCACCAGGTGGTTCTTATCCCTCCAACCATTCCAGTTCCACATACGGCACAGGGTTGGATGCCACCATGGCAACGCTGATGGTCTGTCATGAGCATACTGCCTGGCGTCCCAAGTTGCCCAACTCTAGGGTGTTGAGCAGATGGGGGGGATATGTGACTGGGCAAGGCCAGATGGCTATGGAAGAGTAGTGGGAGATAGATATATTAGCTCCAGGCTAAACAAATCCCTGATACCAGGTTAAGTGAAATGGCAGCTGCTCCAGGTCAATTAAGACACCTGGGGCCAATTAAGAACTTTCCAGAAGGCAGGGAGAAGGCTAGGTTGATTGGGACACCTGAAGCCAATCAGGGGCTGGCTGAAACTAGTTAAAAGCCTCCCAGTCAGTCAGGTGGGTGTGCATGTCAGGAGCTGTGGGAAGAAGTTGCGCGGTTGGAGAGACTGAGTGGTACACACCATATCTGGCACAAGGAAGGAGGCCCTGAGGTAAGGGTGAAGTGGAGCTTGAGGAAGTGAGAGCTGCTGTGGGGGAAGTAGTCCAGAGAATTGTACATGTCATGTTTCTAAAAGGTCACCTACCATTGCTGATACTATTAGGGTCCCTGGGCTGGAGCCTGCAGTAGAGGGTGGGCCTGGGCTCCCCCCCCACCTTTGCCCCCTGATTAATCACTGAGACTGGGAGACAACAGAGACTGTGCAAGGAAGGATAACTTCTCCTCACCTCCCTCGCTGGCTCATGATGAAAATGGCTCAGTAGACTGTGACCCTTGCCTCTAGAGAAAGAAGGGTTACGTGGAGGGTCACAGTGAGCCTCTGAGGCTAGCGAAATCCGCCAGGAAACGCGGGACCCATCGAGGCAAGGACAGAGCTTTGTCACACCACATTTGTGGTTGCAGAAATGTTGCTTTATGAAATTTCTGCCAAATGGCCATTTTCACATGTGAAATTTAGAAGCAGGAGAAAGACACTGGTGCCACAGTTTATTACGTGCTGTAATGCACTAAACCAGCATGACAAGAAAAGTTCTGCCTCCGTGCATGATGCAGGAAAAATGACTATGGAGGACACAAATGAGAGACTGCGTCCATCTGGCAAAGTTCATAAAAAGAGAGAACAATGTACCTCTTCAGAGGAAGTAAAAGGCAACCGAAGAGGTGTAGATGGAAAGAAGGGACTATCTAGATAGAGAATGTGAAGAGAAGATTAAAGTTATCGATTCATTATCTATTGCTGAACTAGCACTAGTTCCCAAAATGCAGTAGGTGCTTGCCTAATACAAAGCAAAATAGATGGCCAGAGGAGTAGAATAGAACAAGAAAAGAAAGGCAAGAAAAATATAAATGGTATGGTCAGTGGAATATAGTTGATGTATATTTTCCCTGCATTTAATTGCATTTTCATGGTATCCCAGAGCCCTGTACGTCAGGGAGACAAAGGCTGGGAGAATCTTGCTGATGTGGGAATATACAGGAATATAACTCCTTTCACACTGGAATAAACTTTCAGATACTAAACATTTCCATCTCTTTGCCATTCAGCAGTTGTCCATAACCTTCGTGCCTCGTGTAATTACTAAAATGATGAATTGCAAATGAAATGATGAAAATTTCATCCACTTCAGAAATCTCTGCTGAAAATTCCCTTTGCCAGGCTAAGAGGGTCATTCAGTACATTGCCAATAAAAGAGAGGTTTTTGAAATTACAATAGTGCAATAGCACCTAGGGGCCCCACTTGGTGACCAGTCTCCCCATTGTGCTAGGTGCTGTACAGTTACACAGTAAAAAGACAGCCCTTGTCTCAGAGAACTCTCAACAGGCACATGAGACAACATGTCCAAGTAACGAGGGGTACAAAAGCCACTGTGGGCCAGTGCAGAAAAAGGTTCATAGTTGGCCCATTGACTCATCCCACCTATCAGAAATGACAAGCCTGAGTGGGGGGCTCACCAACTAGAGGAAAACAGTACAGAAAGGGAGGAAGTAGGCTTTAGAGGCTGGGTGCCCAGAGAGAAGAGATTATTTGTTTTCAAGTGCCTGGAAAAAACTGGATCTAGGGGGCGTTAAGAACTCAGAAGCCTGTGTCCAGAAGAGAAAGAAGGATCAGTGGGGCTTCCCTGAAGGAATCAGATTTTACAGCCTGTTTATCTGCTTGGTCAAGGCTGGTCCAGGTTTCCCTGAGGTAAGAGAAAGCCTAGGCACTGGCTACTCTCTGCTTTATCCCTTCTGATTTGAGTTCACAAACTGCTTGAAAGCCTTATGAACGGGAGAGGCTTTCCATGCTTCCCTGAAGGAAAGGGAAGGTCTGGGCATGGCCCAGAGAAGGTTTGTCATGTGGTCCCTCTGGAATGAACTCACTCCATGCCCATGAAAGGGCTGGTCTACATGGTGGGGTCATGTGGACTGTGTGTGTGTGTGCGGTGGGGGTGGTGAGTTCTAAGGTGAAGTCTAGGCTGCGAGCCAAGGGTTGTGATTCCCTTGCTCATGCACACAAACTCATGCTGGATCTTGTTGCGCAAACACTGGTCTGAATTACAGCGTAGCTGCGGTAGCACAGATGGCAGCAGTGGCGACGGGACGGAGCTGTGTCCACTACAAACCTGCCTGAAGCTAGGGGTATTGATTTGGCACAGCTCGGCCATCACTGCAGCCCTGCTGCCACTACCTGTGTTACCGTAGTTACGCTCGATTTCTACTGGTGCTAGCTCAGTGACAGCTAGTGCAAGTATGTGTACATGAGCAGGACAATCACACCTCTAGGTGGTAGTGTAGATGTAGCCCTAACACCCATGAGTGCAATGTGTTAAGTGGGCTCTGGAGACCCTGCTGGTGTGCTGTAGCATAGTGCTGCTTGAAACAGTACTACTTTAAAGTGCAATAGGCAACTTTTTTGAGCACCAGCAGGGTCCACTGGGCCAGTTGATGTACAGAACTTCAGTGCGCTTTAGAAATTACCCCCCACCATCCGCATTGCCCTACTGTGTAGACCAGCCCTGGATCTGTTGTTGGATTATTACCCTGATTAAAGAGATTTTTCCTCGCTGTCCCAAAACCTGTTCTTTGGTGAGTCCTACTGTGGCCACTTGGCCCTCCTCCCATTTTGACTCCCACACAGACATATGTTAAAGTGGCTGAATTTCAGGGTGCTGAGCACCTGCAGCTTCCATTGAACTTAGTAGCAGCATGGGCTTTTTGCACCTCTGAAGATCAAGCCAAATGTGTCTCTGGGTAACTCAATGTGTCTTTAGCTTTAAATCATTCAAGTTTGAAAGCTTGGGTTTGTTCTCCCTGTGCTGAAATTCTCCTTATGCACCTAGCTAAGGGAATGTAATGGGATTTAGTTGTGACTTAAGTGCCAGGTTACCTTAATAAGTTTCTTGATAGTAGGGTAGTGGTTTATTGGTGGTTTGAGTTTAGAGAACGTAGACCGTAAACAAATCTCTAAAGAGGGGTCTGATGCCAGCCTCTGCTAAGCAGGGTTTGTACAGCATTGATAATGAGGTTATTTTGATTTTGTGGACTTTAGTATTTCATTGTCCAGATTTACATGCAGAGAAATAGTCAGCTATAACCTATCTAGACTGAGAACAAATGTGAAACTCCAGCTTCAATACATTGTACAAATATGATTATTTGTCCAAATTCATTGATGTCAGGCAGACCCAGTGTAAGAAGGTTTCTACTGTGAAGAGAATAAATAATCCGAGAGAACACTTTGACTAGTGATGTATGACATAGCGGCTCTGCCAGATGTCGAACAAAGCCTGCCAAATCACTGTGACAGGGGAAATGAGAAACAAAGACCCATGCAGCCAAAAGTCCAATAGTATAATGTTGTTTGGCCACATGGAGTCTTATGGAACTAGAGAATTAGCAATTGTATAGCTTTCTCCTATTTTATCTCAAATGGATCTTGAAACAAGAGTAGAGGATGTAGTACCTCTGTCAAAACTAAAACATGACAACTCTTTGAATCTGTCCAGATGATTTTAACAGAATATTATTGAAAAAATATTTAAAATTACATTTGGGGAAGTGGAAAATTTGCTCAGTGAAATTTAATTCTTCATATAATCTTTCCATCATAGAGACTGTTGGTTATAAGCATTTAACCAGAAAGCTGCCTTACAGTCAGCTCCACCTTGTATTTTTCTGTGACCTTTCCCACACCTGAAGAAGAGCTCCTTCACTCTCATCAACAGAAGTTGGTCCAATAAAAGATATTACCGCACCCACCTGAATTAACAAAAGTCAGTTAAAAACAAAAACTTTTGCAAACTGGAAGGACAAGTGTAGAATATATTTTGTCAGGGAGATGCATTCTCCCAAAGTTTACCATGAGATTGAGCTTTCCAGAGTGGAAAGTTCTTGTGACGTTTCACCATCTTGCTGCATTTGCTTATAATATTTAACGTGCATTATATCTCTCAAATGTCATATCAAATCTGGCAAGTGACTGACTCTTCATGTTCTTCAGATTTTAAACAGGGAATGTCCATAAAAAGGGAGAGAATTCATGTCTTTTAATTTACCACAAATAGCACCAGTTTGAGGTATAATTGGTGCACAAAAGGCCAAATTCTTCACTGGTTTACATTGTGATGGTTTACATCCTGATGACTTCAATGGCATTACAAAGAGGTACAAGCAATTTTTACTATCTTGTCAATGTTTCTCTTAGAATGGGGCTTATGGCTTTATGGGTTTTCACTCCAGGTCCCCATCCAACCTTGTGGTTGTATTTTTGGATTTTGAAGGGGTACAAATTAATGGAGATTTTTGGCTCCATAGTAGTCAATATTTCTACTTTATTTACAGCCATTTTAACAGGACCCTGGGTATTATTTAATCCAAAATTCTTATTGAAATGTATTACAATATAAATAAAATGAACAGGTAAATTATAAAAGTGCAGTATTTTTCATTTGGACAGTTACTTTTCTTTATATAAACTCAAGTTAAGAAGTTATTTAATGTAAATTTACACATCTGCTCCAAGTTACTCGAGTGTAAATATGGAGTAGCTCCATTGACTAGTGTGGAGTTATCCCAGATTTACACTGGTTAACTGAAAGTAAAATTTAGCCCAGACATCATATGGCTTAGATCTAGTAGGATAATTGTGTGTACATAAGACATTGTTGAAAAGAGGTATTTCCTACTGCTTATATTTTAACATTCACATTTGCTGTAGGGTATGACTCTGGATTCTTTTAGACATAAAAAGCCATTATTTGTCATCTGTGAAATTAAATTTAAAGCATCTACTTTGTCATTTTCGATTTTCCATTTGGTTAGTTCATTTTATCTGAAACATACTATATTTTCCTTTAATATTGAAGAGGCAATGCTTATGTTATTGTACTGTATCACTTAGTTGTGTATGTTGTGGAATCCTTTTTTCTGTATTGCAGTTTGGCTATCTCTGTTTTAAAATGGGAGACTTTTATGTACACGTTTTAGTTCCTTAGCTATTGGTGTGAAATTCCTTGTTTGTTTTTTCCACAGAACAAGCTGAAGCCTCTTTAGACCTGCAGCTGAATTGATAACATCCAGTAATCAAATGGAGCTATTGACTTATGCTGCAGTCCTAGTTCCATTCTGAAATTACAGATGGCACATATTATAGCTGAATTGTGATAAAAAAATGATTAAGGACATTTGTTGCTTAGAGCTTTTTTAGTTAGCTTTGACAAATGGTTCAATCGTCTCTTTTCAATAATGACAGTGTGCATGAGAAAGTAAAGCATTTTAAGATCACTTATGGTGAATTATATAAGTAATGGCTATTGAGCGATTAATCAAATAGGAAATGTTAGAAGTCACTGAAGCAGTATCTCTAGGATGGTGTTCTGTCTCCAACTATTTTTATGTGTGTTGTGAAAAATGGGATTTTTGTAACAATGATTGATTGGTCTAGTTCAGTTTTGGTTCTGAGAGTCACAGGGTTTCTTTTATGTTCAGGTAAGAAGTCAAAGTCAGTTTCCCCAGTAGAGGACACTGTGCTCCTGCAGTTAGCTTTGTTGTTTTTTATTTTGCCAAAGAGCTCTGGAAATAAATCAAGTAAGATATGATTTTGTACTTGGTATTCTGTATGGACACCATGACTGACATTGCAATTATAGGTTTTTGCATTGTTTATGCTTCTCCAAAAGCATATCTGAGTGCTTTGAACCATTGGCTGAAAAGATCTTTGCTAGGTTTCATTACAATGCATAATTGTATTTACCCTTTAAGGCCTCCAAGTGTATTTGTGCTTTTCACAGCTCTAGCACTGTGCACTTTATTCATAATTAAATAAGTGATTGAATGAAAAAAACACCAAATCATTTTTCTAAGGAGTGATTTAGTATAGTTTTTGAGCATCTACATAAAAGCATCCAGCATTGTGTTCCTTTACATTTTTTACATTCCATTGAGGGATGATGCTTGACTTTTTGCCTGGTTTAAATAAAAACGTGTTTTTCTAGAGAAATAAGAATTATACCAGTAATCCTATTTATGACTACTAGTTTCCTTGATCCTGAACACCTCTATGGATTTCTTAAACAATATGGTAGAGTATATTCCACTTCAATCTATTTTATGTGGAAAGCACTCAAATCCTACACTGATGTGTGGCAGCACAAAACCCCAAGATAAGATATTCTGTTTTAAAATGTCCTCAGAAGTTGTAAATTGGTGTAGCTCCATTGATTTCAGTGCAGCCAGGTTGAGCTGAAGATCTGGCCCTAATATTAACCTTCCTTCAGATATTTTGCAAAGGTACTTTCATAGTGAAATGCAGTGGCATCTGCTGAGTAGAATAGTACAGAATTAAATATGAATAGCAACTGGATAGGGGAAAATAATTCAGCCCAAATGCTGAGTAATTTTCCCCCTAACTGAAATGTTCCTGGTAGCATATTCACCAAGGTGTAGTTTTAATCATCCTGATTTTGTATTCACAAATGTACAAACAGCTAGATCGCTGTGACTGTTGCTGCCGCCACAGAGCAATTATAAGTAATGTATTAGGAATATAATGATAATCAGGGTTCCTTGTACAAGAAAGAAAGAAAATGAGAAGTCAAATTCACTGAGCTCTTTGAGTGCTGCCATGAATTAGCTCCACATAACTATAGAATTCTAGGATAAAATAGACTATGCTAAAAATTATAGCATTCTTTAATAGATTTCAGAGTCCTTTCAGAGCAAAGCTGGTATCATAATCTCCATTTACAGGTGGAGAAGTGGAAGCATAGTGGTGAAATGACTTGCCCAAGGAAGGTCACCCAGCAGGTCAGTGCAAGAACCAGGAACAGTGCCCAGGTCTCCTGACTCCTAATCTTGTGCCCCTATTCCATGGACCATGCTTCCTCCCTTATTATGCTGGGTACAAAGTTAAAAATTTTAAATAAAGAGGCTTAAAGAGTTCCTCATTTGGGTAGTTAGTGCCTCTCAATCAAACTTCATACCAGCAACACCATAGATCTAAAAATGTCCTTTCATCCTATTTCCAAGTGTATTTATCTCCACGTAGTGATGAACCACTTTTAGAAGCTGCTACTTCTGGAAAGATCAAGTCAACAATAAAGTCAACATGAATTTTGCCTAACAGTTGACATTTGCCTTAGTTTATCCTTGACCCTCATTTTCTGCCCTTCTTGAGTCCAAAATACCACGAAAATACTGCTTTAGAGCTGACTTGTGCACTCCATGTCTGGGCAAAAACTCCCACTGAAGTTCAGTTGACCTAAATGGGAAACTTTGATTCAGTCCTGGATTGGACCCCAGTAGTACTTATTGCCCTACTAGAAACAGGAAATATAAGGATAGGTATCATGTAACTAACGTGGGCATAGCTGTACAAATAGGATTTGTAATGCTAGTGTGAAAGTGACTATGCTGAATGCTGTTAAAACTCTGAGTGTGTCCAGTGTGAAATAAGTATTTCCAGAAACACAAGCAGAGTTACTCATGTGAGTGCTCATGCAGTTATATAAAAAAAAAAAGTGCTGTAGATTTTTCCTTACAGGTCAGATTCCGCAGAGTATATTAAATACTACAGACAGTACCAGGAATCTCACTAGAAATTCTTTGCTTGTGAGATTTGCATCACAATTCTGCATATTCAGGAGGTTCAGATAAGGTCTGGTAAAACAGCCAAACTCTAAGCTTTTTGAGGTTTGCCTATTTTTATTATCATTTATTTAGACTGAGGTTAGGACCCAAAATGTTTGAGTGTCTTCCAAGCACAAAGACAGTCTCTTCCCTGAAGAAGGTCTAAAATAAGGGTAGGTGGGATATGCAAATAAGCTTGGCCCTTTTAGCAATGCTCTGGTTTGCCATTGTGACATGACACATCTTTCAATAATTTAATTAAGGACCACCCACTGGAACCCAGATTTTGTCAGTTACTGTGATAAATAACTGTAGGCTGCACATGTGTTAAATAACCTTAAGCTGAAAATGCTACTTATCTGATTTTTATCTCATGTAAGAAAGAAATCCTAATATAAAACTAACCACGTCCAGGCAGAGATATGACCCAGAGTGTGACAGGTAAAGATGTACCTTTAAAATATATAAAAGGTAATTATGTGCAGATCATAGCCCATTATATAATGCCATCTCATGACTGTGTGCTTGACTGTCACTCGAGTGCACAAAGCACTATCTACTGACTATTATGTGAAAGGCAGTCTTTCTCCATTATTCCCAATAAAGTGAATCTTTACTATGGAGCACTTAAGTTAATAGGACCTTATGACACTGTTTAAATCTTTCAATGAAACAAAAATGATATAAATTAAATAGAACAGCCAGTACTTTTACACAGATTATATACAGTAGATGTACTTGTGACATCCGTTGATATAAAGTATTCAAGCTTTTAAGTTAAAGGTTATTAGAAAAATTAAATTCAGTGAAAGATAGACTGATGAATCCAGCCTAGAATCACATGTCAATTTTTTCCAAAAGTTATAGAACACTAGATTTCATGGAGGATGATTGACTAGCAGCTTCTCACACACTCCCTTATCTCATACTACCCCAAAAATGTACCCCAGCCTTGACCTGTAGGCAATCACTTTAAGGGTGTAAAAGATTTATTTACAGGGCTGTACAGAGAAAGGTAATTCTGTTTCATGGAGGATTTCAATGTTTTGAAATTTGTTTTCATTCCTCCTGCCACCCAAAATTTCAAAATTCTCTATGAAAGGCAGTGGAGCCCCTTTTCTGAGCTGTCCATGTAGTGGACTGCCTTGGAGTCACAGACTGGGGAAGCTGTGGTCCCCAATGCTGAGGAAGTTCAGCAGGCAGGCTGGAACCCTGGCAGGTTTTGAAATCTGCCTGGCAGGCAGGGTTCCATTGGAGCTTCATAGAAGTCAAACCATCTCTGCTAAATGTTTCTATTTTGACATATCAACAGCTTCCAGTGAGAAAATGTTTGTCAGAATTTTTCTGACCAGATCTACTAAGTTGCCTTTGGCTAAGATGCCAACAAAGGCATGATATGTACACACTGGTTCATTAGTAACAGGACTGAGACTACCACTTCATTTCACATAATCCACATATTAATCATTACATGGTAACCATTTTTGCCCTGTGACATCCTCTCCTGCTGTACTTGGCATTCTGAGGCTGAGTCTTTGGCAGGAGAAGGCAGGATCAGAGTATAATGCACTCTGGAAATTTTGGTTCAGAGAATAGCCTCTTGAGCACTATTCTCCAACGGTGAACTTTAGAGGAGCCCTAAGACTGTGTGATGTCCTGGCTCTTGAAGCCAGGCCTGGGAGTCCCCAGAAAGTCACCACATCCTGGCGTCTCCGCAATGTCTACTGAAACTTGGTTGGCTGAGAAGATACGAGGGCTATAGCCCCAGCCAAGGCACCACCCAGAGGAGCTCTGATTGGAGGATTGCCCAACCCTGTTCCTTTTTCCTTCTCCGCTTCTGGCTCCTGCCTCACCCCAGCTTTCGCTCCTGTTCGCACTGTGCTCCTCGTCCTTGCTTGAGCTTGGCCTGTCCTCCGGCCCTTACCTTGTCTCCAATCTCAGTTATCAGTCCTGGTTCCAACCTAGCCTCCGACTTCTGACCCTGACTCTGGCTTGACCCTTGGCTCTAGCATTTGGCGTCTGACCTCCACTCTGACCCTTAGCTTTGATTCCTGATTCTGACTCTGGCTTGACCCCTGGCTCTGGTAACTGACAGTTGACTCTGGTGCTGACCCTTGGCTTCATTCCCCTACCTGGATGCCAGTTCTGCCTACTAGACCTGACTCCTGCTCTGGCTACTAGGCCACACTGCCTACATCCTGGGCCATAATAACCTGCTCTAACTTGTGCCAAGGGGATGGTTCAGATCCAGCAGCTGCCAGGTTTGGGCATGGGAGGGAGCGAAATAATGAATAAAGATGAATAAAAGTCATCTATGTCCCCTCACCCCCTGCCAGCTGCACTGAGTATTGTTCTGTCACACTAGGGTTCTAGCCCAATAGTTTTTGCTTTGCGGCCATAGTTTCTGAATTGAAACATTTAGGACCAACCTAATATATGCTTTCCTGTTTGATGCCAGTGTATATATTTTTAAAATATTGTCTGTTTGATCATAATGATCTTGCATTACATAGAATGTAATACATTCACATCTGAATCAAACAGAACACTTGCAATTGCTCATCTTTATTATTTAGTGTCTTACAGTTTGTATGCAACTTCCACCTTCTCTGTAGGTGTGTGTGTATATATATATCTTCTTACTATATGTTCCCTTGTATGAATCCAATGAAGTGGGCTGTAGCCCATGAAAGCTTATGCTCTAATAAATTTGTTAGTCTCTAAGGTGCCACAAGTACTCCTGTTCTTTTTGCGGATACAGACTAACATGGCTGCTACTCTGAAACCTGTCAATTTTCATCCAAGTACTCTGGTAGTGAACATCAGCTTTAACAATTTTTATCTGAAAGATAGTTAAATGCTTGAAACTGAGTTTTCATGTTTCACATATCAAATCATAAAGAGCTTCCTGATAAATATTTGAATTAAAATTTCCCACACAACTAGTACAGTGGAAATGAAACATTTTGATAATTTCCATGAAAATTTTAATGAAATAGATGTTCCTGCAAAAAGTGTTGATTTTATGAAATTAGCATTTATAAATGGAAACATTTTGACATGCTCTTATGACTACTGAGTTCTAGAGTTACATTGGGATCATATTAGCTCCATACTAGCTCAGTGGAATTTTTGAAACAATCTCAATTGATTTTAGAATTGTGTTTTGAGAGAGAGAGAGAGAGAGAGAGTGTGTGTGTGTGTGTGTGGGTGGGTACCATAATATAGACAACTGCTGCAAGTGCCACATTTAATGTTTCACGTAGGAGGAGCATCATGGCTTTATTTGGTAGTTAGCACATCTGGAGTCATGTTAATCAATATTCACTAGAGGGGCTTGCTAAAAGAAACAAATATGCAGAACAACAATTAGCTAGGCTCCCACAGTTTGTTGCGGTTGTGTTGCAAAGTTGAATGTATTTGTGGCAATTATTGCTTTGACCTGGGGAAGGAAATCAGGCTAGTTTGATTACCTGTGGAATCTGTTCAAACCTCTGAGCAGCCAGCCCAGGAGGCTCACAATAAGGAGTGAGTGAAAGGCAAGCCATTGAGCCAACAGACCTGATCTGAGCCTAGCCTTAATCATCAGAGATCCAGAGAATGGGAGTTTGGCTGAATTCCAAAAGACCATTTTCTGTCAGAACTCTGGTTTGTTACAGTCTCCAGTGAGACTGTGCTTGGCAAGCTTTTTTTTTTTTTATCATCATCATCTAATGTTAGCTTGCCTGCCAGGTGAATCTTCTCAGCTTCTCACATCTGTAATTATGATTTAGTCTAAAAGAAGCTTAAACCAGCACAGGTTTTTATCCCAAATGAAATCCCAGAAAAATCTGCTTAATATGGCTGGCATAGTAGGAAGCTCTACAAGGCTACTGAATTTATCATTGGGAGAGCTGCACAATCTTGTGCTCCTACAAATTCCTTATAGACTAGAAGTAGGATAATATTTGCAAATTATACTCAAGTCTGGTTATATATAAGCACTTCATAGAAAAGTTGAGAGTTAATCAAACACAATTTACTGTGTCTACACTGTTACAGATTGTGGATAATTACAGGTAAACATGAACCAAATACTCTCAGTTTTTGTGCCCATATAAAGTTAAGTGCTGATTGTGACAGATGTGGTAATTTCCTGTGGTACTCTGGACAAGTGTTGTTGAATTGAGTCAGACTGGATTGGATTGGATCTTATTGAATTAAGTCTGATAGATCTGAAGACCATTGTATGAAATTAATGGTTTGTGTATCCTTGTGGGACAGAGATTGTATGTATTTTCACGAGGACGGGTGGCTACAGTTCCTCCAGGAATTGAGAACAGTGGGGGTTGTTTGGCAAATTTGCTCAGGTTGCAATACCTCCAGAGAAGCACCATCAGTTGCAGTGGCTTGCATATACTAGTTCAAACTGGATTATCCAGAGACTAATAGGCAAAGAAAGGATTTTTGGCTAAGTAGTCTGGGTTTAAACTGATTTGGGACCTTCTTTCTGATTCTACAAATATACAGAACCTTCTGTCAAAGGAGGCCCAAATCCTTATGGAAACTACGGCCCACCAAGGGCCCATGAGACTGAGTGTTTTTGTTTGGAGCAAAAGGCGTTATGAATTTGTAACTACAGGAAAATCTCTGTGTGGGATCTGAAGGACTATTCACTTGCCAGAGCACTTGTTAAGGTTGGGGTGATCTCTGGTAAACTTATTGTCATGCAAGTAGATTCTTTTATTGTTTTTAGTATGTTTTCTCTGTAATGCTTTTACTTTAAGAATAAATGTGCTTGCTTAGAAAGAGCTGTGTGATAACTAACTGTGACATTTACGCTATTTAGAGCCTCTGAAGAAGGAAGGCAAAATAGGCCTGCTGAGACAGTCTGCATTGTTGGGAAATTCATGGTGTAGGGAGGAAACTGTACAATTTGGAAATACTCTGGTAAGGAGGGAGAAAGATACAGGTTTCCTCTCAAGACAGGTGATGCCCGAGAAGCCAGTTTCCAAGGATGGTTGCTGTACCAAGAGGGGTAAATAGAGGTGCAGTTGCCATGTACTGTGAAGTTGATTTCAGTGTCCAAATGCAGAATTTGGACATCCCATTTGAAAACTGCATTTTCTATCTATAGACATCCTACAGGGAAAACTGCATCCCCTGTTGTCTTTCATGTTCTACATAGGTTGTAAGCTCTTTAGGACAGGGATTGCCTCTTTATAATATATTAGTGCAGTTCTTAGCACTGATACCTCTAGGCATGGCTGCAATACAAATGATAAATAATAATGTGCACCAAACCATAGCTGGTATTGGACAGTTACAGAATAGAATGTGTAATGTCAGATAAGGGCAAAATGAGAAAATGTTGGAAAAGATTACACAAGGAAACCCCACAGAGAATGCTTCTTGAATAAGGCTGATCAGTTCTTGAATTTTTTGAGAACTTTGTTATCAGGTTAGATATTATAGGTGGGCTGGTACCACCACCTATTATTAAGGTCGCCCAACGTTTCCCACGATAAGAACCTGTTTTCAGTTGCTTATAACTTTGCTAAACCTTAACCCTTTGGAATGAAATTTCCCATTCTGAATGTCTGTCTGAGGTTGAATTGCTCTGGAAAATTTCAGCCAAATCAGTCCAGCTGTTTCTTAGAACAATGTTAGGGGAAAACATATTATTTTTGCCCATGTTAAAAAAAATCTAGATTTTTTTTTTCTTTAAACAGTTCCAGTGTCCCAATGCTTTGAAGCAGAGAAATTTGAAATTTGGCCTCTGTGTCAGGGACATGCCTTTTAGCTATTGTGAAAATCTGCCCAAATTTGGCAAAATTAAAATTCTTTGAAAAAAATTAAGTTTGCACCTGCTCTGTGGAGACTTCTTCAATTTTAACAGCCAAAATCTTTCAGGATTCCATACTCACTGAGTATGGCAACACCCATTTTTTCATGTTCTCTGTGTATATATATTTTCCTACTATATTTTCCACTGCATCCAATGAAGTGGGTTTTAGCTCAAAAAAGCTTATGCTCAAATACATTTGTTAGTCTCTAAAGTGCCAAAAGTACTCCTTGTTCTTTTTGCTGATACAGACTAACATGGCTACCACTCTGAAACCATATTCACTGAGTGCGATCAAGACTCTGACAGCTTGTGGTGTTGACCAGACAGTGCATACACCATCCTCACAGAGTGGTTGAGCATCTCTTGCCTAGGAATTGTAAGAACTTTTCCTGTAATTACTTCTTCCAGCTGCTCCAGGTTGGGCACTGGAACTAAAAGCATGGACCCCATCTCTCCCATGTTCTCAGAGACCTGCCATGCTGCTGGGACATGCAGTATGGAGGAGGAAGCTGTCTGGTTCAAATGCAGAGTGGACAAAAGCTGGACCAGGGAGAAGGAAAGGACTGGGTTGGAATGCAGAGCCTGGGACTGGGGTGAAGAGGAGAGCAACTGTGACTGGGATTTGGAGGGAGGAGATGGGAATTGGATAGGCAAGGAGATTAGGACTGGAACCTGGTGAAGGAAAGGGTGGGGAATGGGATTGGGAACCAGTTGGCTTGAAATATGTCTGAGGTATCTCAAATTGGGCACCCAAAAATTAGTGGATATTATTTATCATAATTTTTCTGGGCCTCAGCCCCATTATGTAAAATAGAGATAATACCACTCTCTCATTTCAAAGGGGGTTAGTCAAGATTAATGTTGGTGAAGCACTCTGATACTATAGGGATGAGTACCATAGAAAAGTCCATGAGGAAACTAATAATTATGTCTTCATAGCAGGGTTTGGATAGTGAGAAGTCGTATGGCCACACATTGAATCATAGACTCATAGAAATGTAGGACTGGAAGGGACCTCGATAGGTCATCTAGTCCAGTCCCCTGCACTGAGGCAGGGCTAAGTAGTATTTAGATCATCCCTGACAGGTGTTTGTCTAACCTGTTCTTAAAAACCTCTAAAGATGGAGATTCCACAACCTTCCTAGGTAATTTTGTTCCAGTGCTTAACTATTCTACAGTTGGAAAGTTTTTCCTAATATCTAACGTAAATCTCCCTTGCTGCAATTTAAGCCCATTACTTCTTGTCCTGTTCTTAGTGGATAAAGAGAACAATTTATCAACCTCCTGTTTAGAAAAACCTTTCATGTACTTGATGACTGCTATCATGTCCCCCCCTTAGTCTTCTCTTCTCCAGATTAAACAAAACCAGTTTATTCAATTTTTCCTCGTAGGTCATGTTGTCTAGACCTTTAATCATTTTTGTTGCTATCCTCTGGACTTTCTCCAATTTGTCTAGATCTTTTGCGAAGCATGGTTCCGAGAACTGGACACTTTACTCCAGTTCAGGCCTTTTTAGTGCTGAGGAGTGGAAGAATTACTTCTTGTAACAATGAGGATAAAATAAAAATATTGAATAGATGCCCATTAATTGAGCACGGTCCATTCTGTGCACTGAATGAAGCAGAGGTTCTGTGGAGAAAATAGTATGTGATCATGTAGTTTAAGACAGGGCATATGTACAAGGGAGACAAATTAAGGTTGTATAGGCTAAAACCAAACAGACAAAAATTGACAATTGGTATGCAGTTCACAGCTAATTATTTTGTTATTTTGCTGGTATTAAAATAGATACTTCTAATTTTGTAGTTGATTCCAAAATGGGAGGAACAATGAATGATCTCAGACAAAGCAGGATTTAGGTAGAGTAAATGGCTGGAATAGTGGGTGGCAAAAGCTAGATGAATGTAAAATATGTATTCAGAAAAGAATGGAATATTTCCCATATGGAAAACTGCTGCAGGATAACATGCTTCGCCCTTGTGTATGTAGGAAACCGGGTTTTATAATGCATTGCTAGAAGACTATATCACACGCCCCTCACTGTTTTAATAAAAAAAGGCATTAACTGAAGAGACCTAATTGGGTAAATCATCTACACATTGCCCTGTCTGCACAACTCAGCTAGGCATTGGGTGGTTCTGTGAGAGGTAGAGGGAAAATCATCTAGTTTCCTGTGCAGGTGGATGGGAGCAGAGCCACTCCAAAGAGATGATTCCAGCCTCACCCCTGAAGAACCTGCAAAGGATTCTATGCTACCTGACTAATGAATTCAGCCCACTCCCTGTGCATGGTGGAACTGAACTCTGCACCCCATGCCTGTGAAAAAGGGGAGGTCAGCATTTTATGCCATTGCATCAAAGTTGTATTCTTTAAATAGGATTTATTAGAGAGTGTGGTGGGTGAGGACACTAGGTCCATTTTGGCGATGGGTTTGGGTCAGTTCTTATTTACTTCTGAGTGAAAGTACACATTTTTGGTCTAAACAGGTTGAACATTTACTGAGATAGTTCACTGCTGGTGTGTAAACAGATTTGTAATTCAGTTGTGACTCTGTTATTATGGTATCCTTAACACTCCCAGCTGCCATATGATTTCTTGACTACTATCTTACTTAAAACTCAAGAATTCAGTTCCCTCATCTCAGAGGCAGCTCTTGGGCTTGTTTTCTTTGATCATATTACTGAGGGTCCTGCATTGTGTCAGACTGAAATATGCTAGAATAAAAAAGCATTATGGCTGTTCTTGTGAAACTGTCATAGAAATGAGAGATACATGTCATGATGCTGTCCCAGTGAGCAAAATATGAAAACATATATAATGGGCCAGATTCTGCTCTGTGTTACAATAGTGTAAATCAGGAGTCAATTTAAATCAGTGGACTCACCCCAGTGTGACAGAAGTGTTGTGTAGCCATATTTTTTCCTGTTCCCATGTGGTCCTGTCTCTGGCTTCCTTTGATTAGAGCAGTTGGTTTGAGGTTTTCCATTGCAGTAGCTGGCAAATAGAACTTTAACATATGTGCACTAGTTTTGTTTGTCAGTTCAGCTCCATATGCGGCATACACCGATTTCACATTTGAGGTGCTTTACTGGGGTGAGGGATCCATTAAGGAAGGATTTTCAGCAGAATGAAGCAGCATTATTTTTCTTCTTGCTGCCCTCCTTTCATTTCCTCTCCTCCACATAAAAAGAAAAGGAGTACTTGTGGCACCTTAGAGACTAACAAATTTATTAGAGCATAAGCTTTCGTGAGCTACAGCTCACTTCATCGGATGCTCCTTTTCTTTTTGCGAATAAAGACTAACACGGCTGCTACTCTGAAACCTCTCCTCCACATGTAATGCATCTGTGGGGGTTTTTCTTGGTTTCTTTTTAACTTAATTTTGTGGCACCAGTGTTGAATTGTCATGAGGTGATACATATTCTATCCCCACCTGGTCATGTCTGAATGGTGATTGTTTCCCAAATACCTCGCCAAAATTTTATTGGCAATGAGGTGGCTGGAAAATCTACAAGAAGCAGTTAAAAATGTAAAGCCCCTGAATCTGATTAGGTCATTGCTATTTTGATTGCAACCAATCTCTATTTAAAATAGTCCAGGAAAATCAAATAAACTTCACATATGTAAGGTCAAATAATGACCAGAACGTGATCCTGGCAGAAAGTTTCTATTACTGATGATGTAGACGCTCATTGTCAGGAAAGCCAGTAAATTTAATTTATATGACAAGCACTTAGAGATTCATTGTAACAATTCCTTCAGGAATATGTCAGCAATATAGCTTTTGACAAAAGTGTTTGTTTATAAAAGGTGCTGACAATTTCTTACAATTTGTATATTTGGTGGTGGAGTGAGAAGAATGTAGAGTGGCTGAATAATGAGGATTTGGAAATTACAGCTGCAATGAAAAGTGTCCATAAGAGTGAGAGAGGAAGGAGGAACAAACAGGCCAAAAACAGCATATGCAATTTTTTAAAACCATGTTTTATAGACTAAGAAACGAAGTTCAGAGAAAATAAACTGAAAATAGCATTTAAGCTACATCAAAATGCATCTGCAAAAGGAAGGAAGGTAGATGAAAATCCCAGCCCCAGCGCTCTCTCCTCCTTTCCAGAACAGACTCGGACTACTTAGATCCCCTGCTATAAAAGGAACCTTATTGTTTTTAGCTAGGCCATCGTGCTGAAAAGGTAATGGAGTGATTCTTTGCCCTGTCACGACAAAGAACAAGGATTGCTCTGATGGCCTAACCAGGAAGTAGATCTGATTAAAAAGCAGGATGGAACTTCTGTGAAAATTTTATCCTGTGATCTGTGTTTTGTTAAAATCTAGAATTTTGACTCAATTTTTTTGACCACCAATGGGGAACCTCAAAGAGCTGCTTCTTGTACTACAGAGACTTGTTGCATAGGGGAAAAAGTGTGTTCTTAACTTGAATTATCATCCTAGTGTAGACAAGGCAGTTTGCTACAGAAGTTAACAGGTTGAGTTAGAAACTGTTGGGAAGCCTACTTTTTAACTCAATCTGCTAACTCATAATAGTAATCATTACATCTTGAACATTCATTTCAAGATATTTTTGGAAATTTGCCAAATTGGCATTTTTGCCAAATTGGCATTGGCTGGGCATTAATACAGTGATCATGTTGAAATTTATTGGGTGCGATATTTCATTTTTCTGGGTAATTAGCAGCAGTAAGTTGATGCTACTAAAACAAGATTTGGCTTTTCATCTTCTATTATTTTGTACAGTAAGTAATTTGAAAGGCAGGATTAAACAAACATTTATGCATTATGCTGCATTAATTTCAGTGGTAGAGCTGTCAGACTTCATTGGACAGAGCTGCCTGATTCCATTTCTGGGTTTGGGTAGCCTTACGAGTTTTCAGAAATGTACAATAAATAATGCAGTTGATTTATTTTCATGGGACAAATGTTAGTCAACAGATAAAAGGTTAAAACCCTGAGAACAACATCTTCAGTATTTTACCAAGCGCATTAGAGAAAAACTCATTTTGCAGGCCACTTATACCTGAGTAGTTATTGTAGATTTGTTTTAATTTGAATTCTTGGTGAGGAGTAAAACATTCTTATTTTGTGCAGTAATTCTATGTGTTTTGGTTGATTGGTTTTAGATTAGCCATTTAATGAAAATGGAATGTGTTTGGAGATCTGTGGTGCTGCTGTCAGTTTATCAAAGGCTTTGGAGTCATAAAAATGAAATCACTTTGTGGGTTCCTTTCCCTTAATAGGAAAGCCACTGCTACAGGCAACTCCTTTGGATAATAAAATGAACTGGATGAAATAAAAATGCGCTATTATATCTGCCTGTCTGATGCTTGTCTATTGCTCCAATTAGTTTGGTAATTTTATACTAAAATGTGCATAAAATATAGATAATTCAAAACAAATTTGACTGATACTTATTTGCTAGAAACATATATTTAGATTATGGAAACCGATACATTTCTGACTTTAAGCTG
Source organism: Dermochelys coriacea (assembly GCF_009764565.3). Classification (NCBI taxonomy): domain Eukaryota; kingdom Metazoa; phylum Chordata; order Testudines; family Dermochelyidae; genus Dermochelys; species Dermochelys coriacea. The sequence continues at coordinate 19,941,774 of NC_050079.1, forward strand.
AATGATTGAAGTGACAAAGTTATTATGAAGCAGAATTAAACTTTTGTTCATCATGTCTTATCTCTCCTAGTCAAGAGCTCATTTATTGGAGCCTACTAGGTGATGTGAAATTCCTATATTCTGTATTATAAACTATATTTCTTCATCATAGATGGCAAAGAACAAAGATAGAAATAGAAGGCAAATATAAAGAACAAGACAGTTCCACTGAAAGATCTGGATGGCAATCATAACGGATAAAGGGAAGCAACTGGAGAGGTGGATTGAACACTATGGAATGATATACTCAAGGGAGTCTGTAGTAGACCATTTTGTGCTAGACTAATTGCCTGGGTTTAAAGGTATGATTTTGCTGGATATCAAATCTGCACTAGAGGAACATGAACAAAGCATCAAAAAGATTCCCAAAACCAAAGCTTCAGGATCTAACTGTGTACCTGCTGAAATCTACAAATGTGCAAACAAAGACTTGCTGCAAAGTTTGCACAAGGTATTGTTACTCTGTTGAAAGGAAGAAACTGTTCCACAAGATTTTATGGATGCTTGTTTCATCCAACTTAATAAAAAACAAAGAAGTGATTGTAATAATCAGAAAGGTATCTCTCTTCTTAACATTGTGAGAAAAATCTTAAGTATTCTTCTATCTAGACTTCAAACTTTAGTTGAGAGAATCTATCCTGAGAGCCAGTGTGGCTTCCGCTCTGGTCTTCTCTGAGACAACTACAGGAAAAGTGCATAGAGAAGTGTATTCCACTGTACATGCCTTTTATCGATTTAACAAAAGTCTCTTACACGATTAGTCGGTCAGAGCTTTACATTGTTCTGAAGAAGCTGAGTTGTCCACCCATATTGCTAAACCTTGTGAAATCCTTACAGGATAGCATGAAGGCAATTGTAATGTATGAAAACAAAGAGCCTGACTCGTTTAACATCATCAGTGGAGGGAAGCAGGGTTGCTGGCTCCCACATTGTTTCATACTTAATTCTCATTCCTGCCTCAACGTGTGTTCCTTGATGTTCAAGAGGGTGTCTATCTTAGCACTAGACATGATGGAGGTTTTTTTTAATATTACAAGGTTCAGAGCTAAGATGAAGGTGAAGAAGGTGAAGGTAAGGGACCTGTTGTTTGCAGATGATGCGGCATCATGGTTCACAGTGTTGATGCCGCACAACATCTTGTTACCAAAATTTCTGACTCATGCACTATCTTTGAGCTAGCAATAAGCTTGAAGAAGACCTATCATGCACCAAGAGTCTTCAGAACCAGTTCAGATATCATTTAGATGGTGTTCGTCTGGATATTGTTGCTACTTTGGCTCTACTGTTACCAGCAACGTAGATCTTGATGCTGAGCTCACGAGTAGAATTGGTAAAGCAGCCAGGAACTTTGGTTTTTTGAAAGACAGAGTCTGGAACAATAACAAATTGTCAACTAAAGTGAAAATCTGTATTTATGAGACATGGATTTTATCCATTCTTCTATATGGCTCAGAAACATGGTTAACTTAGTCAAGCATATCAAAAGACTAAACAGCTTTCATATCAGATTCTTGCGTAAAATTCTTCAAATAAGATTGCAAGACAGAGTGGCAAATGTGAAAGTGTTAAATCGTGCTGGTATGTCATTCATGGGAATGTTGATTAGTAAGAACAGGCATCTTGGATATCTCAAGCGAATGCTGGATTACAAGATTCCAAAGAGTGTACCGTACTCTAAAGCTTGCAAAGGGTCTAGCAAGAGAGACAGACCACTGCACAGATTTCGGGATACTTGCAAGGACTTAGTATCCTTTGGAATCTCTGTGGATGACTGAGAAAGGAGTGCAGAATGCTGCTCTGGTTGGCAGAGTCAGCTTGTAGATGGAGTGAGGCATTGTGAGGCAGACTAGATCAAGCTTTGTGATGACCAGCATCAGAGGAGGAAAGAATCTGCTGCTTGGATTCAGAGCATTGCTAGTGTGCGGGTATGCTCTACCTGTGGATGGGACTGTCACGTGCGCATTGAACTCAGCATCCATCAAAGAAGTCATCGGTTCATACACCATGCCCTGTAAAGAGCGACAGTGCCATTCCACCAGGTGACATGAAATTCCTATATTTTGTATTATAAAGAATATTTCCGCATAATAGAGGCAAACTGTATAATTACAATGTCTTATTAATTTGGGCTTAAAATTATTTGAATAAAAACTTCTCAATTATTTGTTTTCTAAAGACATAACTAAAATTCTCTGCCTCTAGAGATCCTGACACTCTCCACCATATGAAGACTTCAGACAAAGTAGGCAATTGCTTGGACTCCAGTATTTCCTTGTAAAATAAAAACAGGATTTATTGCTTACCTATGTTTCAGTCCTTGATCTCTGTGTTGATTCTGCCAACAATGGTGTCTGATATGATGCTGCTCAGTTACCCAGCACAGAATGTACTGAGACAGTCAAGTTATTTCACTGACCTGGTTAGATAAAAGTTTATTCAAAATGACTCAGAACCAAAGCTGGATTGGAAACTGTTTTCCTGTCCTGTGAAAATTTTCCATCCCAAATAAGGACAAAAAGTGAATTTCAAATATTCACTACCCTAAAAAATCTTCCCCCCCTGACTCCCACCCCCCAAAAAGGAAGTTATGGATCAGATCAATCCAAACATTTCATATTGATTTGATCATTTTGAATCTTTCCATCTATAATTAGTTTACATTTCAAAATGAAAAGTGGTTTTCAATCACAAAAACCTGACTTTTTTGTTTAAAAAATATCAAAATGAAACATTTCAACAGTTTCAAAACTTCCTTTTTTTCAAAGATGTTGAGTAAAAAAAAATTGTCAAAACAAGCATTACCTATGAACAGTTTCTGTTTGAACAAATTTGGCATTTTCCAACAACAAAATATCGTTACATTGGAAAATTCCCAACAATGCTATCAACAATGCTAATAAAACCTATGTCTACACTCAAGTACTTGGATTGTGTATATAATCATGCATGCTCCTCATACAGCGCCAAGCATCCATGTATGCTGTGGTGGATTCGAGTATTAGTGCTGTTCACATCTCTCCTCACGGTTATGCTGCAAAAGTGGGTGGAAACATGCAGCAATGGGATAATGATCTGGGTCTGCTCGTGCTCCTTATTGTGGGACAAATGGTTATGCAGTGGAAACCCTGTGACTCTCATAACCAAAACTGTATAAATGAATGGGTCCAAAAGAGGACAAATGCAATGCAGGCTTAAGACAAAGCAGTGAGTGTAGTCATAGTATGGTCAATCTGGCCATGGAGCTTGCTTGGTTGCAATGAAAGTTTTAGTTCATATTCACATTTTTAGTAAATTTAATATTGATGAAAGGTTGGACTGACAGCTCTTATCTATTCCATTAGAATGGGATGGGAAGTGGTGTAATGCAAACTTCTTCATAGCATGTTACCAGCGTACTTCAACTTTTTTCTGGTTAGACCACTTCTAGAGGTGAAAGAGCAAATCAGTCTTCATGTCTTTTCAGTTCTGGGCATCTCTGCCAATTGTGATCTGAACAGCTGTTCACTAACACGTAGGCTGAGACCATCAAGTCATTTCACATGTCACTCGATTGACATCTGTTAAGAATGATTTCTGGCCACTAGTGACCTAGTCTTAATTTGAGCTGGTAAATTAGAGAAGAAAGGCTCTAAATCCCACTTCCAGTGCCCTGAGCTGTCCTTTCCATCACAGGTTATTTTCTAATGAATTGGCTTCCTAAATGATGAGTGGTTTTTTCATTTTGCTGTTGTTATTTTTCATGTGAGGTCTTAAAACTGGTTGCACTCCCGTTAATCGACTTAGCTATTATAGAACCATCCTATGAAATACATACCATTATAATGTTGTGCTGTTTGCCAACGTCCATTGCACCCTTAATGTTCCACTAGTGTAGTGCTAAATAATTAATGAGTTCATTGAACTATAGAAGTATAGGGGGTTTTTCTTGCACTACAGAATCTTTTCTTTTTCTTTAATACTATAAAAAGTAAATTAATATTGGTTTTCTAAGGTGCATGAGCTTTTGGAATATGGTTAAAACCCATATTTTTCTTTTGATCTTTTAGCACTGGTGTATTACTATAATTGCATTCTGCTTTGTACTGATATGAATCTCAGTCTCTGAAAAGAAAGGTTACAGTTAAATATATATCTGCAAACATTTTGAGGTCACTCAAAGTGAGGTCACTTTGCCTGTTTAGATTTTTTGTTTTCAGGTTATGATTATGGCTTTTCTCTTGAAGGGATAATTGCAGTTCTTTAAAAGGGAATTTATTATAAAATTGTATGTGTTTTATGCTCAGTCTTTAGGTACTTGGATTTAGACTGGAAAAACACCTTTAATATGCATGAGAGTTTACTTTTTATCAAGTACTTGACTGGCTAGCACTCTCCTTTAATCAAGGTTTTATATATCTAGGGACCACATTTATGACACCATGGGCCAGAGTCTAATTCTGACTGATCAGTAAAACTTTCTAAGGGTTATCTCAGATTTGTTATTGCATAGATATGTATTTCAAAAAGGAAATTGATGCTAAAATTTCAGAAAAATATCAGCTCCTCTTCTTTTAGTTTTGGCAACAATGTTGACTAATGATCCAAAGCCCCTCCTTAGAATCAATGCCATACCAAGAGGAAGGTTACTGCATTTTTCTACAGTGCATGTCATACTACTTCAGAAAAGAATAAGTTTGTTAACTAATGGTATCCAGGTAATTGCCACTATTTTTGCTACACCTGGCATCTGAGGTCTTCTAACAATAAAACTTTGAAGTCAATTTAACATCAGGAAATGGAGAATGAGGTTGAACTCCATGCTTTATGTTCTGTCTAAGCATAGCTCCAAAGACATTTTACAGCCTTTTGCCCTGATCCTGCAAACACTTAGAAATGTGCTTAATTTCATCAATGGGATTACAAACATGCTTAAAGTTCATATGTTTAACTGTTTACTGAACTGGGACCTTGGTTTATGAAAGAGTGATTTGTCGTGGAACAAAATGGGACACTAACTAAAATTTTCATATTAAATTAGATGCCAGCTCATGGCACAAAAAGAATTTGTATTTTCTTCCCTTTCTTAACACACTATGTCATTACATGAGCCCTCCCACTCACTGAAGTCATAAAGGCATCTACCTACATGTACAGACACACCCCTTCTCTAAAGTGTTTGTAGGCCTGGTAATCTGTTGAAAATATTCTGAGGGGAAATAAAAAATGAGTATGTCTAACACAAAGGAAAAAATTAAAGTGGTTATTAATGCATGTGTGTCAAGTAAACCAGATGGTCAGAAGGAGGTGACTACATCAAAGGGAGAAGTGATCCAAAGGAACAGGAGGCAATTACAAGACAGAAAACACAACAGTTTTGTTGACGGGAGGGCTTCTGGGTGTTTTTGTTTTTAATGTTCATATAAAATGCTTGTGAAACAGGGATGGAGTATCATGATCAATGAAACTAGAGTCAGAGAACCAATGCTCCTTGGAGGAACTGTGATTGATAGGAAAGCAGGGAGTTCGGCTAGAAGCAACACAGTCCACAGGTTTTAATAGAGTTCCACTTGTTAAACTTAGTGTACATTCAAGCCTCACTCTTTGCTAATGAAACAGAGAGTCCTCCTTTCTAAACGTATGCCCACTAATCTTCTTCTTTGCATGACTAAAGACTTTAAAGAGAATTTTTAATTGTGAAATATTTAAAATGAAGCCAGTTTTCCAGTAAATATTTGCCTTTTGCATATTTTTTTGAAAGTTAAATAAGAACTTTTCAACATCTGGAGATGTATGGACTGGCCATCTCAATGCTCTTCCATTCTAACTATGAAACATAAATCAATTTCTTAAATGCATTTCAGGCCCAATCATGCAGTCCTTACACTAGCGAAACTCCTACTTGAAACTGCACTGACTGAGCGACCCTGAGGAGAATGCCCACACCAGCATTGTTTGTTTGTTTTTAAAAAAATGTTTGTCGCAGACATCACTCTCGTAACTGGACAAACGGCAGCCACCTCATTTCCAGCATTCTCTTTGGCTTCCTTTTTCTAGAGGCATGGAAAATATCCGTGCCGTTTGCGAACAGCACAATAACCCATGCTCTCCTGTTTGTTTTTCTGAACTTTGTCAAGCAGGCAGTTTGTGTTGGAGTGATGAGATACCAGGAGGTGGGGTATGCGTGACTCAATGTTGTGCAGAGATTGGGGCACCCTTCGCTAAATCTCCTGATCCTTGCATTGAAGTAAGTGTGGTCTGGGAGGCATTCAGCCAACTCTCCAATGGTTGAGACTGGAAGAGATGCAGCGAAGCCTAGCCTGGCCTAGATGGCCAATATTTGATATTACAATGAACTACCCATCTGACAGGTTGTTCTTCAAACAGTGTTCTATGATATGTTGAACCCTAGTGTGGCCTGTGATTAGCTAATGCTAAATTGTAGATAAGTGTTTGATTTCCCTGCTCTGCTCCATCAATGGGAGAAATTCACTTCTGTGCAGAGGGCCTGCTCAAGTCCCTCCAGATTACTTTGCTGTTTGTTCCCAACGGTTTTGTTTTAAAGCTTTTTAAAGTTGTCTACCAACAAATTCTGACTGCTGCTCATGTGGACAAGATTAATTTTGTTTTACTGCTAAATCTATCCTGGTAACAAAATTTTGGCTTAAGTTTAAAAGTGTTCTGTAAATAAAATGAATTGCATCAACTAAATAAAATGCATTCTGTCCAATACATATAGATGTTCTGTCCACAAGATAAACACACTAACCATTATAAGTATCTGTGCGGATGAAATGCATAGTAACCTAATTGCTTTGCCAACAAAATGCTAACCTGCTTTAATCATTCTGTTCACAGCATAATGTAAAGTGATTTAGTGGCTAAAATGAATCCACTTACAAATTGTTTTATGGTCATAATGCAGCCCCTTTGTAGAATGTGAACTGATGATAATAATTTTATGTGCAAATGATTTTTCAATTAAAATATCTTTTCAGAGACAAAATGGGAATGTTATAAACGGTTCCCAGTAATGATATGGCAGGGTGAAGGCATAAAGTGCTGTCAAATACATTAACCAAAGCCACTGTTGAAAGAACTTCCATGTTAGAAATTTGATTTATTTTAGTAAATTTTATAATTTCCTTCCTGCTACATTTGAAAAATGTTTTTAATGTGGCTTCATTGACACCATAACCAAAATTAGAATCTACATAAATAGTATCAGCTGCCATTTTCCTTTTCTCACTCCTTAATTGACTAACTTTTATTACTCATTAATAACCATTTACACTTTGGTAATTATTTTGAGCTATCTATACTCCATTATCTTTATTACAATAATTACAGTGACCATGAAGGCCATAATAAATCGCTGTAATACTGTTGTCTTTATTTCTGAGATTATGATAAAAGAAGAAATGATACTGCCTAGCCTAATTGTTGCAATTCTCTTTCATCATCATATAATGCGCTTTGATCTTTCTGTATCTTTATTACATTCTCTAAGGTGTTAATACAGCACCTGAGACATCTCAGTGAGCAAATAAGTCTTCATCCTCAGATAGCTTCTGTCACTATGCACAAGTGAACAATTTTTTTCTTTTAGTGATAAAGTCAATCTTAAAGATATTTGCCTCCCTTCCTTGTAGCTCAACTAGGAACTATTAACTAGACAATCATTAAAACATTAACAAATGGCTACAAATACTGTACTTAATTTTTTATCTAGTTTGGCAGCTTCATTTGATACCCCAGGAAGGATTTTTCCCTGATGTACTTGAAAATTTTATTCCCTCAGAGCCAAACTCTGCTGAACTAAGCAGAATGGCTTCCTCATTACATCAAGGAGGAAGAAATGTATAATTATGTTGAATTTATCAGCACACTGTGCAAAATAGTTGCTGCTACAAAGCAGTTGACTTCTCTAGTTTGTTGCAGTATCTGTGTTCTCTGAAAACAACAGGACATTGAAACTACAGCCAGTTTTATACATTTATTATAGCGATATTAATTAATGACACCAATCAATTTCACACAAGTTCAGTTTGTATTTTTCAATTGTCAACACTATAACTAAATGTTTACAAGTTGGCTCATGAATTAAAAGAGCATCTAAAGCACCATACCCTGTTCATGGGGACTGTATCCCTAAAAGTGATCTGAGAGTGGGAGAATTGCTGGATTACATCCCAAGACCGGTGAATGCAAAAGCCCTAACACATGAGGGGATTGCCCTCAAGGAGGCTACAGTTAACAAATTAAAATTGTGGTCATACAGTTCAAGGCCTGAAGGGGCCACCTGATCATCTAGTCTGACCTCCTGCATCACAGGCCATCAACCCCACTTAACACCCACATACTAAACACAACCACAGAAAATGAGACCAAAATATTACAGCTAACAGGAGACTACACTATTTTGTGCCACAGGGAGAGTCTAGGAGGGACTTGAGGTGCACCAGTGCTTGAGACCCTGCAATGACAGGGATATGATTAAATGAGATATACCCAGATAATGTTGTCAAATGACCTGCACCCACTTGCTGCAAAGGAAGCCAAACCCTTCCACCCACCCTCACCCCCCAGGTCATTGCCAATCTGATCCGGGGGAAACATCTTTCTCGACTCCACACATAGCTGTAGTTTGGCCAGGCTATACCAGGCATGATAGGACAACAAAATCTGGGAGCTAGTTTGATGTATAATGATGCCAAATGTGTATTGGGATAAGTTGTCAATATGGAATGGGAGAAGTCTGTCTCATTCATATAAAATTCTACATCATTAAAGTAATAAAATGAAAATAGGTGTTTTTTTGTTTTGTTTTTGTTTTTAGGTATTTTGGCCATTTAAAATATTGTAGTTTTATACTGTGCAATGATTTAAATAGACTGTTCAGCGCACCTCACTGCAAGATCTCTCAATTACAAATTACCGGTACAGCGTTGTCATGTCAAATTCTTCCTGTGTTTTTATATTTCTGAAGTCTTATCTCTCCTGTTGGCTTCCTCTCAGTAAAAGCCCAGTCTTCAGCATGTTAACATTAACAAACAAAGGGAAAAACAACGAAGTTTTGCTCTCAGCAACATTTCTTTTGGTTCCATTTTCATGATCCCATGTGGGTATTCTTTTAGTTATGAAGTAAATCTGAATCAAAGGAGATGTATACTTTCACCACCTCTGCTAATACTCTTCCTGCTGTTAACAGACTGCTCTCCAGCAATGGAACACTGCAGTGCCAGTTTTGGTTATTACACCATGATAAGGGTCATGTCTACACACATCTTTAATCTAAGTTTGGGAACAGTGTTTTAAACATATTATGTCCTCATGTTATAACTGGTACATCTGTGACCGTGGCAAGCACCAGTGACAGCAGGGTTGTTTAATATTGAGTTCCCACTTTACCTTACTATCACCAAAACTGTAAAATATAAAAGCATATGTCAAAAGAGAGAGAATTTGTCAGTGTTACACATTTAAGGCCTGAACAATAGACTTCCTTTTTGACTCAAAGCCATCAAGTGTCTGCATCCTTTATGTTGCTGGGGGACTCGGAGCAAGCCAATGGAGCTCCAGGGGAGGGTGGAACCAGGTGGAGTAGGCTTGCCCAGCCTAGCTGGAAGATGAACTGATTAAATATATCCCCTTGTCATCTTCCATAGTTAGGGCTTGTTGTGAAATTGGACCTATAATTTGTGCCTGCTTGGGATTTAACAGTGGAGGAAAGTAAGTTAAGTTGTTTTTAATAATGAATATTATAAACAGGTGCAAGAGAACCAGACAGACTAAATTATTCCAAACAAAAAGGCCGACTGATATGGTTCAAGGACTGTCTTGAGGTTAGATTTAATAAATAAATAAAAAATTAGGAACAGAATTAGATATGCCATGTTTGGCTTTATGGAAATGGGTTTAATTAATAACCAAAGTAATAAGGGGATAAGCCATTCCACCCACCATTCTCTTTGTGGGTCCTTTTTCTTTTTTTGTAATTTTTTTTTTGTAATGAAACTCTTTACCAGTTGAATTTTGCATGGCCTGAGGAGCCTTTGCAAACTTTTAGAGAGCTCCATTGTCAAACGCTTCCATGATTAAAAAAGAAAAATTGATCCACTAGTGTTCTGCCATTCACAAAATACATGGGTCTCAATGTATACGGCTCTGACATTTGGGCTGTGACCTTCAGGATTCCCCTGCAAGCAGCCTCCTGTCTAGATTTCCTCCTTCTGGAGTCCTGGTAAGTCCATGCAAGCGTTCAGACTACAAATAGTCCATTGCAGGGTTAATTTATTACAAAAGTCCCACAACCATAGTTCAGATTTCCCCAGGTACAGTCCAAATCTTCCCAGTAGTCCATCAACACACCAAATAAAGCTCTGGTATCTCACCCTATACAGGCTCTCAGGCTCTTGGCATCTCTTGCCAGGCCTCACTCCAGACTCAGCTCTGGTGTCTTTCACCATGCCTCATCTTAGCTTCCCTAACTGGGCTGCTTCTCCATCCTGTTTCGTTAGCAGGCATGGCTCAAGCTCACGACTGGAAACCTCAGCAGGCTTACCCCTTCATCAGTTCCCATCTTTCAGCTCTCTTTGGCCCTGTGGCTGCAGTTCTCACCTCTCGGAGAGCTAGCAGGCTTCTTCCTCTGCTGCTCTCCATCTTCAGTTCTCTCTGTGTTCTGAACTCTCTTTTGCCTATCTGCTAGGAACAACCCCGCCCTCCTTATTACACCAAACTTCATTTAAGGTCCCGCTACCTTGTTACGGGCTGGCAAATCTGAAAAAGGGAGAGAACAGTTTTGACCAACAGTGCAAAGAGTTAGAAACAGTTTACAGATTTATTTGCTATGCTGTTGCCTAAAACAGGAAGGTCTGTTGTGAACTTATTATGTGCCATTCATTACAGATACTTCTGGAGTAAACAGTACTCCTGGCCTTCTACAGAGGTGTAGATTCATATCCATTCAGTTTAAACACATACATCTTTCATCTATGTTATAGATCCAAATATGAAATCTACCTACTTAGCATATCATGAAGATTTGTGAAATTTCTGAGAGTGCAGTCCTTGAGGACCAGAAAACCCAGAATGGATTATGCTCACTATTATGCCATACACAGTTATCTTATCTGTGATAGGCTCTAACATTGGAAAGGGCCTCAGTGGGTATGTCTACCCTGCAATCAAACACCCATGGCTGGCCCGTGTCAGCTGACTTGGGCTTGCAGGGCTGTTTAATTGTGGTGTAGATGTTGAGCTTGGGTTCTGGGACCCCATGAAAGGGGAGGATCCCAGAGCCCAAGCCCGAGCCCAAACATCTACACTGTCATTAAACAGCCCTGTGAGCTCAAGCCCTGTGAGCCTGCCACAGGCCAACCTTGGGTGTTTAATTGCAGGGTAGACACACCCAATGTGTCCTTTGTTTTCCACCTACAACTAATGGAAGGATCAACCAGGTAGTTAGCTCTTTAATATTGTGAACTGAATTCCATTTACTTGCTAGCACTAAACTGGGCTTGCAGATCTGGAGGCTTCTTCCCAGACTCTCACCCAGTATGGATGATGGTATTCACTTACCTGTTTGCACTGGATAGTAAATGTAACTGATGGGCTCTAGGAGCAAGAGTAGCTAAAGATCCACAGTCCTGAGGTAGTTATTTGATACAGAGCCTCAAGGAGGACCAAGGTCAGTGCCATCCCCGCTGCATGCTTTAAAATGGTGCATCACACACACTTCCTGTGTTTGCCTTGCTCTGGTAGGTGCTATAAAGTGGGTGTGCTTTTACCTTTCTGCCTTTCCCTTTGACATTAATCATACATAGACTTTGTGTTCAGACAGTGGAATGCAGCCTGGAACTCAGGGAAAGGAGTGAAGGGTCTGCACCTTTTCAGGGTTACTCAGAATCTACCCCCTCGCCCCGCATGTTCTGTGATTGCTATGGCTGTGTGGATGTGTATGATCCACTGAGGCTGCAATACCTCAGCTGGCGTTAGTTGGTATAGACCCATTGATTTCAATGGAGTTACAGATCTGGACCATTATTTTTAAATGCATTGTATTGGACTAATTTTCTCTTTTTCCTTCTTTCATATTTTCTTTATTTTGACATTTATAAGAACTTCAGAAATCTGAAGAGTTTATACAGTACTCTCTTATGTGACATGAAGAAAAAAATTTAAAATGTTTCTCCTCCCTCACACCCCTCCCCCCAAGCAATCAATCTCCATCAAATACATCATCAGCTCATGTTTTAATTTACCCATCGCGAATTTCTACTGGCCAAAGTTTATAGGGTCAAACAGTGTCTCAACAGCCTGGTCTCCTTTATGCACTGGCAGATGGCAAGCTTTAATATTTCATGGGAATACACTTCCAGTTTCCTTGGGACACATTGTGAATCCCTTATACACACTGAGCATTAATTTATACAAGTAAACCCACTGATTTTAATGGGATGACTCATTTGCCTAGCTCTGACTCATGGGATGACTCATCTAAGTAATATGACCGTCAGAGACCTGAGGCACACTCAAAGTGGCTTCAAAGTGGCTAGCCCGTCCCTCAGTTCATACCTCCACAACTACACTCTATTTTTAGCAGGTAGTGTGGATAGGTCTCAAGCTGGGAATCACACTCCCCGAATCACATTTAGACCTACCTTAAAGGGCTCACAATATGGCCCTTCATAAACTGTTTCCACCAAAGGTGACTTTGCACCATTGGTGACTTACAGCTGGACCATTCCCCCCTCCCCAAAACAATCTATTTTGGGAGTAAATTTTGACGTCATTTCAAAGTGTTCAAAATAGAGCTCTTTCTTTCTTTCTTTCTTTCTTTCTTTCTTTCTTTCTTTCCCTTTTGTTTTTAAACAACAAAATGGTTTTCAAAATTATTTACTTGTACTTTGTTACTAAATTATAGAATAATTACTATAACGTGGATGTTTTACAAACAAGTAAATGATACACAATCCCTTATCAAAGAACACTGCATTAGGACTCAGAAGACCTGGCTTCTATTGTCAGTTCTGCCAGTGGTCTGCTGGGTGACCTTGGGCAAGATTATCTTTCTGTGCCTCAGTTTCCCATCTGTAAAATGAAGATAATAATACTGATCTTTGTAAAGTGTTTTTAGGTCCACTGATGACAACAGCTTATAAGAACTAGTTATTCTTGTTATTAATTGGCAGATCTTATAAATCCTTAGTCATCTGATTGGGACTGATTATTCACATGAGAAAGGACCACCGAAGTCAATGGGACTGCTCCTAAAAGTACTACATGTATAAGCACAGGTTTGCAGGATCTTGTCCTATGTGTTATTCCTATTGCAACTACAGAGAAAAAAGCAGTATCTACTTCCTTGAAGTAAACAATAAAAAATAGGAGGAAAGGGACTTTGGAAACTTGATCTGCTTTTGATAGGCAGACAGATGATAGAATTTAGAAATCATATAACTATGGTGGATACATTGGTTATCTGAAAAGCTTTCTTTTGGCCAGAATGAAGGCCTAAGCTTAAACTAACTTGCATGCATGATTCAAACCTAAAAGCTAACCAACCTTATGAAACCCATTAAAAAAGCTATCAGCACTAAGATAGAAATGGAAAACTGATCTATGGGAAGTGGTTTCTTGTAACCTCCTTGACCCAGCCTTGCTTTGAATGATACCCATGTGATTTGCATCAATATTTTGGAGAGACAAGAAGACTGAGGGAATGTCCTGTGCATTAGGAAGAGTGATAGCCAAACAGTGCTAAAAATCAGAGTATATTTCTGTCTAGTTATTTAAACTTTAAAAGTTCAAAAGGGCATAAGATTTTGTATTAGAAAATCAATGGTAAGTGTTGTGTGCATAAACCATCCTTTTCTCTTAGTCTCCCCCCACAAATTGTACAGGAGTGTTGGGGTTCATGATGATTGAAAATGTTGTTGATTATATTTGTTCTTAGTCTTCCTTATGTCTAAAAGATTAGGTAGTAAATTACAACTGCTCTGCTGCTCTGTTGCCTTTCAATTAATATTTTAAATTTGTGTTTCCACATTTTAATTTTCAGCCGGAAGGTTTAATAAGATAACTTTTACAATGGGATTAGCTTCAGTTCATGGCTGTGGACCTAATCCATTTCAGGTAGACATGCAAATTCAGTATGGGCTGCACCTTTGGCTGTTGAGTGAAAAGCGAGTATCAGCTAATGCATTTGCACTAAGGTCTACTACTTTCATGTGGATCAAAGCAATAACCTGGGCTAGGGATGGAATTCTGACCCCACTGACATCAACAAAAACCAATATATAACCAAAAAATATAACCAACAACATTTTCAGTCATCATGAACCCCAACACTCCTGTACAATGCCATTGACTTTAGTGGGGCCAGGGATTTCACCCTATTTTCAGCCAAGTGAAAAGGTTTCTTTGTATTCTGCTTCTTCCATTTATACTTCATCTTTTCCAGCTTTCACAAGCAGCTCTTTTTTCATTATGGAGATGGGTTTCAAAATCTCCAAATCAAACCAAACATCCATACACCCACTAACATCTTTTAAAATTACATATTGCAAGCTGATTCAGAATCTAATTGAATATCAGTCTGAATTTTTCACTCGACTTTAGTGTCTGAGTACAAGCAAAGCACCCTGAACAGGCTTTGAATTTTGCAGCTTAGGTCCAACTATAATTCTACTTAGCCTGTCATCATGTAGGATAAAAATTACTACTTTTTCCTCTCAGATTTCCCTCTGTTTTGTATAGGTCCCAGCTGCTGGGACATCACTTTAGGGAAGCTGTTTAGGCTGCTCTCCTTTACACAGGAACCAGCCTGATCCTAGAACCCCTGGGAGTGAAGAATGGAAACATGATGCAATGGTTATTTAGGGCCAATCTTCTCCTTCCCAGTCCCTTAGCTCCATCCAGTCCTTTGCTGGGTGAAGTTTGGCTGGACCAGAGAATCTACCACACAGACTTTAAATTTATTTTATTACCGTTGTCTAATATTTCTGATTTAGTTATAGTGTCTGATTATTCTCCCATTCACCTGTCTAAATCAGGAGTAAATCCACTGGAACTACTTTGGTGAAAGGAAAGCCAGGCCATATTCTCAACTTCATGCTTGTAGGTTTCCATTCTAGATTGGAATGAAATGAAACATTGAATCCAACCCCACTGCTGCACATTGGGGAAGCTTGGATTTGGATATGACTTTTGTGACTCAGGTTCATATCTGTTTTGTACACAGAATATCTCTGATTATAAATCATTATGAAATTCGAGAATACAAGCTTAATGTTGTTCCTACTTTTACTGCTTCCTACCTGTGTTCATAATAACCTGTGGTCAAATATGTTGCCAAACCTTTGTTACTTTGCTATCAGAGTAACCAAGGAACAAATATAATTTCCAGAGCTCCCACCATCCAGGGGTCTGAAAGAACTTCGATAAATAGATTGTTTATGCCTCCCACATTAGCCCTGTGAAGTAAGGAATTGTCATTTTACAGATGAGATGCTGAGAGGGTAAGTTACAAAGGCCATACACCAAGTTTGTGGCACAGATGGATATGAAATTTGGATCTGCTGACTCCCAGTTAGACCACCCTCCTTGGAATTATTAAAAATTAAAGAAAGGAAATGAACTGCAAATTTTGTATCCCCACCAACCCTGTCAGTTTATTTTCTTTTAAAATGAGTTATTTTCTCTCCCCTTTGCCTTATGAGTGTTAGAAGGATAAAAAAAATAAAGCTTACAGTTGCACATCAATTTCTGTGGTCCTGATATTGCCAACCTTAACCCATTTACCCAATTGTTCCATTTACAAGCCCTTAGCGGCAAGTTGCAAGTGTACGGACAATATAAATATTTTGATCACCATTAATTTCTACTTTAAGTGACCACATTTCTTGTTTCATATCCTCCTGTGCCAAAAGACATAGCTCTGCTTTTGAAAACTATGGGAAAAGTCAACCTAAATTGCTGGGATTTTATGCTGTTTCATAAATTTTTGTTGAAAAATGCTATTCAGACTTCTAATAATTGTGTCAATTGAGTGTCTTTTGTTGCTAGACATTCTATATGGTGGGCAGTTTTGTAGTCTTTTTCAGTGCACCCTGGTAATGCCTGTAAATTTAAGAGTGTTACTTTACAGAGACTTCTGATCTGTTAGGCTTCCCTTGGTGTTAATGCCAGACAAAAGTAGTGGACCTCTGAAATCATTCTAAAAAGAGATGCAATATCAGCTGGAAAATCTCCTAGGTCCTCTTGCTGATTGCAGTACAAACTGTTGAAGGTACTGGACACAGTGGAAATGGATTGTGTGTATATATTAAGGTAGAACCTGACCCTTGATTTCTCTAACCTTGTTACCCATTGATTATTTCCCCCTCCTCACTTCCTTTTCTTGTGTCATTATCTCTATTACTTCATCTCTTTCCTGCAAAACCCTCTTCTATCCCCTCCTTTCTCCATCTTGGTGGACATCCTCACCCTCCCAGCATCTCTGCTTCATCTTTGACTCAACCCTCCACTGACCAACACATCCAGACTGTTATTGAATCTTGCTATTTCTTTGTCCCCAGTATCACATAGATCCAGCCTTTTTGTGTCTGCCCATACTGCCAAAACCCCTGTCCAAGCATTGATCATGGCATGTCCTGAATTCTGTAATCTCCATGTCTCTGTCTTCTCCAACCTCACCCCTTTCAATTATATTCAAAATTCTGCTGCTAAAATAAAATAATCTTCTTGGGTCCTGGCTCTGACTACGTCACTCTTCTCTGTAAGTCCCTCTACTGGCTCTCCTTCTTCCACTCAATCACACACAAACTTCTTGTCCTTATTTCAAAGCCATTTGCAGTTTAGCCCCACCCTACTTATATGACCTTTAATCTCATCACAAAGCAAACTCCCACCTTTGCTCAGCCAGTGATGCCAGCATTGATCAGCTGATTCTCCATTTCGGTGACAAGCACTTTTGCTCTCTCCCATGATGCTCCTTTGTGTGGGGAAAAAGTCTCAGCCCAAATCTATAAAGCCACCATATTAGCCTCTTGCTAGTTTCTCCTCTTCCCTAATGTAAATAGTAAAGTGCAACCTCATGACAGCTAGCAGGTGGCAAGCTGTGATTTTTCTCTCTCCCACACCAGTTCTACATCAGTGTAATTCCACTGACTTCAGTAGTGTTGCTCTTGATTTTAAGTGAGAAGACAAAGAAGCCTTTAACCTCTCACTATTCACCAAGCTAATTGTTCAGAGCACAGGATGGGTCGGACAAGATACAGGATAGGTCTTTTATGATTCCTGCAGGCTACTGTTGTCTGGCCCGAAATATGAGATTTCATTATCCATGTCACTACTGTAGCTTCTAGATTGGCAAATGTTAGTAATAGCATATCATCTAGACTTTCATTTAAATTCAGCCTTCATATTTGCCACAATGATCTTTTGTGATGGTGAATTTGAAAGGTAAAATAATGTTGCAGTATCCCATCTGACTGGGCCATTCTGATGCAGAAGGAGCCAGAGCCACATAGCCTGACCTGTGTTCCACAGGTCACTGGGGGTCCTGGAGAATTGAACGTGGACTCAATGCTATTTGCTGCCTGGAGGTTTACCCTAGCTTCCTTGGCAGGCAGTGCAGGAGAGTGCTTTTATAGAGATCTCCTCCCTGACTCCTCCCCCCTGTGGACTTTACTGTAAGAGGCATTGATCTGGGCCATTAGACCTCAATTTACTCACTTTAATCTCATCCAAATAATTCCTTCTTGTATCACGGAGCAGGGTATAAAAGAACAGCTTTCTAACTCTTCTCCTTACCGAGTAGAATAGCCCTAATCTTTGCTATTTCTCATTGGATGCAAAACACAGCAGATCACTAAGCACTTTCTGGACATTTCAATCTCACTGACATTTCTTCTGAGGTGAGGTAACCAGAGTTGGATACAACAACTTCTATTGTTTTAAAACCAAATGTCATATTTTTTGCATTATTTGTAGAACTGGGAAAATTTTCTGTCAAACTGTTTTTTTCCAGCAGAAAATGACCTTTTTGACAAAACAGATTTTTTTCCACGGCCACAGGATGGGGAGATCTACAGTTTTTTGATGTGGGGTCTTTTGATCTTTTGATGAAAACCTGAAAAATTATAATGAAGAGACCAGCTGTTATTAGTTGTCCTGTGTTAATGTTACGTTATTAATAAATTAACAGTTATTTATATTTGCCATATTAAGCCAGATATTTACAGTCCTCCAAAACTGTTAACACTGCTGTGGGACTGAGTTTCTTTCTTTCTTTCTTTCTTTCTTTCTTACAAATGATCATGACTTAAACGCTACCACCACCACTCCCCTTTTTGATGATAACTAAAAATGATTTGTGTTCATTTCTATCTCAGCAGCCAGGAATCACTTTGATGGTATCTCTTACAACAGTTTTCCAGTGTGGATTGTGGCTGGACCCCTACTAGAATAACAATTTGCTACAGCTTGAGAAATGTCTATAAATCCTTAAGGCCTTGTCATATTAGAAAGAATTTAGCTGTACAATATCGGCAAAAAGATGCAGAATCATTGATTAAAAAAATAAATAAGAACAAGTGGGTGGTCTAAATTGATATTGACAACTCAACAATGCAAACTATCTCTGCCTGATTACATTGGCTGAAACCCTAAAGAGACTTTGATGCAAGCTAATGGCTTTTGTCACGTTGCAATAATTTTGAAGTATATCATTTCTGAATATCTCATGTATTAGTTTCTTTTGTGCATGTGGGATGGGACTGGTTGTCCCAGAAGCTATAATTCATGTTTTAGCTGCAGGCCTCTTAAAGATGTAGAGATTTCTTTGTCCAAAAAACAGAAACAGGGACTGTAGATAACATGGTTTTACCATTGTAATGTATTTAATGTCAACCATTAAAAAAAGAACTACCTTGGAATTCAAATAATGTTTTTTGGAGGGAGGAGGATAGAAAAAGAAGGAATAGAAGAGGCGAATGGAAAGAGAAATATCTAAGATTATAGATTTACAAAGCAACAGGAATACCTAGATCCACCAAAATCAATTGCAAAGTACCAATATGATTTAATCATAGTCAATTAATATCCGTGTAACTTTGTGGTCCCGATTTTGTTATTTCTATGCTGGTATAAACAGGATTAATCCAGTGGGAATTGGGTTTGTTAATAAGCCCGTTCTTATGGCTTTGCATATTTAATTGAGAATTTACCTGCCAAAGGGGGAAAGGGATTTACATTAGTCATTGACAGTTTAGAAAGTATATTTATAGGAGTGCTCTTTGTAGCGTGCTGATACTATTTGATCCTAATTGACAAAATCTCCATATTTTTTTTTTTATAACCAAGACTCACCTGCACTTGTTTAATGTCTTACATTTTTTGTTATAGGAGTTGTTTTTTGTCACATTTTGATACCACTTGAAAATTTCACTTTGAATTTAAATTAAATGTTCATGCAAAGTTATCAAACTTGAATAAACTGAATTGTCATGCAAAGTGATAAACTCCTATAAACTTTTAATGGGATTTATGAGGTTAGGCAGCTGCAGCCTTCTGTATTATTGCTTGATGCAAGGCGAATTTAATATTTCGGATACATTTTAGTGATGCGGCTATTCCTCTCATGGCTGTCTACGGTATCCTATGCATTGTGGCTTTTAATAAAGATAAGCAGAAAAATAAACCATAGAATGAATCTCTTTAACATTTTTGCAATAACCATAATAAACTGGGCTGATAAAAATGTGACAGCAATTCTAGCATTTAAACATAGTAAAATAAGACCCTATTTTGCTTTGAATTATAATGCAACATTCAAAACAAAACAAAAACTTATGTGAACTGAGATCAATACAACAGACACTACTATGACAATTTTAAAAAGGTTCTTATATTGCCATTCCTGCTGTTGAAATGCAGCAAGATGGGGCTTGGAAAAGTTATGATTTTCATCATTTTACAGTTTCCCAAGGATTACTGTGTTGTCAGTTTAACAGGAACACTGGATCAGGTGTTAGAAGAACCATTCAAAGAATCTATAAACAAGCATTTATGGACAAATCTTAAACCTAGCAACCAGATAACAGGCTGGATGTTGGGGAGGAGAGGCAGGGAGGAGGAACTTCCCACGGTGCCATGTAGTTGCTTTTGTTAACTCCTTCTGTCACCCTCCCCAGTGAAGGACACCATCTTCCCCACACACATGCACGTACATTCTCACTGCCACCCGGGAAACCCTCCCACACTTTCACACCAGCCTCCCCTATCCCAAGAAACCCTACCTCCCCCATGCACAGAAGATTCACAGTGGTTCCTTTGCTAAGGGTGTCTCTGAATGTGAGCTCTAGCTCATGAAAGCTTATGCTCAGATAAATTTGTTAGTCTCTAAGGTGCCACAAGTACTCCTTTTCTTTTTTCTGAATGGGTGAGAGGATTATAGGTGAACTGTAATAAGATTTGGGCAAACACTGTGAAGATTTCCTCAAACTTAATAAGCAATTTGCTGTGACTGTGAATTTGTGGCCCTTTTATGTGTTGCTGAGTATTTCAATGATTAAGTTAACTGACAGGAAACATTGTGGAAACACTTAATTTTAATTGAATGCTGCAGAATACTCATGGCAGGTCAGTTTACAATGTATATTCACGCCAGAAACCTGGATGTACATTATACATATCCAGTCAGGTAATGAATAGTTACAGTGTGACCGACTCATCCCATTCAACCACAACAAGTTTTACAATCTCATGTACTCCCAATGCCGAGTTTGCAAATAAAGTACAGACCAAGATATTTTCAGAATTACTGGGAAGATATTTACTGAAAATATATAAATAGAAACTTGTGATCTGGATGGGCCATTCATGGACAGCAAAAGAGGCAAAATATGTTGCATAAGTTGATTATGAATTATTCCTAGATATATTCATAGTTCAATTTCTCATTTTTAATATAGATACATAGAATTATAAAAGGTTAAATGACTTTGTTTTAAAGAAGACAAAAAAGTGAGTGTGTCAGACAACAAGGGGCACAACAGAATCCAGTGCTTGGGTGTTGGTTGTCTTCTCTTCCCTTAGTTTTGTTTTAATGGGATCATAATCCTACTCTTTTTTCCCTTCTCGTCTCTTATGCTCTTTACCACCCTCTCGCCCTCATTCATCAAACATACGTATTATAACCCCCCTCCTCCTCTTCAGACCTCTCACCAACCCACTTTCCTATGTTCTTTCTCAACTAATTAGGAAAATCATTGCTACAAAAAAAGATAATTTTTGGTCTTTTATTTTACCAATTCCTTGTGCTGTAAGTGTGTGTACAGTGCCTGGGTATAAGTGATCACTTTATGAAAAGATATCCCAGTCAGAACTGACCCTTTAACATTAACACCCCTTTCTCCTTTCTATGACACAATGATTTTGTTTTTTGCTCCATGCAGAGTAGTTTAGTTGGTGTGAACTGATTTGTTCTGCGGGTCAGAACAAGTGAAACTGAAGCGGTAAAATTCTTTTTTTTCCCCTCATGAAGAACATGGTGGAATGCATTAGGACTTGATGGTTTCTCTTGTGTTGTGAATCTCTTCTACAGACCTGGTGAATGCTACCAATCATTTTCCCTTCTTCCTGTCAGCATTTCTTCCTGCTGCAATCATAGTTCTGTCACTCTTGCAGGGCACTATATATAATTTTGCTAAGATTATTTTATCATCCTTGCTGGCCTTATTGAGCCACTATTGCACTAAAGAAAGGAAATTCATGTTGAAATAAGTCAACACTGTTAATAAATGTTGTAAAGATATGGAAGTTAACTCTTCAACTGGGACAGTAATTATTGTTAGCTAGCAAGGGCTGAATCTTACATGCTTCTGAGGTTCAGTTCAGGTAAGGATCCAAGTGTGACTACTTATTAAAAGCATATATGAATGATCTAAACTTTCTGAAGTCACCTCTCTTCTTTCTGCTCCATCCCCCCACCCCCACGGTAGTGGCACTTCATTGTAGTTTCACTCCCTCCCTCAACAGTACCTAAATCTATCTATCTCCTGCCCTTGCACCCCCTGTCCTCATCCTGAGTTTCTTCTCTTGGGTTTCTCTGTCACACCAAGTTAGGGTAAAACAGCTAGAAAAGGGTTAGGTGATCTGTCTGTTACATAATTCAACAGGGTATTTAAGGGGAAAATGTGTCCTCTTTCTGGGGGCTGAGAGAGGCCAGGGGAAAGCCTGTGGGGGCTGCAGCCTGTGCTGGTCAGAGGAATTGCTTTGTTGTGATGTTACTTGTGTGTTTTTTATGTTTTGAACAATAAACTGCCCTGACTCAAAGTCCTAAAACAGACTTGTCTGTGGCACTGGTTCCTTCCTGGGCTGGTGAGAAAGCCCCCCATCTTATACTTGGATAGGCCCCCATCTTATACTTGGATAGCCCCCTTCCTCTCCTCTGGGCAGCTGTTTCAATGGCAGGTTAGGTTTCAAGTAATTCTGTCTTGTGACCATTAACATGGCTTCCATTAGGCAGGCCCAAAGACCTCACTCCAACATTGTGGTAGCTTTGGAAGTGGATGGATGCTTCCTTAGCTCAATCCTTGTTCTTCAGGGAGTCCTCAAGCCTTTTTCTCTGTACTAAGCTGAATTCCATGTGCTGTTGGGATATATACCTAAGAGCATATGATACTTCAGTTGAACATTTGGCTCTCTGGAGAATCACAACTGTCAGAAGTGCTAGGTCTCTCAACAAAACTAGGGAAAGGTAAGACGGGCATTTAGAAAGCTCACAGGAAGGCTGGCAGTACCTAGCAGTAAAGGCCATGCTACAGAGATACTGTCTAGTTATGTCTACAGAGATTGTATTTTTCTTGTGTTGAGAAGGAATGATCTGTGCATTGGAACTTTGAATTGCTGCAGCTCTTACACTATAAAAATGAATCAGGAGCAGAGGAATTAAAGAGGCGGTCAGTTCTGATTCTGTTCATATCAATGACTCCTGTCAGCAGAACACAAATTTTATACCAGAGAATAAGTTTAGAGTCCAAAGAACAGTAGGATGATGCAGTATGGGCTTCATGCTACTCACTTTCCACAGGCTCTTATCTCTTCCTGTTTGAAAGTGCAAATGCCTAACTTCTGAATGCTTCACAGAAATATGGCAGGGTCGGAATACTGAGTACAACTTGAAATGTAATTTCTCATTTTATACCCTCGTACAGGGAAAACCAGCTGATCTCTCTCGACAAAATAGGTAAGGCGTGTGTACACCTGCACATATCTGATATAAAAATAGGAGGTTTTTTAAAAGTTTTTTCTTCCCCTCAGAAGATTAAGGTCAATAATGGGGGTGCAGGAGAAACCAACCAAATTTAAGTAAAATATTTCCAAGTTTGCCTCTTATATTTATTCAGGTCCTTGGCCATTCCCTGATAGAAATCAGATTTGTTTATTCTGTGTACAATCAGGACAATTGCTTTTTCCCTTGCTGTGAGTAGGACACATTCATCAAATCAGGACAGTCTTGATTACCTCTAGACAGATGGCAACCCCAATTTGCAGCTCTGTATGCCACTATGAAACATGTTTTTTTTCTAGACCCCAGTAAACTGATTGCATTCAGCAATAATGCTACCATTTCTAGTGTTAAATCCCTCACTGATTGAGCTATTAGTAGCAGTAATACTGCCCACAGAATCTGAAATCATTTACAGTTTTGAAAAGGTTCATTTCCATCAAGACTAATTTGTGTTCAGCAATTCGTGTCCTTTTAGTTTAATTGCAATTAATATTAAAATTCTTATTATGACTTCTATGGATTGTTGCAATAGCATCTACAATATGGTAGGCACTTTCCAAACATATAAGAAATTCTCTGTCTTGAAGAGTATACAGTCTTAAAGACAAGTTAACAGAGAGTGGGGGCAGCTGCAAAAGGATACAGCACACACAACCAGAATAGTCAGGATGCTGCCTTACACAGCTTGCTAGTTCCACTTTCTGTATTGTTCTTTATGTGCACAATTTGGGAATTATTAGCTTCTTATAGTTGTGGCAGAAAAAGTGGGTCTTGCGGAGGGATCTGAATGATCCCAAGATAGTGGCCAGATGTATCCACTCAGGGGGAGCATTCCATGCAGAGCATATACCAGGGAAAAAAGTACAAAGATGGTTCTGGAAGAATAAGATAGAGAGGGCAAAGAAAGCTGTCATCATAGATAGAATGGAATGGATTAGGAGGATGAGGCAAAAAAAGACAAGAGGCAATACTCTGGGAGGTGTAGAGATGGGAAGAGGATGTCCATTTGTTTAACCTTAAACTGGATGCAGTGGACAAGGGTAGAGATGGGAAGAGGATGTCCATTTGTTTAAGCTTAAATTGGATGCAGTGGACAAGGGGAAACCAGTGAAAGGATTCAGGGAGGTTAGGTGATGTGGACAGATCAACAAGCAAGGAAGACGATATTGACAGCTGTATTTATATGCATGTGATGTGGGTATCAGGGCACCCACAGAGAAGGAGGCTGTAGCAAACAACGTGGGAGATGGGCCTGGAAAAGAGCTTTAGTAGTTTGTACTGAGAAAAGGTCAGATTTGTGGCACTTTTAGTTAGCTGACTGCTGTACATCCTTATCACTAATTAATAGTGGGCCTGATGCTCCCTTCCACCTCTACAGGTGGAGGAGTCTTAAATCTAGTGGATCTCTCTTGAAGAGAGTCAGAGAAAGTGGAACTATGGGGCTGAAGCATCATCCTATGTCCTGGACCCCTTTGAGACTCCTTTCCTATATCTCTGTATATCCTTCAAGGGAGACACCTATACAGGTGCTGGAACTTGGGGTGCTGCAGCACCCCCTGGCTTGAAGTAGTTTCCATTATAGACAGGATTTACAGTTTTGTTCAATGGCTCAGCACCCCCACTATACAAATTGTTCCAGCACCCCTGGACATCTATGTGTATAGGGTACTGGGACTTTTCTTTCTGGGGAACTGCAGCATTGGTAGGTTATAGCCACTGCCCATTTTGTGGTTCTAAATAGTTCCACCAGAAAGTTTAACTGAGTATTAACTGAGTTTAACTTGGTGGAATTTCATGGTCCATATTCCTGGTCCCTCTATGAGAGGGATCAGTCTAGTGACTATGTTCTAGTCCATTAGTGTGCAATGAAAAAAAATATTTGTATATATATAATATGTTTACTGAAAATGCTATTATTGTATCAGTCCAATAGTATTGCCACAAGAAAACAGGATTAAAAGTAGGTCCTGTTTCCAACAATAGATCCTCTTAATGGGGAAAAATGGCTTCACATGGTTTAAAATGTTACTTTTTATCGTGTGTGTGTAAAATTAGCATGAAATAACATCTGGAGAGCAATAAACTGCCTAGAGCCTGAACAATGAACTCTTACGAAATGCTTACTAGGGCCTGGCTGATACTAGAAAATTAAGTTGGCATGACACCTGAGCAGCATAGTTAAGCCAACCTAACCCACCTATGCCAATGGAAGAACCCCTCCCCTCAGTTACCAAAAAAACATTTCAGACAGATAATGGAAAGAAATGGTCAGGTTTACCTCAGTAGGAGGGTATCCTTTTGAATTTCTATCTTACCAATATATCTACTTACAGTCATTATTACTGTAGGAGTAGTCTGCCTTTCAGTATTATTTTCAAAGTCAGATGTTTTGTAATCTTATTATGATTGTTCTAGAAGTGGAAGATTTAAAAAAGTGCTGGAATCTGAAAGCTGCAAGGCTTATATGAGTTATTGTGTAGACTGTCATGAAAAGGTCATGTAATATTGGTTGTTAGATAACTGTAAAGTTGACTGCCAACACTGGGGACAAATCTATACTAACATATTACACATTTCTTAATTCAATGTCTCTTAAATTCAGTCTTGTTTCACAGTTCTCTAGAAACAGAATAACTGTTAAATTTGGATCAGTGTTTCATTACTAAGTAGGAAGAAGAGTAGGAAACAATGCTAAGCAGGGTAGGCCATTTGGCCCACCAGTCTCACCTCCTTTTGGTTTTATCACAACCTCATTTCCCTTCTTTGATACTCATTCTTTCCCTTCCATAATGCAGCCTAGAATCTCGGACTTCATATGTGCTCTTTGCCCCAGATTGCTTCCTCCTCACCTGTAAACTCCAATGTTCTCTGCTCTGTAACAGCCTCTATCTTCTGTCATTAAAAGCTCAGATTGAAAATAGTCACAAAAAAAACATGCAAAGAGTCCTGTGGCACCTTATAGACTAACTGATGTATTGGAGCATGAGCTTTCATGGGTGAATACCCACTCATGAAGAAACTTGCATAAGTACAGACAGATATCATCTTCCTTTCTAAATGCAAATGGATGGACATCATACCAAATGAACTGAAGGTGAAAAATTCTTTGCTATCTACATACTACACAGACCAAAGTGAGAGATTATGCCATACACTAAAAACGACGAAGCGGGTATTCACCCATGAAAACTCATGCTCCAATACGTCTGTTAGTCTATAAAGTGCCACAGGACTCTTTGCCACTTTTACAGATCCAGACTAACACAGCTACCCCTCTGATGCTTAAAAAAACATAAAATTCAGCTGATGCCTCTGGAAAGCCTCAAAGCAGATTAACATAGCAGGTTCTGAGCTTCAGAGTCTAGAAACTTGAGACACCTGTTAGCATAGCACATGGAATCTTAAGTAGAGATGGCCCCAAATCCAAAATTTAGATAGGGGTGTGAAATCAGAAAGCTTCTGGGATCTTCTGATTCGTGGTTTTGATTTGTAGTGAGAAACATGTGCAAAAACCATCTCTGGATTTGGGCCCAGCTCTAGTTTGAAGTTCTACACCTGTATACTTTCCCATTATGGTCTGGAGGAGCTGTATTTCTTACTGTCTCTGATACTTTGACATGATTGCTCTCTTTGTTAAAAGCCTGTGGCCCTTACGCAGGCAGAACTCCCATTAACAGGGACTGAGTATGAATTGCAGGATTTGGACATTAAAGAAAAGGCACTAGTGGTTCATGCCCAATGTGTCTGAGTTCCAAGAATGACCAGAATGCCTCCTGCTAGACCCTTGGAAAAGCCAGTGCCTTTGCTGGCCGGTTCTGGACATAGGCCTGCCAGAGCCCCTCCCTTCCCTATCTCCTTTGGAAAGGCTCTTGCTGCTTTTTGTGACTAGCCCAGGCACAAAAGCAAAAGTGGGATGGTGGTTTCTCCTGCTCTGTCAAGACCCAGTACAGGGTGTGCTGTAGTCTGACCTTTAGTTCCTCTTCACAGCACCTCCAGGAATCCCTAACAAGGCTCTCAATGCAGTTTTGGAATCAAGCAGTTGAAATTCTGAAAATGAGACTTTATCCTAAAATTAAAGGAGTACTTGTGGCACCTTAGAGACTAACAAATTTATTAGAGCATAAGCTTTCGTGAGCTACAGCTCACTTCATCGGATGCATTTGGTGGAAAAAACAGAGGAGAGATTTATATACACACACACAGAGAACATGAAACAATGGGTTTATCATACACACTGTAAGGAGAGTGATCACTTAAGATAAGCCATCACCAGCAGCAGGGGGGGGAAAGGAGGAAAACCTTTCATGGTGACAAGCAAGGTAGGCTAATTCCAGCAGTTAACAAGAAATCAGAGGAACAGTGGGGGGTGGGGTAGGGGGGAGAAATACCATGGGGAAATAGTTTTACTTTGTGTAATGACTCATCCATTCCCAGTCTCTATTCAAGCCTAAGTTAATTGTATCCAGTTTGCAAATTAATTCCAATTCAGCAGTCTCTCGTTGGAGTCTGTTTTTGAAGCTTTTTTGTTGGTATAGCCACTCTTAGGTCTGTGATCGAGTGACCAGAGAGATTGAAGTGTTCTCCAACTGGTTTTTGAATGTTATAATTCTTGACGTCTGATTTGTGTCCATTCATTCTTTTATGTAGAGACTGTCCAGTTTGGCCAATGTACATGGCAGAGGGGCATTGCTGGCACATGATGGCATATATCACATTGGTAGATGCGCAGGTGAATGAGCCTCTGATAGTGTGGCTGATGTGATTAGGCCCTATGATGGTATCCCCTGAATAGATATGTGGACAGAGTTGGCAACGGGCTTTGTTGCAAGGATAGGTTCCTGGGTTAGTGGTTCTGTTGTGTGGTGTGTGGTTGCTGGTGAGTATTTGCTTCAGATTGGGGGCTGTCTGTAAGCAAGGACTGGCCTGTCTCCCAAGATCTGTGAGAGTGATGGGTCGTCCTTCGGGATAGGTTGTAGATCCTTGATGATGCATTGGAGAGGTTTTAGTTGGGGGCTGAAGGTGATGGCTAGTGGCGTTCTGTTGTTTTCTTTGTTGGGCCTGTCCTATGTAGGTGACTTCTGGGTACTCTTCTGGCTCTGTCAATCTGTTTCTTCACTTCAGCAGGTGGGTATTGTAGTTGTAGGAATGCATGATAGAGATCTTGTAGGTGTTTGTCTCTGTCTGAGGGGTTGGAGCAAATTCGTTTATATCGTAGCGCTTGGCTGTAGACAATGGATCGAGTGGTATGATCTGGATGAAAGCTAGAGGCATGTAGGTAGGTTGATGGTGGGATGGAAATTATTGAAATCATGGTGGAATTCCTCAAGAGCTTCTTTTCCATGGGTCCAGATGATGAAGATGTCATCAATGTAGCACAAGTAGAGTAGGGGCATTAGGGGACGAGAGCTGAGGAAGCGCTGTTCTAAGTCAGCCATAAAAATGTTGGCATACTGTGGGGCCATGCGGGTACCCATCGCAGTGCCGCTGATTTGAAGGTATACATTGTCACCAAATGTGAAATAGTTATGGATGAGGACAAAGTCACAACGTTCAGCCACCAGGTTAGCCGTGACAGTATCGGGGATACTGTTCCTGACGGCTTGTAGTCCATCTTTGTGTGGAATGTTGGTGTAGAGGGCTTCTACATCCATAGTGGCTAGGATGGTGTTTTTAGGAAGATCACTAATGGACTGTAGTTTCCTCAGGAAGTCAGTGGTGTCTCGAAGATAGCTGGGAGTGCTGGTAACGAAGGGCCTGAGGAGGGAGTCTACATAGCCAGACAATCCTGCTGTCAGGGTGCCAATGCCTGAGATGATGGGGTGTCCAGGATTTCCAGGTTTATGGATCTTGGGTAGCAGATAGAATACCCCAGGTCGGGGCTCTAGGGGTGTGTCTGTGCGGATTTGTTCTTGTGCTTTTTCATGGAGTTTCTTGAGCAAATGCTGTAGTTTCTTTTGGTAACTCTCAGTGGGATCAGAGGGTAATGACTTGTAGAAAGTGGTGTTGGAGAGCTGCCTAGTAGCCTCTTGTTCATACTCCGACCTATTCATGATGACGACAGCACCTCCTTTGTCAGCCTTTTTGATTATGATGTCAGAGTTGTTTCTGAGGCTGTGGATGGCACTGTGTTCTGCATGGCTGAGGTTATGGGGTAAGCGATGCTGCTTTTCCACAATTTCAGCTCGTGCACGTCGGCTGAAGCACTCTATGTAGAAATCCAGGCTGCTGTTTCGACCTTCAAACTGGACAGTCTCTACGTAAAAGAATGAATGGACACAAATCGTGTCCAATGATACTGCCAAGAATGACCTTGAGCGGATCACTGCGGACTACGTGGCTCTGGGAAGAAGGATAAAGGAGTTGGAGGCGCAAGTGGTGTTCTCGTCCATCCTCCCCGTGGAAGGAAAAGGCCTGGGTAGGGACCGTCGAATCGTGGAGGTCAACGAATGGCTACGCAGGTGGTGTCGGAGAGAAGGCTTTGGATTCTTTGACCATGGGATGGTGTTCCATGAAGGAGGAGTGCTGGGCAGAGACGGGCTCCATCTTACGAAGAGAGGGAAGAACATCTTTGCCAGCAGGCTGGCTAACCTAGTGAGGAGGGCTTTAAACTAGGTTCACCGGGGGAAGGAGACCAAAGCCCTGAGGTAAGTGGGAAAGCGGGATACCGGGAGGAAGCACAGGCAGGAAGGTCTGTGAGGGGAGGGCTCCTGCCTCATACTGGGAATGAGGGGCGATCAACAGGTTATCTCAAGTGCTTATATACAAATGCACAAAGCCTTGGAAACAAGCAGGGAGAACTGGAGGTCCTGGTGATGTCAAGGAATTATGACGTGATTGGAATAACAGAGACTTGGTGGGATAACTCACATGACTGGAGTACAGTCATGGATGGTTATAAACTGTTCAGGAAGGACAGGCAGGGCAGAAAAGGTGGGGGAGTAGCACTGTATGTAAGGGAGCAGTATGACTGCTCAGAGCTCCGGTACGAAACTGTGGAAAAACCTGAGTGTCTCTGGATTAAGTTTAGAAGTGTGTGCAACAAGAGTGATGTCATGGTGGGAGTCTGCTATAGACCACCGGACCAGGGGGATGAGGTGGATGAGGCTTTCTTCCGGCAACTCACGGAAGCTACTAGATCGCATGCCCTGATTCTCATGGGTGACTTTAATTTTCCTGATATCTGCTGGGAGAGCAATACAGCGGTGCATAGACAATCCAGGAAGTTTTTGGAAAGCGTAGGGGACAATTTCCTGGTGCAAGTGCTAGGGGAGCCAACTAGGGGGAGCGCTTTTCTTGACCTGCTGCTCACAAACCGGGTAGAATTAGTGGGGGAAGCAAAAGTGGATGGGAATCTGGGAGGCAGTGACCATGAGTTGGTTGAGTTCAGGATCCTGACGCAGGGAAGAAAGGTAAGCAGCAGGATACGGACCCTGGACTTCAGGAAAGCAGACTTTGACTCCCTCAGGGAACAGATGGCCAGGATCCCCTGGGGGACTAACATGAAAGGGAAGGGAGTCCAGGAGAGCTGGCTGTATTTCAAGGAATCCCTGTTGAGGTTACAGGGACAAACCATCCCGATGAGTCGAAAGAATAGTAAATATGGCAGGCGACCAGCTTGGCTTAATGGTGAAATCCTAGCGGATCTTAAACATAAAAAAGAAGCTTACAAGAAGTGGAAGGTTGGACATATGACCAGGGAAGAGTATAAAAATATTGCTCGGGCATGTAGGAAAGATATCAGGAGGGCCAAATCGCACCTGGAGCTGCAGCTAGCAAGAGATGTCAAGAGTAACAAGAAGGGTTTCTTCAGGTATGTTGGCAACAAGAAGAAAGCCAAGGAAAGTGTGGGCCCCTTACTGAATGAGGGAGGCAAGCTAGTGACAGAGGATGTGGAAAAAGCTAATGTACTCAATGCTTTTTTTGCCTCTGTTTTCACTAACAAGGTCAGCTCCCAGACTGCTGTGCTGGGCAACACAAAATGGGGAAGAGATGGCCAGCCCTCTGTAGAGATAGAGGTGGTTAGGGACTATTTAGAAAAGCTGGACGTGCACAAGTCCATGGGGCCGGACGAATTGCATCCGAGAGTGCTGAAGGAATTGGCGGCTGTGATTGCAGAGCCCTTGGCCATTATCTTTGAAAACTCGTGGCGAATGGGGGAAGTCCCGGATGACTGGAAAAAGGCTAATGTAGTGCCCATCTTTAAAAAAGGGAAGAAGGAGGATCCTGGGAACTACAGGCCGGTCAGCCTCACCTCAGTCCCTGGAAAAATCATGGAGCAGGTCCTCAAAGAATCAATCCTGAAGCACTTAGAGGAGAGGAAAGTGATCAGGAACAGTCAGCATGGATTCACCAAGGGAAGGTCATGCCTGACTAATCTAATCGCCTTTTATGATGAGATTACTGGTTCTGTGGATGAAGGGAAAGCAGTGGATGTATTGTTTCTTGACTTTAGCAAAGCTTTTGACACGGTCTCCCACAGCATTCTTGTCAGCAAGTTAAGGAAGTATGGGCTGGATGAATGCACTATAAGGTGGGTAGAAAGCTGGCTAGATTGTCGGGCTCAACGGGTAGTGATCAATGGCTCCATGTCTAGTTGGCAGCCGGTGTCAAGTGGAGTGCCCCAGGGGTCGGTCCTGGGGCCCGTTTTGTTCAATATCTTCATAAATGATCTGGAGGATGGTGTGGATTGCACTCTCAGCAAATTTGCGGATGATACTAAACTGGGAGGAGTGGTAGATACGCTGGAGGGGAGGGATAGGATACAGAAGGACCTAGACAAATTGGAGGATTGGGCCAAAAGAAATCTAATGAGGTTCAATAAGGATAAATGCAGGGTCCTGCACTTAGGATGGAAGAATCCAATGCACCGCTACAGACTAGGGACCGAATGGCTCGGCAGCAGTTCTGCGGAAAAGGACCTAGGGGTGACAGTGGACGAGAAGCTGGATATGAGTCAGCAGTGTGCCCTTGTTGCCAAGAAGGCCAATGGCATTTTGGGTTGTATAAGTAGGGGCATAGCGAGCAGATCGAGGGACGTGATCGTTCCCCTCTATTCGACACTGGTAAGGCCTCATCTGGAGTACTGTGTCCAGTTTTGGGCCCCACACTACAGGAAGGATGTGGATAAATTGGAAAGAGTACAACGAAGGGCAACAAAAATGATTAGGGGTCTAGAGCACATGACTTATGAGGAGAGGCTGAGGGAGCTGGGATTGTTCAGTCTGCAGAAGAGAAGAATGAGGGGGGATTTGATAGCTGCTTTCAACTACCTGAAAGGGGGTTTCAAAGAGGATGGCTCTAGACTGTTCTCAATGGTAGCAGATGACAGAACGAGGAGTAATGGTCTCAAGTTGCAATGGGGGAGGTTTAGATTGGATATTAGGAAAAACTTTTTCACTAAGAGGGTGGTGAAACACTGGAATGCGTTACCTAGGGAGGTGGTAGAATCTCCTTCCTTAGAGGTTTTTAAGGTCAGGCTTGACAAAGCCCTGGCTGGGATGATTTAACTGGGACTTGGTCCTGCTTTGAGCAGGGGGTTGGACTAGATGACCTTCTGGGGTCCCTTCCAACCCTGATATTCTATGATTCTATGATTCTATGATTCTAAATCAGACGTCAAGAATTATAACATTCAAAAACCAGTTGGAGAACACTTCAATCTCTCTGGTCACTCGATCACAGACCTAAGAGTGGCTATCCTTCAACAAAAAAGCTTCAAAAACAGACTCCAACGAGAGACTGCTGAATTGGAATTAATTTGCAAACTGGATACAATTAACTTAGGCTTGAATAGAGACTGGGAATGGATGAGTCATTACACAAAGTAAAACTATTTCCCCATGGTATTTCTCCCCCCTACCCCACTCCCCACTGTTCCTCTGATATTCTTTTCAGAGTAGCAGCCGTGTTAGTCTGTATTCGCAAAAAGAAAAGGAGTACCCGTGGCACCTTAGAGACTAACAAATTTATTAGAGCATAAGCTTTCGTGAGCTACAGCTCACTTCATCGGATGCTGTAGCTCACGAAAGCTTATGCTCTAATAAATTTGTTAGTCTCTAAGGTGCCACGGGTACTCCTTTTCTTTTTCTGATATTCTTGTTAACTGCTGGAATTAGCCTACCTTGTTTGTCACCATGAAAGGTTTTTCCTCCTTCCCACCCTGCTGCTGGTGATGGCTTATCTTAAGTGATCACTCTCCTTACAGTGTGTATGATAAACCCATTGTTTCATGTTCTCTGTGTGTGTGTATATAAATCTCTCCTCTGTTTTTTCCACCAAATGCATCCGATGAAGTGAGCTGTAGCTCACGAAAGCTTATGCTCTAATAAATTTGTTAGTCTCTAAGGTGCCACAAGTACTCCTTTTCTTTTTGCGAATACAGACTAACACGGCTGCTACTCTGAAACCTATCCTAAAATTGTAACTCAAGTCTAGGTTAATTTGGGTGAGGAGACAATGAATTTAGGATTTTCCTGTGATTTTCTATGGCGAATAATGTCAGCTAATCAAACAGTCTAAAGACATTGAGAGTACTTAAGCGTCTGACACTGCATGCTTCTTAGTGTCAGAAAGGAACTGCACACTGCAGTGCCAGTCCTGTGTCTTTCTGGCTCACAGAACTCTACTTGAAGTGTAGGGAATTCCCTATACAGAGGGCGTACAAGATGAAGCTCAAGCTCCATAATGCCCTTCATTCCTGTAATGGCCTGATCCAAAGCCCACTTAAGTCAGTTGAAAGACACCTGTTGATTCAAATGGGCTATGAATGAAGCTCAGAGATCTAATGATTGGCTTTATTCCTGTTGCTTATAATAGCACAAAATGTCTGTGTTGATGCAAACTTAAGCAATATTACTCTAGTATTGTTTGGATGTAGTAGGTCTCAATTATCTTATGAAAAATGGGCAAGTCTCCTTTTTCCCCCTCTTCTTGAGATAGGTATTTCAAATTTGAATACTGCAAACCATGTCTAATCACCATTTCTATCACAGATAATATAGCTGTCGTCCATAAAACATGGAAAAAGCGCAGGAGATTAATTAGAACTACAATACTGTGACACAGATGCTATTAACTCTCTTTGAATTCTATTTAATTGAGTGTTGCTTACAACATTTCATTTTTCTGTTTAACATCTGATAAATAAACAGTATTTTTATTCCTGTTGTCCTTGTCCTTGACTGCATTAAAGATCACTCTCAGCCTCTTTTTTGGATTCTCTTTTTATTTCTTAAAATAAATGTAGGATAAGCATAATTAATCACAGCAGAAAGAAAATTATCAGACCTTTCTTTATTAAATCGGAGAAAGTGAGTTTGCCATTCATCCACATGCAAAACTGCACATGGTTTCTACTGATATTCTGCATGCAAAACGATGGATGATATGGCCTTTATTTGTAGGTAGGTACAGTAATTGAAAACTAAAGAACAGTGTCCTTTTGATGCTAGGGGAATTGTTTCTCTTCATTTGAGTTCAATATCTAATGAGCTGCTAAGTTCTATTGTATTTTGTTGCCATATTTGCAGAATCCAAACTTAAAATGGAGAATTACTTGAAATAGCAGTTTTGTGCTGTGTACCACACCCTTACTCAAATTCATTAGAAACTTACTACACAAGTAGCCCTATTGAAATGAGTGGAATTATGCAGAGTAGAGTAGCATTCAATGCAAGTAAGATTGCTATGATCTGGTGCAAAGTCAGTCATAGAACAAATTGGCAAACTTCAAGGTAACATCAAATCATATAAACACAGACTGTAATGGCCAGCATCTGTCAAGCATAGCAAATGTTATTAAAAGGTAGTATGTCTTTGGAACTGATTTCAAAATCAGCAGGAAAAACAGATTCATAACAAAGTCCTTAAGTCAGCCTTTCCAGCCAGCACACCATATTGTTTAGCTCCATATATTTTCATTATTTCAACACACACACACACTTTCCATAGAGATTGTAATAGTACCGGTAACATTTTTCTTATAGCGAAAAAAAAATGTTGTGACACAACTAAACTCTTACTTTTAGAATAAATACTATTTTCATTTTTTAAATTTGTTTGTGCTGCACTTTTATCATAGCTTGTTTTATTGAAACCACGATAAATGGCTAACTTTGATATTTTGAAATGGGAAAAAAAGGTCAAAGATGCTCATTTATTTATTTATTTGGATTTCACAGGCTGTTTTCATACTCTGGTTTTGAAATAAATAAAAATGCAGTACTGGCCAAACTCTTGTAGACAGTAATAGTCTTCTGGATATAATGATAAACTGTGGCATTTTGCTTAAAGGTAGACTATAAATCATTGGAATACCATGTACGAGGGTGTGAATGCTAATATTAGTAGTCAGATGTTAAAGTGTGTATAAAATTAGACCTATATTGAGTGCATCACTAGGGATTCAGCAGTAGGAAACCTTGGTTCTCTCTGTCTGCCCTACTTAAGGGATGCTTTTTTTGCAAGAACTTGCAAAGCACTTAGGAGTCTAGCTTCATAACATCACCCCTTGCCCTCCATAAATAAAGTGTCGGATGTTGCTTTCAGAAACTAGGTTACAACTAACTTGCCTCCTTCTTTGTTTTATTTATTTAGTTCTCCCAAATCTGAGGCCCAATTCAATGGGGTACAAAGAGCCCTAAACTCCCATTTACTTTGATAGTTGAGGGAGCTTAGCACACTATGCAGAATCAGATCCCTGGTCTGCTGTTGTGGGCAGCTGTCATACTGTATTGAGTTCTCTTCTTTTTTAGCTATAATAAAATGGATCCTTGCTAAAGGAGTTTGATGTTATATGTCTAATTATCATCCTAACTTTTGCTTAGAATAATAAGAGTCTGGGAGCTGTCAGTCTGGAAAGAGCAGTTTCCAAAAGAGAAAGAGGATCAAGGATTATGCATCTCTTTCCCCTTTCA
This sequence comes from Dermochelys coriacea, assembly GCF_009764565.3. NCBI lineage: Eukaryota > Metazoa > Chordata > Testudines > Dermochelyidae > Dermochelys > Dermochelys coriacea. The sequence goes on from NC_050079.1 coordinate 19,978,002, forward strand.
TTACTGGATCTTGAAGTTGGCTGAGTGAACTGAAGAAGCATGTTGCAGATCCTAAAAGCATAGTGCAGTATGCACACTTCCTCTGCACGGCAATGTATTTCCTGAGACTCCACTCCTCCTAGAGCTGCCTCTGAAGTGGGTAGCTGTGCAGTATCTCAATGCAGGCTTGCAAAATTTCCAACTCCATTGTGTGCCATTTTCTCTTCAGGCATGAAATGGCATTTTTTTTGGACCTGGGACTTTTGCTGAAATGTTGCTGAGAATGACCACTGGGCAGAGAAAACAGTTGTATAATATGGACTAGAATTAGGAATCATAGTCATTATGGCAGTGCCTGAGGATTAAACAAGAATGGTGGGGCCTCATTTTATAAGACAGTGTACAAACCTAGAGGACTAGGTGATTCCTGCCCCAGAGAGCCTACGGTCTACCTAGACAAGACAGGTATGGGGTGGGGGAAGAGTTAGAACACACACAGTGAAATATGTGATGGCAGCAAAGTCACATTAGTTCCAAGACCTTTTGTTTATTTATTGTGGTTGGCTTAGTTAGGAGGGGATCAGCTAACTGGGAGGCAAAGGGGACACTGAAGGGAAATGTGGGAAGGGGGGAAGGGCAAGGGAGAAGATGGTAAGAGACACTGATGGAGGAGGGAGAGGGTTGGAGCGAACGGTCAATCAGCACAAGATGGAGAATGTCCGATCAAGGCTGTAGAGGAAGTTCTCTGAAGGTCCTTTCTTTGGTTACTTCTGTGGCTACTCCTAATAACTGGAGTGTCTGGTTGGTTGCTCCCTGCAGTTACCCCCCATCCTACCCCCCCTGGCTACATAGTTGTGGGGAGTGGTGGCATGACCTGGGTTCCCTTATTTCTCCAGAGTGTGTGTGTGTGTGTGTGTGTGGGCGGGGGTCTCCCCTGCAGAGTTCTGGGTCTAAGGGATGTTGGGAGAAAGGGTGACCCCAGCTGGGCCCCATTTTACTCTCTCCCCCACCCCTCAAAAGCGCAGCTATTCCTGCTTTTGGCTGCTTCTGCGGCTGCTCCTACTGGCTTGAGCCTGGTTGGTTCCTCCCTACAGTTTTTTTCTCCAAGGCCACACGATGGGCATTGGCCTTAGGAATCACTTGCTGACTACCAGCCCAGCTTTCTGTCAATTTATACATGACAGCATGAATGTATTTTTTATTTTAGCTTTCCCTAAATATTCATCTTAGTGGCTCCAAGGGGCTATGCATTTTGGTGAATCTCCCAGTTTTATCTCACTTTTAAAAGTATAGTAAATAATATCATTCTTTTGAATGTGTTAACTATTGTCTCCAAGAATTATATTAGTGGAACTGTTCTCATGGCAATTGTCTGGTTTTGGTAGAAAATTTATTGAGATGTCTAAAGCAGGGTTTGTGCCTGTCACAGGGTGGCTTGTCTTGGAGAGCCTGCAGCTAAGTTAACCTGATTACAGAATGAGCCCCACCTGAGAGGACTCATGCAATTCTCCATGAAGAGCAGAATGTGGCTGTGGTAAAATGGAAACCCAAGGAGATTACAGTTCTGACTGTCCAGACTTAGAAAGCAAGAAGGCTCCTGCGGGTCCCGAGTTAGCAGGGGAAAAGCTCAGTGCGGGAAAGTAAGCTGCAGGAAAGCAGTACTTCTATATCCTGGGAAATTTCCCAAAATCTGGGAATTTTTAACAGCATGTGCCCTGCAGTTTCCCAATTTGCCATGCAATTTCCCAAGGTGAAACTCAAAAATTTTACTCAAAAATTCCCAGATTTTGGGAAATTTCCCAGGATATAGAAGTACTGGTTAGTGCCAAAAATTTCCCAAACTGGTAAAAAGTTCCCAGAGTCTGGGAATTTTTCACCAGATTTGGGAAATTTTTAATGCTAGGTTGGGGGAAAAAATGTCACCATGCCTAAACAACTGAGTAAAAGAGGTAATTAGAGACAAAAAGGCATCCTTGAAGCTGGTGTGCAGTTCTGGTTGCTTCATCTCAAAAAAGATGTATTAGAAAAAGAGTGGGTACAGAGAAGCGTACAAAATTATTAGGGGTATGGAACAGCTTCCATATGAGTGGAGACTAAAAAGATTGTGACTGTTCATCTTTGAAAGGAGATGAACAAGAGGGGACATGATAAAAGTCTATAAAATCATGAAGGAGAAAGTGAATAAGGAAGTGTTATTTACTCCTTCACATAATACAAGAATTGGGAGTCACCCAATGAAATTAATAGGCAGCAGGCTTAAAGCAAGTCTAAAGAAGTACTCCTTCACACAACGCACAGTCCGTCTGTGGAACTTGTTGTCAGAGAAAGTTGTGAAGGCCAAAACTATAACGGGGTTTAAAAAAGAATTAGGCAAGTTCCTGGAGGATAGGACCATTAATAGGTATTAGCCAAGATTGTCATGGACACAACTCCATGCTGTGGGTATCCCTAAACCTCTGACTGCCAGAAGCTGGGACTGGACGACGTGGTATGGATCACTTGAAAAATTGCCCTGTTCTGTTCATTCCCACTGAGTCATCTGGTACTGGTCACTGTTGGAAGACAGGATACTGGACTAGATGGACCATCGGTCTGATCTGGTATTACTATTCTTATGTTCTCAGAGTGAGGAAGAAAAGCTCTCCAGGCAGAGAGGCCTGGGAGAAACTCTGACTAAGCTGGGAAGTGACTGGGAGATCCAGTGGGGAACTTGAGAAGAGACACAGGAAAGTGGCCCAGGGAAAACCACAGTACAGATAAAGGAGAAGACCTAGCTGATTGGTACAGGGCCCAGAGCAGGGTGTGGCACTGGGTTTGCCAACCGTCCCAAAGAAGGTGGCATAAAAGCCCACTGTAAGGGTTGCTGAGCGCAGCAAGGGGACAGCAGGCTGAGCTGAGGACTGGCTGAGGAAAAGCCCCTGAGAGGGTGGAAGAAATTTTTTGTTTCTGTTTAAGACATTTTTGGACTTTTAGTTTGGGACAATTTGGACCCTTGAAAGGGTGGACCAAGGAAGTTGACCCCATTGGAGGGCCAAATTACCAGACAGAGAAACTGCCACAGTGCTGGAGTGACCATCAGCAGGGGGTGCTAACACAGTGAGAGAGCTGCTTTGCCACACCTGGCCTGGTAGTATGTAAATTTGGGTATAGTGCCATCACACAATTTGTGTTCAAATACCTCTGCCTGGCAGAATACCTTTGCTGTACTTGTTTGTCATCTTTGTTACTGAACATGTTTCTTAGTAAATTTCAATGCCTAATACAATAAGAAGCCTTGTCTAAGCCCCCTGAGATTTTAATTACCAGTGACTGGCATGGATTCCAACAACAAAAGACAAATGTCAACTGTGTTAAGAATACATTTCACATTAGGCCACTTAAAATATTACTGTGCTCCTTATTTTTCACATAATCCATTCATTTATTAGTGTGTTACTATTACAGCAAAGTTGTTTGCAAATGGTTTGTCATGTTTCATCAGTGACCTCATTCTAAAACTATCCCCTGTTTTTAAGTGGGGGATTATAACTCCGCTACAAAAATTTGCTCCAGAATAAAAACTACTTTATTCTTCTACAACAAGAATTAGGTTGCTTCTGGTAATGATGAGGTTAAAATATTGATTTCTACAGTAAATTATATTGCTTTAGAGATTTTTAAAAAATCCATGTTTGCAGATATGCTGAATAATTCATCACACCATTTGATAAATCTGAAATTTTCACTGTGACGGATTTTAATAAGATTTTTATTTCAAGGATATTCAAATGTATCTGGAATGACCCTTTGATATTTCAATTTATAAGGCTATTACTCAGCTGCAAAAAGATAGATATGTCTTACTTAGGTGATCAGGAAAGATATCCTTTGAATGTGTAACTTCTCTAAGGTGCCACAAGTACTGCTTTTCTTCATCCCAACTGTGACTATAAAACTTTTTAAGGCCAGATTTTAATAAAAGCTCAACTGTGAGTTAGGCACCTAAATGAAGTGGCCAGATTTTCAAAAGGGCCGAGCACTCAGTGGTTCCAGCTGTGAACAAAGGAACAATTGTTCTCTTCTTAAATCAGAGCCACTTATTTAGGCGCTAACCAGGAACTGTTGGGTGCTGAGCTGTCTTGAAAATCTGGTCATTAGATGCCAAGTGATCTTTATGTTTGGAATTAATCATTACCCAAAGATCATGGTACCAGGACACTCTACCTAAAGGGTAGAAAGGCCTGATTCAGAGAGGCAGAAAATCATCTTCTCTATAGCTACACAATAATAATTCTCATTCAATTCTATTCCCCATGAGCAGTCATCTGACCCTTGTTTGTTATTGTATTCTTATCCTGGATTACCACTGGTCAGAAAGACTCTTTTTTTTTTAAAAGTAATCGTATTATGTTCACAGCATACACATAGAGAAGTTAAATGAAAACATAAATACTTTTGCCAGAAGGTTGTAATTCAGAACGATTACACACAAGAACCCAAACACACACAGAGAGAGAGAGAGAGAGAGAGAGAGAGAGAGAAAGCAGGCTGCTCCCTAAGGCAGAGAGGATCAATTCATTTTCTAGGCTGCACTTTCAGACTGACAGCTTCCAGATCCAAGCTTCACTACAGAGTCCAGTAACCTGCAAGCAGGACCAGGGGATTTCTTCACTCTAAGTGATAGCTTACAATTCCAACACAGTCTTCAACGCGTCACAGCTCACGCCCTTGTGTTTGTAAGCACATTGCAAAGTGAAAATAAAGAATATACCCTGATCTTCAGTGGTGACTGAACCCCGTCTCATTTTGAGGTTTCTCATGCTGCCTGTATACTAGTGTCTGTGCACACAGGTGTAAGAGATCTCAAAATATGCCTGCAGAGTTGGTGGTTGGCAAAGAGACTTGATGGTTTGCATATGCAAACTCCATTGGTCTGACTGGGTTTTCTGGATTAAAATTGTAACGCCAACACACACACATCTCGAAATCTATCACCTGCATGTGCATAGGTTAGCAAACAGAAAGGAACACATTTATATGCAAAGCTATGTATGATATTTTTATACTAAAACTGGCAATGAGAAAACTGTTTTTTATAACTTAGTTTTCTTAGTTTTGAGAGGAATTCTGTGATTTCAACCTTAGCTTTCAGTAAATCAGTACCAACTATTTTGGTTAAATTTGAAAAGCTGATGATAGGTTTGTCTGTATGCATTAGTGTATATTCCAGAGGTTATTGTAACTCACTACTGTGACAAATACTGTCAATTTGAGGTTCTGCAGTGTTTGTCTATTGTACAGTATATTAATTTCTTAGTCATATCATTTGGTAGGCTTTGTGATGAAATGTAGGTTTGTGGGGATTTTGTGTGTGCATGCACATGTGAACTTTCTCCTCTAGGCATGTTGCTAGAAAAATGGATGAGAAATTTTAAAGCCTCTGAAAATAATAAAAAACTAGATGTGTAACAGCTGTTATCTTCTCAGGGAACCTTATGACTTTTTTGTCTCAAATATATTGGATAGTTTTACTAACCTCATTTTCCCTTAAGCAGAAGGCAGCTAGCTTTGTCTTACAGCTGTAGCCAGAGAAGTGTGAATAAATTTCTGTATTTCTCAGTACATTTAAAACATCACTTGAAAAAGGGATATAACTCAGTAAAGGCAAGATCTGAACTATGTGTAGCAGGAATATGTACCAGAATTGCCTGTACAGAGGGGTTGAGACCCTCCCAGATGGGTGGCCACACCAGCTTGTTTTGTATACCACATGAATTTACAAAGAAGCATAGTAACGAGATGGAAAAGCATTATGACTCAGTCCAGCTTATTACCATGGCAAGATTTCATTCTTTGTGCTTTATCTTGTCTAATTTTAAATGTCTAAAGTGATGAGGTTTTCTGATATTTCCCCTGGAAATTTAGTCCAAAATTGGCTCATTATCGTTAAGGTTTTCCTGATATTTTCTAGAATGGAGACGCTTGTCTTCTGGCTAAAACATAGGACTGGGATTTGGGGATCCGGATTCTATTCATAGCTCTGCCACAGACTTCCTTTTTAGCCTTGAAGAAATCATCAATCTCCCTGTCTCAGTTTCTCCGTCTATAAAATGGGAGTGACTTCACAAGGGTGTTATCTGAATTAGCTCATTTAATATTTGTGAAGCTTGTTAGATTAAAACCTCTATACAAGTACAAAGTATTATATACAAACTTATTCTGCCTACATTTTCTTAATTTTCATCCCATTGCTGCTCTTGTAACCTGTTTTAATGGCTAACCAAGCTAACTTCTTCTTTTTATCCTTCCTCGGACATTAATCCCTGTAACCTATTAATTTTTGCAGCTGTTCTCTGTACGCTTTTTCTTTTGGATATTAATGTGTCAGAACTTGAGTACTAAATAACAAAGTGCAGTCTCTGTTATATATTTCTTGATCAATGATGTCACAATGTTGTGTATGCCCCTTCTGATGTGCATGCAGGAGTTCCCTTTGACATCACTGGGTGTTGAGCAAGCACATCTGAAAGCAGTATTTGGCCTTAGAGACTTGATTCGGAAAGTTTGGAACCAAAATAGTTTCTAATTCTTTTCATCAACAGTAATTACAGTAAACCACGGGGCCTGATCGGCCATTCTTATTCACCTTTACGGCATGATATTACTTAGAGTAAGGTACTACTTGAATAAGGCCAGGATAGGGTACTGTGTACCCTGAATTGAAGACACTTGTTCCGGTGTGTAAATGAGATTGATAGCTTCTATTTCTGTATGTTAACAACTACCAAACTTTTTTGTTTTCTAATTACTGTATACTGTCTTGGTTGCCCACAATATTTAAATTTGTTATTTTACCCCATTAATACGCATCATTCTGTAACGTCAGATAAAAAATTGCCATGAGGTGTCAGAACTCATTTTTGGAATAGCAACACATTTTTAGTTGCAATTATAGGCGTTTATAATTGAAGCTCAAATAAACTAATGTGATGCAAATGAGAAATTTGGGCTGGGATTTTGGATAAAATGACTTGTGTACAGTGCTACAGTAGGGATTTTAATATCCAACAAATTAACAGATTTTAATGAAGAGATTAAGAATTCCCAACTCACTGATGTGTCCCTACACAGATAAGTTTCCAGAAGCTTTACTGACTTTTGTATAAATTTTTCTATCATATTTAATAAGGTATGAACTGTATTTCTAAACTAAAAATGATTATTCTGACAATTGAAAAGGAAAGAGCACTCATTTTTTGATGGTAAAGTCCATGAGTTTGCTTCTGATGGCCCTTGGGGAGGGGGTGGGAGAACTACTAAAAGTTCAAGGTCTCAGTTTGTCCCTTGACTTATATATCTGCTTTGGGGGAGTCACACTCTCACACATATGCATCTGAAGAGCAAAGTTCTATCAGTTGTAGATCTATAAGCCATTTCAAGGCCCCTGTGAGGTTGTGGGTATCATCCATTTCAACTTTGAATTCATGTGTGGGGCACTGAGTTATGATACGTTCAATGCTTTGAATGTTCTTATCACTGTCACATGCAGGGGAGTCTTTGATTTTCCACTTGTACATCAAGTAGCTGCATCTTCCTTGCTTTGTTTGCATGTGGTTGTATTAGGCCCAGATTCTGTGTGGCAAGTTGAAACCAAGAGAGCAGGGATAATGTGCTTGTTTAGAATGGTGGATGAGGTCAAGACACTTTGCCATTGCCTGGCAGGATCCAGAGAACTGAGGTGGTTGCGTGAGGTCCATAGTGGTTTTTGCAATTTCAGGCATAATTGGGGTATGTTGTCCGTAACTTGCTGGATGGGGAGTTCAGGATACTCTTTGGTTTGTTTAAGTTCTCATGATGTGGCTATATCTCACGGGATAGCTGGAGATTTGATGTTTGTTAATACAGAAAGCCATGGTAGAGACATTGTTTTTAAAGTTCCTGTGATGATTCACATGGTCTGATTCAGCTGCCTACCTACAAGTTGGGTATGGCAGCTTCTTGTCCACACGGTTGCACAGTGCTTTGCGACTGAGTACAGTAGGGCCAAGGCTGATGTTTGCAGTACAAGGGCAGTTGATCCCCAGCTTTTTCCTGCTAACTTTTGGATCATGTTGAGGCTACTTTATTGAGGTGGTCATAAAAGATGAGTGTACATTCAAGAATCACACTGAGATATGTTGCTTTGGGTCATAATGCACAGTTTTACCACACACTCGACAATTTTGTTGTCAAGGCGGAAAGTAGAGACTAACGATTTGCTCGGATTTGGTCTCAGCTGCCACTTTTGGAAGTACGCCCCCATGAGCTTAAGGTCAAGTGTAAGAGTTCCTTCAAGTTCTTTAAAGCTACAGGATTGAGTTGCAAGTGCCAAATCATCAGCTTATGCAAACTTCTGCATTATTGTTTCAGGCATATCACTCATGTAGATATTGAAGAATGTCAGAGCAAGTACAGAGCCTTGTAGTAGCCCATTATTCTAAGTGTGAGGCTTGCTGGTTTGATCTCCAGGGTATAGACACATCCTCCAGCCGCTAAGCATGTGGTGTTCAGCAGCTGGAGAATCCACATGCAGGGGATCGCTTTGGCCAGTTTCAGTAGTAGTCTATCCTTCCAGACTGTGCCATCTGCCACTGACAAATTGATGAAGGCAGCACCAATCTTGAGTTTTCATTGGAATCTGGCCTTGTCATTTGTAATTAGGGTCAGGACCTAGTCACAGCAACTTCTGTGCAATCAGAAACTAGCTTGCTCCTTGGATAGGCTGGCATCCACAGGGAGCCCAATTCAGTTCAGAAGCATATGCTCCATTCCCTTGTAGATGGTGCTCAAGAGGGAGATTGGCCTATAACTAGAAGGGTGATCTGCAGGTGTTCCAGTCTTCAGGAAAGCAATGACCTTGGCTTTTCTCCACATGCATGGGATTTCACTGGTCTCTAGGGTATTGGTGAAAAAGCTGCATCACCCATTTTTGTGCCACTGGACCCTGGTTATATAGGAACTCAGGATAGATATCATCTTTTCCTGCTGTTTTTCCCAGTTTCATGGCTGCATCAATCTCCTTACTGGTGAGTGGTCCAGACCACTGGGATGAGGGAACGCAGGTGGACACCACCTGCCAGAGTTGATGCTGGACTTGTCTGCAATACTGTTTGTCCACTACCTGTTTTGATGTCCGCAAATATGGCACTGGCTTTCACCTGCAGCCCAGTGGCATGTATGGGATTTACAGCCCCCAGGTGTGTCAGCAGGTTCTAGGCGCATCTGCTCCAGTGTGTGAAATTTAGACCTTCTACATATTCAAGCCACAATTACCACCTTGCTGCATGATGATCCAGTGATGCCAGGAGGGCTTTTCTGGGTCTCTGCACTTGTTATATTTGTGGAGGAGCTATTGGTTCTCTGCAGTCCAGCAAGGAATGTACGATGACCTGTGTCCACCGGGGATGCTCTTCTTTGTGGTAGAGATTTGGAGTGCAATAAAATGGTCAAAAGTCTATGGCATTGGGGGAATGCAGGAGATTGTATTCTCCATAGTCATGGTGAAAAGTGGCTGTGAGGGTTGGATCACAGAAATGCTCTGGGGGCTGCCAACTGATGTGCCAAGACTACTTCTGCCCCTGCTTTCTTGCCCTGGCAGCTTGGGACTTCAGTGTCCTGCCTGGTTTCATCCAGACCTCCTAGCCTGCTGCAAACCCAGATCCAGGTCTAAACCACATCCCCTAACAGCTTTAAACTGAAAGCAGCTTAAGAAATGTTCCTGTCTTTAACACTCAGATGCCCAACTCCCAATGGGGTCCAACGCCCCCAAAAATCCATTTTACCCTGGATAAAGCGTATACAGGGTAAACTCATAAACTGTTCACCCTCTATAACATTGATAGAGAGGTATGGACAGCTTAGGGTTAATTACTCTGGGTTAATTAATAAGTAAAAGGTGATTTTATTAAATATAGAAAGTAGGATTTAAGTGATTACAAGTCATAACAGACAGAACAAAGTGAATTACCAAGCAAAATAAAATAGAACACGCAAGTCTATGTCTAATACAGTATGAAAACTGAATACAGATAAAACCTCACCCTCAGAGGAGTTCCAGTAAGCTTCCTTTTACAGACTAGACTCCTTCTAGTCTGGGTCCAGCAATCACTCACACTCCCTGTAGTTACTGTTCTTTGTTCCAGTTTCTTTCAGGTAGCCTTGGGGGGTGGAGAGGCTATTTCCTTAGCTAGGTGAAGACAAAATGGAGGGGTCTCCCAGGGGTTTAAATAGACTTTCTCTTGTGGGTGGATACTCCTCCCTTCCCCTGTGTAGAATTCCAGTTAAAAGAAGGAGTTTTGGAATCACATGGGCAAGTCACATGTCCATGCATGACTCAGAACTTATAGGTAGCAGCCAGGGTTCACATGCTATCTTGAACGTTCTCACGTAGACTTCTTATGTGGATTGGAGCCTTCCAAGACCCATTGTCAGTTAAGTGCTTCTGGGGTAGAGATCTGTCAATCGAATGCTGAAGTCCTCTGATGGTCCAAGTGCAACTATTTGGAGAAAATGTTGAAGTTGACCAACTCTGGTGTCCTAGTCTTCCAGGAGACCCATGTTGCAAACAAACTAAACATGGGGGAGTAAGACAGGCCTCTCTCTCCTTATATCCCTGCATGAGAAACCACGACCTTGGGACCAGATGTTCAGGAGTAAGTGGGTGTTGTAAACCCACTAATTCATCTCCTGCCTTGGAAATAGGTACATTGGGAATGGGTAGAGGCATGGCATCCCACCATGCCCCTTAATGTGGCAGACAGTGCGGCTCAGCCTGCAAGGGGGTGTCTTTATGCTGCAGGTATTGGCTTTCAAATCAAGGGGGAAACAGGAGGAGGATCATGCTTCTCAGAGATACAGTTTGTTCCCTGCACTGCTCCCAAGAAGGTGCAGCTATGTACTGACCACACACAGAGCTTGTGGTAAAGCCACAGTTTAGCCAAAAGAGATGCTTTTCAAATTCTGTATTTCATGCATGTGGTCTAGTAAGAGTGGAATGAAAGAGGGTCTGAAGATTTCAGGGTGGTTGCATAGCCATTAGTGGTGAATGTGTCATGCTAATTATCATTGTCAGTGCAGTTTTTACAGATTCTGTTAGTGTTTAATAACATTGTGTATCTTGTCAATGTCAGGTTTTCTAATCCTGAATATTTGGTGTTCTGAAAGTTAAAGATAAAACTAAGCAGCAGCAAGCCAACAGGATAGAAGCAGCAGCAGCTAGGACAGAAGGAATGACAGGATTAGTCAGTGTCTGGCTGGTCCATGCTTGTACTGAGAGAGTAATCATCCTAAATGCCAACATTTATTAATGGTGTTCACGTCAAAGGCTGTCAGAGATGAGCGCTATGCAAGAGCCCAAAGCATCAAAAGAGAAATATTGATTGAAATAAACTGCAGTCTGAGTTTCAGCATCCTCACTCAATACATATTATATAACTTCATATTCTGTAACAAAGCCTCTAAGGGCTGGCAAATTCAGTATAGTACTTAGAGAAGTATCAAATCATGATCTTCACTTGATGAACACTTGTCTGTCTGATTCCTTCCATTTACTGTTAGACTTAAAGGAATAATAATTGCAAATGGGAAAGATCTTAAAATCTCAACCCCTCTCCCCCTCCATATATATAATATAAATATAAAAACTCACATTTATATTTGTGCTTTGTGTGTGTTACATATGTATGCATCGCATATAAATTCTGAGGTAGCTATGTATGGATTTTCAGGTAAAGAACATTTGTTCATTCACTCAAAAGAATAGATTTTATGTATGTGACCAAATATACTCCATTCTCAGGGGAATACTATTAAATGGTATGCGCACTCTGAAATTGCTGTTAAACAGTTTTACTCGAAGATGATATAGTAATCACCCTTTAAACAAAAGAGACTACTTGTGTACTTACTTTGTAAAATAAGAATTGGATTCTAAGATGAATAAATTGTCCAGATTTTTCAGCAAGGCTTTAAAGAGCAAAGTTATTGTGATCTTATGAAACTGCAGGTATTTCATTCACCCAGTGCACAGTCTAATACTGATCAATGTTTTTCAGGATTATAAGTAATGGAGCACAATTATTTATTTTTATTTAAAAATAAAATGACAAAATAGTCATCCCCCCCCGACTTCCTAATGGGATAAGTCAAGCCCTGCAACCATGGCTCAGATCCAACCCTGAAAGAAACGGCTGTTCTTGCTTCTAACAGGAAACTATTCATATTCCAGTTCAACTGGATATATCCATGCCACTAGTTTAAACTTGAGAAATGCCCAGGACTGAGTTTACCCAGACGTTTTGGTATCCTCATCACCCAGAGATAACGTAGGGTTTGTTTTGTTTTGTTGCAGAGGTTTAGGCAACTAACATATACACATTTATTTTGCTGGTACTTATGCAGAAGGTCAGAGTATCTATCTGCCCCATTATATTTTTTTAAAATAATTTTGAGTATAAAATCTGTCCCTACAATTTGGTATGAGTAGCTTGTCTGATAGTTACATGGTGTCCAGATAGCACTGTTCCTTACTTTAGATAAACTCTGTGGCAGGGTGGACTAGGTCCAGAGGTCACCTGCTGGAGGCCTTGTGGCCCTGCATCATCCTGTCCCAGAATAGATCTGTGAGAAGTCCTCCAGGCAGCCTAGAGTGGCTGCAGAAGAGTGGCCAATCAGAGAGGCTGCTGGAGTGACCAATAAGGGGCCAGAATGGCCAGATAAAAAGCAAGCCGCAGAGCAGAGCCTTTAGTTGCTGTGTGGAGGTTGATCAGGGAGGACTAGGTGCCTGGCTGGCTAGATGAGCAGCAGGCCACCGACAGCTCACTAGGCAGAACTGAGCCCAGGGAAGGCTGCCAAAGACCAAGTGCCTGGTTGGCTGGAGAGAGTAGCAGCAGGACTATGAAAAGGTCAGTGTGGGCAGGCTAAGCCCAGGGGTCTGAGCCCAGGACCTGGGCAGACCAGGCAAGGGTACTGAGATTGGCCCTGCTGGTCTCGTTCCAGGGTGGGCTGCTGAAAAGGACACCAGCTCAGGGTGCCAAGATAGGCCCTGGCTGGGTGGTTGAAGAAGACAGTGCCTCTGGGAAGAAGCCTTAGAGCTATTAGAGAGAACTTGGGCTGTATACCCCGGAAGGGGGGACAGCGTGTACTGCTTGGCTGGAGGGCTGAGCTGCCAAAGACCAGCCAAGAGAACTACTGGCTGGGGGGGAGGAGGAGGGTACTCGCAAGAGGCAGGTGCCATCCTGTTGAAAGAACAGAAGTAGGCTCACACCTAACTGAGAAAAAGGGGGCCATCCATGAGAGGTGGGTGTGAAAAGAAATGTTTGCAGGCACTACTGGCCAGGGAAAAGGGGGCATGCACAAAAGGTGGGTGTTGACCCTGTTACAAACCCCCATTTAAATCCATAGTGAGCAGTGATTCTGGGAACATCAAGGTAGGAGGAGAAGAAAGTTTGTAAAAGAGATGTAAGGAGGCTGCTGAGGCCTGGTCTATGCTGGGGGGCGGGGGGTGGGGAGAGTGATCAGAGATCAATCACTATCTGGTGGGTAGTGTAGACGTACCCTGAGAGAGGATCTGGGGTGACCAATGGAATGGCCATATTGCAGTCAGGAGTGTGATTGTAGTATGTGAAGCACACACAAGATAGCTTTAATCTAGGTAGCTGAGGTACCAACAGCAGTCAAGTCACAGTAGCATGAGCTAGCTGCCTGAATACAGGCCCTCAAGGGAGCCTGGGTATGTACTCCGGCAGCAAACCTGGATGAAAGTTAGCTTGGATATGTCTATGCATGCTGCAATCTTGCCTTCAATTGTAGTATTGGGGGAGTGTGTGTGGGAGAGATGAGGCCCAATAGGCACAGACATATCGGGGACCTCATGAGGCACTGACCTGGGTTTTATTCCCACCTCTGCCACTGGCTTGCTGTGTGACCTGGGGCAAATCACTTCACTTCACCTCTATTTTCCTCTGTACTCTCTCTGTCTTCTGGGCAGGGATTGTCTTACAAGGTGATACTGTACCAATCAGAATGGGGCCTGGCATTTTGTTAGGGTTGCTAAAGTAATACAAATAATTGATGATGATTGTCCATATGAAGGGATATAGCTCAGGTAAATCTGTCTGGACAAAGGAGCAGTTAATTTTACACACCAAAAATGTTACGACTAAATTCTTGCTCCTTTTTCCCCAAGTTGCACAGGGGGCAGAATAGGGCTGTGATAACTGAGCTGAGGTCTCTTGAACCTTTCTGTGTGTGCAGGACAGATGCCAGGCAGAATAATTTAAGCAGCCTTTGAGGCATCTCACATTCAGCAGGCTTCCCTGGGCATGGTCCAAAAAGCAAGTTGCTTACTTTCAAACAATAGCAGGGACACAGGAGTCAGAGGTGGCTTGGTCAAACCCCCAAGTGTCTAACCATACTATCTGGTAGCTGGGAAGCACGGTTAGGCAAGTTACTTTGAGGTATGTCTACACTGCAATAAAACTCCAATGGCTGGTCCATGTCAGCTGACTTGGGGCTCAGGCTGCAAGACTATAAAATTGCAATGTGGACATTTGGGTTTAGACTGGAGCCTAGGATCAGGGACTATTCCCTATCATGGGGTCCCAGAGCATGGGCTCCAGCCCAAGCCTGACCAGCTACACTGCACTTTTACTGCTCCACAAGCCCAATTCAGCTGACACAGGTCAGCTGGGGGGTTTTTATTACAGAATAGACATAGAACTTAATGGAGCCCTAGGTAATCATTTTGCATGACTCCTGCATGGATGCAATGGGGGAGTGGCTCTCTGTACCTTGTCGCCCATGGTGCAGTTTGACAAGACAGAGTTGAATTCACAGAATTGTCACACTTAAGACTTATTTCCCATGTTTACAGATTTTTTTAGTAAAGTTTTCATTCGTTTGATAAAACACAGACAACTTCCTTTTCAAGTATACTGTTACTCTAATAGCTCCAACTTCATCTAGTTACATACATTTGCATAACAGGAGGGGGGAGAGCATGTGTATGTACATACACAAATGGCACAAAAGAAGAAGAAAGGGGAAGTGCATAAGATCTGTTAAATATTATTTCTAAACCACTACTGAACTTCTTTAACACCAGCATCCTTTGTGTCACTTATAACTAAGCAACTAGAGTAAAATTATGTTTACACCCTTCCTATTTCTCTCCAGGATTCTAGAAATTATCCAGCATCCCTAGGCAAAGTAGCGCATGATGTGGATGAAAAACAGGTTTGAGTTCCTCTTCAGAGCGTGTAAAAATACAATGAGAATTCAGCTATCTTGGGCTTGCTCCTGTATTTGTTAGGAAGTAGAGCCCACACTGACTTCAGTGGTAGCTTTGTCTGAGTAAGGCAGGGAGGATTTCCCACATCAGAGCTTATTGCCGTTTATGAAAGTATTGCCGACAATATTCTGCTGCAAATAACACTTTAGTTCTAGACATGATAGTGACTATGTTGCCGATTCTTCCATCCATACATTAACCCTAGGTAAGTTACCAAGTTACTTTAGTAGTCAAATTTCAAGTCAAGGCAAGTTAAGGATGGCTAACATTAGTGGTCACTTAAAGCTAGATTTTAACATTAGACATCCTAAGTAAGGGCTAGAAAATAAGCCCCACCTCAGGAGTAGCCCTAACAGGTATTTTGATTCAAACACCTTTTGAGAGACAGTCCTTTCACTGCTTCTTTCTGGCTTGGGGAACAAGGGATAGTGATTTACCACTGGCCTGTACTCTTCTAATTTAGAAGCCAAAAGAGGTTGGCAGAAATCACTGGAAACATGAAGAAATTAGGGTTTTAAGTTCTAGTCCATTAAAGGCCTCAGTTTATGCTCAGCTGCCAAGGTTTGAGCAGCTCCATGTGTGACATATATACAAATTATGTGATCACTAATTATGTATTTACATATGGCCCAAAACATCTTACAAGACACTGTATGGATTGAGTGCTGGTGAGACTATACTTTCCATACAGAGCTCCTGGAGCCAATGGCAGTGGGTGTAGAGGATGTTGAGCCTTAACACTTATACCTCTCACCAATGAGGGGCACGTTCTTGTGGTGAGCCAGAGACAGCTTGGGTAATCAGTGGAGTGCTTGTGGTGGGGGGTGGGATTTGCAGTTGCTGGGCACGAGAGAACCTGTAAGAGTGGGAAGGAGGCTATTGGTTGGCACTAGTCCCCCAGCTCATGTGCCCCCCATAACTCCTGTACCGCAAAACTGCTCCCCTCATGCCCTTCCCTCACCTCTTTCTGCCATAGCTCCCATCATCCCTTTCTCCCAAATAGTGTTTTTTTTTAAGAAACCTTGCTTAAGTTGCATTGAAATATGCTTATGTGAATTCTCCTGTCTCAGTGTTACACACTTTAACTCCTGCTAAAAAGTATTTGTGCTGCTGCCCCCCCCAAAAGCATCTCCCTTAAATGTCAGTCCCTCAATCACACTTCTGTTGCACCAGGCTGCTTCATAACAGTCTGGAAAGAGATTCCTTATCTCTTGACTTGGGAATTTGGAGGTATTTAGATCCAGGTGCTGTATGTGGCGATATCTCTACCTGCGCTTCCCATTGCTTTATCTACAGCCATGAGGACATTAGGATAGGGTCTGTGGGACTGCATAAAAGGAATGTCATGCTTCTATGAAGATGGTATTCTTGACAAGTAACTAAACATAATAGCAGATTAAAGCATCTCTGAAGATTTGGTTGAGATGTTAGTCTATTGCTTGAGGCTATTTTGATAGCTTATACAGCTGGCACAATAAACAAGCGGGACAGATGCCATAAAAAGAGCTAGTTCTCTTTCTGAGAACCAAAAGAAATGCATAAGACAAACTTTTGAAACTGGTACAGTTACAAGAACGATGAGACAAACAAGCAGATTTTAGGGAACACCATATATAGGGCATCTGTGTATATTAGTGCTATCCCTAAATCATGGCCACTGCATTTCAGAAATCATCTGGCTAGAGATGACCGTAGAGAAACCAAAGCCTTAGGAATGAAGGAAACTTGTGAGCATAAACAGAAAGCAAAACATATGCCAGATACACACATGCATATACTTGTCTTATAGCTGAGCCATGGTCTGTGACATTTATGGTGGTGTTATATTTGGGATAACCTCTGAGAAAGTTGTACAGCATTCATAAGAATGTGGCAGAAATAAGAGCAGGTTTCAGAGTAGCAGCCGTGTTAGTCTGTATTCGCAAAAAGAAAAGGAGTACTTGTGGCACCTTAGAGACTAACAAATTCATTAGAGCATAAGCTCTGATGAAGTGAGCTGTAGCTCACGAAAACTTATGCTCAAATTTGTTAGTCTCTAAGGTGCCACAAGTATTCCTTTTCTTTTTGAGAAATAAGAGCAGAACTGTTGTTTTTACTGCCTCCTGAGGAAGCTGAGACTCCCAAGTGTCTCTAGGAACACTTGTCAGTGTATCCGGTTCCAAGCTTGGACTTTTAGGGCTTTTTGTTTGACTTGTGCCATTTTCACATTAAAGGGGACACAAGGAACTTAATGATGGAAAATAAGCCACTGTATCAGACTGAGGATATCCACATGATGGAACCATTCATTCACTGAATTCTTTTTTTTTAAACTTCTAGAGGAGCTGTAGAAACTGGATTCACCGAAGAACTCAGTCAGCTGAGCTCTGAGCTGTTCACTAAGGCCCACATGTTTTCATTGGCTGCATGCTACACTGCCTGGAATGAGGTCAGGAGAAAGGCCTAACCAGTCTAGCAAACAGCATCCATAGGAATGTGTAGGCTATATGATATGCCACAGCAAAATTACTAATCATGTATTTGTGCTATGTAAAATAACTATAAATAATCTGAAATATGATCCTACAGGTAGGGCATAAGCTAAACAAAATTTGGAGGCATTGGACATGTAATATGGAACATATGGTACTATGTAAAAGTCAGAGGCCTGATTCCCCATTGCCTTGTACCTGAGTTGCTATTTACACCTTTGCACAGTTTCTGTCCACTTCGCGCTTGCTTTGCAAAATGAAAGTGCTGTAGTTCTACTCAGGAACTGTAGACAGCTTTCAGGTCCAGCAACAGTTCCTACTACACATCAGGAAAGCATTAGCAGTTTTTACTGTGGTAATGGCTTTCGTTTTTTGCCTGTTTGTGATATACAAATTGCCACACTGACTGGAATACTATGTTTTCAGGGAATTTATTGGTTTTCCAACCGTGCTCATTGGCCTTTCTAGTTATATGGACTGTCGTATGTATCTGTGGACATGCTGCTGTGAAAAGTTATGTCTGTAACGTTAAATGGTCTATCTGGATCCTGTGGTCCAAAATCCACACTTGAGTTTGTGCAGAGGGGCAGAAGCAGCTCCTAGCCAGCTCTGTGGCTATAGAGGGGTTGTGTGGCATCTGTCTAGTCTGCCTAGAAAGGCTGGGATTATGTCCATGAATTTCAGCCTTCCCCCTGCCCTGCCCCAGCCCCATGGAGTTCCCTTCCGCCTGAGTCTAGTCACCCAGACTTTGTGCAGTGAATTTTACTCTGTAGAAACACCAAATTAAAATTCTAATGTGAAAATGGGTCCATGTCCTTTCCCTCATGAATGCTGTATGGGTGCTATTGGGATGTAGCTGCTGACTGATTAGGTAGAGAGCCTCTCTACAAATGATCTTAGTTTCTTTCATTTCTTGACATTGCATACAAACAAAAGATTCTTAAGGGCAAAATGGCAAATTTTTCAAATTAGTTCTAAATTTGTATTTCTTAATATGTATGACATACTGGTTAGGAGATTAAACATTTTCATGGGAAAATGAATTGAAATTAAATAGTGCCACTGCTGCACTTTAATACATATTCATAACCATCATGGCTTGCTGATTTTTGTGTGGTGTTTGGTATCCATACTTTGGTATTTTATCACTTTCTCAGTATATTTTTGTTTCATTCTCCAGTGAGTGAACTGCTGTTAGGAGACAGATGGGGCACAGTCAAGGTCAAATGATAGATGTTTCCAGACTAAAAATATTTTTAGAACTGACATCTAAATGTAAATAAGATCTGAAACAAATATTATCTTCAGGCTTGGTTACTGCCATACTCTCTCAATAGGTTTCAGAGTAGCAGCCATGTTAGTCTGTATTTGCAAAAAGAAAAGGCACCTTATTGTGGCACCTTAGAGACTAACAAACTTATTTGAGCATAAGCTTTTGTGAGCTGTAGCTCACTTCATCAGATGCATTCAGTGGAAAATACAGTGGGGATTTCCAGCAGGGAGAGTAGAATAGAAAGGGGGAGAGGGGCAGAGTTAGCCTTCAAGTTCCATGTATCCCATAGCTACAGTGCAGGCCTCTGATTCAGGAAAATTAAAGTGGAACATGAAAAACATAAAGTGATATAAACCAGATGCTGTGGCTGAAAGAACCAAGCTGAGATCCCTTTCTGTAGTGCTGCTCATCTGAAGGATCCCAAAATATGTGTAGAATCAGATCACTGAACTTCACAAGACCCCCATATATGATAGGTAACCATTATCCCCCTTTTTACAGGGGAGTCAGCTGAGGTCCAGAATGGGTAAGCAACTTGATCAAGTCAGTGGGAGACTGTCAGTGGGAGTGAAGCTCAGTGAATAACAGATTTTTTTCAGTTTGCTAGCAATTTTTAAATGTGTGTATTTGTTTTGGGTTGGACCAAATCCAAACATTTTCAGTGATTAGAAATCTTGAAGAAAAATTCATTTTGGGTTGGATAAAACATTGTTTTGATTTTGACCTTTAACAGTTTTAATTAAAAATTAAATAAAACTAGGGGAAATTTTGCAACAGTCACTTCAAAATGGAAACTAATTTTTCATGTTCTTGAATTTTTTTAAATGAACAATTTGGCAAAACTGATATGAATTAGCAAAATTTCAGCCAGCTCTAGTCTAGGTTTCTAATTAGTCCTGTGCAGTAAACCAGTAGGGCTGAATACTCACAAAAACTGATATCAAATGGAAAAGCTAGTCTCTAGTTAACTTTCTTTCTAGATTTGTGTGTGGAAGAGTGAGTGTTCTGGATAGCCCTCACAGTAATATCCTTGTGGCCTGGATAACTGTTGATTTCTGGCTTTGCTCCTGTAGTTGTGAAGTGACTCCATACATTTATTCAGAGATTGGTGTGGTGTGTGGTTTTTTTTTTAAATTTTGCTCTTGAGGTCGAGGCCAATAATTTGGGGTGTGAACACTTAATAGATTGCTCTCTATTGGCCTGCTGCCCACAACAAACTGTCAAAGAAACCTTGTAACTGTAATCCAGAGATCCATGTGGTAATTTCATGTGATTTGTTGTATTTATCATACAACTGTCTGCTCCACCTATCCAAAAACTACAGTGCAAGATGCTTTTGATAACTAACTGACATTACCTTATTTCCAGTATTGGTTAGCTTTTCCCTAAAGAAAGTATGAAGTTTACCTTCCTATTTCTAGGACTCCTATCTATTTTGAAGTTTTAGCATCATTTCAAGTCAATCTGCACTTCAGTGAGGAGGACCAAATCCTAGAGCTGCTTGAATTGGCAGATTTTTTTTTAAGGATGCCCACCATTTATCTAACCCTAACTTCCTCAGCTTCAGAGACCTGCCATTATTTGCAGCTGCTGACTGACTAGCATAAGTGATTTGATCATGGTCACAAAGGAAATTTTGGAGCAGAGCCAGGAACTGAACATAAACCTCCTGAACTAGAGAGTGCCTTAATCAGGGATGATTCTTACACTCATTACCACACAGCCTCATTGCTAACTGTGTAGCTTTCCTTCTAAAGGAAAGAATGATGAGGAACCTGACCAAAAGCTTAGAGACAATAAGACATTCCATTTGCCCTAAATCAGGTCAGTTGCTCCTTCAATAAAAGCAGAGATTTTCATTAGCTTTTTAATAACTTTAGGGTGGGTGGGGAGGAAAAATACTTCTAA
Organism: Dermochelys coriacea; assembly: GCF_009764565.3. Lineage (NCBI taxonomy): Eukaryota > Metazoa > Chordata > Testudines > Dermochelyidae > Dermochelys > Dermochelys coriacea. Next base: position 19,998,940 of record NC_050079.1, read on the forward strand.
AGAAATCTACCTTCTAGGATAAGGGAACTGTATTCTAAGAGCTATGAAATGGAATAGCACATGAGTCTATATAGAAAATAGTCACATTCTACATTTATAACCGGTATGATTGATTCTTTTCTTTGGTGCCACTGAAAAATGAGCATATAAATAAAATAAAACATTAAGAAAATGAAGTACTACAATATAAGACCTAAATCTGGATGATTTGCTAGGGAAAGTCTTCTGAAGGTGTTTTCTAGAGTGATTAAAACCAGAAAGAAATTAGTGTGAACAGTCTGACAAAATAGGTTTTTTCTTTTTAAAATTAAGATTTTCTAAAATCTGTAAAACTTCATTACCCTAGCCATTTTTAACCTTCATGCATTTTTGTGCCTGTTGCCAGTTCTGTTTAACATTTCACATACCTTAAGGATGTAAGCAGAAGGAAATCAATGAGAAAAATGCTATTGCTTTACCCACAATAACGCTTTGCTTGTCATACTAGTAGTTGTATTACCTCTCCTTCAGAGACTACAATTTATGTTGATGCCTGTGTATTCTTGACACTTGATCTTAAGTGATCTGTTTCTCTTGTTTCCCTTGTGGCACAAAAGATAATAGATACAAAGACTTCATCAGAAATCTTTCCCCACCCTACTTGGTTGCAGTAATATTTTACATATAAGAACTGTACAGAACTGTGTGTGTGTGTGTGTGTGTGTGTGTGTGTGTGAGAGAGAGAGAATGAAACATCTAGAGACCTTCTAGACTTGGACTCCTAACCACAGATGGTACAAGTGGGGGGGAAAAATAATTTGCCTCCTATTCATAATTCAAATTGTACTTATGTTTGTTCACTGATCTGACACGCATGCATTTGTGCTCAGATTTCTAATATCTGACTGCAGTGATTTGGAACAATGAAATGTGCACACTTACTACCTTCTCCAAAAAGCATTCTCTTACTTTCCTCTTCAGGTTAAAAGGCCCTGATTCTGCTGCTGTAGGAATTTTGAATTTAATTGAAGGAGTCTCATGCCCTGTGATATTAACTCTGAAACCTGATTCTTGTTCCTGTGATTCCTAGGGTTGTGTTGTGTTTAGTATGTGTAAACCATTGCAGTGCTATTTCCTTGAGAGCGAGGTGACTGCACTCTTTGCTCAACTGAATACTTAATTAGCTGTATTGCCCGTAATAAAATTAATGAACAGAACATAAAACCAAAAGGGTGATTTTTTTTTTTTTTTTTTTTTTTTTTTTTTTTTTTTTTTTTTTTTTTACTGGTAGGATTAGTTAGCATATTGTACTTGGAAGTGCCCTGTGGATGCAACATCACCATGATGCAATCACTCAGACTGCACTCCATTATCAGGCTAGTGTATAATTTTTGGCAGAGTTTCTGTAAATTGGAACCTTTGCACATGGCATAAATCAAGTTAAGAGAATACAAACAGTGGCATATTAAAAAATCTCAGCTGTATGTCCTCCTGCCAGCCATGTTCAGTACAATACTTGAAAAGTCAAAGCACAAAGCAACAACCCCCAAACTTAGCAGTGCCTGAAGTTGAAGTCATGTAAATTGGAGTAATGCAGTAAATTGGAGTAAAGAGTTACTGTTCCCTGCCCCCCCCCCAAAAAAAAAAGTTGCTGATCAGAACCAAACAAACCAGTTAGGCCCACGTAGTGAAATATAGACCTAATGTAAGTTTCTGCAAGTTTGACTTCAAAAAAGATATTTTTGATCATATTAGGTGAAAACTTGCCCCACGGAGGCCATAGTCAATGCTGTCCAATGGATTTTCAGGTGTAGCATGCCCCAGTGGACAAGCCAGAGGCTAATACAAAAGTATTGCAGTCCTTTTCCCTCATTCATGGTGAGAAATATTCACTTTGTTTAACTTTGCACTGTTTTTGAGTGCAATATTTATAAATGTCCGTCAGATGAAGAAAACTCATATACAGTTACATCCCCAGCTAGAAGATGATACTGCAGCTGTAGGCAGAATGGCTTTTTTCATTTGCATCTCACGGGAGATTGAGAGCTTGTCCCTTTAGAGGCTGCTGCAATGCAGCATGCATGGGGCCACACTTTTTTCCATCTGGAAAGTGAGGTTGGTGCAGAATGTGGTAGCCTGTTCACTAAGTGTTTTATCTTAGCATATGTCTAGACTTCAAACTGAGTGGGCATGGATCAGTGTTCATGTCACACTGCCAGTGGGTACACAGCCCAAGCCAGGGAAGTAAATGATCCAACCAGAGGACCAAAGTTGGTGATGAATCCTGATCACGTGCTTCCTGAGGCATGTTGCATGTATGCTAAGAAGTCTGCAATCAGAGGTGTAACTGCAGCACAAACACTAACTCAGGTATGTCCACATCTAGTGCTAGCTTGAATAACAATACAACTAGCTGTATTGCATAGGCTGTACAGGCCCCACCCCATCCTTGACCCTAGATGTAAACTCGAGTGGCTAGCCTATGCCGCCATGGTATGACAGCTATTGTTGGAGTTAGCAAGATCCGAGTTAGCTTAATCTACATATGCTGCAGTCACCCCTCTGATTGCAGTGTAAACAGACTTATACAGATCAGATGAAACCAGTGCTTCTGTGATCTGTATTAGTTGGCTGTTGAAATGCAGGTGGAAATTATGGTGGCTTTTTTTAAAGCTAGAAAGTCTTAAGTGACTTGAAATCTACCTACTTTGTAGACCCTCTTTCTCTTCATTAGACTGCCACAGTTGTGTTCAGAGTCGTTCAAGTTGGTGCTCTGTTAAACAAAGAGCTCCCTTTCATATGGAGCTCTCAATTGTGGAATGAGTTTCTGCCCTTGGTTCCAGATTGGGGGGGAGGGGGGGGATTGTTCATCTTCAGGGCAAACTGTAAGGCCAGTCTTTTTTTTTTTTTTTGTCCAGGCATCTGAAGTGGGTGAGGTGTAAATAGGACAGTAGTTTAAGGAGGATGGAGTATTGTAGTGGAGTTTCTGCTGGAGTTACCTGGTGGTTGCTCCTGGTTTTGTTTCATTATTCTAAATAATGACAAGGAGCAGATTTGACTTAAAAGGTACCAAAGTAATAATATATAACAAAGTAGGTTTGTATACAATTCATTGTTGTAAGGACTGAGTCCCCATTCCCCTTGTCACAAATTCATAGCGTGTCTAAACACCAGATTTTACTGTTAAGTCTGTATTAATGCCTACTTGTGGTTTTCATAATTTTCAGCTGAGCACCATATTGCCTCATATTTGTGTAGGTTCCAGAAAGTACATTAAATGCCCTATGCATATGAAATGTCATGGCTACATGTGGGGTTTTTTGTTTTGTTGGTGGGGTTTTGGAGTAAGTGACAGAAGTGTAGATCTGAGATCCTCTTTATGAGAAATCACACCTTCTTTTGGACTGTTTTAAGCAGTAGCAGCCCAGCAACAATACCTCCTCTTTTAGAGGCTGCAGCTAATTTCTCCTATGCACAAGTATCTTCCTTTTTGTGGACTATGAACTTGCAAATCTCTTAAAACCAAGTTCCTAAGACCAAAGATTTCCTGAGCCATGCCTGTTATGAGGGGGGATGATTTCCAATGGCAAATGCCTATGTGGACCTGCACAACCCACTTCTGACATGAGCATGTTGGACAGTGAATCCCTGTAGTGTCAGATCCATCAACATTTTTCTTTTACTGTGTACTGTAATACAGTGCAAAAAATTATGAAATAGTTCTGGTCCTACAAAACATTACCAGAAAATGTCTCAGGTGAATATACACCCAGAAAAATGCATAGAGATTAGGAGGCCTAAGTACAGTCAAGTCTCTCTGAAACATCCAAAAGAAAGTTAGAATATTTTCTGAGGCAAGGTGGGTGAGGTAATATCTTTCATTGGACCAACTTCTGTTGGTTAGAGACCAGCTTTTGAAGTTGGAGCTCTTCAGGTCTGGAAAACTCAGGCTATATATGCACTACCACTTACTGCAGCATAACTTATGTCGCTCAGGGTTGTGCTTAAACCACCCCCTGAGCAACGTGAGTTACAGTGACCCAAGCACTGGTGTAGTCAGTGCTCTGTTGGCAGAAGAGCTTTTCAAGCTGAAGTGGCCTGTTAATGCCCCTCCAGTCATTGAAAAGTTGAAGCATCTGGCAGGGGTTGTTAGTGGGTTACAGACTGTTGTAACAAGCCATAAATACAAAGTCTCTACACAGGCCTGGGGGAGATGACATGCAGGGTCATGTTCTCCCCCCCCCCCCCCCCCACAGAGATTTGCTGCTTGGCTTGTACTGAGATGCTCAGTAACACTGCTGAAATCAGCTGCCCTCACTCTACCCATCCCACCCACTATCAGCAGGCACAGGTTGTTTGTCTCTACACACGTCTACCACAATATGTGGTGTACCTCATGCAATGTGCTAAATGCCTCTATAACAGGAGTGGGCAAACTTTTTGGCCTGAGAGCCACATCTGGGTGGGGAAATTGAATGTAGGGCTGGGGTTGGGGTGCAGGAGGAAATGCAGGGTGTGGGAGCAGGGGTGGTGTACAGAAAGCAGCTCAGGGCAAGGGGCTGGGGTGCAGAGTGCAGGAGGGGCTTGGCAGGGGGTGGGGTGTAGTTAGGGGCTCAGGGCAGAGTTGGGGTGTGGGGTGCAGGAGGGGGTTGGATGTGCAGGCTCTGGCCCCCTGCCGCTTACCTTGACTGGCTCCAGGGTGGCAGTGGCATGCAGTGGGGCAAAGACAGGCTCCCTACCTGCCCTGGCCCCACACAACTCCCAGAAGCAGCCAGCACCACGTCCCTGCAGCCCCTGAGGGGCGGGGAAGGCAAGAGGGCTTTGCATACTGCCCTTGCCTGTGGGTACCTCCCCTGAAGCTCCCACTGGCTGCAGTTCCCCATTTCTGGCCAATGGGAGCTGCAGAGGGCAGCGCCTGCAGGCGAGGGCAGTGCGTGGAGCCTTCTGCCCACCCCCTCTCCCAGGAGTCACAGGGACGTAGTGCCAGCTGCTTCTGGGAGCGGAGCGGGGCCAGAGCATGCAGGGAGCCTGCCTTAGCCCAGCAGCACCACGGGGGTGACAATCCTGCAGGCCAGATCCAAAGTTCTGACAGGTTGCATCTGGACCATGGTCCATAGTTTGCCCATCTCTGCCCTATAACTATGTGGGTGAAACCCAGACAATCACTGATCTCCAATGAGCTCACATGGGAACATGATAAATGACAAAACACCCTATCACCTGGGGGTGAACACTTTTCACAAAGTGATCACTATATCTGACCTACCAGTCCTAATCCTCAAAGGAAACCTGCACAACGCTTTCAAAAGACAAGCCTGGGAGCTAAAATTCATAAGTTTGCTAGACTCTAAAAATCATGGACTGAAGAGAGACCGGATTTATGGTTTATTACAATCTGTAACCCACAATCTGCAACTTCCCCTTCCCCCTTTCTTTCATGATTATAACTGGATGGATGTTAATGGGTCACTTCACCTTGAATGGTACCTTGAAACGTGTTTACTTGCGCTAAAAACAATCTGTTCAAACCTTATACTTGGAGAGACTGAAGTAGTTTCTCAGACCTGAAGACAAGCTTTGTATAACTCAAAAGCTTGTTTTTCTCTAACAGAAGCTGGTCCATTTAAAAGAAATTACCTCACCCACTTGTCTTTAATATGTGGGATCAACATGGCTACAACAACACAATACCAAGTATGCTGTATCGGGTTTCAGAGTAGCAGCCATGTTAGTCTGTATTTGCAAAAAGAAAAGGGGTACTTGTGGCACCATAGCGACCAACAAATTTATTTGAGTATAAGCTTTCGTGAGCTACAGCTTACTTCATCAGATGCATTCAGCAAGAAAACTTTGTACTCATGATACTTTCTGGCCAATTTTGTTAGACCCAAGATGGTTGCATAAAAGGTGGAAGCGATATCCTACCAATTTGAAAATATAGCTAGCTGACACATTTGTATCCATGCTAGTGCATACAATGATTCTGATAGTGGTATTTCCAGTAATTAGGTTGAATGATGACTGGCTCCCACTAGTTCCTGAATGCACCCTGGTTCTGTTTGTGGTTACCTAAAGTCATGAATAAAACATGGGCTATATGTCTGTCAGCTCATTAAAATTCTAATAAGATTTAGTAATATTTAGCTAAGACTTAAACCTTTTACATGAAATGAGAGATGTCACTGAGTTTGTTTTATGTGGAACAAAAAAGTCTCTGGAAAATAAAATTAGTCAAATGAACTGTGAGATACTATGGAATTTATCTCCTGGAATCAATCTATGGTTTAAAAAAAAAAAACCTCTAATACTTTGCATTCCTATTTCTTTTTCATGGAATTCCTCTGCAGCCTGATTTTTATTGGCAGACTATTCTGTGTATATCTATATTTTCTTTTAGCATAGGAAGACATAATGCCTAAAATAGATCACAGGAACTTTGTATTGAGTGCAGAGGTTTTGTTTTCTAAATCACTCAAAATAAAAACTTAACAATTAAACCCTGTACTTGGTGCTTTTTTTTTTAATATTAAAGTCAAGATCCAGAGTGCTCTGGGGTGTTAGAAGGAAGATACCACCCCACTGTGTGTTCCAGCTAAAGTCAGTAAACTGATTCTCTGGTATGTAATAGGCTGTAGAATATATAACCTGTATAAATCATGAAATATTCTAAAACAATAACACAACAGGGGAATCTTGCTTAAAAATACTTGGGGCTTGGCTACACTTGCAAGTTAGAGCGCATTAAAGGAACCCTGGGCGCCCTAGCTTACTACCTGTCCACACTGGCAAGACACGTAGAGTGCTCTGACTTCGTGGCTAGAGCGCTCCTGGCACTCCACCTTGGCAAGTGGAATAAAGTTATGCGCACCACTGCTGGAGTGCTGAGGCGCCAGTGTGGATGCCCTGGTCTGTTAGCACGCTCTGATCAGCCTCCAGAAGTGTCCCACAATACCTATTCTAGCCACTCTGGTCATCACTTTGAACTCTACAGCCATGCCCTCAGGTGACCAACCGTCAGACCCGCTCTTTAAATTCTCTGGGAATTTTGAAAATCCCCTTCTGGCTTGCTCAGCCAGGCGTGCAGTGCTCTCAGTGAATCTTTCCTGGTGACCATGCCTCCACGTGCCAGGCAAGCCCCAGTATGGAGCAATGGAGAGGTGCTGGACCTCAGTGTTCGGGGGGAGGAAGCTGTCCAGTCCCACTGCACTCCAGCTGTAGGAATTATCATACCTTTGGGCAGATATCAAGGGACATGATGGAAAGGGGCTATGACTGGGACACACTGCAATGCAGGGTTAAAGTGAAGGAGCTGCAGAATGCCTACTGCGAAGCCCATGAGGCAAACCGCTGCTCCAATGCTGCCCCCACAGCCTGCCATTTTATAAAGAGCTGGATGCAATACTTGGGGTGACCCCACCTCAACTCTGAGTCTGGACACTTCAGAGCCCAGTTCAACAAGGCAGGAGGAGCAAAGCAGGAGTGAGGGTGCTGAGGTGGAGGAAGACACTCCAGAATCCCTAGATGCAGGCAGCCAGGAGCTGTTCTCAAGCTAGGAGGAAGGTGGCCAGTTGTGGCAGCAGGTGCTTGGGGAAGGACAAAAACCAGAGGAGGTTCCCGGTAAGCAGCTTTTATTTTGGGAAGGAAGTTATTCAGTGCAGGCTGCTGGGGTGAGGAGGGTTAGGGTCCCATGCATGCCTAGATGCAGAACAGGGCATTGATGTGCTCACATCATGGTAATCTGCCTCTGATCTCTTCAAAGGTCTCATCCAGAACTTGGGCAATGCGCTTGTGCAGGTTTCTCAGAGCTACCGTGGTCCTTGTCCCAGTCAGGCTAACTTGTCCACGCTACTGTGTGCCATGAGGGGTGGGGGGACCATTGCTGCACACAGGCAAGCTGCATATGGGCCAGGTCAGAAGCCGCATTGCAGTAGAAGACCCTCCCTTGCTGAGGTCACCCTCAGCAGCAAGATTTGAGGACGAACTCCTGTGGAAAATGTGGGGACAGTGTTCAGTATAGGGGCCCCCTGCTGCTGTTGGCTCTCCCCAAGGCACAGAAACCCAGAGGACAGTACAGCTGTGAAACAATCATGCTTGACCCTGTGTTTACTCACTGTTTTGGGGCTCCTGTGCGTTATGTGCGCTCGCTTTGGGACAGGCAAATTATGCTATTGGGTAGACTGTGCTTGCCCTTAAGTACAGGGGAATCATTGCTCTGTCTGGTGTGAACAATGCTGCCTTTGTTAAGTGTTGCGTTTTTGCCTTTACAGATGCAACCTGGAGAACTCAGCTGTCCATGTTATCACCAGCTGAAAGACTCCAAAGAATCCAAAAGAGGCCACATAGATGCCAGGAAGCCGTGTTGCATGAAGGAATGTTGCATTCAAGTAATGAAAATAAAAAAAAAAAAGTCCAGGAGTGGTGGGATGGTGAAAGGAGGGTCCGCCAGCAGAATGAGCGCTGGCACAAAATATGCATAATGGCGCAGCAAGTGGACTCTATCCAGGTGCTCATAGCCATGCAAGGGGAGCACTACTGTGCCTACCCCCCCTGCAGTCCTTGTCCCAAAACCTTCCCTTATGCCCCCCTGTCACCTCCAACTCACTCTCCTCAACATCCATGTTCTTTCCACCACCAGCTGCCTCCAACACCCATAGCTTCACCACCCAGCCCTGAAAACTACAACCCTTACCCACTGCACTCAACTCCCATCATCATGCAGTATAGCCAGCCTGAGGTACAGCACTCATGGCACAGCACTCTAGACAGGAAGGCTGAGTATGAGAATAGGACATATGCAAATCTGTGATTGTACTGTTCCCCACCCCACCCCCTTTGTTTCCCAAGTAGTTGTGTTTCTTTTCAATAAATGGATATTTTGGGTTTTGAAAACGTTATTGCATAAAATAAAAGATACAGGCACTGTAAGTCAGCTTAGCAAACACAGATTCCTACGAACATTGGAACCACTTCACTCCCATGCAGGGCACCAGATGTTACTGGTGGCTTTCAACCTCAAATTGCTCCCTCAAGGCATCCCTAAGCCTTGCAGCACTGGGCTGGGCCCTTCTAGTAGCCCTGCTCTCTGGCTGTTCAAATTCAGCCTCCAGCTATTGAACCTCAAAGTTCCATGCCTGAGTGAGTCATTCACCCTTCCCTTCACAAATGTTATGGAGGGTAGAGCACACAGCTATAACCACAGGGATGCTGTCATACAGAGTACCAGCAGTCCTTTAAATGGCCCAAAGCACACTCCACGGTCATTCTGCACCAGCTCAGCCTGTTATTGAATTGCTCCTTGCTGCTGTCAAGACTCCCTGTGGAGGGTTTCATGAGCCATGCCATTAAAGGGTAAGCGGGGTCTCCAAAGATCACAATGGGCATTTCGACTTCCTCAACTGTGATCTTCTGGTCTGGGGAAAAGAGTCCCAGCTTGCATCTTCCTGAACAGGCCTGTGTTCCGAAAGATGCATGTATCATGCACCTTTCTGGGCCAGCCTGTGTTAATGTCAATGAAATGCCCATAGTGATCCACAAGTGCCTGGAGAACTATAGAGAAATACCCCTACCAATTAATGTACTTTGAGCCTAGGTGGGCTGGTGCCAGAATTGGAATGTGTGTGCCATCTCTCGTCTCTCCACAGTTAGGGAAACCCATTTGTGCAAAGCCATCTACAATGTCATGCACATTATCCAGAGTCATGGTTCTTCTGAGCAGGATGTGATTAATGGCCCTGCAAACTTGCAACAACATGATTCCAACCGTCAACTTTCCCACTCCAAATTGGTTAGCGACCGAGCGGTAGCTGTCTGGAGTTGCCAGTTTCCAGATTGCAATAGCCACCCACTTCTCCACCATCAGGGCAACTCTCAATATCATGTCATTGTGCCACAGGGTGGGGGCAAGCTCCTCACACAGTCCCAGGAAAGTGGCTTTTCTCATCCGGAAGTTCTGCAGCCACTGCTCATCATCCCAGACTTGCATGATGATGTGATTTCCCACCACTCGGTGCTTGTTTCCTGAGCCCAAAAGTGGCGTTTCATGGTGGTGAGCATGTCTGTGAATGCCACAAGCAAACTCGTGTCATATGCATTACTCGAGTCAATATCATTGGAGTCCTCACTGTCACTTTGGATCATAAGCAATAACTCGACTGCTAAACGTGACATGCTGGCGAGACTCGTCAGCATACTCAGCAGTTCGGGCTCCATTCCTGCAGACAAAGGGAAGACAGAGCACACAGTACAAAAAACATTGAAAGATGGTGCCAAATGTGGACAGAAGCACAGGGATTGCTGGGATGTGAACCAATGCATCATGGGGCATTGGGACAGGGCCCAGAATGCCTCACCCCTGCTGCCCCCTTCCCACAAGCCACAGCGCCAGAATGGGAAGAGGTGCTTTGTGGGATAACTGCCCATAATGCACTGCTCCCAATGCTGCTGCAATTGCCGCAAATGTGGCTATGCCAGTGTGCTGATAGCTGTCAGTGTAGACAGACTGCAGCGCTTTCCCTACTGCACTCTCCAAAGGTGGGTTTAACTCTATATCTGCAAGTGTAGCCATGCCCTTAGCAGCATTTCCAAAAGATGAATCTTTTTGCATTTATATAGGTTTAGCTTTTAGATAGCTATTTCTTGTGAGATCCCTTGAAATAGACTTGACCAGCGTACATGTGCTATGGAAAACTATTCCAAGGAAGTTAGAGAAAACTATACTGTTTTATCCTTGTCATTGAATGCAGATGGAGAAAGGGTCACAGGGGTGAGATCTTCATTGCAGCCACGATTTGAGAAAATCTCAAAACTTATCAGACATAGTGTATAGGTAGGGTGACCAGATGTCCATTTTTAAAAGGGCAGTGCCTTTTTTGGGACTTTCTTATATAGGTGCCTATTACCCCCCACCCCCAATACATTTTTCCACAGTTGCTATCTGATCACCCTGTGTATAGGAATGGAAGTGCCTGAATTCTTTCCTCAGGTCCATTACACCACGACTTTCTCTATTATACATGGGAGTAGGTAGAGAGGGTAAAATAATATGACAGACCCTATAGATCTGGAAAGATGGGATGTTCATAGGGATCTGTGTTGATTTAATTCTGCTCTCAACGTGTCCATCACATTTGTACCACTGTCTTCAATAGGGGCACTTAGACAATGCAGAATGCTTCTGAAAGTCCCATCCCTAGTCAGTAGTTCCATCAGCATTTTATCTGTATTGAAGAGTTTAACAGTGTATACTGCCCCTTTAAGGAGAAGAGTAGTTAGGGGAGGGAGAGTGTCCAGGCTACCCCGTTCCAAGTAGTCTCACCCAAACAAAGACCCTGGGGCGGGGGGACATCTGGGGGAGACATGGAAGGAGTGTTACAGGGTCACTCACCGCCCTGGTGCCTCCTGCTGGCCATTTCAGGATCAGCTCTGGTCAGCAGGTATGCCCTCCAGTGGTGGTGGCGGCTCTCCTGTCGTTGTTTCCATGGCAATTTCAGTCTCATTGCTTCTGCTTTGTGGCACAGCCCTCCGGCCGTGTCACAATCTGGGTCCTCCCTTCTGGGAGACTCCTTCCACAACAGTCTAGATGTTCCTCACAGCAGCTTAGCAGGCCAAGGACTAGCCACTTCTTCAGCAGCAAGTGGTGTGTGCGAGGGAGACCAGGGCCTGCCCACTACTCTGTGTCCCAGCACAGGGACCCTGTAAACAACAGCTTCCTCCTTTCTTTCTCCATCAGTCTGTCTCAATTCCCTGGGCTGCTTCCCCACAGCCCTAGCACCTTTGGCTCCTGCCACCGGTTCCTTCGCCCTCTTCCCAGGGCCTCAGGCCTGCAAGTCCTAGCAGCCCTGTTCATGGTACTGGTTCTGCAACCCTCTAGGAAGCCAGTCCCCTCCGTTGGGCTTCCTGCAGCTTCCTGTTATATGGACTGGCTGGGCCCCCGATTGGCTGGTCCAGCTGCTGTCCTAATTGGCTGCTGCCATTGCTCTAATTGGCTGTTTTCCTTGCAGCCCTCCAGGCTGGGTTTTAACCCTATCACGGCCAGTGCGGGGCAGATGCCCCATCTCAGAGAGGAAATGGGAAGAATGAGTCTTGGAGAGAAGAGATGACTGTTTCTTTAAGGGCTTGGAGCCAGGAGTTTTGTATTGTAGGGTGTGGCAAGACTCCCCACTCCCCCAGTCAATCAAGACTCAAACCATGGAGGGAGGAGAAAGCTCCTTGCTCTCATTCTGAAGGCAGATAAAACAGAGAGACAATTTGCCAGTGGACCTTCAAGCCCAGGAGAGAAAGAGGTGTCATCTTCTGAGGCTGTGGCGTAGGGATGGAAACCAGCCCCTGCTGCCCAGAAAAGCACTCTCTAGGAAGCACTTTTGCTATCAAGCTTTTTTGATTGAGGTTATTTCATTTTCAATAAATAAAGATTTTTGGATAAATTTTGTGAGCAGCCCAGGTGCAGCTGAACCAGAGAAACTTCGAGGGCCTACCCAGACAGCAAGGGGGAGAGCAGCTCCGGGAAGTAAGCAGGAACACAACATGTGATAAACAGTGTGCTCACTTGTAGGGCAACACAGTCTTTGCCCCAGAGCCACATAGACCTTCTGGGCAGCAAGCCAGCCAGAGCACTATAGAAACATTGCAATCTATCTTTGAAAATCACCGTGATGACTGTAGCCTGCCGTGTTCTTCTGATAGGAAATGGGAAAGGCAAAGAGTGTGGGAGGTGAGGTTCCACCCAAGACAATGGTGTTTTCACGAACATTGACTTCAATGCCATTCTTCCTTACCAACTGCCTGGAGACATTCACAGCTTGAAAACACGTGTGAATGCAATTACTGACCCTAAGACCCCTCAGGATTTCCTGGTCATTCAAAACAGCTATAACGTGATTACATGGTTTTGTTTAAAAGTACAGGTCTACTCTGAAAGCGACTAAGTGAGACTGTGGAGTTCATGTACCTCTCTATTTTTTCTCTTTGCCTTCTGACAACAAGCTTTATAACTTTAAAAGATAAAAACAAATTAATTGACTTTAAATGATGTGCATGTGAGAGTTCTGATGTATCACTAAGGCAGTGAGAAGTGTTAGCTGAAGCAGTGGCTCTCAACCTTTCCAGACTCTTTCAGGAGTCTGACTGGTCTTGCGTACCCCCACCTGACTTAATAAATACATGCTTACAAAATCAGACATAAAAATACAAAAGGGTCTTGGCACACTTACTGAAAAATTGCTTACTTTCTCATTTTTACCATAGTTATAAAATAAATCAATTGGAATATAAATATTGTACTTACATTTCAGTGTATACTATGTAGAGCAGTATAAACAAATCATTGTCTGTATGAAATTTTAGTTAGTACTGACTTTGCTAGTGCTTTTTATGTAGCCTGTTGTAAAACTATGCAAATAACTAGATGAGTTGATGTACCCCATGGAAAACCTCTGCATACCCACAGGGATATGTGTACCCTTGGTTGAGAACCACTGAGCTAACGCAATGGAAGGAAGGTGGGGCACTGATGACATAGGACTAGGTGAGAGATTCAGCTTTAAAAGAGTGTGCAGTAAAGCAGCAAATTTGAAAACCACTGAATTACGATGCATATAATCTTCACTGTGCACTCTTAAATATATCTGTAATACTCACTCCTAGTTGTAGATTTATATTGTGGACTACATCCAACTCATAAATAAGTGAACTTGAAACTCATTCACTTCTGGCTCACAAACCCAAACCTAGCAAGACAATTTATTGTTGCACAATCTCCTTTCTGTGATTGTGTACCTGATCATAGGACGGCAAATCCAAGAAATGAGTAGTGCATTCTTACGCAGATACACTCTCAATAGCTTATTGTGTGCAATAAACATGATAGTTCAGTGACTTCAGGAAAATGGATATTGTATTTTAGAGATGAACTGAACTACCAGAAAGTAATTTGGATGGTAGTAACAAAAGGTAGTCACCTAATTGTAGATAGCAGCAGAGACTCTGTCTGCATGTACAATTTCAGAGCAATACATAGGGAGTTAAGTGTAATGCATGGACCCATAGAAGTGAGCTGTATATATGTCTTAATTTCCTATGCACTATGCTGGATATTTCCACTTCCTCTTCCCTATCTCCAATGCCAATGGCACATATAATTCCCCTCTCCTGCACAGAACAGATGGGTGCAAATACATAGCTTGTAACAGAGGTGGGGTTATGCCCAAGCAAGAACTGCAACAACATACTCAGATCTTTAGCTGGTGTATATTGACACAGTTCTACTGACTTCAGCGAAGCTATGCCAATTCACTCTAGCTGAGGATCCAGTATTCCCTTCGAATTTTATGGTCATCAGGCCACCTTTGTGTATCAGTAACTAGAATTGATCATAATAGAATTAGATATAAACTCAGACTCAGTCAGGCCACTAATCCTGCAAGTTCAACATTCTGAGAGAACCCAGGATAGCAATTACTGTACAGAGCTTTATAATTGTTTGGTTTGTTTAAAAACAAAATGCCTGCTGTAAACGGAAGATATTTCTTCACTGATATTCGCATTTTACATTGAGCGTAGACCTTAAATAAGCTGTGTGACATAGAGACATAATTCCATAGAGTTCTTTTAGTATTGCAAAATGAGAGAAAATTTGAAGTGTATTGTCATTAGAACTTCTACATACAAGTACTGCAATGTCACATAGTTGTGGGTTTTTTTAACTCTAGTACATATGAAGTATTATGTTAAGGCATGTCATGCTGTTTCAGATATTTCCTGTTTATTATTTCCTATTAAGAGCTGTCAATCAAAATTGGATAGCTTGGATATCTTGGATATGACATCGCATCTAATAATTAACAATATTTTTGACTGACAGAACAGGTCGGTTAGTCATGGATTTGACATCACATCCATACATTTCTACTGACTGGTCATAAATGAGACTTCCATTGCTACGTGAACCAGATTTTAGAGATATAGCTTGAGTAAATTGAAAGGAAGAAGAGACTACCTGGTTAATACCAGCTACAGTGCAATGTATGGAGTTTCTGATTTCCCATTGTGCTGTACTGGACCTCAGCAACAACTAGGATCAAACAGGTTTTCACCGTTGCTATCCCTGTGTGTGAATGTAGTTATTTGAAATAGAAAAGAATAAGAAAAAGGGGGAAGAACCCCTACAGTTAACATTAAAATCAGTTTTCTGTATAAAATTGTTAAAAAACCAAGTTTACAGCCATTTAATGTGACTTATTGCCATTTAAACAAAAGTATTTTGCTGGGATATTTTTATAATGAAATTGCATTGAGCCAGATCCTTTGCTGATTTAAATATATATAGTTCAAGTGACGTTAATGGAGCTATGTCTATTAACATCAGCTCAGGAGATGGGCCTGTTATTCCAAGTAGCAAAAGTACACTTTAGGGCCTATCCTTCCTGTGCAAGGCCTAACCTGGTGCATGGGGGGTTGTGAAGGTGAGGAAAGGAATCCTCCTTCATCTCAAAGCTGCTGTACAGATGCTGCTACAGTCCTAAGGCAACTCTAATCCATGGACAATGGCTAGTGAGTCTGTTTAGCACTGGAGTCACTGTCCCTGCCTCAACTTTCACCTTGGCTTGCACTCTACTGACTGCTGGATGCTAGCACCAAGAGAGCCCCAATGGGCTCCACTTCTGGGTATATGGGGTGGAGCATCCCTGAGAGGCCAGGATTTGGCAAGCCCGTTCTCCCATTTAGCAGATCTGTACTAGTTCTGCAGGAGGGAGCATCCTCTACAATCACACTGGGGATGGAAGATGGGTTTGGATAAGTTTGAATTCTGTTATTAAATATCAGATGACTTAAGTCATTACAAATATCCAATGTTTAGTGGTTCAAAGTTTGCTTGTGTGTGTGTGTGCATGCGTATCTCTTCAAACCATGAAGTCCAGACTTGTAGACCGAGGTTCCGGTATATTTGGTTCTGGTTTAAGCCTATCACACAGATAGATTGCACAAGTCACCATGTTCCTGATCAATGATTTCCAGCATTCAGAGAGGTTTCTAGTGTTTCAGTCAAGTTAAAAAAGGCCATAGTATACAACTGAAGACTGTAGGTGAAATTCTGGCCCCACTGATGTCAATGGAAATTTTGCCATTGATTTAAATGCGGCCAGAATTTCACACTGTATATTTATTGTGCTCCTTGTTGATGACAAGGAATCTTGAGATAAAAAGAGAGAGAGGTTTCTTCTGTTTCTTTATATGGCAGTGGGTTGGTACAAAACAAAACACAATGGAATATGTTTCAGAAATATATCCATCTACATCTTTCTGAGATGTTGTTTCAATAAAATGACATGCTTGTCATGAAGCAAGTTAAAAGCCTGAAACATAACAAAAATATGCAATACTGGTTGACATATTAGTGTTTTTCAGTTCATGGCCATTGTGATGGGATTCCTGGGGTACTGTGGGACTGCTGTGCTCCCTTAACTCTCCAGCCTGGGCTGTCTCTCATGATACTTTACTAGTGAAAAGCAGCAAATCTCTCCAGTGCTTTAGTCACTCAGTCAACAGCATGCAGGGACACATCCAGCTACGTTACATGAATGCTCTCATGAACCATACCAAGGGAAACACCAGCAAATCCCCCATAGCTCTATACCCCGGTAATTTACCATCTTACGCTCTCAAGACCTTCTCTTGAACAATGCAAGCTCATTAATTCATTCACCACTTCATCAAATGGACATGGATCAACCTTTGTAATCCAAGCAGATTCCCCAAGCACTTTCGAAAACTCACAGGAAAGGATAAAACATTAAAATAAGTTTATTAACTACAGAAAGATAGATTTTAAGTTACAGTAAGTGGTAGGTATGAAGGTCAGAAATATTTACCTAAGTAAATATGCATTTTAAATCCTAAACTTTCAGACTATGCAAGATTTGAATCAAACAACTTTTCTTATCCCATTGGACATTGCAGGCAGGTTACAGTTCTTAATACACAGGTTTAATTTCCTTCTCCGTCTGGGACCAATCGCCTCCGTTCAAAGTCTATGTCTTCCCAGTGTTCTTGTTGCCTTCATAGTAGGTGGGGGAGGAGAGAGGTGGTCTCATGATGCTGCTGTCCCTTATTTCATACCCTCAATTCATGTCCCAGGGAAGATACTGGCTCAGACATGTCCTGGTGGGCCTTGCTGAGTCCTCATTGTGTGGAGTTTGTGCAACTGTCTCTTTCAGAATAGTTTCAGAGTAGCAACCGTGTTATTCTGTATCCGCAAAAAGAAAAGGACTACATATGGCACCTTAGAGACTAACAAATTTATTTGAGCATAAGCTTTCATGCCTAAGTTAATTGTATCCAGTTTGCAAATTAATTCCAATTCAGCAGTCTCTCGTTGGAGTCTGTTTTTGAAGTTTTTTTGTTGAAGAATTGCAACTTTTAGGTCTGTAATCGAGGGACCAGAGAGATTGAAGTGTTCTCCAACTGGTTTTTGAATGTTATAATTCTTGACGTCTGATTTGTGTCCATTTATTCTTTTATGTAGAAACTGTCCAGTTTGACCAATGGGATGGGTCATTGCACAAAGTAAAACTATTTCCCATGTTTATTCCCCTCCACCCCCCACTGTTCCTCAGACATTCTTGTCAACTGCTGGAAATGACTCACCTTGATTATCACTACAAAAGATTTTCCACCCCCTCACCCCCGCTCTCCTGCTGGTAATAGCTCACCTTAAGTGATCACTCTGGTTACAGTGTATATGGTAACACACTTGTTTCATGTTCTCTATGTATATAAATCTCCCCACTGTATTTTGCACTGAATGCATCCGATGAAGTGAGCTGTAGCTCACGAAAGCTTATGCTCAAATAAATTCGTTAGTCTCTAAGTTGCCACAGGTACTCCTTTCCTTTTTTCTCAGAATTGTAAATCTCTTGTTTACAGTTCCCTTTTGTCAATGGCTTGTGATGGTCGCTTAATGCCTGTTTGGGTGTGGGTCACCACCTTTGTCACTGAAAAACTAGCAGTGGGCGTCTCCCAAACTCACAACATATTTCAATAACAAATAGCCAAATCTCATAATTTGATATACATTAACAATACACATATTTTGACAGAACAAAGAGTTTCAGAAGATCATGACCTTTCATATGGTATCTTACATGGCATGCTTTGTATGAAATATCACAGCCACATATAAATTATGAATATGGGGGTTACAGGTGCTAC
Source organism: Dermochelys coriacea (assembly GCF_009764565.3). Lineage (NCBI taxonomy): Eukaryota > Metazoa > Chordata > Testudines > Dermochelyidae > Dermochelys > Dermochelys coriacea. The sequence goes on from NC_050079.1 coordinate 20,017,123, forward strand.
TCTGAGGTCCAGTGCATCACAGCCACCAATATTTAAATTAAAAAGTTTGAAGGAGGTAGGGGAACACGGCCTTGTTTCCAAAACCACTGAAGTGAGTAATAACACTCCTATTGACTTTGAAGGGTTGGGGACTGAGTCCTTTATGAAGAACTAAGAGACACCTGCAGCAGCTCTTTCATACACGCATATCCAGCTAAGTTATATGCGAACAAAAGGAATGCGTAGGAAGAGTGAAAAACATCCTAGAAATATGAATACAGAAGAGAGGTTTTTGAGTGAGTAACCAACATTTAAAAGAAAATCTGAACTATGTTGTTTGAGTCTGAAATGGGGCTTAATGAAAGGTATTTTGTAGTAGATGATGATCTTGGCAGTGGCTTTCCTTTTCTAGTTGGTGTAAAATATCTACTTATAGGCAAACAGTCAAATTTTCCCACTGAGTGCTCAAAACTTAGATCAGCCAGGTAGACAGGTTGAGCTTTGTGTGATGCTCAGTCACAGAGAGAGAAGACATAGCTTGTTTATTAAAATGGAAATATGCCTGTGACATGTTCTAAGAGCAGAAATAACATTTATTTTCCTTTCACCACTACTTTAATTTCACCGCATTTTACTGCATCACTCATATTCCTCACATCCTGCAGGATTTGATCGAACTTTACTCCAGCAAAACTCCTATTTGCGTGACAGGGAATTTCACCTGCATAAAGACTGCAGGACTCGGACTCTGACTCATGTGCCTAGCACAGGCTTAGAGCAACATGTCGTATTACGTTCATCATATCTGGAGTATGAGGCAGATGACCACCAAGTATTGATATCTACTAGAGCGTATATGATGAAAAATATGAAGCTAAGGATTAGCTGTGGTACAAACACTTTTTTGCTATGCAGTGCTGGCATAATCTAGTAAACCTGGTTTGATTGGCCCAGGGAGGATCATTCCAAGGGTGATCCTACAGGGCAATAGAGCTGACATAGAGGTTCATGTGCCACTTGCCCTTCACAAAAAGGGGTTGTTTCAGTGGCCGTTAAAGCCTAACATAAGCAAAGAGGGAATGGCCATGTACAGAGCAGCATCAGGATTAGGGCCATGCACATCTGAGCTTTAAGCCACCTTTGCACGGGTCCCCAGGACTAATGCGTTCTGCTTTTTGGTCCGATCCAAAGATCTACAAAGATCCTTTGTATTTAAAGTCTGAGTACAAATCAAGTATTATTTTAACAGCAAAAGTAATGAATTTAAGTAAGAGGTTGTTTACATTCTCCATCCTCCTGCTAGTACAAAATTGTTCCCATATATACAGTAAGTTTTTCAGTTCCCTGTCCAGTGCAGTTTTTAATGTCTCAGGTAATAGGGTTTCCATCACTTGTGTTTGAAAGTATTGACATTACTGCAAACAAGGTTAGCGGGAGATATATTTATGGTTCAAGCTCTGATGGACGATGATGGTGGGGGAGTGGAGAAAATTACTCTTCCTTGTGATTAGGATTTTCTGGATGAATGGCAAATGAATCAATTTATATTAAATTAATCACAGGGAAACAATTACTCTCTGATCCATTTGTAATAGTGTTACTGAAGGGCTTATATCCAGCTGAAGGGTAAATAATATGCAGCTCTATCATTTAGAAGATTGTGAGCCAATCAGTCATCTGTTAACAATGGAAAGACGCATTGTGGCACACTGGAATTAGAAAAGTATCAGTGTTGCACATAGAACAGTGTACCTGGGGAGAATTGGTGATAAAGTAACATGCAATAGGACTGGCATTATTTATCCATTCTCTTGTCCTATACTGATGCTCATTTCTGAACAACATGTAAAAGGTAATCCCCTTGCTAAAAAAGATGTTGCAATGAGCACTGCCCAGGTGGATTTACAGGGTCAGAGTCTAAGAATTTGACTTTTTAAATCATATTAATTTAGGACCAAATTTGGCAGCAAAACTCATACTGATAATAGGGATCATTTTGCCTGAGTAAAGACTTGAGGATGTAGTTTTGCTGATTTCCTATTTTCAAGTGAAGAGCTAATCTAAACCACATTCATAGGTCTCATGTCTGCTATGGCTCTTGGCTCTTAAAAATACAAATGTGTGAACCAACAGTGGGCCTTGCAGGTGTCTGTGTGTAGTGCAAATAATGACAACATGCATAATTGCAAGGATAGTTACACTCCCCACTAGATATACTTGGCCACCTAAGCATCTAATTACACTTCCATTTCAGGTAGTTTTGATGCCCAAGTAACAAATTCTGGGGAAAACTAAACTATTTGATTGCAAAAGAAGAACCAGATTTTGAAAAATCGGCGTATATTGCTTTAAAAATCTCTCTCTCTCTCCCCTCCCCCAGGGCTAGATTGCAGTTTGTTCTGTGTGCTGGTGGAGAGGGTATAAATTGCCCATTACTCCCTTGTGCCAGCTACACCTACTGTCATTCTGTGTGGGAAGGAAAACATGTTCCATAGAAGGAGAGGGAAGGGGAAGGGAATGGATGGATCTGCACTCTCTTTCCTATAGGGATTCTCAAACTGGGGGTTGGGACCCCTCAGGGGGTTGTGAGGTTATTACATGGCGGGGCGGGTCGTGAGCTGTCAGCCTCCACCCCAAGCCCTGCTTTGCCTCCAGCATATATAATGGTGTCAAATATATTAAAAGGGGGGGGGGGTCACACTCTGAGGCTTGCTATGTGAAAGTGATCACCAGTACAGAAGTTTGAGAACCTCTGTACTAGTGCATAAGATGATGTATGTTGGGCTAGATATAGATCCTCTGAGAGTCAAAATCTCCTTCCTGTCCAACAATACACTTCCCCTTACTTTGGGTTCATGGCAGAATCAAGACTGAGCCCGTATTAGGAAATCCATGATGTGAAGAACAATGTGCTGGCAACAAACAGTATAATAAAGCCTTATCCTGAATATGCTCCACTTGGTCTTCAAAATTCTCATTCTAGCAGATTAGTCTTTCAGTCCCATGAATACACTATTCTGACCATTGGTACTACTATAGTTAAAGCTGAGTCAACCTTTCCATTACACACTCTTCTCTTTAGTGATTTGTAATAAACCATGTCTATTAAAATTTGCTAAGGGCTGAAGCTTCCCAGACCAGCCTGAACCCCAAAGCAAATGATTTCTATCAAACCTAATGAAAGAAATCAGTTTGGCTATTTTTTCAGCTACAGATAGATTTTCCGGTTTAAAGTTAGTGGACTGAGATGTCGTTTTGCAGCCTTTAAGCTGGTGGCCTATTTCACTGGACCTTATTTCATGAGACTTGGAAAGGAAGTAAATGCCACACCCGTGTCCTTTAAAGGCCCTTGCCTCTGGGCACAGCTTAGCATTTGAAATGATGGCCCTAGTCCCTGTTTGCCAGAGCTGGGAATGGGTGACAGGGGATGGATCACTTGATGATTACCTGCTCTGGTCATTTCTTCTGGGGCACCTGGCATTGGCCACTGTCAGAAGACAGGATACTGGGTTAGATAAACTTTTGGTTTGACCCAGTATGGCTGTTTTTATGTTCTTAAACAAAACATATACATAACACAAAATAAAAGAACTCACTGGCTGGCTACAGTTCTTGGAGGCATTTCCTTTGCTTCCTCCAGCCAGGGGAAAGGGGACATACCTGTCCCTTCCCTTCTCTCCCCTTTTGCCCTTATACATCTCACTCAGTTGTCTAATGAACAGAGATCCCTTAACCTTTTCCAGGCAACTGCTCCCCCTTTATCACAGAGCTCCTTGTTACACTTCAGATATGAAATCAATCTGTTCTGTTTAACAAACTACTTTTGTCATTTTGGGGCAAATGGCCTGCTCCTGATCCCGTTAAAATTGATGGCAAAACTGGCATTGGGGAAGAGTTTGGGCCCTAAAGACTAGTTTGTGCTCAGGCACACAGGTTCAGCTTCTGAATGAACTTGGCCCTAAAGGTCAAAGCTTCATTTTTAAAAAAAGGCTAGTGCTCACCTTAAATAATTTTTAATAACTACAAAACTTTTGAATCATGAGTTATAACAGCATATGTACTAGAGCTGGTTTAATCCTGTGACTGATCTGAAATGAATATACAGTCTTTATCCTATTCTGAGTGGCCAGTTGTACATGTACAGCAACACCACCACTGTAATTAGCACCTTTGTTGGTAGTCCTAGCAGAGGAGCTAATGGTTGAATGACTCGCTGCTACCTTCTGTCACCTGTTATAATGGCCAATGAAATCTAACTCCACTGTGATTTTCTGTCTTCTCTGTATTAACTCATGTGCCTAACTGGCTGTTTGCACATGCAAATACCTAATGTACATATGTAAATTACTATGATTGCATGTGCAGATCAGACACTGAAAAAGCAACAGGCAAAAATGAGTGCATATTGGATGTCATGTGCTGCTTAGAGGCAAATCATTTCCTAGCAATTCTGTGTGAAATAGGAAAGAGAGAGAAACGAACAAATAGAAAAAAAAATCTACCAATGAATGAAATAAGCTATCTGAGTATAGCTTCCTGAGCTAGCTCCTTGATCATTGTCAAAGAAAACTTTGGAAGAGATACAGGGGAAGTATTAGATGCAGGGCAGATGAAGAGAGCTATAAAGCCATCTTGCCCCCACTCTGACTGTTTAATGATGAAGCACTCTAGACCCATGTGAATTCCATCACCTACCTTAGAATCTATATAATGCCATAACTGTAAATGGCATTTTACATCACCCTGCATTAACTCCTTCTCCAACTCCCCTCCACTTGGTATTTTACACAGGTGAGATACCATATGTCAAGCAAAGAAATAAATAGAACCATATCTCTATCCTAAAAAAATCTCACTACCTAGATGCATGAGCAGGCAAAGATGTGTGATTGCTGATGGGGCTAATTACCTATTTGAAGCCTGAATTTTTGCTGTCCTTATGTAGGAAAAACTGAAGTAAATGGGAATTTTACCTACAATAGGACTGCAAGATTTAGTAGCTAGAATCAGGGTCTGGATAATGCCATGACTGGAGCCTAAACAAACACTTTCAGATAAATTGAAAAGTGGAAATGGAGAAGCTGGAGTCTTCTGACATTTAACATCATCTCATAGGCCATTTTTTCCTGTGACAATACACCTTGCCAATGACCTGTTATTAACTTTATTAGAACTGCTCAAAACAAACTCTTTCTCCTATTTCATTTGTCGTGCTTCCAAAATCTTTTTTTGGATGTGGAAATGTGTAGCTGGCATTTCCTAATGCCAGACCTGTCAACCACCAATCTCTTTTCTTAATTGCAGAATAATTGCGCTTTTTAAGAAAAGGAACCCAAATATCTGTTATTAATTTTTATTTACAGATTTAAGGAATAATAATCAGTCATGTTCATTATGTATTCACAAATTTACAGTGTTCCTCTCTGTGGCATCTGGACGAGTTAAAGAATAAAAAATACAAAAGCCACTTATTTAGAAATCACAAAAGAAAGACAGGAAGTACATTGATTTGCTTTAGATGTATTCAACACAAAGCCTTGGCTGAGAAGATCAGCCTTGCACTGCGCTTGGAAAGCTAACAAATGTAGGCTCTTAATGACGGCCAGCTAGAGTTAGCTGGGGGTCTTCCACTGAAAATTCCTTGCCCTCCTACTCCTCAACATCATGCATTTGAGGAGTATTGGTTTAAAAAAATATTCAGCTGATCTCACAGGGAGAGAGTTGGCCTCTAAGGTAACCAGGTTCAAGGACCATACAGAGCATTTATAGATTTTTAAAACAGTTACTTGAGCTGAACCCAAGAGCAGGTGGGAAGTTAGTGCAGTGCAGGAAGCACAGGCATAATGTGTTAATGCTGATCCACTTCACTAAGTAGGGAAGGCCTGTTGTAGAGAAAGGAGATAGGTCAGCTATGTTAGACTGGTGTCAAGCAAGAAATGAAGGATTGCTGAGTGAAGTATTTTCTATTGCCAGACTGGTTTCTCTGATCTTATCTTATAGATTTGATAAGTTGAAATCCAAATGACTGTAAAGCCATTTCCACCTCAGCCATGCTATGAGAGTATTGATTTTATTACAAGGCGATGGGTAAATAAGTCTGTGATGTACCATAAGCTTTAATAAGCAAATGGTTTGAAAGCTTAAAGTATAGGGGCGGTTGGGGATAAAGTCTTGCTCCCAGGTAAATTTTTCAGTTTTTTATTGACTCTTCAGTGGATCTTAGATCCTAACTCTTAGGTGCTTTTGAAAATGTTACCTTCCATCTTTTTCTTTTGCTATAAACAGTGATGGCTACTTTCAGAAGTAAGTGTGTGTGTGCACGCGCATGCTACTAACATGCTGAGGAGTGAAAATGAAGAACATAGCAGGAACAACAGCTAATGAGAGAGTGTGTGATTATAAATTCTTTGGGGAGGATTGTCTTTCTGTCCTGTGTTTGTACCTGGTCACCCTTGGCGTGATTGGGTCCTGGTCCAGGCACTACTGCAATAAATAATAATTAATAAAAGACATAAGGTGAATCAGTAATGAGCAGTATCACCTTGCTTTAATGTTCACCTTCTCCCATTGTTCTGTTAGTTGCTTCTCCTGATATGTTCCTCTCTTTTGTCCCCAATATGGAAGTTACATCACGTACAGATGAATACTTTGTTCTGCCATTGATAGCACCTTGTGAGTTTGTCCCCAAGTTGTTTTCCCTTTTGTAGAACTGTCTCTGTCCTTCCTTCTTTTTCTGATATGGAAAACGGACATGTTATTTTTATAGATGAAGTAGAAAACAAACACAAATAAAATCCAGACTGTTAGAGTGTAAAAATGTCCATAGGGAAGTTCATATGGTATCATGTTTTGAACTATGTTAGACATATATTTTAGATCAGATTCTTAAAAGGATAGAAGTAAAATGGGAGTAGCAGTATTCAGCTTCTCTCCACTTGATATAAATGTTTCTAAGCTCTGGCAATTCTTCCAGTATTCCTGAATGTTACTCAAAGCATTCTTAAGAGTCAGGCCACATTATGCACGATAAAATTTCTCCAAACCATGGGTACATTTTCAAACAAAGCCTACATAAGATGATGAGGGAATACTTCAGAGTAAAACAGACTGATATTTAGAATATGGTTTGAATTTATAAGAGACTATGCAATATATCTGTCTAAGTATTTCTGCCACACTCATTGCCATAGTATGGTATCTGAGTGCTTCAGCTGTGGTAGGCATGAATTGCTAAGAGATGAGAATATGCGTCTTACATTGAATTGAAAGTGAAAAGGAACATATGTTTGACCCAGAAATTAAAAATCAAGCCAATGGATTCCATAGTGACACATTATTGATTATGTATCAATCAGGTAATTTTTAAACTAATATAAATCTCCTCTGGGAAAATCAAAGTGGGGCAGAGAAAGCTGTTGTAGTTACAGAGTAGTAGCCGTGTTAGTCTGTATTCGCAAAAAGAAAAGGAGTACTTGTGGCACCTTAGAGACTAACAAATTTAGTCTCTAAGGTGCCACAAGTACTCCTTTCCTGTTGTAGTTAGTCTTCATAACTCCCCAAGTGTGTTTGGCACTTAAGAAAAGAACATAAAATCCAAGGGAGGTGTAAAAGAGACAGGGTACAAAACCACAATGCAGGTACAGTGGTCACTTTCTTCCAATCTGCCCTTGTGTATAGAACACCCCTCTTGATCTAGTTTGTATTTCCACTATCCTGTCCCCTGTCTCTCTGGTCAAGAACCATTTCTGCCAAGAGGCTGACCATAAATAACCAATTGACTGTAGGTGGGCTGATGCCCTGAAGGAACTTCTGATTCCAATCTGACGTTCGATGCCTTCTAGATTTTTCTGTGAATAAATCGTATGCACATCATATTATTCATTATTTATATTGTAAAAGCATGCAGAGGCCCCAGCCGAGATTAGGAACGCATTGTGCTAGGCACTGCATACATGAATATAAGAGACAGGTCCTGCCCCAAACAGTTCACAGTCTAAATAGACCAGATGAACAACAGGTAGCAGGGGAGACAGTGGCGCAGAAGTTAAATGACTTGACCAAGGTCACATATCAGGACAGTTTCAGAGCAGGGAATAGCACCCATGTTGCCTGACCTCCTGCTCTATCCACAAGATATTGGTGCCTTCCTACGTATAATTCTGCATTATACACTCTTATTGCTACTCCTATTATTTCTTCTCTCTACTCCTTCCTACTGCTGTTCTCAATTAGGCTGTAAGCTCTTTAAGGTGGGGACTGTGTTTGTACAGCTCCTAAGACAATGGGGTAGTGTTCCTAATTGGAGTCCCTAGATACTACTTGAATACAAATAACAATGGATAATACAGACAGACACACAAGCAGAGTGATCAGTGTGATGACTGCAAATGGCATGTTTGAGGCGGGAGTACCCTCTGATCCCACTGAGGGTTACCAAAAGAAACTACACCATCTGCTAAAGAAACTCCCGGAAAAAGCAGAAGTACAAATCTGCACAGACACACCCCTAGAACTCCGACCAGGGGTATTCTATCCACTACCCAAGATCCATAAACCTGGAAACCCTGGACGCCACATCATCTCAGGCATTGGCACCCTGACAGCAGGATTGTCTGGCAATGTAGACTCCCTCCTCAGGCCCTACGCTACCAGCACTCCCCGCTATCTTTGAGACACCACTGACTTCCTGAGGAAACTACAATCCATCGGTGATCTCCCTGAAAACACCATCCTAGCCACTATGGATGTAGAAGCCGTCACATTCCACACAAAGATGGACTACAAACCGTCAGGAACAGTATCCCCGATAATGTCACGGTAAACCTGTTGGCTGAACTTTGTGACTTTGTCCTCACCCATAACTATTTCACATTTGGGGACAATGTTTACCTTCAAATCAGCAGCACTGAGATGGCCACACAGTATGCCAACATTTTTATGGCTGACTTAGAACAAGGCTTCCTCAGCTCTTGTCCCCTAATGTCCCTACTCTACTTGCGCTACATTGATGACATCTTCATCATCTGGACCCATGGAAAAGAAGCCCTTGAGGAATTCCACCATGATTTCAACAATTTTCATCCCACCATCAACCTCAGCCTGGACGAGTCCACACAAGAGATCCACTTCCTGGACACGACAGTGTTAATAAGCGATGGTCACATAAACACCACCCTATACCGGAAACCTACTGTCCGCTATGCCTATCTACATGCCTTCAACTTTCATCCAGACCACACCACACGCTCCATTGTCTACAGCCAAGCTCTACGATACAACCGCATTTGCTCCAACCCCTCAGACAGAGACAAACACCTACAAGATCTCTATCAAGCATTCTTACAACTACAAATCCCAGCTGCTGAAGTGAAGAAACAGATTGACAGAGCCAGAAGAGTACCCAGAAGTCACCTACTACAGGACAGGCCCAACAAAGAAAACAACAGAACGCCACTAGTCATCACCTTGAGCCCCCAACTAAAACCTCTCCAATGCATCGAGGATCTACAACCTATCCTGAAGGATGACCCATCACTCTCACAGATCTTGGGAGACAGGCCAGTCCTTGCTTACAGACAGCCCCCCAACCTAAAGGAAATACTCACCAGCAACCACATGCCACACAACAAAAACACTAACCCCGGAATCTATCCTTACAACAAAGCCTTTTGCCAACTGTGTCCACATATCTATTCAGGGGACACCATCATAGGGCCTAATCACATCAGCCACACTATCAGAGGCTCATTCACCTGCGCATCTACCAATGTGATATATGCCATCATGTGCCAGCAATGCCCCTCTGCCATGTACATTGGCCAAACTGGACAGTCTCTATGTAAAAGAATAAATGGACACAAATCAGATGTCAAGAATTATAACATTTAAAAACCAGTTGGAGAACACTTCAATCTCTTTGGTCACTCAATTACAGACCTAAAAGTGGCAATTCTTCAACAAAAAACTTCAAAAAGAAACTCCAACAAGAGACGGCTGAATTGGAATTAATTTGCCAACTGGATACAATTAATTTAGGCTTGAATAAAGACTGGGAGTGGATGTGTCATTACACAAAGTAAAACTATTTCCCCTTGTTTATTTCCCCTCCTGCTGTTCTTGTCAACTGCTGGAAATGGCCCACCTTGATTATCACTACAAAAGGTTTTCTTCCTCTTCCCCTCCCCACCGGTCTCCTGCTGGTAAAAGCTCACCTTTCCTGATCACTCTTGTTACAGTCTGTATGGTAACAATCATTGTTTCATGTTCTCTGTGTATATAAAATCTCCCCACTATATTTTCCACTGTATGCATCTGATGAAGTGAGCTGTACCTCATGAAAGCTTATGCTCTAATAAATTTGTTAGACTCTAAAGTGCCACAAGTACTCCTTTTCTTTTTACGGATACAGACTAACACGGCTGCTACTCTGAAACCTGTAGTTAGGTTGGATTACAGAACAACAGGGGAAGGAGGGGAGGAGGGACAGAGCAGGTAAGAATTGGGAAGGAAGGTATAAGGGGCAGGAATGGAGTAAGGCTGAGATGAAGCTACTGCGAGACATTATAAAGTGAATTTCAGTGAAACGGTAGTCATGGCATTTGTATTATTATATAAAGTATGTTCTGGAATGTGTATGCTCCCACAGAAGTTAGTGGCAATGACTCTCTTTATCCTTCATTTATTCTTTGCTTTGCAATAGAAATTAACTATCGTGGAACGCATGCAGTAACTACAAACAAAACAGGACACTGATAGTAAACAGTGGGCTATTCTCCATTCAGTCTTCTTGTGTGAACTGTGTGAAGGTAGTTTAGTGAGGATGTTTTTCTTGTCTGATTTTTATAGTATACCAATCCCTTTGACAGGGTTGGGGGGGTGCTTCAGATGGAAAGGGGCAGATTTTCAGCTGGGATAATGAAAGCCAATGAAGCTGCGCCTGCTGACAGCAGCACAGGGTCAGTCACAACATTCTTGTTGCACACTGCACAAGGTCTGGCAGGAAGTGTATGATACCAGCTTGTCTCCTTGTACAAATCTTATACCGTCATCTTAAATTGAATGATTTTTAAAAAAATGTCAGTATAAAAAGATTTGTAGTATTGTTTTTCTTGTCCTCTTTCCATTGGATCTGCACGTGTTGCATACTGATCAAGAATAAGATGAACTTGGGGTTAAAGAAGGTTTATAAAATAAACAACCCCTCCTTTTTCTCCACTGCATGTCTTTTTCTAAAGATGTCTGTTTTCCACTAGTAAATGTGTGTTTTTGCTGGGAGTAAAAATGCATCCTTGGGTGCTGATTCCACTCCTTTATCTGTGCCTTCCCTGAGGCTACAGCTAAGGTTAGATTAAGTTAAATATAAATGGAGTATGTGGATTTATTAACTATTAGGGTGAAAGCTCATGTGTTCCGTAACACTATTTAATTAAAATGTTTTTTCTATGAGCAATGATAATGTAAATAGTGAGATCGAGATATTCTTGAGCCTTTGAGTACCTCTGTTTTGGTACAGAGAAAATGCTCAGTTAGGGCATGCAGTACACACTCAATACTGGAAATTATTTAGGGCTCTTTATCCACTACTTAATGCCTGGACCTCAAGGTGGTTCCTACATTTCAGAGGTTACGCAGGATTTCAATATTCACAAGAATTTAGCAGTGCTTGTTTATAAAATCCTTTTAAATAAAGGTCATGCATCAGCTTCTGTCCGAGACCATAAAATCGTAGTGGGAGATGATATGCTGACCCCTCCACCTTAAACTGTGTCCCCAGGTTCAGGACAAGCCCAGGCTTTTTAAGCAAGAAAATGATCCCTTTGGTGTGATTTACTCTGATCATCAAGTTTATAACTGATAGCTGTGATCTGAAGTGATTAGCAAGTGTTTTGCTGTCACTTCATCTCTCCACTCAGCATTTTGCAAGTGCAAGAAATGCCAAATGTGTGAGGGAGAGAGGCAAAGATAAAAATACAGTATGATATCCTCAGAGTCCGGAAAAACAGCTTTCAAAATATGGATGAAATCTGCTTTGACGTGAGAGAGACTTGGAACTTTGTAGCTATATCAAATTTTCAAAACATTGTCTTTTTACCTAGCTGATCGGCGCAACACTATGGCATTCTGTTGCATTTCATGAAGCTTCCTTTCAAATTTCGTGAAGTTCTGGTTTCAACTGTTTTTTGAAAAAACTTTAAACCCCATGGTTCTAGCATTTATCTCTCTTACAAGATGCTTTAATATGAATAACTATGTAGATTATGACTGTAGGGAAGGTCAGGATGGAAACTGAAACAATTGCCCACAATATTTCCTACATCCATCTCTATTAGATGATTGACACTAAATTGTTAGATGGTTACAGATAATATAACTTGTTCTTTGTTTATATTCTGTTTTGCCTTGAGCAAATGATACCACTTCAAAGGCTAAATGCAGAAGTGGTATTTAGCAGGAAGACTAGAATTCACAACAAATTACAAACATGATTTTAGGAGTGAATCTCTGACATGCTGATTCAGAACAAAGCACTGGGGGGCCCTACTCTCATCAAAAGTTCATAAACAAATATAGCAATACTGACCTAAATAATAACACATTTAATAATGGTGTCTACTCCAACTTTAATTTATAGAGCTGGTTGAAAATTGTTATTTCTATCCCACAGGAAATTCTGATATTTTTAAACATTTGTTTTTGCCCCAAATCAGAATGAAAAGTTGAAATATCAATTTTTTTCTTAAAACAGAAACTTCTGAAAAAAATTGATTTGGAAATATCAACATTTCATTTTAGCTCAGCTCGATTATTGCACTGAGTCTACCTGAGTTGCTGGGAGATATAAAGCAGGTTCCTCATGTCCCTTTGGGCTGAGCTCCCCAGCTAGACTACATCTCCCATGATGCACCACAGTAATAGGACTCCCATGATGCATTGTGGTGTTTCAGTCAGAGAAAAGACTGTGGTACATCATGGGAGCTATAGTCCAGTGAGGGAGCTGGGTCCATTGAGGAGAATAAGGGCAAACTACAACTCCTGTGAGACAATGTAGAAGTTCAGGTTGACACAGATTAATGCCAAACTGACTGGAAACTAAATGTTTTGATTTGATTTGAAAAAAAAAGTTTTGATCAGGGTTAATCCAAAATGAAACAAAATATTTCATTTCACTTTTTCTTTATGGAAAATTAATACAATTCACCATTCGGTGCCTGGGAATAAGGCATGAATAACGGTTTGGTTAAAAGAGAAACGGAAAGATACGGTGTCCATGGTGCTGAAGCTTACATCAGTTTTCCTGTGGAAAATTTTGATTTATGGACACTGCATTTTCCATCAAATAAACATTTTGATGGAAAATTCCTGACTACTTCTAATTATTTGTATTACAGCAGCACCTAGAGGATCCTGTCCTGAAAAGCTTATAATGTAAGTACACCAAACAGACAATAGAATAGGGAAAAGGAAGTATTCCCTATTTGACAGATAAGGAATTGAGGAAGTGACTTGTCCAAACTCACAAGGTCTATGACAGAGCTAGGAGTTAAACCCAGATTTCCTGAGTCTCAGTCCATTGCTGTAACAATACTGTTCTTCCTCTTTATATTTGTACTCGCTTTAAGGGCATATAAAAACTGTGAAATAGGCCTAGAGTCAAATTCTCCCTGTGCAGAAGGCCATCACAAGGCCTCTGCAGCATTTAATGGAGCTTAAGCCTCAAAATAGGGCACAAAGGTGAATTTCACACAGAGTGAGAGAATGCTATATCTCCTTTAAGAATGGAGGTTGTTAAAGGGCCGTACTCTATACATTGTCAGGAAGACCTATTTTTCTCTAAGGAGAGTCAACTTACACAGTCGTTTTAGTTAAATAAAGAGGGGGCATAAGCACTTCAAAATTAAATGTTTTGATTTTTTCATTTCAAAACAACTTTTTGTTTTGGATTTTTGTTTTACTTTATATTATAAATGAATTTAAAACAAAAATAGAAATCAAATGTTTTGATTTTGAAGTTCTGATTTTGTTACTATTTGGAATGAAAACATTTTAAAATTGCGGGATTTCCTGCAAAATGGAAATTTCTACACAGCTCTAGCCCCTATCTTGCGAGCTGATTCTCATGGATGGGCTTAAACACAGGTGCAGAACCCAGTGAAATCAATGGGGCTCTGCATGAGTGCAAGGATCCACCCAGTTAGATCAGCTTGCAGGACCTTGGCCTTAATTATGAAAATAGTAATAGTTATAAATATAATGAAGATAAACAATGAGGGGAGAGTGAGAAAGGAAAAAGACACATAATTTCCAAAATGTATTTTCTTATATTTTAAATTATAAGAGTTTGGATTGAATCCTCAGTCACAATGCATGAGCAAAAGATGGAAATAAGGGAGTAGTATGGCATGGAAGCCCCAGTATATGAGGTGCTTTTGTGTTACTTTGCTTAATTAGGCTCTAGGGATTCGGCTGGAAATATTTACATACCAAAAGTAATAATAGAATTTCTTTTTCTGGAAATCCATGGTAGAAGATGCATCAACCTCAAAAACTTCGAAAAATAAAGAAAAGAAAAATAGCACCCAAAAGTTCTAACAAGATTATAGAAGTGACATGAAATAACAACTATAAGCTCTCTTGTGGTAGTGAGATAAAATAGAGCTAAGTTGGCTCGATAGAATCAAAAAGAGGCTAAAACAGTGGAAAGATGACAGGGGAAGAATGGAGGGGACTGGGGGAAAAGTATGGAGGATAATTGGTAAAAAGATCAAGTTTAATTTGGAAGATGCAGAAACGGATCAAAGGACAAAATCCAGTTAGTTAATTTCAACAAGTCGAAGTGCAAGTCTGGATGCACAGTCCCTCATATTCCCCTTTTCCTTGTTTTTTCTTATGATCCAATGAACAAATTTTGACAAGGCACAGATTGCAGTGTTCTGATTGGTGCTATACTTCAGCATTCAAACAGTTACATGTAGGACCCCAATCTGCTCTGCTTCATTTTATTCAGCTCTGTGCTGTGAATTTGAATCACTATAGACTTGTGGATTGTGGACTGGGATAGGGATTCACAATAGGTTTCAGACACATCTACTTTGATATAACCTCAAAACTGAGCTGGGTAGACCTATTAACTCTTGAGGCCCAATCACATAGACACCTGGATAACTTTGTTCATCTGACTAATGACACTGTCTTGTAATGTGTTTGCAACATTGTGACCCAAAGCACACCTGTATTCACACCTTACCCTATTGTAATAATCTGTGTACAAAATATGCCTTGTGAGGTATCATTTGGAAACTAGTACTCACTGGTCAATAATATCATGGTGAAATGTATGAAGCAACATTATAAGCAAAGTTTGAATTCCAGCTGTATAATGTTATTTGCACATGTTCAAAACCAGTGCAGCCCTGCCTAGGCAAAAGTTGTTCAACAGGTGTATTCTAAACAAAGGAACATGCTTACCTCAATTTACATATAAGTAGTAAACAGGATTGTCAAGGTAGCCTGGAGAAGAGATGGCAGGAAACAGAACAATTTGCATTTCAGCAAACACAGGGGGGCAGGGGGAGAAAGAGCATGGAGCTTCCTTCACCACAACTGTCCCTGTCAACTTCCTCACAGCTTAAGTAAACTTTACTTTGAATAGTATCCTTCAGAAGAATCAACTTCAAGGATTCAATGGACTATAAAAGAAAGAGACAGAGAACCCCAGGTTATCTCTTTCAACTAAGAAGACAAAGGCACCAGCACTTTTGGGCCTCTGGAAGAGATCCTGACCAAGAAAAGGGTCAGTCACTATCTTTCAGAAGACTGTGAGTGAGAAAGGCCATCTTGAACAAGCCTTAAACCAAAACTTGCTACATTAAATTTTAAACTTTTAGATGCACGTTTGCACTTTTATTTGCTGTGACCATTTCTAACTTTATCTCTTATACTTGAACTCATTTAAAAGCCTATCTTCTTTTGTTAATAAACCTGTTTTTATGTTTAATCTAAACCAACAGTGCTGTGTTTGTACTAAAGTGAATGTCAGCTCTATTTAATGTGGCAAACTGGTGTGTTTTGTCTCATTAAAGGAACAAACAGATCTTATCATTCCTCTGAATGTTGCAGGAGGGGGCTAGACATAACAGAGCACATAGGTCTGGGGAAGTTCAGGACTGGGGATCGGTTGGGGGTTACCTGCTAACACTAACCAATTCTGGTAAAGACAAAAGTGTATCTGGCAGGGTATTGGATTCAAAGTGGCTGACCCACAACTGTACAGCATACAGAACATGAAGTGAATATTGGCTGTTGGGTGTGTATGTCCCAGGCAGGAGCCATAAGTAGCAGAAGCATTTTGGGGCACTCAGGATTAAAATATAAGTGGTGACATAACCTCTTTCTGATCTGAATTGCACCTCTGACCATGCTGGCTTGTGTAATGATGTGTGAGATGAAAAATCACACTTAAACTAATTAACACATTTGCAAATCTCAGAAAATTAATTCTGTTTTCAAAGGGGAAGTGCTT
Source organism: Dermochelys coriacea (assembly GCF_009764565.3). Taxonomy (NCBI): domain Eukaryota; kingdom Metazoa; phylum Chordata; order Testudines; family Dermochelyidae; genus Dermochelys; species Dermochelys coriacea. The sequence goes on from NC_050079.1 coordinate 20,033,621, forward strand.
TAAGTTAAAGGAAGACACAATATATTATAGAATTATAAGAAAAATCTTTGACTCCTGCTTCAAATGTAAATCTCAATGCAACCTTAACTAGGGCTTCTTCATAGAGCATGGCTTTGAGAGGTACTGAGCACCTGTATTTCCTGTTGATTTTAATGGAGCAGCAGGTGCTAAACATCTTTGAAAACCAGGCGAGATATGATTTAACAGACCAAAATTTTATTTTTGTTAGTCTTCGCATTGCATACTCTTAAATATCTTTTTAATGTTTGAGGATCCACAGAATAAGACATGAGAACGCTGTTTCTCTGTTGCATTGCTCCTTATGTAATCACCTACACCACTACAAAGGGGATCTTAATCATTGATATCCTGCTCTGATGGAGTTCTGTGTTTAATGATGCAAAGGACTATGCAGAGTGCTAGGCAGCAAAGATTCAGGTCCAAGAAATTTTATTGGTCACATTGTGTTCACTTTCTAGCTCTGAAGCGGACCTTGAAAATGATTTCAGTTCAATGAAGAAGTGTCTTTTGTTGTTTCATAGTTCAACTTCATGACCTGTATTTGAGAGTAAATATTGAGGGCTGTGTGTTGTAACTTGTAATCCATTAAGTAGTGAATGTTTCCCCTCTATTACCTTTGTATTATTTTACATTTAATTACTGTTGTGTCTGTTCTTTTCAATATTTATTCCGAAGCTTTGGTTTTCATTTTTACATTTTAATTCTAATGTAATAGTGTTTTACACATTACTAAGGTCTCTTCTTCTAGACCCTTTGTTTTGTATTGGCACCTGGGACTCATTCTGTGAATTTGTGTGTATGGTCGGTTGTGTTAAAAATGCAGAACATTGTGCATCTGCAGCCAGCCCCAGCTAGCTCTAGGCACTACTTTAATGCTTTCTCTCTCTCTGATTTATTGTTTCAAGTACAGTGGTCATGGTTACATGCACAGTGGCTGTTCCTTCCTTAAGATGCCTATAGTCTCCATTGCTCTACTAAGCTACCCTGGTGACTTTGGACTTTAACTCTCCAGATTAGTTCCACAGTCTCAGCATAAATCTCTCACAAATTTTTTATCACTCACCTTCTTCTTTGATTCTTTGGCACAGCAGTTGTTAAGATCAGGCACGGGCCATGTCTTTGTAACAAACTCTTTAATTCAGCACATACAACAACTGGTAAAACCAAGTGAAGAGCTCCAGTTCCTGTTGAGACTCATCATTGTAACTCCTTTTTACTGGGCTGCACTGATACTTTTGTCAAAGGACCCAATATTTTCAGATCTTGCTGAATGAAATGTCACTTCTAAACTTTCAGCTTTAATCCTGTCTCCCTCAGATGGTTCAGTGCCATATCTGTGTACCACAGATGTTTCAGGAAGCCACTTGAGTAAATCAATAGACCATCAAAGCAAACCAGCAAGGTAGAAAAACCAAATTACTCTCACTGCATTGTAAAAATCAGTAGGACCTGTTGGAACATTTTTCAGATGAAAAGATGTGTTCAAATAATAAATCCACAGCTATCACAAATGTAGTTTTTTGTTGGGGTTTGTCTGTAGTAGCCTTTTGATGGTTGCCCTACTAGTCACCTTACTCATGGCTGAAAACTAACTTTTTCCATGAAGAAATTCAAGGGATCTTTTCTTTTCTTCCTTTCTGATGGGGGCATCAAAGTTATGCTAGTCAATATTCACTCATACCTCCTCCATCGTCAGGGCCAGGACATTTTGGGACTAAGGTATCTGAACCAGTGTTTTCTGTGTGCACTTCTGTCTCTTGGTGTTGAGATGGAAAAAATCCCCAGAGTCTTTTGAGTTACTGCATACAACTAATTAAAAAGAAACCTGTGAAGTTATACCATATGTATAGCAAACATTCCACAAACCTTCTTTTCCCTCACTGCATACTGATATTTTGCTGGAAGGTGCTAATGGCTGCCCTCAGTCACAGAGCTGGTTAAAATCAATGGGTGTTATAAGTAACTTTCATTCAGATTAAATGAAGCTGCAATTAAATTCCCCTGTGTGTGGTGATAGCTGAAATAATAGAAGCCACTGGCCAATGCAGCAAGGCATGAACCGAAGCTAAGACACATGAACTGAGGGGTTTCCCTGGGGACTGACTGCATATTTAGGGCCTGGGAATTGATTATTTGCAGTTGTATGTATCGGGGTGGAAAGAGACCAGAAAGCCAAGAGAGCAGTACAAAGTCAGAGAAACAGTGGTGAGTGTGGCTTCAAGAAAGGAGTACAGAGTTCCTTGGGGCACAGGACTTGCTAGAAAGGCAGGCTTGGAAATGGCAAGCACGGAAGCTGCTTCATGTTGCTTGTTTCTGTTGTGTTCAGGGAAACATGAACATTCTTTGACAATAAATAGGAAATAAAAGAAATACTTGTCTTGTGTCAAATTTTTGCTTCTAATGCAAAGAGCCTGGTTAGGCCCTGAATATTAGCCAACTGCTTGGGCCAAGGAGCAACTATGGGTTTAGAAGTGGGACCCAGCTACAAAGGAGTGAAATTGTGGTCTGGCTTTCTTTTTGAACCAAGATGGAATAGTGGAGGTGCTTGCAGAACTCAAAGATGGCCAAAAGAATTTGAAAAACAAGAGCTGAAGTCTTTGCAAAAGGAGTTAAAGCATCATCTGGAGGTTTCTCAGCAAGGACTCAGAGATGACTTGTGGATGGAGATAAATTCTGTGTTGGGGCAGCTTTAGAAACCCAGCTACAAACTGACTGACTGAGGTGATCAGTAACCTGACCATCACGGACCAGGAAAGCTTTGGTTAAACTGGAATTGGACAACAGAGGTGAGTCTCAGCAATGACTTCAGGGTCTAAAAAAGCTTGAGAAGGAATTAAAAGGGTCATAGATTATAGTGGAAGCCAGCTGCCTGAGTGGTTTATTTGAGTCAGTTCAACACTATAATCCAAATGAATGGCTGGGGAGATGAACAGTGAGGGGGGTGGGTTGTAGCAACCAACTTAAGTGGTCCATATCCTATCATGCTGCAGAATTCACTCTCAGAAAAGAGATTGAGGGTATGTCTACACAGCAATTAAAACCCATTGCTGGCCCATGCCAGCTGATTTGGGCTCATGGGGCTCAGGCTAAGGGTCTGTTTAACTGCAGTGCAGACGGTTGGGCCTGGACTGGAGTCTGGACTCTAGGACCTTGTGAGGTGGGAGGGTCCCAGAGCTTTGGCTGGATCCTGAGCCTGAATGTCTATACTACAATTAGACACCTGCAGCTGACCTGTGCCAGCTGACTCATGGAAGTTATGATAAATATCAGTTCTTGTTACTGAAAAGTCATTCCAACAAATTAAATGGAGCTGTTTTTATTACAGGTTAGAAAGATTTATCTGGCTATGGTTTCATTAACTGGATTGGAATCTTTTTATACTTCTCCCCTAAATCTATGTTGTTTCTCAACTTTTCTTGATTTAAAAAAAGAGATATCTGAAAGGACTAACTTTAATGTCCTCTTGTAATTCTGGTGTTAACACTAATCAGTCAAATTAAAGATATAAAAAGATCCCTTGTGTAAAAAGCATAAAATCTGTATATATATAATCTTGTTAAGAATATCTCACTCCCCACTTTGAAATTTTTTCTTCATTTTAGTGCATAGTGTTGACATATAAATAAATCAGGACAGACCTCACAGCATTTATATTGCAGTAAAAAATGTTTTTAAACTTGTGAAATATTGGAGGATTTAAAGGGGCATGGATAATATGCCTGAAATTATTGTTTGACCCCTCTACTTCCCTTGAAACAAAGGAATGATGAAAATACACTCATCTTGCTGTACAATTAAGAGGAAACATGGATGGAAGAAAACTGAGGGCATTAAAATGTCCTGTCTTTTTGATAAAGGCATGCATCTTTTATTTTCAAGGGTATGGTCTTATTTTTAAAATCTTACCTCTGATGTTATTCATAATTATTCTATTCAAAGCAGGATTGTATCTGTTTATAAATAAGTGATGATATACTATATATGGCAAGTGGAACAATAAAAAGGTGAAGATTTATTGTAGACTCCAGCATAATGCAAAAAGGATTTGAACATAAAAAGTAATTGCCTTTCTGTAAGGGGTAGTATACATTACCAAGGTTTCCTCACCTTCTTCAAATGTGGGAATTGTAAATTGATCAACTCAAAGTATTACATGAAATTTACAATCTTCAGGACAGTGAACATAATGTGGTTTTGAGAGAACTGCTTTGTAATGCATCACACAGTACTGGAGAAATGCGCCAAATGAAAGACCTAAGTGTATTAGGATGCACTGTTGCATTGGGAAGACAATATACCTAATCTGTTAGGGTGCAAATACATGATAGCTCATCCATGAACAGCTATCTCAGTTGTCGGGGCAGTTCAGATAAATGACATATCAAAGATCAGAGACCACATATTAAATATGATATACACTTAGGGCATGTCTACATAGGGGTGCTGGAACAATTTTTATAGTGGAGATGCTGACAGCCATTGAATTGAACTATAAACCCTGGATATAATGGAAACCACTTTAAGCCGGGGGGGCAGCAGCACCCCCAGCACTTAGTTCCAGCACCTATGTGTCTGCACAGCACAGCAAAGAAAAACCCATGGCTGGCCTGTGCCAGCCGCCTCATATTCACGGGGCTCGGGCTACGGGGCTGTTTCATTGCAGTGTAGACTTCCGGCTCGGGCTGGAGCCTGGGCTGCAGGACCCTGGTGGATGGGAGGCTCTCAGGCTACAGGCTTTCCAGCCCAAGCCTGGAATTCTACACAGCAGTGAAACTGCCCCACAGCCCAAGCCCTGCGAGCCTGAGATGGCTGGCACCAGCCAGCTGTGGGGTTTTTCTTTGCAGTGTAGACATCCCTGAGTGTTCCATGGGGGAAAAAAAAAACCTTTAAAAAACTACTATGAACAATTATCAATCTGAAAGCATATTGCGTATGTGATTGTGTTAATTCACAGGATTTCTGAATGTTCACTTGAGATGCATTTCCTATAGAGCATAAATTCGAAGAATGAAAAAGGTATAATTTTCCAAAGCACCTATGTGATTTAGGAGCCTACGTTTCATTGTCAAAGCGACTCAATTTTTTAAATACGATTGAGTTTTTTCAATGAGATTTATCCTCCTAAGTGCCTAAATCACTTTTTTGAAATGGGATGTAGGTCACTTAGGTATTTATGAAAATTTTACAGTAAAGCTAGAAAAACATGGATAACTGACTCTAGATATAAATGTGAAGATTAAGATATATAATTATAAATTATTCACACAATGCATGTTACATCCTCATCCACTTTACTTCAAGAAGTCATTAAGACAACTCCATATATTAGTGAGTGTGTCTAATCTATTATTTTCAAAGTATTGTGACAGGGTTGGGCCAGATGGCTATAGGAGAGTAATAGAAGGCAGATATATTAGCCCCAGGCTAAGTAGGTCCCTTTTCCCTGAGTAAGGTAACAGGGAAGGTTCCAGAACAATCAGGAACCTTCTGGAGACAATTAAGACAGGCTGATTAGAATACCTGCAGCCAATCAGCAAGCTGCTAGACTCAATTAAGGCAGGCTAATCAGGGCACCTGGGTTTTAAGAAGGAGCTCACTTCAATTTGTGTGCGCGTGTGAGGAGCTGGGAGAAAGAGGCACTAGGAGCTGAGAGTGAGAACGTGGACTGTTGGAGAACTGAGGTGTACAAGCATTATCAGACACTAGGAGGAAGGTCCTATGGTGAGGATAAAAAAGTGTTGGGTGGAGGCCATGGGGGAGTATCCCAGGGAGTTGTAGCTGTCTCAAAGCTGTTCCAGGAGGCACTCTAGACAGCTGCATTCCACAGGGCCCTGGGCTGGAACCCGGAGTAGAGGGCGGGCCCGGGTTCCCCCCAAATCCTCCCAACTCCTGGTCAGACACAGGAGGAGTTGACCTGGACTGTGGGTTCAGAAAAACGGCCAAGCTGAGGGCTGCAGTGAAGCTCCAAGGCGAGCAAATCCGCCAATAAGCGCAAGACCTACCAAGGTAGAGCAGGAACTTTGTCACAGTATATATCCTCTCAAATTCAATGTTACAATTATGGTATGCATCTAATGGGCAATATTTAGTAAATAGTAAGCCTTTCAAAGCTGCAGATTGATTTGACAGCAAACATGGCAAAGATGTCTCAGTAGTGGGGCTTAGCGTATTATTTATCTATTCTGCAGCACATCTTTAAAATCAAGTTAATAAAGCAAACTCAGTGTTAATCTCCTCTTTGTGTATAGAGTCTGGTATTTCTTTGCCCAAATCAGTGTGTAAATATGGTCTGAAGAAGATTATGAGCCAGACTATATTGATCTGCTGTACAGCACAAGTCAGGGTCTGCTACTACAACCCTGTGCATTTTGACAGGTGTCCACGTTGCTTTGTATAGCAAGAAGTATGAAGACTGGTTGATGGATGCTGACCTGTGCATATCGTGTAGACTTCTCCCACTTACTTTCCATTCTGAGAGAGCTGATTCTATCATTTTTGTAAATCCTTTAAAGGCAGACTCAAAGTAAAAATTGGAAACTGTAAACCAGCAGAATGGCACAGCACAAAACAGGTGGAAGAAAAACTGGTAGAATCAGCAAGAGCTCACATTCCATAAAGGGCACTGGGCTTCAGTTTAGCTCCATTTAATTTAATGGGACTATATTGACTTAAACTAGCTGAGGATCAGGCCCATCCAGTGTAGCTTTTGCACAAAGTTCAGTTCTCATCTGCTATATCTTGGCAATTCCAAGAATACACTAACTGTCATCTGTGTAGTGATTTTAAAACTATGGCTTAACATCACCATGTAGGGATATATGTGAGGTAGCCAGTTCATCAACATTAATGATCCAGTCCAGGTGTAAACCCAAGTCTCCTTAAAGTGAAAGGATAATGCTTACACTACATACAGCCTGGATTCTCCCACAGCTTTGAATATACTTACAGCAAAATACTTTTGCTACAGAACCTTGAATATTCACTTACTGTCCTAAGTGGGGCTCATCAAAGATATTTTGAGTAAAATTTTTCACTGAAAATTCGAGTTTAGCTTATTGATATTTTCATGAGAAAATTCATGGTGACCAAACTTCTTGTTATGAAAATAATGAAAATGAAATTTTTTAAATTTTTCTTTAACTCTCTTGTTCCAAAATAATGGGGAATTCCCACCTTGAAAATCTCTTTTATTCTTTTTCCTCTTTTTCCCATTGGACATTTTTTGGGGGACGGGGAGGGTGAGTTAAAATAAAAGAGAGAGAGAGAGAGCAAGCTGGAGAATAACTACTAAAACTAAAGGGTTTTTAAAAATTCCTATTAGTAAAGTATGAAAAAGTTTTATCAAAAGTGAAAGTAAAACTCTCATTTACTTTTATTTTTGTGTGCTTTCCTCTCACTTTTTATCTTTTGCTACTGTAGTAGACCAAAAAAAAAAAAAAAGGAAGACAGTTCTTACTTCAAAGAATTTTCATTTATTTTTAGAGGAATTTATTTCCCTCCACCCCCAAACTTTATACAAGCAAATGTTTTGAGTCAGATATGTTGAAATGAGGGAGGATGAGGTTTATGTATATTCTGCTTTAAAGTTTAAAAGCTGAAATATAATTCTGAAGAAAATGAGAAATTGATAGGCTATTTGAATGGACTAAACAAAACAGATTTGTTTTCTTATGTTTGACAAGTTATCTTACACTGCAAATTTTGAAAACTTTTACATCAGGATAAAATACTGGAAATGCAAAGGTCCTGAGACAATAAAATATTCTTTCTTCAAAAGAATGGGCAAAATTCTTCCCTGGTATAACTCCATTCAAGTGAACAGTTACCCCAGGCAAATTTTTTGCCCAGTTGTGCTATTATTGGTGCAACTTAGTGACTGCCCTTATAGCAAGCCTATAAAGTATTATATTATATTATATAATATTATTATTATTATTATATAATATTATATTATAGCAAGCCTATAAAGTATTATAGCAAGCCTATAAAGTATTATTATTCACATAAAATGAATTGCAGAAATGCTGTAATTCATGTTTTCTACCCACTTTGATCTACACAAAAAAAATAAAATTTATTCTTGGCATAAGAAGTAGCCACATCTCTTTTCCACTGTGAGGAAAACATCTGCTTGCTTTTAAAGCTTGAAACTTAGTATTCTAAAGATAAGCTGGTACCGGTAGTAAAAAAATCCCAAAATTTAAAGCATAAACATCAGCACATATAATAGGAAATACAAAGAAAGCTATAACAAGCCTTTAAAGTTTTTATTACAAATAATATGTTCCACTTTCCTTTGTCTTTTAAATGCAATGAAAATATTTTATTTAACTAAAGTTGTGTAAGAACACATAAAAACTGACTGAAATATTCTACAAGCGATTAGCAGAATAGGTTAGTGTGACATGGTGAGCTGCAGAAGACATGATCCTGCAAACACTTGCTACTGGGTTTAATGCCTACTACCTTGTGTAGTCCCATCTATGTTCACTAGAGCTGCAGTCCACACAGGACTCCTCATTTGGGAAAAGGGTGTTGGGAATAGCACTGTAACTGTTGTCTCCCAACACCCCACCATCATATATTCCCACCTGCCTTTTCCTTCCTGATCTTTCTCTCCTGATGTTTTACCTTTTTGCTTTGGAAATAGCAAAGTAAGCAATAATCTGCCCCATTCCTTCCTGATTGGTAGGGCTATAACACCATACTTTCTTTGTCTCTTTGTAGACCTGAAGGAGGCAGGCCGGTGACAAACCAAAGTAGTAAGTAATTTTCCCTTAAACCAAAAACCTCAGATTATGGTTATCACAACAAGCAATTGTTTGGACAAATATTTTTTAATTAAAAAATTAGAAATCATGATGAAATTGTCACAAAAAACTTCCCTTTTTTATCCTATCAAAAATTGACCAAATTGTCAACATTTTGAAATTTTTCAAAAAGCTCTAAATATGTGAAAAAGTTTTAGGCTGACACTTGTTTGCATAATAGGGACTCATTTACAACTGATCTCCCACCGAAAAAAGGACTGACTTCATCCCAAAACAAATTTGTCCAGCTCTAATGATGTCATAGTTCACTTCCAATGGTGAGGGGTTTATTTGTGTCACAATTCTAATGCAGAGGTTCTCAAGCTGTGGGTCAGGACTCCAAAGAGGGTCGTGACCCAATGTTAATGGGGTCGCCAGGGCCAGCATTAGATGTGCTGGGACCCAGGGCTGAAGTGTGGGGCAGCAGGGCACAGGCTGCAGCCCCCACTCCACCCTACTGAGGGCAGTGGGGCTCAGGCTCTGCCCCCTGCTCAGGGTCATGTAGTAACTTTGTTGTCAGAAGGGGGTCATGGTGCAATGAAGTTTGAGAACTCCTACTCTAATGTAATTGAAATAACATAATGTAATTGAACTAGATGAGCATCTCTGTGTAGGTATCTTAAAGGACTACTACATAGTTTGTAAATAACACAGGATACAGAAGTTATTGGGTGTTCTGACTGAGAACTGCACAAGTGGATATTGTATGTGGTGACTTCGTTTTTACAGAAGTGTGTGCTATAAGGGATCAGGACCCAGAAGCTCCCAAATACTTGTACTGGCAGAGAAAATTGAAGGTCACTGGAACTGGGCATCTTCTGGATCCAGGAGTTTGAGCAACAACAATGGTAATATGACTTTTTGATTTTAGCAACAAACGGTGCCTCTGATAACAAGACTGCTCAGAAAGGACTTGTGATGGGGAGTATAGACCCCATACAGATGAGGAAGGTGGAAGAGAGGCCTGGGGGCAGGGCTAACCTTACCCCTCCAGCCTTGTCAGTCATGTATGACAGACAGAAGGCCTTTAAAAGGAAGGAAACTGTAGTCAGCTGGGGCGGGAGAGGAGCAGGATTGCTAAATCTTGCTAATCTTGCTAAACAAGAGACTGCTGTTGTGACTCCCGGAGCCACAGAAAGAACTCCCATCCGGGAAATCGTCACCCTGTTCCTATGGAGACTGCAGCAAACTCCCAGGGAGAGACTTAAGAAGGCTGTCAAGGGGTAAGGGCCCATGTAAGAAGTAAGGAACTAAGGCCTATGTAGGAGCTTTCCAGTGCAAGTAACTGTTAACACAGAGTCTCTGTTGCATGTAAATTATTTCTCTTATCACTTACATGAGAATTAAAATGTTTCTGAAGAGATTCCAGAAGATCATTGAGTTATTTTAGTTATAAAACCTTTGGAGAAAAAAATTGTGATTGTAGTCTCCTGTGGATGGTGTTTCAGGGGGTGCTGGATATGGCCATCATATTGTGAGTGAAATTAATTATCAAAATTGACACCATTAACAACAGAGTTGGCCTGAACCAAAACACCAGATCTGGACATCCCAAGGTTAGGGTGGAATTTAAAAATCCATAATCAAATGTCCTGATTGGGCCCTCTTTCTGTAATGAACTGAACCAAAGCCAAGGGTCCAAACACTCCCTGAATGCTGAGCTTTAGAAATCCAGATCTGTGTCCACACGTGGAAGCTCATGCCCCTCTCCAGGTAAAGTTAAACCTTGCATTGTTACCACTGTTAATAGTTTGCTCTCAATGAGCCCCAACTCCACTTCCATGGAAATCAGTAACCAAAGCCCTACTGACTTCAGGCCCCTATTCAGTCAGCATTTAAGTTTCTTTCCTTATTTTAAATGAAGCTTTTTTGTTTTGTTTTCAAAACCACATAACTTCGACCCTTACATCACTCCACCATGTTACAAGATGTCTGATGGTAGTAGGTACAAAAATGCTGAAGTGCAGGTCTTCCTTCCGGGAAGCTAGTTGTACCAACAGCCCCCTGAAGGGATGGCAGCGAGGAGCGGGCAAGATGAAATTATAGGCAGAAGTTGGCCTGTTGCTAGCACTGATGGTCCTGACTTGAACTTCTAGCATAGAGTCAGGTTTCTCAGTCCTCATTTGGACTTACTTGTTTGTTTGGAGTCACCCTCTGTTTGAAAACTGTTTCTCTCCCACCAGCTTCCACCAGTATGGATACCAGTACTGGTATTCTACCAGTATGCTGTAAGGATCTCATAGGTTGCTTCACCTACCACAGTTCACACACATTCAAGTAACTGGGACTCAAGCCTCCAAGCTTGTGGGCCTTGCAGGAGTCAGCTGGTGGACAGGAGAAAGGAAATCATCTTACCTCTGTCCTAACACAGTAGTTAGGTCCTTGCCTCCCAGCATCTCAGTTCAACATGCTCTGAAAAAATCCCGCCACTTTTATTCATATATCTAAATATGAGTTTGTCGTAGCCAGCCTGCCAGCGTGGTTGACTTTTGAAGAGCTCAGGGTGACAGCACAGGTTCCAGGATAGGTTCTAACTGCCTAAGGGAAACCAGATCTGCTGTGCCGCAGCTATCTCCAGAGGTGCTGCTGCTTCTATTGCTGACACTTCTATACTTGCTTCTGTTACTTCCAGGCCTGTTTCTCTTCCTGAATTGACAATTCCATATCTTTCCCTGTCCTCTGCTCTGTTGGAGGAAGAGTTAATGCATTTAAATGGTTGGGTTTTTTTCTACATAAAGTTCTGGTCCAATAAATGTCTTTATTCCTGAAGACACATCAAATGGCATACTGCGTTCCTGCCTGTGATTTATCAACTTTTCATCTCAGAGCATTTTTGCTGACCTGGGGATCAGTACAGCATCACGAGTCATGGGTTGTGTTTCCATTAAGCCTCGCCTGGCCATGTCCCTGCGCATGATGTCCCACCATGTAGTGAGAGGTGTACCACTATGTAGGACTGATCTTGGTTCTGTTTGCATTAGTTTTGTTGGCATCCTATCATCTGTTTGTCTTCTGCAATGTCTCTACCATCATAATCTTCTCGACTGTAAGCAGTCCACACCCTGATTTCACATCCTACTCTCCTAACTTTTTTTCAATTGTCTTAACATTGTTCTACTTTACACCTGCCACATTTTGAAAAACTCTTATCTTTACTGCCCCAGCCTTCTGATGTCTGTTTCATTTAATGCAGCTGCTTTCAGTCCATAGAGTAATACTGTTACTACACTGGTGTGATAAATTTTCATTTTGTTACCAAGGGTAGTAATTATAGAAGTATAAGCTTATTTTCAGCACTGGGGAAAAATATCACGATGAAATAATTATCAACAGATTAAAGCCAGTTTTAGAGGAAGTTAATATAGGTGAGAAACAGTTCAGCTTCAGACCAGGCTGAAGTTGCATTGATCAGATATTCACGCACCAACAGTTAATGGGTGACAGGGGGAGGGGAAATGAGAAAGGGAATTAAAAATATTTGCTGATTTCATTTACTTCACAAAAGCTTTTGATTTTGATCAGAGGGAAGCACTGTGGAAAGTAGAAAAGTCATATGGAGTTCCAGATAAGATAATTGCAATTATAAAAGCTATGTATGAAGACTCCTGCAGTGATGTAAGAATTGGTGGAAAATTAAGCAACAAGTTGAAGTTAAAGTTGGTGTAAGACACAGGCATGGAATCATGGTCACTTTTCATCACGTAGCTTAATATGAAACTAAAATTCTTCCTTTAGACACTAGCCCAGAGGTGGGCAAACTACGGTCCGTGGGCCACATCTGGCCCTCGGGACTGTCCTGCCCGACCACTGAGCTCCTGGCCAAGGAAGGCTGTCTCCCCTCCCCCGCAGCCATGCCACCATGCAGCGCAATGCTCTGGGCTGCAGGGCTGCAGAGCCTGGCCTGACCCCGTGCTCTGTGCTGCATGGCGTGGCACGGCTGCTTGTCCTAGTGCAGCCGCGCTGCCAGCCACCATTGCTCCAGGCAGTGCAGTAAGGGGGCAGGGATCGAGAGGGGGTTGGATAGAGGGCAGGGGAGTTCAGGGGGTGGTCAGGGGTGTGGATAGGGGTCGAGGCAGTCAGAGGGCGGGGAATGGGGATTGAATGGGGGCAGGGGTCCTGGGGGGGCAGTGAGGAAGGAAAGGAGGGGTTGGATAGGGCATGGGAGGTGGTCAGGGGACAGGGAGCGGGGGGGTGAATGGGGCAGGGGTCCTGGGGAGGGCAGTCAGGAAGGAGGGGGAGTTGAATGGCATGGTGGGGGGCAGTTAGGGGCAAGGGGTTGGGGGCAGTCAAGGAGAAGGGGTGGTTGATGGGGCGGAGGTTCTGAGGGGACAGTTAGGAAGGAGGGAGGGTTGGATGGGCTGGCAGGTCCGGGGGTGGTCAGGGGACCGAGAGTGGGGGGTGTGTGTGGATGTGTCAGGGTCCCCGGGGGGCTGACAGGGAACAGAGGGGTTGGATGGGGCAGGAGTCCCGGGGGCCGCCAGGGGTGAGAAGTTGGGGGGTCAGATAGGGGGCAGGAGCTGGGCCATGCCTGGCTGTTTGGGAGGCACAGCCTCCCCTAACTGGCACTCCATACAATTTCAGAAACCCGATGTGGCCCTCAGGCCAAAATGTTTGCCCGCCCCTGCACTAGCTCATCGCTCTCACTGAAATCAGTGAGACTTGAGTATGATTATCTGAGGGCAGAATTTTTCCTTGAGTCTGAGTTCTACAAGATGTGCAGCTGGAGCCTTGATGCGGCATGCCTTGAAATGCATATTTCACACAGAGATGTCTGAGATGAAATGACAAAGCCAGGAGGTGACACAAAGATCACATGAGCACTCTTGCTCTCAGTCCTCACAACAAAGTACATCTTGAAATGACAATGTGATACCGAACAGCACTCCGTCCTTCCTATCGTAGCCTCTCCATGACTCCTCCATTTCATCTAACTAGCAGTCAAAGATGCAACTACATTCTCTGTTCTGTCATTAATAGTGTATAGGTTTGTATTATATATCTGTCTGTTAATGGCTGCCTTTGTCTTGTTAACAGCATTCATCTTAGATACTCTCAGAATTTTTATGCTTTCAGATTTTATATAAAAAGCACTTTAAAGGTGCCCCTGAGATGGATAACTTTGTTTTTGGCCCACCTGTCAAGATATTTAGGAAATATGACTTCAGAAAGATGTTTGTTAATTTAAAAGATGTTCTTTAAAGGTTTTCCTGAAATAATCACTAGAGATCATTTGACAGTAAATGTATTCTATATTGTTAATCAGTAAGTCATTAACCTTAAGAAAATTAGAATATAAGACTTTTTAAGGGGAAATTAAAGCCTTTTCAAAACATAAATGCTCACTTCCTTTTCAGTACTGAATACCAGGCTTCTCCCCCTCCACTCCCCCCCCCCCCAAGGTTTCTAAGGTGATTCCTGTGTAATAACACATGGATTAAGTCATGCTTCTTTATATCACTTCATATCATGGATTATAATCTGATGAGAGAAATATGATCTGATGTAAATGTCACAATGCAAAAGTTACTTGATCCATTCGTTCCTCCCCCTGCCTCACCAAAAACAAAAATTAAACAATTAGCCACAAATGCATGTTTTTAGAACTACAGTGAAACACAATGACATCTCCAATTAGGCAGTCTCCTAACTAAGCGACTACTCTGACATATCTCCAGACATTCAGGACACTCCAGCTCCATCTGTATTAAATTACCTCTGTTAAGCAACCAGTTTTTGATTCTCTCTTGAGTCACTTAAGACAAATTTCACTGTTTAGAGAAACTACGTGTGTATTCTAAAAACAGAGGGTGAATCTTCAGTGGAGGCTATAGCTGTTAGATGGCCAATCCTGATTCTCTTTGGCTTCTTGGAAAAATCCCAGCCACATTGTATAACCAGAACAATACTAAATGCTCATATTGGGCTGCTCAAAGTCATTTCCAAATGCAGCAAAGCTGTATGATCTGCACTTTTAAGACAAAGATTCAGTGACTGCTGAGGGTCACATAGAAAGTCAAGTCTCCTAAATCCAGTGTAGGGCTCTATTTATCGGACTGCTGTTTGCATTCATAGTTAGGGAAGCTAGCAGATAGTTAACTGCAAAAATAAGTATATATTTATTAAATAATGATAATAGCAATTAACAGATATTTCCAATCCAGTTTAGTTTCATTATAGTGTCTTTAAGACATACAATATTGCAAATTCCTTATGTCTCATCTTATCCTAACTAAATTTTCCAATTTTAAATATTTATTCTCAAGCTAAAGAGTATTTGGTCTTTTATATTGCTTTTAAAGAATGTTATACCTTTCTCTGCATGATCTGCCAAAATACTTAGCACACAGGACATTCTTTTAGGGTGGGATTTTCAAAAGCTCCCTGAATCACATTCTCTTCTTCTTCTGAAGTCAATGAGAGTTCTACCATTGATTTCAGTGTGAGCAGAATAAGGCCAACACTGAGAGCTTTGGAAAATCCACCCTGAACTTTTTGTTTCAGATAATTGTCATATAAATCTAAAATACTTTTTGTATAAGACCTTCAACTAAATATTTGAGTGCCTTGATTATTTTCTCTTCTCCAGTTTAATAATTACTCAAATGCCAATCAATCATTTATCATCATGTTCAGCCTAATTGCTAATTGTCTGAGCTTGAGTTTTCAATTGCTGATCCTCTGTTTCTTACATAAATTGTTTCAAAATGATGGCCACAAAATAGACTCCTTACAAGCAATTCAGTTATTGCCATATACTCTATTCAGTGTGTATGTGTTGTGTATTGCGAGGGTTTAGTAGTGGGAGTAAGGTACAAAGAACTCATCTGAGGATACATTTTCCACGCTCTGTATGTTACGTCAGGGGTTACTTTCATTTCTAATTACTTTTTGCAAGAGTTTAGCCTTTTATACATGATGATGAAGGATGAAGAGAAGGGATTTAGGTCTCACTGGTCAATTCTGTGTTAAAATATTCTTGGAAAATGGCAACAGGAAGAAATTGGCCACTAGAATTACTAGCACAGTGCAAACAAACAGCCATGCCAGCTCAGTTGAACAACAGTAACTGCATATTTTGCCATTTCTTATACCTTTGGGGTTGGAGGTGGTGCAACTGGCCCTCTTAAATCAATGGGAAATTTTCTACTGACTTGAATGGTGCAGAATCAGGACTTAAAAGTGCAAAAGCATATGTTATGCAAATGCAGCATAAACTACAGCAATACACATCAACAGGCTGTGTAGTAATGGCTTGTGCTTCTCATGGCTTAAATTGCTCAAGAAGTACACCAGTGAATTAATGAACACCCTCACATTGCTTACTGATAAAAGTATAATTCATTAATTCTATATTTAATTAAAAAATTAAATGTCAGTGGATTTCAACCACATACCATTACACTATGAAAAATACTTCATAGAAAAAGGATATGGTAAAATAGTCCCTACTCTTTTGACTATAATTGTTCTATCTAACTGTAACAGTATTAGAAGTCACTGGATGGCACTATGACAGTGTTACAAATTTTGTTTTAATGTATGGATAGTTAGGTCATGAAGAAATGGTATGTTGTGGTGCAATTTTAGAAGTTGTACTTCTCACTAAATAGTCAGTTTATGATTCAAGTCTGTTTTAGGAGTAAATTGTGTATCTTTATTCACAGTGAGTCGTACCCTACTCCTTGAGTAGTCCCAGTGAGTTTAAGGGAAAAACTCAGAGTGAGATACTACTTAGCATGGGTAAGAGTCTTCCAACCTGGCACTGAATGAATAATGTCCTGGTATCTTTAAACAACTTCGCCCTGCATCCCTCCACAAGTGATCTGGGCTGCTTTTTTAGTTGCAATTTGTCAGCTATCACTTTCTACTGTAAAAACTAAATTGAAAGCTTGATGATCCTGTTTGTATCCTTGAATAAGAATTGCTTGTATGAGTCTTTTATATTGCTTTTAAAAAATGTTATACCTTTCTCTGCACCACACAAATATCAGTGATCTGAGCTCATTGCTTTTGTCATGAAAATATCTGTGAATCACTTTGTTATTGTTGTGTGATGAGCTCTAATGATAACCATCTTAGGCAGTAAATATATCTGAGAAACATATTATGAACAAGTATGAACTTGTATGTAATTTATAAACTTATATAGTTGAAGTACTTCAGGCACAGTCATGAGCCATAGTGTTTACAGGACTTATTTTCAAAGAGCCTCTTTAATTAATATCACTGAGAAGTTGCATTGGCAAGTCTGAGAACCCAGATTGGGTAAATGACCTTTCTAACTGCCTGATTGTGCATGCAATGGTTCAATTTGTATATACAAATTATAGGGATTTGTGCATTTCTAAATATTGCAGATGCAATTAAGGTCTTGATCCCAAGGGTAGATGAGCACCAACTCCTCCCACTGAAGTCAATGGAAATTGCAGCCGCTCCGCATCTCTAAGGACAAGGAGCTTAAGAAGGTCATATGAAAATTTAGTCCCAGTGCTAACCTTGGGATCTTCTACTACATTCCGAAAAGTACTCAAGGCTGTAGTTTTTTTTTAAATTTTACATTCACTTGCCATTTAATGGACAGTGAAATGTAAAAACAAACAGCCCTCTCATGTTATGCTTCTTGCCATTATGAACTTACCCTGAAAAAATAGCAGAGACCTCAAACCACCTCTGTTATTGCCATTTTGTTACTTGATTGCTGAAAAAGATTTACAAGGGAGAGATTATTTGTTTTTCTCTCATATTTCTCAATACATCTTACGTGCCCCTTTCTTTTGGCTACGTCTGATAGCTCCTTGCTTTTTTCCACTAATTCTCTCTATTTTTTAAATTTCTTTTGCATTCTCCCTCCCTCCATTTCATTTCTTAGGACAGACTCTTGAAGAAACCTTGTAATTTTTAATAATATATTTCCTATTTCCCTAGAGTTTGAATGTCTTTTGGATGTACAGAGATCAATAATTTGCACTTAGACATGTATTGCAGATACTTTACTCACCATGACTACCATTATATTACTTATGTACCTGGGATGAGTTGGGCAGCAAATAGCATCTTTAACCTATTAGTGGATAGGCATTTGGTTCATTCCTATTTTCCCCCATTGAAGATAGCAGTTACTTGAGAAACACAGAGACTTAAAACAATTGTAATAAACGTAAACCTAATCCTAATCATAGAGACCTTAATCCAGTTCACTGATCCCACCTGTGTCTGTAGGTTACATTCCTATAGCCCTTTATGTAGTCTTTGTAGCCTACCCTTAATTAGCATGTCCAGTATTTCTCAATATCAATACATTTCACCATCCCTTCCCTATACTTTGCTATGCTTCTCATTGGCAAAACCTCCTCTTTCCTACAGTGAGGTGCTCCTGAAATCCTGTTCCATTACAAATGCTTTTACACGCTTCCCACAGTGCATTTCCATTCTCTTTCTTCCTGTGGATCATTGACTTTTCTACTTCCTGGGACTGACTGGTCAATTTCCCCATAACCCCAGTATTTTCTCATGTATGGAGGTTGGTGTCTCACTGTTCCATCTACCTGGAGTCAAGTTGGATCGTTCCTTTCAATACTAGTGGGACCATTTAGGAGGTTTGATGGCACCAGTTTTTCAATGCCTACTTCTCCTATACATAATTTTACCTCTAATTTCCTAAGCAGAAGAAATTTAAAGCAATGCACTTTTCAAATGACTGGTTTTTAATGGCTTTCTTTAGGAAAGATTTCTTGCTTTGGCTTTAATTTTTTTCCTGGGGCTCTTATATGGTATTTATGTAATGTGAGGTTAAAAAAAGTTAATTTGTCCTCACTTTTATCTCTAGTTTCATTAATAATAACATCATTAAAATCAAGAATATTACAACAACTCCAAGACAGCTTTCTTTCTTGTCGACAGTCATGACTAAAGCAGATCATATATTGTTCATGCTCAGGGCTGCTTTGTAGCAGCACATGCTTGCTTTGACTCATGTGCTTAGTGGAATATGAATATTTAAGAAAATTAGCACTTCGTGAATAAACATCTTTGGAAGCTACATGTTCATTTTTTCTCCCCTTCTTAAGTTTTCATTGCTGCTATTTTTATTTTATTTAGTGGGGAAAAAATCTCTGTTCTTATACTTACAGAAGAAATTTTATTTGGTATGACTAGCAGCAATCAGAATTTTAAATGTATTAAACCACTTCATTCATTGGTTGAAATAGGCAAACAACAAAAAAGAAGCATGGGGATGAAAGTGGTGAAACCACTGCAAGGTTCCCTTGAAGTTATTCCTTATAAACTACTAGGTCCATCATTATAGATATTTCTGTAAAATGAGCAATGAGTTTCTATATGAAACTTGAATAAATACTGAATGAATGGTTTCAGAGTAGCAGCCGTGTTAGTCTGTATTCGCAAAAAGAAAAGGAGTACTCGTGGCACCTTAGAGACTAACAAATTTATTTGAGCATAAGCTTTCGTGAGCTATAGCTCACTTCATCGGATGCATTCAGTGGAAAATTCCACTGAATGCATCTGATGAAGTGAGCTGTAGCTCACGAAAGCTTATGCTCAAATAAATTTGTTAGTCTCTAAGGTGCCACGAGTACTCCTTTTCTTTTTACTGAATGAATGAATCTCTTCATTACAGAAGAAGACTCAGCTGATTCCATGACAGAGCTTACCCTGCCAACCTGGGTCCAAGGCAGCATCTCTGCAGTTCCATATTCATGCCGGAGGAGGGGAGGGAAATAGGGCAGGCTGGGGTAAGAGTGGGCAGGCTGGAGACAAGGTTGTGGGATTCACTGCATTTCCTCTCCATCCTCAAAGAGGTTCCTTTGAAAAGTCATTCACCTGAGAGTTCCCTGTGGGCAGCTTCAGCCAGCAGGTCCCAGGGTTGTAGCCCCTGAAGGAGGTGCCAGGGACCAGAGTTAGTGCAGAGACACAGAGCTTCCTTACATATGGCCCAGCCTCCTCACAGATCTCTCGGACCCACCAAGTCTACGGTAGGCCCCATATCTTATATTATCAGGAAGGTGGGCAAACTTCATCCCCCTGAAGGAACTCTTGCAAGACAATCTTTATGAAGTTTCCCTCTCAGACGGCTTCCCTTCTATTGGTCTTTCCAGAATCCATTTAGGGACTTAGCTTTCCACTTATGTAAATTTCTTTACAGTTTCACTTGGATCATGGTTCCCAAACTTGTTCCGCCACTTGTGCAGGGAAAGCCCCTGCTGGGCTGGGCCAGTTTGTTTACCTTCCGCGTCCGCAGGTTTGGCTAATCGCAGCTTCCACTGGCCACAGTTCGCTTCTCCAGGCCAATGGGACCAATAGAAGGGGAAAGTAAGTTGAATGTCAGTGTTTCTCAAAGCTAAGATAAGTTTTCAGGGGATTAGTCTTTGCAATTAGGGAGACAAAAGAAGTGTTCGTAAAAAGAAAAGGAGTACTTGTGGCACCTTAGAGACTAACAAATTTATTAGAGCATAAGCTTTCGTGAGCTACAGCTCACTTCATCGGATGAAGTGTTCTCCATCTTAATCTTTTAGATACGAAGAGATACTGACTAATGAGAGAAAGAGAAAAGACAAGTTTTGATCTGCCACTACATTGAATATATGCTCAGACCTACTGGACAGTGTCATCTGCAGGAAGATGGTTGCTGCTTCTCCCACCCTCAGGTTAGGCCCAGTGGAAGTCAGAGCAGTAGAGTAGGCAGTAACTTTTGCCTCTGCCATCATGTCCTCCAGTGGAGAATCAAATGTAGTGAAACTCTGACATTCTTTCTCCCCAACCCCCACTCCTCTATGCCCCGAGTAGGGAAGTTTCTTGGCATAGGAGGTGGCAAAGCCACTTCCACCAGCGGCTAGTTCTCCTGTACAGAAGGAATTCTCCACAGGTCATTTTAAAGCTGCTTCATGACACTTACATATATGAAATAAAAAGTAGCCGTAGTGATCCTGAGAATTAGAGCCATGGTACTTTCAGAGCATTAAAAAGTAAGGGAAACACATGGCCCTGTGTACATCTTCACGTGCCCTCTACCTCTGCTACTCCTACTGTCATGAATACATATTTTGAAACTGTGTAAAATCCTAAACTAAAAAAAATGGGACTTTTACTTACCCCATATGTAACGATTACAACACTAATCCAAACAGCTGCAAATACTGGTCACTGTTACCTTCAGTTCTAGATAGATGCTATAGATTTTCTACAAATACACAACAAATGCCCCAAAGAAACCAAAAATCCTTATAAAATAAAATCAAGCTATTTGTCTTACAGGCTGGGAAAGAAGAAAGAGGAGAAGATTATGATTTGTAAATACTTGGAAAGCACTGACGCTACTATGATAAGGGTCATATAGATAGGATTCGCATTGAATTATACAAACATGTATTATGTACAGATGTTTCTCAAAGTGCAAAGCAGTTTTACTGCTTAACATTATCTTGGTGCTTGTCTTGTTGCATGAAAGACTTCTGTCACTGCTAAACTATGCAGTGTAGTGTGTACAATTTAGTGCAATTGCTTTTTTTTATTGGTAGCAATTGCAGTTGATTGATTTGTAGCATAAGCTGCTTAAAGGAGACTTGGAAGGATTTGAGTGGAGAGTGGGTGGTCTATTGGCACTTACAGAGTGGAAGACTGCTTAGTTTTTCTTCAGCTCTAAGTTTTTCTTCCAATGGGAAGGAGGCTATAGACAGGGAGTGGGGGAGAAAGGTAGCAGGAGAACACTGGGGATTAGTATTAATCAAGAAGAAAGGGAGCCTGAGGAACTGCAGGGGGGAAAAAAAACAGGGAGCTGAATGGCAGCCAGAAATGTCTGGATAAATCTTATTTCCTGTAGTTCTGTTGCTGCTGTCACTGAAATCAATGACAAAATTTCCATTGATTTTTAGCTAAGCAGGATATGGTTCTTTATGCTTTTATACACTGACATTTTCCAGGACAATCTACACCTGATTTAAATGAGCCCACTGTGCACCGGATACTTTCAGTAGCATGTAATGAAACTTCACCTGTCTGCTTTAGAGTGTGGGAGTGACTCAGCTACTTTGAGCAGTAACATAGCAAGCAACATTGATGCTGCAGGACCATAAAGTGTTTTTTTCTTAATTTTGTAAAGTTTCTTGGTTTTATTTTTTTAAACTCTTGTTTAAGAAACAACTATAGTACCTACAGCATGATGCATTCAAATAAATTCATCTGCTCAATTGGTCTCTCTATTGATATTAATTGCCTTTCTAGCCACTAAGTGGCACTAAACATTAATTATACTTTGTAAGTTTTATTGCATCTCTTTTCTGTTTATGGCTTAACTGTTCAATAGTTCTAAATATTATACTTCATGAAAACAGTTGTTTTTTTAACCTTCTAATTCTGAATATTTAATAATCAGAGGTTGGTTTTCTAGTAATGGAGAAACCCTAAACATCAAAGAACTAAGGACCAACTAGATCTGAGCAGAGGACAGACATTCCATTTTGCAAAGGATTTTGAAATTTGACTTCATTCCAAACGGGTAAATATAAATGGTATATTGATAAACTACAAATACACTATATTTACGCAGTACCATCTTGATCTCATTTACAGCTCACTTTACATTAACAACATTTATTAAAAACATTTTCAATTTAGAGGATTTGTAGTACACTTAAAAAAATGGCTGAGAAGTATTGTAATGATCCTCCATCAGATGGTGCTATTAGGATTTAAGATGAGTACTTAAAATCTGGTTTGCATATTTGAAAACTATCAGCTCTTCAGCCCATTTTTCATTTTCTGTTCTAATTTAATTAGTGGAGCTTTATTGAAAGAGTTTGTTTATAGTGTACATACAGTGTATGAGCATATGGTAAATGTCAAATTTACCACTGATTGAATTTCTTTCAAACATGTCTGCCAACAGCTTTTACTGAGTGCTGGGGAAGAGCATGAGTTTGGTGGTTTGCCCGATGGAAAATGTTGGTGCTGTCAGCTGCAGAAGTAGCCAGAGAACATACCACACACATTCTTCTTCTCTGTTAAAGTCAAGAGATATTGGACAGATACTTGTTGAAACTTCTTCCATTATTCATGTATTTGTGATTCCCAGATTTAATTACAGTAGTGTAGTGCATACCACAAAAGACCCCTTGGAAGCTTCAGCTTTTGCAGAATGAGACAGCCTGCCTACTTAACACTGCAGTGACTTCCAAATCACCACCATGTGTAATGCAAATATGTAAATGCTTTGATTCCAGGTGACAGTATCTGACAGGCTGCTTCTGTTCCTACACATCATTATGACAATTGAGATAATAAGATCAGCTAGTGCACTTTTGCTAGCAGTCCCTTAATTTGAATTCTGGATGGTTAGAGGCAGGGTACTGTCAGTGGGGTATGGAGGGCGTTCACTTCTAGAGTTTGCTTCCCTATTCATGAAACAAAGCCTGAGTTTGTTGATATGGTGTAAAACCTACCTGTTTAACTAAACTTTTGCCAGTGATGGTCAGATGTGTTCAGATAGCATTGAAGGAACTCAGTTTAATTCAGATTTGTCAGTAATGCTGTTTTCTTTGTTTGATTTACATGTGCCCAGAAACTTTGTGATGTAGACATTTTATACATTCTAAAATAAATAAATATATAGAAGTGTATGGATTGCACATGGATATAATCATAGAAATGAAGGGCCGGAAGGGACCTCAAGAAATCATCAAGTCCTGCCCCCAGCGTTGAAGCAGGAGCAGTAAACCTAGACTCTTTGTGATAGATCCACTCACCGTATACGTGCCTCCTTGCAGCTGGATTAAGGAATTAGCTCTTGCCCTGTATGGTGCCCCCTTCCCGACATTACTTGCGCTGTGACCCCTCCAGCCAGATCACTATATAGTCCCCCATTTCCGGGGTAACAAAGTCCCATCGGACAAGTTGTTTGGATGCTGTCTCAGACAGTTTTCCATTCCAAGCTTAGGCCCAGTGCCATAGTCCTAGTGGTTGGTAGGGGAACCCATGGCCTGCCTGCCACTGGGTTCTAGTCCAGGGACCCTATGACTAGCAAACTAAGTCTGCTAAGCCTCAGCAACCTGTTGCTATTTCCCTGGGCTCCTTCCTACCCCACCTCTCTATCTTCTTGCCTATCTCTGGGTTTACCACTGGTGATTCCTCTGCTCCGTTCCTCTTCACCGCGCTCGGCCTCTTGCCAGATTCCTGAGTCCAGGGCAGGACCCCAGGGTTACTCTCCCCACAGATTGCTATCTTGTCCCTAGCCAACTCCCTTCCCCTGTATGAAGTGGCTGCAGACCTCATCCCTGTAACCCCTTCTTTGTCTTTTTTTGGTTTTTTGGTGCAGCAGTCTTATTCCAGGTGGCTATGACTGTCACTTTCTTCATTCATTTTTAGCCAAGATTATTTTTTTATTTTATATTTTTATATCCTTTCATTCAGTCTAGTGTACTTCAGGAAGTGCAGCAAGGCTTTTTCACAATATTCCATTTCCCTGACATTGTCACTAGTTGCTTTAGGGAAAAATCTTTGATTCTCAGCTGACTCAATTTTTCATGAAGAAACTTTCTTTCCATAGAATATTGCTCACAATGCCAATAGAACATTATCAGCAGTTTCTTTGGTTTTGCAGACATTGCACAGACCATCTTTATCTTTTAAAAAAAGTTTAGCTTATCATTTAAGTCACAATGACTCTAAATATGACTACCTGACTTTTTCTATCATGATTGTGGAGTACAGTATTATCTTCAGTTTTTGAGCATACATCATAAAACCATCTTCCTTTTGTTCCCTTATTCCATTCTTTTGCAAGCTCCTTCGTGACCACACTTTTAAATTCTTGTCTACTTAAGGGTATCTTGATATCCACCACCTTATTTTTTAGAACTTGTTGTGCTGCTTTGTCAGCCATCTCATTTTCAGGTATTCCAATATGTGCCAGAATCCACACTGTTGTTACCTGCTTGCATTATTTCTGTAGTGAGGAGCATTATTTCACTCATTATGTCATTTCTGCTTTCTGAAGTCCCTGTTCTGATAGTTAGAATGCCTAACAAGGAATCAGGTAAAAATTAAAACTGTAGCTGATCGCACATCTCTTACCCAGCTTAGCGCCAACATTATGCCCCTTTGTTCAGCCATCAGGACAGTCATTAATCCAAAACCCTTTTAGATTTCTGGGTTCCAAGACTGTCATCTTTTGACCTATCTGTATAGACTTAGCAAAGCTGGCTCCATTTTTTATAAGTAAATTCAGAAATGTCATTATTTATAATGTGTATCTTTTTCCTTCCCTTTCACACAATTCCAAATCCAAAATGGGGGAATAACTGTCCCTTTGTAATTTGATTTCCCATAACTAAAAATGTTTAGTTCTCTCAATGTTTCTTTTTGTAAGCGGGGGAATAGTCCCGCTATTGTGGGGAACTTTACTGCCTTCTGAACTACCCCGGTGAAGTGGGCTAGTGGAAGGATCTGAGTCCTCACTCCCACTTCCTTTACCCAGTGGCCTCCTTGCCCTTGAGGGCTCCCCTTCCACTCTCCTGTCTGGCAGAGTCCTTGTAACCTCAACAAGGCTGGGCCCAGGATTCCTGGGGGGCTCGACCCCCCAACCCTGCTGTGGTCACCTAGGACAGGGGCTGGGGTGTCCCCACTCCGGGGTACTCTCTCTGCACTGGGCACTTCTCTGACCCACTGACCATTACATACAAAGTAAAGCAAATGCAAGTTATTTAATCAACAATGGGAAAGGTTAAAGGAAACACATCAATCCGCTCTGTGGCAGGGAACATCACAAACAGTGTCTCTGGAACGTCAGGGCAGTTCACAGTCTGTTCCTTGTAAGTCCCAGGCCTTCTTCTCAGGCCCTGGCTGTGCTGCAGGGATGCTGTGGGTTGGACACTTGCTCTGGTGGTGGCCACACGCTCTCAGGCTCTAAGTGGTAGTACCCTTCTTCCCAGTGTCGCTCCCACCCTGTCGGGGTTACGATCCAAGCCTGGCCTGCAGACCCTCTTGGCTGAGGCGTCTCCCTGTGCTGGACCTGCTGCCAAGGGTCCCCCTTGGTCTCCCCAGCTGCTCACCGTACGCAGCTCCAGACTGCTCCAGCCCCAGCTGCACCACTCTGTCTCAGCACTGCTGCTGCTGCTGCTCTGTCTCCAGCTCCCTGGGCTGCTTCTTTGGCCCCTCTGGCTCTGGTTGCTGCAGCTCTGCTCCCAGGACAGGTCTGCTCTGCAGGCTGCTTCTGTGACTCTGCTCCCAGCACTGTCCTGCTTCCTGGCTGCTTTTCTGGCCCCTCTGGCTCTGGTTGCTGCAGCTCTCCTGCCAGGGCAAGTCTGCTCTCTTTGGGCTGCGCCTCTAGCTTTGGGGCTGCAGCTCTGCTCCCAGGACAGGGTCTGCTCTCTCTGGGCTGCTTTTCTGGTCTCTCTGGATCTGGCACAGCTTTGCTCCCAGCTTAGCTTGGGCCCCTGCTTTCCCCTTAGCTCGGCCCCACTCTGTCTGACCCAGGCAAATCCAGCTCACACAGAGGACGGGACCTCCCTGGCCTACTGACTCTCTGATGAGCCTGCCTGCCCTGTCATTCAGGCTGACCTGGAGCATTGGCCTCTCCCCATTGTTCCTGGGGGTTGTCAGTCTCAGTGTCCTGATTCCCCATCGACCCGTCCCCCTTTTTAGTACTGGGAGCTAGTCAACCAAAACACCCACACTGAATGTTAGTAAGGGGCAACAGTCCCCTTACATTTTTTACCTATTTCTTGTACCCATTTTTGACCCTGACAATAGGAGGAAGTCTGTGACAAGCCATACAATTTTCTCTCCCAATCTCCCAGCAATTCTCATAAATGTGTTGTGTACTTCCTGTTTTTATACTAACCAGCCTGCTCCTCCCTGGCTGGGCTTCATGATCAGGTAACCCTGGCTCTCCCTCTAGGTGCAGCCAGGTAACATGATTGGCTTCTCAGGCCCAGTGAGGAGTACACACCCCATCATAGCATCCCTGACAGGTGTTTGTCCAACTTGTTCTTAAAAACCTCCAATGAGGAGGATTCCACAACCTTCCTTTGAAGCCTATTCCAGAATTTAAGTACCCGTATTGTTAAAGTTTTTCCTCATGCCTAACGTAAATCACCCTTGCTCCAGATTATGTCCATTATTTCTTGTCTACCTCCACTGGACATAGAGAACAATTGATCAACATCCTCTCTATGACATCCCTTAACACAATTGAAGATTATCTGGTCCCATTTATTACACCCTACCCCAAGTTTTTTAGCCTTGTGAAAAGAAAAGAGATTTAAATAAATTGAGATTACCAGGATGCAAAACTAGAGAATGAGAAGGAAGACCTCCTTTATGTCAGGGATTAATTCCTTCAGGTATGCAAGATAAGAATGATGCCAACTAATATAACTAGGACTGAAACTCACACTGGTGCATGAAAGGAAGGTGAGATAACTTACTGGATAGCAACACATAAATTCTATTTCTGCTAAATCCTATGCGCTTCTGCCACTGTCCCCTTTCTATTTCTACTGAGGGAATAAATATCTATTGTACTTCTCATTCAAACAAAATAAAAAGAAATGCAGCCATGAGTGGCTGATGAGAAAACACAGAGAATTAAGGAAAAGTTACTTCAGTTTCCAAACTCTTGAGAAATAAAATAATCTTGCAATAAAAGTGATTTTTAAGAAAAATGAATTTCAGTTCATAATAGCAATATTGCCCTTGAGCAGCTCACAACAGCACTAATGGCTTTAGAGCAAGCATTCATCACATATCATTGACCTTGCATTCTGTTTGGTGCAATTAGCATTGTTTCAACATGCTTAAGTCAATTTTCTCATAATAAATATTCCCTCTGTAGACATTCCTAATTAATATTCTTTGTGGGGGGTATGTAAGTTTCAGTTCTGTATTAAGTGTGATGTTTCAAGCAGTTGTTGGGAAGTATATTGCATAATGATATATGGTTGTATAAGTTGGGTTAAGAAGAATGGGTAACTCAAGAGTTATCAATGGTAGTATGTGCAAATCTCAAATGGAACTATTTCACCTTGCTTCATATGTGGGAATTTAGATATCAGTTTTCATGCCCCAAAACAGAATATAATCTATGAACAGTAGTCTGCTTCTGTAACATATATAACATAACACTGTTAAATGACATGGAGAAGGGCCAAGGGGCCAAATCCGGAGAGGCGCAGTATGTACCCTGTTACACCCCCCTCCATTTATTAAACTTCTGAATACCTTATTTTAATTTTAAGGCTAACTGAAATATACTAACATCAAGAAATTGAACTGTGCACCACCCTTGGGCAGACCAGTATTAAACAGTGTTATAGTAGATGACAGCCTTAGAATGTTAACCCTAGTCATTTCATTTAAAAGCTTGCTTTTTTCACCTTTGCCTTTGCAAACTGAAGCACAGCATCAGAGAGATCCAAAGACTGGCCAATGCCATTTTTAAGTGATAAAATAGCAAGCGATGTCAGTCTCTCATTGGCAATCAAGTCTTAATACACAAGAGCACTTCCACAAGGTTCTAGGAGGTTCAAGGAAAATGTTGTTCTCAGGAAGTCTGGAAGGTTCCACAAAATTCTGCAAAGGTCCAGAACATTCTAGGAGGTTAGTGAAAAATGAATCCACATACGGAATACTTGAGACATTTTACTTTAATCATACAGCCTTTCACTTCTAGGTTGCAGATTCAAATCTATTCCATATGGGCAGTGACTGAAATAAATATGGAGGCCACACAATCTAGTTTCTAATGTCTACCTAGCACAGTGGAACCATCACGTCTGGCATCCCTTTTGACACCCCTATCAAAAGGAGAAGGGCAAATTGTTGAATGAACCTCGTAATTGAACCTCACAAAAATCTTTCTTCTAATTCAGAGTTGAGGAACATGGGTGGGATTTTTCTAGGGAAGCAGGTGTTACCACTGCTAGTGCTGCTTCTCTTGCATGAATAAACAAAACTGCATTCCCACTCAGCTCCTCTGGCCAATCTCTCCTCTGACTGGCAATGCAATGATGAGCCCCGCAAGCCCAAGTCAACTGGCACGGGCCAGCCATGGGTATCTTTGTGTAGACATACCCTTAGTCTGCCTCCAGTTTACCCTGTTCTCCTTGTCCTGTGGGCTGGAACCCTAACACTTACACTTGTTCAGATCTTTATACCAGCCCTGGGTTTATGGATAATAGTTTTTTGCCCTTGCCTATGTGTCTGGATGCTGTTCTGTGGCATCCTTCTAATTTAAACAGGATTAAACAGGCATCTGAGGCATGGAATACTATTGCTTTAGGAAAAAAATGTGAAT
This sequence comes from Dermochelys coriacea, assembly GCF_009764565.3. NCBI lineage: Eukaryota > Metazoa > Chordata > Testudines > Dermochelyidae > Dermochelys > Dermochelys coriacea. Next base: position 20,062,757 of record NC_050079.1, read on the forward strand.
TTGGGCTTAGCAGTCACTATTTGTGGTCATCCCACCCTTGTGGTGAAGCTCTGTGCATGTTTTTCCTGTTTTGGACTGTGGGAGAGGGATGATACCCGGCATGCAACTCTACTCACAGACATGTAAGATTACAAATGACGCTATGTAGCCAAAATTTTAGCAAAAGCTATTGACAATGTAAATGAAACACAAGAGTCTTTCAAAGATGAATGGAATGGTTGTTCAAAAAAACCCCAAAAAACAAAAAACCAACCACCTAGGGTACAACTGAGAAGATGTGGAATACCAAGCATATAAAATATGTTGTTTTAGCTGTGTTGGTCCCAGGATATTAGAGAGACAAGATGGGTGAGGTAATATCTTTTATTGGACCAACTTCTGTTTGTGAGCGACAAGCTTTCGAGCTACACCAGAGCTCTTCTTCAGGTCTGGGAAAGGTACTCAGTGTCACAGCTACGTACAGTTTAGCATAAGTAGCTAACACATATACTAAGGGACGACTCAAGGTGACCATTCACAGGGCTGTCCCTAGCTATTCCGGGGCCCTATGCAGCCTCCCCCCCCCCCGCAGGGGGAGTGGAGGGGAGCCCAAGCCTCCATGGGTGGGGCTGGCTTGGGGGGCAAAGGGGAACTGTCCCCCAGCACTCACCGGCAGCGTGGCTGGGGCTGGGTCACTGCACTTCCTGCTGCCGGTGAGTGCAGACCTTGCTGCAGTCCTCAGAGGAGTGGGGGTGAGGCAGAGCAGGGGCAGGAAGGGGTGGGGCTGGGGAGGAGCAGGGTGGGGGCTCTGGGGAAGGGGTGGAGTGGGGCGGGGCTAGGGTGAAGCAGGGGCAGGAAGAGGTGGGGCTGGGGCAGAGCAGGGTCGGGGGCCCGGGGAAGAGCCAGGGCAGGGTCTGGAGCAGCACATAGCTGCACAGGGTACCAGGAAATGTAGTGCCCCAAATTTTCTGGTGCTCTATGCAGCTGCATACTTTGCGTATGGATAGGGATGGCCCTGACCATTCAGGTCACCTATGCAACACTTCCAAAAGATGAGACTGGGAGCTTAAATTAGTAACTGCTAGACACTAAAATCATGGTCTTAATAAAGACATTGAATTTATGGCTTATTACAACTATCTGTAACCCACTAACCCCCTTTTTGTCCTATGACTAAAGGGGTGTAATGGGCCACTTCACCTTGAATTGGCCCTTAGAATATGTGCTAACTACTTATGATAAACTATCTGTCTGATCTCGTATGTATCTGTGACAGTGAGTACCTTTCCCAGACCTGAGGAAGTGCTCTGTGTATAGTAGATCCTCGCTATAAAGCCCTTTGCAATAGCGAACATTGGGCTATAGTGAACGTGGTCCGTAGGTTCCACCACAAGTCCTGCCCACCCTGGTGCGGGTCTGAGAGCTCCTCCAGCCCTGGGGCTGTGGCAGGGGGCTGACAGATTTTCTGACCCTGGGGCCGTGGCTAGGACAAAGTGCTCCTTCAGCCCCGGGGGGGGGGGGGGGTCAGAGAGCTTCTCCGGTCCTGGGGCAGAGTGTTCCTGGGGCCTTGGCTGGAGCCAGAGGAGCACTCTGCCTCCTACCCCCACCAAGGCCCCAGGGCTATCTCTTACTATAATGGACCCCTGGCTATAGCAAACAAATGGCTTGGATCCCAAGGATTTCATTATTGCAAGGGTGTACTGTATTTTCTTTCAATTCAGCCATTTGTTAAAGTTTTCAATATTTTTATTTGATCTTGTGCTGAAATTTTTTTTTTCTTATTTACACACACAGTTTGAAAATGATTTTGAGTTGTCCTGCTACTAGACTCACAATTGGGGTGGGTGGTTTTGGTATTCGCTGTGAGAAGCAACTGTTTTGAAATAGAGGCACTGTCATTTGAAAGAAAATGAGCCACATAATGTTTTCTGGCACTCACTGATTGAGGACTTTTTTCTTAAACACCATGCTAACTGCAGCAGGAGCCATGCATTCAGTAAATTTGTTGGCAGACAAGTCCGTCATGGAAAAGGAAATTCTGAAGCATGCTTTATGAGTAAGCAAATGAGATATTGAAAGTAATAGATTCTCTTTATAAGTTACCTCTGAGGCCTGCAAATACATACTCAGAGTCCTGTGTTGATTTCATGCGCACTGTCATTTGGACTATCCATCAGTTTCAGAGTTGTAAAATTATTTCCACCTACAGTACTTTAAATTCCAATAGTATTTTTGGGGCCACATGACAGGGCTTGGGAACAAACAGAAACCTTATTAAAAAGCTGTCTGTGACCAGGTGCCTGAATCAGTCTTCTGTAGTCTGTGCATTACAATATGGAGTCAAAAACTCACCTCCTTCCTGTAGTTTTCTTTTTTTAAATGGAACTGGTTGAAAATTTTAAATTAATTAAATTATTTTTCAGGAGCAGTGAACCGTGGCCACTGGGAGCCGCGATCGGCCGAACCTGCGGACGAGGCAGGTAAACAAACTGGCCCAGCCCGGCCCACCAGGCGCAAGCAGCTGAACAAGTTTGCTCTACAGACTTGGAAAGCATGCAAACCAAAACCAAAACCAATCTCTCTCTCTTGAATAAAGAAGAGATTTATACAGTTTCCAGAAAGGTTGAAATGGAATATATTATGGACTTTCATAAAGGACTCTACATAACACTAATGTTTATTAAAGTTTATGAAGGCTTTAGGAGGCAAATTACTACTATACTTATTTGATCAATGCAGTTATACCTGCTGACATGGGGGCTTTTTTTATTGCACATTTTTATTGCTTTTGATAGAAACAAAAGTTCTAATTACTGTCATAGCTTTCGGTTGGCACTTTTCAGTGTTGAGTGGAAATTTTCAAAAAAACTTCATATATTTTTGATTTTGTTGGAGAAAAACCCCACTTTCAGTCCCACTTTTATTCCACCCTCCCCGTATTTTTTGTATTTAAAAGATGAGTTTTTCTCCATCAAAAGAAAACATTTTTTAAATTAAAAAAGGTTCACTTCAACTTTTTTTTTGCAAAAAAACTAAAACAGAGAAAACAAACCAAATAAACAAAAAGAAATATAGTTATATATCTGATCAGCTCTATTAATCATATTTAGAAATCTTTGTACTTTTCAGGAGGATGGAGCTATTGCCTTCTTGAAAAGCAGTAAAAGCTAGATGCTAAACCCCAAACAGACACTTAATTTTGAGGGCAGCAGAGAAAATCACCACAGCAGAACATAAACATACTGCTTTTTCCTTTCAATAGGAGCCCGCAGTACTGCCCTTCTGCCACCATGAGTGCTGTGTAACATACAAGGAGTATTCTCAGGCCTACTCACATTCCAAAATAGCCTTTCCTAGTACAAAAGCAGGCATTTCTGGCTTCAGTTTCCAGACAAATAAATCATCCCTATTTCTAAGGGAATTAAGTAAAAGCGATAGTGTGGCAAGCAGGAAGCTAAAGTTGCAGTAGCCACACTGATGTATCTCTCATGAATCAACTAACTAGATTTTTGGGAAGGTCAGATTTCTGGGTTAATAGCCTCAGAATGTAATACAAATAGGATGTGAAAGGGGAGGTATCCGTTCTTCTTAAATTGCTGCAGCATGGCTTTCCGGAAAATTCCCCTTGCACAGGGGTAACTGCATATTTAATTGAATGATAGAATGTGGCTGCAGCCCATGTAAAAGGTTGATGTCACTTGTTGAAAAAGAAGCCTTTGAACATTTGTTTCCTTTTGTTCGCTCTACTCTTATCCAAAGTGGTGATTGTATAAATTGCCACTTATTTCCTGGCTACTAGTAGCCATTAAAACCTGGCTTGCCTAACTGAAACTCACAGGTGCAGCATTTAGCATTTCCAATTAGTGGAAATCTGAAGCAGCAGGTGCCTTCTGAGATATTAAAAACCCTTGCAGTAGCAACCTACTAGGGGAAAGTCAATGTAGGTAACTGCTTTACAGAGGGAGGATGCAGAACTTCAGAAAGGAAATCTCAACTGGTAACTTGCAATAAGCCTTGTACTACTCTTAGGTAATGGAAACTATGTTTCTCTGGTTTGGATTATGTCTGTGTTGCTGTTATTAAACCCAATATTAGTTAAATAATTGATTTCAGCTTTCTCTAAAGTACTTTTTCTTCTGGTTTTAACAAGCCAATCCATCTGCTTGGGCTCTCTGTGTCTGCCCATGTTAACTATAGAGCAAACACTATCCCATTCCGCCCTTTCCTGCTTTATAGCTTTCTACTGTTGATCATCTATGCTTGTTCCTCTGTCTCTATGCGTTTGAATTATTGTTGCATATCTTGTACTAAGCTATCTGTATTAAGCTCTGATTCTGCAAATTGCTTTGTACGGTGTGACCCCTGCACAGCTTTGTTAGCTTGAGTGTGATTCTGCATGCTCTCAGTGGTGTGACCACATATAGCTCTGTGGCCTTATTTTGTAAGTGCTTTCAGACAATGGCTATGTTATGTTTGTAAAGCACTATGTATGTGTTCAATGTACCATAGATAAATATTGCTCCTTTGCTGTGTGGTAGCAGATTTTCAGGACCTTGCAGATCAGTTCCTGTTTGGAACAGAAATCAGTGATGCAGAGTCAGGTATTTCTTTAGTGTAATTTGTTTATTTACCAAATGTGTACAACTCCTGTGTCCTTGACCAGAGATAGTAATAGACTGTACTCCAGCTATTCCCTACCCTAGAGATTTTGGTCCAGACATTTCTGCCCCACAGCTTTATTGTTTCTCTCTCTACAGATTATCTGACTTCACTGCTGATTAACACACAACAGCACTTGTTCAACCCCTGAATTGTTTACATAGGAACCCCCATTGTCCAGAACTTCTCATCTGGGGCCAAATGTAGCCCCTTTAACAGAATAGAGCTTTATATTTAAGTGCATGAGAGAGATGTGAAACCACTGAATCTACTTGCCAAGACTCTAGATGCAGTTACTGAATAGCATCTTAACTCTTTTTAAGGGGATTTCCACCCTAGGTGATTACATCAGTGACCCCTAATTGCAATCCATTCTAATATTAACAGTAGTAATGACTTTATCCCATTAGCAGTGATCATAGTGCAAAGATCTGTGTGGTCACTACTACTACAGTTTTTAGAAGATAATACCTCCACCCAAAAAAAAAAATGAAACTAGACAGAAATCAGTATAGTCCAAATACATTTAAAAAAACATTGAAAGTGCTGGTATATCTGGAAATCCCAGAGATTGGCAGAATTCTTGTATTATGTGATATCTGAGGGTGGAATGGTAAAACGGGAACAGTCAATTGACTGTAGGGTTCCCAAAGTGCTTCTGCAGGAGTGACAGTAACTATATGCTCTCTGTTATAGAGGCAACAGTGAAAATGCATTTATGACTTAAGCAGGCTATCTCTCGTTTTTCCCCTTCCCCCCCTTTCTCTGTTCCCTCTCGCCACCATGGATGTTAGCCTGGCTGTTTTTGATTTACAGGTCAAGCATTTACAGTACACGTAAGGCTTAGGCTCTGGAAGCTTATGTGAGCAAACCAAGTAACTCGTAAACCAACAAAATCTGAGTATTTAGAATACCTTTCTTTTGATCATATCTGCTTTAGGGCAGAATCTACAAACATCATCGATGTACTACACATAGAGAGGGCTTTTTAAAATAAGATACAAGTTATCTCTTAGTGGCCACCTCAGCAATTATATGTATCCATTGTCTCCACAATTGTCTGAGAACAATAAAATGGGAGCATAATTAGATGCTTTGTTTGAAAATACAGTCCAACTCTTGGTGCAGGGCCATGTTGCTTGTGGTTGTGAGGAATCTCCTTTTTAATGAGAAGAAATGCTAGAGAGCCAACTCAAGCTGTGTATGCTTCTGGGTCAGTACTGGCTCTGCTGCCATTTCTTTTTAGAGACACCTTTGGGATATTTCTTCCTCACCCCGAGATCAAGTTTGCCACTTTCTTGATGAGACATCAAAATTACGTGGCCTGAGGAGTGGGAAGACCTGCATAGCGCCATCCTCTGTGGCAGTATATTGTGCAGATAAGGTGCTACCAGCTTTCTTTTAACCCCCTGCAGTATTGCTCAGTGTCTCTACCAGGTGCTGGAACAATTTTTATAGTGGAGGTGCTGAGAGCCATTGAACCAAACTGTAAACCCTGTATATAATAGAAATCACTTCAAACCAGGGGGTGCGGTAGCACCCCTAGTCAGAGCTGTCCCTTGGGTAGGGTGAATCAGGGCAACCAACCTGGGCTTCATGCTTTGGGGGGCCCCGCACTTAGATAAAATTGGGACTGTCCTAATATTTAGACCTTTTGTCTAGCATCCTGACCAATGTACAATTGGGACGCCATTTGTCCCAATATTCAGGTGGGGAGGCGGGTGGGTGAGCGGGATGAGGAGGCGAGTGGCAGGCTGGAGGAAGGTGAGGAGGCGGGCAGACGGCAAGGAGGAGAGCAGCGGCCGGGGGGCATGCTGGATGGACAGCAAGGAGACTAACAGGGAGGCGAGCAGTGGGCAGGTGAGTGTTAGGCAGGAGGAGGTGAGGGGCAGAAGGATGGAGAGGAGGAGAGCAGAGGGCAGTGAAGTGTGAGGAAGTGAGTGGTGGGCAGGTACGCCAGGTGGATGGTGAGGAGACTAGGGGGGAGGTTGATTTTTTCCTGGGCCCTGCCCCCCTCTCCCCCCAGGGACAGCCCTGTCTCTAGTTCCAGCACCTATGGTATCTACTTCTTTGATCTCTTCAACATGCTACCTCTCCTCTGTCTGGAATCAGATGTGGTGGGTGGCAGAACTGCTCAGGAGTCAGTGGAGTGGCCGAGAGGAACAGCTCTTAAAACTGAAGCATGAAAATTGTATATCCCGCGGTGAATCTACGATACAGGTGAAGTTGTGTGTACAGAACAGGGCCTTGCAATACAATATTACATAGTGGGAATAACAATTTTTTTCTTTAACTGTCTACTAGGGTCTCATTTCTAGGGTCTTATCTTCTCTGCTTAAAATGGTGTGATTTTTTTTACCTACGGGTACCTAATGTGCATAAATGTGCATGAGTTATCCTGGGGTAAAAACACAGGGCACTTTAGATTTACCATGAGGTAAACAGCTCTATGCCCCCTCCAGGGATTGACCTCGGTCAATTTATCTCTTCATAAAACTGAAGTGTCTTGTCTTTGTCACAGTGAAGTGGGTAAGGTAATATCTTTTATTGGACCAGCTTCTGTTGGTGTGAAAGACAAGTGTGGGAGCTGCCACTGAGCTCTGTGTAAGCGGTAAACCTTGTGTCTCTCACCTGATTTGTTGATCCAGTCCTCAGAAGATGGTCCAATAAAACATATTCATTCACCATCCTCTCTCTAATATCCTGGGACCAACATAGTTACAACACCATTTGTTTTTATTGTGGTTTTTTTACCTCAGGATAGCTCATGAGCATTTATGCGCATTAGTTACCAAAGGGGAAAATATAACTTTTTAGCAGTGGAGACAAAGCCTGAGTAAAACTCTGAGGAGTTGGACATTATTGCTTCTTTCTGCCTCTGAGGTGGCTGCACTTCAGTAGTACCTGAAGGATTTCTTTCTGTACAAACACATGCTCTGATACAGCAGCTGTCTTTGTACAGGCTAACCCCTACACCTACACACAGCTCCAGAAAAATGCCTTCAGAGACTAGACTGACAGTTGCATAAATGAATGAAGTTTGTATTATGCATTTTTTTAATGCTAAAAACTATTCATCGTATGTTAAATGTCAAAAGAGGCAAAATCAGGGAATTTGTGGCTATTACTTTGACTCGTGGACAGATCCTTGTGTTTTGATTGAGTTCTAGACAAATGTAGGTGTCTGGAGTTAGTTGCAGGATTGGATTTGTGAAGTGTTTGAGATCCTTTAGGAAAAAAATTGTCTTTTATGTTTCCTTTCATTCTGGGGACTCCCAAAAAGCTTCCATGATCTCCATACAGAATTAAAATGCAATCACCTGCAGTATTGTCAACTCTTGTGATTTTTATCGTGTCTTGCAGAAGGTGTTTTTTCTTAGAGTGTCAGCTCCTTGAATCATGTGAATGTGAAAAATCTCAACTTTTTTTTTTTAAGTTTCTAGCCCTCATGGCTGTGGAGAAAAGCATAATTGTGAAGGTTCAAAACCGACAAAGTGAATAAAAAGAACCTGTGTGTGTGTGTGTGGTGTCTAAAAAAACCAAACAAAAAAAACCCCACACACTTTTCTTTAAGGCAGTGGTTCTCAACTCTGGCCCACCGCTTGCTCAGGGAAAGCCCCTGGTGCGCCTGGCTGGTTTGTTTACCTGCCGTGTCCGCAGGTTTGGCTGATCGTGGCTACCACTGGCTGCAGTTCACCACGCCAAGCCAATGGGGGCTGTGGGAAGGGTGGCCAGCACGTTCCTCGGCCCATGCCGCTTTCTGCACCCCCCCCCTTGGCGTGGAGCAGTGAACCGTGGCCAGTGGGAGCCGCGACCGGCCGAACCTGCGGATGTGGCAGGTAAACCAACTGACCTGGCGCGCCGGGGGCTTTCCCTGAACAAGCAGTGGACCAGAGTTGAGAACCATTGCTTTAAGGCAACCTCAGTATATTTTGGGGACTGGGCTCCTCATTTTGAAGGTTTAGGTTTGATGATGCAGCCTCTGATGGTAGAGGGTGGTACCCAAGTGGTGAATTGCAAAGCAAAACAGTGAGGTGCAGGAGTATTTTGGTCCAGGACAACAGTGTAAACCCTTCCTCCCCCCCCCCCGTTAAAGCAGGATGGAATCTTGAACAGACAGACCTAGCTTTTGAAGACCTCACTTGAAAGTTGCACATGTACAAAATGGGAAATGACTGCCTAGGAAGGAGTATGGTGGAAAGGGATCTGGGGGTTATAGTGGATCACAAACTAAATATGAGTCAACAGTGTAATGCTGGTGCAAACACCTGTCGGGGTGATCTACATAATACTTAGTCTTGCCTTGAGTGCAGGGGACTGGACTAGATGACCTCTTGAGGTCCCTTCCAGTTCTATGATTCTATGCACATATAATAAACTGTATGGTACTCATTTTAATTTCTCCTCAGAGAAATGCTGGGCTGGACTGAGCCTGCTGGGATTTGGTTATGTAAATTCCAGGAAGTCAGTGTATTGGCTATGGGCATGTCTACAGCAGCACTTACTGAGCAGTGGGCTGGGGTGTCAACCTATAGTGCTGCAGCATACGTGCACCAACTATCTGTGTGCACCCTGCTGATGCACACTGAAAGTTCTCTAGTGTGCATTGAGCAACTGCTGTTTCAAACCACAGTATGTCAGAATCCACAAGGAAATTTTTAATAAGCATCAGTAGGGTCCACACATGGACAGTTAGTGCAAGGTGCACTGGAACACTATAGATTGACACCCCAGCTTGCTGCACAGTAAATGCTTGTGTAGAAATGTCCTTAGATCATTAGAACTACTGCCTCTGGGTGAAAAAATCACTCTATTTTATTTTTAATCTAGGGGAAAGGTGACTATGAATGCTCTGACACAGCCCCTTAACCAAGGACCTGACCAGCTGCTGAGAAGCTAATCCTGGGAGGCTTTTCCAATGTGTCAGTCTGAAACCAGCCAGGGCATGCTCCTCATGTACTTGCTTGCATGGTGTTTTAAACTGAGTTATTTCTAGAACTTGATAATAAATGCACTTAAGAAAAGAGACAAGAAAACAAAGGAAGTTGAAAAGTAGCAATCTGTTCCCCATGCCAATGGGGGCAAGTGATGTGCTCCTTTGAAACCATAAGGAGATATTAATAAGCTGCTGAAAAATTCAGAATATGAATGCCACATGTCTAGCAGGGATGAGTTTCAGCAGCTTTAGATTCTTATGGCATACCGTGGCTTACTGGTTTCTCTCTAATGATAAAGCATGGCAACGCTGCACATCCCCTCTTGGACACACTAGCATTGGGTATACAGTTGTAGTTAAACAGTTTAATAATGAATGTATTCTATAATTTGGGATTACATTCACAGGGAAATATTGATGGCTTTTGCTGCAATCCTTGCTGGGCAAATTATGATTTCCATGAAGGGATCAAGGGGTGTAGCTTAGGAGGAACATATTATCTTCCACAGTCCGATGCCTTTATCTGAGCCAGCAGTTCGTGATGCAGTGAACTGCAGGATTCAAGTGACCTTTCTCAGTGCTATTCACAGCAAGTAGTACTAATAACAAGTGTGCCAATTCCAAAAACAACCAAACCCCAAAACAAAAACCTACAACTGAACACTTCCCTAAAACTTTTCCTGTTTATCTTATTACTTCATTATATTTAAAGACTTTTTGCAACAGTGGGTGCCGCCAATATTCATGCAGCAACCATCTGAGGTCTGGTGACTCACCAGTGGCTGTGATTTCATTGGGCTTAGAAACACAGAAAAATGGCTCTGTCTGCCCTATTATGGGGCGATGCAGTTTTTTATATTCCCTCGAGTTAAATTCTTTTCTGTACAGCCACAGTGGACCCACTTCATTTAATACTTTATAAAGTCATTCTCTGGGAGGCTGCTGTGTCAGTCACATTCTGTAGCTGCTGCTTCTACATCACGCTTGGCCTAATTCATTTAACTGAATTCTGATCCACATGGTTCTTGCTGGAACTGTAATAGCCAGAGATAATTCTGGAGACAATTGTCATTGAATCAGGTGGCTTAGTATTGCCCTGAATTAGCAAAAATGCGTTCTCAAACACCGATTTGGCCAAAATTGATTGGTATAAATTTACAGTATCTCTTGTGTACTACTAAGTTTTGTTTATATAATACTTCTGCTTATTTGGATATAGGGGCATACTTATCAGTGTGGTTTGTTTGTTTTTCAGGGGTTAGTAATGCCACTCCACTGAATGCTGATGTGTATACTTTGCACCTATGCTCTATGAAGAAAGAGGCAACTTAGAAATTTTCTCAGTGTATGAAGCTGTCTCTTTACTATTCCTGTATTTCTTCAGCGTCATTAATGGTTGCTAAGGCTGTGTGTTTGCATTTTGTGGGAACTCAAGTCAAGCCTAAGTTAAGACAAATAGCTTGGTGTTTGTAATCTTGGTTTTTTTCATAGGCTTTTTGAGGCCAAAATTCTGAGACCTGGTAGACTTCAGACTGGAGATATCTGGTGCAAATTATGGTTCCTTTAGAGTTCTGCAGAGTTCATAATGTTCTCCTTTGGAAGAGTAGAGATGTAAATGTAGTCCAGACAAATGGAACAAAATTAGCAAGGTCTCTAAGAGTTAGTCCTGTTACACACAATGCAGTAGCAGAAGAGTTTTTTTTTTTTGTTTTTGTTCTTTTTTTTTTAAATAAAAAAAACTCTAACACAATTTCTGGCAGGTTTAAAACATTATTGCTGAAAACTTGAAACAATTCAAGTTTCAATTCAAATTGCTGAAAACAATTCTTAAAATATAAGCTTATGAATAATGTTCTTCCTTCATAAACTGCTACTGCAAATACATCTACCATGGTGATGTGCAGCAACTTCTTAGCCTGTACAATTTAGCCCACTCTGTAGTTCATGCTCTTGATTACTGTATGTCCCTGTTTCCATAAGAAATAATGGTAATTGGAAATGGCAACACAGTTTATCTGTGGGGTCCTGGTGTGTGTGTTGTTTTCTGGTAATACAGCAAATGTGCAAAATTAAATTCTAATGGTTACATTTTCCTCCCTGCTGCCTCCCTTCCCCCCCTCCCAATCTGGTATGGCTCATGAAAGTAAAGGCAGGGTTTTGTTTAAAAAAGCAATGTCTGGCCTTGGTAAATGGCTCATTTTTAGCACATAATCTGAAATTATAGGGCTAAATCCTTCCCACTGGCATACAGACTGAGTAAAGGTGCTCACCAAGTAGATCCATTCAATAGCCACTTTGCATGAAGGAACTACTGTAACATTTTTCCTTAACATGGATCTAAGTAAATCGAAGTTGTCTTGTTCACATTCATTATAATTGAAGGGGGGGGCAGCACACCACCATGTTAACAAGTGGTGGGGATGGGCTCTCCACAGCTATAGTGTGGTAACACTGTGATCAGCACAACGTATAAACTACAGTGCAGAAATAGTCTCTATCCCTGTTGACTTTTTCAATGATTTCTTCAGGCAGCAGCCTTCCACAGCAAATCCTAGGTAACACACAAGTTGTTGCAGGATCTGGTCAACCGCTTGACAAACTGATACGCTTATCTATTTAATATTCTTTTAAAAGAAGCCCTCTGAGATCCTTTCAGGATTGAGTTTCCTGGCCCTCTGTGTTTGTACCTATAATCTGTAGCCTGGCTTTCCTTTATAATACATTTTGGCAAATTGAGACATAAAATGGTCAAGATCATTTTAAAGTATTTTTGATCATTTTATAGACTGATACTAAATCAATTTTGAAAGCTAAATATAAAATAAGTTTCAAATGTAGGGCTTGTTAATGGTGGTTGAGTGTGCTTTGCACCTCCAAAGGACTTCAAGAGGGAGTTCACAGGATCCAGACAAAGGACAAAGTGTGGAACATGCTTCCGTTATGCATCAGTACAGCAGGATGTGGTAAAAACAACCAATGGAAGTTGAAGCACAACTAAAAGGTGGGATTTGCTTCAGATCCACAACAATGAACACAGAATATTTGTATGAGAACCAAAAGAGGGAAAGAAATCCTGGATCTATGTGTATGGTTATCAAGAACTGTTTAAAATTGACTCCTCCTTAAGCGAATATTTCTCTTCAAATAATAAACATTAGTCACTTTGCTGACTAGGGATTAGGCCCAGATTAGGGCTGGGTGACCTGTTTCTGATTCTGAATTATCTTTCATTATATGGTAAAGACCGATCCCCTTTGTTCTAATTGCTTATGCCTGAAAAGACTTGGCCAGGCATCCAGCATGAAATAGAATCCTTTATGCTGATTTTGTGTAATTAATTCACAAGACATGTGGATAGTGTTTCACAGGGTTGGAGGAAAGTAAATCCTAAATTTCACCTAGCACCAACTGGAAAAAAATCAAATCAAATCTGGCATTTCTGTAATAAACTGTCCATTCACAGTGAATGGAACAGGACCTCTCCAGACACAAAATGTAACACCAAGCTAAATTTGAATCATTGCTCATCTTGCAGATTTTTAACAATAGTAAAATACCTAGGCAATGTAAGTAAACTGTAGTTCTGAAGACTCCTAAAACTATTTTGACTTCTCTCCTCGTATTAAAAATTTGGAAGATTTATACACCACATAAGTTGAATCTAGATTCATTAAATGGGTCATGAGATACTGCTAATATTGTTGCTGTAATACTCCATATTATGTAATAGTCCATATAAATAAAAAGTGCTGACAATAGATTGCATGTCAAGAAAGAGCAGTTTTAAAAGATGGAGTTGTTTTATTGTTCAGAGATAATCAGGGCTATTGATAGATGAGTATTTATCAAAGAAGGCTAGTCCAAAGCCCACTGAAGTCAATGGAAAGACTCCTGCTGGCTTCACTGTACTTTTGTTCATGTCCTGGAATGATAGATAAGCATTGATTTGTTGGAGTGGGTTCCCAGGAATCGTGCAATCTCTGTTAAAGTGCTAGAGGAAAAACTTGCAGTTAAATGACAGGGAAAAGTTTAACTTAGACAGCTTTAGAAACTTTATGAACCCCAGAAAGAATTACAAGACTTACAAAATATGATTCCCAGCAGTTTGTCCATACTAAGTAGCAATGTTTGCTTATCATTTTGAATCTGGTTATAAAGTGTTGCATGTTCTTTGTAAATAACTTGACCTTTTGATTTAAGAACGACTTCTGCCTTTTCTTGATCATATACTTCACAGGACAATCATTCAAGCATTGTCAATTAAAACCAAAAACATTCTAGAAAATTGCCCACCATCCATAGTATTGATGTCCACATGTTAAATAGCACTATGACATTAACAAACAATAATATAAATGATTTTTCCATTCTTTGCTGTTCATATTAAACATGATAGAGTGGGTAATTAACATGAGTGAAGAAGAGCTCTGTGAAGCTCGAAAACTTCTCTTCCACCAATAAAGGTGGTCCAATAAAAGATATTCCCTATCCCACCTTGTTTCTTTCTTATTCTGGGACCAACATAGCTACACCAACACTGCAAACTTCTGTTTGTTTAAATTTGTCCTAAAAGATTGTTCTGGGAATACTGTAGTCCATTTCTTTTATGGGGAAGAAGAAAGTAATTTAAAAAAAAAACCCTTAATGATGTTCTAATATGTTCCAAAATTTAAATGTAGCCAAGCAGATAATTTTTTTGTATCTCTGAAGACAGAACTTTTCTGTGTGGCTTAAATAGCATTTTGCCTCTTGCAAAGATCCCTGATCATATTGAATTCTGACCCTCTTTTGTTTCGCTTTTTTCCTGTGGGCTGTTAAATGGTGGTTTAGATTCAAAGTGAACTGAATTTAAACCCTATAAAAATTAGACTGAAATACCTTAATGTGAAGTGTAGTGTACTTCACAGGAATTTGTATAAACTATTGAGATTGTCTGAATTTTGAAATCTCATTTTAGCCAAAAGATTCAAAATAATGTATTTCAAATGAGAGGGTTTCTGTGCTTGAAACAAACAGGTGATCTCTAATTATTAAGAGAACTTGGTTGCTGAAGACTGCAATTTGGTGCCTGACAAAGGTGCTCTTGTGAAAATCCACAATGAATCATTAGTGCCTCTAATTGTCTTAACTGAGACCAAAATGACTTGGGCCCCAATTCAGGAAAGCATGTGATTAATTAATTTTTAAGTAATGCGGGTTAAGAATGTGCTTCAAATTGAAGCATGTGCCTCTCTTTCTGAATTGGGGCTTTAGTTTTTTGAGGTATGACTGTATTTGCTGGGGGGGTTTTATGAGGCTTCTGATCAACTTTGGATTACAGACCAATATTTCTTACTATATGATACTGGTTATTTGTACCACATAACAGCTGGAGGGATTGATAGGTTTTCATTTAAGCAGCTTTGGTGTTTAAGACTTTCTGTGCTTTATCAGCGTGTTCTTCTGTGCATCAGTAGCCATAAATATTGTCTTTTTATTGTACGTTATTCTAACTTCCTGTAAATTGCAGTACATAACTCTGATGGAGACTCACCTTGCCTGCCTGGGGTTAGGGTTTATTAACTGTGATCTGGCTAATGGATACATAAATATGTCTTGAACTTTATGCAGGCTATTGCTGCCTGTTGTGCTTAAATTCAGAGTTTGCTAATATTGAAACCAAAACAAGCCCAACATGTTTGCTTTTACTCCCATTCACTACATCGCTCTGAGTCTCATGTAGAATGTCAAATGCTTTAGTGGGATCATACTTGCAACCTATAAAGAGATTTTGCTGCAAATTGCTGTTGCACCAGCTGTTTTTGGTCTTTTTTTATATTTATATATAAATACAATATGCTGTGATTACTGTTGAGATACCTTCGTATAGTCTCGTACAATATGCCTGCCTGGATGTCTCCTCTATTCTCTCTGTGGAATACATGAGAATCTCTAATGCAGACAGATATATTCCTAATATTCTTCACGCTTCATTTGAATTTGTTCAGATATGTATAGGGGTGTGTGTGTATCCATCATCTGTGTATATATAAATAAAATCTGTCTTTTTCTTCCCCCCGCCCCAGTGGAATGTGCATCAGCATGTGTGATCATGTTGCCTTATTTCTTTTGTGGGCTTTCCAAAAGAAGACCTAATACTACTACAGAAAACAGATGATGCTTTAGCTCTAAGGGCCTATGTTTTGGGAGTCTGAGCTTCACGATTGGCCAAATTCATATAACTAATTCATGATGATGGGGTACATGCTGCTAATGAAACTGTTAGCATCTGAATATGCTGAATTATAGTAACTTCATTGTGATCTCTAGACTAATGCATTCAATCCACACACAGGAGTTTTAATATGAGAAAACTCATTGAAATTTTCTGGAACAGGAAATTAGACAATTTACAATATTACCTATCATGAACTACAAAATATTGCTGAAAGTCTATAACTGACCTTTATAGAAACTTTACTTGTGATCAGACAATTAGCTAAATGGTGGCTGGAACTGAAAGAGCAATTGACATACAGTAATATGATATGTAATTTATAATTCTGAGGCACATGCCATTTTAGAAACTGTATTAAATTTTAATGGTCTCAATTTTCTTTCCTACAACCTACAGTAAGTTCTTCAGTGATGGGAAAGATATGTTCTGCTGTAGTATCTCGAAGGCAGCAAGTATTCTCCAGGGTGTGGTTAATTTAGAGGAACTTTTCCCTGCTATATGTTGACAGGCATTTCAGTTACCAACACTATCTGTCAGGGTTGACTGTAAATACAGAAGCTTGGTGTTTCCCTACAGATGACATTTCAGTTAGGCTGGGTCAAATCCCTTAAGAAATCAGATGTCTATCTTGAATGTCTGAATGAAAATGTATTTTTTTTTCTCTATTGATAGATTCTAACTTTTCTTTTAGGGTCGCTCCTAAAGCAAGTGCAGTGTTAATATTGCATGCTCCGATGTGGTGGTAATCTTGGAAGTCCAAGATCTCCAGTAGACCTGCCTACTGAAGGCAACTGTTATGGTGGTGATTGGAGGCTGCTTTGAGGTCAATAAAGCCAATGTCTCAGCTCATTTTTAAAAAAAAAAAAAAAAGCTGTAAACATGCTATTTCAGAATTAAGTGTGGTGATGGGAGGAGAGAGCAGAGGAAAAATGTGATCTGAAGGAATACATTTTGCTACATGTTTTGAACCCAAAATATTGGCAGTCCAATGATCATGTCTACAATTTTCCTTCCTCTCTTCTCCCCCCCCCACTTTTTAAGTTTCTTTCCTACATGACTATATTAGATCTTTCTATCTTCTCCCCCCCAATACATTACTACGATTTTAAAAATGAAGCTTATCCAACTTACTAAGGGTTACTGAAAGGCAAAGAGCCTGAAAAGTTTTTTTTCTAAAAACAATGCTTCTGCTTTATTACTTCCTACCATTAATCTAGTAGGATGCCTATGAGGTTTCAAATATTCCTAATTTATGTCTCGTATATTAGAAATAAAAGCATTGTTGGCAAAGCCCTGTGAGACTCTATGTTGCTACTTATAAATTGGCTGACCTAAATTTGCGCCATATTTAAGGTAAAAGAGGAAATGAACCAGAGTGGGCCATATGAATTCATGGAAGTGCAATGTGCTACTGTCTGAGTGACTTTCCTCTGGAAGCATACTAAGGACGCTGGATGATCTTTTCAGCTGGTGTAAATCGGCAGAGCTCTATTAATTTTGGTGGAGTTCTGTTAAGTCATTCCAGCTGAAGATCTGGCAGTCTGTTTTCTGGCAAGGCCTTTTGGATCTAGAGCTGAGGGTGCATGCCTTAATCCAGGATTTCCATTGTCTCTCATTTTAGCTTTTGACCTCAGATGAAAATGCCATCTGGAGAATGTAAGTAGAGAATTAGATGATCACTTGAAAAATGAGCTAAGGTGTCTAAAAGGACGAAATTATGATCCAAGGAGGAAGGATAGAACAGCAGGGTGGAATCCAGGCCCCAGTAAAATCAGTGATTGTTTTACTATTGACTTCAGCAAGACCCTGACTTCATTCCAGGTCTCCTTGCTTGGGCTGTGGGAATTTAGCCAGATGTGTCAGGGAAAATGCCACTTGGATACCCAAGGTTGGCAGTGCATGTTCCTGGAGGTAAATAGAAATGGAAATAAAAAGCTGGGCATGTTCTCTTCATGGTGATCACAAGCTTTCTCCCATAAGTATATTTCTGAATTGAGAGAGTGCATAGTTTGCTGATTCACCTAAATAAATATTACTGCTATTTTGTATCCTGGTGGGGTGAATTAATTATCCATTTCTTATAATCTCTGCTGTATCATTCCTTAGGTCAAATGAAAGACTATAGATAAAGTAAAGCATACCCACCTGAAGTTACAATCTTTTAATAATGAGATCTTAAACTGCCCTCAGCAGCAGAAATGACGCTACTAAATTCCAGTGTTTTTTTTCTTTGACCCAGCAAGATGAACTTACTATTCCTCAATTGCTTATACGTTATTGACACTAGTGTGGCAACTGATAATAGGGAATAAACATACTTAGAATTACATGAACCATAGAAGTGATGCAGCTATTTCTGAATATTTGGATCATATTTAAAATTCTAGAACATAATTCCATATGGTAAATGCAACAGTTCCATCAAAACTATAATAAAGTAGCTTTATGCCTGAATTCAGCTGTCTCTCTAAAACACTGAGGTATATCAATATTTGATGATGGTGGTCATAGTAGATTTTACTAAACATATATCAATGCACAGGTTCCTGCATTATTTTAATTTGGGTTTTGATAAATTATGTAGCACATACTTAACTTTTGTTACTATCACACTGTACATCAGGGTTAGACAAAGTTGTTTTCTGTTGGGAAATGTTCCAGTTTCTAAGGCTAATAATACAATTCTAATATGTAGTTGTAAACAATTTGCATTCTACCAAAGAGAATATTGTTAAAAAGTAACATTTTACTGGGATACAAACTTCCTGATTATCAATATTTAAAACTGGTGGAGAGGACCCCTCCATCTAGAACAATTGTGAAGACAAATGGGTAGAGCATGACCACTATTGGAGAAACCATGCAGAAAGAGATGCTGTTACACCACCTGTCTGGTACTAGAGCTAGAGTTGTACAAAATGTAACAGTTTCCCTTTCTGAATTTTGGAGCACCAGCTATGAATTTCAAGAATCCAAAATATCTCAGGAAAAATTCATTGAAACTGTTTTCATGTTGAATTAATATGAAACTTCAAATTTTGCATGATTTTAGCATCAAGCCCTCAATCAGCCTAGATTCACTCCAATGGTTTGCAAACCTGGCGTGAGTTTCAAGTTAGTAACAAGTCTGTCCTCTTTACTAATAACTGAGGAATCAGGCTGATTAAAGGGAAGATGTAGTGCTTTTTATTAACTATATGAACACTAAGTACACTGCTTCCAGAAGTCTGAGCTTTGCACGGCATATTTAGAAGCTTAATGCAATTGTTAGCATAGCTATTCCCTTACTAGAAATATATTTTGGGGGCTGGGGGGGGAGCATTTGTTTATGTACCCAATGATAAGAACAGCCATACAGGGTCAGACCAAAGGTCAATTTATCCCAGTATCCTGTCTTCTGACAGTTGTCCATGCCAGGGACTTCAGAGGGAATGAACAGAACAGGTAATCAAGTGATCCATCACTTAGTTTCCTCCCCCACCCAGATACCTAAAGATACTTTTATTTATAAACTGCTTAAGTGTCGGTATTTACTAGCTGTCAGATTTTTGTAGATAATATGGAGTTATATCTGGTAAATTATGTTGGCACAGTTAGGTAGGTACTTCATTATTCCATAACTTCATTTCTTCCATGCCAAGTGTATATGTGTAAACACAAAATAAATACAAGTTCTAGACACAAGTCTGAGATGATGCAAAATTACTCAAGATAGTTAAATCCAAAGCTGACTACGAAGAGATCTCACTAAAGTGGGTGACAAAATGGCAGATTACATTTAATGTTGCTAAATGTGCATGTTGGAAAACATAACCCCAACTATGCATACAAAGGGAAGGGTTCTGTATTAGCTGTTACCACTCAAGAAAGAAATCTTGGGGTCTTAATGACTAGTTCTCTCCAAACATCTGCTCAATGTCCAGTAGCAGTCCCTTCACCTCCACCCCCCCCCACACCGAAAAAAGAAAACCTAATAGAATGTTATGAACCATTAGGAAAGGAATAGATAATAAAACAGAAAATATCCTAATGCTGCTATATAATTGCCTCATCTCAAAAAAAATTTTTTAGAATTGAAAAAGGTTCAGAGAAGGGCAACAAAAATTATTAGGGGTCTGCAACAGCTTCTAATGAGGAGAAATTAAAAAGACAGGACAAGTTGAATTTAGAAAAGAGATTACTAAGGGGGGATATGATGGAGGTCTATAAAATTATGAATGGTGTAGAGAAGGTGAATAGGGAAGTGTCACTTACCCCTTGAAATAAGAATTTGGGGGACACCTGATGGAAATTAATAGGCAGCAGGTTATAATTGGAGTCCAAAAAGAATTGTAAAAGTTCATGGAGGATAGTTCTTCTATGGTTTATTAACCAGGAGGGTCAGGGATGCATGCTCTGGGTATCCCTAAACTTCCAGCGGCCAGAAGCTGGGACTGGATGACAGGATGGATCACTTGAAATTGCCCTGGTCTGTTCATTGCTTCTGAAGCATCTGGCACTGGCCACTATTAGACAAGATAATGTGCTAGATGGGCCAACGGCCTGGCCTAGAATAGCCTTTCTTATGCTCTTAGTCTGTCATCATCAAATTGTCATGACAAGTGGTTAATTGCATGCCATTTCCCATTGCGTACCCTGGAGATTGATTAATTTTGTACCATTTTCTGTGCTTGCGACTATCTCTCTGCCACAGAATGAAGTATCAGAATGTTAATGATTTGTAATATTCAGTGGATTATGGAAGAATAGTTCCCAGCATATGGAACCATTTAAACATTATTTGATTGGTTATTTCCACCTATTCCACCCTTCATCTATAGGGGAATTATAACCTACTAACAAAGTACTGGATGGTGTGTTGCAAAGGCACACCATCCTATTTTACAGAATATATTTCATATTAAAATTCTAATAACTCATTACCTTGACAAACTGTAATGAGAACAGAATATGGCACAATGTATCCATTCATATCATAAATTATATTGAAAATGGGATATGATACATTAATAGTCTTTAATAGTTTCACAATTAAAATCTGTCTTCAATCAGTGATTTTTTTCCCCCTCCTTAGTTGTATCTAGCATCTCCTCCCTCTCACTCTAATTATTAGAATTAGGCAGGTGAAATAATGCATATGCCTGCACACTACTACAATTGTACTTAATACTGCAGTAACTACATGCACAAATATATAGACATGATTAGAGTAAACACAATGTGCATGCACTTCTTCCCCTTTGCCCCAGTTCTAAATCTGGGCCTCTGATTCTTCTGGTGAGTCTTAGGGCTTGTCTACATGAACAGTTTGCAAGAAGCTGCAATGTGAATCTATCCTGCACTAGCCTGCCACACATTAACTGTCTGTGTGAACCCTGCTGATATGCACTAACATTCCTTAGTGTGCTTTGGTCCAGTTCCATTTCAAAGCAGGCTAAACTAATGCACATTAGGGAAGTGTTCGTGCATGTCAGCATGATCCACATGGACAGTGGTGTGCAGCAAACAAGTACAGGGTAGACTTACACCCCAGCTTGCCATGAACTAAATGGTCATGTAGACACACCCTTAGAAACACTAGCTCTTTAATATGGTCAGTGTTAAGATTTGTCATCCTTCCTTGTCCATTAGGAGGCCCCATGATAGCACTTTAAATAATAAAGGAGGAAGACTAGGTCTTAGTTGAGCATATGATAAAGGCATTGTTTCTTGTTTATACTAGACCTTTTAAAAATATGTTTAGCATGTATTGCTAATACCACACCCTTAAATCCTAGCCTAGACAAGGCCTTAAACCAATCATGCTATAAAACTGGTGCAGTTGCAATGAGGGGACTGTACAGCAGGACAATCAGTGCTGTAACTAATCCATGCTCCCCAGTATACAGGGATTGTGGGGGAATGACACAGTGGTACAAATAAACATCTCTTATGAACAGTGCATGGTAGCCATGGTGAGTCTTCAATAATTACTCTTAGAATCACTTAATATATAGCCAAACAATAACTCTGCCTCAGATATTTCTCAATACCTCATGGGAAATGCCTGCTTTTTTGTGTAACAGCCAAATAACACTATAACATACTAATCTGCAATAAGATTGTGTGCTTTGTTTATGTGCAGTTAGCTTCATTTGTGGGGGTGGGAAAATGGACTAACTTTTGAGTAACTTTGCTTGTGCAAACAGGTAGGGGTTTTTGCTGAATGTGCTCTTGTGAATGGACCTCAATTTGAAGCATTACATGACGAAAGAATATTTTTTGTGATCTTTTTACGAAATAATATATACTTGCACAGGAACTTCTGATGCGGTAGATGGAAACTAGGGTCTAGACCAAAATACAGAACTTCATAAAACCAAACTTTACCTTTTTAGCTTCACCAAATGCAGCTATATTTTTTTTGTGCTATGAAAATTACTAAAAGGTTAATTGTGCAGAGTTTACTGTCTAGACTGACAAACAATAGAGTCTTGGGGGGATTCATATCACCAAGGAACTGAATGGCTTATCTCACTAAAAAGGTCTTCATTTGTAAAGGTCATATGGCAGTAGTGCTAACAATGAGGGTAGTCATGGTCTGAAGATCTTTCTTTGCTTTTTATTACTGAACAGGGGAATTGGATTGCTCCAGAAAAAGTAGAGGAAAAATGAGGTCAGAATATACTTTAAGCGTATCCTCTAATTTCTAATTAATTTCTTTAGTGTAAAGGGTCTTCTATAACTAAAGCTGAAATACAATAGCGCAACAGCGAACCCAATTTGTCCATTAATCTTAAAATCATTATTTCCAACATAAAAGCAGAAAGTGTGGGAATAAAGTAAGAAATAATGTGAAATCAGACTTTATGTTCAGACTTGTTGCTCAGCAAATGGTCTAATACATAATAATGGTCATTTCTGACATCATAGTTTAGAGAATAGTCTCTGTGGATTAAATGCTGTTTTCTAACCAGATATTAGGAACAACAAAAATGAAAAGGCCCTATGTATCTTGTATCGATTTTTTTTTTTAAATGCTGAGATTAGAGTTGGGCAAAACTTTCACAACAACCCAAACAAAGTGAAATGAGCTTGGCTTAGATTTTTTTTTTTTTTTAAACAATTAAAAACCCCAGACTTGGTCCAGATTTTAAAACCTTTATTTATTTTAGGTATTAAAATAAATAGGGGAAAAAGAATATCTGTGGTTACAGTAGCTGGGATAACTTTTCATGGCTACTACTCCTGGATCTTTAGGGTATTACCAATCACTAGCTGGGCTCAGGAAGCTATTGCCACCTATTCGCACAACTGAGTGAATTATAGGAATTTTTTTTATATTCCTCTGACACTGGCCACGGTCAGAGATGAGACATTGGATTAGACAAATAATCAGCCTGTTCCAATATGGCTCTTATGTGTTTCTTTAATACTTTGAACAAGCAACTGAGTCGCGTTGAGCTAGCACCAGAAAAAAATACATGCGTATTGTAGGCCTTTCTAGAGCCCCAGGCATGGCTAATACTATGAACCTGAGTAGGCCTTGGCAGAATAGTAACACGCTAGACGTAGCTAACCAAGTAAGCACATTCCTGACTGGAGAGGATGGTCCAAGAACACATCGACTCAGACTCTAGTAGCTATGTCAACAAATTCCTGTGAGATGGTAGACATACAGACCTCTTGTAAGATAAGGAAGGAATGGCAGGATAATGGATGAGGATGTTTTGTTTGAACTAGCAGGTCCAAGACGCAGGATAATAACGAAAAGCATACGAAATGTAATACATAACTTGTTTGCATTGATGTATAGAAGACGAATGGAAGAGGGGCAACTTTATACTGGTGTAGGGGACAGCATCATATTCTGTTGATTGTACCTTGTTGTGGGTACCTGTTAGTGTACCTGTAGCTCCTATGAAGCACTAGTACCATACTTTGTCAATAACAAAACTGGCCAGACGCCTTTGCCACAAAACCAAGCCTCTGGTCTTGCTTTATGAGTAACATCAAGGTCTGTTGAACATGCTGTAATCTCTGCTTGTGCAGCCAACGCTGGAACTTCATGCGGTTAGAGCTGCTGTCCTTGAACAACACTGCAGCAGCACGTTGGTCTCTAAGGTACCACAAGTAGTCCTTTTCTTTAAACTAACATGGCTGCTACTCTGAAACATGTAGTTTTGTGGTGTTATGTGGCCATCCTTATTTTTATAAAAGCTTTTATTTATTCTCAGTCCAGCCAAGAGTCTTTAGATATTTGTAATGATGATTGCTCTCCATATGGTTCGTTCTTCTATTAAGAGTGATAACAAGGTTATTTCTCTTCGTATCCAGTGTTTGTTTGTGCAAAGTGATGTAATTAGTGCTAAATTGCTAGGAGGCAGACTCAACTCTCGGGTAGAATAGTATCTTACTCCATGAACAGTCCCATTGACTTTAATGGATTTTATGCAGAGTAAGGCATTATTCAGTGTGGATCAGGGTATCGGAATGTGGACCTAAGGGAGGGAGAGAGCTGGTACTTGACGCTTGTATATCATGTAGATAAAATTCCTGCAAGCGCTGTCTGCAAAAGGGAGTTTTCCTGGGGTGAAAAGATCATAGCTCTTACCAGGTCAGTGTGGTTAATTTGCAAAGCGGGAATCGGGATGCTCAGCTGGATCAGTTGTGTGTCAGTCACCCATCTCTGCTTGTATTTGGGCTTGTGCATCTCTTTTTTGTTTGGTGAAAATACAGATTTGTGTCCATATTTTTCTGAATAGTGACATCTTCAATAAACACAACTGCTTTACTACCCTGGTTTCTCCAAAGTTCTCGGAGTGTGAGAGGAGGATTCCCCTTTACCTGGTGAGGCATTTAAATTTGTGGTGAGTGAGTGCGAAGTGGGTATCAAATACTATCAAAGATCCCAAAGCAGTTTTTATAAAGTTTGGTTCTGATCCTGTAGACACCATGGAGTATGAAATTTGCTGTCATCAATAGTCTGTTAATGTCAGTGGGATTTCTTGCTTACTCCTCAGCATGGTTCTTACCAGTGCATTTGCAGGATTTAAGCCCAAAGGCTAGGATGCACAAACGGAGAGTTAGAACACTCATCTGAGAGGTGGCAGATCCCTGTTCAAATCCCTACTTGCCCTCAGGTGGAGAGGGGATTTGTAGCAGGGATCTTCCACATCCCAGGTGAATACCCAAACCACGGGATAGAAGTTATGAGGGAAGTCATGGTCGTTGTCGTCGTCGTCCTCCTCTTCCCCCTCGCCCCCCACCTTGCAAAAACAACATAGGCACCTTACTCCAAAGCTGTGATTCACAAGCAGAGAGGCACCTTCCTCCTGCCTGGATTTAAGTATCTATCTTGGTGAGAGGGGTGGGGCTTAGCGCACACTCCTCTTGTCAGCGTCTCCCATTGGTTACTTAGGTGGCTCCCTACCCAATTTTCTGTTTTTGGTGAGTGCCATTCAGAGGCATGGTCTCTCCATTCATTATATAGGCACTTAGGTACCTAACTCAGACTTTGTGAATTGCACTGATTTTTTTTCTAGGTGCCTAAAAGTTAGGTGCTGTGATGTACCCAGAAGAAGAGTTCAGTTTGTGCTGATCGCTATAAATAGCTGGAAAAAGGCCTTACAAAACACAATAGCTATACCAAAATTAATGAATACAAACATTTTTAATGATACCCTTATGACAGAGTATCCCTGGGTCATTCTAATCAGAAATGTGTTAATTAATTCAGTCTTCGTATAGGCTTCCCGTAACCTTATGGTTTGGGAATATCCGACACTTATGATTCGGAGTTCATTACTGAGGGAGAGTTACTATGATACTTTAGATATACAGAATATTGGTCTGTTAAATGATTCGTGTTTATTTTTGTTCCGATATATGTATATAGCTACTTGAAATACTTTGGTTGTAACTCAAACATTTGGTATAGTGATAAGAAATATGAATACATGTACACTTTATGGAACATCTTGGACACTAACATAAGTATTGGTGAGCAGGTTTCTTCCCCCATCTCCCCCAGTGTCTGGGCGGGGCAGGGGGAATCGATGAGAAAACGCAGGTTGCTTTTTTTTTTAAAGAAAATTCTTTAAAAGTGGTTGTCCTCCTCAAGGTATTAATGTCTGTGTATTGAAGCAAGGATGAAGCCTTTTCCATATTAAATTCAATGAAAACACACTCATGGGTTTCTATAGGGCCAGGATTTCACCTTGAGAAATTATGTTGTGGTTTACCTATTAGGCTTTAAGTATTTTGGAGGCACCTGCAGATACTGTAGCAACTTGTTACAGGCATGTAAGCTTATGATGATGTATGCAAAAACTGAACCATTGTCAAATTCTCCAACATGTCTGTATTAAATAGCTTCCCAATAAGCTATTCAGAAGTATAGGTTTAAATTAACTGCTTCTTACATGGGCACCAAATCTGATGATCAACAGCAGAAATGCTAGCCATATACTGTATCTTATTTTAATTGGACAAGTCCTGGTCCGAAAGAGTGATTATTGCTAACACTTTAATTTGTATGTTCTGAGATATTGTATCAAAACATGTCATAGGGACTTAAAGTAGTATGAAATGCCTGGTGTATTTCCATCTAGTATGATGCATGAGAAAAAGACCTTGGATTAGAAAGCTGACTGGAGATTAATTTTTTTCATTGATTTTAATTATAATCTGTGCTTTGAGTTCTGTACCTTGTACCTAATCAATGTATTTTAATATTCAGAACAGTGAACTGGTGGTAACTTCTGGGAGGGAAGAGTAGGTCAGCTAGAAATTGGATCAACTCCGAATTATTAATACCCGGCAAAGGCTTCATTGTTAACTCCCTTGTTGTGGTTGGATAGGTTTGAACCTATCATCATTGGAGCGATTGCATTTTGTAAAGCAGTATTGTGAAGAATGTTTGACCTCTGGCATCCAAGTGCTGATAGGAATGCTGTATGTCTTTGATACTTTGCAGTGCATGAAGCACATGTAATGCACATTAATAAAGCAAGAACAAATTGATTTATGAACCTTTGTTTTCTGGAATTCCTTGTTACAAAGCTTATGTATATCTGTTGCCTTTTTTTTCAGAATAGGAAGCTTCAAATGACACTTTAAGCTAATATTCCATCTACCTGCTCCCAGAAGGAAGAAGATTGTCTTACACTTTGGCTGCTCAGGATAGTCAACATCCCATGAAACAAATGCCAGGGTGCGGATAATATGAAGCAAATAATCCTTTTTTGTTGTTGGCAGAACTGGACTTTTAATTCTTATGTACACCACCAGCAGCATTTTATAAATGCATAAGAACAAGTATCCTTCTGTGAGGGACATATAATCTATCATTCAGACATGAACAATACACCAAACAGTGCAGCCACAAGAACTGCAATTATGACTGATGAAGATTTCACTAATTGATGACCCAGTGAAATAAGTGTGTTAGGGAGTATTCGAAGGTGAAAAGACCATTTGAGGCACAAGATGTGAACAGTCTCTCCAGCCACAGGGGTGACATGAAAAAAGGCACAAAACTGAATGTTGTAGAAGTAGGCAGAGGGAGCTCTTAGGAAAGGGTTTGTCACTGCCTCCATAACACTTTGTAAAACAGAGCATTTTGTGTACGCTGTAATAATCCTATGTATTGTGTACATCTGACTTGGGACTCTATAGGTGGCATTGTGGAATTCCATGGTTATCTTACAATATTTTTCCTATCAAACTTTCTCCGTTTACTGGAGAATTAGTTTTTCTAAAATGATCCCTGCAAACTTGATTTGAGATCTGAAAGTCAAGCAGGTAAGATTCTGCCCTCAGTTATGCTAGTGCATCTCTGTTATCCAAGGGTGCTGGAACAATTTGTATAGTGGGGGTGCTGAGAGCCATTGAACTAAATTGTAAACCCTGTATATCTGGTAGTGAATAGGTGGACCACAGGCCAAATCTGGACTGTCAGACACTTTTTTGAATGGACGCCAAAATCTTTTTTTTTAAATTATTTTCTCTGGAGTTTGGACCTTGACTATACTTTGACCAAGAAATTTGGACCTTGACAAAAAAAATACACTATCCCTGCTGTAGATGATTGAAACCACTTCAAGTCAGGGTGTGTGACAACACCCCTAGTTTCAGCACCTATGCCATTATCTTCAAACTCTGCATGTGGTAGCATCTGTGGATGGATTTGTGCAGGTGTAACTGATTTGGCCTTTGTCATGTTATTTACTTGAACTGGGACCATATAGAACATAGTTGCAACCAAGGTCCTGTAATGGCACCAAATCTTGTGTAAAGGGCGTCAAATAAGGTATACAAGACAAGGTTATGGTTTGCTGGTTATGATTATGCTGTCTAGATGTGTATCATTTTTTGTAGTTATTAATGTTGGCTCTATACTGTCTGAATTTCAAACTTATGCTATGCTTCTGGATGACATCCCAGACAAGTTGGTGTCAGCTCCGCCTAGCCTGCTTGATGGCCCATTAAGAACCATCAGATATACAATTGACCCACTGAGAGAAGGCAGACGCACTTTGTGACTCTGCAAGGTATGCAGGGATATACCTATGGACAGAACTCTGAGGTTTTTCCTGCCATGTGATGGACAGTTTGTCTTTGGAATAAAGAAAGAAAGATCACATGCAAGAGAATATTAAAGAGCTGCTGCAGCTCTTCCATCTTGTCTTCAATCCTGCTTCATACCTCTGGCGTAACTTTGCTATGCTGAAGCTTTGAACCAAGGACTGAAGGACCCATCCCAGCTGTGGATGTACTCCAGAGACTTGATTTGAACCTGCAGTCTATTCCATCACTGCTACAAGCCTGAACCAAGAACTTTGCCACTACTGTATGTAATTGATTCCATTTACCAATTCTAGCTCTCATCTATATCTTTTTCCTTTTATGAATAAACCTTTAGATTCTAAAGGATTGGCAACAGCATGATTTGTGGGTAAGATCTGATTTGTATATTGACCTGGGTCTGGGGCTTGGCCCTTTGGGATCGAGAGAACCTTTTTTCTTTTACTGGGGTATTGATTTTCATACTCATTTGTCCCCATAATGAGTGGCACTGGTGGTGATACTGGGAAACTGGAGTCTCTAAGGGAATTGTGTGACTTACGGTTAGCCAGTGGGGCAAAACCAAAGTCTTCTCTGTTTGGCTGGTTTGGTTTGCCTTGGTGTGCATAGAAACCCCAGCCTTGGGCTTAACTGCTCTGCTTCAAGCAATTTGTCCTGAATCGTCACTCTGTTGGGTCCCACCAGAACCAGCATCATTACAGCCTTGTAATTAGAGGTTAGTAAACAAGTAGTAGTTAAGTGACCTGGATTCATTACTATGTTGGCTTTGGGAACAGGAAGACTTAATTTCTATTCTCTGCTTTGCCACAGACCTACTATGTCACCTTCGGTAAGTCACTTCACCTCTCGTTTCCTTCCATTTTTTGTGCCTGTCTTCTCTGTTTAGATTGTTGGCTCTTCTGGGTAGGGTCAGTCTCTTGCTATCTGTTTGTTCAGTGCCAGTGTCGCTCCAATCTCAGTTAGGGTCTCTAGACACTTCTATAATGCACACAATGAAAACTGAGTTAACCTAAAAAGTAAAACTAAATACTTTGCCTTTGGTGGCAAAGCCAGAAAGCTTCTTCTTTCAACCTTTTGTAATCATTGCAGTTGGAAGCTGAGATGTACAATAGCCTTACTCATTGCAGAGAATAGTCCAGGCTTGCTTTTCAAAAGAGCTCTTCATAAACTGATTAGCTCTATCAACCTTCCCTACTCCACCAATGATGGGCATCTGAACCCATGGGAAAAAGAGGAGGAAACATTATTTTCCTCACTCTAAACCTGGCTGATCCACTTGAAAGTTGTCAGCTCAGCTAATAAAGCAGTCAGAGTAGAAGTTATTCATCCTTCGGGGATGAAAGAATGGCCAAAATGAAACACAGTGAATTGCATTGTATCAGTGAGGCTAAAAACCAAAAGGAAGGGAGAGCAGAACAGACATTCCTCCTAATATTCAATAGAAAATATTGATCTGTTGGATACGAAGCTACCAATATGCTCTCTTCTTTACAGGGGAATCCTTTAAGTGAAGTCAAATAGCCTACAGCAAATGCCTCTGTAAGAACATAACAGCTGCCGTAGACCATGGTCTGTCTTCCAGTGGCCTGTATGAGAGTGCTGGGGCAGCATACAGAACAGCGCAATTATGGAGTTGTCCACCCTATCTTCCACTACTGGTTTCCAGTGGTCTGAGGTCAACCCAAGCATGGGGTTTCACTCCTGACCATCATTACTATAGCCATTGATGGATCTACGCTCCATGAACTTACCTAGTTCCTTTTTTGAAACCACATATACATTTGGCCATTACAGTATCCCATGGCAATCAGTTCCACAGGCTAGTTGTGCAGTGTGTGAAAATACAAAGAGAAGAGTACTTTAACCAGCTGCCCATTAATTTCATTAGGTGACCCATGGTTGGTTGTTTTTTTGAGTGGAAGGCTAAATAACATTTCTCTATTCACACTTTCCAACCATACTTGATTGTATAGACTTCTATCATATTCCCTCATAGTTGTCCCTCTTTTCTAAGATGAAAATCTTCATACTGAAGCTGTGCTATACCCTTGATCATCTTTGTCCTTCTCTAAACCTCTTCCAGTTCCATTATCTCCTTTTTTTTGAGATGGTGACCAGAACTGGACATCTTATTCAAGGTGTGTGTGCACCAGGGATTTATATAGTGGCATAGTGATATTTTTGTCGCCCCCCCTAACCCCCACCTTTCCAAATAATTCCTAACATTGTGAGACTTTTGACTGCTGCTGTGCATTGGGCCGGGGTTTTCAGAAAACTATCCATGGTAACTCAAAGATCTTTCATGGTGGTAACTAATTTTAGAGCCTATCATTGTATATTTATAATTGGGATTATTTTTTCCACTGCATCTGTTGATGTTGAATTTCATCTGACATTTTGTTGCCCAGTCACCCAGTTTTGTGAGATCCTAACCCTAAGCTCAGTCTGTTTGAATATTACTATCTTGATTCATTTTGTGTTGTCTGCAAACTTTGCCACTCGACTGATCAATCTCTTTTCAAGATTAATGAATATGTTGAATAGCTTAAATTCCAATATGATCCTTGGGTGACTCCATCATTTACCTCGCTCCATTGTGAAAACTGACCATTTAATCCTACACTTGGTTTCCTATCTTCAACCAGCTGCCGATCTGTGAGATGACCTACCCTCTGATCCTATGGCTACTTAGTTTCTTAAGAGCCTTTGGTGAGGGACCTTGGCAAAGGCTTTCTGAAAGTCTATATTGACTGGATCACCCTTATCCATATGTTTGACTCCCTCAAACATTCTTTAAAGATTAGTGCAGAAGGACTTCCATTTTCAAAAGTTGTGTTGCTATTCCCCAGCAAATAGCCATCTATGTGTCTGATTATTCTGTTCATTACTATAGTTTCTACCAGTTTGCCTTGTCTTGAAGTTAGGCTTCTCATCCTGTAACTACTAGCATAGTCTCTGGAGTCCTTTTTAAAAATTGCTGTTAAACTAGCTAACTTCCAGTCATCTACTGGTGAGTGAGTGTTACAAGTCCACCTTTGTACCTTCTCCACATATTAGTCTGTTGCAGCCCCAGCTGAGAAACTGGCTCTTTAGCTCAAGCTTATGCCTTTAGCTCTGGAGGGCCCTGGTTCAGGATGTAGTATTTTGGCCAGGATGACCACTATCAGATCTTAATTGTGTCCTAATTTGATCAATTAGGCCTGATCTTCCAAGCTGCTCCATTCAAGTGGACTCCTGCACCTGTGCAGTCATGTTGCAGACAAGGGGTAAAAGAGTCCACTTGCATGCAGATCCTTAAGGAATCTGGGGCCTTAAATATTTAGCCTTTTTCTACCCTTGTTAATCATTCTGCTATGGCACTGGTTTTTTACAAGAGCAAAATTGATCATTTTACGTCCTCTGTGCATAGATATGTAAAAACAGAAACAAAGGATTCTCAACTTGCTTGGGTTTCAGAGTAGCAGCCGTATTAGTCTGTATCTGCAAAAAGAAAAGGGGGACTTGTGGCACCTTAGAGACTAACAAATTTATTTGAGCAGAAGCTTTTGTGAGCTACAGCTCGCTTCATCGGATGCATTCAGTGGAAAATTCAGTGGGGAGATTTATATACACAGAGAACATGAAACAATGGGTGTTACCATACACACTGTAAAGAGAGTGATCACTTAAGGTGACTATTACCAGCAGGAGAGTGGCGGGGTGGGGGGGAGGGCAGAACCTAAATTAATTGTATCCAGTTGGCAAATTAATTCCAATTCAGCAGTCTCTCGTTGGAGTCTGTTTTTGAAGGGTTTTTTTGTTAAATTGCCACTTTTAGATCTGTAATCGAGTGACCAAAGAGACTGAAGTGTTCTCTGACTGGCTTTTGAATGTTACAGTTCTTGACGTCTGATTTGTGTCCATTTATTCTGGACATAGAGACTGTCCAGTTTGGCCAATGTACATGGCAGAGGGGCATTCCTTGTGGCTGGACTTTACAAAAACTAGACAAACCATTTACAACACACACTTTGCTTCTCTACAAAAGAAAAAGGACACTAAACTGTCTAAACTACTACATGCCACAAGGGGCCACAACAGTGGTTCCCTTAACCCACCCAGCAATATTGTTAATCTCTTCTGCTGGGCTAAGAGTATAGTTGGATAATCTGTCCTATCTCAGGGCCTCTCCTCCTGCCCCTCCACCCCCACAAACATGATACAGTTCTGTGGTGACCTAGAATCCTATTTTCAATGTCTCTGACTCAAGGACTATTTCCAACACACCTCTGAACAACATACTAACCCACAGAGACCTTCCTACCAAGACTACAAAAAGGATTCTGGGTGGACTCCTCCTGAAGGTTGAAACAACAGACAACTTCTACATAGAGTGCTTCCGCCAACGTGCACGGGCTGAAATTGTGGAAAAGCGGCATAACTTGCCCCATAACCTCAGTTGTGCAGAACACAATGCCATCCACAGTCTCTGATGACATAATCAAAAAGGCTGACAAAGGAGGTGCTGTCGTTGTCATGAATAGGTCAGAATATGAACAAGAGGCTGCTAGGCAACTCTCCAACACCACTTTCTACAAGCCATTTCTCTCTGATCCCACTGAGGGTTACCAAAAGAAACTACAGCATTTGCTCAAGAAACTCCCTGAAAAAGCACAAGAACAAATCCACACACACACACACACACACACACACACACACACACACACACACACCTGGAACCCCGACCAGGGGTATTCTATCTGCTACCCAAGATCCATGAACCTGGAAATCCTGGATGCCCCATCATCTCAGGCATTGGCACCCTGTCAGCAGGATTGTCTGGCTATGTAGATTCCCTCCTCAGGCCCTACGCTACCAGCACTCCTAGCTATCTTCAGACACACCACTGACTTCCTGAGGAAACTACAATCCATCAGTGATCTTCCTGAAAACACTATCCTGGCCACTATGGATGTAGAAGCCCTCTACACCAACATTCCACACAAAGATGGATTACAAGCTGTCGGGAACAGTATCCCCAGTAATGTCACAGCAAACCTGGTGGCTGAACTTTGACTTTGTCCTCACCCATAACTATTTGACATTTGGGGACAATGTATACCTTCAAATCAGTGGCACTGCCATGGGTACCCGCATGGACCCACAGTATGCCAACATTTTTATGGCTGACTTGATTTTTAAGGCTTCCTCAGCTCTCGTCCCCTAATGCCCTTGCTCTACTTGCACTACATTGATATCTTCATCATCTGGATCCATGGAAAACAAGCCCTTGAGGAATTCCACCATGATTTCAACAATTTCCATCCCACCATCAACCTCAGCCTGGACCAGTCCACACAAGAGATCCACTTCCTGGACACAACAGTGTTAATAAGCGATGGTCACATAAACACCACCCTATACCAGAAACCTACTGACCGCTATGCCTACCTACATGCCTCCAGCTTTTATCCAGACCATGCCATACGCTCCATTGTCTACAGCCAAGCTCTACGATACAACTGCATTTGCTCTAACCCCTCAGACAGAGACAAACACCTACACGATCTCTATCATGCATTCCTACAACTACAATACCCAACTGCTGAAGTGAAGAAACAGATTGACAGAGCCAGAAGAGTACCCAGAAGTCACCTACTACAGGACAGGCCCAACAAAGAAAATAACAGAATGCCACTAGCAGTCACCTTCAACCCCCAACTAAAACCTCTCCAACGCATCATTGAGGATCTACAACCTATTCTGAAGAATGACCCATCGCTCTCACAGATCTTGGGAGACAGGCCAGTCTTTGCTTACAGACAGCCCCCTAACCTGAAGAAAATACTCACCAGCAACCACATGCCACACAACAAAAACACTAACCCAGGAACCTATCCTTGCAACAAAGCCCCTTGCCAACTCTGTCCACATATCTATTCAGGGGACACCATCATAGGGCCTAATCACATCAGCCACACTAATCAGAGGCTCGTTCACCTGCACATCTACCAATGTGATATATGCCATCATGTGCCAGTAATGCCTCCCTGCCATGTTCATTGGCTAAACTGAACAGTCTCTACATAAAAGAATAAATGGACACATCGGACGTCAAGAATTATAACATTTCAATCTCTTTGGTCACTCGATTACAGATCTAAAAGTGGCAATTCTTCAACAAAAAAACTTCAAAAACAGACTCCAATGAGGGACTGCTGAATTGGAATTAATTTGCCAACTGGATACAATTAACTTAGGCTTGAATAAAGACTGGGAGTGGATGGGTCATTACACAAAGTAAAACTATTTCCCCATGTTTGTTCTCCTCCCTCCCCCGCCCCCCAGTTGTTCCTCACATGTTCTTGTCAACTGCTGGAAATGGCCCACCTTGATTGTCATTTACAAATGGTTCACTCCCCCCCCACACACACTCTCCTGCTGGTAATAGCTCACCTTACCTGATCACTCTTGTCACAGTGCGTATGGTAACACCCATTTTTTTTCATGTTCTCTATGTATATAAATCTTCCCATTGTGTTCTCCACTGAATGCATCCGATGAAGTGAGCTGTTGCTCACAAAAGCTTATGCTCAAATAAATGTTAGTCTCTAAGGTGCCGCAAGTCCTCCTTTTCTTTCAACTTTCTTAGGTGTGTTAAGTGTCCCAGATTTTCTTAGAAGCATGCGTGTATTTTTGTTTCCAAGCACACATTGCTTCCAAACACTTTCTGTTGATTACTTGATGCACTAGGTTTGATTTTTTGGGTGATCTTCTAGTATTTGATGTGAAAGTTTTAAAGCTGTGTCATAAACTAAGTGCCTGATTTTAACACGCATGTTGGGGGTGGGGGCTGGGGGGAGGGCAGAAACTAAAAGTCCAGTTTCAGAAGACCTGATGTAGCACAGGGCTCCAGAGAAAATACGAGCCTTGGATTGCTTTATTAATCTATTGTAACCTTAGTAATACATTGAATTTGCTTTGTGTAACTGCATTATGGGTGGCAAAAATATTTCATAAACTGGAGCCAATGTACAGACCCCTCCCCTACATCCATACCACAGAAATTCATAAATACAGCATTATAGTAATGGAAAATAGCTTTACTAAAACACTGAATTTGTTTTGCTAATGTCATCACAAACTAACTACATGATAAAAGGAAGTACAATATATGCACACACCTGAAATGATGCTCCAATGACAGAACAGAGTTGAACACAGACAAAAGGAAAAAATCACATAAAGATGAACATTTAATAGACACTCAGAAAATGGTAATAAGAATTCATCTTTGATCATATGGAGCTTTGAAACACAATCATACCAACCATGAATGACCTTCATTAAGGCTGAATGACAACACTACAAAATCATCATCAGGAAAAGAACAGACATGAAAATTGTAACTGATGCAACCAAATGTGACGCAGCGAAATTGGAAATGAAAATTACCTCTGGAAGAAAGGTTTTGTTGTTGTGGAGGGGGGAGCTAAAATACTGGAGGAGAGAGGCAATAATAGTTTTCAGCCTTGGCACATTACAAGAAGCAAGAAAATCAAAATAAGTTTTTATATCAGAAATGTAAACTGACTTTCAAACTGTTTCCACTACCAATTTAAATACTTAGAAAAAGAAATGAATCCTATTGAAATGGATACAGCCAGTCAATGTCTCCAATAGCAAAGAACAGTCCGTCCATAACAGAAAATAAATGACAAGATCCACATATCTTAGTACATTCAAATCCATAACTCAGAAAATGAACGGCCTTACGTTTTGACACTGGTTTAAAAGCATGGAAAAAGTCTAGGAAAGTCTTTCAACTTTAGGGGAAATGTTCTATTAAAATCCCAAGCAGATCTAGTACTGTAACAGAATGTAGGAATTTTATGTTGTCATAGCTAGCATCAGATTCTGGTTAATTAGGGAGACTGGCCAGGGATATATAAGCACCACAAGAGCAGCATTAATATGTACCCATATTCTGGTTCTGAGCAGTCTTACAAAAGTTCCTAATGCTTGTGCACTCTATCCTTTCTTGAAATAGGAGTCAATTGTAAAGGTGGCTGATTAGGCTTAAAGGCCATTACTACACTGAGTTATCTACTTGCATAAATATTGACCATGCTACATTTCCCTCCCATGACTTCTACTGGTCTCTTTATTTAAAAAAAAAAAGTGCTCTGGTATTTCAGGATCTAGGGATGGGCTGAATATCTTCTGTTGTGCACTGTAGCACATAGCAGGGTTTTTCTAGCACTTAGTCACTATGTGTAAAAGAATTTAAAGCCTAGAAATTAGGGGAGGTGGAACTCTTTGAAAATCTAGTCTATCCCCCTGACAATGAACAGATGTTCCCTATGTTCTCAAGTACCACAGTTTAAACAGGTTTTAAATAACTCAAATCATGGGGAAGTTGCTATGTTCCATGTGAGATCAAAGGAAAATCAAGAGCTCAGTTTGGTACATTTTCTGTGTGATGATTTCAATGGGAGTGCAATGCACAACATTTAAATTGGGTCCAGTACCCAGAGTGCTGATTGCGGTAACTTTCTTGTCTAAGCACACACAACAAAATGTTGTTGTTCCTGCATTCAAAAAAGACATTTATCTCTAAATGATGCTTTTATGACCCCCCCCACCACCAAAATATTCAGCTTCTTACTTGTGAAAATAAGATCAGTAAGAGTGTTTTTCATTTTAGCATAGAAATAGTGAAGCAATGAAATACAAATTTAGTTTATACAAGATCACTTTGCTATTTAAATGGGAGTTCTTGATGTCAAAGCATCTTCTGGCCTGGACTGTGCTTTTGAAACACATTTTAGCATCATTCATTTATTTTAAATTTAGGGTTGCCAGGTGTCCGGTTTTTGACCAGAATGCCTTTGTCGAAAAGGGACCCTGGAGGCTCCAGTCAGCCTCATTGACCGGGCCGTTAAACATCTGGCTGGCAGCGCAGCAGGGGCCTGGGGCTAAGGCAGGCTCCCTATCTGCCCTAGCTCTATGTAGCTCCCAGAAGTGGCTGCCAGATTCTTGTGCCCCCTAGGCGCATTGGCTGCCAGGGGGGCTCTGTGCGCTGCCCTTGCCCCTTCTGCTGGCTCTGCGCCTCCCATTGGCCAGGAACTGCAACAAAGGGAACTGGTGGGGGTGGTGCCTGCATGCACAAGGACAGTGCGCAGAGCCTCCCTGGCCACCCATGTGCCTAGAGGCTTCACTGCAGGGACCTGGTGGCTGCTTCCTGGGAGTAGAGGTAAATGCCGCTGGGACCCCATACCCTAAATCTCTTCCTGGTCCCCAACCCCTGCCCCAGCCTGGACCTCCCTCATGCACCCCAAACCTCTCATCCCCTGCCACACCCCAGAGCTCGCATCCCTAGCCAGAGCCTGCACCCCCTCTTGCACCCTGAACCCCTCTGTACCCAAACCCCTCATCCTTAGCCCCAGCACAGAACCTGCACCCCCAGCTGGAGCCCACACCCCCCTACCAATGCCTGCCCCAGCCCAGTGAAAGAGAGGGAGTGAGGGGGTGGAGCCTCGGGTGGGTGCAGAGTGTTCGGTTTTGTACAAGTGGAAAGTTGGCAACCCAATCTATTTGGAATCCCAAAGCATATTAAGCTCTTTACATATTTATTGCTAGACCTGGGAACTAATATTTTTTGATGAGAGAACCATTCATATTTGAAAACAATAGGACTGGGGACAAGGAACCATCTATGAATATACTTATAAAAATAGCTGTTGCAAACTCTCTCCATTTTGTTTGACCTTTTTTCGTGTTCTCCATCTTTGAGTAAGAGTGGGAGGGAAGCAGAGAGGTCAATACTGAGTGCTTTTTCAAAATCACACTCTGCATAGGTGTGTTAGCTGTGGGGAAGGAAGGGAAGTTCTTTTGTGAAATGCTAGTTTCCTGACTCTCTCTAAAGTATCTAGAGTCTCAAGATTTTACTGTGGCTGGTGGAGATGCAGATTATAGTAGATGGTTATTTTCTCCAGTGCTACAACCACACACTTGCCTAATTTCTAATTAATTTCCTGCTTCTATTTATAGCAGATCAGTTTTTCTTTAACCTTTTTCTGGGAGGAAGTTCAAAGTTGTTTGCAGTAGAGGCAGAGGTCATTCTGAGAGAGTATTTTTCACTTTGAAACAATAAGATGTCCCTTTGAGTTTCCTCATATTCTGTTCTTCTCCTCACTACCACTTCTTTAACCTTGAGTCCCCCTGGGTATCATCTCTGCTGAAGTCAGTGTTTGCAGAAAAGCAATGTATGACACATTTAAAAGTCAGAATGTAGAGACAAAAGGCACTCCATATCCTGACTCTCACAAGACAACAGCACACTACGTTAAGTGGAATGTTCCATAAGGCTAAATGATGATCTGTGTTCTGTTTCATACAGCGTATATCTTTAATATTAACAAAGCCCAGTATACAACTTTCATGCCACTTTTGAATTTCTATAGATGAGTATCCTAGATTTCAGCACAACAGAATCAGAGAACAAAGCTGATGTTAATAGCGAAGAAGAAATAGAATAACCAAAGACAATACTGTTTCTGACTTTTGTCATGTATGTTTTCAGTCTGCTGTGTGATGCTATAATTAAACGTGAAATGGCAATTGTTTATTTAGGAAGGGTTGGGATGAGAAATCCTTTAGGTGAAACATGCACAGCAAAAACTTTTTGCTTAACTATGCATTTTTCCCTCTGAACTCGTGCTTTTTTCCCCCCCGCTTCTTGCTCTAGCAGCTATACTGAGAAATTGGTTTTAAAATCATAAGTTTAAAAAAATTGGGAGGGGAAGAGGGTTTATTTGCCTTGTGATTTTTTCAAACCTTTTCGGGTTCTTGTTTTCAAGCTTCTTTTCTCCACCATCAGGGATAGAAAGCTGAGATTCTCGGGTAATGATCTGACTGCTGGAGGTTGTAAGAAAAATGACACATTTTGAAACTCCTGATAAAATCATGAGTCAGTGTGAGGACTTTGGAATAGGCAGTTTTTAGAAATAGGTTGGTATAATTTATATTTAGTAACTTAGAATGTTTGAATATTTATTGTGTTTATATTAATTTTAATATTTATTTGTTATGTAATGAGAGAATTTGGACATGCCACTTTAAGAACAGAGTAGGGACACTTGAAGGTAGACCACTTGTCTGGTTTTAAACTGAACAGCAGTGGTTTTAGCCATTGTCCCCTGTCCCGTACAGAGACAAAACCGGATGTGAATATTTTCTGGTATCAAACACGAAGGAAGCCATTTTGAAGAGTACGGGGCATGCAAGGTCACGCTGACAGGTGGGTGGTGCACTTGTCAATATGATCTCTTCCTTGCAGTATGACTTTGCATGCATTGGGTGTCT
The DNA here is from genome assembly GCF_009764565.3 of Dermochelys coriacea. Taxonomy (NCBI): domain Eukaryota; kingdom Metazoa; phylum Chordata; order Testudines; family Dermochelyidae; genus Dermochelys; species Dermochelys coriacea. The sequence goes on from NC_050079.1 coordinate 20,102,461, forward strand.
GAGGTGACAGGCTCACACTGTTTCCAGAAGTAGTGGAATGCAGGTATTGTGGGGATGTCAGTGGTAACCATAGGCACTTGGAGAGAGCTCCTGCATGGGCCTCTAAACTGTGCATATGTGTTGTCAGCAGGTAGCTGGGCACTGGGGAGGACTTGGCCTGAAAAATGCTGCCAAGGTTAGAATTCCAAGAATAAGTAAAGTTCTCCTTCATAAACTTGCGCCTTGCTGTTGAAGGTGCAACACTGGCAACATTGCAGGCACCAGCTGCCCCAGAAAAGGAAATGTAACATTTGTCCTGATACCCTGTGGATTTATTGACTTTGACTTTTTCACAGGTTTCAGAGTAGCAGCCATATTAGCCTGTATCTGCAAAAAGAAAAGGAGTACTTGTGGCACCTTAAAGACTAACAAATTTATTTGAGCATAAGCTTTTGTGAGCCTATGATGGTGTCCCCTGAATAGGTATGTGGACACAGTTGGCAACGGGCTTCATTGCAAGGATAACCTGGTGGCTGAACTCTGACTTTGTCCTCACCCATAACTATTTCACTTTTGAGGACAATGTATACCTTCAAATCAGCGGCACTGCTATGGGTATCTGCATGGCCTCATGGTATTCAGGGGACACCATCATAGGGCCTAATCACATCAGCCACACTATCGGAGGCTCGTTCACCCGCATATCTACCAATGTGATATATGCCAGCTTTGCCTTCTGCCATGTACATTGGCCAAACTGGACAGTCTCTACATAAAAGAATAAATGGACATAAATCGGATGTCAAGAATTATAACATTCAAAAACCAGTCGGAGAACACTTCAATCTCTTTGGTCACTCGATTACAGACCTGAGAGTGGCTATCCTTGAACAAAAAAAACTTCAAAAACAGACTCCAATGAGAGATTGCTGAATTGGAATGAATTTGCCAACTGGATACAATTAATTTTAGGCTTGAATAAAGACTGGGAGTGGATGTGTCATTACACAAAGTAAAACTATTTCCCTTTGTTTATTTCCCCCCCGCCCCCACTGTTCCTTACACGTTCTTGTCAACTGCTGGAAATGGACCACCTTGATTATCACTACAAAAGGGTTTCCTCCTCTTCCCCCCCGCCCCAGCCCTGCTCTTCTGCTGGTAATAGCTCACCTTAAGTGATCACTCTTGTTAGTGTGTAAGGTAACGCCCATTGTTTCATTTTCTCTGTGTATATAAAATCTCCACACTGTATTTTCCACTGCATGCATCTGATGAAGTGAGCTGTAGCTCACGAAAGCTTATGCTCATATAAATTTGTTTGTCTCTAAGGTGCCACAAGTACTCCTTTTCTTTCTTTCACCTAACACGAGCTCAGAAGGCTCATGGGGTGGAGGGAGAGGAGGGGAAGAACCAAACAAACCAGCCCACTTTTTTTTTTTGTATGAAATTTTACCTCTGTGTAGAAGGCCAAGATAAGGCCTATGTATTGCACTTAAATCCCACTTAAACCCTCAGAAATCACTTGGGACTTGAGTGGAGCAAGAGTCTGTAATGGTTAATTTAATCTACAGTGAATAAACTATAGATTAAGCCTCCTCTGTATCTTATTTTTTCTGACTGTGTCCTCCTGACCCTTTTTAAATTTGTTCTAACAAAATCAGTCATTTTGGGCCCAATTCTCCTGTTCATTACTATGCAAAGTTGATGGGTTAGTACCAGTGTAATGTGGGGCAGGATTTGACCTATTTGTTATAAAATACTCAAACATACTTTTGGGTATGTTTGGTAGCTGACTAGGGCTTTTTGTTAGTTTTTTAGGTACTTTCAGGATGTTTTCATTGTTCATCACCATTGCAAACCATGTCCCAATAGCAGTTTAAAAAGAAGAGTTAAAAATTATCCACAAGATCGTCACAAAAGTGGCTTTTCTTCCACATCTTATTTCATTTCTTCCTTGCAGATTAATATTTCTTGCTTTGGGGGATCATGTGGTATAGAGAATCATTCCAATTTATAATGGATCTTAATGTTTTCTTTTGTAAACAACGTTTTGCTTCATTGATTTGTGTTAATAAGAGTAAACCTATTTGTTTGATGATCTCATTTGAAAAAAATCAGGCTCTTGCTAATATAACCCGTACTTCTGTTGCTATTCCTTTTAAACAGTAGTAGTCTATTTTTAAAAAATGTTTTACTGCCAGAAGCGTGAAGCACCTACCCACTGACTCCAACTAGCATGAGGCTAGCAGGTGAGGAAAGGAAAAAGTTCATGAGCCTTTGGAGCATGCTCAATAGGGCATCTGAGGGTGGGGCCAATTCTACTCCCAAATATAAATTAAAAAGGCACCAAACTCCTCAGTTATTTCAGCCAGACCCAGCAGGAGGCAGCCGTACCAATGGGGAGGTAAAGAGCTCTGCCCGAACTCCATCCTTACAGATTTTTAAGACCTGGCTTGACAAAGTCTTGGCTGAGATGATTTAGTTCGTCTTGGCCCTGCTTTGAGCAGGGGATTGGACTAGATGACCTCCTGAGGTCTCTTCCAACCCTAATATTCTATGATTCTATGATGCAGATAGGCCTGCGTTTACTAATTGCAGCAAGATAGCCTTGTAACTGTCTCCTTGTGGTTATTTGAAGAACTGATGCTTACTGCTTGTTTAGGTCAGGGCAGCGTGGGAATATTAATGCCACAAATCCTGTGCATTTAAAACATACACTACTCATTTTGGCATGTGTACCATTTGGTACTGAAGAAATCAGTTTGGTTTTTTGGAATCATTATTGCTGTAATATGATAGTGTTTTAGATTTATGAGGAGTCTGCTGTTAGCCCTCAAATTGTCCTCTTAAAAACCTAAAGATGCTTTTCGTTAGTTTGAGCAACTTTACTACGTTGTGGAGACTTTCTTCCAAACTGGAACAACTCAGGGTATGGGCATCCAAGATTGTGTGCAAATTTGCATATTTATCTGTTATCCACAGGTGGGAGTTCCATTGTCAAAACAGACTGAACCCACTCGTTATTCCTGCAGTAAAATGGAATTGTAGTGGGTACTTGTGTAATCCAAGTTTAGTGGGTTATGCTAATATTTTCAGCAGGCTTGATTTCCACTATAATAGAGTTCCCTCTGTCTTCACAGAAATCTGTTAACTCTCTTCTTCAGAGTTGTGTTCATTTCCATGGTAGGGCAACTTGGTTGTGCTGATAGAGACCTCTGGGCAGGAGTTAAGATTCCTGTGTCTTGTTCAAAGGTCAGCTATGGACTCATTGGGTCACTAATGGACAAGTGCTACAGATCTTTTATTTCTCAGTGAAGTATCTAAGAAGGCAATCTGCATGTGTCTGACTCATAATTCGTTCCAGAACTAATATATTTTAATACCAATTCCCCAAACCGAATATTAGGATTCTCTGCATGGAATACAGCCAATGAAGATTTTTTTCAATAGCTTTCAGTATGCAACTCCTATCAAAATTCCAGTTTTCTCCAACTCATGGATGAAGCAGCCCTTTTTATTAAATAGTCATTATGAAAAACCTCTGTCAGTGACTAAAGATTTGGATGAGAGCAATTCAGCCAACATGGCAAATTCAAAGGAGACAACAAATTCTACTCATTTACTGGTGTTGAGAGACAGGGAGGAAATGAATCCAATTTACAGCTACTATGCCACCCAACAAGAATTTTCTATGGGAAAGGTGAGTCACAGAGCAGAAAGTAAATTATTTGTTCTTTGGCAAGAATAAATGAAAACTAACTAGAAAACTGCAAATACTAAAGCATTTGAAAGAGCTACTGCATATTTAAAACATGTTTCTTTCCTATATATTTTTCTGCATTCAACTGCCTGCAATGCAGTATTTTTTATTAAAGTGTAAGCACAAATTGTTGGAGGGATTATATCGTAATGATTCTGTAGCTTTTCAGGAGGTAGTATGTTCATTTGAGATAATAGTGGTCACATCTGACCATAGGTATCTATCGCCTCACCTTTTCATTTTTATTTTTATTTTATTTTTTTTTAAATGCTGCATTGATAGAGGAGCCTATATAAAAAGACATACAATCTACACCAATGGAGAGCAGTGATTTACAAGGTACATCAGCTATCAGTTGGTAATTTCAGTAATGTCAGTCAAAAGAAACTAGAAAGTTGGTGCACATATTTAAACATTAGCCTTATTGGTTCCCCTCCCTCCCCCCTCAGAATGACCCATCTTGTGTTTTGATTGCCAGTACAGAAAGGTATGACAGTAATACTGTTAATGTTCTGCTCATTTTAAAGTAATGTTTCCATAAGTATATATAATTCTGTAGATAAGAATACAGGAATATTAAAATTAACTGGATTCTAAAACAGAATGACATGGTAAATCATCATATTCCATGAGTACAGTACTTATAACACATGTTTTCTTCAATCAACTGGCTGGCAATACCTGGCAAAAAGCTCAGTCCTTATGAGTATTTATCTACTCCCATATGGATGGAATAGTAACCTGTTAAATGCAGATTAGATCAGTTGTATACATTTCATTTTGCTAAGGTGACTGGAAAGGGAAGCTGCTTCCATCTAAGGGTTTTTACTTTATGTGGTTTTAGACAGGTGTTATAGACACTGTTCCGCACACGCACAATATCAAAAACGCACTTACCTTTAAAACCAACCGCCCAGGAAGAGGGGTAACTTAAATAACAGAACATAAACATAAGGCCAAGCTTGCTATCTATTTTGGCTGTCCTAAAGTTTTCCCAGCAGTGATGCCTCCAGTTCGCTCGGCCTCTGAGAGTCACCCCTCATTCACTTAGATTGGAGTGAGCTAATTGGGCACACATGAATCCACTTCAGGAACTCGGGATTATAACACCTGAGTTTTAAGATGACTCAGTGGAGGAACTCTGCAGCCCTATGCAGGGTCCTGGAACCTGCCACCCTGATACCTTAGTGTATCCTGTACTGCTGACACATTAAGGAGTCTAGTTTCTCCACTGATTATGTTCAATCACTAGTTTAGTACTTCCCAGGTGATGCCAGTGCATTAATATCCTCTGTCACTCTCTTCTGCCCATTTTTGGCCTTTCTTGCTTTCTAAAGTACCCAATTCAATGTTTACTTAGCATGTGTCCCATCTGCCATATCCCAACCCAACTCAGCCTTCTTTCTTTGATATTTTATTACATGTCCTGGTCTGTCAGCTCCTTTACTCTTGAATTTGTTTTCGTTTTTCCATGAACAGTGTAATGTCTTCCTCCAGACATTTGTCATGGGCAGCCACCAAACTTTTGGTTAGCCACTGTCATTGCTCAAGTCTCTGCTCGATACAGTAGTGTGCTCAGTACAATTCCATGGTTTGTGAGTGTGGTATGGCGACCTCTGGTTGACAGGATGTTCATCCTACCACAAGTTGTATTTGATTTTCCTAATCTCATATGAATACCTTGATGGCAGCCACCTGCAAGGGTGATCACTACCCCAAAATAGCAGATCTCTTTGATCTGTTTGATATTTTTTTCCATCCAGGTAGTCCAGTTTCCTACCTTCATAATCTGGGTTTTCTCTGAGTTGACTTTCAATACAATTCTTGCTGTTTCTGTTTCTACCTTGTAAGGGCAATCATAAGAACATAACACAATCATTCTGTTTCACATCCTGCTTAGTAAAGCCAAGTCAAAGATCATGTCACTCATCTCCACTAATCCATTTTACCCATCCATGATATCTTTTTTGTTGTCTACTTCATCACCCAGTGTATATTGTTAATGCAAAGAGATTGGTGTTAAAAAAAAAAACAACCAAAACCAAAAAAACCCCCACTCTTGTCTAACTCCAGTCACGATATTGAACCATTCACACAGGCCTGTATCTGTTCTTGCTGTGCATCATATAACTCCTTATTATGATGCTTAGTTTGTTTAGTATCCCATCGCTTCTAGCAATATTACACAGGATGTCTTTGTGGTCATTACTGTCTACCCTGATACAGTTAAGATGGTTTAGCACTTAAATAGTCTTCATTTATTAACTCATTTAGTTTTTGTATTTTTAAGGCTTAGAGTGTGCGAGTGAACATGTATGTAAGTCAGGAGAGCTTTCTGAATGGTCGCATTTTATTAAGCAGCCAGAATATAGAGTTCCAATGGTCACTGCTAATAAATCTCAGGGTGTGGGGTTTTTTTAGTGCATTTGCTTTTTCCTGTGACCTCTCTCTCACAAGTTTCCTCATATAGGAAACTAGTGTCAGTGTAAACTTTGTTTACTACATTTGGGGCTAGACTTTCAAAGAGCTTTCAATCCAATCTCCACTTGCCATGTGCAGGCACCTTTTGCATGTAGAATTTTTACACATTATTTGTGGATATGAAAGATACTTGCATGTGTAAAATCCATTTGCAATCAGTTCATACTTGGAAATTGGGGAGAGGGAGGGTGTGAATTCTGACACTTGTGTATGTATGATAGTGTACAACAAGATTTTTGTGTGCCTCACTGGTACTTAAGTGCAATTTATTATTCATGCATAAATGAGGGGTGGGTTTCTTTAGATCTTTTCTGCGCCCCATTCCTCTGGTCTCAGGATATGTAGACGCTATGCAACATTTCATTTCTTACTGATGCAAATTCTTATTACTAGACTATTTTGCTTCTCTTCCTGTATCCTCAAAGTGTGCTGAAAATTGTCCCTGCCATCCTCATGTTCTCAAGTGTCCTGCCTAACAGTCTTCTGATTACAAACATGTTTTGCTGTGGAAGAATTAAAAATGAAATTTGAGCCATGTTGTTGTAACGGACTTGTCTAACAGGGTTTTCTAATATAACAGACAAGCTGCAAATATTGCTTTGCTGTCCTTTGTAAAGCTCGTATTCTAGTACTGACTTCTTGAATCTTGTGGGCTTTCCATCGTATTAGAGCCTTTGTCCTATCCCCTGTAAAATAAAGAAATGCAATTGTTTTCTTAACTTTAAAACAAAATTGCAGCAGTTCATTTTTTTTTTTTTAAAGTCACATGTTACAAAAGATTGACTACTTTTCTCTAACCAGAACTGTAGAGCTGGCCAGAATATACTAATTTTCATGATTTTTTTTTTGTTTGAAAATTAGGAGTTAAAAATAAACATGTTGGTTTTTCATTAAACTTTTATTGAAAATGTCTGGCTTTTTAAAATTTTAAATTCCTTCCCCATCTCCAAGTTTTCTTCTTTTGCCACCCCCTTTTTTCTCAACTATCCCCTAAAAAGGGGGGTTAAATGAAAGAAATGAAGGTTAGGAACACAGGAACTCTGAAACTGTCGGGTAGGGAGGATATTTAATTGAAAAACTGGAAAATTTTTGGAAATTCCAAAACACTTTTCACTTTTGAAACAAGCCATTTGTTGGGGGGGGACCAAACATTTTTACCAGTTCTATGTACCAGACAGAGTTCTGATGGAAATATGCCTGGCTTCCTGCCAGCTTGCCTGCTCAGATGTCATCAGCCTAGGTTTCCAGGTTTGCAGCTACTTGGCAGCCTGGGATCCCACCTCTGCAGCAGTCTGCCTGGCTTCTTCTCAGGCCTGGCCTACACTCGAGGGGGGAATTGATCTAAGTTACGCAACTTCAGCTACATTATTCATGTCGCTAAAGTGGACATACTTAGATCTATTTACAGTGGTGTCTTCACTGCAGTAAGTTGACAGCTGACGCTCTCCCGTCAACTCCGCCTGCATCTCTTGCCCTGGTGGAGTACCGGAGTCAATGGGAGAGTGCACGGCGGTCGATTTATCACCTATAGACTAGCCACAATAAATCGACCCCCACTGGATCAATCGCTGACCGTCAATCCAGTGGGTAATGTAGACAAGCCCTCAGGCTGCTGCGGCTCTGGGTAGTTTGAGAAGACTCTGTAACATTTCAGAAAGGTTAAAATGAATGACTGTTCCTCATTCTGACAGAAACTTTGAAATTTCATCTTCATCTATTGTTTAACTTTCTGTGGAATAGGAATTTCAGTTGCCGACCAGCTCTATTGTCAATAGAAAGTTTGCCCATGACTGGCACGCAAAAAGGTATGTGTTTTTGTTTGTTTTTTTGTTATATATAAGACTTCGTTTTAATAAAGTTTGTTTTTTAAAGTGCTGATGGTTGCCTGAGTCCAGCTCTTCACAGGGGAAATGTGGGTGCCCACCAGCCAGGTAACTTCAGTGCTTGTTTTTTAAATGTTTGGGAAACTGAAGGGAGTTTTCAGTACTACAGTTATGAAAATTGCATCCTTTCTCTAGGTCTGTAAACTGCTTGAGTTGAGTGCTCTGTCTAAAAAAGCTGCATGTTCAGCCACTATGGTTGGTTTTAACTTCCTGCAGTTTAAGGTTCTCTAGAGTGACAGGTGTCCGGATAAGGTAGAATTGCTATGCAGTTGGAGTGGTAACAAAATTGTAACTCTTTGCAATAAAGTAAAAATGTAAACACAAGCTCATCAGCCAATAATTGTTTTATTTCTACTACATAATGAGAGAGAGTGGTTGGAAATTAGAGATTGCACCACAGACATATTAGTGTAGAAAATCACAGATACAATTTGACTCCTTCTGCAGTGTGCTTCAGACTTGTCAAATTCCAACAGAAATCTTCTTCCTAAAGTCTTTCTATTAAACAGCTGAACCCAAGGAGTCTCTCTCAAGAATACTAAATGGAGTAAAGTTCCAATGTCTTATTTAATATGAAGTTTTATTTGATAAAGGAGACGTATACTTGAGAAGTAAGTGAATTATGCTTTTGCCTCAGCAAATATGGTCCCCTCAGGCTATGATGGTAAAGCAGCCTCCAAGTGCTTAGGAAGGCTTACTATAAGAATGCATTTTGAATATTCATGGTAAAAGGGAACAGTGCAAGCTGTACAGTCTGGCTTCAATATAGGGATTTTTGTGTGGTTATGCATATTTTAAATATTTATTATGCTTAGTCTGAAACTTAAGCCATCATACTATATTAGGTTATCTTAATCTTGTTCTTGCAATATATATTATATATCTGGTTTCAGAGTAGCAGCCATGTTAGTCTGTATTCGCAAAAAGAAAAGGAATACTTGTGGCACCTTAGAGACTAACAAATCTATTTGAGCATAAGCTTCTGTGAGCTACAGCTCACTTCATCGGATGCATTCCTATGCATTATATATCTATTTATCTTAGTGTTTTGTACTACCACTCCTCACCATAGTATCTGCCCACTTTCCATGTGAAATCAATCGTAATAGCCAAGTTGCTAGTGGAATTAATGGCTTCTCTGGCCCATCTCCCTTTTGGGGTAAAATTCTTGTTTGTGGTAGGCCATGGATTTTGTTTAATTTTCTTCCAAGAGATTGGGGGTGTCAGTATTGTACACGTCATGCTTTAACAGTGGAAAAACTGTCTAAGAGGGAGGCTTTGCAGTGTTTCTTAAATGTGGTCAAAGAATAAATAAAACGGAGTGACTGAAGTTGTTGCTTGATTATTTTGCTATTCACTCAGTCAGTCGCTCCTGATTGTCTGATGGTTCCACAATAGAAATAATTTTCTTAAAATATTAAGTGGCTCTCCTCCCTCCACCCCAGAAGAAAACTTTCTGTAGCAAATTATCTTCCAGAGCATGGGAAGAACTGTAGAAATAATGGAGAGTATTCCATTTCCAAATCATGGAGCAGGTCCTCAAAGAATCAATCCTGAAGCACTTAGAGGAGAGGAAAGTGATCAGGAACAGTCAGCATGGATTCACCAAGGGAAGGTCATGCCTGACTAATCTAATCGCCTTTTATGATGAGATTACTGGTTCTGTGGATGAAGGGAAAGCAGTGGATGTATTGTTTCTTGACTTTAGCAAAGCTTTTGACACGGTCTCCCACAGCATTCTTGTCAGCAAGTTAAGGAAGTATGGGCTGGATGAATGCACTATAAGGTGGGTAGAAAGCTGGCTAGATTGTCGGGCTCAACGGGTAGTGATCAATGGCTCCATGTCTAGTTGGCAGCCGGTGTCAAGTGGAGTGCCCCAGGGGTCGGTCCTGGGGCCCGTTTTGTTCAATATCTTCATAAATGATCTGGAGGATGGTGTGGATTGCACTCTCAGCAAATTTGCGGATGATACTAAACTGGGAGGAGTGGTAGATACGCTGGAGGGGAGGGATAGGATACAGAAGGACCTAGACAAATTGGAGGATTGGGCCAAAAGAAATCTAATGAGGTTCAATAAGGATAAGTGCAGGGTCCTGCACTTAGGATGGAAGAATCCAATGCACCGCTACAGACTAGGGACCGAATGGCTCGGCAGCAGTTCTGCGGAAAAGGACCTAGGGGTGACAGTGGACGAGAAGCTGGATATGAGTCAGCAGTGTGCCCTTGTTGCCAAGAAGGCCAATGGCATTTTGGGATGTATAAGTAGGGGCATAGCGAGCAGATCGAGGGACGTGATCGTTCCCCTCTATTCGACACTGGTGAGGCCTCATCTGGAGTACTGTGTCCAGTTTTGGGCCCCACACTACAAGAAGGATGTGGATAAATTGGAAAGGGCGAAGGGCAACAAAAATGATTAGGGGTCTAGAGCACACGACTTATGAGGAGAGGCTGAGGGAGCTGGGATTGTTTAGTCTGCAGAAGAGAAGAATGAGGGGGGATTTGATAGCTGCTTTCAACTACCTGAAAGGGGGTTTCAAAGAGGATGGCTCTAGACTGTTCTCAATGGTAGCAGATGACAGAACGAGGAGTAATGGTCTCAAGTTGCAATGGGGGAGGTTTAGATTGGATATTAGGAAAAACTTTTTCACTAAGAGGGTGGTGAAACACTGGAATGCATTACCTAGGGAGGTGGTAGAATCTCCTTCCTTAGAGGTTTTTAAGGTCAGGCTTGACAAAGCCCTGGCTAGGATGATTTAACTGGAACTTGGTCCTGCTTTGAGCAGGGGGTTTGGACTAGATGACCTTCTGGGGTCCCTTCCAACCCTGATATTCTATGATTCTATGATTCTATGATTTCTGAAATTAATAATTCTTTGTTGCTTATGATTAATGATAAAGAAAATGTGGTTTTTACCTTAGAATTAGTGATAGGAATAAATTTTCCATTCTTTAAAAGTTTGAATTAAAACCAGGGTTTCAGGAGTGGAAGCAGAAGAGCTAAACTTCGTTATGGAAGTGTTTTTGATCTCAAGGTCCTTCTCTGAAACTTGAGAGATCTGGTATAAATTATTGCTTTTCCCCACAAGCTTCCCATGTGACCTTGGGTAAGTCACTTAAGGAAGGAATTTTCAAAGATATTTATGTACCTAGAAGGATTTTTCAAAAGCTGCTATGCACCTAATTCACATTGAAACCAGTGTAGAGTTTGTTGAACTTGCAATTCCTATTCTCTGGGAAACAAAAATTTTAAAGTTCCAATTTAGAATGAAAAATCAGAAATTTTAACACATCCTGTGGAATGGGAATTCTGAAAGAAATCATTCTGAAAAACTGAAATATTTCATTTTGAAAATCTCAAAACTAAACATTTTCAGTTTTTTAAAATAAACTCAAAATAGTTCAACATTTCTAGTTTAAAGTATTTTTCTTTAAAATTTACTTTATAAAATAAAGTGTAAATTTTTTAATTTAAATTTCACTTTTAAAAAAAATTATGTAAAATGGCTGCTACTCTAATAAATGCTGAGTAAACCATCTTATTTCATTTTGTGCAAAGATTTTCCTGTTATGAAACTGACATTTTGAACAAAAAAAAGCACTATACTAATTAGAAGAGATGCTATTTTTAATAACCTGGAATAATTTATTTAGAAGAACACAAGGTTATTAAAAAAGCTACTATTCTAATTAGTACAGAGTAAAATGTGCTTGGGGTTTGACAGAATTTGGATAGAATTTCCCATGGACCATTTCAACTTTGAATCAGCATTTTCCAATGGAAAACTGTTTTTTGGAGAATGTCAAATTAGTTCTAACGTTACTAGAAAACCCCACTGGGTGCTTATCGGCATCTATAGGCTCCTAAATACATTTGAAAATCTGACCCTTAATTTCTGTGTCCCTCGCTATCCGTTAACCATCGTTCAAATGGGAATGACACTTCCTTTCTCCTACCATTGTCTGTTTGTCTTTTCTATTGAAGTTGTGTATAAGGCAGGAATGATTTCTGAGTGTGTATTTGTAAAAGTACAAGCAATATGCCCTGTGTTCTGCTGGTCATATGACATGAGCAATGCTTCAGAAATTTTCAACTTGTATAGATCCAACAATTTTGTGATAAAATTTTGATTTTAATACAACAATACCGAGATTTAAGATTTGTATATGAACAAAGGGCACTTTCAGTGTAAAAAGTATATCTTACACTGATTTTATTATCTGTTGCTTGATAATGGTAATACTGTGTCTCGAAATGCTAGGGTGTAGAGTAAAGTCTGCAGAATATTAACTGGATGATTTTTATCGTGGTCCATAACCTCTTCCTTATGCTTTCTTAGAGTGAATTAAATGAATTTAAACCTTAATGGATTTGGGATTAGTACAGTATGCCTTTTGGTGATACATTTGATCTTGGCACATTTAATTAACATTTCTATGGCAACCAATTAATATTTAGCATTGTATTGTTTACATTATAAAATGTACCTTGAAACTATTTAGCTTTCATAGATAAATTTTATAATATGGTTGGTGGGAGTGAGGATAATTTTACAATTTTTTTCTTTACAAGAATTAAGGCTGCTTTTAAGATAAATACTCCATAATGTAAGTAAAATAGCTTTGAAAAACAGCAAGCTGTTGAGCACATTCATAGAAATAGGCAGGTCTCATGGATTGACATCATTCTAGTTCAATGCATGCAAGAAAGGTTAGAAAAGTTTGATTTTTCTGCCAAGCTCTTTACCAATGACTACTATATTTCAGCTGCTTTCCAAACTTGATATTCACAAAAATACCATTTGAAATGAAGACCAGTAATAAATTATTTGATTTACAAAAGTAAAGCTCTTGGAAGTCAACTTATTGGGCAACTAGCTAATTTTTTAAAGGCCCAATGTAGTGTTTATAGCTCTTTCATATGCAGTCTTCATTACAATTACGAAGCCAACTACTTGCTAACTTTTTGCTTTTCCTGATCCAAGTGTATTTTAACACTAGAAACTCTCAATTTCTTAAAATACTTGTAAAATATACATGTATAGTATGTATATAGTACACACACGCGAGCGTGTATAATCTCACAAAACTAAGTTAAAAGGCCATTAAGCAAACTCAAGAACCCCAAAATTACAAAATGATAGAATTATGGTTGCCTATGCGAGTCTTTTATAGCACATCTTCATGTATCTATACAAAGTTTGGCTTCAAAAACAAATCCTAGGTCAGCCAAAGCTATGTTGCCAAATGTTTCATAATTGTGATACAGCTGGCAACTAATTGTTGGTTTGGCCTTCAAACTCTCGTTTCTTCCAGCCACTTTTGTAGGCTTGTTGTATGTATTCTATGCTATATTAAAATATGTAGCAGCAGAAGAGCTGCTAATAGTTTTATTTTCATAGTATGTGTTTCTATTAACCTTGTTGTTTTTATGCAATTATTTTTAGCACACAAGAATTACTGGTATGCTTTTAGCATGTAATGTATATAAACAATAGTTTACTAACGGGAATTTTGAAAGGGCTTATCTATTAAAGTCCATAAAATATCTTCCTGCTAAGGTGCATGCAGCTGTCTGTTATGTAGGAACTGTGTTATAAATTTAGGGGGTTAGATTGTGAATTCTTGGGGAAGGGACTGTAGTTTTTGGCTGGAGGGATGGGGGAGTACCTAATGCAATTGGTCTCCAATTCCCAATAATAATAATACAAATAGTGGACCACAATCTGATCTCAGTAAATGTAGAGTAACTCCAACAGAATAAAATTAACAAGGATACATACCAGTATTCAGCAGTCAGAATCAGTCCCAGGGCTTGCACAATAATATGAAGGTGTAGAAGGATTTTATTATAATAGATGTAAGTTTCTCTTTGGAGACCATGAAAAGCTAAACACTGAATTAGTCTAAGCTGTTGTCTTGATTTGGTGGTGGCTCAGTGAACCTGAGATGTTACAAGCATGTAGCTCTTTGCTGTCAATGGGAGAGAAATCCATGCACACAGCACTCACCTAAATATTTAGGCCATTTCTGTTAAAGCTGAGTGTGTGTATATATAATATGTGATTGAACTGACTGAACAAGATTTTGACGGAAGACTTTTAACTGGATGCAGTAGTAGTTTGAAATGGCAACCCACACTTTTAATACCAGCAAGGTTGACTTCATTATGCAGGCTTCAATTCGTTTTCTTATTATTACAATTGACTAGTCTCTTTTTTTCATTTGTTTGCCAGATGTCTCTCCCTTTTGTGTCTCCTTCTCCCATTCTATTTTTTCCTGTGAGATTAAAATTTCAAGAGAGATACAGATTACAAGTGTTTTCATTGCAAGAATCTTATTGTAGAATTAAGCAACTTTATCTAGGATGGTGGTGGTAGCTTCACACAGAAAATTCCATTAGTAGTGTATAAATATCAAATGATGATCAGGTACAAACTGTCAGGACTGTGGCTGTAATAAATGAAGAAGATCAGAAAATTACTTCATAAAATATATGGCCTTGTTCCAAAACCAAATGTGCACTACAGAAACATATTAGAAGTGGGAATTTCAAGAACACTTGAAATAGGTCAGTCATAGAACATAGTGACACATCTGAAATTTATCACATTAGCTGATTTCCTAGCAGTTTTTAATTTTAAAACTCTTCTCTTGTCAACAAAGCAACTGTAATATTTTTAGTTTTTTCTAACTTTAATATATTTTCTTAAATGTACACATTAGGGTTTGAATATTTCTCCCTGTTTGGGGCTCAATTTTTGATCCCAGCACATATCTTTGATGTCTATGTCTAACAGATGGGTAACTGCAATAGTAAAAGGCTATGCCACAGAATTCAGTAAAGCCGCTTGCAGTATTTTTTTTTTTTTTTTCCCTTCTCCATTCCTCAGTCCAACCTAACCCTCAGATGGTGGTAGCAACTTAACATCTTTTAACTACTGGAGGAATAGAATCATTCCTGAAGCAGGATTGAGGTCTGGAAACCTATTCAGTCATATTACTTCCCTTGAGATCTGTTTTGAATCTTGGATGACTTAGACTTAAAGTCAAAATTCAACATGGAAACCATGAAATCCATTCGTTGTGCTCTCACAAAGATACTTCCTGACTCTGCTCAACCTGAGTGGAAGGTCTTATACATCCTAATCCATCATGGATGCCTGGAATTTTCAGAAAATTCAAATCTGGCCCCTCATTCTGTTCAAGATCTGGCAGACTTTACGTGCATGTATTTCCCCTGAAGTCAATGAGAGATTTGGTTGCACAATTATGGGACTGGATCTTTAAATACAGTGTGTGAGAGAACATAATGAAAATGCGTTCATTAAACTTTATTCACTTAGTGGGGCTGTTCGTCTGCTTGAAGTTGGGCATGTACTCAAGTGCCTTTCTGATCAAGGCCCTAAAGCTGAAGATCTGCAGCAAAGGAGATGTGGGGAGGAATAAAGTATATTGTTCTCGTGTTGATTTGGGTATTCTTACAACACATATAAGACTAAGGGTTTGGGTTTTTTTTGTTTTTGTTTTTTTTCCCCATAATGTGTCCTGTAGACAGGAAGATTAAACATAATGAAATACCATGCAGTTAAAAACCTTTGCCACATTAAACCTTTTGTTTATGCCAAGTGAAATGACAATTATTACACTATGAATCAATTATCTTTTTGAGCCTCTGCTTAGACAATTGCAGACCATTTCTCGCTCTATTTTTTAGTATCTGTTAGTGGACTAGGTGTGTTAATTTGCATGTGTATGATGAGTGCAGTATCTATATTGTGCATATGCAGAATATAAGGAGAACACAGAAAAAAGGTAACATCTGTGAGCCAAAAACGTTGCTAAACAAAAATGCTTTTATCGTCCACCTAGGTTTAATTTATTACAGAACCCAAGTGATTGTAAATTTACCCAACTGACATTGCTGTATAAACTAAGTCTTTTGTCTGAGGAATCTTGAGCCAGCATTCAAGTCATGCCCAAGGTCAATTCATTTACATTCAGTAATTAAAAAAGGCATATTGAAATGCAGTGAATCCTGAGTAGTATGCATGAAAGCTCATTTATCAGCCTATTATGACAAACATTTTATGCTATTAATGACTTTCCTTCAGACATGCTTATGCATTTCAGATTGTAAAGTGACAGCTTTGTTGGCTTCTTGAAGAGCTTTATTGAACTGAATGAGCTAGTTGGAAATCTTCTACGTTTCCCAGTGAACTACAAGATTTGACATGAAGAGATTCTGTGACGTATGCCTGTAAGCTGGACATGCAAAAGAATTTTCATCTTTGTTCTGAATGTGCTGTGATGACATTCAGCTACGTACAAGTGGAGGATTTTTTTTTTTGGTCTGTAACAATGGCAGGGCTGGGAAGTGTTCTTTACATAATAGCTCTCTATTATGCTAACTTTCAGACTGTTTCTCTTCTTGCATAAAAACTGTATGTCACCCAAGTTTTTACAATGACTGTTTTGCACTTTCCTCTATCCTGAGATCTTGGTTTACATATTGAAAACCTGCTTTGTAACATACTGTACAGTCAAGACTCCATTGACAACCCAGCACGGGTTTTTCAAATACTCTGCCCATTCCCATAAAATCCCTATAGTTTTTTTTAAGAAATTGTAATAAGTCATTTAATCTCCTGCTCAAGCCTATAACAATCATTCCCATGCTGTTTGCCAGTATTTTTACAATCAAATTCATGATGTGCTTTCTGAAATTTTCTTGCAATAGTGAACTTAATTCCATAGAATGAGCTTTGTGCTGCTGGTGTATGTCTGTCTGGTTTAAGCCAGGAAATTTGACTTTGCACAAAATTCCTTTTTCTAAATAAATAAAAAGGACAAGGATTTCCATGGACCCAGTGCATAAAATGATTTTATTGTACCTGTAAGAACCAGAAATATAGTAGTCTCTGAAAAACAAATTTTGCATTCAATAGCACCTATTCTAGGATGCAAGATAGCCAGAAATTTTGAATTCGGGTTTTGGAGGGGATGGTATGAAGAGGCTGCCTACAATGCCATATGGTACATCCATGTCTACTATTAGCAAATATTTCCAACTGCTGGGAAAGGGGCATTAAATAGAGAGGGCTCTGAGTTACTACAGGGAATTGTCTGGCTACTGGATTCTGTTGACGTGCTTAGGTCTAACTAATTGTCATATTTGGGGCTGGGAAAGAATTTTCCCCCATGTTAGACTGGCAGAGACCCTGGAGATTTTTCACCTTCATCTGCAGTGGTACATCAGTCACTTGATGTTTTGAACTAGAATAAATATGTGGTGGATTCTCTGTAACTCAAAATCTTATAATTAAGATTTGAGGGCATCAGTAACTCAACCAGAGGTTTTGGGGCTATTCCAGGAGTGGGTGGGTGAGATTCTGTGGCCTGGAATATGCAGTTGGTCAGACTAGATGATCATGATAGTCCCTTCTGGCCTTAAATTCTGAGTCTATGTATTATGCAAATACACAATTTAAATTAACACTGTCTGCATCCAAGAGAATAATAAAAATGAAAAGCCCATTTCTGAAATATAATTCCTATTTACTGTAGTAGCAATGAACCATTTGACCTTCCATCTAGCACTTAGGATGGCAATGGGAGCTGGCTTGCCTTGAAAAGACAGAAGTGAAGTCTAATAGAACTGAGGCAGATTGGTACAAGGCCAATATAATGCTAATACACTTTCTACAGAAATGGCCTATCAATGTCTTAATAGCAGTAGTGGTGTGCTAGTGGCTTTTTAAATAAGTGATGTATCGGGGTTTATCTATATTACTGATCTGAAAATGGCCTGCCCTCAATGATTATGGCCAAGGCCCCTGGAATTCTGCTGCACTCAAGTGCCCATTTCTGCTGCAAGAACGAGGGTTTAACAAAGATTTTTATAGATTCTGTGCCATTGCTGCACAATAATATGCCTGAGTCTCTTATTAGCAGCATCATTCCAGAGAACCTACAGGAATGTTCTCCCCTAGACAAATACAAACAAATATAAAAAGCCAGAGTTTCTGAAGATTGCCATGTGAAAATGCCTACTTACGTTTACTTATGTTTTTTATGTATGCAAATATACAATGTGTTTACCCAATGCCACATCAGGAATTTGTGCATACATATTTGGTCAGTAAACCACTTCACTGTGCACATCCACTTTTTGTACATAAACTGTCAAATGGAAGTATGTAGCTGGAAATCCTATAGAGAGGCTTAGGTATTTTAAAAATAAACCTCAGAAGTACTTGGTTTTTATTTCAAGGGACATTTTTGCTTATTAAAAAATTCCTTCTTTACCCCATCTCTCATTGCTTTTCTTCTTTTTGTTCCCACTTTCTCCCACTCATGTTGCCCCTGCCAGTGTCTTCTCTTCACTTTCCTGCTCCCTCTGCTCTTCTTTATGTGCTTCTCCCTCTCCAGCTTATTTGACCCTTTGTGTTTTTTCAGAAATGCTCTGAGTTAAATGAGTGGAAAAGAGGAGAGTGAAAACGCATGAAGATTCCTGGGCAGCTTAAATTTCTTCAGTGGTTTGTCCTGAGCAATGCGCCATTTACCACAAGCATAAAATCACAGTAAACCAAAGTGAGCCAGACTAGCAATTTTCACCCCTCCTATATTTTTTTAGGATTTGATTATGGCCATAACTAATTTCCTATTCATGCTGCAGAATAGACCTGGACTAACCCCCTGGAAAGAAGATAATATTCAGTCATTGATGACAATGGTTTAATTATGCCTGATCACTGTTAGTGTCTAAAACATAGTGAGTGTAGCTGAGGCATTCTTGGAATAGTACACTCTCTCAGGACTTGCTGTAAATCTTTGGCAAGAGCTGAACTATACAAGAAATGTGTGCACAATATTGCATCTGCTATAAGCAAATAGTGAAATAAAGTATTTTAATTAACATGAATCCAACCTGTATGTTGAAGTGTGGATTAATAGCTCTGTGACTAGAGACTTGGATTTATATTTTTAAGACTTAATTGAAATACTGAGGATTGAAGAAGGAAGAGCAGCTGAGCTTGAAATAGTACCAATTTGAATCAGTTTGTGTTTTCTTGCAACATTACTGCTCTCTTATGGGGTTGGCTTCTGGTGGTCTGTTAACTGATATTCAAAGGCTTTTAGTAAATTTTTATTTATTGATGTAAGGAATGAAAATCTCCCTTCCTCCACCAACCATCTCAGTGTATGTTACTAATGCATTTTCAATATAGTTATACCCAATGGCTCAAATAAGTCACTTAATGGCCAGCATATTGGCATCTCTATTTACCTGTTTAGTGCTTAGATACTTTATAGTGCCTTTCACTGTAGTAAGACAGAAAAGCAACCTCTTATTGAAGGTTTGTTTATTTTGAGAGAAGACAATACTGGAATCACTTATCTGAACCCCTGAGCCTGGACCTGAACCACTCCTGGTTTTACCCCAAACCCACTCCTGATTTTGCTTACCTCTGTAGGTGAATTCACCATACAAATGCAGAGTATCCTATCAAGATGTGTTCTGAGAGAGAATGGTTTATCATCTTAGAGAGCAAATATATGAATTTCTAGATTCATTTCAATTTTAAAAAAAAAATTGAGGGCTCAAAGAATGGCAGAACCTCACTTCTTCCATTCCCCTCCTTCCTTCTCCTTGTATGTCTTCTCCTATCTTATTGTTACTCCCCCCCACCTCAAACATGTTATCTTTATATAGTGTTGTCTGGTTTTTATGGTTTGGTCTTGCAGCTTTGACTAGCTGTAAAATTGTACAACAGGATAATTCTATTTCTGATCCTGTGAGGCATGTGGAATTTGGAAAGAAATAAAAGCTGTAAGTAGTTTACATTTTTGTACTTTTCAATGCCTGTTTCTTTATGAAATCAATAAAAATAAATTAGTCATAAGTGTTCCAGCTGGTTATATATGTTGCTTCATGATGCTATTTGTTTTAATCTGGTCCCTGGGGTTTTTACTGAAGATGACAATGCACTTTGAACTTTTTATCCTGTGGAGTAGGATTGATGTCGTGTACTAGGCAAAGAGATGTATTAATGTTTTGCAAATAGTGACTGTAGACTGCATTTGGTTCATAGTTAAGTCATTGTCAAGTTCTGTCGTCTTTTAGCTATGGCAAGCATAATTCTTGTAATAAGGTAATCTATATTTGCTTTTTCCACCGCCCAATGTGCACAATCTCTAATCTTATACAATCAATGCATAGAAGTGAGAGATACCAGGTATCTCTGCTGTAACATTAACCATAGTGGAGCTACTCAATGAAAATACAATGCCTCACTTCTTCAGTTTTTTGGAAATTGGATATCTCTTGATCTTCCCAGAGGTACTTCAAGAAGATTGTACTTGTACAACTGTACAAACACTAGAATATCCAGTATGGTGTCTGGATATTGTTTGTTTTTAAGATATTACCTCTGAGAAATGAACTTCAAAGGAGGTTGAAAAAATAGTTTTGAGGGCTTCAGATCCCCAGTAACTCACAATTTTCAGAAGCATTATACAGTAGTTAGTCACTGGTGGCTGTAGGCCTGAACTACCTATGTGCCTAGAGCCTTCTATGCTGTCCCACATTGCATACACATGATCAGCCCACCAAACAGAAAACAAACCCTGATTCCCTGTCCACAGTCCTGTTTGGCTGGCACCAGTGGAGTGTAGCAGAAATTGAATTCCTTAACTACCTTGATCTACTTCTCGCCTAGAAAAATATCCTTTTGGTTGACACCTTGCTTCCTAGACTATGCTAATGGGTTGTCAGGCCTCACAAACAAGTGTGCACGGGGAAGGGTAATTCTAATCTCCGAGACATTTTGTAAGTAGGCATGGGGTGTTCAGTGGAGTGTCAAAGCATGGGCATATGGAGCTGGAGTCAGGCGTGAACGGAGCTACTTACTCTGCATAAGGCCACACAAATCCAAGGGCTGGCTGTTTACTCTGAATGGAGGCAATCCTGTCCAGTTCATCTGTAGTTACTGAATCTGCTTGTGGTACAGAATGACTTTGAATGACAGTCCAAAAGATATAACTATAAAATCAAGGAGAGTCCATTGTTCTACAGAGTTACTTCTACAAAGTTAATATATCCCTGAACTTTTGACTGCCATCATAATCTCCATTTGTCAGTTGTCACATTTCTTATCCTTTTTAGCAGAAGAATGAATTTCTGCAGTAGGTTCATTCAGGATCAATGGACTAATCACTAGCTGGTTCACCATTCACAGCCTCAAACATATAGGAAATCTTCAGACCTATTATTTCACTGGCTATATTTTGCTTCTACCTAAGAGCTTAGGTTTAATGTTTTACTAAGGGGAAATGAAAAATATAAAAATGCATCTTCTTTGAATGCTATTTGTGAGAACCATAGTTAAGCTAAGAGAGGGGGGGTTGGTATGGCAGCGTTTATGGGAGAGAACAAATATGACTCAATTGCAGTGATTACAAATGGGGATAGTTCATTTAAGTTGCTGGACACACGTACTGTGTAACTGTTCCAAGACCCCTAGCTTCCAGACTACCCAATCTGTGCTGCCTACTGTCATTACTGGGAGCTCCCTGAGTTCTAGCTTTGAGTAAGCAATCACTGAATGTTACACTAGGCAACTGACTCACTTAGAACTTTAGCTGAGTGAAATTCTACCCATTCTTCTTTGTATAGAGAAGAATAATTTTAAAGGGTCAGAAAACCGTAATTTGAAAATTATGCACAAATGATTTCCAAAGTAATCTGTAGGAAGCAAATTGCACACTGTAATGTCTTCAGCAATTTTGCTGTGCAAGATACAGTACATATTGATTTTTCATTTTACAGATTTGATAAGGCTTGTGAAATGTTTTAGTTCTTAATCCAGAATATTTATTCAAAAAGGTTGCAAGGTGCCACGTTTGAAGATAGATATCTCAGCATTTTTTTTTTCCTGAAGGGAGTTTTTTATTTTTCACACACTATACCATGGCCACTCATACCGGGCTACTTAACCCTTATAAAACTGGCAAAGCTTATCTGCTGCTTCAGGGCTAGATTTCTTTTTTTCTTTTTTTTTTTCCCCGAAAGTCAAGCATGATGGGTTGGCACCCAACTCACCTCACTGTCGGTGGGAATTGGGCACCTGTTTTTGCAAACCTCCCCCTTATTCTCACATTTATCTCCATATCACACAAACCTGATATCGAATTTGTAGTATTATAGATTATTGGGAGCTTTAAAATACTGCTGATACATGATGTTGCGAGTAGGGGAAGTATTATTTCTGACATTTAAAATGTGCAAGAAGTGCGTGGATAGTATGGTTTTTTGGTTTTTGTCATAGTGGCACTAATGAAAGACTAGATACTTTTTACACAGACTTATTTCAGTCTTTCAGCTGTTGCTAAACTATTGACTTTGCTATTCACTATTCATTATTTTATGATGTGTGATCATTCACCTGAGTCATATGACTCACATTTGTGCTCTTAGAATTTGCTACTGTAGCTTTTATAAATGAGGGAAATTAGAGATTTCCAGATGGCATGTGCACAAACACAATATGAGCCATATTTACCTGAGCATTCATGAGATTATTACTGTCATGAACATCCTCTCAAACAAATAAACAAAAATCACTCATGCAGATACTCACTGAAATCAAAAAGGGTCACAAATAACACAGCAGTGAATCTGAGATTTTTATTTGAATGTACACACTTTTTTGGCATATTTACTCAGCACTACATATTCCTCACAAAGCATAGTTACATGTTCATAACTTGTGACAGAATCTATCCTGGGGACCAGATTTACAAAGGTGTTTAGACTCCTAAAGGTGCAGATAGGTGCCAAGAAGGTTTTCAAAAGCACCTAAACTTCAGTGGGAATTAGTGCTATTTTCAAGAGCATCTAGGTGCTCATTTGTATCTTCAGGCATCTAAATAGTTTTGCAAATCTGACCCCAGATTTTTTTTTTCATGGAAGTAAAAATATAAAGAATATCACCAATATACCGTGTTTCAGGTACAGGTAAACTGGCATGATCACTTAAAATGCATGTCCTGTTCATTATGGAAAAATATGAAAAAAAATATGAAAAAAAAACCACATAGGATTCTTTGTTTGTTTCAACTACCTGTACCTGGACATAGGTTGCTGCAGTGAGGATACTGTAAAGCAGTTAAAAGAGGAAGCTTAAAAAGCAAGGAGTAAAATGTAGATGAATGTATTTGAAACTGGAATATTAACTGTTTTTTTGGGGGGGGTGGGAAAGACCACACGAATGATACAGTAAACAGAAAACATGAAATCTGATTGGTATCTTGGCTTGTTTTCAGTACACCAAACTTGGAGAGGTAAACTTGTCATGTCATTGCATTGTCAGACCACTGATTGTTCTTATACAAAGTTAGGAAAATGGATAATAAACGGCGGAAGGGAAAAAATGCTTGTAAGCTTGGCATTTAATTATAAACGCAACCCTATTACAAGGTTCTTGGTGTCTTGCCATGCATCCTTTACAATCTATTTCCCATGAACAATTAAGATTTGGACACAGTAGGAATAGTTTGTTGTTGTTACAGTATATAATGCAGTGTTAATGGGAACATTTTGTAAATCTTCACTTCTCAATAAACATATTGGTAATATATTCCCATTGTCTGTAGCCTTGAGGGGCTTTATCCCTCTCCTCTCCCCAATATACTATAGTTTTAGCCTTAAATAGAATGGAGCTTTTCCTTTATAATCTTTTTGACCAGCTTTGTTCCTTGACAGCTTTGATGAAGCTACTAACTAGTTTTGTGTTTCATCTGTGTTTAGGAAAGATTTATTATGATAGCACCCACTTGTGCCGCTGCTAATTATTCGGCCAGCATTTTTCATTAAACTTCTAGTTTTTCATGGGAGTAGAGTGCTCTCCACTTGACTCTTGAGAATGTTTGAGTGTGATTAGGGCACTCTGAGGGACTTGCAAGCCACCCACTAAAAATCTAAGGGAAACGGAGTTCCACAAACTACCTCATGAGCCTCCCTTATATCTGGGAGGAAAGCATGGTCCATCCTTTCTTTCTGTTAAGAAGGAATGCGGGGGGGGGGGGGAGGGTGGGACAAAGATGGGAGGTGTGAAAATGGGTTTTGTTAGCAGGCAAGCTACAGTGCAAATAAAACATTCTAACAAACTAGAATATAGAGTTGCTATTTTCAGATGTGTGCACAAATATCTACTTAATATCACTGCAATAGCTATATAATCTGGTATTGGTGATGCTTTTTCCTAGCTGGAAAACAGTTTTTATTCCTGGACAGTCTGTTTTATGGGTAGATCTTTACCTTGAAATGCCTAATATTTGTTAGTGTATGTGGCATATTATCTTTTAATGGGTAACAGGTCTGTTTTTTCAAGAACATGAGTTCACTAATATGTGCATGCACTTGCACATTCTAAAAAGTACAGTTGTGTGCTCAACTTGGGTATGTGGCTGGTTATTTGCATATGCATAATACTTGAATCATCACCACTGTGTAAATTTACACACACATCAGATCCCATATATCTGATATTGCAGTCTCAATCAAATTATTTGGATTCTGACCAAAACCTGCTTGCTGTCCTGATTTTGGAAGAATATATTGCTGCCTCGTATCAACTATGTTGAATGGTTTGTGGTGTACCAGAACTATCCCTGCAGCTTGAATTAGGCCCAATGGGATTTTTTATGTTAGGGTACAAAGAATACTAGGAGTGCTACTGTGCACTGTTAAACTACTGCCGTGATCCACCCCAGAGATGGTTGCTTACCATGACAGGTGAGGTGGTTATTATGTGTACAATTTAACATTTATAAAGTGCTTTGTGAAAGGGAATATAGCTTTCTGAATAGACGGTAGGTTTCTTGATTGTTGCATAGTAATAATTCAGACACTTTGAGAACCTTTCAAGTAAAAGTCTAGGTGAATATTTTTTGGTTGTTGGCATCTTTAACATTTTGTAAAAGAGAGAGGGTGGAGAAAGGTACAATATAGTTCCATTTCTTTCTTTGCATTGTATGCATGGAAAAACCCCATATACAGGGTGTATTAAAATCTGTTAAATCAAGTTTTTAGCTATTCTCACAACATACATTTAATTATTCCCCTTTCCTATCTAGTCTTTGACTTATTTCTTCTTCTTAATTTAATCATTCTATGTTGATAAAGCTGCTGTCAGAAATAGTAGCTCCTCAACTTCTTCCAGCCTGTACAGCTTTACACATAGCTTGTAACTGGTGTCTTTAAGGAAAACTAACTAGAAATGTATAGTAATTGGAGAGGGAAATGAAGCACTTTGTGTTCTGACATATTGCTACAGTTCCGTAGCTTTTGTCCTTTGGAGGGCAAAGACAGAGCTAATTGTCTGAGTTCCAGCAAAATCAAGCATAAAACACTTTCATGTCAGTGATGATCAAAAGGAGGAGAGGAGAGGTTCATGTCTTCTGCCAGGTAAACTGAAGTTGTGAATTCAAAAATTCGGTTACAGAATCTTCCACAGCCATCTCTGTCCTATCAGGAAGCTCAGTTACATTTTTCTGTTTTACCAACAATCTAAATTTGTTAAACTTTGGACTCCTAGCACAAGATGGAACCCTTCCCTTTAAAAGCCCCCCAGAATGTATGGGCTAATAATGGCGCTTTCAAACAAATCAAAGAATGAAATTATTAGTGTACTGAAAACTAGGAAATCAATCAGAATTCAGAAGTGCTTTTCCTAGTTTGTAAGATGATGTGCTAACAAAAATCAATTGGTGGTTTCATTAAAAAGATGTATGCACATCCAGAGATGAGCAGCACAGCCTCAGAAAAGGGAATACGCAAGTACCATAAACTCCAATCCTGATGATCAATGTATTCCTTACAATGCCACAATTAAATCTAGAAGACAGGGGAGCACACGTATGCACAAATTAGTTGAGATAAGTAATACATTACAGACTCTCTGAGAAGTTTAATTATCTTGTCAAAATCCCACATTACCAGTTGGTTTGGGCTTAATGACTGGGTTTGAATTTCACTGAACTTCAAAGACTGGGAGATGTTTTCAAATCTGATGGGTAAAAATGAGAAATGATGTTAGAAGTTATTCTCAGCGAGATAGAACACGGAGTTACTGTCTTATTATTGCAGTGTAATATATCACAGAGAGCAGATAAACAAACCTGCTTCTGATTAGTTTCCACCTCATTTATCTACTTTGCACAAATTAACTATTGTCCTTGACATCTAGAGGTGAAACACTCAAAATTCTCAGCACTTGCAGACTAGTAATATTTCCATGTGTATAGAGCCTTTCAGCATGCTGCACTCTACAGACTGCTGGCGCTAATCTTGGACTGTGTGTGTGCATGTACACACAGCCTGTTCTCTTCCCCCACAGAAACATTTCAATTGGACGGGAAATACACATTTGTGTCTAGGAGATAATCTTTTATACAGCAATCTATTTCCCACCATCTCTGTCCAGAATAAAGCAACGTTACACATTAGTTTAGGATGGAGTGAAGAGAATATCCTATCCAATTTAAACTGTAGTGGAAATTTTCAGTGGAAAGGATATAATTACCCAAATTGGTTCTGTATTTTGCTAAATACATATGGCTGATGACCAGATTTTAATAAAAGGTACAAAAGAATAGTATGCCAGCCATCAGAACCTGAAGTTTACATCTCCTCCCCCTGAAAAATCCTACTGGCACCATGTCAGAATCAATATTGACTCAAAGGATAGACTGCCAACAGTTTAATGCATTATATTGTTTGCCTCTCACCCAAAACCCCTCCTTTCTTGCTGGCCTTTCATACATGTCCTAATCTACTCCAGTCCTTGGTTGTGATAGCTTAGTGACATGGCATTAGAATAAATAATTTAGAAATCATGAAATAATATGGGCCAGGTATTTTGTCACTGGTATTCAGTACCAGCATCAAAAGACGGATAGGAAGAAAAGCATGAGGAGGAGCAAGAAGATCTCGCTTATGGAGACGAAAGGCATAGACTGTGGCCTACTATCTCACATGCGGAGGGAAGCATGTTGGTATGCCAATATGGGAGAAGCTTGCCCTACAGTTGCTATATTCCCAGGATTTGTACTTACTAAATAGAGGGTAAAGTTCTTTATCTAGCGCATTTTTAAGAGCACTAAAATTAACTGCAATTTATGGTGATACTTCTTTGATACTTATTTTGAGGTCACTGAAAGGTGAATTTTCAGCAGACCTCTAAAAATGTGATTGCATGCATTTGCATGTTTATGTGAAAATTAGGTACTATCATTAGCGCTCTGCCTAAAGAATTTGAATGCACATTTGCCTGTACTCATTTGCATGCTAAAACAGTTTTGCATGCACATATTTAGTCAAATTTTGGAAGTACATTGAGAATTTGGACCCAGATTTAAGTATAAAGAAAAGATTGTAAACAGAATAGTGTGATCACCACAAAGTGTAGATTACTTTGTATTGTATAGCGTTTCTAAGCAAAAATGCATGCCTGAGAATGCATCTGAATTCCATGTGAAAACCCGGTACAGAAGAATAGAGCTGTCACTTTTGCCCTAGAGGGTAAATGGCAAGTATGGTTTTCAATTAAATATTGCCAGCACTGATCCAAACAGTCAAAACTGATCCTTACAATGAGGTGGCCTGTAGTGTTTGTGCTACGTTTGGGAGAGTGGAGTTCAGTGTGATCAGATACCATACCTAGTACATGTCTAACAAAGACGGTCACTTTAACCAATATGTGAATCAGCAGACTTGGAAAACTTCTATTATCTATCCATTCTGTTAAAATGTCAAGGCTATTCATTAAGTTATATTACCTACATAATTATTTGAACAGCTTAATATAAAATGCATATTATGCATCTCCTGTGAAACTTTAGAAAGACTGGTTTAAGATTTTCATTTTAAACATGTCTACATGTTAGCATGTCTATGAATAGAAGTAATTGTACTAAAATTGTTTTAGCAGTATAGAATGAATAGATCTCTAAAATATAATCCTTTCCCCATACTGCTTTAAGCCTCATTGAAACAAATACTGGAAGATGGAAGAGATTATTTTATCATAACTGCATTGGCTGCACTTTGTAAAATAACATAAAAGGATGATTCATATCCCTTGTTATACAACTCCTATAAGATTTTTTTGAGGAGGAACACTCGAGATGCGAAGTGACAACATAGCTGTCTGTGCAAGAATACGTTCATATTGTCCTGAACATAACATACTCTCTGTACCCCCAAGGGTAGGAATAAGCAGATATTCACTTCTTTGGAGGTGAATATCCTCACATATTGACTGTGGTGAATCCAAGGTTAGCATTTTCCTCAAGTGACAACAAATTTTGATGTTCAATGAAATAGGAGCAATGGGTTTTGGTTTCTGTGACTCTGGTCCAATGTGACAATCACTTTCTCAGGAAAGTTCCAGGAATGGAAGGATGTTTTAGCAGTCAAGTTTACATTGCTCTCTTTCCAGCTCAAAGAAATTAATCATGCTTTCTATTTTCCTGTGTGCTGAGATTCCCCTCAGAGATGTAGGGTAGAAATTTTACTACACAAAACAAAAGTGGTGTCACAAGCTTCTCTTTCCCTTTGTGTGACTGGTGGATATGGGGAGAGACTTGGGGGAATGCAAATTGAAACAGTGTTCTTTCAGGGGATAGAGCCATGTGTCACCCATTTGAGGGAGGGCACGTGTTGCTGTATGTTGGCTCTGGCTGCATTAAATTTCTTAGAAAATCTGATTAAACCTTTATTCTTTTGGATACCCTTTTTGCCACAATACTGTAACAGAATAACACAGGATCCATCCATAGAACTATTTGAGAAGTGTATAGCTACTTTGCATTTATTTAAAAATGTGCTGTAGTTGGAGGATTTCTAACTTTTCTCAGTTTAAAAATCTCTTCCTCCTTTTGCTCTTGTTCTGCTAAAAGGTTCTCTTTATCCTCTTATCTTTTCAAAGTGTACAATGTTGCTAGGCCAACACTTAAACTAAATGCATCTACATAAGCAGCCTGATTTTTTTTTTTTTTTTTTTTTTTGGTGAGCTAGTGAGCACCTGTACCCCCTGCCAAAAAGTCACATTTGCATTTAGAGATGGGATTTTACAGGTGAAGAGTAGGTAATGTAGTTAGCTTTGAGTAAGAAATTATTTTATATGCGGTTTGTGGAAGGCACATCACTGATGCTGTTAACTGGTTTATTTTGTACTTGTCGGACACCAAGTGTTTCTACCACTCTCAACCTCCCCTTCCGCTATCCCATTTCCTCAACAACATGTTAAAACCTCTTGTTATGCACGGTCTTATAAGCTCTCAGTGGTAGGAGCTCTCTTCTAATGCAATGGGATCTTTGCTGGGATTTAAATGACTGTTAGGCATGCAACATTGAAAACTTGGGCCAGAGTGTTTTTTTGTTGAATTAAACTGTGCTGTGAAAGACCTTAAAATAAAAGTGTGTGTGTGTGCACGCACATGCGCATGTACATGAGAGAGAAGTAAGACTAAAGTCAGATCCTGACACATTTTGTACCTGGCTTATGTTTTATCTGAACCCCAAAGCTCCAGAGATTTGAATAAATGGCTCTCATTTGTGTCTGTATTTAATTTCTGGTACCACAGCCAGATTACAATTTTTTCTCTAATAAATCCATTAATGTAAATTGTTTGTGAAATTTTTAACGCTGTGAATGATCATAAACCGCTCTCTGTAAATGTTCAATATTTGATATTGAATCTACATTATGCCATGTGCTTTTTTGTCCAATGACAACTAGTTTGTTACAGTAGATGCACTAAAACTTTGTACAGCTTCATTTCACTGTTCAAGTATGTGTGTGAAAACTGATAATTCTGCACATGCACACTAACTTAATCTCTAGCCCAATTTTGCTATAACTTCCAGAAACAGAGCTATTTTAATAGTGAATATTTTTAACTTTCTCCTCGGAATAAAATCATGAATTTCCCTCCCAGATAGAAATTTACTATTTCTACAGAGAAAACAAATTTTTGTAATGAGAATTGCCACAAAATGATTTTATTTTCTGTAAACCTGATTTGGTATTGGAAAATTATCAGAATTGTTCATACTGCTCTAGCGTGATTAGAGAACCTAGGATCACACTACATCTAGGCTTAAGTAGCTTAAGTCTTGATCTAGCAATGAGTTGTATGTTGGCAGAGACCCAATAACTGTGGTCAGGCCCTGCATGGGTCTGCCTAGTCATTGTTCGTTGTGAGATCAGTACTATAGTGTGTAAGAAGTCAATTCAATGAGGTTTATGAGTGATAAAAATGCTTTTGTTCCTATTCCAAAGATAAAATTAATATTCTATAGCTGAAATTGAGGATATACAGTACATAATAAAATTCAAGAGGCTTTTGGTAATGATAAATTACTGAAAACGCATTCAAAGATACTTACTGAACTATTAAAATAGAAATAAATTGGATATCCAGTTATGAAAATCTTATCTGTTTCTTGGCTATACCAGGTTCCATGCTCTGACCTATCCAATTACTCTGTCTTTCTTTTTCTTGGCAATGAGATTAATCATAAATGCAGGCATGAATTTTTGTACACTCTTCTCATTTCAACTGTACAAGTGGCAGAGGAAAACAATGAGGCAGAATTTAAACCAGAGATTAACTCTTATCCAGAATAAATCTGCATTTTGGTTGTAATTCAAGAGGTGCATGGAAAAACTAATGGTCACTATAATGGAAGCTGAGCACAATTCCTGGGCGCTTTTTTTCTGATTCATTGCCACATGTGAAGTGAGTGGTAATTTTGCCATTACTTCAACAGAAGGATTGTGCCTTTGATGCAAAGAGGTGTGTGTGTGTGTGTGTGTGTGTATTGCACGTGATGCACCTGGATTTCCTTAAATTCCTAAGAAGTGGCAGTTAGCTAGTCCAGAAATTTTCTGATGAAAGAGAGTTTCCAATGGAATCTTGCCTGGCAAGCTGCTGTGGAAATTTCAGAAAGCCTGAGTTTTGGGCATGTCTTTCTGAGCCCCCTTCCCCCCATGCCATAAAATCTCCATGGCCCAGCTACCTGTGCTGCCACAACTTGTTCTGCATATCCAGTAGATTAAAAGCCAGGGCCTGCATTCCATACCACAGGGGGCCCTAGGAAGCTAAATTGCTCAGGTTTCGGCTTCAGCCCAGGACCCCAGTGAGTCTAATGCTGGCCCTGCTTTCTGGTTTATTTTGGTGGACCCCTGGAAACCACTGGTTTAGTACATTTAGTGGGATATCTATGTGGAAGCCAAATCAGCTTTTAAAGCCAGGCTCTTTTCCAGGCTTTCAGATAGCAGACCTTGTTCTAGTACTTATGGATCCAAAATGAAGAAGAGCCATTGCTTTCTTTAAAGATCCTGCACTTCTGCACTGCAGTTTCCCCCAACCCGTGGGAATACAAATATTCCTCACTGAATTCTCAAACAAAAATGAAATGTCTGTGAATGTTCTTCACATCCAAGTTTACGGGGCACCATGCTTGCCATAGTCAAAGCTGCAGTATTTAAAAAGAAGCTCAAAATGCAGATAGGTTTTTATCTTAAAAGATAGCCTTTAAGAGGGGTCTCAGCTTTCTTAATCTAAGTCTTGCTCTCAGAAAAACAAAGACAACCTTCAGGGCTCTGTTTCTGAAGACTTAAGACTTCTCTGGATAAATAAAATAACTTTGTCCTAAATTGACTTGTCTACTAGGAAAACTGCAGGTCTCAAAAATTGATGAAGGCACCAGAAACGCCTGCAAGTGACCTGTTAATTTCTTCATATTGTACAGTGATTGAAAGCATGTAACAGTTCATACTCTAAGAGAAGAAACGAAAAGCTCTAGAGCTGAAGATAGACCTGATTTCCCTCTGCATATAGACATTTCTGACAAACCCATACACTCTCTTGCAATAGTCATAAAAAAAATCAGATTTTCAGAAAAGCAGCATGTGCAAGGAAAACCATCATGATGGTGGGGTTGTTTTTGTTTTTTTCCAGATGAAGGTAATTAATGCTCTGTTTTGCAAAAAGAAAACAACCTGTCCATTTGAGAGAGGATTTCTTTCTTTTCTTTAATCCTTGAAAGTCAGAATCTCTGAAAGAAATTCTTAACATTCACGTGCGTGATGTGTATTAGAAATGAGGGTTTTTTAAATAGCAGGAATTTTATTGCATTTTAGTTACTACACTTTGTGTAAATCGATACAAGATTCAAAACAATATAGGAGTGAGAAGAGTCAGGTCTTTTAAGTACTTCAGTATGCTCACTTCTGTCTTCCCCCCCCCCCCATAACACGCCAACTCTTTTTCCAGTATAACTTCCTCAGAGAACACTGACTTGCAGCATTAATGCTGGTCTTCTAGTTAGGGCTAGCATTTTCATAGGAACTGTTCTCTTTAGTAGCTTCAAACAGTGGCTAAAGAGTGACTCCTCTCAGTGCACAGGCCAAAGAAAAAGGGGAATTGTAGATGAGTACCTAGGAGAGGAAGGGGAGCTCCCCTTCTGCTTTAAACAGAGGAGGGAGAGTTATGATATCTCCAGGATCTACTTTACTTGAACCCATGGATCCAAGAAGTGTCTTGAGAGGTGATGTATTCGTTTCTGCTCCACCATAAACTTGCTGTATGTCCTTTGCCAAGTTACTTAGTTTCTCTGTACAGATGAGGAACTGAGGCACCTCTCTATCATGTAAGGGTGTTGAGGATAAATACATTAAAGATGGCACTCAGTAGTTGGGGGACCATATAAATACCTGAGAGCGTTTGTCTTCTCCATCTTATCATTGTCATGGCTGTACCCTGTGTATGAAGGATGTCATATAAACTTACTTTGGCCCTCAAAGCTGTCCCTCATAGTGTATATAGCATAAGCTGATAGCATGGTAGATGATGGAACACATAAGAATGGCCATACTGGGTCAGACCAAAGGACCATCTAGCCCAGTATCCTGTCTTCAGACAGTGGCCAATGCCAGGTGCCCCAGAGGGAATGAACAAAACAGGTAATCAAGTGATCCATTCCCTGTCGCCCATTCACAGCTTCTGGCAAACTGAGGCTAGAAACACCACCTCTGCCCATCTTGGCTAATAGCCATTGATGGACCTGTCCTTCATGAATTTATCTAGTTCTTTTTTGAATCCTGTTAGCCTGGGCCTTCACAACGTCCTTTGGCAAAGAGTTCCACAGGTTGACTGTGCATTGTGTGAAGAAATACTTTTGTTTGTTTTTAAACCTGCTGCCAAGTCATTTAATTTGGTGACCTCTTGTTCTTGTGTTTATGAGAAGGAGTAAATGACACTTTCTCCACCCCAGTCATGATTTTATAGACCTCTATCATATTCCCCGTTAGTTGTCTCCTTTCCAAGCTGAAAAGTCCCCGTCTTATTAATCTCTCTTCATATGGAAGGCATTCCATACCCCTATATTTGTGTTGTCCTTTTCTGAACTTTTTCCAATTCCAATGTATCTCTTTTCAGATGTGGTGACCAAATCTGCATGCAGTATTCAAGATGTGGGAGTATCATGGATTTATATATAGGAAATATATTTTGTCTTCTTATCTACCCCTTTCTTAATGAGTCTCAACATTCTGTTCACTTTTTTTTTGACTGCTGCTGCACACTGAGTGGAAGTTTTCAGAGAACTAGCCACAATGAATCCAAGATCTCTCGAGTGGTAATAGCTAATTTAGACGCCATCATTTTATTTTTGACGTAAACAAGTAATTGATATTAAGTATAAATTGCTTTGTGGCTTGTTTACCCTTGCAGATTTCCTTCAGTAATTGAGAGCCCAGTTTTGCCTCACTCTCTTGTGTGAGGAGAATTACTTGCATGAGTAGTCCCACTGCAGTCAGACTATTCATGTACATACACACTATTTATGTGGCTGAGGCTTCCAAGAGTGGTCTTTAGTGGCCAATGGCTGTGTTTGGAGATGTTCAGCTGGGATGGAAAAGTGAGTCTTACAGTGAGCTCTTCCAATTTCATGACTGCCATTTTCTCAGTCTCAGAATTCTCTTCTTTGCTGTCACGTGGAAACCTTCCTCATTTGAGGCAAACTTTAGTGCTGACACACTAGCAGAACTCCAATACACTAAAAGACTGAAAAATCCTTTTCAAAGCACCAGGGCCACACAAGAAGGAAGTGCTACTGACCTTTCCCCTGACCATTCTCCTGTAGCTGAAATTAGGCTTCATTTTTCTTGATGTGAGGGAAAGTAACAATGTCCCTTCAACTGTCAGCTTGCTCTCAGACACAAAGAAAGGAACAGGGAAAGACTAGGTATTAGTTATTGTTAGAGAGCATCAGAAAGAACAGTAAATAAACGCAGAGCTGAAGATTACAGCAAGCTCTCTCTCAGCATCTCTTCCTAGGGTCCATTTGGGTTTGATCAATAGGAGATTCCTCAGAAATAAAAGCAATTGGTATGTTAATAAACATGTTTTGTTATAAGAGTGTTCTCAGGAAACTTAATTTCTACAGGAGCTGAAGGCACCCAGGAAAACTTCTAGAATTATGGGAATCACAGGAGAGACTTTCCATAAAGGAATTCCGGTGAGTAAAGTAAAACAGGTGCTGAGCTACCTGAGGCCACAGGCTGGCAAGTATCCCCTATGTATTCATTGTTAGATAAGTGAATGAGATTATTTGAATCCAGAACATTTACTACCTACGTATAGGGCAAACAAAAACCTGTCGGGCAGTCTCCTTTTACATCCAAACACTAAACATGACCTGTGGGACATTTGTACCTTACTGGTATCCCTATGAATGGCCAATTTGATTTCTAAGATCGGTGTCTGACTCCCAGTTGTGGTGAGAAATTTCCCTTAAGAGTTCCGCTCCCCAGCCCATCGTGGAGTACTAGAAGATAACATGATCTTCATTATCAACAATTCCATGATGGCAGGGGCATATGCAGATATGTGATGAATGCAGTTCTAATTCTGCACTTACAGTGTACCTAGAGTGGGGAGAGAGAGCGGGGGAAGGAAACTGAGAGGATTTAACTCCATCTGGAATCTGGTACAGAAAGCAGTGTGCCACTTACTAGGTGTTTCTGAGAACTTGCCATGCATGCCCAGGGCCTGCTGATTTCCAGGTTGAATTTAAAGTCTTGGTTGTGGTTTAAAGTCAAGGTCTTGGGCCCTATCTGAAAGACCATCTCCTCTCTCCCTGTTCCCTACTGCTGCAGCTGTGGTATGTAAATGGGCTTGAATTGGAACCTTCTCAAGAAAGTGGCAGTTGCCATTCGGATGTTCCTCCATGATAGACCTTTAGTCTGGAACTTGCTCCTGGATCTGTTGACATTTATAGCTAGGCCTAGGGAGAGGGCTGAAGCTATGGTATTGTGGGTGGGATGAGGGAGGTATTTTGCTGCATTACACTACCGGCTGGCTACATTAATTTGAAGGTCTGAATGCTATATGTGTTGGGATTCTAATTTATCGGGGCATGTGGAGTAGAATGGGCTGGCATCTAAACAAACTATATTAAAATAATACATGTGCACACGCACGACAGTGATTAAAACACAACCACTCTCTTCTCTATTGGGAGTTGGATGTGTGCTGGCATAATTGGGAACAGAATGGCACCACCTGCTGTATATGTATTAGTTCTTGTTAGCGTGAAACAGCTCATGCTTTGTTTTCTGATCCCTTTAGAAGAAATGGAGAAGTGCACAGATGAGCAAGTAGAGAATGGAAAAAAAGAGGTCTTTGATGCTCACTGTGACAGTTTCCCCTCAGAAAACCAGTAAAATAAATTGAGTCACAGATGGCAATGGCTCGGCTGTTGATGGCACTTGAGCAATAGGTGTAGCATCTAAAAACTGAACTAAATGTTCTAATTATAAGCCAATATACCTGAGCTGAAGTTGCATCGCGTGCGCGGTCTGCTCTCGCGCGTGCTCTCTCTCTCTCTCTCTCTCTCTCTGAATCTCCTTCCTTCCATTTGCTTGTATCCCAACTTCAACTTTTTGAATGTAGTTTGTGTTTAATATTTAATAATATGCAATGTTTGTAGCCTGACAAGTGCTTGAGCGTTGCATGTATTTATAGATAGTGAGCTGGGTCCCGTGGTGCAGTCGAACTCCACTCTGTACAGCATCAGAAGATGTTGTGCTCACGTGACTCTATTCCACCAATGTAGCTCTTTGAATCTGAGGCTGAATGGAGGCCATTTGGGAGATTTGGGGCACTCTGACTTCATCCTTCTTCCCCAGCAGCAACCAATGTCTGCCCTGGGATATATAAAGTGTCAGCCCTAGGACGCGTAGGGCTATATCTACATTGCACACTAAGCCCAGGCTCTGACTCAGGTTTGAGCCCAAGGCCCCCTTCCATCCACACATACATCAGCCTGACTTATGTCAGCAAGCACACAGGACCTAGGACCCTGCTGGAGGAGTGCATCAGAGTCCAGATCCTGCTACGACTCAGGTCCAAGTCTTATCATGTTGCAGTGTGGATGCAGGTCAAACAGCAGGCCTGAGTCAGAAGGTTTCTGTAGTGCAGTATGGACACTTTAGCATGGCTGTGAAACCAGGGTCTAGTAATAGTTACAATGTAGTGTGGATGCTCAAGCATGAACTTGGAAACTAAGCCCACAAGCATGGGACCCAGGTTTATAATGCAGTATAGACATACCCCATAGGATTTCCTCTAAACAGACTAAATCCTCAGGAAGCTGGTTAAGTTACCCTTTGCTCTGGTATTCTGGCTAAGTGGGCTATGTAAGAGTGAAGGATCTGGCCCAAAAAACTGTTTTATCTCTGTCTAGTCTATCTCCATTTAGTCTATTGCTATACATACTAATGCTGTATTTCTTGGTGCCTCGTGAAGAAGAGCTTTTGATGCTTATTATGCACACACATTTGAAATTGTGTAGATAAATAATGTACAGCTTCCACATACAAAGTACAAAATGTTGGTTTGGATAAGCATACAGAAGTTCAGAGGCATATTTGAATTTCTCTGATTATCTTTGGTCTGGAAGTTTAGCAAAATATTGTGTAAGAATAAACACTCTATTGTGATTTCTGGTACTTCAGGGTTCTACCCAGATGGGAAATGCCACAAGAACAGTTGAGTTCATGTTCTATCAGTACAGTTGTTCCACTTTCCAAAACCAGGAAATGTCTAGATACCTGAATATGTAAAATTAACAAAGTGCACATTTTCCAGCCTCACAAAAGGATTGATTTAGGAGCAGTCGTATCTTTTTAGGGGGAGATTGTTTTTAATTCAAATTGAGGGTTTGTTCTATTTTGTACCCCCCCTCCCAAAAAGTGGATGGGAGTTGTGGGAAAGAAGGCCGGGGAGGGAGAGGGGAAATCACTTCAAGAATGTTACCTGTAGACCTGTTGTTTTCTCTTGGTCTCTTTGGGGTAAAAAAAAGCAATTCCCTTTTAGAGTAATTCTGTATAATGCTGTTTAAAGGCTCTTGTCCAGCAAAACTCTTACGAATGTGTATAACTTTAAGCTTCCAAGTAGTCCCATTGACTTCAATGTAACTGGTCACATACTTTAAAGTGACACATTCACTTAAGTGCTTTGCTGGATTGGGGCCAAAGTGGGAAACTTTCTTTCCCTGACTTCACTAGCAGAAGTAGTGAACCCTGTAGAAAGATTTGAAACTCTCTTTGGAATTATCACAAAAATACTTAAGTAAACCTCTTCATATTTCTGATATAAAGGTCCCTTTTGTAGTTCAGGGGAATCGAACAAACTTTGAATTCAGTTAATGGGAGTGCTTGTGGCCAGAGTTATAAACTGCCCGCTGTAATCCAAAGTGAAGAGCCAGTAATATGGCATTAGACTAATTACTCATGACTGCAAAATAAAACTGACATGAACCGCCTGATGTGAAAGATAATGAGGAAGAGGGGGAACTCTGCTTCCCAGGAGCAATAGCCAGGGGATAAACAGCCTCTTCTCCTACACTAAACTTCTGGCATGCCTTCCAGGGTGCACGCGCGCGCGCGCTCTCTCTGAACCCCATTCAGGTGTCAGTCTTTTCTCAACCTCCAGTTAATAGGTGTCTGATAAATTTGAAGCCACTCCAGAAAAATCTGCTCTGGCTGCTAAGATGGCTATGTATGTGTACGGTCTCTGCTACTCTACCCTCTTGTCCCCTTTTAGGGGAAGGGGTGTCCTTCCCAGTAAATAGGTGCAGTCCTTTGCTCTGGTGTATTAAAGAACTTTCCTGAACAACAGTGGAGTAAAATTGACCCGCTAAAACTTGTCAGCTTCACAATTCCTTGTTTGGGTTCTCAGCAGCAGCATTAAAAACTATCAGGACTTGAAAGAGTTTTCAACTTGGCAAAGCTATGAGCAGCAGCAGAGGCACTGGTGTTGTCTAGCAAACTTAATAATTAAGCACAGTATTGATTGAGACTTGGTTCACATTTAGGCTGTCTTCATAACCAAAAGAGCTAGAAACCTTGTTAAATTTCAGATTCTGCAGAGATCGATGCCTCTCACTTGAGAGAGCTTCTAATTAGCCATGGGAAAGTGGATTATCAAGCCGCCTTGTACAGTTTTAGCTGCCATAAAAAATTAAATGGAAGCAATTAAGTTTTGTATTTTCCCCCACTTTTGTTGTTCGCAAGTGATCCCTGCTGATTTCTCTGTGTATTTGTATGGATGTGTTCTTACACACCCTGTAATGCTGGCAGGCTAGGTGCCAGTTCCTGCCAAGGTCCCTATGTGTTAACTGGCAACACTAACAGATACATAGCTGGTGTCTGTCTGGCTCACTTGTGGGTTAATATTGATGAAATAGGTATTAGAATTATAAGCCAGGGTTTAGATTCTATGGAATGCTTGACAGTTGCTACATGCATTAATCTTTCTTGTAATCTCTATTTTCCATATTGTAATGTTGTATTTGAAAGGTTCTGTTGTTAGCCTCTGTGACTGTAGGAATCGCCATACAGTAGAGGGACATTAATTAGTGTGAAGAACTGCTTTTCCACAAATTGTTACACCGCACCCAAAAGAGAAGACCCATTGATACCTGGTGGATTATGGTTGGATCTTACAACTGGAAACTCCCTACATCTGGATTGAGAAGCCATCAATTGAAGGACTAAAGACTCATTATTAAGGCCGTGAATCATTCACGGAGGTCACAGCAGTCATGGCTTCCGTGACTTTCCATGACCTCCACGAATGGTGCAGCTGACCCCAGGACCCCCCAGCAGCTGGGGAAGCCCTGGGACGAGCCGCACTGGTCACTGCTCTGGCAGCCGCAGGCAGCTGGTCCCCAGCACTGCCCTGGAGCAGCGGTTCGGGACCAGCGGCGGGATGGCCCCGGGCTGCCCCTTCCCTGGCGGCAGTCTTCATAAGCGCCCCCTCTCCCAGCAGGTGAGCTTTAGTCACAGGTATTTTTAGTAAAAGTCATGGGGAGGTCACAGGGCCGTGACTTTTTGTTTATTGCCCGTGACTTGTCCATGACTTCTACTAAAAATACCAGTGACTAAAATTGTCACTCATTATTTCACTTTCTTCCCTGTGAAGATGGGAGGAGTCCACTTGCATGACTCATCAGCTGAATTTGTAGCTCAGAGCATATGGTAAGACTGAAGAGAGAGTGGGGGAAACAAAATAACTGAGGATCTCTATGCTGCTTGGACTCTGGTTGGGTAAAGGCGTTTCTAAGCCAAAGCCACACATCTCCAGGTGCTTGCTTAGCCTAGGTTAGGGCTAAAGGACAAAGAGAGTTTGCAGATTATAGTTTGAAACTGAAGACTTGAACTCATTTGTGTCTCTACTTGCTTTAGCTTTGTAAATTATCTCTAATATCCTTTTCCTATGTATTAAATCTTCATATCATTTATTATAGAATTGGCTACAAGCATTGTCTTTGGTGTGAGACCTAAAGCACAGTTGACTTGGAGTAAGTGATTTGTCCTTTGGGATCAGGAGTAATTTGACTGTTGCTGTAATCCGTGGTGTAAGGGGCCATCTATCACATCTATGCTCATCTGTGTGGCAAGAACTCACAACCAATATCGGGTTTGTGCCCTGGTTTTTAACAGTCTGTCCTGAGGTTGGTATTCATGCTATTACATCACTGTTGGGAGCTTCACAACCCCATCCTAGAAATCTCCATTTCTAACAGAAATAGAATATCAATGCAGCATAAATTATAGCAAATAGACAGTTTTAACAACATAATTGCTGATTTATCTATTTTCAGACATTTCTGGCTTAGTACTTTATGAACACAAAGTGGCTTTTGTGTTTGAATATTATTTTTCTCTTTCTAAAACCGGTTCTTAATTCCATCAACAGAATTCTTTTGTTGTAGCCCTTTTTATTAGCATAAATTATGTGTAGGAGGGTCAAAACACATGCCTTTGTTTTTGTGGCAATGTTAAGAACAGCTACAAATGCCGTGAGGCAGACAGTTTTGAGTCTGTCCAATTGTTAAGTGGTTTCTCTCTGAAAAATTACTACTTGTTCTTTGGATCACAGAGATTGTATAATTACAATTTTAATCAATCCAACACAAAATTCATTGGGCCTTGCTGAGCAGAGCACATAGTCGCAGTCCAATAATTCTGTTTCTCATGTGCAGATCAAGACTATGGGAGCCTCTACGGTCTAGAGATTATAGACAAATGATAGCCATATCTGCATTGTCTGTATATTTGCATGGAATCAGACATAGAGTAGAGTGTTGATATTGTTCAGACTTCTAATGCAGCATTTTATAGCTTGCACTTGAACTAAAAGGAATAATGTACAGCTTAATATGATAGATGATTCCTAATCTTTTTTTCCCCTCAAACTAAACAAAGAAAAACTAAGCCTTATTTCTTTTATTGAAAAGTGTTAACAAGTCACTTGGTAACATGTGCCTTAAGCATTGATGCTAGAGAGATCTCAGTATAAGCTTGAAAGCTTCTCTCACCAATAGAAGTTGGCCCAATGCAAGGTGGGTGAGGCCGTATCTTTTATCTCTAATATCCTGGGACCGCCATGCATACAACACTGCATTCAGCAATGGAAGATATTGAATTTCATAGATAACTTGACAGTTGGGGCTGGCTGTAAACCAACAATTCCAGTTATGCATAACACTGAGGTTTCAGTTTGTTTTCATTCCAGTACAGGAAGAAAACAAGACTATACAGAAGTTTGTGTGAAATGGGGTGAGAAGGCAGGGTGAAGCAGGGAAGGGCAGGGCAGAGAGAGAGAGAGACTGGGACTATATAGTCTGATGGTTAAGGCACTGCTCTGACCTAGGTTCAAGTCCCTTTTCTAAATCCCCATGTCTTTCCTTACAATACGCTATGTAGCTGCTATGATTTTCATTTTATTTTTTCCCATTAGCACTTCACAGTTGATTAAAAGTAGCGTCTAACCTTTTTTAAACAAAACCTCACCCCTCTCTGGCTATTGGTGCTCCATGGACTTGACCTGTTTAATTTAAACAACCAACCGTTACAGGAGAGAGACGGGGATGGAAGTTTCTTCCATCAGTGTTTTTAATAGAGTGCCCATCACCATGGCATCCAGACTCCTAAAAGGAAGGGAAGCTCTGCAGGATACAGCATCTAGCAGAGGATAACTTTTGAGCCACTGACCCCTGTTCAGAGGCCTGACATGCTGTCACTCTGCAACTTCCCTGCCAGCAGCCCCTTGAGTGATGGTGTCCCTTTTCCTCCTGTTCAGGTACCCAATGATCACTGCTGTGTTGGTGGTTTTCACAATGAAATCCAAGACTAGAGACTCCCAGGTTTTCTGGGTGTGTGTGGTACATCAATTTAAGCTTTTTTTTCATACATTTAGCTTGTTATGATAAAATTTTCTTAATTTTGGACTGTTTTGTTAATGTCTGTCCTGATTTCAGTGGGTTTGTTTTTGCAAAGCCTTGTATGTCCATGGCATTCACAATATAAATAGATTTCCCTGCTTTCAAGAGTCTAAGGACTGATGATGCAATTAAATCCAGGTGGGTTAGATCCCTATGGCTGTATGGAGTCCCAAGTCAATAGGACACTATCTAGGTTTTAAGATTGTCTGATCAGATCCTTTGCAGGATCAGAATTAAGACAACAAGAAAACAGGCCCAGCTTCCTCTACTAAGGCAGGACCAAGTAAACCTAGACCATCCCTGACAGGTGTTTGTTCAACCTGTTCTTAACCCTCCAATAATGGGAATTCCACAACCTCCCTTGGAAGCCTATTCCAGAGCTTAACTTCCCTTACAGTGAGATGGTCTTTCCTAAAAGCTAACCTAAATGTCCCTGGCTGCAGATTAAACCCATTGCTACTTGTCCTACTTTCAGTGGACTTGGAGAACAATAGATCAAACTCCTCAAGATACCAGCCTTGCCATATTTAAAGGCTGTTATCAGGTCCCCCCTCAGTCGTCTTTTTTAACACTAAGCATGACCAATTTTTTAACCTTTCGTCAGGCAGGTTTTCTAAACTTTTTGTCATTTTTGTTCTTCTGTGAATGCTCTTCAGTTTGTTCACATCTTTCCTAAAGCGTGGTGCCCAGCATTGGACACAATACTCCAGCTTCAACTGAGGCCTCATCAATGTCAAGGAGAGTGGGACAACTACCTTCCATGTCTTAATACAATACTCCTGTTAATATACCTAGGAATGTTTAGTCTTTTTTTGCAATTGCATCACATTTTTGACACGCATTCAATTGGTGATCCATATCCAGTTATTACCCATATTGTAGTTTTGTTTGATTTTTCCTTCCTAATTGAAATATTTTGCACTTGTCTTCGTGAATTTCATCTTGTTGACTTCAGACCAATTCATCAAGGTTGTTTTGAATTCCAATCCTGTCCTCCAAAGTGCTGGCAACTCCTCCCAGCTTGGTGTCATCTGCACATTTTATAAGCATACGCTCTACTCTATTATCCAAGTCATTAATGAAAATATTGACTAATATTGAACCCAGGACTGATCCTTGCTGGACCCCACTAGATATGTCCTCACAGTTTGACAGAGAACCATTGATAACTACTGTTTGCATATGATCTTTCAGCCAGTTTTGAAGCTACCTTATAGTAATTACATTTAGGTCACAATTCCCTAGTTTTCTTATGAGAATGTAATGTGGGACTGTGTCAAAAGGTTACCAAAATCAAGATGCATCACATCTGCTGCTTACCCCTCCCTGCTAGGCCAGTAGCCCTGTCAAAGAAGGAAATTAGGTAGGTTTAGCATGACTTGTTTGTTGACAAATCCATGCTGGCTATTTCTTATTACCCTATAATCCTGTAGGTGCTTATAATTCCCCACTTTTTCACACCACTAACCTGTGGAACTCATTGCCATGGGATGTTGTGATGATCAAAAGTATAAGTGGGTTTACAATAAACTAGATAAGTTAATGGAGGATAGGTCCATCAATGGCTATTAGCCCATGTAGTCCAGGATGTAATCCCATGCTCAGAATGACCCTATATCTCTGACTGCCAGGAACTGGAAGGGGAAGATGGAGAGCTATCCCA
Source organism: Dermochelys coriacea (assembly GCF_009764565.3). Taxonomy (NCBI): domain Eukaryota; kingdom Metazoa; phylum Chordata; order Testudines; family Dermochelyidae; genus Dermochelys; species Dermochelys coriacea. The sequence continues at coordinate 20,146,092 of NC_050079.1, forward strand.
AGTTCTTTTGTTCAGTTGCTCTGAATCTCTGGTAATGACCACTGTTGGAAGCAGGTTACTGAGTAGATGAACCATTGGTCCGCCCCGGTATGGCAGTTTCTGTGTTATAAGATGTGAAATTTTCTTTAGGTGGACCTGTTGGCCCTTTCTGACTTAAATAAGTTGAGTTCCATGACTCTGGCTATGGTGTTTCTGGCTTTGAGACCTCCTTTGAGACATTTTAAAGATCATACAGATATTTCTGTAAGAAAAGGGTGCTATTCTGATGTCTTGTCTTCAGATTCTACCACTGTTTGTTTTTGTACACAAACAGGCTGCTGTCCTCCATTTTAGGAGTGACTGCATCTTGCCGGTGCTGCACTGTAAGTATAGAGTTTATGAAGCATTTGGATCCTTCAGGATCTTAGGTGCTATGAATGTAACATTATTTTTACAACCCTGCAATGTCTTCATAGCAATGTCATGCTCAAAATGCAGCTATGCTACTGTGAATGCGTTTCCTTGGCACATGGAGGTAACAATAGATAATGAATGCTTAAAACAATTATGTTGGCATTATCATTAGACTGTAAAGGAATAGACCCAGTGTTCATATCCAGTAACATTCCTCATTGCAATTTGCAATTCCCTGTTCACTGATATTGCTGTACTCTACTCATATACAACCTGCTGACTTATGTCTCTAGAAATGGCCTAAGGAAACAAGGCTTTCAATGGAGAAAGCAAAATCAAAACATGAGTGGTGTTGTTTGGGGGGAAATTTCAGCCACTCAAAAGGATTTTTTAAGGTATTATTAGACCCGTGGATTAGATGTTAAAGATCTGCAGACATAACTAATATTCTGCTCCATACACGCTTCTGTCTCCCTTTTTTTCTAATTTATTTTTTTTCCCCCTTAAAGATAGGATAACTCATCTATTCTCAGTGGCACAGGGTAAAATATTCAGAAATGTTTAAGTCCCCTCAGTCAAACAGTCAAAAACAGACATGAGAGAATCATGGTCTAGAATGTGAACAAAGTACTGATAGCCAGTGATTTCACAGTTCTAATTGACTGACACTGACCTCCTTTGTGGCTAGGCAAGTCACTTAACTTCTGATTCGTTGAAAAATGGAGATACCATATACTTTTCTCACTGCACTGCTGTGAGGATTAGTTACTGTTCATAAACTGGTTTCAGAGTAGCAGCCGTGTTAGTCTGTATTCGCAAAAAGAAAAGGAGTACTTGTGGCACCTTAGAGACTAACAAATTTATTAGAGCATAAGCTTTCGTGAGCTACAGCATCCGATGCATGCATCCGATGAAGTGAGCTGTAGCTCACGAAAGCTTATGCTCTAATAAATTTGTTAGTCTCTAAGGTGCCACAAGTACTCCTTTTCTTTTTGTTCATAAACTGTATTGAAGCCTAAAAGTGAGGTAGAAGTATTAGTGTCTGAGAAGTCAAACTGTAGGTTTGACAATAAGTACAGAGGCCCTAGTTCAGGCAAGCCACAGGCTAAGTCCATCCCTGTTCAGGAGAGTCTCCAATGAGACTTAAATATACGCTTGAGTGCTATCCAAATTTTAGCCCAATAAATATTGATTTTTCTTCCCAGGCAAATGTTATAATTAATGGACTCTGTTTTCCTCTTAGACTCTTTTAAGCATGAATAGCTTTTCCAAGCCTGTCACGTAATTTATTTTATATAAGAATGCAAAATGGCATGGGAGACATCCAATGTTTAACAAATTATTAAACCTGGGGTTAATATATATGCCTGGGATCACCGAATTCAAGGTTTGGTGAATTTTAGTGGAAGGGATGGCTGACTGAACACCTATTGAGGTGCTGTATTTTTGGTATTTTCCTGTTTTCATATGTTGTATCATAGAATCATAGAATATCAGGGTTGGAGGGGACCTCAGGGGGTCATCTAGTCCAACCCCCTGCTGAAAGCAGGACCAATCTCCAACTAAATCATCCTAGCCAGGGCTTTGTCAAGCCTGACCTTAAAAACTTCAAAGGAAGGAGATTCCACCACTTCCCTAGGTAACGAATTCCAGTGCTTCACTACCCTCCTAGTGAAAGTTTTTTCTAATATCCAACCTAAACCAACTCCACTGCACCTTGAGACCATTACTCCTCGTTCTATCATCTGCTACCACTGAGAACAGACTAGATCCATCCTCTTTGGAACCCCCTTTCAGGTAGTTGAAAGCAGCTATCAACTCCCCCCTCATTCTTCTCTTTCGCAGACTAAACAATCCCAGTTCCCTCAGCCTCTCCTCATAAGTCATGTGTTCGAGTCCCCTAATCATTTTTGTTGCCCTCCGCTGGGCATTTTCAATATTTTTCACATCCTTCTTGTAGTGTGGGGCCCAAAACTGGACACAGTACTCCAGATGAGGCTTCACCAATGTCAAATAGAGGGGAACGATCATGTCCCTCGATCTGCTGGCAATGCCCCTACTTATACAGCCCAAAATGCCATTGGCCTTCTTGGTAACAAGGGAACACTGTTGACTCATATCCAGCTTCTCGTCCACTGTAACCCCTAGGTCATTGCTGCAGAACTGCTGCCTAGCCATTTGGTCCCTAGTCTGTAGCATGGGATTCTGCCCTCCTAAATGCAGAACTCTGCACTTTTCTTTGTTCAACCTCATCAGATTTCTTTTGGCACAATCCTCTAATTTGTCTAGGGCCCTCTGTATCCTATTCCTACGCTCCAGCATATCTACCACTCCTCACAGTTTACTGTCGTCTGAAAACTTGCTGATGGTGCAGTCCACGCCTTCTCCAGATCATTAATGAAGATATTGAACAAAATCAATAGGACTGACCCTTGGGGCACTCCGCTTGATACCAACTGCCAACTAGACCTGGAGCCATTGATCACTACCTGTTGAGCCCGATGATCTAGCCAGCTTTCTATCCACCTTATAGTACATTCAGCCTGCCCATACTCCTTTAACTTGCTGGCAAGAATACTGTGGGAGACTGTCAAAAGCTTTGCTAAAATCAAGGAATAACAAGGAAAAACACTGCTTTCCCCTCATCCAAAGAGCCAGTTATCTTGTTGTTCTGGGCCATGGTGCTCGAAGCACCACAGGTCCGGCAGGAGTACTTTGAGAAAAACGCAGCTGTGAGTTATTGGCTTTATTGAAGGTTAGTGACCCACCCGCAACGGGGACTCCAAGCGTTGCAGTCATGGAGGCGGGGAACCCAGCACACCAGAGCTTTGCCTGGGACGGAGTCTGACGGAGGGGCAGAGAGTTAGCATTAATAAGCATTACACAAAAACAGCTCATGAATATAAAGTTAGGTGCTTCTTGAAGAGGGGGCTTTTTACTGTTTGGCGAAGGGCCATGCAAAGCAGCTATCCTTCAAGAACTATTTTTATTTCACAATAACAAAGCAGCTATCTATGTTCCACAGGAACCTTTCAGCTCGAGAAAGCGGAAGTTCCCTGGCTAGGCCGTAAGTCTTCCGCAGTCCCTTACACGCCTTCCCTTGCTCTCTCGAGCGATGCTAAGGACCATGAGGATGCAGTGTGGAGGAAAAACTGCACACAGCACTGGGAGACTAGGCCACGACCGCAAAGGCAGCAAAAATATAAGCCAATAAGGCCAATAAGTAGGCCTTGAACAAGATGGGCAGCCCAACCCCGTAACGTGAAGAGCCAGGACCAAAGCCAGGTGTTCCCTTGCTGTTGGCGGATTCCCACCGCCAACTGACGGAGTCGTTGTAAATTGGCCTTAATGGAGGGCCCGGCGTTCATTACATTAAAGCAGCACATACCAGCAAACTTTTGGCACAGATGGCAGTGTTGGAGTAACAAATAATCAATAGTTAGCCTATTTTGCAGCATTCCCTGGCATACCTTGCCTAACTCGTGTGAAAGGAGTGCGAGGACTGTAGAGGTTAGGTTGATAGTTTTTGCGATAGCACACGCAAGGTGTTTCACCGCATGATAATTATGCACCACCAACCCAGGAATGCCAATTAACGACAAAGCAAGGGCCGCAGCTTCGGCCTTGGAAAATGTCACGTTGCTTTACAGGTGGAGTCAAGAGGGATGGTGTCTCTCTGGTGGCGGGCAGAGACTTGTGAAGGATGAGGAAAAATGAGGGGGGCCACACGGCCAAGGGCACAGGGGTCCCCTGAACTATTGGCTGGAATGAAAGAATAAGCGGTCCTGCCACATAAGAGAAACCATCCTGTGGGCAATTTTATATGCCATATGCAAACTAAACCTTAGTGCTTTCATTACAGGTTAACCCCACATTGGTGTGGTTTTGCCCCAACATGCCTGGCATTTACAAAGAACATACAAAAGAAGGCAACAGTTACGTTGGCCAGACGAAATGAATACATAGATGCATCTAGATTATATTGGGCGGGACCCAAAGCATACAAATTCATATATGTAACAATTTTATTAATTGTTTTTAGTAAGAAATAGTGCTGAACAAGGGTCAGGTCAGTGCAGACACCGATGAAACAGGTTTTCATCACGGCACCTACAGCATATGTACGCGGTAAGCAAAATGATGTTGCATTAACAGCGCTTTGGGCTAACACCAACCAGGCATTCACGGAGGAGGTGGCAGCTTCTTTAGCGGTGAGGCTTATAAGGAACGCCGCGACAAGCAGGAGAATGAAACCATGCAAGGATAGTCTTCCCCCTCCAGGAGTATGTATGCCCATCCTTCCCCGGTGGGAAGGACTACGGCAGCTTGCGATTCCCGCTGCGGTACCGTCCACCACACGTTAGCCAATACGTGCCACTCAGGCACTGTTTTCTAGGCCTGCGGGAGGTAAAGGAAACAGGTTACACAGGGCCTTCTCTTGCTTCTGTTGCAGTGGCTTTGTTGCAGCGCTGGTGCATGAGAGGGCGCCCAACGAGCGGTCCGAACTTAACCAATACGGGGGATAAAATTGTAAGCCTGAAATCAATGGTATGATGAAAAATAAGCATGGTGCCTTACATTGGAGCTGCGACTGGGTGGACCAGGGGTTCATCTCCTGTCCAGGCTGCAGGGCATAAGGGTGTGGTGTGTAAAAGGTAATTCGACCTTGCGTGGGGTCGATCACACCCAGCGCCTGTATGAGACTCACCCGTAGGTGGGCATGTATGGCAGGGAGAAAGACCAGATGCTGGAAGGGCGTCTGGCCACCCAATGAACGATTGTTGAGTAGCCAGACAGCCTGCTTCAGCACCCCAGACCACTTGTGGAGCGTATGGGTGGGGGTGAGGTGACGGATCTGATCCTTCAAGAGCCCGTTTAGGTGCTAAATAAGGCCGCTTGCTGTAGGCATATACGGAAGATGGTAGTGCCAGTTCACCTGCCACATTTGCAGCCCAGGTCTGTACAGCCTGGGCTGTAAAGTGGGTTCCCTGGTTGCTCTGTAGAGTGCGTGGAGTTCCATAGCGGGAGCACAGCTGCTGTAGCACAGCCAACGTAGTAGCTGCGGCCGCGGTGGCACTGGGATATACAAACTGCAGGCCAGTATATGTATTCACAGCCATAAAGGCATACTGCTAGTGCTGCTCTTGAGGCAAGGGGCCAATATAGTCCACTTGCCAATCCTGACAGGGACCTGCAGCCCGAGCAATTTTGCCCATTGGTCCCGGGAGGGCAATGGGCACCAAGCGAGAGCAAACCAGACAACTGCATTCCAGGCCGCCGCATTCCAGTGGGCCTCGGAGGTTTTAGCTTTTGTGGGGCGTCTACCTGTCTACAGAGAGCTGCTCCCCACAGGGGTTGGCCTGCAAGTTTCCAACCCTTCACCTCCCACGCAGTTATTGAGGTCCGGAGGCCCTTGTATAATACCCAGCTGTCCGTATAAAGGTAAACCCGTGGTGGGGTGCCCTCAAATGCTAGGGTGGCGGCCCCCAATTCAGCCCACTGACTGGAGCTGGCCGTCCCCCAAGCCATTGCCACAACATTTGCATAGGGGGCATAGGCTATGGCCTGCCATTGCCTGGCTCCCTGTGCTGTATAGGAGGCTGACCCATTTGTGAACCATGCATGTTCTTGCTCCTCGTTGGACAGCTGGTCCACCGATGGGGCCGCCTCTATTGAAGAGGCAGGCACGGGGTTTTCCACTGGGGGCAGCTCCTCTGTGAGGGAGGGCACATGCTCGAACGTGATGGCCCCCAGTAACAGGGCACGTGGGGTAGAAAGGGAGGACCGGCCCAGCAGCATGCACTGTTGCAGCACTGGTGCATGAGGGCACCCAATGAGCGGTCTGAACTTAACTTCACTTAAAGTGGGTTGCGCTCTGTGCAACCCCTGTCTACATTTGGGCCAATTCTGCCCATACCCAGTGCCCCAGGGGAATGGGCGTGCACATGATGACCGGGGTGGGGCCCGTTATGTGCTCAGTATCCTGCAACGCCCAGACCACTGCCAGGATCTGCTTTTTCAGGGGGGTGTATCCGGGTTCAGCCCCCTTCAACATATGAGACCAGAACCCGATCTGTTCCTTTTGCTGGGCCCCTACCTGCTGCCATAGCCCCCAAGAGGCCACGTTTGCTACCGTGGTAACCTCGAGCTCGAAGGGGACCCAGGCTGTGGAGTGTGGAGCCGAGCATGAGTGAGCAGGGCCTCTTTACACAGGTCAAAGGCAGTTTGATGGCTCCGCTGCCATTGCCAGGGTGCTGCCTTTCGTACTAAGGCCACATAAGGAAGGCTAGATGAGGAATGAAGGCAAGCCAGAACCCAAGTAGACCAAGGAAAGCATGCAACTTTTTCTTTGTTTGGGGTGGGGGATAACCCTGCACCGTTTGTTGTACCTTTTGAGGAATTTGCCGATCTGGTTCCACCCACATAATACCTAGATAGACTACCGTCTGAGCGGGGCCCTGTATTTTCTGTGGGTTCAGAGTTTATCCACGCGCCTCCAAGCCAGTAACGACTGCGTGTAACGCATTTGCCACCAGTTCACGGGAGGGGCCGGATACCATCACGTCATCAATGTAATGATAACAACGGGCCATGTTCGGCAGCCATATTTGGGCAAAGTCAGCACTCACCAACTGGTGGCAAATAGTTGGGGAGTGCTTCCAGCCCTGTGACAAAACACAAAGTATGTTGGCGGGCCTGCCACGAAAAGGCAAACCGCTCCTGACTCTCGGGGGCGATGGCAATAGAAAAGAAGGCATTTGCAAGGTAAATTATGGCGTGTCAGGGCAAGGCAGCTGCCGTGATGTGCTCGATCAGGATCATCATATCTGGCACGACCGCCGTCAGCGGAGTTGTGACCCTGTTCAATTCGCGGTACGACTACTGTCGTACGCCAAATCCCATTTGGTTTCTGCACTGTCCAAAGGGGGCTATTGTACAGGCTTAAGGTAGGCCGAATAATCTTGGCCTTTAACAGCGCACTGATTGTCTGGGTGATTTCCTCCTCCCCTCCAGGGAGGTGATACTGTTGTTTAGATACTACAGCAGTTGGGAGAGGCAACACCATGGGCTCCCAATGAAGGGAGCCTCGTAGGATTGTCAATACCCGTACCTCCCGTACCTGAGGCGCACTTGCATACCGGGTAGGTCCGAATGTGAAGAGGCCATACTGGGTATCCACAGAGCGACCCCACAGGACGTCGATGCCCAGTATGTATTCTCCAATAGCAGCCACCAAAACAGTGGCCCAGAACGGGGGCGCCTTCCCCAGGGTTAGAGTGACAGTAACCTTATACGCCGGGGTTTTCGCTACTCCGAGGCCTTCAACGACAGTGGCTCGGCCCAGGGTCTGCGCAGAGTGCAAGATGGTGACCTCAGCGCCTGTATTTATCAACGCCAGCACGTATTGGACTCCTCCCCTCAGCCAGCGAATTGCTAGGGGTACATAGGGGCGTCGGTCCCCCACCTCCCTCCCATGTGTGGCCGCCGTGACACATGGAACGGAGGACCTGCCACCCCCTCAATATGGGCGTGGCAGTTTCCACTCAGCTGGCGGAGCAGAGGGCTCTGCGGGCTTGGTTTGCTTCACACTTTTCTTCCCTTTTTCTCCAGCACTACATTTGGTAGAGGGCAGCTGCATTCACTGCTTGTATAAGTCTGCCGTCGGCTTTCCATTGATTTTCCTTGCGAGGGACACCAGCCTGTAAGAGATTTAGCCACAAGGTCTTCCGGGGCACCCGCAACTCCCCTTTTTCCTGTCCCCCACCTTGCTGTCCCTTTGCAGCCTGTATGGCTCTTGGCCTAGCATTCGCCAAGGCGGCTTTCAGTTGCATAAGGGTGGCTGCCAAGTCTCCCATGCGTCCATTTTTTGCCATGACGACGGCGAGGAGGGAAGGTTTTAACTCATCAGGGGCCAGGCATAACACTGTGGCTTTAATCGATTTTGTTACCAGTACATTGTCTGGCCCCATCTCCCCACCCATGGAGGCAGCCCAGGCCATTCCCAATTGACGGAGGGTTTGCACCCCTTCTGGAATGGTCTTCCAGGGGTGCGCCTGTGCCTCCAACTTCCCCACCGAGGGGTAGGCCACCTCCACTGCAACTGCCAGCCAGCGGTACAATGAGGGGCTTTTGATGTCTTGCCCCCTGGCCTGCAGCCACGGCGGGTTTGCCAATTGTGCATGTATCTGAGAGTATTGTGATAGGACCCCCAACTGTTGAAATTTATAAGCAAACAACAAAACCGTGTTACCTGCATTGTCCCAGACCCTCACGAGCCACTGCAGGACACTCTCCCCAGGCTCCTGTCGGAACGTTGTCACAATTTTCTGCAACTCGCTCGTTTTAAACGTGTGGACAACTTCTGGTTGTAGGGCGCCTTCTTGCACCCGCAACTCCCAGACCGGGCGCTCCAGAGCCACAGCAGGGGACTCCTTCCCCCCCCCCCCATCGTCCAATGATGAGGAGTCCCAAATGTTCCCATCCCAAGTTTCGGAGTTCCAGGAGGGGGCAGCGGTCACCGTGTGCACCTGGGCGGTGGTGATCGGCTGCCGCCCGTGCCTGAGGTGCCTTTTATTTGCTACCTGGGCAACCAACACTTCGCAGCGTTGTCAGCTCCTGGGCGCGCTCCGCCTGGCAGGTGACAATGTCTTGAGCCACGGGCTGGGCCTCTGCCTGCACCATGCATTCCTGAGTCTTCCCTTCCAGTGCCCGCTGTAAGCAGAGCACCTCCTCGTCCTGGGCCCAGGCGGCAGTCAGCAGGAGCCACACTCGCTCCCCCATCGCCCGCCGCTCCATCCTAGAGCGCAGGTTTGCTCACAACCAGTGTAATCCCTCAACCAGCTGCACGGGCGTGACCCCCGCAGCCTGTTGGAACTCCGGCCAGTCTGCTGGGGCAGCCCACCCGGCCATAACCCACGCTACCGGCCCCCAGCGCTCTGAGGGCCATCCTGGTATGCGCTGTAGGGAGTGGGCTTCCCCACTTCCCCTACCTTCGGCCAAAGCGGCATTGATTCTCAGAGTATCCTGCTCGCGGTGCCAAATGTTCTGGGCCACGGTGCTCGAAGCACCACAGGCCTGGCAGGAGTACTCCTGAGAAAAACGAGGCTTACACACAGCTGTGAGTTATTGGCTTTATTGAAGGTTAGTGACCCACCCGCAACGCGGACTCCAAGTGTTGCAGTCACGGAGGCGGGGAACCCAGCACACCGGAGCTTTGCCTGGGACGGAGTCCGACGGAGGGGCAGACAGTCAGCATTAATAAGCATTACACAAAAAAGGTCATGAATATAAAGTTATGTGCTTCTTGAAGGGGGGGGGCTTTCTACTATGTGGCAAAGGGCCATGCAAAGCAGCTGTGTCCTTCAAAAACTATCTCTATCCCACAATAACGAAGCAGCTATGTGTGTTCCACAGTAACCTCTCAGCTCGAGAAAGCGGAAGTTCCCTGGCTAGGCCGTAACAGTCTTCTGCAGTCCCTTACACTCGTCATAGAAGGCAATTAGATTAGTCAGGCATGACTTGCCCTTGATGAATCCATGCTGACTGTTCCTGATCACTTTCCTCTCCTCTAAGTGCTTCAGAATTGATTCCTTGAGGACCTGCGCCATGATTTTTTCCAGGGACTTAGGTTAGGCTGACTGGCATGTAGTTCCCCTGATCCTCCTCCTTCCCTTTTTCGAAGATGGGCACTACATTAGCCTTTTTCCAGTCAGCCGGGACCTCCCCCGATCGCCATGGGTTTTCAAAGACAATGGCCAATGGCTCTGCAATCACATCCGCCAATTCCTTTAGCACCCTCAGATGGAGCGCATCCGGTCTAATGGACTTGTGCTCTTCCAGCTTTTCTAAATAGTCCCGAATCACTTCTTTCTCCACAGAGGGCTGGTCACCTCCTCCCCATGCTGTGCTGTCCAGTGCAGTAGTCTGGGAGCTGATCTTGTTCGTGAAGACAGAGGCAAAAAAACCATTGAGTAAATTAGCTTTTTCCACATCCTCTGTCACTAGGTTGTCTCCCTCATTCAGTAAGGAGCCCACGCTTTCCTTGACTTTCCTTGTGATTCAATCTGTATTTTGCTTCATAACAGACAGTTGCAATTCCTTGGGGTTATGTTAGTTTAGAATTTCAGGACATTCATGTAGGTTATGAAGCCACATGTAAATATGTTCAAGTATATTTAGCCTTATTCTATTGTTCATGGTATCGCAAGTATAGCCCCTTAAATTTAGGATACCAATTTCCCCTTGTAAACCTCTCAGCATTACAAAGTGAGGTAGGCTAACCTGCTCTGATAGAGTTGAATGCACAATCTTCATTCAAGGGAATTCTTGGGACGGGAGATTTTTTTGCACTCCTTTGGAAATACCTGTCCCAAGGGCAGAACCCTTGCAAAAAGGCCCTTGTGAATGTGGGATGGAAAAGGGGTCTGCCTTGTTCCAACTGTGTCTTAGCTAGCATTAAAAAGCCACACTTTGTCAGTTGACGCTCCTTTAATTTGATTGCTTATTAGTGCTGTCAGCAGCTCTTGCTACTTATTTGTCTCCTCACTCTAAGATGCCACTAATCTCCTGAATAAGGGGAAATCCTAGTGGGAGAGCATGAGTGCTATGATCCAAACATCAGAATGAGATCAAGGCCCTGGAGCTTCTTGCTTCCTTGTAAGAATGCAAGAGCATAACTTTAGCAGATGTTCTACGGTGGGGCATAATGAATAAAATACTGCCTCATTACTTAGTTGAAATTCAGTGTTAACAGCAAAGTGATTCTTCAATATCTTGATGACCGCTTTACAGTTGGAGGCGAGGAAATTACCTAAGACCCTCAAATGTTACTCTTCCTCTTGTATCACATAAAATATACAGTTAGTGGTGTTTTAGTTTGTGAATTATATTTATTGAAGAAACTTAATGGAAAGTGTGGCTACGTCAGCGCCTGTATTCTTTGTGTTTTTCATTTTGTGGGCTTCCTTACTAACTCACCAGTTTTTCCTCTCTGCTTAGCTTGCCAAGGCCCTGATTCAAAACCCGTTGAAATCAACATGAGAATGGCCATATTGGGTCAGACCAAGTATTCTGTCTTCCGACAGTGGCTAAGGCCTGGTGCTCCAGAGGGAATGAACAGAACAGGTAATCATCAAGTGATCTATTCCCTGTTGCCCACTCACCGCTTCTGGCAAACACCATCCCTGCCCATGGTGGCTAATAGTCATTGATGGACCTGTTCTCCATAAATTTATCTAGTTCTTTTTAGAACCCTGTTATAGTCTTAGCCTTCATGACATCTTCTAGCAAAGAATTCCACAGGTTGACTGTGCATTGTATGACTAAAATTTGCTTTTGTTTGTTTTTAAACCTGTTGCCTATTAATTTCATTTGGTGACACCTAGTTCTTGTGTTAGGAGTAAATTAACACTTCCTTATTTATTTTTCTCCACATCCATCATGATTTTATAGATCGCTCTCATATACCCCATTGGTTGTCGTTTTTGCAAGCTGAAACGTCCCAGTCTTTTTAATCGCTCCTCATACGGCAGCTACTCCATACCCCTCATCATTTTTGTTGCCCCTTCTCTGAACCTTTTCCAATTCCAGTATGTCTTTTTTGAGGTGTGGTGACCATATGTGCACACAATATTCAAGATGTGGGTGTACCATGGATTTATATAGAGGAAATATATTTTCAGTCTTGGTATCTATTCCTTTCTTAATGATTCCCAACATTGTTTGCTTTTTTGACTGCTGTTGCACATTGAGTGGATGCTTTCAGAGAACTATCCACAAAGACTCGAAGATCTTTTTCTTGCGTGGTAACAGCTACTTTAGACCCCATCATTTTATATGTACAGTTGGGATTGTTTTTACAATGTGCATTAGTTTGCATTTATCAACATAAACTGAAGTCTTTGGCAGGTATTTACTACTGTGTATATTATGGCGGCAACATAATATACACAGTAGTAAATACCTGCCAAAGACTTCTGTTTATGTTGAAATAGTGGCAGATTTCTGTCCAAAAAGAATATAGCAAAGATATTTTGAAAGTAGAATGTATATTTGAGATGTAACATTGTCACATGATATGGTGCTCTGTCCTCTTAAACCTTTGCCATTCTTAAGTCTTCTGGAAACTGTCATGGAACTTCTGTGGCAAAGAACAGTCCATTTTCCCTATTCCTTTCTTGCTATGTTTTAGAGAGAGCTTCAAGAAGGGATCTACCTTCTTTCTCTGACCAGATCCCTGACCCCCAAGACCCTGCACTGAAGTTTCCATTTAGTTGTATAATCTCTGCCCTGAATGTGTGATGTGAATGGAATGACTGTTACATAACTACCTATTTCATTTCTCCCCCTCTTTTCTTCTAAATTATGGTAGAGGTCTTTTTTCTAGCTCTTTCCTGGAGAGGTGAGGATACCATGCTCTTTTCTTCCCTTATTTTTGTATTTCAAACACTTGGTAATAATCTGAATGGTGCAGTGCGCTAGGTGAAGGAGCCTAGAAAGTCATAGTGAAAGGAAACTGCCTTAATTTAAATTGATTTTCACACTATTTTCAGCTAGATGCTACCTGAGAAAATAAGGGGCTCCCTCTTCCAACCTTCATCCTACAACAATCGGCCATTCCTCATAACTGGTCCATTGGTCACCAGCTAATCCAGTTTTCTCTTGTTTATGGATTTACAATTCAATAGTGTGCAGCTGAAACTGAAGCAGTGTGGGTGAGTCTACTATATGAAACACCTAAAGCAGTCACCTGATATTGGTTCAGCTATCTACAAACCCTCTAGAGAGGCAGGCTAGCTTGAAACATAGTTTCTGGGGCTGGAGTCATAGGTTTTCTGGTCATGCCAATATTTTTGGGCAAGATGTAGTCATGTTCATTTTTATTTTCAATTACTTAAAGCTTGCTTTTTTTTAATTTACCTACCCATCACTTTGTTCTGAGCCATCTCTTAAGTGTTCCCCAGCTGTTCAGCTGGTGAATGCTACCTTATTTGCTTCTATTTATTGAGTTTGAAAATACTGCATACAAAACATGACAGTACATGTTTTTGACCTTGCAATGCTGACTTTATAACTATAACGAATATATTTCATTATATCTTCTGCTGAAGAAGATAAGGTTGACTAAACTAGATCTGTTTCGAGCCATTGGGCATTCATCCACAATGCTAAAACCAATTTCAATGAGGTCACTTTTCACACAGTGAATCTATAATAGCTTTTGTCTCCTGCTGTCTGATTTATAATGTGGCTTCCCTGAAACTGAAAAGAGGGGTGGTTTTTTTTTTTTTTACAGGAAATGGTTATTTTTTTTACTTTTAAGAACATATTTTATAACTAGCACTACCATGCAATAATCACATTATTTAGCAATTTTCTTTTAATCTTCCGATTATTGTAGTCTACTGCATTATTTATGTTGTGAACCGCCATTATGTTACTACACATAGTAGGCAAAATATTTAAATACTTCCTTGTTTTATGGAGATAATTATAAGCTCTATTTCCTGAACAATGAAAGCAAGACCAGTGCTCAAATAGTCAGATATCACTCATCTAATGAAGCAGATGTAAAATAAGTTCCAAGGGATTAAACACCTTGAATGCACTTTGGATTGTCTTATTAAATATGTTCCTGAGAGTACTGTAATTACCCCTATCTTTTTTGGTAGTTCCTCATTAATTACACTGCTACTTATGCTGAGCATTTTTTCATTTTCCTATTGTGCTTTAAACAAACTAGAAAGTGGAGAATGTATGTCCTAGTGAGATCAATATGGATGCATAGTGAATATAACAGATCCAGTCCTTGGGTCTGAATGGGCTGCACTGTAGACTATGCCAGTAACAGTACTGGATTCCATTCCAGTTCTGCATAGAATAGCTGGGGTGAGTGTGGGGAAGGGATGGACTGGAGAAGGATCGGAAGTGACCAGTGGATTTGCAATTTAAAGTCAGGTTTTGGGTGTGGAGAGGCTCTGGTCCATGTGGATGCTATTTTGTTCCCACATTTTTGCAGTTCTGGTAATTGTGTGCACCCTGATTGAGATTTAGACAGCTACACGATAACTTATGGTAACTGCTGGCACAAATGCAGATGCATGTGTAAGCAGTTATGCACCCATTTTTTGCTTGTAGACAAGGGTTTCTACCTACTGAAAATTAGACTCTTAAAAGGAGTATTCTTGATTTTGTGAGCTCCTGGTCAGAAATAATGAAGTTTGCTAACACCATTTCTTCATCAAACCATGTTAAGTCACTCACTCTGCTGGGTTATTAGCATCTACTTTACAGAAGTCCAAAATGTTAAAATATACAACAAAAATTAGTAAAATACATGAGGTTAAACAATCCTATTTGCAGATCTGGATCTATCTTAGGTTTACAATCTAAAACAAAACTGAAGTTTCAGAGAAGCAAGATTAAGGAAGTCTTACCAAATCAGAGATCAGTTAGCTCATTTATTCTGGCATCTTTTCATGATGCTGATCACTTGTTAGTCCAGTGAGACACCCTTCTTTTGACAGTAAACTTAACCTTTTCTGCAGTCAGACTCCTGACTTTCTGAATGCAGCATAGAGATGGTTACGTATAGTAGTTGATCAAATCTTTTTTCACTGAAACAGCACACTTCTCCAGTTTCCTTTTCCAGTAAGAAAATAGACCTTGTATTTTTGGTTGTTCAGTAATGTTCCTTTGGAGAAATTAGTAATACAAATTCAAGAGTGGTTCTAAACTATTAATTTAATGGAACAACTTTAGAGGTTGACAAATCCTTAAATGTAATACCATAAAGTTAGTGAATTGTTTGATAGCACTGGGTCTTGAAAAACACTATTTGTACAATTGATACATATGTTAGGATGATATTAGTAGATTTGGATATATTTAAACAGGTGAACCTGTAGGGTACCCCGACAATGCCAGTAAGAACAAAAACAAAAAAAGGAGCGAGAATAGTGACAGGGTAAGCAATTTGAACTGTACTCCTCCACATGAGAAAAAACCGTGAGAATTGTAAACACCTATAAATGGATGGAGACAGTTTTTAAAATCTCTTGTGTTCAGATCTCCATGTAAAGAAACTACTCTATTATTCTAAATAGTAGTTCTGGGATTCTTACATTTGGAAATTAGGCGGAGCAAGCCAATAGCGATACGTATATGGAGGCCTCCAAGTAATATCCAGGTCCAGCCAGAGTTTGCCAACCTGACTCATTTTTGATCATGTGCTTATTCTTGCCATACAATTGTACTGAAGAATCTGAGAATAATTATATCTTCAGGGCTATGTTGAATCAGCGTATACATGAGATTTTCATAAATTTCATCCCTGAGATTTTTATATCCCACATGCAACATAGATTCACTTTATTTTCTATTTTGACTCTGTTAAGAGAGTGTCTACTACAAAACACCTATTGTAATCTCTTGAATTCTGTAAAACCAGTGATGTTAGATAAAGGAAAGCAGCATGATGTGATGAGGTAAAATGATGACGTTCTAGCTCACAGTCAAACCTTCCTGCAGATAGTATCTCAATTTTGGAAAGGAATGATGCCATTAATTCTGATACAAGATAGCTTCCACTGCTGATTTACAGTGTAAATCATCATGACCTGACAGTTTATCGCTGCTGGATGTCGGCCTCCTACTTCTCGTAGACTAGCCTCAAATGTAAGGAGTAGGAGGTTAGCTTTTCGTAAATCTCCCTCAAAATGAATACTTAGTTGCTCCAAATAAGCAATGGCACATTTTATTAAACTGCCTTAAAGTCATCATGGCAGAATAAAGTGTTGCCTGTGGTGAGCTGAAAATGCTTCTGTTGTTCAGGCAGAGGGTGAAACAGTCGTCTTAGCATTAATATTGATAGTTGTAATAGTTATGGCTAAATTACACAGATCTGGATTCACTTTAATAGCTTTAGATACAAGGTTTTTCCAAGGGAGGAAATCCCAATAATCAAAATATTGTATTTTTGCTGTCAAGGCCAGATTTCCACCATTACAATGTTAATATATGGTGCCATAATAGACTCTGCCATTAGAATGTAAAGGTAGAAGAATAATGCCACAGGTCTATGGTAGAAATGTTCTTGTGCTACAAAAGTGAATTTCAGCCTTTCACCATTGTGTTGTAATGCTAGAAACACTGCCCTAGAGAAAGTTACCAGTTTAGACTATAGTTTTTTCTTAAATGAGAATCCCTCTCCAGAGGTATATCTTACCAAGAACAATGCTATGCCTCTAGGGGGAGAATTCCTACACTTAAATCATTATTCCCCCCCCCCCCAAATACAATCTACTTTCTGGATCAATATGTCTGACAGCACACTTTTATAGCAACACTTTCCCCAAAAAAATCCCCAGCACTATCTTTAGAGGCATATCTATATCAAAACACCTGCACAGCCATAATGACCAGCAGCAGTATACAACAAATGTGTATAAATATAATTCATCTGTCTAGTTCCCCCTCTGTTTCTCCCTCTTCTCCTTCCTTCATGGAAGCCACATTGCTATATATCCTAATTTCTTTAATTACTTTGACACGTGGTGTTTCCTTGCTCGAAAAGAGTGCAAATAAATAGGCAGAAGGTCAATATATTAAATAAACCAAACAAATGGCAAACATCTGTGCAGTCATAGCTGGTAGCCTTATTTAATGCTTGGGGCTCTCACTTCCTGTCCATTTTTTTCATGTAGTGCTGGTATTCCAGTACTTTGACAGGCCTGAATTATGTGACGATGAGGCAGGATTCATGAAAGAGATAAGAAGTTACAGTACATCAGTACAATGATAAGACATTCATACCTGTAATGCATGAAATTCTGCCTTGGATTGTGACTGGTCTCATGATTCTAGGAACACTTACCCTAAAGGCAGACGCTAGTATGAGACAAGCACTAATATTTAATGGTGGAAATCTGGCCTTGGCAGTGAGGGCAAATTGGATTTCTTGTTTTGTTTATCGGATTTGGGTTTTTTATTGTAATGAACAAATATAATTTCTGTTCAATATGAATCTACTTCTGCATTTTAGCAAAGTAGTTCAGGGTCTGGATTGCAGCACTGCACCCAAGGGTGGGCAGGGAGTGTATTTCTCAGCCTACTGGCACTTCAGCCATGTAGAGCCAGAATAGCTGAGTTTTATCTGGATGAAATGAATTTTACCCTCTGCGCTCTCCCCCCCTCCCTTTGGACAGTATTGTCAATCTCAAGCATTCAAAAATCAGGAGTCAGGTCTCCAAAATCATGAGACTGACTTACAAATCTTGAGGTTTGTTTTAAAAAAAAGTAAATCTGAATTCTATTTCTGGGGCCTTTAGGGTGCACCCAGGTTGCGTTTTCAAGTTTTTCATTGCAACCATGAATGCTTTTTTTTCCAACGTAATATAAAAATTAAAAAACCTGAAAGCTGAGATTCCCATCTAATTGCAGGACTCCAGAAACTGGAGCTTTAAGGAAATACTATATGACTTGCAGGGGCAGGGAGAAATGTGTGCTTTGCAATACTGAGCAAGCACTTTCCTCTGAGTTGATATGGGGAACCAGGGATTCTACAAGCTAGCATAGACACCACACTACTTTAATTTTAAATTGTGTGGCCATTTTTCTGAAATTCCATCAAAGATATGACTTCTGTCACTCTCTACTGGAAAAAGCTACTTTTTCATTTACTGGCAGTAATTGCCTCTGATCACTGAAGAAAATAAATTAACTGAAGAGAGCAAGTTGCTTTAAAAAAAATCTAACACCATAACCACAACCCAACAAACCAAATTCATAACTTCTCAAATGAAGAAGACTTTAAAAATACCTAAAATTTTGTTAGATAATGAGGAAAATTACTTAACTGCATTATTCTCCTGGTGACTTCTTTGGAGCATTTCCAATTACTGTACCACACAGAAATCTTTAACCTATGTATTGGGAGTTATCGGTTTGCTCTGTATGGGGTGGGGAGAAGCTTGCAGAAATGCATTGCAGCTTCCTCTACTGGTCTCACCTTCTTCTGTCATGCTCCCATGCAGAGGATATATGCAGTGTGCAGGTGTTGCATTGGTCTTAAGAATGGGATTGGGTTAGGCCAGAGAAAGGGAGACAGATCCCAGCCATTTAAAAAAAAAATAACCAAAAATCCTTTCTTGCAGCTCTTCCATGCCACTGCTTATCATTGGTGAGGGGGCAGTGTGTAATATTTGGGAGAGGCTGTGTCACAGTTACAGAGCCAGCTGCACTTTAGACCCCTTTCAGTCCCTCAAATGCACCCCTCAGGTGCCAGGTTTGGCTGCCGTCACCTCTATCAAAGGTGGAACCAATAGTCCTATCACTCTTAAACTGGATCTCTGGGTCTCTTAAACTGCAGCCCCCTATTTAACCTGACAGGCCTAACTGTGTTTGGAACCCATAAGACCTTTACCTCTGGGAGCCTATGACCAAAGAGCTGAACAGTGACTCAAACAGTTTCTTCAAGACAAAGCATTATTATTATTTCACCAAAGGGCACAAATCATACAGAGCTAAGGTATAAGGCAAGAAAAGGCCTATACACGCATCTCCCTTTATTTACAAAAGTTGCCATGAAAAGATTAAAGTGTAAGTTCTCCTCAGTTCAGTTACTGCCATCTCTGGCAGGAAGAGACACTGCCTTCTGCAGCATGCTCTCTGACCATGTCCCAGTGTGAGTGTCTGTCAGAGTGCTGACAACCCACTCACCCCTCTCCTCCTTCCTGCCTAGGCTAGCATTGTGAAGGTTTTAATATACCCTTTGACACTACGTTCAGCTGGGGAGTAAATTTTGACAAACTAATGCCAGGCCAGGGTATTTCCTGCTTAGTAACTTCCCCATTGTTTCCCCAAAGATCCTTTATATTCCTTATGATAGCACCTTATCGTTGCCATTCTTTCATTTCCTCTTGGTTTTCCACTTTCCTGACTTCTTTGCTCAAACTTTATGCAGTCAGGCAGGATAATATCACACAGGTAAAGTATTATTTTTTAAAAAGTACACAACTCCCTTATCCTCCACCCTTGCCTGTGTCACTAAAGATTCTGTGGTTACATGTAGGCATGGGAAAAGAAGCATGCCGTGGCCATCTCCCTGGAATGGTTGGCAATTCTGCCTTCTCCTTTCCATGAAAATGAGGCTCATTCCAACCGAGACTCCGTTTGAAATTTGAATTTTCATGCTATTGATTGCAAAATTGGTGGGGGGAATAAAATTTGCAGGGTGTGGAATAGCTTGAAATGAAATTTCCACCATCTTGTGGAAAAAACTGTCCCCAGTCTCATACTGCTGTAATAAGAATCAAATGGGGTGGTATAATGTCTCTGGGCATTCCAAGCACATTTACATTAATAATTTAAGTAATTTAATTGAAGAAACTGGTGACAAATGCCAGACTATCTGGATTATGAGGTATTTGGAATATGCTACAGTGTACACAATAGATTCTGAACAGTCATTAAAGCCGTAATTCCAAAATGCTACAGAACAGATCATTGTAATTATAAACAGCCATATACAAATTAAGCCAGAATAAAATATTGGATCTTTTAAATTTGGCAATTTAATGTAAAAAGCACCCTTTTCAGAATCTCCCATATTCCTGTCTCTCCATCTCAGTCCCATTAGGGTTATCAGATGCCCTGGTTTTATAAAGACTGAGCTGAATTGAAAGATGTCTTTTAGTTGCCAAACTACTCCTTTCTTTGTTTGACTGACAGTTGATGGACTCCGCTGTGGCGAAAGAAGGGAGGTTTTCAACTTCAGTAGATGTCATTCATGCAGGCCAAGAGAACAGCTTGACACACCAATCTAGTAACAAACCGTTCCCTGAGTTCTCCTTATTTTCTAGCCTTTTGAGGATGAAACTGTTACCACCACAAATTCATTAACCCTGCATCTTCCCTTGTTATGTGTGATATGGGGGCAATGGGGAAGCAGCCTTTTCCATTGGAAAAGAGAAGAATATATTTAATTTTATCAGAATAATGCTGCCAGTAGTGTCAGTGATTGAAAAGACTGGAATTGGTTATCTTAGAAAGGAGTGTTTGAAGTGGATATGATAAAAGTATGTAAAATAACTAGGCTTTGTAAAATCTGATTTTCGGTTTCATAATCTTGATGAATAATCAGTGTTTGTTTTAAATTCTTTTTACTTGATTTAAATTTTTCAGGTGAGCATAATTATGGGCTTTAAGCATTTTTTCCAAATTAAATTTTCATAATTGCAAGAAATTATTGGCAGGGAGAGGGTCAAAGTAAACATTCAGATTCAAACAATGTTTTAATAACAATTAACACAAATTGTCAACATCTCATGTCAAAATAAATATCCTTATATTGAACTCTTAAGTTTTCAATCAGCACTTTTTTCTTTCTTTGCTTATCTGTAAATTTCAATTAATATCAATGGAAATATTTTTAATCCTTTTTTTTGTGTCTATGGTGACATTTAAGTTTACTGACACTTACTGATTAAAAAAAATCTAATCCTTTTCAAGTTTAAAAATAACAGATGGTATAAAGAAGGTTAACAGGGAGAACAGATGCTCCTGATCTCATAACTCATGAAGAAGGGGACATTCAATGAAATTAAAAGGTGAGAAATTCAACACCAATCAATGGAAATACTTTCTCACACTTGTGATTATACTGTAGAACTGATGGCAAGAATTTAAGATACATTTATGACTACTGTAGGTGCTCTTTATATCCATATCAATGGATAACCTCTTTTTGTAACAAATTTTGAAAGGGATGTTAAACCTTGTATTTCAGGGCTCAATATCTGATTATTGGAGACCAGGGTGAAACCTATTGTGGGGGGCAGATAACCCTACATCATCTTACTGCCAGGTTCTCACATCTTTCTGTGGAGCATCTGGTTCTAACCGCTGTCCGAGAGACAGGATGCTGGACTAAATGGACTTCAAGTCTGATCCCATAGGGCAATTCTTATGCTCCTGTGTCAAGAGCTATAGAATGAGTATACCTTCCTCCTTCATATGAGGATGCAAACTGGAAAGGAAATTAGCGGAGAAGAATACAGTGAGAGTTTTTAAGGTGAGTTAGATTGGAGACTTAAAGAATACAGTCTAGTGATATACTGGCACAATGGAAAAGTGCCATGTAGATCCTAAAGCTGATACAACTGTTAGTTTAGTAGCTTCTGTTAGACATAGGTGTCTAATGTTCTGTTTGAATGAATAACAGAGAAGGGCCATTTGCAGTGACAACAAAAATATAAGCAGAAGTTTCATTAACAGCAAAACAGACATTGTCTTGGTGGTGGAAAGAGACCAATAGTGCCAGAACAATCAAAAGTGGTCCTTAGAGAAAGACGTATTACTGAGAGATTCAGTTTTTCCATTGCATAATAAACAGAAACTGACAAAATCAAAACCAGTTTCAAACAAAAAATAAGTTCTTAAAGAATTATGATATATGGTCAATAGTGGTCATTGGAATAAGCACTCTGTAGTGCGGTGGATAAGGCAATAAAAGTTGTGCAGGCAGTGACAGCAGCAAAGGGCAATTTGCAAATAAAGAAATGATACTAAAAGCTTGTTTCAGATTAAAAACGAGGGACAGAAATCCATCTGAAGCAGGTGCTTCAGGAGAAATGTACCTCAAAGGAAGAGGAAGGGGGATCCAGACAAAAGCATTTCAAAGCCACAAATATCAATATAGCAAAGAAGAGTGTGTAAATGGAAACCTGATAAGAAAAGAAGTCACAAAACACAAGTACTCTGGTTAGCAGAAGAGTTAAAACCATCATTAGCTGATGTGCAGGCTGACTGTCTGAAGAAGGAAAACCTACGTCTCAACAACAGGTTATATCATATCCCTTTGCTCAGGGCTTGTTTTATTTTCAAAAACAAAAACTTGATGCCAGAATAAATCAACTCAAACTACTTTCCAGCTCCAGCCATCTGGGAGGGGAGAGGGGACACTCTTCCCTTATGGTAACTTCCTTAGTACCAGCTTCCTCTAACAACCCAGATCACCCATGTCATAGACTGGAACCCAATAATGCCTTATATGCTGCATTTACATCTTGTCATAAGATTACATAAAAGTAAGAAGTTATGAGTGAATTGAATGATGCAGCAAAACAGGCTGAGAGGGTAGCTAAAAAAAGAGGGGATGAATGCAGAAGGAAGGTTTTTAAGTAGTGAGGAATTCTAAATCAAATTCTGTCCCTAGTCCATTGGTGTAATAACTTTAATTAGGTGAAATCTGTATAGCTCTCAGTGGCAGCTCAGGATATATTACATATATCATGGTCCAGGATTATCAGGTAGAATCAGCAACATGGGGAGACTATTTCTTCATTACAAAATGAAGAATCCCTTACAAAATCGCTCTACGAGGGAAATGGGAATAAGATAATTCCCATTATTTGGCCATCACTGAACCGTTCAAATCTTTGAACAAGATTGAGAGACACCATAGAAGTTTATAAAAGGAGGATAACTTTATATCACCAACCATTTTCATTTTAAAATAAATAGCAAGAAAGCTAAACTTTTGTCACCCACTCTCTTTGGGTTATAAAGTACTTACTGTTGTCAAATCCTTTTAGATGTAAACTATAACCAGGACCACATGCTATTCCTAAATCATTTTTCCATATCCCTTCTTTTCACTTTGTCTAATCTTTGCTCATTGTTTCATCAATAAAAAATCCATTGTTTGTTTTAAGTTGTATCTATACTAAAATGTTATTGTTTCTACATATTGCTTTATTGAAGATGGGATTTTCCTCTACAATACTGTTCATGTAATACCTGGATTTTCTCTTATAGAGCAAATACAGCCTCCATACGCACACGCTGAAATGGCAAAGGACTATTAGCTAGAATTGTTGATGTTTTTGATTTGGTCCAAGCTAAGGATTGTATTTATAAGTAACTGATGTATGTAATTACTTGAAAACATTTAGTTCAGTCTTGGGACTTGAGCCCATGAGACACCATGAAAACTGATGAACAACCATAAACCCCAATAAAATCACAAGTCTTGATGCTGAGCTAAGAACACTCAAGTTCAGAAGAGGCATAGAATCCAGCCCACTAGGAGTCAAGTGTGCTCTGCTCTGCTCAGAAGAAACCTGGTACCTCACTAAGACAATATTAAAGAAATTAATAAGGAACTTTCTCCTTCGGTTTCAATTAGGTGAAAAGTGAAAAGCAAACTTGTATCCTGATCCTTTGACTTGGAATGTGAGGCTTACAGGCTGAAAGGAAGGAGATGCATGGGAAAATTTGAAAAACCTCCAAAAACACAGAATTTTACTTATAAACCTTTGAAGTAAAAATCCAAAGGATTGGCCAGCATATTACTCTTTCTTTGTTATGCAATTTTTCCTAGCTTATCTGCTTTTACAGCTTTTATCTAAGCCTGTTGTGAACTAGCTGTTCACAAAATATTCTTTTTTTCAATTCTCAACTTAGACTAGTTGGGTTAAATTATCAGCCTTGTTTACAGAAAATTTTGTAAACTTCAGTTTTAAAAATGAGAACAGCATGCTTACCTTGCAGTAAACATTTACAGCAGCTATCTGTGGTGAAGGAATTCAGTGATTAAAACTGAGTATCTAAAATTGTAGGTCCTAGCAGATGTAACATAGAGGAGGAAGTGAGAATCGGACAAATTTTTCCAGGAGATTCTGAGGTTAGTATTTATACCACACATCTCACAGAATTCACACCATGGGTGAGAGAACTTTCACATAGTATCTTCAATGTTTTTGCTCCAGCTTTATACTGGTGAACTAGGGGTGCTGGGGGTGTTGTCATACCCCTTGGGTTGAACTGTAAACAGGGTTTACAGTTTGGTTCAATGGCTCTCAGCACCCTCTCTCTAAAAATTGTTCCAGGCAGCACCCCTGCAGTGTACAACTGGTCAGAAAAGTTTCCTTCAGAACTTTTTGAGAGTGGAAAAATCCCTTTTTTGAAATTTCTAGTGAAAACACTAGAAAATGTAGAAACTAAAGCTTTTCTGTTTAGTTTTGACTTTAAAATGTTTAATTTTGGTCTCATTTAAAATTTTAAATTTTGAATAGCATTTTCCAGCCAGAAAATAGTCGAGTTTAATTGACATCAACATCATCCTGTGGTAAAACCTCCCCCCCTTTTTTGGGGGGGGGCACAAACCCATATTCTTCTGATGGGGAAATTTTTCACTGCACACCAGTGTGATAGAGAACAGAATTTTTCCCATGCTTTCTTCTGGATTAATAGCTACAGATCATTACCGAGAAGATGCCTTCATAGTTGAAGGTGTATTTTATTTCATTTACCTTTACTAAATGATTTCCTGAGAAACCATCTGTACTATAGGAACACTTTGTCGCTTGGGAGGAAGGGAGGGTTGTGTGTGTTTTTTGTAACCTGTTATTGGCACCGTAATAGAGTCCTTGGAAGGCTCCTTGGCTTAATGCATAGCACACCTAGTGTCACCTCCCAGCCGGATGGTCTTCTCCGAAGAGAAGGGAAGTGGAAATGAGGCTTGTGCCCATCCTGCAGCCTGGACAGTTGGTAGGGAAGCTTGGGCCTTTCCACTCCACCCAGGTCTGACCGTGGGCCCTAAGAGTGTCAACACTGTCTCGTACTCTGGAGTGCCCTCTGAGATACCCTCCCTGAATCACTTCCTACCATTTGCTTCTCTTCCCCAGCTCCAAGTTCAATGTAAGGAAAAAAGAAAAGGTAACTAAACCTTCAGTTCCAACTAGACTTGGCATAGTCTTATTGTCTCTGTGAGGCTTTTCTGGTGCTTTTGTCCAAAGTAGGTCTGTCTTCCTTCTCCCTTCTGAGCTGAATTGCTCACCCACACTGAGAATTCAGGGAGTGTAAAGAGCCCTTTTACTCTCACATGTGGCCTGCCTATCTTACAAAAGCCTGTGTGGAGGAGAGGGAATAATAGTGGTTCAGCTGTCACTTCCCACTGGACCAAGCAGAATGGATGGGCCAGGTTGTGGTTCTAAGATCCCAGTATTATTCCTTTCCTGCTCTAGGGTGACCAGACAACAAATGTGAAAAATCAGGATGGGGTGGGGGGTAATAGGAGCCTGTATAAGAAAAAGACCCAAAAATTGGGACTGTCCCTATAAAATCAGGGTGTCTGGTCACCCTATCCTGCTCTGGGAGCAATGCACCTATGCATTGCCCCTTTTGCAAGCTGGACTGTAAGGTTACAATCCAGTCCCACATCAGCACACTCATAGTTTGTATTAAATATGCCAGGGATTTAATTTAAAAATCTTTTTTGATAAGGACACTTGATTTCATCTGATGAATTTTAATTATTTCACAACAGAGTAGAGCATTAATTGGAAATGTAAATCACCTGGATTCTAAAAATCTCCATGCTCAATAAAATCTGAACCTTTTAAAATTGAGTAATCCCATGCATGTTGTATCTAAGTTCAAGTAGCTAGACATATGCTCATTAAATTGGCTATATAAAAAATGCCCATGAAAATGTGACTGGAATGCATGAGCTTTACAGGAATGTAGTGATTTGGGGTTAAATAAAATACAGATGATATCTGAATTCACCTTCCGATTCTTGTTTATTTTTGGTCTTCTCTTATGGATCATTAGTTGCTGGAAACTCAAGTATTTTTCTATTTCCTCTATACTTCATCAATTTCCCCTCAATTTCTTGTCTAATTATCAACTGGATTATACTAGGCAGACTGATCCAGGGCTGTAAGTGTCTTTTGGTTTCTGTGGCCTAGCACCTACTGCTGATCATTGGCTAGAGGATAGTTCGTACCTTTTGTCAGTGCAAGACTAATAGGTTAAATAGAAATCTCCGAGACCCTTCACCACCACCCTTTTTATCAGATCAAATGCTTGCCTGCAGCAGCAATTCGATAATGGTCTTCATGCAGCTACTACAGAACTCATTACTCTGGGCAAATTGCTTTATATACTATAATGTGCTATGTTGGAGTCTAGAGGGACATGGAACCCAAACAGTGCTTAATACAGACTATAAAATATTTTTAGAGCTCGAGCCATTAGTTTTAAAATGCTTAGGAATGTAAAACTTTATCCAAGAAGAGAGAGAGGGAGAAAAAAAAATCATTCTGCTCCCATTAAGTCAGTGATTTAATAGAGTTTTCAGTACAGCGTACTTACTCTGTGATAATCAATTACCTCCAGCAAATTAAAATATAAATTAGGTTGTCTAGGAAAAAAGGAAGCACTAAATCAATTGGTTCTAGATGCACATAAATACAAATTTTACAGTTGTGGTTTCCTAATGTCAAAACTAACACTTCATGGCAGAACTTAAATAGTATTAGCTTCTGTGTTCCTTAACCTATCAGCTGTGTAAATTTAATTTTTTTCCACTTCAGCAGAACAAATGTAACCTTTCTTTAAAACTTCTTTGACTCTGCATTACATATGGAGATATGCACTGAACAGATCATGAATTGTTTGAGCAGCAAGACTTATTCTTGACGAGCAAAGCAGTTTCAAAAGTTCATGGATTCCTCTGTTCTCCCTTTTCCAGTTGGCAAACATGCAGTGAATTGGAAAGTTCATTTCTGGTCAAAAATACAAATTATTATTTCCAAAAAGACATCATGACTCATAAATGGGCCAATAATATTTCAGGATGTCCTCCTAACCAATGTGGCGTCATGTTCTAGGATATCAAAATACCAGAGGAAAGAGTAATTCTAAAAGCTGTAGTGGAAAGGCAATATACACTCAAGCTGTCCATTGTCCTTGATGGAGAAAGTACAGGAAGAATACAGTTCACTTCATAACAGAAAAACAGATAGAAATTGAAATCTGAATAATTTCTAAGTTGTGTAATACGTCACTCTGGGTGGTTCTTAGATTGCTTAGGTGCAATGAAATGAAAAAAAGATTTACAAGTATTTGTAGTGTAGTAAAGATGCAAGAAATGTAATTAGCAATATCTACCCTCATAGCAGATTTTGAAGATGTGTGAAACCTTGTGACCAAATTCTGGACCAGTACATAAATGCTTCCCATAACAGGCATATAATAGGATGTGGTCCTACAAATCTGCACTCAGGTGAATAGTGCTATTGATTTCAATGGAGGGAGGAGGAGTCTGACTGGAAATGCTCCGAAGAAGCATTATTTTGTGCCTATATTCTAGGTGCCAGCACTCCTGCTCCCTCCCATCCTCTTATTCAGAGGAGGAAGTAGTAGGAATAATCAATATTGATGGATATGAATTGCATTTCATTGTGCCCCATAGGCCTGTCCTGTAATGCTTCTCAGGTGCTCCTCTTCGAGGGTTTGTAGAGATGCCCTTCTATGGGTTTAGAAGGAGCTAGAATTCGCATGGAAAAATTCCACTGTGCCCTGCCTGTGCTGAGCCTGGGTTTCTTGGTGGATGACTATGCAAACAGTTTGGCCCTACATCTGCATAAAAATGTCACTTATGAATTTTGTAACCTTACAGCTTTGCCAATCATTCTCCTCTCATCATACACTGGCTGCAGTAAAGTGTTTTGCAGCACATGCCCTTTTGATGTGTATTACCCTCTTTTACATTGTACATGGTTGTGTTTCTGAAGATAGATAAGCTCCGGCTATAAATGCAACAGAAGAATTTGGAGTAACGCTGTTAAGGTCAGTCATTGCATTCCAAGAGTGATTGATTATTTAAATCTGAGGGAGACATTCCAGATGTTGTTAAACTGCTATGCTACTTTAATCCTCCTCACTTGTAATGATCATGAGTGTTTCTTCGCAGCACAGTGGCAGAGAGTAAGTATGGATCGTCAGCTTCCCAGCAGTCAGATTTGTTTCAGTACTTCTGACCAAGTTGATTTTTAGACATATAGTACATCAAAGCTGAATGACTCCTAGAGAGAAATTTAGTCATAAAAATCCACCGTGAAACAGGGCTGCTTGAATTGTAGCTCTGAGATTTTCTGCTGCATCTTGGTGTCGTAGCACCAAGCACAAGTGATTCTATATCAATTTAGTTCAATTAAAAGTATGAGCCTAATTCTAATCTCACACTGATTTTACATAGGTGTAGTTCCTTTGACTTCATTAGATTTACTGTGGTATAAATGAGCCTTTTGTTCTATTCTGTACTGTATACCGCTGTTTGAGCCAGAATGGGGCTTACCTGCTCACATTTTCTCATTCTTTCCAACTTTCAGATGCAATTCTCAGCTTTAAGTGGTAGACTTCAGAAATACTGCATCATGACCATATTGTTAACATAGCAACAATTTACACTTGACACTACTCTGGGCACTTGAAAATCAGGGGAATATTTATTTAGGGTGTGCAAAAGGTGCAACAGTCCTCCATAGGCCCTCCCACAAAATGGAAGAAAATTCTACTGTCAGTGGAAAATGTTTAAAAAAAAAAAAAAAAATTCCTAGTGAGCTGTAAGGGTCAGAAAGTCTTAGGACATGTGCTTAAAAGAAACTTGGCTACATTTTTGATGTTCATGGAGAATTCCTGACAGATTTTAATGGGGAGCTCCATTAGACATGAGTAATAGAATTAATTACTTAAACTCTTTCCCTGCTTGCTCACATGCTTAAAATTAGGCATATGCATAAATGTTTGCAGGATTAGAACCTGAAGAAAGGACAGAAGAATGAGAGGACTAAGAAGAAATACATTTCCTTACTGCAAGGTGGCATTAGTGATTTGATCTTATTGGGTAAGAGCAAGAGGTCATCTAAATATTTAAGTAAATAAAATATTTTTCCACACTTAAACCAGAGTGATAGCTAAGAAAGTTGTAAAGGTACAATTAACTTTTTCATTATTAAACTCTAGCACAAATATATCGGGTCCAGGAGGAGGCAGAATTTAAGGGTTCTGGGGCAGTTGCCCCACACCATTGTTTGATTTT
This sequence comes from Dermochelys coriacea, assembly GCF_009764565.3. NCBI lineage: Eukaryota > Metazoa > Chordata > Testudines > Dermochelyidae > Dermochelys > Dermochelys coriacea. The sequence continues at coordinate 20,175,373 of NC_050079.1, forward strand.
GGATGGGAGGAGAAAGGAGCAGGTCAATAAAAGCCACCTAGATTAATTGGAACAATTGTGGCAGTTTCTGGAGGCCATACCCAAAAGCCAGTACATCTCTATGTGGAGTTGTACTCGGGCTTTAAATTGCTTGTAAATGTAATTTGTGCCCACTTTCAAGCCCATTTATGCTGCCAGAGCAGTATAAAGTGCCCTGAGTGTGAATGAAAATCAGGCCCATACAGCTCTTGGTCCTCTGGTTCCCAGCAAGGACAAAGTTGTGTTGTGGGGGGAACTTTAATAAAGGGAGGAATTGCACATTGGAGGCCATTTTTCTAGCTCTTTGTCCAAACACATGGTATCTTTGTCTTCACACATAAAGCTCCCACTCCTCATCTGCTTTTGTTTGTAGGGTTGCTGTTATGCAGTATACTAGCCCCTGGAAAACCCCTCATGGGCCAGAAACATCCACCTTCGTTTAATACCCACATTCCCAAACCGAGGGGGAAGGAAGGCAGGAACTGCACAGCTGCTTCCTTCCCTCTGCTCTGATTCTGAGAGCAGGAAGCAGTTGTTTTTTGCTCACTCAGGGAGCAGCTGGATCTAATTTCTCTGATAAGCAAGCCTCTTCAAAAGAAGGTGGATTGGGAGAAGAGCAACAAACAAAATGGTTACTTGACTGGGGGACTCCATACAATGGGGTAAATATTCTGTTTTGTATGTTTGTTCTGGATTATTTTTTATTGAGGTAAAATGAGGCTGGTATCCCGAAAGGCTCCCACAGCTTTTTGGTTTGTTAGTTGAGCCGACGTTCCTATAACTCTCATAAATCAAAATTCAGTCCTCAGTCAGGTGTGAGTATTTGTGATATGTGGTGGATTTTTGTTTTTTGCTTTTAAGACTTGGTGGCTCTGTTTCATCTCCTGTATCTGCCTGTCCTCTTCTACCCCTTCCTGTCATGAGGTAGGTGGAACTGTCTGGGATGTTCTTACTGTCTTCTAGCCAGCTACAGTCCCTGAATCCTCACTACGATCAATGTTAACAAGGTCAAAAAACCATCTTTCCCTCCTTTGTAGTGTATCAAATGGGAAACCCCACTGGAGACAGAGGATGACAATAAGGCAGTAACCCAGATATGAACTCCACACAGACAAAAATAACTGATGTGAAACATATTTTTGTAACTTGTGTGCCAGTGAACAATGTCACAAGCTATGGCCTTGAAAAATGGCAATGCAAGCACAGCCCAATAAAGCAAAGCCTCAAACATTCGTGCATTCAGTATTGTAAGGTGAAAAGGATAACTTCCTTCACTATACAGAAAGAACAGTATCTTTTGTGTCACATTACGGACTTTAAAACAAAACCCTGGTGGACTAGTCATTTGCAGCAAAGAAGTTGTGCTGTGCGATCTGTTAATCAGTGCCCAGTGCTGAGACTTAATCTATCCCTCCCTCCCTCAGCTAAACTGAGCACCAGGGGTCGGTGAGGTGAGCAAAATGATATAGCTGTATTTGGTGTAAAACAACTTTGTAGATTTGGTAATCTAGATATCAAGGTTGTAGTTAATCAAGGCATAGAGTTTTGTGATAGATGTACTGTATGTAACTGTGGAAGATTGACATATAATGCTAAATTGGGCTACAGTATTTTCAAAAATATGTGCTCTTTTGATCACTAATCAATTTAATAGTATTTATGTAGAATTGGGTTGAAGGGAGTGGATACTAGATATTACTGTTAATCCTTGCTATTGGGCTTCTATTTTTAATGAATCTGTAAATTCAGGGGTGGTACCCTCTGACTGGGTAACTGCTAATACAGTACCTATTTTTAAGCAAGGACAAAAAATGATCTGGGAAACTACAGGCCCATTAGTTTGACCTCAGTTGTATGCAAAGTCTTGGAATAAATTTTGAAAGAGAAAGTAGTTCAGGGCATAGAGGTAAATGGTAATTGGGATAAAATACAACATAGTTTTACAAAAGGTAGATTGTGCCAGACCAACCTGATCTATTTCTTTGAAAAGATAACTGATTTTTTTTTTTTTTTTTAGACTAAGGAAATGCAGTAGATCTCTTCTACCTGGATTTCACTAAGGCATTTGATACAATTACACATTGGAAATTATTAGTTAATTTGGAGACGACGGGGATTAATATGAGAATTGGAAAGTGGTAAGAAACTGGTTAAAGGGGAGACTACAAAGGGTCATACTGAAAGGTGAACTGTCAGGCTGGAGGGAGGTTACTAGTGGAGTTCCTCAGGGACTGATCTTGGGACCTATCTTATTTAACATTTTCAGTAATGACCTTGGCACAAAAAGTGGGAGTGCACTAAAAATTTATAGATGACAAAAAGTTGTGAAGTATTGCCAATATGGAGGAGGACTGGAATATCATACAAGAACATCTGGATGATCTTGTGAACTGGAGTAATAGAAATAGAATTAAAGTTAATAGTGCAAAGTGCAATGTCATGCACTTACGGACTAGCAACAAGAATTTTTGCAATAAGCTGGGGACGTATCAGTTGGAAGTGAAGAGAAAGATCTGGGTGTATTGGCAGATCACAGGATGACTGTAAGCCACATTATAATGTGGCTGTGAAAAAGACTAATAGTCCTAGAATTTATCAGGCAAGGTATTTCCAGTAGAGAAAGGGAAGTGTTAATACCATTATACAAGGCACTGGTGAGACGTCATCTGGAATACTGTGTGCAATTCTTATCTCCCATATTTAAGAAAGACAAATTCAAACTGGAACATGTGCAGAGAAAGGCTACTAGGATGATCAGAGGAATGGAAAACCTGCCTTATGAGAGGAGACTCTCAGAGTTTGGCTTGTTTAGCCTAACCAAAAGAAAGCTAAGGGGAAATATGATTGGGCTGTATAAATACATCAGAGGGATAAATACCAAGGAGGGGAAGGAGTTATTTAAGTTACGTGCCAATGTTGAAGTAAGACCTAATAGATATGAAGTGGCCGTAAACAAGTTTTAGGTTTGAAAGTAGACAAAGGTTTCTAAATATCAGAGGAGTGAAGTTCTGGAACAGCCTTCCAATGATGGTAGTGGGGGCAAAAACCTAATTGGCTTCAAAACTGAGCTTGATAAGTTTATGCAGGAGATGGTATGATGAGATTGCCTACATTGATGTGTAGCCAGTCTGCGACTGCTAGTAGCAATATCTCCAGTGGCCGGTGATGGGATGCTAAATGGGGAGGGCTCCAAGTTACGACAGAGAATTCTTTCCTAAGTGTCTGGCTGGTGGGTCTTGCCCGCATGCTCCGGGTCTAACTGATCACCATATTTGAGGTTGGGAAGAATTTTCCCCCAGATCAGATTGATAGGGACCTTGGGGTTTTTTCACCTTCCTCGGCAGCATGGGGCCTGGGTCACTTGCAGGTTTAAACTAGTCTTAATGGTGGATACTCTGTAACTTGAAGTCCTTTAAACTATTATTTCAGGACTTCAGTAACTCAGCTAAAGGTTAGGGTCTATTACAGGAGTAGATGGGCAAGGTTCTGTGGCCTGCAGTGTGCAGGAGGTCAGACTAGAGGATCATGATGGTCCCTTCTGGCCTTGAAGTCCGAGTTCATATGCTTAAATCCTTTTTGTTACTCTTCATTTAATCTTTATACCCACTTTACTGATTAGTCTCAGTAGTCAATATTTCTGTTATGTGCAGCCTTTCTGTTTATAGAACGTACTACCATAGATCCTCCGAGTTGTGAACAGTTCGGGAATGGTGGTTGTTTGCAACTCTGTAAAGTTTTATTTCTGAACAAAACAGTATGTTTGTTCTTTCAAAAGTTAACAACTGAACATTGACTGACTTAATACAGCTTTGAATGTTTATTAAGCAGAAGAAAAATGCTGCTTTTAGCTGTCTGAGTTTAAATGAAACAAGCACAGAAACAGTTTCCTGATCTTGTCAAATCTTTTTAAAATTTTCCCTTTTTTGATTAGTTGACATTTAACACAGTACTATACAATATTTCCTTTTTTTGGTCTCTGCCTGCCTGATTGCATATTTGTGGTTCTAGATAAGGTGTGTGGTTTACAAGTCAGTTTGTAATTCTGGTGTTCATAATTCTGAAGTTCTGCTTCATCTGGATTTGAGATTCTAAACTGAAAATCCAATACAACATATTTTAGTTGGGTGGTAATGTTAGTGGTATTTTGTGCATTGTCCCTGTTTACAAATAAAAGCACTGGATTGAACACAAGCATGGCTGAAGCAGAGTATTAGTGGCTTGCTAGCTTTGACTGACATGATTGGTGAATGGCAGACCCATTTCTCCTCCTCTATCATCATTTTGAGTATCTCCTTCTTCCCTTCCTTTCCAGAGAGCCTAAAAATTAAGAACTAACTTCTGTTGGTGCTTCTGAGAACATTGGATAGGCTTGGCTCATGGAGGATCCTGAAGAAAAGGCTTGTGACTTCAATCTTCTGAATTTTTTCCTGATGTGAAGTTTTCATAAGAAGGTTTTACAGAATCTGCAAACCTGAAAATAGATTAGAATGTATTTTATTGTTTTTTTGTGTGTGTTTGCAGCTGTAGCTGCTGCTGTTTCTCCATGGGCATATGCTTTTGTAAAGAGGGAATAGTGTTGCAGTCATTGGTCTTGATTCGTCCCCAGGGCTACAAGATGGTGTAAAATGAATCCCCCAGATACCCAAAGACACAGCTGCACTAGCGAAAAGCATTCACCCACAGGAGAGGGTAAATGGTAAATTTGCTGCAGCTGCCCTCTCCCAGGGGTTTTGCCTGGGGAGACCAACTTCAAATTCTGGTTGGAGGTTGATGGAGGCTTTTCTGGAGATGTGCTAATGACTAAAGGCTTGTCTTCACTGCAGAGTTAACTCAAGTTGTAACTAAAGTATTGCCCCTAATTCAGACACACAAATCCCTAAATCCAGTGTTGTGGTGTTTTTAATTCAAGTTGGCTGGCCTGCTAATGGGTATAGACTAAAGCTTGAGTTAATAAAACTCCTCAGGTGCTAACACAACTCTATGCAGCTTCAGTGTTGCTTTGCGGTGTGGCTGCTCTTGTTCAAGCTAGGCTAATTCAAAAGGTATTAACCTGAATGTAGATAAACCAAATTAACTCTGCAGTGAAGACATGCTGTAAATTACTAGATCCCAGATTTTTAAATGTGTGTATGCCTTTGGTTGACACTGAGTCGCATGGGCAAAACACCTGATGCACATGTGCAAGTCAAAGATTTGTGTACTTGCATATTTCTGTATATGCACAGCCCAACTGAAATATGCTTATTGGGGATTTTATACACTCATAACTTTAAAATATGCATACATTCCTGTTTAAAAAAAAAGTCTAAACCTCTGTTTTTCTCCATATTTAAAACGAAAGAATACCTACCTAATGCTAACATTTATTAATGACTGTAAAGCATGCAGAGATCCTTTGATGGAAAATGCTATAGAATCACAATATATAATTAATATGAAGAATTAAACTTGTTGAGATTTGTCCATCAGTGATGTACCATCTTTTCTGCTGTGGTTTTCTTCAGTCCCTAGAATAAATCTTAGTTATGGAAGCTGTCCTATGTAAACCCTTATTTGAATGTAAGGATTTGCAGAACTGGCCTCTTAGCTAGAAGAGGAAACTGAGTCATACCATTGAGATAATACAACTGGATCTTGTTTGTCGGGGGGGGGAGAACCTCTCCTTTTAATCCAGTCATTTAGCATCTGTGTCTAATCTATATCCCTTTTTGACAGGCAGAATTGTGGCAGGGTCACTTTTTTAAAATGATGCACTATGGTAGAATTCTTTTAAAACTTCTATAATAATGCACCATTGTACGTGTGGGTAAATTTAGATACATTTATTAGTGCATTGCTATCTATCTTACAGTTTTGTACTGCTGCCTATCATTGTAGTATCTGAGTGCCTTCCACAATAGGTTGGCAATAGGGAAATCCCAAGTGAATTTCTTGATGTTCCTAGCTCTTCTCCTCTTCAGATTACAGAAAATTCTTCTGGGGGAGGTTTTTTTTGCGGGAATAGTTTTAAGAAGGGGCAGGAGCAATAGGGAGCTGATTGGTGCTATGAACATTGTCCTGGTTATAATGGAGAAACTTTATCATATCAGGTTTTGCATATTTCTTAAAGGAGGTCAGGCTCTTGATTAATCTAATCTTCTCAGGAGGCTTGTTCAATAGCTAGAGCCCCTCAGATGAGAATGCTTTGACAGGTCTTGCATGCTTTGTTCTAGACTTTGTGATCTACGTTCTGGTGGAAAAATCAACCACGTGTTGTGTTTGGATCGGAACCAAGCCTGAGGCTCCTTTATTGATTACAAGCGGAGGGGAGTAACAGCTCTAAGTAGCTGTCCCGGCGTATACAGAAAATACAGGAGCTTATATTGATGAAAACCACAATTTGTTAAACCCACTTCCTTTAACAGCATATTCCTTATTTGGCATATAGTGCAAGTTTCAACAATAGCTTTGTCTTACTTGGAGATTAGCAAAAACAAGCTTTTCCTATTGACAGGTGTTTTCTTTGCGGCTAATTTTTTTTAACTTCTAGCAGTTATGGTTACATTTCTTAAACTGTGCTGTTTGCAATTGCCTCTTAATGGAATTTTCCACACTCTTTCTTGTGCTTCATATACACAGTTAGCTTGACCAAAGTTTTAGGCCTACTTGAGAAGTTTAGGCCTACTTGGTCTGAATTTTTCCTCCACAACGTGGTCCTGGGAATCTGGCAGTTTATAGCAGAGAAAACAAGTAGCTTATTCTCCGTTGCCCTGCACCTTGAGGTCTTTGAATCCATGTAATATAAGCATAAAACACTACCCTATTGATTTAGTAGCATTTCCCCCATCTTGGCACTCACTTTGCACTGGGATGAATGGCTAAATATGCAGGGTACTGGAGATTGAGTTGGCAATCTGTAATTTATTAACACAATTTCACTGAAGCAGGGATTGAGCAGTTGGATTGGCTTTTAAAAACGTGTGCTCCAGACCAGTCAGGGCTCTGTTAAATTCCCCAACTATGGGGATAGGAACCAAACCAACAATATCTATCACCATACAAATTCCGTAGCCCAGCGTTTCCCAAACTTTGGACGCCGCTTGTTCAGGGAAAGCCCCTGGCGAGCCGGGCTGGTTTGTTTACCTGCTGTGTCCACAGGTTCGGCTGATCGCAGCTCCCACTGGCCGCGGTTCACCGCTCCAGGCCAATGGGGGCTGCGGGAAGGGGCAGTCAGTTCGTCCCTTGGCCCGTGCCTCTTCCTGCAGCTCCCATTGGCCTGGAGCTGCGAACCGCAACCAGTGGGAGCCGCGATTGGCCGAACCTGCGAATGCGGCAGATAAACAAACCGGCTCGGCCTGGCAGGGGGTTTCCCTGCACAAGCGGCGTCCCAAGTTTGGGAAACACTGCCTTAGCCCAAAATGTCATGAGGCTTACAAGCCAGTTCTAGCTCTAAATTGCCTTTCCAGCTTCCCTACCCTGTTGGACCACTATAAAGTTCCTGGCTTCCTTTGCCTTGAATCATTACCCACTGGCGGCACCTTTGTCTTCAGCAGTGCTTGGGTAATGCAGCTCTTGTAAAGATGCAGAACAGCCGTGTCACATTCAGACATGTCAGCATTTCAACATCATTAGTTTTCAGATATGTTCATTACAACTAATTGTATTTAACAGGTGTTGCTTTTTCTATCTGCCTTCAGTTTGCACCATTTCATTTTTGCTTAAAGTACAAAGTATCCATATTCCTCAAAGAAAGCTATGTAACTCTTAATAAAAGATATTAGTGAATGTTTAGCCATGTATCTCATGCCACATTTTCCTCCCACATAAACAGCCATAAAAAGTAAACAGCAAAATAAATTGCCCATATGCTGCAATAAATCAAAAATATAATCTTAGCATACTGTAACACAAGGCAAATACAATAATGGCAAAATCTATAGCTGTAGAGATGATAAAGTATCAAGTGTTCCTGGCCTCTAATCTGAGGCCTGAGTATATAATCTATTATTTAAATGTACAGTAAGCAGTGAAAGTGATCAATACTTCACAATTCTCGACTTTTAATAGTGCTGGTATGATCTTAACCCTGAAAGATTAATGGAGGTCAATAATGACCATGTAAGATATGCACCATGGGTCTGATTCTCTATCACTTTATTTTTTGCATGGGTATTTACACCTCTGGAAAGTGGCGTTACTTGCTATTAAAACCACTTTGAATAGGTGTAGATGACTGCACAAAATGCAAGGAAGTGAAGAGTCAGGCCTTATCGTAAGAGAACATATAAAACATTACTAGGGAACACCAAATTACACTTAACAGTGATAGTGTTCTCTAACTCCAGTGCTTTCAGGTACAACCCCACCAAAATAAGCCATGTTTTTGTTGTACACATGCCACCACTTATCAGAATAAAGGTTAGTGCTGTACAGTATTATTCAGCTCCTTTATTAAAACTGTGGATGATCTGATAAATGTATGGGATAAAACCTCAGCCTTTCCCTTATGGGCCATCAGGATCAGTGAAGCCTGACAAGCAGAGTTAAGATGTCTTCATTGTCTTCTCAAGATGGTAACCCATTTTGTATGATTTTTTAAAAAAAAAAATCATACAAAAAGACCTTTCCTCCTGTGCAGTGCAATGGATAACTTCAGAACAGAAGAGACAAAGAGCTGGTATAAGTTGGTGTACTTACATCAAAGGTAATGGAGTCATGCTGATTCACACTAGCTGAGGATTTGGTCAAGGAACCAAGTCTAGTCAGCTGTGCGGGGAGGAGGGAAGTCCTGTATATCTAAAGCAATGCCTTAGCTAAGCTTGACTTATGATTTAGCTGGCGGTAGAATCTACCACGGTGTTAATGAGTCAGACTGAAATGAAATCTCAAAACTTACAAATCTTCAGTTAACAGGTGTTGTATACTCCAGTCATTTCCTTTTAATCTCCCACAAAACCATTCAAATGAAAAGTTTTCTTTAGTTTTAAAAAAGAAAATCTCCTGCAGGAACTTTCAGACATTCTAAATGAATAATTTTGTTTCAGATTAACAAATTTAAATGAAAGAAAAAAATGCTGTCTCATTTCAACAGCCATTTTAAAAAATTCAAAAATTGTGTTGACATTTTTCCCTGGAAAAATCAACTTTTTTCCATCAGAATTGACATTTCCATATAGGAAAAACTTCTTCTGTTTCCATTAAAATGGCATTTTGTTGTGTGAAAAATTTCAGACAGGTTTATTCTGCCCGCTGGGCACCCTCTCCATGCAGATTTCGCTTAGCCCATGTGGTACAGCTTCCCAATTCCTCGGGACAAATATCGCAACTTGGTGTTCACCAATTAGAGGGGAAGACAGGGAGGCTGTGCATTCTGGTGAACTCAAACTTTAACAAATCAATGGTCATGACCTCTGTCAGGTAGGTAGATATTGTGCCCCTTTTACAGATGGGGAAATTTTGAAGCTGAGGTCAGCCAACTTTACTAAGGCCACAGAGCGTTGGTCAGAATGAGCAATATAGCAGTCTTTAGCTCTCAGAGCCTGGCTTCGTTTCCTTCTGGCTAGAGGCTACATTGGCTAGTGCCTTCAGCAGTTGCCAAGGCAATACCACTACCTAATTGGACAGAGCTCCCTTAAAAAACAAAAAACCAAAAAACAAAACAAAAAAACCACCCCAAAAACTGGTATTTGTGACTGTAGGTTTCATGACTCCGTAAAGCTGCAAGTAGCATTTGTGGAAGGACCTCTACCCCAGCTGCATGCTGAGCAGCAGGGCTGAACCTCATTTAGACCTCAGCAAATGTTTATAGTTACTTGTGGGGCAAGCTGTTGAGATAACAACCATGCTGTTGTTTGAAGAAAACTGAATGGGGTCAGATGGAAATGTACATGAAAGTGGATGAGCTGTGAGGGGCTGATTAAAATGGGGGAGGAAAGGGCACTTTTTTTTGTTCTTGTGTTGATTTAATCTAAACTGGAAAACAAAGATGTGATTTTTTTCTCACATTGAAATTACAACATGTGAAGGCAGCAAAAGGAAGGCTTTAAATGTGATCTAGTCATTATCAGGAGCATAATTTTAAGAAAACGCTTCAAGGAAGTACAAACAAAAGCAGCAGGATCAGATACCCTTCAGTTTCACAGTTTACATACCCCCAAACCAAACTGATGTGTGCTGTGGGAAGAAAAAAGAATGCAGCCAGCATGGCAAAGAGCTCTTATGCAAAAGCCAAGATATTTTAGATGGGACAGAATTGAGACCATAAGGCACAATTCTTGTCCCCTAACTTGTGTAGAGTAATGTACTACTCAGTATTAGGAAGGTCACTGCAACTGGATCTATGTGGATTGGTCCTGAACATATGTGGCGTCCTGCTGACTTCACGGAGGCACCTCACAGGTTAGAGGGCAGATCTGCATGGATCTAGTTGCAGGACTAGGGTGCTTTTTGTGCAAATCTGCCTCAAGGAGATTTCTTATCTGGTGAAGTGAGGACAAATAGTAGTTTTTCTGACGTGTTCATGGAACTTTTGTGCTGTAATTTCATTTTACAGGAATCTGGGAAATAATGCATTTTAAAATTGTTTTAATGAGTCTTTGATGCAATTTTTTGAGTTTTGGGGGTCATGATGGGAGGAAAATAAATATTTGTCATTTTAAAATGAGACTTTGCTCATATGAACAATTTAAACTTCTTAAATCACTCTGTTCCTCCTTTTATAATACAGCACTCCAATGTGACAGTGATTGTTGCTCTGTCCTATGAAGTGCAGCCTGGAATGATTTAAAATTGTGGGAAAGCTTTATATTTTTCAGGAGCACTTAAACTTTTCAAAGCTGACTTCCAATTTTGAAGATGGCAGGTCTTTTAAACTTGTTGTCGCTTCATAATGTTAATCATGCTACATATTTGTAGACTGAAAACTTGTATTGTTTTCTACCACAAGTATTTATAAAAATAAACTTCTTCAATAATTTTTATTTCAGGGAAGGCTTGCAAAAGGGAGGGTATATATAAAGTCTGCCAAAAAATAGCCCAATTGGCCTTGGACACTTGCATGAATTTTCCTGAATTGGTGCAAAGGGTAATGTGTATATTAAGGATTTGCATCTTTTCTGGTTTTGCACAGCAGTATTACAGAATCTTGCAATATTTTGTATTTTTTGATCGTCTAGTCTGACCTCCTGCACAACGCAGGCCACAGAATCTCACCCTCCTGTTCCTGTAACAAACCTCTAACCTATGTCTGAGCTACTGAAGTCCTCAAATCATGGTTTAAAGCCTTTGAGCTGCAGAGAGTCCTCCAGCAAGTGACCAGTGCCCCATGCTGCAGAGGAAGGTGAAAAAATCCCAGGGCCTCTTCCAATCTGCCCTGGAGGAAAATTCCTTCCTGACCTCAAATATGGCGATCAGCTAAACCCTGAGCATGTGGGCAAGACTCACCAGCAAGACACCCAGGAAAGAATTCTCTGTTGTAACTCAGATCCCACCCTGTCTAACATCCCATCACAGGCCATTGGGCATATCTACCACTAATAGTTGAAGATCAATTAATTGCCAGAATTAGGCTATCCCATCATATCATTCCTTCCACAAATTTATCAAGCTTAGTCCTGAAGCCAGATATGTCTTTTGCCCCCACTGCTTCCCTTGGAAGGCTGTTCCAGAACTTCACTCCTCTGATGGTTAGAAATCTTCATCTAATTTCAAGTCTAAACTTCCTGATGGTCAGCTTATATCCATTTGTTCTTGTGTCCACATTGGTACTAAGCTTAAATAATTCTTCTCCCTCCATGGTATTTATCTCTGATATATTTAGAGAGCAAGCATATCTTCCCTCAGTCTTCTTTTGGTTAGGCTAAACAAGCCAAGCTCTTACTGAAATTGAGGTAAATTAGATCCACTGCGTTTCCTTTGTCTAAAAAATTTGTTACCTTCTCAAACAAGTTTCAGAGTAGCAGCTGTATTAGTCTGTATCTGCAAAAAGAAAAGGAGTACTTGGGGCACGTTAGAGACTAACACATTTATTTGAGCATAAGCTTCCGTGAGCTACAGCATCCGATGAAGTGAGCTGTAGCTCACGAAAGCTTATGCTCAAATAAATTTGTTAGTCTCTAAGGTGCCTCAAGTACTCCTTCTCAAACAAGGAGATCAGGTTGATTTGACACGATCTACCTTTTGTAAAACCATGTTGTATTTTGTCCCAATTAACATTGACCTCAGTATACTTAACTACTTTCTCCTTCAAATTTATTTCCAAGACCTTGCATATTACAGATGTCAAACTAACCGGCCTGTAGTTACCCGGATCACTTTTTTTTCCCCCTTTCTTAAAAATAGGAACGCTGTTAGCAATTCTCCAGTTATACGGTACAACCCCTGAGTTTACAGATTCATTAAAAATTTTTGCTAATGGGCTTGCAATTTCATGTGCCAGTTCCTTTTAATATTCTTGGATGAAGATTATCTGGGCCCCCTGATTTAGTCCCATTAAGCTATTCGAGTTTGGCTTCTACCTCAGATGTGGTAATGTTACCTCCATATCCTCCTTCCCCATTTGTCATCCTACCATTATCCCCAAGCCCCTCATTAGCCTCATTAAAGACTGAGGCAAAGTATTTGTTTAGATATTGGGCCATGCCTAGATTATCCTTAACCTTTACTCCATCCTCAGTGTTTAGCGGTCCCACTTCTTCTTTCTTGTTTTCTTCTTATTTATATGGCTATAGAACCTTTTACTATTGGTTTTAATTCCCTTTTCAAGGTCCAACTCTACATGGGTTTTGGCCTTTCTCACTTTATCCCTGCATGTTCTCACCTCAATAAATTAGCTTTCCTTGCTAATCCCTCCCATCTTCCATTCTCTGTAGGCTTTCTGCTTTTTCTTAATCACCTCTCTGAGGTGCTTGCTCATCCATCTTGGTCTGCAACTCCTGCCTGTGAATTTTTCCCCTTTCTTGGGATGCAGGCTTCTGATAGTTTCTGCAACTTTGACTTGAAGTAATTCCAGGCTGCTTCCTGCCTTTAGATCCACAAGTTCTTCCATCCAATCCACTTCCCAAACTAATTTCCTTAATTTATTAAAGTTAGCTCTTTTGAAATCAGACCCTAGTCACAGATCTATTTTTGTTTATTCTTCCATTTAGTTTGAACTGAATTAGCTCATGATTACTCAAACCAAGGTTGTGCCCTATAACTGTTTCTTCTATGAGGTCCTCACCACTCACCAAAAGCGAATCTAAAATTTCATCCCCTCTTGTTGGTTCAGCAACTACTTGGTGAAGGAATCCATCCGCTATCGCATCCAGGAAAATTTGAGCGCTATTATTATTACTAGCACTTGTCCTCCAGTCAATATCTGGGAAGTTAGTCTCCCATGATCACACAATTCCCATTAGTATTTACTTCATTAAAAAACATTAAGGAGGTCTCTATGTCCAAATCTGATCCTGGTGGTCTCTAGCACACCCCAAGCACTATCCCAGGGGAGGCTCTAGTAGCTTTCTTTCCCAATGTGATTTTTTGCCCAGACAGACTGTCTTATCCATTCCATCACTTATTTCTTTACAGGCTACCTCATCATTGATGTACAATGCTACTCCACCACCTTTGCCTTTATTTGTCTTTCCTGAACAGCACACACCCTTCAATACCTGTAGTCCAGTCATGAATACTATTCCACCATGTTTCTGTTATCCCTATAATATCTGGTTTCACTTCCTGCACCAGTAGCTCTAGTTCCTCCATTTTGTTACCTAGGCTTCTCGCATTAATGTACAAACATCTTAATTTTTGCCATTTTTGCCTCACTCACATTCTCTACCCGATTAGGCACAGACATTCTACCGCCAGTATCACCTACCAGACTGGTATCTACACTATCCTTCCTCCTTATGTCCATTCTCCTACCCACAGTTGTATCCTTTCTTTCTTCCCTCTCGATGTTAAAATCCAGTGTGGAGATTACCTGGACATCTCCCCCAGATTGTTAGTTTAAAGCTCTCTTGATCAGTTGTACCATCCTCCATCCTAAAAGTCTATTTCCTTCCTTACTCAGGTGAAGTCCATCCTGAGAGAACAGTCCTCTGTCCATGAATGCTTCCCAGTGGCCATACATCCCAAAGCCCTCTTTATAGCACCAGTGCCTGAGCCATCTGTTGAGCATCACAATCTTGTCACACCTTTGTTGCTCTTCTCTAGGAACAGGCGGAATCCCACGGAAGATCACCTGAGCCTTGATTTCCTTAAGCGTCTTCCCCAGCCTGGCATAGTCTCCCTTCCATTCCAGCGAGAATCTAGCCGCATTATTTGTTCCCACATGAAGGACAATCAGTGGATTCTTTCCCGCTCCCATTATGATCCTCTTCAGCCTCAGGTCCACATCTTGTATCTTAGCACCTGGCAGACAGCACATCCTTCTGTTCTCTGGATCATCTCTTGTTACAGGCCTGTGTATCCTTCTCAGTAAGGAGTCCCCAATCACATAGACCTGCCTTTTCCTGGTGATGGTGCAATTCTCCAGTCTATCCCCTGTTCCCTCTGGCTGCAAGTTCTCTTGATGCCTATTGTCCCTTGCAATCCTCTGCAACCCATCCCGTGTCCTCCTGGAACACATATTTGTTATCTCCATTGACTCTTCCCATCTTCCTATAGGACTAGCTGTTCTTCTCTTCTTCCTTGCCCTCTCACTTTCAGTGACCACCTGCTGTGCCCCTTCTTCATTTTCCAATTCCGCAAACCTATTCCTGAGTTCTGTTTCTCCTTCACTAGCCTGTCTTTTCCTCTGCCTTGTTCTCTTAGTCACATGCTTCCACTGTCCATTTTCCTCACCCAGCAGTATCGCCTCAGAGTTCTTTGGTCCTGCTTCCATCTGTAAGTCTGAGCTTTTCTCTTCAGCCTCCTCATGTCTTTGCTCCATCATCCGCTCGAACCCCCTTCTAAACTTGACCAGAGTTTCCACCTGCATCTCCAATCCTCTTATCTTTTCTTCCATCAGCTCGATCAGACGGTACTTCATGCAGACAAAACTCTTTCAGGTACCCTCTCCAGGATCATGTACGTGCCACAGCTTCTACATCCAGTCATCTTCAAAAATCAGTAAAATAAAAAGAATCCCAGATTTGCTGTTAAAATATCATGACTTTAAGATGGTTGGGGTTGGCAGTTGTGCTTAATCTACAGTATTGTTTAATGTTTTATATTTGTTCAGGCAAACAAATATGGAAATATTATAGTGGGTACTCTTGGCTCATGCTCTGTGAAATGTAGCAAAGATGATACAACATAGGCTGTGATCATGAAGTTCTAATAATATTGGCCAAATTTTGAAGTCTTTGTTTAATATTTAACCCTTATTTAAGTATTAGGTTCTGATTCAACCAAGCACGTGCTTAAGTTCCATGGAAGTTGATGGAATTTAATCGTCATGCATAAGTCCCTTGCTGAAGCCTTAATGTGCACACCACAGGTTCTGGCGTGAACCGGTGCTGTCCACAGCAGGAAGAGGATGCGTGAATGGTGGCAGTGTTTGGAGCCACAGACAGGTTGAATGTAGGCCCTATTAATGTTGCTTTTACAACATTAATACACTCCTGTGAAAGCAGGAGTAGCACTTTATGCCTGATTTCATCTATATAAACCCTATAACTGAAATTTGCTATGAAGTCAGGAAATAAGTATAACTGATATTGTAGAAAGAAAAAGAGTACTTGTGGCACCTTAGAGACTAACAAATTTATTAGAGCATAAGCTTTCGTGAACTACAGCTCATGATGCATCCGATGAAGTGAGCTGTAGCTCACGAACGCTTATGCTCTAATAAATTTGTTAGTCTCTAAGGTGCCACAAGTACTCCTTTTCTTTTTACGAATACAGACTAACACGGCTGCTACTCTGAAACCTGATATTGTAGCGTTCATGTCTGTCTCATTGACTTCCTTAGCAATTTACAAACCAAAAGATAACTCTTCAGATGATCAGCCCTCCAAATATAACTTGTGGTCTGATAGTCAATCTGTTTTTTTTTTCTGGCTCTTACATCATTACCAGTAGCAATGCTTCTACCATCACAATTTACAGTAAGTAGCTGACAGTTCTGAGGATATATGAAGCAGAACGGAATTCCTCTTGCTATTCTATACTTGTTCTGGTTCTGCACACCTAGCAGAAATAAATGATTGTTTTTTGTCAGTAAAGTAACTAGATAACTTGATACACTGGGAGCAGAGATGATGAAGTTATTTTAACATTGTCACTCTTCTTATCATGGCTACGCTTCTAAAAACGTATGTTTGTTTTAAATGGTGGTACTCTATAGCTGTTACATTTTAAGATGGATGTAACGCTGAAAGCACAATGCAATTTTTTACAGTAGTGTTATTTTAACACTATTTTTGCTTCAGGACTTAGGACCTGCTCAAGAGTGAGGAGTGTGAATCTGGATATAATCATTAGGAAGAACAAGAAATTAAGGGAAGCTCAGGCTCTGCAGGGAGAATAAAAAGCCCATTCTCTATTTTGGGACTTAGGCAGTAAAGTTAAGCACAAGATCAGAAATTTCTATTCTTAGTTTCATTAAGGAATGTGTAGATCTCACAGATTCCAACTTATTCCCTTTATTTCTTAATATTTCTACTTTTTATTGCTCAATGTATGTTTTGTTTTTTAAAAAACCCTAAAACAAACAAACAAAAAGCCTTTCCTAAGAGTGGTAAAGTTGACCAAAGCATTCCTATGTTGGCTCAGACTCAGGAATCAGCAATCAGTAAAATTGCCTGCCAGACAATAAAACTATTAGATGGATTTCTCAAGCATATCTATAGAGAGAGCGCCATGTTCTGTTTGCACAGCAGGAAAGAAGGAGATTGCTAAGATTACAGTAGTGATATGTAACCTGCTATACAGAAGCAATCACTGAAAAGTGCAAAACAAGTTGAATTAGAGATGTTTGGTCTTGAGCACCTTCCGAGTCCAGTGGCTTTATTAAATCTTTCTATTTTTGTCACCAGCTTTGACTTTCACTAATTTACCTCTGAGCCTGACCCTGCCCTCAGTTCCAAGGCTCAGTGCTTTGTTGTGCTAGAGTTTTAGACAACACTCAAACTTTGGTTTATAATTTACTGGGGTAAATGATAAACACATACCAAACAATTTCTAGCTGGCTACTTGTATGCCTTGCTGTGATTCTTTGTAGAAAGTTTAACTTTTAACCATTACATTTTTAGCGTTTGTAATCTAGGTCAGCACGCTTTTGCAGATAATGGATCTCTTTGAATCCCTACTGACTTAAATATCTGTAGCATTGGTGCTTTCCATTTCCAGATGCCAGTGAACTGCTTCATATTATGTAATACTGAGAAAACTGAAGCTTTTCTATATATGGATATCCATTATTTTGTTTGGATAGCAATCAATTTTTTTTAGGAATTTTTAGTGCTGGGGGGGATTACATTAGGTGCTTTCTTACCATTAGAAACACTTTAATTCTGGTATTAGATATTTTTTCTGTCTATGTACATTGCTAGATTATGGCTTATCACAGGATGCAAGATACTTGCCTTACTGTTTTCATTAAGTGCCTTCTGTGTGGGCTTCCCATCTCTTTTTTTAAAACTAGTTTAGTGTCACCTAAGTGGCACATAAAACAACAAGAGAGGGAGGTGAAATGATATTTTTTTTTCACTTAGCCTGTTCCAGTGGTGGTTGGTAAATAATGTATTGATTTTTTTAAATTGCTGCCAGTACAAGGTCCTGATTGTTTCTAACACCATATCTTCACTCCATTCTAAAACTTATGCACGTGTATATTTGTATAGTAGAATCATCTAGACATATCATGGCAAATACAAAATATTAAACAGAAACATGTATTTATTGCTCAAATTAAAAAAACACACTTTAGAGAGTGTGTGGGGCAGGGAGAAAGTGAGACAATGCCAATTGTATACAGTGTACATCATGTATCAACACACAGTAGCTCCCAACAGTGCACACACATTCATAATGCCTATTGGAGCAGAACTGCTTTAACCAAGGCTGAAACATGTCATTCTCCACTGGTCAGAGCAGCTAGAAAATGTTGCTCTAATAGTCCCAGTAATGCAAGTAGTCTACCCAATACACTGTCAGTGTACTGGTTTAAATTGGTTGTCAGTATCTGTAGACTACTGGCCCAGAGTCGAGTTTTCTGGGAGTCCATTAGTAATATATGTTGTATTGAAAACCCTGGAGATTTCAGCTGTATGCTATTTCACCAACAGAGATTTCTCTGTCACTAGACACCTTCCAAAGAGAATCATAGAATATCAGGGTTGGAAGGGACCTCAGCGGGTCATCTAGTCCAACCCCCTGCTCAAAGCAGGACCAATCCCCAATTAAATCATCCCAGCCCAGGCCTTGTCAAGCCTGACCTTAAAAACTTCTAAGGAAGGATATTCTACCACCTCCCCAAGTAACCCATTCCAGTGCTTCACCACCCTCCTAGTGAAAGTTTTTCCTAATATCCAACCTAAACCTCCCCCACTGCAACTTGAGACCATTACTCCACGTTCTGTCATCTGCTACCACGGAAAACAGTCTAGATCCATCCTCTTTGGAACCTCTAGATTCATCCTTTTTCAGGTAGTTGAAAGCAGCTATCAACTCCCCCCTCATTCTTCTCTTTCGCAGACTAAACAATCCCAGTTCCCTCAGCCTCTCCTCATAAGTCATGTGTTCCAGTCCCCTAATCATTTTTGTTGCCCTCTGTTGGACTCTTTCCAATTTTTCTACATCCTTCTTGTAGTGAGGCCCAAAACTGGACACAGTACTCCAGGCCTCACCAATGTCGAATAGAGGGGAACTATCACATCCCTCGATCTGCTGGCAATGCCCCTACTTATACAGCCCATAATGCTGTTTGCCTTCTTGGCAACAAGGGCACACTGTTGACTCATATCTAGCTTCTTGTCCACTGTAACCCCTAGGTCCTTTTCTTCAGAACTGCTGCCTAGCCATTTGGTCCCCAGCCTGTAGCAGTGCATGGGATTCTTCCGTCCTAAGTGCAGGACTCTGCACTTATCCCTGTTGAAACTCATCAGATTTCTTTTGGCCCAATCCTCTAATTGGTCTAGGTCCCTCTATATCCTATCTGTATCCTTGTAAGTTGGGTTAAAAGTCTGTTGTCAGCTGGTCTGAGGTAGATCACAGAGAAGCTGATGAATGTCTGTGGCAACAAAGATCCTGCTGATGCTGACCTCTGTTTATAGGGACCACAAAATGTTTTGTGGAGCAGGGATTCACTCAGTCCAGCACTACTGAAGTAAAGCAAAGGGCTGAAAGGCCATTAAAATAAGGCCCTGGTTTGCAAGGAGGAAAACCTGACCATTCTACAAAGTTTATTGGGGGCTATGTGCATAAATGCAGTTTGAGATGCTATCAAAAAAAAAACAACAACCACCTCAAACTGCAATAGTGAGGGATCAGGAGGAGAACCAAAGCCAGGGATGAGAATGCCAGAGATTGCATTCTATTCCCAGAACCCTTCCAAGCTTCAGAGATAACAGTGGAGGTGATGGAGGAACAAGTTGGTAGGAGGATGAAATGGGAGTTGAGGCCATCTGTAATGGGCATATGGCTTTTTATTGTTTTTGCTGATCAAGGTGGTTTTGCAAGATCTATGGCAGGGGAACAGACCCTCTCCTCTTCTCTGTAAAGGCAGCCTGAGCCATCTCATGTGGTCTATCTAAAAATGGCAGAAGAGCAGGGGAAACGCTTAAGCAAACATCAAGTATACTATACATTAGGCATCATGGTCACAGCAAGTATCTCAGCTCCTACACAAAATCAGGACAGCTATCTGTTCTTAGCCACCTGCAATCCCACTCCAGGTTTGATTTGGGGGGGGGGGGCAGAGAACAGATGTATGGATACCATCTGTTGCTCCAGCACAGTTTGGAAAACCCAGTTGTTCACCTCACTTGATGTCCACAGGCCAGCTCACTCCACCCAATAAACTTCATTGAGACATAGCACATGGGGTCACTTATTCCAGGGGTGGAGATGGAGCTGTGAATCTTGCAGCATTAATTTCCTTACTTATAGCTCCTGGCTAGTCTTGTTCTCTGGCTGTCTGCGGGAACTGTACGCTAGGTACGAAGTGCAGTGCAACTGCAGGGGTGGGCTAGATTACATGGAGCAGTAGTGTGCCTGAAAGATGTCTTGCCTAACTTTACCATCCCACTCCCTCCGGTTTCAGTCGTCATAAGGGGATGACTCTTTAGGTAAATCAAACCAAGGTTCGTATACAAAGTTATTTGTTCATGTTGCTCTGTATTTTAACTGATCTGAAAATCATCAGTGAAATGTTAATTACATAACACTAAACAAAGTGGTCACAGCTGGTTCTGCAAATTCAGTTACTTTTAGTAATATGCACATAACATAATTCTATGCAAAAGGCCCTTGGCAACAAGAAGTGCCAACCTGTTGCTAGGACCATAGCTGCTGCTGCTCTAGTAAGTTTTCCCCCTTGTATAGATTTGTAACAATTTAAAGCGAAAGAGTTATTTTTGCTTATTTGACTTTTTGCTTTCAACACTCCTCTCCTTAGCAATAATGGGACAATTCCTCTTGACTTCAGTGAAAGGTTTTCCTTAGTAAGAAATTCAGGACTTGGACTAATTAAAGAAGACCCCACATGAAAAGTTTAGATCAAATCTTTCTGAAGTTTACATGTGTTCAGATATAGGGTTTTGCTAGCAGCAATAAAAAAAATAAAAATCTATCAAGTAGTTGCTTGTGTTGGGTAGTGAGGAAAATATACATCTAGCTAAATGCACTGAAACCCAACTGGAATTAGCTTTTTTTAATGTTTCACGGGCAAAAGCATTATGTCCCTTGTTTGTATGCATTTAACTCATGTATAGTAGTGGAGTGAGTGAAGTTTACTGAAAGCAGCGGTTGATATAGTTGCTCATAATTACCTTCAGGTGCAAGCAAATTCATAATATGCTCAATTTTATTTCAACAGTCTTGAAGTAAACAGAAATAATTTATTATTGAAAGACTTGTTGCACTGCTGGGTCACTGGGTGTATGTAAGACATTTAGGTTTAGTATGGTATATAATAAGCTGAAATGAGTGGTGATAATTCTGGAGCTCTTGGTATAAGCACCTTCACATATATGGTGGAATGCTTATAAATTGACCTGCGAGTTAACATGAAGGCATAAAAACAACAAATCTTAGAAATAGTTTATTTTGATATTTCATTTCTTTAAAAATAGCTTTAAAGATGTATTCATAAAAACAAAATGTGAAATTGAAATTTTTAAAATTTTTTTTGCCAGATGAACATTTGAAGTGTGTCTTTTGGCAAAAAAAAAAACCTGTTTGCAGCTTTCATGTAAAACACAAGTGGTACATATTGATTTGTATTTTTCAGTCATTCTGAATATTGATTGATACTTCTTGTTAAATCTGTTAAATACTATTATTTAGTGGTTGGAATAGATTGGCTTTTATTCCCAACCCCATCACTGAATTACTTGATGTCCTTAGGAAAACCAGTCTGTCAATTTACCATATATAAAATGGGTACTCTGAGGTGGGCACTTTGGATGATAGGCTTTCACAGCATTATATTCTTGAACTGAAAGAAGCAAATGTTAAGGTAAAAGATCCTGATTTGTCTTTGAAACCAACAGAATCTTTATCCTAAGTAAACTTAGCACATTATATAGTCTGTCCTGGTAAGTGTGTTTGTCCTTATTTTAATTTTAAAACATTTACCACAAGAAAATTGGGAACCAAAACTATTTATGCAAAGCAGTGGTCACTGCATTTAGTGTGGTTTAAAAAAAACAGTATATGGTTGCTAATGTAAAATGAATAAACTAGGCTCAGAAGTATAACAGTGCTGTGAGTCAGGTGAAGGACAGCTGTGGCTACAGGGAGTATGACTGGCAGCACGGGAATGGAGAGAAAAGGACAGGCAAGTGAGAATACAAGGTAAAGAAGTGAAACTACTCCTCTTCCTGTACCTGTCTGAATGCCACATCAGATGGGAGTGAAAGTTTAGGAGTTGACACATCATACTTTATTGAGCAGCAGGAAACAATTTTCCAGCCTGTGAAAATTTGAGATTTGCAAAAATTTTCCCATTCCACACTGGGATGAAACTGAGACTTTTGACATTTTTTGCAAAGAGAATCGCTAATAGCCCAGAGATTAGGGCTCTCACCTGGATATGAGAGACTGATGTCTAAGTCCCTGCTCTTCCTGTTCTTTGCTCTGGATCCCCCACAAACAAGAAGAGTGCTCTAACTGCTGTGCTATTCTGGTGTCTCTCTCTCTGGCTTTGACCAGAGATTCCATCCTGGACCTGAGAAACTGTTTCTTGACAAAGGTTCACCCCATAATAGTTTCTCTTTCACCCTTGTCTATATGACAGGTTTCAGAGTAGCAGCCGTATTACTCTGTATTTGCAAAAAAGGAAAGGAGTACTTGTAGCACCTTAGAGACTAACAAATTTATTTGAGCATAAGCTTTCGTGAGCTACAGCTCATTTCATCGGATGCATCCGATGAAGTGAGCTGTAGCTCACGAAAGCTTATGCCCAAAAAACTTTAGTCTCTAAGGTGCCACAAGTACTCCTTTTCTCCTTGTCTATATAGATTATGAACTTTCTCATCCAGGATCTGTATTTTACTGTATTTGTACAAGACCTAGAATAATGGTCTTGTACAAATCCCTGATCTCATTTGGGGCTTCTAAACGCTGTTGTACTATAGATTAATAATCATTGTAGGGATTGCTATTATGTGGATAACTGTCTACTAGTAACTCTATTGGGGACATCAATTGATGTTACTTAGGTCACCAAACATTTTTAATATGATAATCAGTTTTAATCCATATGGACATAGCAGCCTAGAGGCCAAAGTCTCTATTTCTGTAGCAAATCCCCTGAGCCATGAACAATTGAGGAATTTAAAAACAAAGAAAATCACTAGTTGGGATCAGCCAAAAATGCGAATACTGTAATCCTGTCAGAGCTACATATAGCTAGGGAACGGGGAGGGGGGAAATCAATATAAAAATTATACCAGCAAGGCTCTTTTTTTTTTGTACACTAAAATCTGTATTAAAACTGTTAGGAGTTACAGAGCAGTAATAATTTGTCACAAATTTCATAATAGCACAATCAAGAAAGGACATTTGATTTGCATATTTCTGAGATTTCACACATTTTCATCATCAGAAAAAATGCCCCACAGTAAACAGTCACAAGGGAGGCCTATCACCTTCAAATGCACAGAGAGGGTTTCAATCAAAATATTCAACAGTTGTTACATATCCTCAAGGAACTTTGAAATTCTGTAATTGCAGTGCCTTATATGACAATTAGAGCTGACCTGAAAGATTCAGTTCCAACCTCAATAAGTGAAATGAAGTAATTTTTAAGGAGATTGTACGAGTTCTTGTTCCAGACAATCAGAACACACAGAAGCACAATTTGTCTGGTTTGACCTCCAAACTGGATACTTAAAAGCTGAAAGACTTAAGGGAGCTACATGTTAAAAAGCTCATATTTTCCTTCCACCTGACTTCACGGGCTAACATTGTATTTAATTCAAGCTCAAGTACCTTTGAAAAAAATGCTGGCGAGGTTGCTGTGGGATATCCAGGGTAAAACAGGAAAATGTATTTGACAAAGCTGAAGATGCATGATTTTTAAAAGGTGTAATGTTTAAAACAGTCCAGTATTCTTAGTGTAACGACTGAGTCAAGTATAACTCAATATCAGTTTTAAAATATTCTTCATTTTGTTTAATTATTTCAGATGCCACCTGAGAGAAAACACAGCTTAATAGTAACTTCTTATGCGAACAGATTTCAGCATTTCCTGGCATGCCTTTCACTTCTGTGTCACACAAACTCCCTACCATGAAATGCTGCCACCTTTATCACTTTTTTTTTCTGGAGCATCTACTCTTGTTGGCACTAAAGATGATTTAGGAGAGGGTCCTGTAAGAGTCAAAGCAAAAACTGAACCAGTGTATGCTCATTTATGCTAAACTGAGATTTCACGCTTGCGTAGCGCGTTGGCTTTACCCTTCTGAAAGCCTCATTCAGCTGCCTGGGTGCAATGTGCCTTCTAATGAGCTGGATTCCAGGTAGCCCAACAGCAGTGGAGGCCCTTAGCAAAAAGAAATGAAAAGAATATAGAATCTAGTTTAAGCCTTGTGAAGGTAGAATCTTCTGGCCCTGAGTGTTGGGAGTGTTGAGTTTCCAGGCTAAGTATGGGAGAAGAACTTCAGGCTAGTCAGGGTAGAAGGGTTTGAGTGGGGATGTGGGACCTATCAGCCCCTTAATGTTTCAGGTCAAGCAATGACCAGCATTACATGGTATCTGCCTTATTTTGGATGCAACTGAACTGTACAACATGTTGCCCAGCTTGGAGTAATGTTTCAGGTTATCCACTTGGAAGCAGATATGTACACATAACTGTACTTCACATTAAACTCTCCCTGGCTGTGGTGGATGGACAAAAATAGATGCAAGGCAGATGAGACAACATTACCCGAGGGACACATTTAAAAGGGTAATCAAGGCATTTAGAATAACAAAAGAGGCAAAACTGTCTAGCAGGGGAGGCAATTGGAAGTCAGTCCAGACTGGAATTAAGTTCTGTTCTCAAGCTTGGCTCCATGCAATTTAGGTCACTATCATTCAACCTCTGTTTCTTCCAACTGTAAAATAGAGGGGATAGTATTTATGGAGCTTTCTTGTGTGTTTCAGTTCATGGGATGGAAGGTTCTATACCAGTGCAAAATACTGTTAATAATTTGGAATTATTACTGTAGATGGGAAATACTAAAGCTCTAACTTGAGAAAGTACTTTAGGATATGCTTAAATCTCACTGAAGTCAATGAGACTTGAGTGCTTTTCCTGAATCAGGCCCTTAGGGAGGAAGCTGTAGGAACAAAATTGGTGGGAAATTTTAACCATATTGGGCTTGAGGGTGGTCTGGGTCCCCTCTGGGTAAATGAAAATCAAGATCTAGCATGACTCCTGCTGCTCCTATCAAGTCAGGAGTTTTCACCTGTCTCCCACCCCTTACCAAAAAAAGCAGGATTGCTTTAAAATGCCCAAGAAAAAAAAATTCTTAGAAAATTGCTCCAATTTGGGTAAAAAAACAAAACAGCCCCTCACACACCTCAAAGTAGTAAAGTTTCATAGTCCTAACCATAATGCATTCCTGCAATACTGCAGAGCCATGAATAATTGCTATAAAGCCTTGATGTTTCCTGATATGCACTCCAAAATGTAGCAGATAAAACCTTCCAGTTTTTGACAGTGATAATATAGCCAGATCTTTTCTCACAAAATTTCAGAGTTCCTATTAGTATCATTAGCAATTACAAAGTAAACTGTAGTGATATTGACAGTGGGTCCTTAAAGTTCTTACTCGGGCAAAAAGGTTCATTTAATGTTTTATATAGTGCATTAGCCAAAGTGACACTATCATGATTCATCTCACTGACTTGATTTTAATAATCTTTGTCCTTAACAGAGTAGCAAGTGCTTTCTAATGCACTAGACTGTGACTTATCATGACACTTGTATTTATATAAATTAAATTTATTGGTAGCTTTAAAGCCAAAGTAACTGACTTAAAACAATAAAATATTCAGCCCACCCTTTTTAAGTTTAATATGGCTATCTCCCTATTAATTTCAACTGTAAATCTCTGAAGACAGGAAATTAATATAGCTAGCTGAGAGAAAAAGACAAAGGTGACATGCAGTTGGAAGGACAAAATGTTGGTAGAAAATATGGGCATGCCAAACAGAACACTACTGGTCAGATTCAGATCACCTCTTGGTTGTTCCTACAGTTGCTGGATCTAATTTTAGTTTAGCCACTAGAAAACATGATTACAATAATAAAAACCTAACTTTATTTTTCATCAGTAGATCTCAAAGCTCTTTACAGAAGGGATCCTTATAATTATCTTCGTTTTACAAATAAGGAAACTGATGCACAGGGAGGCGCTGTGACTTCCTAAGGTCACCCACCAGGTGAGGGGCAAAGCTGGGATTCGATAAGTTTCCTGAGTCTCAGTCCAGGGCTCTATCCACTAGACTACACTGCCCCCTGTAGCCTTTATATTATGGTCCACATATATGGGTATAATTATACATTAATTTGTACAATTTCAAGTTTGAAAGACATTTGCTTAAGTCCCAATCCTGCAGTGAGCAATTCCCAGTCGAACCCTTGAACTTGCAACATACCCATAGTGAAGACTGAAGCTCTGTTTTTTTGTTTTTGTTTTTTTTTGTTTTTAAATGTGAGTGGCAGATAAGGTTGCTAAATGCCTCTCTGAATTGGGTCCTATGTTATTACATCAGAATAAATTTCCACCTTGAGCTGTCCATCTGTTCAGTAAAAGAAAAATCTGTTGTGGCTGAATCCCAGGGTGTATTTGCATTACTCAGATACTGTGCCAAATTCTTAGAACATAAGAACGTCCACACTGGGTCAGACCAAAGGTCCACCTAGCCCAGTATCCTGTCTTCCAACAGTGGCCAATGCCAGGTGCCCCAGAGGGAATGAATAGAACAGATAATCATTAAATGCTCCATTCCCTGTCGCCCATCCCCAGCTTCTGGCAAACAGAGGCTAGGGACACCATCCCTGACCGTCCTGGCTAATAGCCATTGATGGACCTCGCCTCCATGAATTTATCTAGTTATTTTCTGTTATAGCCCTGGCCTTCACAACATTCTCTGTCAGAGTTCCACAGGTTGACTGTGCATTGTGTGAAGAAATACTTTGTTTGTTTTTAAACCTGCTGTCAAGTCATTTAATTTGGTGACCTCTTGTTCTTGTGTTTATGAGAAGGAGTAAATAACACTTCCTTACTTACTTTCTCCACTCCAGTCATGATTTTATAGACCTCTATCATAAACCCCCCACCCTCCTCTGTCATCTTTTCCAAGCTGAAAAGTCCTAGTCTTATTAATCGCTCCTCATATGGAAGCCGTTCCATACCCCTCATCATTTTTGTTGCCCTTTTCTGAACCTTTTCCAATTATACTTGTGTGTGTGTGTGTGTGTGTGTGTGTGTGTGTGTGTGTGTGTGTGTATGTATATTTTGAGATGGGGTGACCACATCTTCCCTGTTACACCTTGCAGTCCAATTGAGGTCTCTGGACAGGGGAGGTGGCTGGGTTGTATGGATGTAAATGACAGAAGAAGCAGATCTAGTGAGCATATTTTTTTAAGGTGTGCATCATTTAATCTTTTTTTTTAAATCCATAGAGGTATTAACCTAAAATCTGTCTGTCTTAAAGATGCACTCTCTCACCAGTGTATATGCACTCTCATGAGTTTGGTTTAGGGTTCCTTTTGAGTGCCCGGGTGCATTTTAAAGAGTCTTCTGTGACTGCGAGCGGGGCAGAGCAGATGTATGAGGGGATGCAAAGTGCTGTCACTAGTCCCTGTGCCAGTTTCCTGCAGTACAGGTTATGCAGGAGTAAAGCAGGCAGGCTCTTCAGAACTGCTACATCCTTCATCTTGCACAGAGAAACAGGAGGAGGTGAAACTAGTGGGGTGGGGAACTGGGCAGAGCTTTGGCTTCTCCACACACACCCCCTCCTGCCCCTATGCACTAGCCAGTTTAACTGTGCTAGGGAAACGGAGACTGTTCTGGGTATGTTCTGTCACTTTGTTTTAATTGCAAGTAAACTCCCACTACATACAATTTCACTGATATTAATTAAACAGCATTAAGCAGCATAGTTGGAGGGGAGGGAAAAAAAGTTGTACAAGTATGAATCCTTTTTGTGTGCATGTTGGAAAGTGTCTGTGGGGCAGCATTGTGTCCTTCACCCTCTCATTCCAAACAAAACATTATGAAAAGGATCATGAGGTTTTTAACTTGTCTTTTTCTACCTATGTTTTATGTTACCTGATTACCAAAATGCATTTTACAGTGATCTGTTCGTTCTTAGTTCGCTGCAAATTTTGCTACCTTACCTTCCATTTTCTTAATCTTTTCAGCTGCTCTTCTCACAAAGCCATAGCCTTAGATATAAGAGTTTTGCATTTTGCTTCATCTGTAACTGTTTTCCTCCCTAAATCTCACCCTGTGGTGGTAGTCTCTAATTTTCAGTGGCTGAGTTTAATAGGGCTGCTTACATAAGCTATTTATAAGCATAACCCTTTGCAAGACATGATCCCAACCATTGAAATGTGTACTCTAAATAGCTTTTTCCAAGTGACTAAATCACTTGTTTTGATTATTTATTACAAACAGAGTGAGTATTAAAGATTTATTCTTAGAGATTATAGGAAAATAATACTCCATGTTGCAGAACTACAGTATGTTTAAGAAATGTTAAGAGTCTTAGTGAAATACACTAAAGAAGGAAAGTTCAAGATAAAAGCTGAAACTTTTTTCTGTAGCTCCTCTCATCTAGACTGCAAGGTTGTTGTTTTTCATAGCATATGCTTCATACAGGATTGTGAATAAAGCCAGCATTCAAATTAATTGTTGGCTTTTTTGTTTCAAAATTTGGATTCATATAAAATATGGACTTGCTTTCAAACAAAATGTTAGCACATCTGTTCAAAATATGAAATAGCATGTAGTCAATAAGTCCAAAAATATATGTACACTAAAAATAATCAGTATATGATCACTCAGTGACGATGTAGATGGAACAACGTAAGTTTGAATTTCTTAGATAATGTGCAGATTTTCTATACAGCCAGTCCTGAAAGAAGAGTCCAAAAATTCTAAATAGAGATGTCCTACCTCCCTGGAACTTCACAATGAAATTCATCAATGTTTCTTAGATCTCTCGTATGTACAGCCTCATCCTGTAATGCGCAGAGCAACTTCTGTGATGTGCTGAGCTTCCTTAGCTCGAACTTGATCATGCAGTGGAAACTTGAATATCTCTAAATACCATTAAAACATACACTATTTCCAAATATCAACTGTTGGGGAGGTTCAAATGTGATATACTGCAGACAATGTGTTGTCTTGTGGTCTATTAGATTTGTACAGCAATAAAATGCCTCTATGCCTTTTTTTGGTTGACAGTGTATTTTTAGAGATGAAGCGCGCCATTTGGAACTGACCAAAGGGAGAAAACTGTTTCCTCTTCAGCTTTCCTTATGATTGGGAATATCCAAATTCCAAAGAAATCAGAAGCCACTGATCATTACAAGCCATTTTTAATAACATTTCTTGCTTTGGGTAGAACTTCATTCCTTAAGTACTCCCATGGAAATCAAAGTGAGTAAGCATAACAGAATCTGGCCCTATATAACTAAGGCCCTTATCATTAATAGGATCTGTACAGGTGGCTTTCTACCTTTATGGAGTCAAATTGGCTTACTTTGGGCCTAGCAGGGAATTTAACATGTCACCACTGTTATATTCAGTAAAAATCTAATGATGTTACAGTGGCTGCCAGTAATACTACTAAAGTTAATGGACCAAAAATTTTGTTATAAATCTATCATAGCTGGAGTTTATGGCCTATAATTTTAAAGAGGCCTTAACTAGTCCTCAAGTTTTGCATCAAGAAATAACTGTGGTGTAATTTTGAAGGCAGAAGAAATTGCTGGCACATTTTTACAGTGCTTAGAGATCTAAATACCTGTTTTGCAGATTCATTTGGGTATATATACATCTAACTACCATAGAATACACCCAGGGCTATTCAGTGTATATAATAGACCCATTGTTTGTATCTACAATTTTTACATGGTTAAAATTGGTGTCTACTTTACTTTTCCAAAGCAGGTCTTGGAACTCTGATATAAACACTCATTTTAGGCTGGAAGTTTGAAGACCAAACAAAACCAACACCCCAACTGGTATCTTTATTAGTAGACTAGGGAGATCTAGGGCATGAAGACTAAATTACCTTCTTACTATATAGCCCCTCCAGGTAATGGTTGTTGCTGTTCTGTATTTGTATTTTGTGTGACTTTGCATAAAATTAATATTCTATTTTAATATCCTGCCTTAAATATTATAGGATGGCAGGTAGCATCTTAGGTCTTAATGCAATGTGAGAGTGGCAAACCTGCAGTGGAGGTCTTGTTTTACATGTGAGATGATGCAAGTCCAAAATGTAACTATTATTAGTATTTATAAGCTTTCGTGAGCGACAGCTCACTTCATCCGATGAAGTGAGCTGTAGCTCACGAAAGCTTATGCTCTAATAAATGTGTTAGTCTCTAAGGTGCCACAAGTACTGCTTTTCTCTTTGCGAATACAGACTAACACGGCTGCTACTCTGAAACCTATTAGTATGGAGTGTCTGTATTTTATTTATAATATATATAATCACTGAAGTGTGTTTGGCTCTTGAGTTAACTTTTTACAAAATGATTTACAATCTGTGGGCCAGATAGTCAGGGTCTACTCTACATGAGTAAAATATTTACTCCATAAGGGGTCCCACTAATTTTCAATGGGTCTGCTTACAGAATAAAGTACAATTCAGTGTAAATACAGGAGGGAGAATCTAACTTAATGCATCAAAATTAGTTTACCTGCTCCTTTTTCCCCCTACCGATATGCAGTCCGCTATGGGGTTA
This sequence comes from Dermochelys coriacea, assembly GCF_009764565.3. NCBI lineage: Eukaryota > Metazoa > Chordata > Testudines > Dermochelyidae > Dermochelys > Dermochelys coriacea. The sequence continues at coordinate 20,205,980 of NC_050079.1, forward strand.
AAGTTACATCTGTTAATATATTATTAATAATGGGATATTTTATGGCAGCTCTTAGAATACAAAATATATTCAGAACCTTCTATGATTACTGCATTGTTCATTTCTCTGTAAATATAACAAACACCAGTTCCTATAGAGTTGCTATGGGCTTCAGTGTTCCTATTGAGATAATCCATTTGAAATCATTGTATAAGGGTTAAACAATACCTAACACTCTCTTGTACGGCATTTGGCACTCTTACATGACATCCATTGTGACAATCATGCTGTGAGAGGAATTATCTAAACTAGTACATTGGGATGAGAAGGGAATATTTAAATTTTGTTTGCTGGACTGCAAGCTGTCTCCATATCTTCCATGCTCTGGGGCTTTTTGGGGGGTAATTCTAAGGCACTACAACCAAGTTCAACCCCTCTTGCATGAGAGATTGGAAGACAACAGCTGGTCCAAGCCCCAAAGGTTGTCAAAACTGACACGACCCTTCACTTTTGGCAGTATATAAGCAGAAGTATGGAAAGATCCATTGGGAAGAGAACAAGCATTGGACTATGTCAGGGAAAAGCCTGTGTCCACAGCATAAACACAGTGAAGTTAGATAAATGTATGAAATACTCTTGCTGGACTTTTTCAACTTCAAACTCCTTTGTCTTAAAATTCAGAACCCTAACACGCACATAAACTCAAACCAAAGGCCAAAGAGACCAAGGAGGCCGCTCCCTACCAGAGAGCGGCACAACTTACCCCACGTTACTCTCGGCTTACTTTGTAGACGGGCTCTGATTTCAGTTTCCTCTTGCTAGCAGGACCAGGAAACCCCTTACAACTTAATGTGACTGACAGCTTGTAATTTTAACACTGTTTTCATCACACTACAAAGTCTACGCAGGAAAGGAAGAGAAACAGAAGCATACCAAGGGACTAGAACGGGAATCAATACTCAACTGGCAAAATTATACTCTGCATAGAGTCACTTAGAGAATGGAATAGGTCAGGTTAAAGAAGTTAGAAGGAAGGGAAAGATGGAAGGTCTTAGTTGGATAGGCACTTTAGACTGTATTCTAGCCTCAGCTCCCATTCATGTAATTGAGTTGTGCATGCATATCTAAGGACAGAATGTGAGACTGAGATCACCAAGTCATTTCATATAGACCAATGGACAGAATAGCATTCCCAACTTCCTAGTTGCACAAAACCGAACACCCTAGTCCTAGTCCTGCCCCTGCCCCAAGGCCCTATCCCCATTCACGACATTCCCCCTGCCGTGGTGGCTCACTCTCCCTCACCCTCACTCACTTTTACTGGGCTGGGGCAGGGGGTTGGGGTGCAGGAGGGGACATGGACTCTAGGCTGGGGCCAGAAATGAGGGGTTCAGGGTGTGGGAGGGGGCTCTGGGCTGGGACAGAGTTGGGGTGCAGGAGGGAGTGAGGGCTGGGGGGTGGGGCCGAGGGTTTCGGAGTGCAGGGGGGGCTGCGGGTTGAGGCAGGGGGTTGGGGTGCAGGAAGGGGTAAGGGCTCTGGAGTGGGGCCAGGGTTGGGGGGTTTAGGATATGGGAGGGAGCTCTGGGCTGGAGTATGGGGGGTGAGGACTGGGGTGGGGATGAGAGGGTTGGGGTGTAAGAAGGTGCTCTGGGTTTGGGGGAGCACAGGGTTTGGGGCTTGGGCTTACCTTGGGTGGCTCTGTCAGAGGCACAGCTGGGATGTGTGTGTGTGGGGGGGCAGGATGTATGGTCTGGGTCCTAGGTGGTGGTGGGGGCCAAGAGGCTCCATGCGTTGCTGTCACCTGCAGGCACCACCCTTGCCCCCCCAATTGGCTGGTTCCTGGCCAACGTGAGTGCAGAGCTGGTGCTCGGGGCGGGGCAGCATGTGGAGTCCTGTGGCCCCCCTGCCTAGGAGCTGGACCTGCTGGCTGCTTCCAGGGTGCAGCATGGTGCCATCCAGGACAGATAGGAACTTAGCACCGCCGACCAGACTTTTAACGGCCCGGTCAGGGTCCCTTTTTGAGCAGGTGTTCCGGTCAATAATTGGACACCTGGCCACCCTAGAACAGACTTGGATGTTTTCACTTGATAAGCAGTATATAAATACATGTACAACATAAGCCTTTACCTATATAGACTTATTGTGTAGCAGTATCTGTGTACACATACTCCTTTCTGTGAGTAAGAGCCTTCAGATGTTATTTACTACTACCAAATGGACAAGATTTGGGCCCATGACCTAATGCTACCTCACAAAGCCCCTGAGTAGTTTAAGTTGCCTGTATTTCTTTCTACTTTTGTGACTGGCACAAAGATTGAATTTGCCAGTTTTGCTTTAGAAGTGAAACTTTTTTTGCAGTTTTACTGTTTTTAACCGAGGGAGTTGTCATCTGGCCTTTTAAATTTAAGTGCACAAGAGCCCACCAGCTGTTACTCAGCTATTCACAAAAAATAGGGGACAAGCGTTGTGCAGAAAATTCCCTCTAAAATAGGTCTCATTTGCCATCAAAATTAATTAATTGCCTTTCTTAAACATGATTTGCCAGTGTCCAAAATGCATTTATCAAGTTGATCTTTTTCATGTAAAAAGCCAGCTGGCAACTTGCCATCAACTATGTGGTCAGAAGAGAAGAGATTTTTTGCTATAAATAACCATTTTCTCAAGTAATTTCCCATTTACAACTTTATTTTCACATTGTCACATATCCATCTGCTTACTTTTCAAGGGATCAACATGAGTCTGATGCCAGTTGATTTCCAGGTTGAATAATTACTTCTCAATTGTCAGTTGCATATTTATCAAAGAATAATGGAAACAGTTTTATTTCTAGAAATATGTCCAATTTCTGCTGTCCAAAAGATGCAATTATAAAATAAACCACCCAGAATACATCTGATCTTTAGAGGGTCTCTTTGACTCACTTACAGCCAGTTGGCTTTTCAATATGAATTGTCATTGACCAACTGTTCTAAAGCAGAAAATGTATACAGCTACAAATAACTCTCCCCACTATGAATAAACTAATTTCACCTCTCAAAAATTGCTTCTAAATTATTAGACACACATGGACTGACAATATGAAGCACTTGCCCTTTTGGATTTGAGTCATATATTGCAAAACAAAAAAAGTCACCTTAAAATGTTGTTAGAGGATGTCCCCTCAAATTTGGAGTGGTTAAAACATTGCATGCGCACACACTGACTGGTACCATCTACAAAACACATGTTGAATCATTAGCCAATCAGATTGGGATAGAATTGAGTCAGCAGTTCGATCGTTTTAATTTAGTAACTATATATAAATCACAGTTACTGAGAAATGCCAGGGTGTGGTCCCAAATCTGTATGCCAGGAGCACTAATTGTGATGGTCGTATCACTTCCTTGTGTGCCACAAACACTGTTTGTAGCCATGACCCTTATTTCCCCCCTCTTTAAAATGGACGTAGTAATACTCCAGCATAGCAGTTAATATTTCGAAATACTCTGAAGATACAAGTGCCCTGTCAGTGCTGAGGGTATCCAGTGGTGGTATTATCCATACTGTCTCTCTTTGCTTTGTTTTTAAAGGTAAGTTATTCACCAGTTGATGATAACTTCTAAATATGATGCAAGAAGTACTTGATTGTGGGGGGAAGGAAGCCCATAGAAGTCATTGGGAAGTCCACGCATAGGCACATCTTGAATTTTCAAAGAAGAGAAATCACTGAATTTAGATGGTAATATCTGGTCTTCTCTGAAATCTTTTTACCAGTTCTACAGCTGGGATTGTAGTATTGTTGCTACTGCTGTTACACACCCACACACACAATGAAGCTAATTTTTCCTGTAATAAATGTGTTGAAAGCAAAGTTAAAATTCCTTTTTTTTTGGCAGTGACCTAAGCATTTGTTTCTTTCCAATACTGGCAGCAATCAGAATATGAATAGTAATATGCCTCCTCCATTATTTAAAGAAAAATAGCAATGAACCAGCCAGTATGCTTCATGAAATTGCTGCAGTCTCCCCACACAGAGATATCCACTTGAGCCATGCAAAACTGCACGCAACATAAACTCATTGAAGTATAGTTTTGGCAGTTAACCACTGGATTAAAAAAATAAATAAAAATAAAGTTTTTTCCGAGTAACTTGGGAGCTCTCTCTAGAAGTGAAAGCTTTTATTCACAAGAACAATGTAAATGGTGCTGCTTTAAATTTAGCTCGCTGCATCATGCAATCCTCATCTGGTTCTTTTAGTAAATTAATTAATTCACTGGTACCAACTGAGGACACTGAAAGAAGACATAGTTAACAAGGATCAGACCGAATATAAGAATGTGCAAATGAAATGTTGTGGTCCTGTCTACATTACAAATACAGCATGATTAAAGTTTGTTCTACCGTGACCAGGGTACAAATGTATTTTTGATTTTGGTCGATTCTACTGGACTGTTGCTATGTTTTATGACCAAGTAATGGATAAGGACCAGTGCATACTACAAAATGGAATTAGGTTTGTAACCAGGTGAAGGGGTAACTAAGTGGTTCCTAGATTCATTGACATGGTCATCGGTTTAGTGTAGACAGGCCGTAAATGGCACCACACAGGTATGAGGAAAAGAAAAAGAAGTTAGAATGGCAGCAATGGTAGCAGCACTCAGGTGAAACATAGAGCACTATATGTCTGGCTGGTCAAAATGTGTCTGTTGAAACTGTTGCTCAATGGTTTTCTGCTGTGGGCCACATGTCCCAGGATGCACTGTGTCTGGGGACTCCCATCACTTGACAGCTCATTAAGAGGGGAGACTGGTGTGTTATGGAAGAAATAGTCTGGTCAAGGACCCTAGTCCACAGAGGAGAATGGGGGCAGGGGGGTGTGAGGCACCCAAACTGTAACTTCTATAAAAGCACTGATGTTGCATTTCTGCATCTAATATTTGGTTTTCAGTGTAATCCAAAGTCTCAATTTTCTTCAGGGAGGGGGAGGGAATACTCACTTTCCAACCAGCTCTAACTATATTACAGAAAAATGGGAAATGGCAACTTCCTATGACAATGACAGAGAATCACGTGACTGATCCCAGGAAGCATACATGAACTTGCATAAAGAATCAGATACTTAGCTCATGTAAATTTATCACTCTGACATAGATGGAGGGATGCAGAATTAGACCAGCTAACGATCTGGCTGCTCTTTCATCAGAGTTCAGTACAACTATAGAAATCTATCCAAGCAACAGTGTCTGAGAGTTTAAGGTGTCTGAGATGAAAAACTGCAAAACCATGTAGTTTTTCTGAGGGCAATATGTCACGTCTATTACTATGCCCTGCAAAGAGGCCAGCCACATTGCAAATGAGGCGTGCAGGCACTATGGCAGACTCATTAGAGTATATATTCTTCAAAGGGAGGGAGGGAGGGGTGTGACTAGCCTGCGGTCCAGCTCCTTCACCTAACCAGCTGATGAAACTTGTTGGACATGGAGGGGAGCATCACAACCCCCTGTAAAGGATGGTGCAGCTCCTGCTTTGTCTTAGAAAAAATGGCTGAATCTGCCATAATACCCAACACAGTGTGATCTTTCCACAACACCTCTTTCCTCTCCTCTTCAACATCAAGGGTGTCTCTAAAAGGACTGTACATTTTTAATACATAGATCCAGAATAGTTTTTGTTTAAAAAGATGTGCATATCTATCTCCTGCTCCCCACATTCTGCTGTGAATAGGGTTGTTAATCAGCTTGTTATTTGAAAGTATGTTTCAAACTCTTGTTCATGGTTTGGTTTGCAGCCATATTGCTTTGTCTTGTGATCCTTTTTGACTTTGCATGCTCCGTAGGGTTGGCCAGGGGATATACATGGATGGAAGCCATCCAAAAAACACCCAGGGTGTTGCAGGAAGTGGTATGGGTGGCACTCCATGCCTGAGTCAGTATTGAACCAATGTCTCACTACGATATTAGCAGATAGTAAACTACCGGAAGCACCCTATGTAGGATGAAAATAAAGCCATGGGATCTGAGTGATCACCTGTAGTCATTAGAGAGCCAGTATTTAATTTAATTTCATTTCATTTCAGGAGCCAACCATTAAGGCCAACCATCTGCAATAGAGATTCAAATATTTTGGAAAATTAAACAAGGTGCTCTCTTAGCTCCTTGGAATGTAAGAAATCACAGACTTGTTTCAAACTGAAAGTATAACTAAAATGAGAGAAGAAAGCTAGGAACTATGCCAGTTATTAATGCTCAGCTTAATATAGCACTATGGCACCTCAAGCTGAAGCGCGCTAATGCAAAAAGGTTCTAGTGAAAGAAATGATCTCAAAATCTTTCAGTTTGTCTCCAGTGATATCAAACAATTGTTTGGAAGCAAAATGCGTGTTGTTGTTTAAATTCAGAAATTTAGGAAGTTGTCTCAAGCCAATAGTGGTCACACATTTTTCCCTTAAAAATGGTTTCCAATAAGAGATTCCTTTGTAACCTAATTTAAGGAAATTTAAATAGCCAGATTTGGACTCCAGCATTTTAGAAATACCCATTTCAAGTTAATCAGTTACAGCAGTTTTGGTTTAATACTATTGATCTTAAAATGCTAGAAGGGCAAAGACTGAAGGACTCTTCAGTAGAACACAATCTGGCTCAGGATGTATTAATGAACTATCTTTGAGAGATGCAAAACAAACAAAAAGCATGCTATTCTATTTTTGTACTTGCCTTCTTTCTCCAGATTTTAAACCCATCCACACAGAAATATGGTAATTAGGGCTTGCAAGGATCTTGCAGTTCTGTAACAAAGCAGAACATTTTGCATTTCATAATGAAGGTGTTAGTCACAGGCTCTAATTGTGTTATTACAGAACTAGGAAGAATACTATACCTAGAGAGAGAGAGAGTCCCATTGACTTTAGCGAGCTTTGAATCAGGCCCAAAATGACACAAGTCATAGAGACTGCAATAGTAGTCTGCCAAGGTAGCTCTCATGCAGTTGATGTGAACTCCCAAGTTGGGTAAGGGCAAAGTGGGTGCTACCCCATCAGCTGCTCTTTGCTTTTATGGAGTTTAGGAAGTTTGCAGGAGCTGGATCTAACTTACCAAAATTGGGCATGTCTTAGAAACTCTGAATGAATGCAGCAGTTGCTGTGATTGTTGGCTTGCTAAGTCTTACAGCTGTACCATGTGTAGTTTTAGATCATGTGGGCTAGGGAAATGTGCATAGGCTTTGAAGCCAGAACTCCTGAATCCTATTTCTAGTTTTCCCCCTGACTAGCCTTATTGCCTTGTGTATATATAGTCCTTAAAAATCACTAGAAAAGTCTCCGATTACCCCATGAGGTGTGCTATATTTCATAACCCCTATTTTTATTATTTTTAATAAAAACGGCAATACTTTAATAAAGTGGCCCCCCCCAAACTATTACTACTTATTTACAACCTTAACTCCAGCTTAACTTTTTTATCTTGGAATGTTCATTTTAACACGGCTACAAGAAGTAACTCCAGAGTGAAGTGTGCCATAGGATTTCAATGTCAGTGGGGTTTTAACTTTATTTTTTTAATAAGATTTTTTATGAATACTGTCTGGGTGGTGGAACCAGAAGATATTGGTTTCAGGTGTAGTTATGTGCTCCTGTAAATCTATAATAGTTTAGGGTTTTTTTTACTGAAATGTTGTTATGACCATGGGTTTGCAATGTGAACTTGTGTTTGGGGAAGAAAACAAAGGACCCGCAGTTATTTCATTTACAAAGCCATACATGCTTGCTTGTTTGATTCACTAAAACTTACATGAGAATTTTTAACACAGAGACTTAGTACATGTGTGTGACAGCTAAATAATTCACATATGTATCAGCCCTATATATTAAATCATGCCTTCTCTAAAGTAATGTAATCTTCAAAGCTACCTTCTGAAATCATAATGCTCTGCAAATATGATAAAAATGTATTTTATTTGTATGTTAGCAACTGAATCAGGGCCATTCCTGTCTCTGTTATAATAAAGGCAAGATATTCAGTTCTATTACAGGTAAACACCATAGCTATTTTCATTTCATTACTCAAAGAATTCGTGTTTCATAACACCTTTAGAGCATTTGTAAAAGTACAAGATGGAGCCTAAAAACTTGTCAAAGGGAATTACTGAGACCTGCAGAAAACATGTTTATCTAAATACATTGATTTAATTTATTGTGGCATCAAAAAGAGAAAATTAAAAATTCTCAGGATTTAAACCAACTCTGTCTTGTAGGACACTATCTTAACACAAATATTAAATGATGATGATTTATGAGGTTAGGGCCTGATCTTGCTAGGTGCTGGGAGCCTCCCACCTTCAGTGAGACATGAACATGGTCAGTACCTTGGAGGATAAAGGCCTCTAGTCGTTTATGGGAAAAAAGAAAATGCCTTGAAAGACCCTGTACTTATTTTAGATTGAAGTTTATGCAAATGCAGTTCACTGTAATTGAGGAACACTCATTCACTCATATATCCTAATAATTACCTACCTAAAGGAGTCCAGGCATTATCCACCTTTAATATTTTTGCTGTTATCGGTACTACCATAGGCATGTAATTATTCTCAGTTCCCTCATTTCAGACAAACTTCCCAGTGAAGTGTTCCCTGTCTCTTTACTCTGAGTCGGTTTTAAAACTGCCCCTCAGGAAGAACTCTAAAAACACACACTACATAAAATCTACTTTTTAAATTAGATTTCCCTAGCAGCCTTTTCAGCACTGATGCTTCACCTGCCTCTCATTTGCTGCACATTCAAAACTTCCAACGATCAGTCCCAGGGGCAACTACAATGCTACTCAAAGAAATTGGAATTGCAGGCTAAACTGATGACCCTCCAAAAATCAGTATTCAAGATTGATATTCTGGGTGGAAACACTAAAATCCATCATTACAGCCTTATCTTCATAAAACTTCAGAATATGAAAATAAACCTTCTTGGAACTCTACTGAGGATATGGTCAGGGAGAGTCACCCAGAGGTACTTTAGCTTCTGCTACAACAAGAAGCATTTTCAATACCAAGTACTCCCCTTTGGGAACCATAACCTCTACACAGGTATTCACAAGTGCTATATCATCCCTACCTTCAAGCAGAAAGGGTTCATTTCTATCCTTGCCTGGATGAACTTTCTCATTATTTTATACAGGGCACAGCAGACATCACTAAGAGCCTTCAGAAAATAGCTTTGAGAAAACAAGCGGAAGGGACAATTGCGGCTCCCACAACTCAAGCCTTGAAGTTCTTGTCCAAAGAAACCTTTATTTCAGAACAGGCACTGAAGAAGATAGTGTCTGATTTGCCCTACGTGCCACTCCTAAGATGATAAAATCTATGACTCAGTTCCTGGGATAGTGGCTGTTGTGCTGGATATTCATGCTTTGATTCCATCCAGCAATTGCAGCAAATCAGTATATAACTTTCCAGTTCCAGTAACAGCATCTCTTGGTGAATTCATTCTTAATGTTAATCAGTTACCTGATGTTGGGTCCAGGGATCTGTACCAATGAACAGTTTCTCAAGTCCTGGGAGTGGTGCGGGAGAGAAAGGTATCTGAATTCCTGTATGACTTGGGGTATGATAAGGCCCAAGGAGGAGGCATGGAGTATAACTTGCCAAGCTCACTCCTCCATTTCAACAGATGATTCTTCAGAAAACCATGGTGTGTATATAACTGCTAAGAAGGCAGAAAAACTTCAGGGCTGCTTAGAAAAGTACCCTTGCTCATGCCCTGGGAAGAAGCTCTCACTCTGTTCCTGAAGGTTCTACATCAAGAAGGAAGGTCAGTGTCAGCTGGCTCAGCAAGACCCACTTAGAACCAAGGGAATGCAGTCTAGACAATCTAGACTTTTGATGCATTGCAAGCCAAATTAGAAGCATATTGGTAAATCTATTTGCACCCGAGTCCATCTGGAAAACCAAAAGAGGTACTACGAGGAGAAGAACCACTCAAAAGTGGAGGGTGTAGTCCTGTTATCTCAGAGGTGGGCTAAGAGGTTTCCTTTATGCTTTTTCCCTGTTCACCCCCGAGAGTAAAGATGGTAGATTGTGAAGGAACAGACCGAAGTGGTTATAATACATTTCTCACTAATCCTCAGATCTTTGGTTCTCAAACCTGAATTAGATGTAACTGGAAAATTTCAAATTCCCAACATACATGCACACCCAAAATTGAGCAACAGAGACCTATCCTGAACCTAAATAGAGTGCTGCCTAACTAGTCAGTTGGGAAACTGACAGGAAGGAACTAAAGTCCCTCATTCCAATTTGGTAATAAACACCCACCTAGCATCTCAGAGGAAATTCACAAATGATGTCTGTGTATCACTTGAAGTTTTGAGGTTTGTGGTACCAGGGACATACTGTAGGGAAAAGGACATTCTAAAGGCTTTTACAAAATGGCTTGATAGTGGGGCTTAAGGTCAACACTTTGAAAAGACTAGTCAGTGACTGCAGCACACGAAACCTATAAGAATCATTCATCACTGTCACATTCAGCATTGCTGTAGTAGTGTTTGGTTACAGAATATTAGAGCGATAAGGTGAGTCAGGTAAAAAGATATTACCTCCCCCACCTTGCATCCCTGTCACATAAGATTCCTGAGGACCAGCATTCCTATCGGTCATCTAGAAATATGCAAATTCCTTTCATGATCTTGATCTTTGTTCCAGAGGAGGAGAAACCCACCCATCCAGAATAGCCAATTAGCCTGACTAAGGCAAAGTGGGCACTTGAACCTGGGTCTCCCATGTCCAAGGTGAGTGCCCTAACTACTGGTGGTGGAGATCTCACTCTTTTTTTTTCTCATGTTTATTCATGGAAAAATTTCAAAAGGTCTCGTTTTTGTTCCAATGGAGAACAAAAACAATGTCAAAACCTCAACTTTTTTCACAAAACAGAATGCTTGTTTTCTGGCTAGTCCTAGTCACATGGACATGCAAGAAATCGTAATTTGGATTTGTCAGATCTATGATAGCTGTAGCGCAGTGTAGGGTGAAAAACAAAGCTTAGAACTTACTTTTTTTTTTTTTTTTTGGAAGAATAGGAGTGGACTTTAAGCAACATTTAGTAGAAATGGGAAAGATATAAGAAATTATCAAGTGTTTCAGAGTGAAAGGATGACAACGAAAGTGAATTAGTGTTCAAAACCTACTGTTCCTTGGGGAAAAACAGTAGTGTAATGCATTTGTTTCTATACGTATATGTATATGCACATGTGCAAATACATGTAATTTTAGGAGCAAAATGGTTGCAAATGTGTTCTTTACTGGCCTGATCCCTGCTTCTGTTGAATTCAATGGCAAAATTCCTATTGATTTCAGCGTGAGTATTGGACCCTTTATCTGTCATTTTCTATCGATACTGAACCTGGTGTTATAAAAATGATGATGTCTTTATTATAAAATACTTATTTTTTTGAAATTATCTATAGTTAATGCCAATAGAGCAGTGCTTATGGATAGTCTACCATATTTTCTAAGTTACAACTGAATTTATTGGCTTCTATACTGGTGATTAGTGGGTATTTACTCAAAAAGGTCCATTTGGATAAAGTTATAAACTGTTCTACAACAGAAGCCAGCAGAAGGTATTAGAATGATGGTGGAGTAAAATATCATCTGAAAATATAAAGATGTCACATGTAGCTTACTCAGTGAATTTTATTTAAGAGCTTAGCACTTTCAGTTGTTACTGCTCTGTTTATCCATATTTCTTTACTTTATTGCTAATGGTCTATTAATCCTTGCCTTATGTCACAAGCTGCAAGGGCACTTTCATTTTACATGACAAAATGATCAATGTCATTTGGTTTCTGAGAGGCGAGGCCAGCTTTGCATACAGCTTTAGAGATGTTAGTCAACCACCACCACCACCAGAGTACGGGAAGTTTACAATACCAAGATAGCCTGGCTTTCTCTTGCCTTTCTTGCATTGTATAAGTCATGCAGGGGACAGAGGAGGGCAGCTGGGCATTTTTAGCTGTGCTATGCCTGAAGCGTTGGACGATAAAGCAGTACCTCACAGCATTGACCTCTTGTGTAAGCAGATAGTTAAGGTGAGTGCTGAATGAGAACAGTAGGATGCCAGCAGTGTCAGGATAACAAGAAGTGTGTCTGAGCCACAGGAATGCAGTGAATTGTTGCAGCAGTATTAAAGTGACCATGATCCTCTGGCAAAGGACGGGACAACCATGGTAATCTGCAAGCATTTACTTCAAAGATGTGACCAAACTTTGGATTACAAATAGCCAGTTAAAAGCAAAGGAAACTAGGAGAGAAAAAAGAGAGATGATAAAGAGGAAAGCGAGAGAGGAGACCGAGGAAAACCTGAAGACTCAATGTTTTTAAAAGCTTTCCTTCTTGGCAGTCAAAAAAATGCTTTCTCCTCTTTCAGTGACACTTGCCTTGCTCCTCTGCATAAAGGCAGATAGGAACTCCAATATATAGAGTTCTTCCAATAAATTCACAAGGAGGGATTTCGGTATCCTTCAGATGCATGCAATAATTGTTCAGTTGAACAAAGTAGCCCCCTTTCCTTTCATAAAAGCCAAAGGCTTTAATTCATCTTCCTGTAGCAGCAGGGGCTGCTGTGGCCAGCAGGCATTCACTACTGTAGTGATAGATTGTGGTTGCACTGCTGCCTTTCACCAGGAGGGAGATGCCTCTGGGCTGCAGCTCCAGTTCCTTAGTTCCACAGCTGCTTTTAGTGCCTCTGCCACTGTGCACAGGTGGGAAAATATGCAGGAATGAAGCCAAGAAGATTAACAGAGAGCAGAGTGGAAAACAAACTGCTCCTAGCTTAGTGGTGCACTTTCTTTTCTCTCCTGCTAACTGTATCATGTTACCAATCTACTCCAAGTAAAGGGACTGGAAACAATGTGAAACTGGAAGAGTTGCGCACTGCACATGGTGTACAGATGGGTGCAGCATATCTGGCATATGACTGTTGCTTTCCAAATATCCAGGAGCCTGTTTGGGTTTTTTGGGTGAGGTGGGAGGTTCAGACATGGTCTTTCTAAAGAAAGAGACAGTGATTCTCCTGCTTCACAAAGGCTGTGGGCACAACATGGGGACGGATCCTCAGCTGGTGTAAATTGTCATAGCTCCATTGCCATGACCATTTTATACCACCTGAGGATCTGATCCTGTCTCTTTGTGAGTAATGAGCTTGATAGAACTAACAGCTGGTTAGGATGGTAGTGCTTGATTGGCTGTGAGGTGCGAGTTTAGCAAAAGGATGAGTACTACAATGAATCAGCCAGTAGCCTTGACAGCCTTTGCCAGTGGGATGTTCAATGGAGTCCTGACTACAACCTAAATCTTTCCTCCTGGTGGAAGGCAGGGAGGTTATGTAAATCCCCCTGGGGTGCCCCCAGGATATGCTACTTGCACCCTTGGGCCATCTCAGGAGGGTCAAGACCCCACAGCATCCGAACTGTAGGATGCTTTCTTGAACCAGACCTCAGAACCTTTTGCGGTTCAAAGGCTCAAAACTAATCTCTGCAGTACACTTAGGGCCATTCACTATCCTGATGTGGTTTGCCCAGGGCAGCTTGCACTTCCCTGAAATAAGCAGGTGCAGCATTATAAGTGTAGATATATCTCCTTCTCCAAATGAGATTTTACTTATTGACATTTTTGTAGGTGTTTAGTGCTCATAAAAGTGAACCCAGACATAGCACGGCAGGCGCCTAGCAACTTCCTCAAACTTTCCTTACTGCTTTCCTGCCTCATCCCTGCCATTCCGGCCCTGAACCTCTCTCTCTTCAACAGAGATTGCCAGTGGTAGTTTAGTGATGTAGAGAAACAGAGTTCTGTGAACCTCACGTTATTTACTTACATAATATAATCAAGCTATGTTGATTTGATCAGCAGTCTCCATCAGTGCAAAACCATTGTGCAAGCCCATTAGGGTGTTTAGTCAATGTTTAAAATGTAGAAAAAATTGTTCAGAAAGGACCGAATAATTTAATGTGAGGGAGGGACATTGGGGGTGTGGGAGGGGGGTGTGCATAGGCACGTTTAAATGAAAATAATCGCATCTACCTGAGATTGATGCCACCTTAACTCTTCATTCATTTAGGCCTCTTATCTTCTCATCATTCTGTTGGTAATTTCTAACCCGTCTTGTGCATTGTGCTGGCTCTGAGCATCAATCACTATTTTCTCCGCTTCCTACTGAAGTGTACGGATGTGTGGTTGGGGTGGTTTCTTAAATGGGTGGGAGAACAGAGGGAAAAGAATCTTTGGCCTCAGATGGTTTAATTCTACATACAGCCATGAAATTCTGAAAAGGACAGTTACTTCTGTGAGGATTAATTAATTGATCTTTAACTATTCATGCTAAATAGGCCCAATGGCCTGTGATGGGGTGTTAGATGGGATGGGATCTGAGTTACTACAGAAAATTCTTTCCTGGGTATCTGGCTGGTGAATCTTGCCCATATGTTCAGGGTTTAGCTGATCGCCATATTTGGGGTTGGGAAGGAATTTTCCTCCAGGGCAGATTGGAAGAGGCCCTGGAGGTTTTTCACCTTCCTCTGTAGCATGGGGAAATGGGTCACTTGCTGGAGGATTCTCTGCTCCTTGAAGTCTTTAAACCACGATTTGAGGACTTCAGTAGCTCAGACATAGGTGAGAGGTTTTTTGCAGGAGTGGGTGGGTGAGATTCTGTGGCCTGCGTTGTGCAGGAAGTTAGACTAGATGATCATAATGGTCCCTTCTGACCTTAGTATCTGTGAATCTATGAATAAATGAGTGCATGCAGTTTTCCAGGTAATCTGTGCACATGAATCATTTTTGTTAGACTCTACAGTAAAAGACATGAAGGAAACCAGACAAATGGAGGTTGACTTGATAAAGGACAAACAGAAAAGCATTGGCTATTTCAGTCAACTTATAAAGCTGAGCTAGAAGTTGTACGGTAGGAACTAGGCTGAAGGAAAGCCAGCAAAGGCAATGATTGAGATTGACCAAAGAGCTCCCAGGGATGGAACAGTCCTTCAAGATTTGTTTAAAAGAGAGTGTCCTGAAAGGACAGCCCCATGCTGGTGTAGGGTAGAACTGGCTGAGTGTATGAGCAGCATGTTATGGCCATGGTGCGGACTCAATTTGCAAACTCCCCCTCCTCCTCCCCATCTCTGAAAAGAACAGTTTAAAAAGAGCTCCTTTAAAACACTGTGGGCCTGATCCTGTGTCATTAAAGTCAATGGGAATTTTGCCGCTGACTTGTAGGGAAGCAGGACCACGGCCTATCTGAGCGGTAAAAAGCAGTCATCCCAATGCAGAGCACTTAAACAGACTTCAGTGGACTAGCCCTGAGAGCCTTGTGTGCCCTTTAATTAAACTTTCTGTTGGTCCATCTGTGACAGCATCAAAACCAGTTGCTTATCACTGTAGCATTCCTATTCCTAAATTAGCTGCAACCACATCTTTGCGGGTGTGTTTTATGGGACCATGTGAGTTGCTTGAGCCTATATGCGCCCAGTATATGAAGCATCTATATTGTTTGCTTCCCCACTGTAGACTCTGTTGGAATAATCATTTTGTTGAAATTTAAGGAGATGGAAAGTGGGGCCGTGTTGTGCAGAGTTCTGCACGCACCTGCTGTGGGGTGCTATATGACCTAAAGTAGCATTGAAGTCAATGGGAGCTGACTGTAATGGGCACCTTTTGGGATCAGGCTCTTAATCTGTAGCTTGGAAACAACAGGAAATGAGCTAAATAAACACAGAGAGAAAAAATATTTTCATTAGAAGGAATAATGCTGAGTTAATATAGAGAAATTGTCTGATTGATAGACCAGTTTATTTGCTTTTTTAGAGCTATACATTTAAAAACAAACATACAACATCTTTGGACAGTTTCAAATGTTATATTGACCACCTTTGTCTAGAAATAACTTATTTTTTAGAAGGTGTTGCAGCTGTTTCACTCATCATGAATTGCAGCTTGGGGATTTTAAAGTGTTGAACCGATTATTCAAACTTAATTGGATCAGTGCTGTACATAGGTATGGAACAGTGGTATGTTTTTCCTTTCTGTATAATTAACCTTAAAATTTCTAAGTACTGTCTCTATGTTCAAAATTCAGTATCCATTTTGTTATCAAAGTGTAGCACAGACTTGAAAGAGCATAGTGTGTGTCTTCTACTTCTGGAAGCTCTACTTTGCTTTCTTGCTTTTGTTCCCTTAATCTAAAATAAATGTTGTTCTGATAGAAAGTATACAGGGACTTTTTGTGTTTTATCTGAAAAAAAAAGCGCAACTGTTACAATGCACATTTCTTGGGACTACAGAATCAGGCTGGAAATCTTACCAGAATAGCCTGATTTATGAAACTTTTTAGGAATTTCCACTTCTTGGCCAAAGCCTGTTTCCACTGTTGTTCTTATTCTTTAAACTCTTGTTAATCTGTTGGGTTTCTACATGGAAATTAATCTTTTATCTTTGCCAGAGTCTCAGACCAAGAGTGTTCCCCTGATTTCTATCAATTTGTCCCCTGTGGGAAAATCAAATCAGCTTCATAGTCTTTCCACTTACTAAAAGATTATTTCAAATTAGCACCCTTACATGGACATATGACCCTACAATCACTCAGTGTTCAAAACCAGGTGGATGGTAATTTATATTTCTATCAAAATATTTTTTATGAACAAAAAGGGTGGGGAGGCAAATTGTGAATAGTTATTTAATTAATTGGCAGTACTACGGAGGCACCTATTTTCTGTCTCATTAGTTAAGTTTTATTATGGAAATTCTGATAAATACTTCTACTTTTCAGGCAGTTCTAACTAGGCTGTAAAATGGGTTTCAGGCATAAAGCTGGCGACTGTAGTCATCAGCTAGGAACAAACACTTTTGCTGTCTTCCCTCCTTCCCATTTGATGATATCACGTTGGTAACTTTTATATAGCAAAGGGGAAAGAGTTGTGTGGTTTCAAAAGCTGCTTTGATATCCAGTAATTAAGAGATGGGATTTTCTGAAAATATGGGATTAGAGTGGAAGGGATTGTGATGAGGATGCTGGAGACTCAGAAAAAATATTCAGTTACTGGGTCTATCACGGACTTCCTCTGTGACCTTGGGTGAGTCATTTATACTGGAGTTCTCCATCTGTAAAATGAGGATCTTATTCCTTCCTTTGTCTATCTAGATTATAAACTACTCTGAGGCAGTGACTCACTCTTACTGTATGTACAGCACCTTGCACAACCTTGGTTGGGGCCAATAGGTGATTCTATAACACCGCTAATGATGTGTGGTCAATATCAAGACCACGTGGTTCATTTATACTGCAGGATATAACCTGAACTTCCACCGTAATGCATAGAGAGAAACCTATTTTTAACTTATTCATCTTCCCCGCCCTCCCCCAAAGTAAGACTATCATCAAGCATAGTGAACTATCTCAACAACTCATTTGCTTAATAATAGAAATTGCCCATTATTATTTTCTGAACTAGCTTATTGAGAAGCTTGCAAAAAGTTGTCTTCAAACAGATTTGTGTACTGTTGGTATTCTTGACCCACTATAAGTCAGGACACAGAACAGACATAGAATTAGCACAGCAGATGGTCTCAAACTATTCATGAATTAAAGGGCAAATATCCATTCTCAGTCTCCTGGTCTTCTCCATAGCATCCAATATAACTGATCGCTAGCTACTTTGAGAGGTGTTGCAGTGCTCCAAGAAAACACTCTGAAGTGGCTTGATGTCTTTTTGGAGGGTCCATCCCAGCAATGGTTGGAAACTGCTGCTCTGCCACCAAGCCCTATCTTGAGGAATACCACAAGGATTAGTCCTTCTCCCCCCCCCCCCCACCCACTACAAATAGTTACTGCAGCCACTAAGCTTCATGGGATCAAATGTTAACCATATGTCAAAGACAAGCAAGCTGTGTCTGTTCATAACTTTCAACAGTACCAGTCACCGAGTTATCCCGGTGTCAGCCCAGATCAGCACTTGAAGCAGGAAGTACTGGCAAGTTAAATCCTAGCAAAAACAGAGGTAATATCTGTGGGGAAAAGGTAATACGAGAGAGCTTGTGGCCATGGTACAGTCCTCTCTGATCAAGGATTTATGCCCAGACGTCTTCAGGCAGGTCTGTCGCTTAGGTGTTCTTCTGCGCTGCTTACTGATGCAAAGTTCTCATTCAGCAGCATCCAGGAAAACACCTCCTACTATCATTGAATAGCTAGGAGACTGCATCTCTAGTGATGGCCTAGCAAGAATGAGATGCATGCCACCTTCATCTCCCATTCAGATTATGCCAATGAAGTTCACTTTGAACTGAAAGTAGCAACCCTGAGAAAATTCCAACTGGTTAAGATGGCAGCAGCACATCTCATCAGAACCACAGGTTATTGAAAGCACATTGCCTCTGCAATCTGCTCTCCACTGGTTCCCTACAGAACACTGCGTTAAGTTTCGGTGCTCATTTTTAAAGCGCTAAACAGTCTGAGCCAAGTATACCTAAAAAATCCACTTCATCTTGAGCACCGTCAACAGCTCTGCTTGTCAGACACAAGAATTGTCTTCCTCGGGTGAAACTATCTCCCTCAAGTACTA
This sequence comes from Dermochelys coriacea, assembly GCF_009764565.3. Taxonomy (NCBI): domain Eukaryota; kingdom Metazoa; phylum Chordata; order Testudines; family Dermochelyidae; genus Dermochelys; species Dermochelys coriacea. The sequence goes on from NC_050079.1 coordinate 20,224,526, forward strand.
AGAACTGCTACAAACCTCAGTATGTGCCAGTCTGAAAACAATGCCCATTTCTTCGACCTTGCCTTCCCTTAAAAGAGCACAAAGCACATTTTACCTTACTAACTTAAAACTAACACAAGCTTTTCCCACCTCTTTGACTGATATTAGTTGCCTTGTTTAATCTTCTCTGGAAGAATTTCAGATAACACAGTGATAGATGCAGAATAAAAGTCTGAATAAAATAGGATTATATTTCTCATGCAGATGTGTTTTTCTCCTTGGCTGTGATTTTTACCTTCATAGGAATTGATTGTATGTTTTTCTGTGTGCAAACTTCATCTGTATTTTTCTTAATGAGGTCACTGTTTCCCATAGCGTTCACTGCAGTAAATAGATCGAAACCCACTTTATTGTGAATGCTTTTATAATTACTTTTATACTTCTAACCTAAGTAACTATGCTTACTGTCCTTTAGTGCCTTCAAGTAACTGTCAAATCTTTAAGATATTTTTCTGCAGCTTACTGAAAGAATTATGGTGGTGCTAATGTAAAATATTGAGTTCAAGCTAGGTTTTCATGCAATTCACATTTTGACACAAGCCATTTGTGGATGTCTTTTCCTGTCTTGCTAAAATAAAAGGTCATGATAGTTCAAGAGCTTTCATGGGTCCAATATTCACTGTATTAACTAATAAAAGCACATGCATAAGAAATGTTAAGATTTGAATAGCCTATATTACCAAGGGACACCATGGCTATCTACCATAGACTAATGGCCTCACAGTCTTCAGAAAGTTGACATCTAACTCAATGTAAAATATTCTGAATCTTTTAACCCATTATCTCTCTGTATAATAGGTTTTTGTGTGTCTGTGTGCATCACCAAGGGTATGTCTACACTATGAAATTAGGTCGAATTTGTAGAAGTCAGGTTTTTAGAAAGCGTTTTTATACAGTCGAGTGTGTGTCCCCACAAAAATGCTCTAAGTGCATGTAGTCAGTGGACTGTGTCCACAACACCGAGGCAACCGTCGACTTCGGGAGCTTTGCACTGTGGGTAGCTATCCCACAGTTCCTGCAGTCTCTGCCACCCATTTGAATTCTGGGTAGAAATCCCAGTGCCTAATGGGGCTAAAACATTGTCTCGGGTGGTTCTGGGTACATATCGTCAGGCCCCCATTCCCTCCCTCCCTCAGTAAAAGCAAGGGCAGACAATTGTTTTGCGCCTTTTTTCTTAAGTTACCTGTGCAGACGCCATACCACGGCAAGCATGGAGCCCGCTCAGCTAACCGTCACTGTATGTCTCCGGGGTGCTGGCGGACGTGGTACTGCATTGCTACACAGCAGCAGTTTATTGCCTTTTGGCAGCAGACAGTGCAGTATGACTGGTAGCCGTCGTCGACGTAGTCCTGGGTGCTCTTTTAACCGGGCACCTGGGCAAACATGGGAGTGACTCAGCCAGGTCATTTCCCTTGTTTCGTCTCATGGCGATGGAGTCCTATCGGCAGTGCACTGTCTTTTAATCTGCAGCTAGCAGAAGACGATGGCCAGCAGTCATACTGCACCGTATTCTGCCGAGCACCCAGGAGGTGACGATGGCTAGCGGTCGTACTGCACAGTCTGCTGCCAGCATGATGTATAAAGATAGATGAAGTGGCGCAAAACAAGAAATTGACCAGATTTGTTTTGTATTCATTTTCTCCTCCCTCCCTCCCTCCCTCCCTCTGTGAAATCAACAGCCTGCTAAACCCAGTTTTGAGTTCTATCCTTGAGGCGGCCATTGAGTTTCTCGCAAAGCCACCCCCTTTGTTGATTTTAATTCCCTGTAAGCCAACCCTCTAAGCCATGTTGTCAATCGCCCCTCCCTCCATCAGGGCAACAGCAGACAATCGTTCCGTGCCTTTTTTCTGTGCAGATGCCATACCATGGCAAGCCTGGAGTCCGCTCAGATCACTTTGGCAATTAGGAGAACATTAAACACCACACACATTATCCAGCATTATATGCAGCAGCCAAGAGAAACCGAGTGAGTAGGCGACATCAGCGCGGTTACGAGAGTGATGAGGACATGGACACACACTTCTCTCAAAGCACGTGCCCTGGCAATGTGGGCATCATGGTGCTAATGGGGCAGGCTCATGAGGTGGAACGCCAATTCTGGGCCCAGGAAACAAGCACAGACTGGTGGGACCATATAGTATTGCAGATCCGGGATGATTCCCAGCAGCTGCAAAACTTTCGCATGCGTAAGGGCGCTTTCATGGAACTTTGTGACTTGCTTTCCCCTGCCCTGAGGCGCAAGAATACCAAGATGAGAGCAGCCCTCACAGTTGAGAAGCAAGTGGCAATAGCCCTGTGGAAGCTTGCAATGCCAGACAGCTACTGATCAGTCAGGAATCAATTTGGAGTGGGCAAGTCAACTGTGGGGGCTGCTGTGATGCAAGTAGCCAACGCAAACAAAGATCTGCTGATATCAAGGGTAGTGACCCTGGGAAATGTGCAGGTCATAGTGGATAACTTTGCTCCAATGGGATTCCCTAACTGTGGTGGGGCCATAGACAGAACCCATATCCCTATCTTGGCACCGGAGCACCAAGCCAGCGAGTACATAAACCACAAGGGGTACTTTTCAATAGTGCTGCAAGCACTGATGGATCACAAGGGACGTTTCAGCAACATCAACGTGGGATGGCCGAGAAAGGTACATGACGCTCGCATCTTCAGGAACTCTGAACTGTTTCAAAAGCTGCAGGAAGGGACTTTCATCCCAGACCAGAAAATAACCGTTGGGGATGTTGAAATGCCTATAGTTATCCTTGGGGACCCAGCCTACCCCTTAATGCCATGGCTCATGAAGCCATACATAGGCAGCCTGGAGAGTTGTCAGGAGCTGTTCAACTACAGGCTGAGCAAGTGCAGAATGGTGGTAGAATGTGCATTTGGACGTTTAAAAGTGCGCTGGTGCAGTTGACTGACTCAGTTAGACCTCAGCGAAACCAATATTCCCACTGTTATTACTGCTTGCTGTGCATGCCACAATATCTGTAAGAGTAAGGGGGAGACATTTATGGCGGGGTGGGAGGTTGAGGCAAATTGCCTGGCTGCTGGTTACGCACAGCCAGACACCAGGGCGGTTAGAAGAGCACAGGAGGGTGCGGTGCACATCAGAGAAGCTTTGAAAACCAGTTTCATGATTGGCCAGGCTACGGTGTGAAAGTTCTGTTTTCTTTTTCCTTGATGAAATCTCCCGCCCCTTCGTTGAGTCTACTTCCCTGTAAGCTAACGACCCTCCCCACCTCCCTTCGATCACCGCTTGCAGAGGCAATAGTCATTGTTGCTTCACATTCATGCATTCTTTATTAATTCATCACACAAATAGGGGGATAATTACCAAGGTAGCCCAGGAGGGGTGGTGGAGGAGGGAAGGACAAGGCCACACAGCACTTTAAAAGTTTAAAACTTATTGAATGCCAGCCTTCTGTTACTTGGTCAATCCTCTGGGGTGGAGTGGCTGGGTGGCCAGAGGCCCCCCCACCACATTCTTGGGCATCTGGGTGAGGAGGCTATGAAACTTGGGGAGGAGGGTGGTTGGTTACACAGGGGCTGTAGCGGCGGTCTGTGCTCCTGCTGCCTTTCCTGCAGCTCAGCCATATGCTGGAGCATATTAGTTTGATTCTCCAGCAGCCTCAGCATTGAATCCCGCCTCCTCTCATCACGCTGCCGCCACCTTTCAGCTTCAGCCCGCCACTTACTCTCTTCAGCCCGCCACCTCTCCTCCCAGTCATTTTGTGCTTTCCTGCACTCTGACATTGTCTGCCTCCATGCATTCGTCTGTGCTCTGTCAGTGTGGGAGGACAGCATGAGCTCAGAGAACATTTCATTGCAAGTGCGTTTTTTTTGCCTTCTGATCTTCGCTAGCCTCTGGGAAGGAGAAGATCCTGTGATCCTTGAAACACATGCAGCTGGTGGAGAGAAAAAAAAAAAGGGACAGTGGTATTTGAAAAGACACATTTTATAGAACAATGGGTACACTCTTTCACGGTAAACCGTGCTGTTAACATTACATACATAGCACATGTGCTTTTGTTACAAGGTCACATTTTGCCTCCCCCCACTGTGTGCCTAACAGTGGGGAACATTTCTGTTCAGCCATAGGCAAACAGCGCAGCAGGAATGGGCACCTCTGAATGTCCCCTTAAGAAAAGCACCCTATTTCAGCCAGGTGACCATGAATGATATCACTCTCCTGAGGATAATACAGAGAGATAAAGAACGGATGTTGTTTGAACGCCAGCAAACATACACTGCAATGCTTTGTTCTACAATGATTCCCGAGTACGTGCTACTTGCCTGGAGTGATAAAGTGTCTTATCGTGGTGGATGGAATAAGGCTGCCCTCCCCAGAAACCTTTTGCAAAGCTTTGGGAGTATATCCAGGAGAGCCACGAATGCCAGGGCAAATTAATCATTAAACATGCTGGCTTTTAAACCTTTTATAGTATTTTAAAAGGTACACTCACCAGAGGTCCCTTCTCTGCCTGGTGGGTCCGGGAGGCAGTCTTGGGTGGGTTCGGGCGGTACTGGCTCCAGATCCAGGGTGAGAAACAGTTCCTGGCTGTCGGGAAAACCGGTTTCTCTGCTTGTTTGCTGTGAGCTATCTACAACCTCATCATCATAGTCTTCCTCGTCCCCAAAACCTGCTTCCGTGTTGCCTCCATCTCCATTGAAGGAGTCAAACAACACGGCTGGGGTAGTGGTGGCAGAACCCCCTAAAATGGCATGCAGCTCATCATAGAAGCGGCATGTTTGGGGCTCTGACCCGGAGCGGCTGTTTGCCTCTCTGGTTTTCTGGTAGGCTTGCCTCAGCTTCTTAAGTTTCACGCGGCACTGCTTCGGGTCCCTGTTATGGCCTCTGTCCTTCATGCCCTGGGAGATTTTCACAAATGTTTTGGCATTTCTAAAACTGGAACGTAGTTCTGATAGCACGGATTCCTCTCCCCATACAGCGATCAGATCCCATACCTCCCGTTCGGTCCATGCTGGAGCTCTTTTGCGATTCTGGGACTCCATCATGGTCACCTCTGCTGATGAGCTCTGCATGGTCACCTGCAGCTTGCCACACTGGCCAAACAGGAAATTGAAATTCAAAAGTTCGTGGGCCTTTTCCTGTCTACCTGGTCAGTGCATCTGAGTTGAGAGTGCTGTCCAGAGTGGTCACAATGGAGCACTCTGGGATAGCTCCTGGAGGCCAATACCATCTAATTGCATCCACAGTACCCCAATTTTGACCCAGCAAAACTGATTTCAGCGCTAATCCCCTTGTCGGGGGTGGAGTAAGGAAATTGATTTTAAGAGCCCTTTTAGTCGAAAAAAGGGCTTCATCATGTGGATGGGTGCAGGGTTACATCGATTTAACGCTGCTAAATTCGACCTCAACGCCTAGTGTAGACCAGGGCCAAGACTCCTTTGTATTTCAGTGCAAAAATATGCATGTTCACTATTCTGATTCTGAGAAATAGAAATCAGCTTTTCACAAGGCAGGAGGTGAAAGGGAAGTTTCATATCAAGATTCCAAAAAGCCTGGTGTTTTCCTAGGTACCAGCTACTTTCCATAACAAACTAAATAGTTTATGTATTCTGTTCAAATCTACTTTACAGATCTGTTTTGTAAATATCTTATAAGATATTTACCAGTTATCACAATATTTAAAATAGCAGCCAGAGGTTGCTGTCATTATTTATTTCTGACATGTTGGAAAGAGAAGCCAAACAACTTGCTCAAGGTTGTACAAGAAGTCTTTGACAAAGTTAGGAATAGGCACCATATCTCCTGACTACTAGCCCTTACTTTAATCACTAGACCATGTTTCCTCTCATAATAAGAAAACCAGCGTGTGTAGTATCTTAGAGCAAATACTATTACATTTTATTCAGAATCTCTTCTTTTCCATTACTGTTTTGATTTCATGCACAACTGTGCCAGCCACTCTGAGCCTAGTTCTCAGTGAATGCCAAACTAAAGTAGAATATATTGTTCGACATTCTCACTGCTTAAACACACACATGCCCCAAGAGCATGCAATATTTATATATCAGCTCACATCACAAAAGCAACTTAGCTTAGCAGTAATATTTTCTCTCTTTTTCCTGGGAATTAGAACATCTCAAGTTTGTCTGCCTCTGATTGTGCTCTATATAATTAGGCTTACATACAGTCATTTATGTACCTTGTTTGTTCATAGAATATGTTATGTATGAGCACAACAGGTGGGCACCCACTTTTAAGCATGCAATCAGCTGTATGCAAATTCAAAGCATAGCTGAACATTTGGTTTTAACTGCTAGATTTTTAGCCCTCATCCTACACTTGTGTGCACATATTTATACCTGCAATTGTGTGCTAATATTTTTATGCATCCATATATTTGCGTGCACTCAGTTGTTAGCAAGTGGTCATGTGATGGACATCATCTTGGTCAACGCACCAGGAAATTCCAGACTAAAAAAACAAGCTATTACAGCTTGAATCAAAGAGTCAACGATCTCTATCTATGGCTGTAAAACTCATGTCCTTTGCAGAGTAGCACAGAAGAGGATCTGTAACACCCACTCACCAGTGGGGGGCATACACATGTGCACTCTCTAACATATGGGTTAGACTACTTAAATAACCATGTGCAAGTCTGGGAACTTTTTAGACGAAATTTGTCCCTGCAAAGTGCAGTGTATATGCATACGTATATGTGTGCACTTGTAATCTTGTGAGTGGCCAGTTGGAGCCAGATAGAGGCTGGCTAAAAGTTTACCCCTAAATGTGTGAATGTTAGAGGTGAATGAACAGTGAGAACTTCAGTTCTGTTATTGATCACTCCGGCTCCGATTCCCATTCCCATTAATATAGGTGGCAAAACTCCGCTTTCCTTCACTGGTGAAAAGTCAGGTCCTAAATTAGACAATTTATAGAACCTGAATCTAGTGTAGTCCTCCCGATTTTTCTAATGGGCTATAGAGTGCAGGGCTCTCCTTGGGCAGCTGCAGAGAAGTCGATATTGACTGAGGCAATGCCCTCCCACAGCCAATACCTGGTAACACAAGGGGCAAAATAATCTCTGTCCTTTTAAGCTTTCAGCTAGATCAATATGTGGTGGTGACACCTCTGCCAAAATCATTTGAAAATGAATAAACTCTAATAAAATTGGAGGAGATACCAATTCAGGTTGTGATCTTGTTTGGTATTACAATCTTAGGAAGGATAGGGCGGCCTAGTCTGTATTTGAATGGGAGACCTCCAAAAAATATTCTGAGGGTGGCTTTTTCTGTCCAGAGAAAATAGCCCTAAGGTAAAACTTTAATACCTCAGTCCCATTTTCAAAACTGACTTTTTAGTACTTAAGAGCCTCAGTTACATTGAAAGTCAATGGGGCTTAAGTGGCAAAGTCATTTTTGAAAATATGACTGAAGTGTTTTTTCAAAATGTTTTCCCCACTCTAATGACTTTGAGGGTATGTTACAAAGGTCATCCCCCCCAGGCATTTGAAAGGGGAGGAATTGTAAGGATGCAGAATTTTGTTTGAGGAGGAAAAAGACTGGTGTTTAAATTGCCTGGCTTAGTGATGGTGAGTTATCTTAAACTGAACTGCTGCACTTGTATTTTATAGTAAGGGCAGGGTGCCTAGAGTATCTGGATAAAATAGCACCTTTTCACAATTGTAGTAAACCTAAATAAAATAAAGGTAGGGTGTTTAAAACTTCTATAGAAGCCAAAATATTGATAATTCTAAAGGAGCCATGTTACTCCTAAAAATGTGAAGTGACTGGGGGGTTGGATACTTCATTTTTGTATTGAAGCTCTTAGAATTATCTCTGATTTTGGTATGGATTTATTTATGCTGTTTTCATTTCAAAAGTATCAAAACTTATTTCTGGACTAAATGTAAATAGGAAACTGTGAAATCAGTATTACAGGCAATCACAATAGGCAGAGCTCTGTACTTATCCAGGGTGTTTATAAGAGGAGACGTGTGTCCACAATGTGTGTCCACAGCTTCTGTCCCAGATTGACCTTGGCATATTTGCTCATCTGTCTGAAGAGCATTCCTGGCATGAGATTAACTGCAGATCCTGTTGTTTAACCCAGCTTCTGAACTGTCCTATATTAATAGCACGAGCGGTTTATTTAATAATTATGCAGTGTGAAAAAGTACATCTTGAAATTGTTGGTTCTTTTTGGAAAAGATCTCATCTGGCAACCTAAGCAAGAAAATTCACAAGGCCAGTCAGAGTAAGACGTAAAATACAGTATTAGTGCTCTCTGCTTTTAAATGTTAGAGCTGTCCCCTTTTGTGAGCAGTTGAAGAGGAGGAGGGGCAGGCAATGTGTAACATAAAACTCATTAAATGTGGACAGCAATATTGGCTGGGAGTAAAAATACTATTTTAAAAAATACCAGGGAGTAATTTTTAAAAATGGAGGGCACAAATATAAATCCTTTTGTGTAGAGCCAGTGGGAACTCAATATAACTTTTGTTTCTTGTGATACTGGTCAAAGATGTCCTCTTTCTCCATTCCTCTCTGCCTTCTCCAAAGTGCTCTTAGCTCAAGAAATTGGACAAAAAAGTATAAGATAAGAGAATAATGGTGGTGATTGAAGATGATGCAATAGGGCTCTGTATTGATACCATCCTACTGATTATGTCTAGCCATCTTAGTTCTCTCTCTGTAGTAATGTTGGACCTGCAAAACTATAGAAATATGCCAGGCCAAAAAATAAACAGATAAAACCAAGATCTTGCACATTTGTATCACTAAAATAAATAAATAAATAATATTTTTAAATCAAAATACATTGATAAATACAGGAGTATATTTTTCAATAATCTATGGCTAAAAATATCAGCCACCAAACAAAAACCCTTCAGTTGCAGAAAATTATATATTTATTTGACATGTTGTAACCAGGTCCTCAAAATAAACTCCCTTACTAAATTGTGTGTGTGTGTTTCTGTGTGTGTGTGTGTGTGTGAGAGAGAGATGCTTATTTAATTTTTTTTGGCAGAGAAAACATTTTGAACATTATAAAACCCAAGAGCTGAAATTAAATAGCTTCTGACTTTTCTGTAATGAGAATAATAGAAGAAAATGTTCTTCATCCAACCTCTAATGGTATCATGGTTTGACTTCCCTGAATGTTTTTAGAGAACAGTGGTGGTGGTGATGGTGGTATTCACCAAGGAATGGAAATTCTTTAAAGAGCACAGAAATAGAAAAAATTTAAAATGCAGTGATCCTAAAATATAGACACCAAAGTACTCAAACATCAGCTGCCTGAACTGTATTTTTTTAAAATATATTTAGGGCACCTTTAAAGCAATTGAAGTATTTCTCCACGATAAACCCCATGGCATCTAAGTAGCTGAAATTCAATCTTGTGTGTATTCTTAAGAATCCACAATGGCTGAAAGCTCAGTTAGGGTTACTGACTGTTCAGATTGTGTGGAAATAGTGAAAAAAAATAGACATTTGAAAGAAATGTGTGTTTAATTATAGTAATATTGTATTTTATATACAGCCTTTCATTCAAAAGTGCTTTACAACTATGTTCACGCAACACTATTGAAATGAAGCCATTTCTGAAGCCAGAGGGGGCAGCCAGCTGGCACAGAGCTCACTGCACAACACTAAAGATAAGGGAAATTCTTGTTTGAGTAGCTGCAACTGTGTATTCCATATTGGTGTGTGCGTGCCCAGCACACTGAAGCTGGAGAACTTTGCCTTGCAGAACCTGTAGGGGCAGCACTCACACCCTGTGGCCCAAGCTCCTCCCTGGCTATATAAAGGTGGCACCACCCTGATTTCCCTCTCAGGTCCTTCTCACCGCCCACGGCGAGAGTCTGAGCTCAAGGTGGTGTTTCCACCTCACATTTTCAGCCTGTTTCCTGAGAGTTTTTTCCCCTCTGGGTATGTTAGTTTAGTAGTATCTTAGGTTTAATTTAGTGTTAGCTACAATAGTTGTCTGCCTGTGTGATGCCATCCCCTGGCTTCAAGCATTGTCCATCATGTGTGGTGGTGGTGGTGATGGGAACCATCCCCAATAGTGATCGCCACACGAGGTGCTTGTTGTACCTTGGTGAGGGTCACATTAAGGAATGGTGCTCCATCTGTAAATTGTTCAAGAAGAAGACTGGGGGCAAGAGACTTACGGATGAAGCAGCACCTTCCAAGAAGGCCACAAGGCCCGCTTCCTCACTGAGGCCCTCATCTGCTCAGTAGTCACCTTTGAAATCTGCAAGTGATGGCACTCCATGTTTGGACCCTGCTGTCTCTTCCAAGAGAGAGAGGAGTCATTGTCCCTCCTCTGGTGTGGCAAGGAAGAGGTCCCAAAAGGCTAATCAGGACTGCTTCAGGGCCTGGAAAAACCATTCCTCATCTTCTAAGAAGAGTGCTGCCTGGCACTGTACTCCTTCCAGCACACTAGATGAAGCAGCTCCATCTAACCACTCCCCAGTATTTTGCCGAAATCAGCAAGAGCTTATATGTTGACTCCAGTTCCAGCTGTGGGGCATCCATTGAGTCCTGTGCTGACTGTCTCCATGGCAGTGGCCTATTAGGTGGCTACAGACCTGTTTTGCTTCTCAGTCTGTGTCTGTCCACTAGTTCTGGAGTTTTCCAGTGCTGTATTTTCTACTGCTTCATCCTTCATTGCCCCCGATCACCTGGTGTTACAAAGCTTACAGGTGTATCACCGCCCACGTCTCAGGCTGTGGAATTGAATTCGATGCTGTGCCCGGCACTGAAGGCTCCCTTGGTGTGGGAATGCCCCTTGGCATTGTCATTGGCCTGGCAGCAGATCCCATCATTGAGCTCAGTACCAGAGCAAGATCACTGGTGCTGTTGGTGGTTCCTGTTCCTGAAACACCACAGTGACAAGCGACTGCTGAGCCTGTTCCATATGGGTCTCGAGGGTTATCTCGACCAGATCTTGTGATTCAAGAACAGGATCCATCATTGGCATTGCAAACTGCTTCTTTGTCCTCTTCCAGCTGACCCTTCCGTACCAGCCTCCTCCTCTCCCTCAATGCCCAAGGACTTTAAGGCATATCAGGGCCACCTTAGGCATATGGCTGCTACCTTAATACCTCCTGAATTTCTGCAGGAGAATATGCATAAACTGCTGGATAGTTTCCAACTCTCAGCTTGAGGGAGAGTAGCCCTCTAATAAATGAGTCTTTCACGGAGGCTGCAAATGCCCTCTTGAATACTTCCACCTCCTAGTCTTCCACGTCAAAGCGTGTGGAGAAGTGATTTGTTCTTGAGGGTGTTATAGTCCGGACTCCCGGACTGGTGCTTTTCACCTGAGCTGGGAATCAAGACTTCTGTATGCCTTTCCTCCAATTTCAATCATCCCACAAGCCACTCTCAAGCTGAAATTGGATCATGTTAGGCCCATTCTTATTGCTCCAGTGTGGCAAGAAAATGTTGTTTCTCCAACATCCTCACATTATCAGTCTCCCATATCTTTTCCTTTTGACCCCAACCTCCTTACACAGCATCGGAGTCAGATTTCACATCCAGCACTCAACTCCCTGTATCTCACAACATTAATGCTGCATGGTTAGATGAGGAGGAGGGACAATGTTCAGAGATGGTCTGGCAAATCTTGTTTAATAGGCCGCTCTGGTGGACAGTTTTCTATTTGGCCAAATGGAAGTGTTTCTCAATGTGGTTGTTGGCCTGAGGAGTTCAACAAAAAATGGCTTGTATCCAAGACATCTTGGAGTACATGTTAGGCCTTCAGTCTTCTGGTCTGGCACTTGGTATGTTGAGCGCACCTGGCAGCGAAGTCAGTGTTTCATATACCCATCCATGGGAAGTTAGTACTTTTAGTGCATATAGTTTCATGGTAGTGAGATTTTTGAAACCAGTTACTCGTCTCCATCCAGTATCATGACAGCATACAAAGTAGCTCAGACTGTGCCTCCACAAAAGCTGTGAACTCATTCCAAAAGAGCTCAGGTGACATTAACAGCATTTCTAAATGACATTCTTGTATTGGACATCTGCACAGTGGCCACTTGATTCTCTGCACGTATGTTTACTTATCACTATACTATTCTACTGCTTCCAGATCAGCTACAAATTTTGGGAAGGCGATCCTGCAGTTCTAGTTTAAATAGATTATGTGCCTCACTTCCTCCAAGTATTTCTCGAGAGTCCCCTTCATAGAATACATGGCTGCCTCTACTTGAAGAAGGAAAAACGATTACTTAACTATATAGTAACTGATTCAAGACGTGATGCAGACGTGTATTCCACAATTCACCCTTCTTTCCCTCTGCATCAGAGTCTGTACTCTTGACATCCAGTGCAAAGGAACTAATGGGGGCTGGAGCAGCACCACCCTTATATATCCAGAGGAGGGGCTAGGACCACCGGGTTTGCATGCTGCCCTCACAGGTACTGCTTGGCAAAGTTCTCTGGCTTCAGTGTGCTCAGCACACTCACACCTACTCAGAATACACATCTGTATCACATCTCAAAAAACAATAGTAACAATAGGTTAGTAACCAGCCTTTTTTTGTTGACTGTAGACAGCAGGGCAAACACTTATTCTTCAAAAAGATCTCACCTAGAAGATGCACTTTCTTGTTCATGGGGAGTAGAATCATAGAATACCAGGGTTGGAAGGGACCTCAGGAGGTCATCTAGTCCAACCCCCTGCTCAAAGCAGGACCAATCCCCAATTTCTGCCCCAGATCCCTAAATAGGCCCCTCAAGGATTGAACTCACAATCCTGGGTTTGGTAGGCCAATGCTCAAACCACTGAGCTATTCCTCCTACATCTTCTACAGAATATCGTTGGAAGAAGAGTTGAATTGTTCATGATGGGACTTTCAGTCCAAGGCAGATTTGTGAAGTTGGGCCATGTGTACCTGTACATGTGCATTTGTGTGTTAACAGATGTTTAACTACCTATGACCGTGTATAGACAGTGAGAATGAAATCCTAGTCCCATTGAAGTCCATAGCAGAACTCCCATTGACTTTAATCAGGCAGGATTTCACTCCCAATTTGTGCTTACATGTTAGACACACAAATGTGTATGCAATTTTGTTTGCTTTAGATTAAAAATTCTGACTTGTGGGGTTTAAAGCCTGAAGGTTAGAGAATAAAGCTACCCTCCAATCCATCTTCTGTACTTTTTTCTCTTGTTTTAATTAATTTCTTCTTCTAGCTCAAGCAAACCCCAGTAATGAAGACCAGGATTTAATAATTTAGACGTGGGTAGAAACAGTGTGGGCTGCAAAACATTTTTGCCTTATTTTTAAATAGTTATTTTCCAAGGGCAATTTAAGTTACTACTTCCAGCAGCAACTTGGTATCAGATCCACTGTTCACTCATCACTAGTTATTTGAAATTTTTCAAATAAAAAAGTATTTTTATTGGAAAATGGTCCTTGTTGAAAAATGGAAAAAAGCTGCAAAAAATTGACTTAAAAAAATTCCAGGGAATTTTGCTGAAGGATCTCCTACCTCATTTGCCATTCTCTAATAGGCCTCACTATTACTGCAGCATCCAAAAGGTCCTCTTCTTCCCTCAAGGGAATCTTCTTGTGTGTATCCCTGCGCCCCGATGAATCTTTGTCCTGATGGGGAACTTTCCCTCCTTCTCCCTGGATTACATCAAAAGAGGTATCATCCAGGAGCAATTCAATAAATGTATCTGCTATCCACTTTTAAATTCAGCTGAAGAAGTCATTCCCATGTCGGGATGTTATGTGACAACCTGAATATGGAGAACTCCCTGGTAATTCCCAAGATCCCAGCTGACCAGAGTCAGATTCCAGAACTGGGAAGGGATGGTAAAAGAATGCAGTATTGCAAATCCTAAATACTCAATCATGTCAGGACAAAAATAAATAAATCATGAGCTTTTAAAAAAATAAATGGTGAGGGTCCTCTTTTGATGTTAGGTCTTTAGCTGCAACTGGAACTTGAAGAAAAACACAATTTTGTGAGACTTTTGTGATTCAAATAGTGAGATTTGGTGACACTGAGAATGCTAATGTTCTACAAAGCTTCAGTGTACTGCCGCTGGGACTGGGACTGGGCTTTAAGAAAATGAGATGGCATTCTATAGTTAGGAAATGTCCTGCTGAATGAATAATAAGTTATGGGTCTTCTGTTGAAAATTGTACTCATGTGAGTAATTCTTTTAGATTCACTGAGCTAGGCCAGTGACTATGGGCTGCAGAATTACACCATACATTTGAATGATTTTAATTAGTGACTTTTGGTGCATATCTACATCTATATAAAATTTAAATATACAAAATGCAAATTTTAGAGAAATATTTCAAATATCCCAATTATAAATCATTTATTGTGGTGAACCCCATTGCAGTAGAAATTATCTTAAAGAACAATATGAGGAACATTTTGTAATGAAGGATTCCATATAAATGTCTTTCCATTTATCTTAGCCCTGGGTGCATGTCTGAGCAGAATGTCAAACGGCCAAATTGATGCAGAAAAGCTATATTATAAAAAAAAAAATTCATATTTCTGAAGACTCCAATGTAGGCAAATGATTTTTTTCATCAACAAAAGTGGCAAAAGTCCTTGTAACTCTTCTTTGTTATATGTTTTGTGTGACATTTAACTTTTTTGCATCATTATATTGTATTTTACATTCCTCATTCTGAATGATGTTATATAGAAACTGCAGAAAACCCATATTTCTTCAGAGAGTGACCTTAGGTGGTGAGATTCAAAGTAATGAACATTCAAACACAATTTGAACTTTAACTTATAAGGATTGTGAGTTAATCAATATCACTTTCCAGAAAAGGTCATGAGATGAGGCAGGTGCTTGAATAAAATAAATGCATTTGGGTTAGCTGTATCTCATAATAGTCATACACTCTTCCACTTCTAGGGATTTTGTTAACATTTTTTCTAATAATCATAAATGTTCAGTTTTAAAAATTGGATCCTCTCTATGCCATTATATTATAGTGTTTCTGTATAACAGTGTGATGCTAGATAATTTAAATATTGTAGTTTCAGTTCCCTGCCTATGATCATCTGAAGATTAAGTGCAGCTGGAATTAAAGTAACATACCACAGTGATAAGAAATAGGTCTGACTTAATTTTTGTGTGTGTATTAAAAAGAATTCCATGCGTTTTATGATGCACAGTGATTGCACAGTGGGGGTGCACTCTCCCCAGTGTAGAAAGTCTGCACAAACTTTTGTATATTTTTATTCACAGATGTGTAGTGGTTTAGGGTAGCGCATGCCAAAACTCAAGTATTTTGGCTCACCAGAAGAATCTGCATTTTTGTCTGCCTTATTTTAAACCAGGGAGAGGAATCTGAGCAAGGAAGATGTGGAGACCAGTAGCTTCACAACTAGCCGCAGAGGGTGATCTTTGACCAAGCTTCCTAAAGCTTCATTTGACCAGTGTGACAGGGTGGGGCCAGATGGCTACAGGAGAGTAATTTTTATTTATTTATTTATTTTACAAACTGGTGGAGTTTTATTACTCAATATACAATAGCACATTACACAGTCAGAGTCTCAGCCCTGCCCTGCCCCCCACCCTCCTCAAGAGAAACAATTATAAAGTTCGTGGAAGGAAAAAAAGGAGAAACGGTTCTGTTCTGCAGTGTTGTAATGGCCGAAGCAGTTACCTACGGCTTTCCTCACAAGCTGCCAGTGGAGGTAACTGGAACACCGCCACCCGCTCAGTGCTTAGACACCCCTCCTCACCCGCTAAATGCAAGTGAATGGCGCTTCCCTTCCTCCCAACAGGCCCCACTGGGACATGGCACAGGCTCCGCTTCACAAGAACACATGCAGTTGGGTAGGATGGTTAGCATGAAAGTGCCATCTAGGCAATGGAAGGCAGGAACACAGCTAGTGCAGGTACCTGAAGAGTCCTCAAGGTTCAAGTTCTACCAGATAAACACACAGATCATTTAAGACGAGGTCACAGTGGGGAGGAAAAAAACCAACCCAAAAAACTAAACTAAACCCAGCACGGAGATCCCAGGTAGGCACGACGCTCGTCTGGTCTGTGGGCCGGCTGGCCCCCCACCTAGCACTTGGAGAGCTCGTACCATAGCCATTCCAGTCCGTCATAGAGACCAGTGCCCTAGGTTGCACAAGTTGCCTGTACATACCAGGTTCTGCTGTGGAGTGTCTGCAGGCCCAGCAGAGTAATAGAAGGCAGATATATTAGCCCCAGGCTAAGTAGGTCCCTTTTCCTTGGGTAAGGTAACAGGGAATGTTCCAGAACAATCAGGAACCTTCTGGAGACAATTAAGACAGGCTCATAAGAACACCTGCAGCCAATCAAGAAGCTGCTAGAATCAATTAAGGCAGGCTAATCAGAACACCTGGGTTTTAAAAAGGAGCTCACTTCAGTTTCTGGTGTGCGTGTGAGGAGCTGGGAGCAAGAGGTGCTAGGAGCTGAGAGTGAGAACGCAGACTGTTGGAGGACTGAGGTGTACAAGCATTATCAGACACCAGGAGGAAGGTCCTATGGTGAGGATAAAGAAGGTGTTAGGAGGAGGCCATGGGGAAGTAGCCCAGGGAGTTGTAGCTGTCATACAGCTGTTCCAGGAGGCACTCTAGACAGCTGCATTCCACAGGGTCCGGGGCTGGAACCCGGAGTAGAGGGCAGGCCCTGGTTCCACCCAAATCCTCCCAACTCCTGGTCAGACACAGGAGGAGTCAGCCTGGACTGTGGGTTCAGAAAAACAGCCAAGCTGAGGGCTGCAGTGAAGCTCCAAGGTGAGCAAATCCGCCAATAAGCGCAAGACCCACCAAGGTAGAGCAGGAACTTTGTCACACCAGACACACAGACTTTTTGGTTTGGACTTCTAAATTAGGGGTAATCAGTACCTGGGCTCTGAGGTAAGGGCTTTTAAACTGTTGTCTAAGTGCTCCTTTCATGGGGCTTTATTAAAGGGAGACTTACTTATGTTTTGGCTTCTGTTTGTGCTGATCTAAGTAAGCAAACTTGCTAAAACCCTGTTTGGGTAAAACAAGGTGAGATGCACAGGAGTGCCCCATCCCATCAGTACTTTATAAGGGCCAGCACTTACTCCCATTGTTGACAATTGGCCTCACTGACTTTAATGGCACTGTTCAAGGTGAGTCACTACTTGTAAATGTGAGCAAGGGGTTGCAATCTGGCTCTAAATGTTTGCTGGTTAATAGCCCTGAATGTAAAGTATGCTTGTTAATTTTTAAATATAAAGGGTAATCAAGTGAACATTAATAGGCTAATAAGTGTTGATAATATGTTTGCCATTTATCAAGTTAGTAGTAATGGTGTGGTGCAAAGAGGAGACATGCATATTAAAAGTCAGATAAAAGGAAATAATCTTCAAAACACTGTGTAAAGTCTATCATTCTGAAGAGACTATGATTAAATTCAGGACAATATATCTGTCACTTAGTTTTCTGTTGTATAAGCCTTCTGCACTTGGTGAGTAAGTATTTTAGAGTTTAAAAACAGAGACACATTTCGGAGATATCATTTTGGAGACTGTCAGCACATTTCGTCTATTTAATAGAATAATTCAGAAACATGCGTTATCAAAAAGTATATTAAAGAGTAAAAATCAGTGTAAACAATGCCCCTGATGTGCCTTGGCATGTTTCTTTTTTCATTATTGCAGTCTTGAAATACACTAAGTAATTTAATTCTTTCAAGCTGCATTGTTTAGATAGGATGATTGCATCAGATATTTTCTTGCCTTTAACGGCCACTGGGATTGCCATTGCCGAAGAGAACAGCCGTGCTGCCTGTTAAACAGTTTTCTTACAGCGTCTAGCTACCCACATGGAAAAAGTGTGTGTGTGTGTGTGTGTGTGTTCGTTCCTGATCTTTCAACCTAATGCTGGATCTGCTTTCATCTTCGAGCATGAATGCACAGGAACAAAATGAAATGTTTAACAAAAAGGTATTTTTTTCTTTCTAAAGCAAATTCATTCATCCATTTTCTTCTTCCTTCTCTCTCTCTCTCTCTTTGTATATCTCTTGTTTTTGTACCACTGAGAAGGAAAGGTAACATGCAGGCAAACCAATCCTATTCTTCTGATATTAACAATTATTAAAATGATTCATTCTAGTGCATTGTGTGCTCTTTTCCTTTTTCATTCTCTTATTTTTCAAACCTCTGAAAATCAATCCTTTAGAAAAATATTGAACACGACAAGTGAGACGATTCAAGAACTGTTAATTCTGATTTTTTATTTAAAGAGCCATTTAGTTCAAAATAGAGGGGAACCTGGTAGTAGTTGTTTACCTTTTAATGAGCATTTCTATTGGGAGCAGAGAAATTTAATATCCATCTTTGCTTTATTACTGAGGGAAAACAAAAGGTATTTAAAGTTTGGGTTTTGTGGGGTTTTTAAAGGATGTCACAAAAAGTGACAAAAGGACTAAGGAGCTCAACTGCCATAAGCTCTTTCCCGCTTTTAATGCTCATTTTCCTCGTATAATAAGTATTCATCATTCAAAGTATGGTAGAGGCTGAAGTGAAAACAGTAGAACATTCTAACACTGTCACTAAAAGGCATAGTCTCCGGTAGAGGGGAATTAGCATGTTGGGTGATTTTTGTTTCAGTTTTTAGTACACTGAAATATTACTACAGCTCCAGTTGTCAGGCAGCTTTGGACATCTGTCCCCTCCCTTCATGTTCAAGCACCAAACAGGTCACACAGAGATGGCAAGTAGAAAAGAAAACTTGTACCTGAAGTCACTTGAAAAGCGAATCTTGTAGCCCACACCTCTAATACAGCTCTCTGGCTCAAGAAAAAAGAATGGTTGATGAATTACCTGTGAGGTAGGCTGGGTGGGATGTTCATACGTCATTCATTTGGAAAACCTTAGCCATGTTGAGACAGCAGGGCAGGTTGTTGCAAATTTTTGCACTTGAATTTGGATTCCAAATAAATCAATACTTGTAATTGCTATCTATGAATGGGAAAAAGGGCAAGTGACCAGAAAGGAAAGATCCTGTGTTCCAATGCACTTGGCATCATTTTTGCTATCATTCGTTAGGGTATGGTAAATAGAAACCACTTGGCCTCATCACATTAAGAGACAGTTTGTGCCTTGATTGCGGGGAGGGAGGCATAAGAGGCAACTTTCTGTCTCGGAGCTGGCTCCTGCACAGAGGCACAAAGGTGCTGGAGTACTTAGGCCCCAAAGGATGTGTCTACACAGCCCATGGAAATGAGTCTCCTGGGCTCAGTCAACACCTGTGGGCTAGCAGGGCTAACGTTCTTTTTTTAAAAAAAAAAAAAAAAAAAAAAAAAAAAAAGCTGTGTATACAGCTCTTTGAAGTTGCAGTTCTGGCTCTGAAGTCTATGGAGGGGAGTGGGCTTCAGAGCCCATGCCACAATGTCAAAGAGTTGTCTACACAGCTATATTTTGAGTACTAGCACAAGCCCTATTACCTTAAGTCTGTTGAGCCAGGAGTTAAGCAGAGGAGTTGGCCAGATGCAGGGAGAGTTGATCATGCTGTACCCTCAGCAAAGCTGATGTGTTGCCCAGGAAGCTGCAGGAGAAATTGTCCCGGATGTGTGGGACAAAAGACATGAGGCAAGGTATGTGGTTTAATTAGGCTGCAACTTTAACTGAATTAATCGGGAAGTTAAATGTCAATAACTTGCAGAGAGCAGGCCATCATGTCAACTTTATGGGTTTCTATGTGGTGGAGAACTACCATCAGCTCCTCAGTCCTCTACACCTGGTTTTCAGCCCATTGGAGGGGCCCTATAGGAAGGTTAAGGACAGGGAAAGTGGGTTGTCTCCTCACTGTATTAGACATTAGGAGCCCTAGTCTTGTTCCCCAGCTGCTTTAGGGGATGACTTTCCCTTAGTTCACTTCCAGTTCATCAGGGACCCTTATCACATCTGTAATGAATATCTGTCCTGAAGAGGCCCCAGTAATTAGCTTGGCTCTCTTTCTGCCCCTCTTCCTATAGCCTCCCTATCCCTGCTGGGTTCCCAAATAGTTAATAATTTCCTCCATAACATCAGTCAAAAATCTATGCCATCCCTGGTTGGAAAAGTATAACCCATCATCCCCGCTTGGCTCTGGTACCAAATGTGATATTTTTGGTGGGTAATAACTGATCTTCCCCCTTCTGGGTGATTCACACCTCTTCTGGCCTCATCAACCTGTGGAGCCCTGTTGATGCCCCACTGTATCCTCTGCTGCATCATCTCAGACTGTTCACAATCACCCTTGGGGAAAAGGTCCTGGATCTGCCCTAAATCTCCCTGGGCCTGATGATTAAGTCAACCCCATTACAAAATCCCAAACATCACTTCAGATGGCTGCTTCATGGCACGCTCCCCTTGCCATGCCAGCTCAGAATTGCCTCACTTCTGAGGCCCGGTTGTAGACCTTCATGGGAGCTGGAGTGCATGATCCGAACACTGATGCTCAGGCCCTGTTCTCTTGTTCCTGAAAACCAGGAAAATGAGCACATTCACATGGCTGGACTCTCATTCTCACCTGAAGGCCTCATACATCCTGTATATATTTGAATACCAGGAATCCAATTACCTGTATCCCTCAAGCATGTGCAATTTCATGATGGGCTGTCACCAACCTTTTCCACTTGTGTAATTTAGCTCCTAGCCCAGGGGTGGCCAACCTGAGCCTGAGAAGGAGCCAGAATTTACCAATGTACATTGCCAAAGAGCCACAATAATACGTCAGCATCCCCCCAACAGCTCCCCCCATTCCCAGCACTTCCTACTCACCGGCAGCCCCGCTGATCAGCACCTCCCCCCTGCACCTCCCGATCCGCTGTTTCATGGCGTTCAGGAGGCTTGGATGGGGAGGGGAGGAGTGAGGGCATGGCAGGCTCAGGGAAGGGGATGGGAAGGAGTGGGGGCAAGGCCTGTGGCAGAGCCAGGGAGAGCAGTGAGCACCCCCCAGCACATTGGAAAGTTGGCGCCTGTAGCTCCACCCTGGAGTCGGTGCCTATACAAGGAGCCACATGTTAACTTCCAAAGAGCCGCATGTGGCTCCGGAACCACAGGTTGGCCACCCCTGTACTAGCTGATTTACCCATATCATGGCATTGTCCATGTGGCAAGGCCTTGCTGCTCCCCTGGGCCCGACTTCCCTTCTAATCTTTGTCCTACCCCTTTCTATTACAGGCAGCACCTTAAGGCTGCTGCATACATATGTTGGGTGTTTCCCACACTCAGACAGGAATCCCTCACTAGGCAACACACAACAGTAACTAATAATACCTAGATCTTGTAGCACTTTAATCAAACACTGTACAAAGGAGGTCAGTATCATTATCCCCATTTTACAGATGGGGAAACTAAGGTACAGAGGGGTGAAGTGACTTTCCCACAGTCACCCAGCAGGCCAGTGGCCAAGCTGGGAATTGCACTCAGGTCTCCTGAGTCCTAGTGTAGTGCTGTAATCACTAGGTCACACTGCCAGTTCCTCAATTTTAGCTGGGGTTTATCTGCAGCAACATTCAGCTGTGCCACAGTTTGCCCAAATTTGGTTGGGGTCTCCAAGCATGAGAGAGGATTCAGGCTGAAGATACACGGTTTATATACCTTCCTCGGATGCACAGAGACCAGTGGCTTTACTTGAGCCCTTCAGGCCTACCCACTGTTCAGGTGATCCCCCCCCCACCTCTTTTCCTCCCTCACCCACCCTGGCAACCCCTTCTCCCAATCACCAAAATCGTAAACACTTCACTACTCTTTTCCCCCATCTATATGGAGAAGGCCCCTCCTTGGTTATTACTGTGGGAGTCAGGGGAGGAGGATGCAGTCTGGGTTGAGTCAGCCAGAGTTCCACCTGGAGATTCCAGCCTAGCCTTTCCTTGCCCCCCACCCTGCCCCTTCACACACCTTTTTTAACATACCTGAGATCACCACTGCAGTTTGCATAATGGCAAGATGGTTTTAGTTTTAAGCAGAACTCCATAGATACAAGTGCATACTTCTTCACACTTGGAGCTACCTGGAGTAGAACTGTTGTTCTAATCTAAGTTAAAAAGAGTTTGTCTGGAATTGTTTAGAGGTGGACTTTTTGTGTAATGAGCAAGCCCACAAATATAAAAAGTCAACTTGAAAGCCTGAGATAAGGAGGGACACTGCTGGGGCACATTATGTGACAGGATATTTGAAGTGTACTTTTCTACAACATGCTATGCTATTAGATTTCAAGTTTCTTATACAAAGAAGGGCTGGGGAAGGAGGCCTGCTTTGAAGCTATTTCAGGTCAGAGCAGGACAATCTACTTTGAGCCTTAGGATACCCCTTTGAAGATTTTTGATCCTTCTGGTTGATAATTTATCATCAGCCTAGAGGCAGATGGAGAAGATTTTCAACTTAATGTTTCTGTTCCAGTCCAGTACTGATCCCTTTCAATCATGCTGCTGGTTGACGATGAAAGCTCACCATTTCTCCCTTGGATCTGCTACAGACTCTGTATCAGACACAAAGGGAACGGGACAGGCCTGGCATACGGTGTAAAGGGATGAGAGCAGTCCAACTTTTTAGGACAGCCTCAATATTGCAAAAGTAATTATGCAGCCAGATGGAACCTGGAAATGCAGTCAGACCGGTAGGCAGAAGTAATACTATTTGTTAGCTGTTCTTTGTTAAAACTCCTGTAATCCAAATGAAAACTTCTTCAGCAAACATACCTTCCAAGGATCATTTTGATTAAATACAGAATACATTGGAGAGCTACTCAACTATTGGAAAATATTTTAAATGTTAAAAAAAAAACCACCACAATTTCAAGGAATCAACTCCTAATTGATTGCTTAAAGACATTAGCATTAGTTTTGTTCATATCTACGGCAGTGCAGCGTATAATGGTGGGGTATTATGGCCACACAGTCCTGTAAAATGCAGTATTGCTAGCTCATTCACAGTGGTCATAATATTAAAAGGTGTACAAAATGGCTTGTTTTTTACTGTGAATTTTATGGGCCTTATTTTTCTTCTTAGATGAATCGAATGTTAATCATCAGTGACCTCCACTGGAGTTGGTACACAGGTGTGAGATGTAAGTAGGACTGGGGTCAGGCTCTATGTCTCAGGTTGACAGAATGGAATGAAACAGAGCTTCATCCTATACTATCAGAAATGTTGTAACCATCAGGAAAATAGTGCTTTTTTTGAATGTGTAAGACAATAGGCAAGGCTAGAGGTGATGCAGTGATTTAACACAGAAACCTACATTTTGGCAGAATGAGGTGTACATTTCATTTAGGTTACAAGTGAAATAAGTATATCATCTCAGTCTAGAATGTAGGTATTGAAAAACCCTTTACTGATATTTGATATTTTCCTGTTCTGTGGTGCATAAACGGCGCTAAGCTTTGGAGACGTTGTTTTACCAAGTTGTAAACAGCTTGTTGCACCAAAATTCGAACCTGCAATATCCCTGATGGGGCATATTCTCCTCTTCGTTACACTGGTGCACCCTTTTTGTCTTCACTGGAGTTACACTGGTGTAACTGATCAGAGAATTTGGCTCAAGGGGGGCATTTTTTGTTTGCACAGAAAATAAAAGTATATTCAATTATATCAGACATAATGAAATACAGTACTAGTATGACTACATTAATAACAAACACTGCAGCACAGAAGAAATATTACCTAACTCGATCATGCAGTGACAGATGGCAAAGTGATGTATTTGTTAATGCATATTATGAAATAGCAGTCTGTTTGTTTGTCCTAATGTATATACCTCATGGGAATAACTGTAAAATACAATTTAGAATTCCATTTTTACTTATGATTTAAAAAAACAAAAACCATGATATTTAAAAAACACATTTCAGTTATGTGCTGTTAAAGATGATGATGATAGCAGTAGATACAGTTTGTTGAGCAAGTGGAGATGGGGCTAAATAAATTGAAATGATGTTTGCGTACTCATTACTTCAATTTACCTCAATGAAAGAGGAAATATACATTGAAAAAAGGATAAAACTATGCAATAGCTGGATAAATTCCACACTGATAACATGTGATGTATGGGAAAGGCTTAATTAATACTGTAGAAGTTAAGAGCTAAAGACTTATAAAGAAAAGACTTCTAAGTAAAGATTGTTTGAACTATAAATTAATTGGTAAGCCTTGCATTAATTATTTCAAAATATGCTATTACTTTTCCAGAGCCATCATAGCAATAATTTTAGCATCTCAAACATTGGAAATATTAATGAATTTAGCTTCACAACACTATTGTGATGGTAAACTCCTTTTACTGATGAGTGAACGAAACATTGAGTGTGTGACTTCCCAAGGTCACTACACTGAGTAAGTGGTAAAACCACGAATAGATCCCAGTTATCCAATCAGTTGAAGTAAGTGAAAGTTAATTTGCATGCAATTGATCAGACCCAGGGGGACACCTGATCTCCAGTCCCTTTGTTCTAAGCACTAAACTACAGGGGAATGAGGGGAAAAAAATGGATGAAGAGGGGGACAAATAGGTGATTTAGTTGCAAGTAGGGGAAAAACAGTGATAGGGTAAACTGTAAAATCTTAAATCCCTAGGGGGAAAGACACCCCAAGAAAGAAAAATAGAGGTGAATGAAGAAAATAGAAAACCTGGACTGGTCCAAGGGTGTCTTTCCACAGACTTCAGCTGCATTAGATCAGGCTCAGAATAAGTTTAAAGAACAACAAACCCCAAAACAAAACCATAAAAACTATTGTTACATAGAATGTCTGGTGCTAAACTTTTTACAACATAATATACGTTGCCAGGGAGCATGGTTGCATAGAAAGAGAACTCTTGAGAGACCTGGTTATGGATGGTAGATGGACACAAGAGCCTAGTATTCTTACATATAAGAAAGGGAACAATCTGATTTGGTTTTATGAAGCTTTTAACATGATTAATTCTGGTTTTTAGTGTGTTTATAAATGTTTGCATTTATTCAAAAAACAAAAAATTGTCCAATGATGATGTTCACTTATCCTCAGAAACCATGAACCAATTGATGACACGACAGTAAGGAGTGGGTGGGAAAGGAAAGACAGTGGTGACGTTTCTTTTTGTTGTAACATGATTGAACATAGGCCCTGATTCTGCTCTGATGCTTGGACAGAGCCTTATAAATGTTACTGAAGTTTGGCCGGATATAACTGTTTATCAGTCATGGACTATAAGCTTTTTGGGGTAGGTAGCTGGGCCAAGATTTTAGAAAGTAGCTAGTAATTTTGAGTGCTCAGCACTTTCTGAAAACCAGGCCCCATTTAAGTTGTGCATACAAAAACTTAGGCGCTCAAAATCACTCATCTCCTTTGAAAATCATGTCCAAATTTCTTTCTCTGTACTGTAAGTTACCTGACACGTTTCTGTGTGCTACAAAATAATAATGTAATTTTAATATGGATGTCAGATAAGAAATATGGTGGGCTCTGGGCCTAGTCATTTTGAGACTTTGGTGCATAAAATCTGTGTTCTCAAATCCCCTTTGAAAGTGCAGAAAATGTCAAGGTATTTCAGAATTTCTGGCAGTAAACTCTGGACCACATATTTTTATTCCTTGATTTTTACATCAATCCACATACACCTTACTGGTCAAGACAACATTTGTAGGGGTGGGGAACATCAGCGGTGTGCTATTAAATAGTTCATTGTGCACATGAGCACATAGATGCTCTTGTTTGGTTGGCTATGGGTCTGTTTGGGAACATGAACCCTTGTTTATAGATTTCTATTCCCCATAGTCTTTCCCTGTTTTAAGTCCAAGAATCACAAGATGTCTACCTATATGCTGGGAAATAGTGGTAGCACTGGTGGTAGTTGTAAAGTTAGGCAGGGCTGAAACTTTGCTTTAAAAAAGTGTCATCTAACCCTAAAATGTCTGAGTCTTGTGTAAAACTATAGATGCTCCTGCAGCTGTCCCCAGTGTGCCAGTGTAGATGCAGAGGACAAAGCAATGTTATGTCACTCATGACAGTGAGAACCACTGTGGTGGCCCCAGATCTGATGCATTTTCCCTTCTGTATTTATCTGCTTTAATCATTGGTTATAGGTTTTTCACTTTGAGAACTGCTGTTGCTCCTTTCTTCCTTGCTGCATTACTGAATAGCTAAGAGGAAGGTCATAATTGCCCATCATTTACTATATAGCTATTCCACCAAGGTGTCCCCTTTGGAGATGTTTTGTACATCTGTACCATCCACTACAGCTCTTTTGTAACAGTGTCTTATGACAATAAAAAGGGGAGAATAAGACTGGCCAATGAATCAAATTGCAGAACACTGAAAAGGTCAAAGTAGTGTACTTTATTATTTTTCATACCATGTATGAGGCATTAAAATTCTGACACCTCATTCTCATGAAATAAGCACTAACAAGCATTGGAAATGACTCACAAACAACTAGCTCTCAACACAGCCTTAAAACTGCAATCTTGTAGTCAGGAGCCATACCAAAGAAAATGCAATAAGGATGGACTGGTGGGTTACAAAAGCCGTTTGATACAGTATGTGGCTTACCCAGCAATTTCACAAAAAGAAAAGGAGTACTTGTGGCACCTTAGAGACTAACAAATTTATTAGAGCATAAGCTTTCGTGAGCTACAGCTCACTTCATCGGATGCATCCGATGCATCCGTTAGTCTGTATTTTTGCGAATACAGACTAACACGGCTGCTACTTTGAAACCAGCAATTTCAGTTATTGTTTAATCTTTGACAGTAATGACACCATTTTGAGTGCAAAGAAAGATCATCGCTTCTCTTATACATAGCAATGAGATTTTTGCCTATTAAGTAAGGTGGGCTTATCTCTCACTGTACTTCCTGTGACAGCTACATGATTAATGAAAACACTGCCCACTTTGCCTTTTTTGAAGAGCCTGCTTTAGATCATCAGATTTGAAATCAGAATGTTACCTTTTTGATACATATGATGACCTGAATCGGAAAGCTCTGACACATCAGAATGCAAGTGGGATGGAGCTTTTGCCAGTGCTCTGGACTGGAGGTCATGGATTTCACCTCCCCATCCCACTCATACTTTGCTCACTTAGGCCATGTCTAAACTGGGGATTTGTCCTTATTTTAGCCACTGGCGGGCAGGCAGTAGTGTGACTGCACAAGTAGCCCAACTGAATGTAGATGAGCGACTGATACTGGCAGAGCCTTACCCTGTTTTGAAGCAGGAGTAGAGTCTACAGTACCAGTTGTGACTGCCTTTGTCTGCTTGTATGGTTTTGCCCTGATTAAGATACATTGGTATCGTGGCTGAAGCTTGGCAAATTTCTACAGTAGACAAGTCCATAAAGCCTGTTTACTCATCTTACATGCATGTGAAGTGAAGTTACCTTGGGGACCGACCTCCAAGTTTCAAACTGTACAGTCTAGATAGTTTCAACCAGGCATAGTCAAGCAACTGCATGTGCATCTAATCAGTTCAGACCTTACTTTATAATTCTCAAAGCAACAGTGATGAAGACATCTTTCCTTTTTGGTGTTAAATGTGATAAAAGAAAAGCACTATAATTATTGTCATTGGACAGAAAAGAGATTCTTTGACCTACAAAATGTGCCTTTTTTGTAATCTAAAGAATAATGTTGCTAAAACAGTAGTTATAAGGAAAGATCATTGGATTTACAGACAAATTAAAATTATTGAAAAAGGTGCTGTTCTCTGCCAAGATGCTGCCTTGCAGTGTTCACTTTACGTGCACATTTATTGTTGCACCTGTCAACCAAAGTATCTCTAATCTCTTTAGAAAATATTCCTTACTTTTCAAAGAACAAGCTCCAAAATGCTAATGTTACTGAGCATTCCTTTTTCTTTTGACCTTTTGTCAATGGCTAAACTGTGACATGTTGATACAGCCTTATTGGGATAATAGCATGGTGCTGGGGAAAACACTACACATTCTTTGCTGGGATGAAGGACAATTTCAGACAGCCTTTTAGGAGATGGAAAATATTTCACCTGCCCTTCTTGCTCCCTTCCTGTTGAGATGATCTCAGGGTGTCCCTGTGCTCTTGGATGGCTCTTGTGCAGGCTGTTCAAGGGTTGGATGTAGGCTTTATATTTCTGCCACCTCCTCTGCACAGCCATGCTAGGGCAGGGGAGACAAACTGGCCCTAAAATATAATGCATCAATATGCAATTACATATCTGGGAAGTGCCAGTTCCTGTTTTGCAGTTTTGTGTCTGCATGCGAGTGCACACCAATAGAGATCTTATTATTTTCAGTTCAAATTACTGCAACAAGTCAATTATTTTGATCTGTAATCTGGTTTGCTTCCCTTGCTATTTTTCTTTATCTTGAACTTGCTTGGTGAAATGCTTATGGACCAGAAAAGTGAAAGGCATCTTGTCATCTAGAGGTCAAACAAGTAAAGTTTTTATATCTCAAAACTTTAGCATTTTTAATATTCCACAACTCGAATACCTTTCTGTTGCTCTCGGTACTTTCAAGCATCCTTTACTGCTAACTTGAGCTATGTGATGGCGGCTCTTGAATAAAAAGTACTTAAGATGCCCAATACACACAAACTTACTTGAAACTAAGTGGCCATGGGATAAGGGGGAATGCTCATGGATCAGTAAATGGTTAAAATTTAGGAAACAAAGGGTGGGAATGAATGGTCAGTTTTCACACTAGAAAGAGAAACAGTAGGGTCTCCCACAAATCTGAACTGGGATCTGTGCAGTTCAACATATTCATTAATAGCTGGAAAAGGGAGTGAACAGTGGAGTGGCAAAATTTGCAGATGATACAAAATTACTCAATATAGTTAAGTCCAGAGCTGGCTGTGAAGAGTTACAAGGGGGTCTCACAAAACTGGACAATAAAATTAGTATATGAAATTCAACATTGATAAGTGCAAAGTAATGCACATCGGAAAGAATAATCCTAACTACACACATACAGCGATGGGGTCTAAATTAGCTGTTACCACTTAAGAAAGATCTTGGAGTCATTGTGGACAGTTCTCTGAAAACTAGCATATAGCTCAAGTTCATGTATAGTTAGGTAGAATTGAAACTGAGATTCACTCTGATCCCAAAACTTAAATTGTGCCCTAGTATTCTTCCTGGCAAACAGCAGATGACAAGAGAAAATGTAAACCAAGTTATTTATAACATGCAGTTATCTGTCCTCATGTCGCAATAGGAATGTTCCATCACATATACTACTATGTAGGGGAAATATTAGACATGCCAATTATAAATGATAAAATATCCATTTTAATGAATATAATTAAATCCTTATGGCCCTAATGTATAGGGAGCAGATGTGATTGCCATTCTAGTCTGTTACGTGGTGGGCTGCTGCCACAAGGATATGTGCTGAATTGGGTATTTGCGCTCAGAAATGAATAAGCATTTAAATAGTCTTTTGTGTATATGATCACAGGAACTGCTGTGCATTAATGTGAGCTTAAGTTTACCTGTGGGCTGTTCACTTCCTTTTGTGAAATGTTGATCTGTTATGTTCTTCTGATTCTTAGTTTTCATCATTTATTAATAAAGTGATTTAGGAACTCCTCCCTCCTCCAAAAAAAAACCCCAAATGGTTCTAAATATAATAATCTTTGGACTGCATTTTCTTTATAAAGTTTCTGAAAGTGAACATGTACAATGAATGCATTTCTTTTAGTGGATTAAATTGTATGATTGCTAATTAATGGAGACATTGCTTTCTCCTTCATGATATGATGGGTCTTTCCTGAACTCATAGTTAAAAAGGATTGTGTACAGCTAAATTCCCTTTAAGCTGTGTGGCCACCCAGCAGGCTATCAAATGCCATGCACCTTGGGTGCCCCTCCCTCCACTACCATGCTGCTCCTGCCCTCTGCCTTGGAGCTGCTCTCGGGAGCGGGGCACTGATGTCAGGGATGTCTCTCTTCTTCTCGCTCACCTTCCAGTACGTACTTGTGGTGGTGGTGTTACGTCTTGATACTATCTCAACTTCATGCTTATCCATATTCTGTGGTTGTTCACGGGCCTCAGGCTTGCTCTGGGTTACGTTCAGCTGATCGCAGCCCCAAGAAGTTACTGCAGTCACTGAGACTAGCCACAGCATAGTGAGCTCTGACTACGTACCCTTTTCTGAGACAGGCTGTTGGCATAGTCCTGTGCAGGGGGCATGGTGTAGAACCATCATAGCCAGTTCTGCGTTACCTGGGGGAAGTTCCAGTGCTAGGGAATCTGTGAGCAGATTTTTTTGCTTTTATGACACCTCTTATGCCCTGGGAGTGGTGTTGAGGTGCCCCAGGGCAATGGAAAATTGGGTTCTTAATCTTCCTGACTAGAGGTTTCACCAAACACACTGCAGTGGCGCAGCTGCAGCCCTGTATATGTATACAAGCCCTGGGTCTCAACTGTTGGAAAAAGATTGCTCCTTCTACAAAACGGTTTTATTCTGTTCCTATCAGATGGCCCAGGAAGCTCTTCCTCTCTATGAGAAGGGACCTAATGTTGCTGAAATCTTTTGAGAATCTGGGGCCAATTTTGGGCAGTGATCACTTACGAAAATCTGTCCATTGGTCAACAATGAAGCTTGAAGAACTTGCATCTCATAATTGGAGAGGTCTGGCCATCTCCATTTCTACACCAGCTGTTGTTTTTGATTTTATTCTTTTGTTCTGAGCTAGTTGAAAATTTATGAGTTGAATTAAAACCCCATTTAAATTAATTGGTGTAAACTCATCCTCCAATTAACATAACTTTAAGCATAAGCTCCCACCTAGACAAAAGGGGGGTGTGAATTCACCCAGGAGCTATTGACTGGGTATTGTTTTGGGTAGCAGCATGGGGATGTGGAAGAGAGAACACACACAAGCTGAGAACAGAAAAGAACAGAGGAAGATGGAGAGGCAAGAAAGCCGAGTAGGTACCAGTAAGAACAGTGACCATGCAAAAAACTAGAGAAAGAGCTTTTGGTGTTGGCTGAGGAGGCTTGAGGCTGTAAGCCAAGAAACTGCTCCTTTTATTCTTGGTCTCTTCTGTTTTCAGAGACACAAGACTTCATACATTTGCATAAAAGAGAATACCAAACTCTATCAAATTCTACTTCCAACTGGGGCATCCCCAGGGCCCTGAATTTTAACTAGCCCCATGAATCGAAAAGGGGCAATGATGTATTTTTTTTAACTGGTCCTTAGGTTTGTCAAGAGTAACTTTGTCCCCTCACCAAAGGTGGTTGAGCACAGGGGTGACTCCAGCTTCTTGACTAGGGTACTCCTTCATACTGCATGACCTTGGCTTTGTTTGTGACATTATGGAAACTGATAGGTGAGAGATGATTGCATAGAGTGGGAAACAGTATGTATGTGTACCTGAGCTCTCCTTCATGTTCCTCCATAACCCCATGGTGCTCAGAATTTTCTTTTGGATTCTCTGCAGCAGTGTGATTTGTCTTTTGAATATGCTGGCCTGCTAAAGAGCCAGCATCTAGCCTTCAACAGACTGAACGGCTCAGAAGGCCGTTGTACATATTGTGCATCAAGTCTGTCGTTAACATAGATGGCATTGATCCTACTCTCATTGAAGTTAATGGGAATTTTGGGAGCAGACACAAGTTCTCAGAAGGCCAAGTAAAACCCTTCTCGACTTGGAACAATAAAGAAATCCTATAAAGAAGAAGCATTACTTAGTGAAAGCTTGTTTATAATGTGAAACTGGACTATGTTAATGGTGCAATCTCAAAATTAATGGTGTTGTCTAATACAGATGAGGTAGCCTTGATTCTCACAATTTTTCTGATGAGAAGGACCAAGAAAATGCATCTCTAAAAGAACTGTCATCAATTAAAGATTTTGAAAACCCCCTCTCCTGAAAACCTGCTGCCCTCCAACTCCAGCCCCATCTAAAGAAGATATTAATACGGGTTGCATAAAGGAGAAGGTTTGTTATTCTCAGGTTTTATCTGCAGCAGCAGTGGGAAAAATAAACAAAGCTGATGAAAGCTACCAGCACTGAATGATGTAAATGAACGTTGTTTTGGAAGAAGCACCCTAGCTAAGTAAATGCACTAAGACTAGAACAAAATTTGACAAGAGCCTCTTGTCCTGTGTCTAGGAGAGAAGCTCTCTCCAAATAGAACCAAACATTCCATGACAAAAAATCTCAATAACAAAGAATTAAGGCTAAGGACATCTCTTTTTAAATAATGACCTATCCGATTCTGGGCTCTGCTGAACAGTCTGCCCCTGCAAAGTGGTTGGCAAATCTGGCTCAACCAGCTTCTAAGCAAAACCCCCAGCATAAGTGCAGTGTAGAGTGGGTGCCCATATCCCTATGCCAGCGCTGCCCCTTGCAGTTCCCAGCTCCAGCTACCAGTTAGAGCAGCTCTGGGGCGGGGATTTATGTTGGCCCCTGCACCATACCAGAATCTGAAGGTGAAAGATTATACAAAAGTCACCTTTTGCCCATTCATTCTGGGCTATACCTCTGTGCTGTGCTTTCTACTAGGGTCAGCACTGAATACGGCCCAAGAGGCAGAGGTTGGCTCCCAACTCAGGATTCTGAGGCCTGGGTAGATTCCTTAGCTGGGAAAGATTTCGTTGTTCTTTTCATTTGTTACTTTGTTTGGTTTGTGTTTATAAAGATTCTCTCCTGCTGAGCAGTCCTGGCTTCCTGATGCTGCTCTTCATTTCTCTTTCACCAACCCACCAGTTCACATAACTGAATTGCTCCCTCCCCGTCAACCCTACTAAACTTATGTTGGTGACTCTCACTTCATATGACATTGAATTATCAAGTAGGCACAAGGGACCTAAATTCTGCAAGATGCTGAGCACGGCTGGCGGTCAATGGGAGCTGAGACATCTCATCAATTTGTAGGATAGAACCCTAGTTTGGTTTCTGTTCTGAACTGGTAGCAGTGACAGATCCTGAAACAATATAAAGCAGCCTGCAATTGAACTGGGAATAATGTTTTGAAAAGAGAGCACAGTCTGGTACAAATACTCTCTATTAACATTTCCCTGAAAGTGCCATGCAATACAGTGTTTTAATACGTTGCCAATTTGTATCATGTTGTTGTAAGTGCCACAAAACCAGGAAGTGAGCTGTGAATTCTGTGACAGCTCCAAGATCAACAAGCTAGTTGCCTATACACTGTATATCAAGCCACTTTTTCTGAGGCCTGGACCTTATTTATTTATGAAGCATTAACACAAATTCTCTCTAATAAGTAACAACATTGCACAATGCTACTGACCATTGCATCTCTCTTCTTTGTAGTTTAATCTTCATGTGTTTTTCTCTGACAGCTGCTTTGTACATCACGCAGAAGGAAAGGAAATATAATGGAAAACAATATTAATTTTTCAGCACCAGTTTGTTTTGTGGTTGGTTTGCTAGGTAAAAGTTTCTTGTGGAACAAAGCAGAAAAGAGTTTTTGGACTGAATTCAATCTTACACCAGGGATGAATTATGCCTTTTGTCACTAAAATCTGGTGTATTATTCATTCATAAAGTAATCCTCTGATGTGACTCAGATCTTGTTTACATGCTGTGCTTCTCCTCCCCTCCTCCCCCGACAAATCCAACTGATTGTAACAAACAAGACATGCTTGATGTACATTTAATAATACAGAACAAACACCTGAAGCTATTCGCAATTTGAGGCTGGCGGTTTTGCTAATCACTCACGGGAGAGATTATTCCCCCCTCTCTAAATTTCCTTCTGACTCATTTAAAAATGTTTTTCTAATTTCTGATGGTTAATTATTTAACATGTTGCTGCCATTCTCTGTTTACTTTAGAACACTTAATTTAGAAGCACTTGAATGGTGTTATTTTTTGCAATCTAATTATGCTAGGATACATTGCGGCCGTCAATAATTACATAGTAATTTGAAAACGCATCATTCCGTGGGATACTTTCCCTTTGGGATGAGGCTGTTGTTGAAGCAGTGCCTGCTAGTGTCACTGTGGTTCAAAGATTTCCACTATTTTAATCTCTCTACCAAGCAGTTTGAATGCAATTAATTTTGCATTTCTTTTCACATTTAAATACATGTGTATTAGGACACTTGTGAGTGGTCAAATTGCAAAGAACAGCCATGCTGGACATTTCTGGTGACTGTCCATTAAAGGAAACTATGCTCCTCCAAGCTGCAGTTTTGTAAAACAAGTCCTACAAGTAGATAGAAGAGCCAGAGTCATGCAATTTTATACTAAAGGCTCCAGACATGTTCAGATGACAGATCCCAAATGCTCTGCATAACTTTTGGCTGTGATTATTTCTCTTACACCAAAGTCATCTGTCCTGCCTCTCATGCTCTCGCCAGCCATTTCTATATATTCCTAATACATATCTAAATGAACAGCTTTTCATTTTCAGAATTTAGCTCAGCTGATTACTTTTCTTCCAAACATCTAAACTTCTTGAGGTTTATTTAACTTGGTTTGTAATAGTAGTAATTATTATGCATTTTAAAGACAAAAATAGTAACATTTCTTTTCTTCAAAACTTGATCCTAATAATACCTAGAAGTTAGCCATTTCATCTGCAAAGAGGTTTACAGATAGTTTATTGTTATTTATAGGGCTTTCTATATTTTAATCTTTATAGCTATCACAAGATTCCAGAAATGGTCAGACTTCTTGGAAACTCAGAATTTTAATGTTTTTTCTTGTTAAAAAAAATTAAAACTGTTAAGTAACTAAATGGTCTCCAATTTTTGGCCCACCCTAATTATTGTTCCTATTTTAGAGATGGGGAAAATCCAGACCATGAAGTCAGTGGCCTGATTATAAAAACTGCTGACTCTCCAATTGATTTAAGTGGGCATTCTGAGCTCTTGGCACATCTGAAAACAAAGCCATACCTAGTGATGAGCTCGAGGCTACAAAGGAATCATTGCCAGAGATGTAATTAGGATTCAGAAATTCCTAGTCTTTGGTCTGATACTCAAGACCACAGACCTTTCTAGTATACACAAAGTAAGGTCCTGATTCATTCCCAGCTTGTGTAGTAGAATCATAGAAGATTAGGGTTGGAAGAGACCTCAGGAGGTCATCTAGTCCAATCCCCTGCTCAAAGCAGGACCAACACCAACTAAATCATCCCAGTAGTTTACACCTGTTCAAATTCTGATATGACAGAGATTTACACCAACTTTGCACCACTATAAGTGACTGCAGAAGTTGCAGGTAGTGGAGAATCAGTGCTTTTTGGATTGTAATACAGTTTGTTATGCTTCTGCATTCTTTGTGATAAAGTCAAAAACCTCATTTCACTTTGGATTTGAATTACTTGTGAAATGTCACATTTTCAACCATTCAAGTTATACAGGTTCTTAGGGTGAACAAATGCTGCCACAATGGAGAATGAGAGTCTGGATAGACTTTAAACTTTCTTTTTTAGTAGTAGTTCTTGGTCTTTCTTTAAAACCCTAGGATACTAGGTTGGCCAGTTTTTGGGTGTTTTTCTAAAGATCTCCTGTTAGGACCCTATATTGATGACATAGTGTATCTAAAGGAATAAGACTTTACATAGGCCATAACTAAGGGCCAAATTGTGAGCCCCTTTTCACAGGAGTAATTGCATTGGAGACAATGAACTACTCTTTTGAACAACTGCTCACCACTGTGAGTAAGGGGTTCACCATCTGACCTAAGGGAGGAGTTAAACTAAAAAAGAAATACCAGATTGAGGTAGATTGGGCACCTTGTAAAGCAATAAAGGTTGTCACTTTTTTTATTCTTGTCCTGCTATTGCAGCATCTCCTAATCAGAGCAGAGAAGGACATCACAGTCACTCTGAGTCAACAATGTAATGCTGTTACCGCCCCCCCCCCGAAAAAGGGGGAGGCAAATATAAGTCTAGGTTGCATTAACAGAGGCATAGCATGCAAGTTACGGGAAGTGATAGTACCTGTCTACTTAGTACTGGCCACATCTCAGCTAGAGCACTGGGTTCAATTTTGTATCGAATGTATAGAAAGGATGTAGAGGAACTGGAAAGGATCCAGAGACAAGTGACAAAGATGATCAAAGGGATGAATGCAAGCCATATGAGTGAAGGCTGAAGTAACTAGGTATGTTTGGTTTGAAAAAGAGGAGATTAAGGGGGGACATAGCAGTCTTCAAATATTTGAAAGGCTGCCATAAAAAAAAGGGAGAAAAGTTGTTCATTCTTGCCACAGAGAGCAGGACAAGAGGCAATGGGTTCAAACTACAGCATAGCAGATTTAGATTAAATCTCAGGGGAAAACTTCTTAACTGTAAGACCAGTAGGACAATGGAACAGGGAGGTTGTGGAAGCTCCTTCACTGGAGGCTTTCAAAAGGAGGCTGGATAACCATCTGTCTTGGATGGTTTAGATCCAACAAATCCTGCAGCTTGGCAGGGGGTTAGACTAGATGACCCTTGCGGTCCCTTCTAACCCTATGAATCTATGGTGCCTGAAGCTATAACGTTACATTTTTAGTTGCCTAACTGGCCTGTGGGAGAGGAAATCCACTTTGTCAGGTCAGCTGGGGAGGTGGAAAAAAGTGAGAGTTTCTGTGCTTTTGTGTATGAGAAATCATGAGAAGACTCCGTAAGAGACTAAGATCAATGTTTTTCTATTTTAATGGAAAATTAACTGATGTGCATCCATTTGTGACCTAGCTTATCTTTTATTTAATAATAAAAAATTTGTTATCTGAGTAGATTATGGCTGGCAATTTTTGTAGGGGTGGGAGTGAATCTACAAGTGCTGTAACATATTTACATTCGTCCAAAAGTTTTGTTTTTATGTTCTTGATTTTTTTAATTTAACTGCTTATTTCATTTAAACCGCTTGGAAATAAGAAATGCTGAGTTCCATAAAAGTTTTCATTATGAGGAATGAAAAAGGGTATCTGTTCACCTTATGTTCATCTTCGGGCATTCCATTGTTAGTAGTAAATGAATGGAATGCCCTACTCCTTTCTACTTATAAAATCCTTGTGCATCTAAGTGCAGGGCTGTGATAGACCCAATACTCATTTGTGCACCACACCAGCAGTCACTGGCGCCCCGCCCCCATCAATTTCTGCACAATTTAAGCCGTTTTAAAATTAAATTTCCAGCTTTGTGGTTAAAAGGCAGATGTCTGAATGTGACTCTGTGGAGTGCTGTCCTACTGACTCTTTCAATAGACCAAGCCAACTAACCGTTTAAACAACTTTTTTTCTTATAATCATCTCACAGATTGAGCTCAATAGAATGCCCACCCCCCACTTCTTTTCTGTGTCACTCCTTCATTCACATGCGGAAGGGAATGGAGTGAAGAAAGTTATAATCCCTTGATATGATAGCAGTAAAGAATATCAACACACGTTGTTTGAAAGTGTAAGGTAGTTTGAAAGAGGGTTAAGACTGGAAGGATGTTTGAAGCTTCAGTTTGCAAGGGTAAGTGCCTGAAAGTTAAAATAATGATAATTCCAGCTCTACCTTTTAATAAAGGATTATTTGAATAAATCAGTTAAATGTATTAGTGTTTAATATTTCTACTATCTGTACAAAAATAAGATTCTTTAGGAAACACTGATGCAAATAAATTACAATACCTTGCAAACAGGTGTATGCATCTATGACTATCTGAGTTTTTAAATAATTTCAGTGTGAGGAGAAAGGCAGAGGAGCAAGACTGTTACAGCTCACTTCATTCTAAATTCCTTCTGTGCACTTAGATAACCTTCTGTGAATCCCCAACATTACATCTTGTGATTTAAAAAGACATCTGTCACATTGATCTTTGTGGAAAATCTTAATAAACTACATTGTGTCACACACTGTACACTCCAATCATCAAACCTATAATAGAGTATTCACTAGCTTGTCAGTTTCACAATACGTGGCATTGCGTCCCCATTTTTTTTGTTACATATGGAGTCTTTTCTACCATAGAGATATTTACCTTGCTAACAACTGTTTGTACCTCCTCCAAAAGATTGTAACACACCTTGTGTCCAGATGCAGAAGGGCTCTGCGTGGTTTACAATGATGTTAAATATCCTTTGGAATAGACTGTGCTTCACTGGGGATAAATACTAATTGAATTTGAATCATTTTAGTTTATACTATTTTAGTGTCCGTGCAGGTACAGATGAGCTGAAATGGGGGACAAGAGTGGATTTGGTAACCTTTTGAAATCTCCTAGAATCTACTGCTTCTGGATGCTGTCCTGGGAACTATGAGAGAGGTAGGGTACCTAAGAGGCTTTACAGCTGAAATGATTGAAGACAGTGCTAATGTGGATGTAATTCTGGAAGCATTCTTAAAAACATTCAGCTGGAGTGGATACACTAAATGATTTGCAATAAAAAAAACCCAAACAGTGGTATACCAGTGGTTCAGTTCTCTGACAAGATCAAAATGATAGTGCTTGTACCTTCCAAAACAGAGCACACACTAGACCCCATATATTAATATGTATTATTCAGTATTCTAGTAGTTCCCAGAGGCCTCACTTAGGACAAGGTCCTATTGTGGAATACACTAAAAGGGACAGTCCTGACCCAAAAAGCTTAGAATCTTGGTGCAAGACCTTCACAGCGTTATCAGAACAAATGGCATTGTTTAAAAAAGAGGTTTGCGTCGATATTTATGTCAATACAGTGCACAAAGTATTAAGCTAGTTTTACTTTTCCAGTGCAGTTCTATGTCCCTTGTTAGAAAAATCAGTATTATGTTCATTGCTATGGAGTTCTGAGGTTTTGCTTGACTTTAGTAATTTCTTCATGCTGCCTACACATTTCTGTACTTTCGTACTCTGGGATAAGTCCCATGGGTCCTGGACACTGATTGTGAGTGTGTCATATTTAATATCTGCCTCACTAATTCTGAAGTGACTGAGGATGGTGGCTAAAAAGCCAATGCCAGGCAATGTGTGTTAGAGTTCTCCCAGTAATAACATTTGAGTCACTTATGTAATGTTTTATTTCTAAAGACATCCTTGATAATGTTGCTGTTCATTTCTCCCTGCAGTATTGTAAGTTCCTTCCTCTATGATTTATTACTCTGGGAATTCAGTACTAAAAATATTTCTTTGGAGTTACTGTCAGTAGCACTCACAACTATATATACACTTCTGTTCTGAGGTCATTCTGTAAGAGGAGGGTGCAGATATTGTTTATTGAGGCAATCAAATACTTCATTCTCTTGAGCTTAATGTAAATGTCAGTAAAAGCTAGGATTGGAGCTAAAAGTGGCTAATGTAGGCTGACAAAATTTGAAGAGATCAATATACAGATGTTTCAATTTTATAGATTTGTAAGATTTGTCTACACAAGGGTGCATAATGCAGGGAGGATGCTGATTGCAATGCTTTACACATATGTGAATCAAACAGAATTTGGGATTGGGCCCTGTAAATTGGTGTCCAGAAACACCAGATGATGAGTTCATATAAAGTCAAAATTCTAGAGAATTCTTGTCCCTTGCTTCAGGGCAAGCTTTATTTAACCTAAGGAAGATTCGAACTCCAGGCCCAAGCACTGGACAACCTGAATGCACACTTCCCTTAGAGTCCTTTGCAACTGTTTACCCTTTCCTTTTATAGCCATTTGCAGATGACTCATGTAATGGTCAGGGAACCTGGACTCTCCTTGGAACCCTCTGCAGCCTGGAACTTAAGGAGCACTTTTATGTCTTTCTGCAGGCCCTAAGGCACTCAGCAATTTCAAAAGGAGAAAGTAGAAATAATGATGGGTGAAGTGGGAATAGGAAGGCAAATGATTACAAAACACTAAATGAAAAGATAGTAGGAGATTTTACAATGGGATAAGGAACCGCTCACAGATCACAAGTTAAAATCCAACTGTGGTCTGTAACCGCCAAAAACATTACTCTGTGATGGTGAAATGTAATTATAATCTTGGTCCATTGTTAATCTATGGGTCACACTGTGGTATAAAAACACCTGCTCTGTTCATACCTTTTTCATTTTCACCTTGGAGCTAAGCCCAACTGGCTTATCATGGGTTATTTTCTTTCCTACCGCAGTATTTCTAGAAGTGTAAGATAACCCTCCTTAAACAGTTGTAGCCACTGGGAAAAGTGGAAAAATTAGTATTTCAATATTCTGTGCTGTAATTTCTGAAACATATTTCTTCATTGCATTTATTTTATATTCATTAGACATCGGTAGCTGAGCAGTGTCAATATAAGACTCCCCTGTGATATGTATAAAAGTCACCATTTCAATCAAAATTTACTGAAACCATGGTATGTGTTATGGGAGGAAAATGAGGTGCTTTCCTGTCTCCTGTTAATGCATCCATATTTGAGCCCACCTTCTGAGTTAAACTTGCTAAAGTCTTAACACTAAGATTTTTTTTTCTGTATTAAGAATTGCTGATACGACAGAAAAAGTTGCTCTGGAATTAGTTTCTTTACATACCGATGTTAGGAGACTGTTCTTACCCCAGGATAAATTAACATGTAAACTTCCAGGAAAACAAATGTATATTGAAAAGAAATGGCTGTAGGACACCATGCAAAGTATCAAGCTGTATAAGAAAAAGTTTGGTAATACATTTAAATGAAGGTGATAAATATTATATGGAGTTAAGCATACTTAAATACAAATAGCTTTATTCCATCATAAATTATACGATGGATAACAACATTGACCTAAAGAAGTCAATGGGAGTTGCAAATGGTCAGCACCTCTTAGGATTTGACATAATATATTATATACACATAATGCTTTATATCACCAGATTGGCACAGTATTTTATGGGGCATTCCCTGCAAGGTGCTGATCATCTATAATTCCCATTATTTCATTGGAAACTGCAGGTGCTCACCATCTCTAAGGATTAAACCCTCTCAATAAGATATTTGTTTGTTTTATTTGTATTGTGGTAGTAGATAGAAGCCTCCGTTATGGACCAGTTTCAGAGTAGCAGCCATGTTAGTCTGTATTCACAAAAAGAAAAGGAGTACTTGTGGCACCTTAGAGACTAACAAATTTATTTGAGCATAAGCTTTTGTGAGCTACAGCTCACTTCATCAGATGCATTTGGTGGAAAATATAGTGGGGAGATTTATATACACACAGAGAGAACATGAAACAATGGGTTTTATCATACACACTGTAAGGAGAAAAGGAGTACCGGTGGCACCTTAGAGACTAACAAATTTATTAGAGCATAAGCTTTCGTGAGCTACAGCTCACGCTCATGAAAGCTTATGCTCTAATAAATTTGTTAGTCTCTAAGGTGCCACCGGTACTCCTTTTCTTTTTGCGAATACAGACTAACACGACTGTAAGGAGAGTGATCGCATCAGCCACACTATCAGAGGCTCGTTCACCTGCGCATCTACCAATGTGATATATGCCATCATGTGCCAGCAATGCCCCTCTGCCATGTACATTGGTCAAACTGGACAGTCTCCACGTAAAAGAATAAATGGACACAAATCAGACGTCAAGAATTATAACATTCAAAAACCAGTCGGAGAACATTTCAATCTCTCTGGTCACTCGATTACAGACCTGAGGGTGGCTATCCTTCAACAAAAAAACCTTCAAAAACAGACTCCAACGAGAGACTGCTGAATTGGAATTAATTTGCAAACTGGATACAATTAACTTGGGCTTGAATAGAGACTGGGAATGGATGAGTCATTACACAAAGTAAAACTATTTCCCCATGTTATTTCTCCCCCCCACCCCACTCCCCACTGTTCCTCAGATGTTCTTGTTAACTGCTGGAAATGGCCTACCTTGCTTGTCACCATGAAAGGTTTTCCTCCTTCCTCCCCACCCTGCTGCTGGTGATGGCTCATCTTAAGTGATCACTCTCCTTACAGTGTGTATGATAAATCCCATTGTTTCATGTTCTCTGTGTGTGTGTATATAAATCTCCCCACTGCATTTTCCACCAAATGCATCCGATGAAGTGAGCTGTAGCTCACAAAAGCTTATGCTCAAAACAAATTTGTTAGTCTCTAAGGGGCCACAGGTACTCCTTTTCTAGTTATGGACCAGAATCCCATTTTGCTAAATGCTGTACAAACAGAACAAAAAAAAGATGCGCCCTGGCCCCAAGAGCTTACAATCTGTGTCCTCTGCCCTAAAGAGATTGCACAAGTGTTACCTTAATTTTTCAAATACTACTAAAAGAAATGAATTTAAAAATAGTTAGTGCCTGATGAAAAGATAATTGAAATCAGGAGGAGTCCTTCAGTGGACTTGGGATCTAGCCATCAATCATCCCTATCCTAAGTATCCCTTAGAACAAACTAGTATCAAACTAAAGAAAGGTGAAAAATGAAGATGTTA
Organism: Dermochelys coriacea; assembly: GCF_009764565.3. NCBI lineage: Eukaryota > Metazoa > Chordata > Testudines > Dermochelyidae > Dermochelys > Dermochelys coriacea. Next base: position 20,266,797 of record NC_050079.1, read on the forward strand.
TATTTCACAGGGCTGACATGCACTGACACTACATTTCTCACATGCTACATCATAGACCGAATTCTACCATCCAATATATGTGCACAACTGCCCTTAGCTTCAGTGGGAATTGCGCCCATATATCTGAGTGCAGAATTTGGCTTTCTCGGTATATTTTCCACATCGAATGTTGATACCTTTTTACTTATACTTATACTTCTTGCAATGCTGCTTCCTGTAATGTTCATACAGCTTCATTATTGTTTCCTAGCCCAGCAACACTCACTTTTCTAATCCATTTTTTTCCTTTTCTGTTCCTTCCACTGCACTTCCATTCTCTCCCAAACATCAGAGGTCATGGATTACAGGAAGTTAGTGGGTTACTGAGGATTTATACACAGAATCTAACATTTTCTAGAAAAGTTCAATTTTGTGAAAAATATTAACTTTTTGTTACAAAGAATGTTCTAGATTCTGGCTTGTTCTCACAAGTATTTCACTAAAACTTTGAGGGAAAAATGTTATCTTGTTGTTGAACTATTTTCCATTACTTAAGCCAATCCACATCTACTAATTTTAATTAACACTGCCTATAATTTTTTTTTTTGCATTAAGAACCATGGACCGATTATAGAGAAAGTAATTTCTTTCTCCATTGATTCAACATACAAAATTATATTTTTACATTTAACTACCAATGTTGATTAAAATTCAGCTCAGCTGATCAGTGTGAATAGCATATAGCTAAAGACATTTATATGGATATGTTGCAAAGTTACTATGAAAGCTTCCCTGTGGAAGCTTGGTTGTACTCTTGAAAGCTCAGTTCACTAGATGATTCTGCAGAGTAGTTTTGTTTTGGGTTATTGAAACGGAACTCGGGAATTCCTGTTGGCCATTCTCAAGCTCAGCCAACTAGACAATGCTATAAACCAATGTACATCGAGGGTGTGATTTCAATAGAGCAAAGTAGGTCAGTGCTCAGCTCTTCTGAAAATCCTATCCATAGTGTGTGTGTGTGCATAGACTTCACAGTCCAATTCTGGACTTATGTTTATGACATTCCTAGTTTGTGGTCTGATTATTTGCTTGCTATTGACATGCTGTGTGGTACCTGCTTATAGGAAACATAGTGCCTTGCATAATGACAGGTTTCAGAGTAGCAGCCGTGTTAGTCTGTCTTCGCAAAAAGAAAAGGAGTACTTGTGGCACCTTAGAGACTAACAAATTTATTAGAGCATAAGCTTTCGTGAGCTACAGCTCACTTCAATGCATCCGATGAAGTGAGCTGTAGCTCACGAAAGCTTATGCTCTAATAAATTTGTTAGTCTCTAAGGTGCCACAAGTACTCCTTTTCTTTTTAGGAAACATAGTGTAGCTGACAAAGTTTGGGAAGGGAAGCCTGACACTTCTGAGGTCTAATCTGGGTGTGACGCTGGTATAGTCGTTATATGTGGCAAGAAATGTGTTCCCTTTAGAGTGTCAAGCCTTGTCTGCACTAGGCACTGGTTCTGATTAGAGCTCTTTGTGGCTAGCCATTGGTGTAGATGTCCTGGAATAGACAGCCAAAGCCACTGTTGGCACTAATTTAGCTTACTCTGATGTCAAGATGAGTGCACATAGTGGCTTTGCCTACATGCTCTGGTGAAGGTGCAGCTATGTCGATGGCTGTAACTGAGGCAATGTCTCAGGCAATGTGTAAAATTTTCCAGTTCCTGTATCCTGTCTGTTTTCTCACTCCCCCAGACCCTTTACCTGTAGTATGTATATAAATGAATGCTCAGTCGGTGATTCTGACTTGCTGCTGATCAATCTTCTTTCAAGTACTCTTTTTCAGTTCATATTGTGTTTTTCATCTCCAAATGGCCTAGAAAATGTCCTCTAGTTCAGTTTTATGCATAAGTTATTAAAAGTTTTAAAGGAAAGAGCGCTAAAGCTGAACTATTTTAACTTAAAACAAACCCTGCAATCTCTCCAGAACTGTAGAAATCTGTGTTTAAAATGACCCCAGTCATTTTTTAAAAGAGGTACTTACTAATATAATGAGGAGTAGGTATTGGAAATTTCAGTTTAGAGTATAAAGGAGCTGATCTGTTGTATTTTATTTGTGAGCTGAGCATGGAACAATAGCTTAGAATGTATTTAATAAATAAGAAAAAAACCAGGATTGATGGGTTTCCTTTGTGTAAAATGTTAAAACTTTCTGGTACAAAGAAATTTCTTTTTTTGGTTTAAGGTTGTATTTACCTTTTTGTGACATCACAAAACCGCATTATCTTTGTCTCTCACAATCTCCTCAGTAAAACTGAGATAAGGCCATCTACAAATGAGGTATTTCTCTTGGTATGCAGGAACAATATCTAAAGCATTTTTTAACAATACAGTCTTTAACCAGCAATAGTCACTATTTTAGTGCTGTATGATAAGAATACTTATATTCATTACACTGTAGAATGCTAAAACATATTTTGAAATAATTTTCCTTGTCTAGAATTCCACTGAGTGGCATGTTCAAGTGAATTTTTATTAGAATGATTGGGCAAACTACTGCATCAGTGGGATAACTCATATTTTATTTAATTTGTTATTGTTATGGTATGTAGTGACAGCTGGTTAATACAAGGAAAACTTTACTAATCACTGCTTGTGATTTTAAACCCAGCTATACACAAGATCTTGTTAAAACAATCTCTTCCCCGACCCCAATCTCATTGAAATAATCTCTTCCTCTTCTTTCCCTATTTTCCCCCCTGCCCCAAGAACTGGAGGGAAAGTGCTTAGTTTATGAGTAGCAAAAAGAAAAGGAGTACTTGTGGCACCTTAGAGACTAACAAATTTGTTAGTCTCTAAGGTGCCACAAGTACTCCTTTTCTTTTTGCTTAGTTTATGTAACACATGAGTGATTTCTTCTAGGTTCTGTCTTGTCTCCTTCTGAGCACATATGTTTCCTTTATAAGCATTCCATATTTCTTAACTAGCTAGGGTGGAAGGATCATGACAGTGCCAAATCCTGCAGTTCTTACTCAGGCAAAATTCCCACAGACTGCAGTGTTTCTAGAGAATGCTGCAAAGATAAATTCCTGTCCATTTCAATATCACTAGATGGTGTTGCAGAGCAGGGAGATGGCTTTAGTGGGAATTTTGCCAGAGTAAAGAGTGCAGGGAGAAGCCCTGACACAATCCCACAGATTATTTTTTTTCAGAGTTTCCAGAAAGTTTGGTTAATATTTTAAAATATTTTTTAACATCTCTGTATTTGTTTGTGTCTTGGTACCAGCCGAAGAGGTTTCAAAAATGCTATGCAAAAGGTCTCCGTCATATGATTTCCAACTTGATTTTGCAAAGCAAAGAGGTTTGATGGTTTGGATAATGTTCATACCAATCTTTGGAGTTTCACACATCACAGTTTTTGACCTTCCCAAATACAGAGCCAGATACCGAGGTGCAATGTGGGCACTTTGCAGCAGTGCTGGTGTAATTTGGCTGAAAACTCTGCCTAATCAGCTCAGACCCAGTGCAAGACTTGACCCTGCAGTGTCACCGAGCTGATGTGGAGATTTGTTACCCCTCCTTGCTATCAGCCGAGTGCAGAAAACACCCCTCTTTGTTTGGTGTAGTGTAGGATTAATCTGTCTCCAATTGTAAGCTGTTTTTTCAACCACTGTTAAAGGTTGGGATAAATTAAACCAGTACTGCTCTAGCACAGTGCGGGGGACGAACATGCACAGAGCAGGATCAGGGAAGTACATCTCTGTGCACCCCTTATGATCTCTGAGCCTTTGGCAGTTTGGCTGTACCTGGTGTAAATCCAGATGACCCCACTGTTATATGATGCAGGTGGTGTATGTATTGAATACATTCAGTACAAAAGGAATTTACTACCCTTAGAGCTGATGTGCAACTTTATCACCCAGAATTAGTTTGGATTGATGTCATCAATATTTTCTTCTACAATAAAAACCACAGGTTTCAGAGTAGCAGCCGTGTTAGTCTGTATTCATAAAAAGAAAAGGAGGACTTGTGGCACCTTAGAGACTAACAAATATTTTCCTAAAGTGGTTAGGACTCAAATCAATGAGTTTGGTGGGGGTGATTTAAAATATAACCTTGCCCTTGTTGCTGTAGGGGTAAACTAATCCCATGGAAGGACAAGTGGTCAGTGTGACTCTTAGCATATTTCTCAGTCTCCCTCTGATTTCCATTTGGGGAAGATAGCTTTAAATCATGCTGAAGGTCTATAGGAGCCCTACCAGGACATGCTGCTAAGGCAGTACCCCTCCCCCCCAGCCAGCACTATCCATATCTGAAAATCTGGCAAAGGATAAGTTTTAGCCACTTCTTCCACCATAGTCACTGTTCCTGGCAGACTTTCCACTGCTGCTGGCCTCCAGGATCTATGCTGATGGAGGTATTTATAGACCATGTGGTGAGTTTAGCCCCTACGCTTTTTATTACGCTAGTTTCATCGATTAATCCAGAGGATAATGATCTCTTCTAAATTATTTGCTATACAATATTTTGAGGAAAGCCTAGTTTAAAAAAAAAGAGTCTAACTGGAGTTGCATATATTTTCACCTACTTTAGCTGGCAGTTCTTTTCCTCTTTTGATATAACCCAACACTTTTGATATCTCCTTCACTGTTGCTGCTCAGGGCTTTAGGGATTTTTCTGTAATAATTCCTGAATCCTTTTCTTGTTCATACTATTGAGGCTGCATTCCATTTCACACAGTTTCCCTCTCTGGGCTTTTTGCTCCAAGACTTGCGATCCCGTGCTGATCAGCATAGCAGAACATTTCGCTCTTTTCCTCCTTCTGCCTAGTCTGACAGTTTAAAAATCTGCACTGGCTCTTTACAGAATTGGGATTACAAAGAAGAGAAGAGAGCAAACAGAGAAAATGACACAGACAGAACAAGACAAAAATATAGCCATGATTGTGCTTTATAATTGTGAGATCTGGGAGAATGATTCACAGTGAATAATTTACTGAACAAAATTAACCTCTTTTTGCACATAGAGGGGTGTGAGTGTCTGAGAGAGCAGTTCATAGTTCCCTCAGATGTATTAATTATAGAGCTGTCAATTAATCGCAGTTAACTCACACAATTAACTCAAAAAAATTAATCGCAATTAATCACACTTTGAATTGCACTGTTAAACAATAGAATACCAATTGAAATGTATTAAATATTTTTGGATGTTTTTCTACATTTTCAAATATATCTATTTCAATTACAACCCAGAATACAAAGCGTACAGTGTTCACTTTATATTATTTTTATTACAAATATTTGCACTGTAAAAATGATAAAAAATAGTATTTTTCAATTCACCTCATACAAATACCGTAGTGTGATCTCTTTATTATGAAAGTGCAACTTACAAATGTTGGTATTTTTTGTTACATAATTGCACTCAAAAACAAAACAATGTAAAACTTTAGAGCCGACAAGTCCACTCAGTACTACTTCTTGTCCAGCCAATCGCTAAGTGAAACAAGTTTGTTTACATTTATGGGAGAAAATGCTACCCACTTAATTACAATGTCACCTGAAAGTGAGAACAGGTGTTCGTGTGGCACTGTTATAGCTGGCATCACAAGATATTTATGTGCCAGATGTGCTAAAGATTCACATGCCTTTTCATACTTCAGCCATCATTCCAGAGAACATGCTTCCATGATGATGACGCTCATTAAAAAATAATGCATTAATTAAATTTATGACTGAACTCCTTGGGGGAGTCTTGTATGTCTCCTTCTCTGTTTTACCCGTGTTCTGCCATGTATTTCTTGTTATAGCAGTCTCGGATGATGACCCAGCACATGTTCATTTTAAGAACACTTTCACTGCAAATTTGACAAAATGCAAAGACGATACTGTGATAGGGTCAGGCCAGATGGCTACAGGAGAGTGACAGAAGGTAGATGTATTAGCCCCAGATTAAGCAGGTCCCTTTTCCCTGAGTAAGATACCGGGCTGTTCCAGAAGAATCAAGACGTTGCTGGAACCAATTAAGGCAGGCTAATTAGGATACCTGGAGCCAATCAAGAAGCTACCAGAATCAATTAGGACAGGCAGGCTAATCAGGGCACCTAGTTTAAAAAGGACTTCACTTCAGTTCATGAGGCACGTGCGAGGAGCTGGGAGCAAGAGGTGCACAAGAAGCTGAGAGTGAGTAGATGTACTGCTGGAGGACTGAGAAGTAAAAACGTTATCAGACATCAGGAGGCAGGTCCTGTGGTGAGGACAAAGGTGGTGTTGGGAGGAGGCCATGGGGAAATAGCTCAGGGATTTGTAGCTCTCATACAGCTGTTACAGGAGACACTATAGACCGCTGCAATCCACAGGGCCCTGGGCTGGAACCCAGAGTAGAGGGCGGGCCCATGTTTCCCCCATCCCCCCAATTGCCTATTTGACATAAGGGGAGTTGATCTGGACTGTGGGTCCCACCAGAGGGGAAGATCTCTGGCCTGACCCATTAGGTGGGCCAGCAGAGACTGTGGGGATTGTTCTCCTCCTTTTCCCCATGCTGGCCAGTGATGAGGTTAGCCAAGTGAACGGCAGGTTTGTGCCACTAACAAAAGGAGCAAAACTGAGGATTGCCATGAACCTCTGAGGCGAGCAAATCCGCTAGTAAGCGCAGAACCCACCAAGGCAGAGGAGGAACTTTATCACAATACCAATGTGAAATTTCTAAATATAGCTACAGCACTTGATCCAAGATTTAAGAATCTGAAGTGCCTTTCAAAATCTGAGAGAGATGAGGTGTGGAGCATGCTTTCAGAAGTCTCAAAAGAGCAACACTCTGATGCGGAAATGGCAAACTGCAGCCACTGGGAGCTGTGGGTGGCCGTGCAAAGGTAAACTAACTGTCTGGCAGCCTGCCAGCGGATTACAATGACAGACAATGTGTGGCCCGTGAGCTGCAGGTTGCCCACCGCAGCTCTAATGTTTTACATTGTTTTATTTTTGAATGCAGATCTTTTGTACATAATTCTACATTTGTAAGTTCAACTTTCATGATAGAGATACAGTACTTGTATTAGGTAAATTGAAAAATATTATTTCTTTTATCATTTTTACAGTGCAAATATTTGTAATCAAAAATAAATATAAAGTGAGCACTATACACTTTGTATTCTGTTGTAATTGAAATCAATATATTTGAAAATGTAGAAAACATCCAAAAATATTTAAATAAATTGTATTCTATTATTGTTTAATAGCGCGATTAATCGCAAGATTAACTTTTTTACTCACGTGATTAATCTTTTTAATTGATTGAGTGCCATAATTAGTTATTTTAATTTGTATTGAGAAACATTGCTATCTTGAATAATCTCACTGTTAAAGTTTTGGGGGTAACCCTACTGGATCAATGGGAATTTTGCCACTGACTTCATTGTGACCAGGATTTCACCCACTGAGACTACTCATGGAGTAAGGATCCAGGACTGTGAATAAAGGTATCAGAATATGCCTCTTGATGACAGAGAGTACATGCCCTTCCCTTTTGGCTCTGCTGAGATGTGGGGGGAGCACTCCATCAGGCAAGTGCAAGATTCATAGATTCCAAGGCCAGAAGGGATCACTGTGATTATCTAGTCTGACCTGTATTGAACTTCCCCAAAACAATTCTTAAAGCAGATCTGTTAGGAAAATATCTTATCTTGATTTTAAAACCTCCTATCGTGATGGAGAATCCACCATCATGCTTGGCGTGTTGTTCCAATGGTTAATTACTCTTATTTCCAGCTTGAAACTGTCTAACTTCAACTTTCAAACATTAGAATGTAGCTGAAGATAATTAGAACCATAAAACATCTAGCCTTGAATGTGAGCTGGTCTACACTAAAGCTGTAAGTTGACCTAAGTTATGACACTCTCCCACTGGCTTACTTTTATCATCTCAAATAGGATGATGAATCATACGATCAGTGCAGAGGCTCCTATGTTGTTTATTTTGAAATTAAATGTAATTTATTTTACTCTTTCTCCCCACTTTTAGTTTTCAGTACACCACAGAGTTTTGCTCTCCTGGTGCTTAACTGCACTGTCCAAGTTATAAAGAAAAAGCTAGAGGTATTTACTGCTGGTCTTTTCAACACTTGGGGCAGCACAGAAAGCAGCTTGGGGTTATGGGATAAGCCCACCAGCTGACTCTTTCCACTGGTTAAAGAGCAATGAAATAGCTAACTGTTGGGATTGAAACCTGTAGGCTTCAGAGTGAACAGCGTACTGAGGTGAATGGGGCTGTTTATATAGTCTCAAAGCTATGGTTTCTGGATTTTTGCAGAACCAGGTAGATATCACTGCATTAGCTCTTCTTAACCTTGCAAATGCAAGCTATTTCCACAACCCAGAAGTCTACAAAGAATCTTGAAGTCTAGAATTCTGAAGAATAAGGCTGAGGTAAGGAGTGAATTCTGTAACAAATCCTACAGCCGTGTAATTGCCAGAGTGTGCAGAGCCCTGGGAATAATGGAAGAATCCTGTGATGAGGTTGGGCCCCTTTTGCTCTCTGTGGTGAACAGCTGGAGGAGCAATTCCATTAATTCAGGGCAATTCACCTTCCCCTTGCTCTGACATGTCAAGGCTACTTTAGCAGATGGGGCGAGACACTGTACTGCTGGTTGAGATTTACTCTTCAGGGCCTGGTCTTCCTCTCTTCTTTTTCATTATACAGGATTCGTCTTCTTTTCAGTGTCCGATGTCTTTCTGTCCATAATTTCCTTTTAATGGTGACTCATCTGTTTTCTCCTCTACCCAGATAAGGAAATAGAAATGTTGTCATTATAATCTAAAAAAGGGAAAAAGAAATACTGGAGTAGAGAGACAAGGAGCAAAGCATACAGTACCCAATGCGTAAATACTGTGGGTGGCTTGCAAGACACTTTCCTTTAGCTTTCTCTCAGATGGCTGTTGTATTACTGTCCATGGAGAGCCTTGTTCTGACACTGGGCATGATTCTTCTTCAAAGAAGGGGGAACCTCATGCCCAGAAAGGGAGGGCCTGATACCCTGTGAGATTCCATCCTTCGGACTCGATCCCCAGCTATGTCAGAGCTACCTGTTTACACTCCTGCTCTAGGGGTGCATGGATGCCACACCTGTGCCTGGAAAAAGTTAGAGAAATCACAGGGTCCAAACTGAACTGAACTTTTAATTCTTTAGGTCTTGTCCAGTCAGAAGTCTGTTGCTTTGAGGGCAGGGTGCCAGATAGTAAATATGTACCTCCAAAATGAATAACACTGATGAAGGGTGCCAGCACCGTCGTTAACCTGTGGTTTTCATGATCAATTGATATCTCCTTAAGTAATGGATATTGTAATACCCCAATGAACATAGAATTGAACTCTGCGTTCACTGAAATCATTTTGTATTTGGTAAAGGGCATTATGTTGGTAGTTTAAAATGAGCCAAACAGCTCCTTCCCTTCCTCTTTGCTCTTTGGGTGAATTAAATGCAGTGCTTTCAATCATTAAGTAGATTAAAAGGAATTGTATTGTTTCCTTTACATTAGAAATCACTGTCTTTCTAGGTTTGGGCCAGTTGTTTGAGGAGCGGTAGCTTTGCAATTGCCATATTGCACATTCTTTGGTCTGGGTTTGTTTGTAGTTTAACCATTAATTTTGTTTTCTTCTTGATTTGTGCCTTTGTTCAACTGTGGTACAAGTTGGTTATTTTCTCTCTCCGCTCTATTAAGAGATCATTACAGCAGCATTTCCTCTTGAGGTCTTTTTACCCTCCTATGCACTTGCTATAAATTCATTAACTCCAGTTTCACTTACAAAGATCTTTACATCACATGCACCATTTTCCTGTATAATTGAAATGTAAAGACAAGTTCCAATGCTAAGTGCCCATTTCCAAAGACCTGCTGTAGTTGAATGATTGCTGTACTTCTCACAATTACTGCCACTGAAGCAATGACATCATGATAGCAATAGTACTTAGACTAGAAATCTCAGTAACAGCAAAAAGCCTGAAGGGGAGTTTTGCTTTTCTGAACCTTCATTGATTTAATTTAATTTAAAGTTAGTTTTAATAAACAGTTTTGAACACAAAACAGCACTCTTAGTAGCAGGGCAAGCTGTACAAACAGTGCAGGTTCATTGTCACTGTGAATCCTATCCAATGCTCCTAGGGTACTCGTGCAATTTCTCACAAGTTAAGCAAAGTTGAGCCATGATCAGAATTTGGATGGGAGGTGTCCAAGGAAAACAGATTGTTGACTGAAGCGGTGCTGGTGACTCAGTGCAAGGGAGATAGTGTGGTCTAATAGCTAGAGCACTGAACTGGGACTCAGGAGACCTGCGTTCTATTTTCTAGCTCTGCCATTGGCCTTTTGGGTGACCTTGGAGATGTCAGTCCCCCTCTTTGTGCTCAGTTTCCCCATCCATACAATGGGGCTAATGATATTGACCTACTGTGGGAAATGTTTCGAGATCTATGGATGAAAGGTGCTATATGAGAGCTATTCAGTAATAATAATGTCGGTTTCCCAGCATGGTGTCAAGTAGCATTTTGCTGCTAGAGATGTTCTCTTCCAAGGGGCTAGCCACTAGCATCATTGACGATCATGTGGTACATTATGCAAGAACCATCTTTTACTGGCATGAATATTTGTGGAAAGTATAACTATGTAGAAAACAGATTTAAAATTTGTAAACATGAGTATTTGCACCAGAAATATTTGTCACTTACCCAGTGGTGGTACAGAAACAAATCCTACTCTGCTTCTCATGTAGCCCAGTTCTTGGGGATATTCCTTACTGCTGACAACAAATCCATAATGAAATGCAAACCCTAGCGTCCAGTTCCACAGTTCATTCGTGGTGACTGTTTTTCCTTCTTTCAAGGAAGATGTCCCGCTGCTCTGCAGAATACCTTTCATTTTGTGGACGCTATACGAATGATACATAGGAGAAATCATTATTAATAATTAATTGCCATTACAATCCTTAGAGCCAGTCCCTAGACAGACAGCGTTATGCAGTGCATATCGGTAAGGGCCTGATTTGGCCTGGGCACCTTTGTAGGTGGCCATAAGTTAGAACTTGCACAAGGAATGCTAATGTGGCTTGTCAAGGTTCCTTCCCCACTCTGAACTCTAGGGTACAGATGTGGGGACCTGCATGAAAACCTCCTAAGCTTACTTTTATCAGCTTAGATTAAAACTTCCCCAAGGTACAAACTATTTTACCTTTTGCCCTTGGACTTCCACTGCCACCACCAAACGTCTGGGTTTACTTTTGAGAAAGCGTTGTTTGGAAATGTCTTTCCCCCCAAAAATCCTTCTCAAAACCTTGCACCCCCCTGCCTGGGGAAGGCTTGATTAAAAATCCTCACCAATTTGCATAGGTGACCACAGACTCAAACCCTTGGATCTTAAGAACAATGAAAAGGCAATCAGGTTCTTAAAAGAAGAATTTTAATTGAAGAAAAAGTAAAAAGAATCACCTCTGTAAAATCAGGATGATAAATACCTTACAGGGTAATTAGATTCAAAACCTAGAGAATCCCTCTAGGCAAAATCTTAAATTACAAAAACAGGAATATACATTCCATTCAGCACAGCTATTTTATCAGCCATTTAAACAAATCAGAATCTAATGCATATCTAGCTAGATTACTTACTAAGTTCTAAGACTCTGTTCCTGATCTGTCCCCAGCAAAAGCATCACACAGACGGACCCTTTGTTTCTCCCTCCCTCCAGCTTTGAAAGTATCTTGTCTCCTCATTGGTCATTGTGGTCAGGTGCCAGCGAGGTTATCCTAGCTTCTTAACCCTTTACAGGTGAAAGGATTTTTCCTCTGGCCAGGAGGGATTTTAAAGGTGTTTACCCTTCCCTTTATATTTATGACATGGCTCTACAGCCACATTTACTAAGTGAAGCTCAGCCTGACTTGAGCATCAAAGCCAGAGTGCTCAAGAGTGAAAATCTACGTGCACTCACAGAAAACCAAAAGAAGCTGTTTGGTGTCTAGTACCAAAAATCCAGAAGATCATGTAATAGGGACCGTTATAAATATTTTATAAAGGGTAGTTACTCTAAGCTATTTTCAAAATGAATAAAATCCTCTCTAATTAATGGAGGCCAATAAGAAAACAGTGGTTTAATTCAAGTATTGTTTCTTTTTGTGCCAAGGAAAGGATTGCTTGAAAATCAAGGCTTTTAGAAAGGAATAAATACCCATTGTTACTGAAACATGCAGATTTGCCTCAATTTAAAAAGGGACAGTGAAATCAAGATTGTAGAACACTTAGTCTGTGATACTGTACTATGGTGCACACTGGGAGGAAGGAAAAGTCAATAAATGAAAGAATAATAGCACATTGATCAACTCTTTATCACAGCAGGGTAACTAAATCTGCTGTTGCCAAACGTCATCACATAGCCACTCAATTAAATTCCTGTAATAGACAGGGATGGATGCAAGTGTTTAGCTTTGGTCAGCAACTATGGACAAAGGAAGATAAGGGACACTATTGAAAATGAAAGGAGAGTTTTCAGCTAAAATGTTTGGAGAGTACCCCATTTATTTCTATAGGGGATTAGGTTTTCTGCTGTTGCTTTCAATATTAATAGCATAAATTGTCATCTCCTTACACTGTACGTACCACGTAAATAGCATAAATCAGTTTTCCTTTTGCATTACATCCTGCATAGCTGATGGTTCAGGGGTTGCAGCCAGCTCCCTTTCTCAAAGTGTTAATGGGAATGTTCAAAGCCGGGCTGTAGTCGAGAAGAGATGTCATTCAAAGCATTTGAATGCCACTAGAAATAATGGTCCAGAATATCCATAGGAGGGAAAAATGTCCTTTGGAAACTCTGAGGTTCTCTCTCATTTTAGTGTTCTCTGCACCTGCTCCTCAAGGGTACTTAGCCAACAATGATGGGGAAGAGGATGTGGTCAGAATGTGTCTTCCTATCTGTCTCATTGCATATCCAGGGACATCTGCACAGGAAACCAGCCTCTCCACAATTCTCTCTTTCCCTCCTCTCTCCAGTAGCAGCATCTTTTTCAATGGAACTGTGCCACCACTGACCGCCCAATCCCCCTCCCGCCAAAGAATCAAACAGGCACAGAGGAGATTATGATGCTTGGAGAAAGGTTAACTCCTGTGTATATTTCCGCTAGTAAATTTTATGGGTTCCTGCGGGAGTGTGCCATGCAGAGCACCTGCTCCTCTGCTCTCTTCTACTTCCCATCCCAGGGAGAATACTGGCTTTGCAGATACATAATGCCCTTCTCTGGTGGGTGGTCCAGAGAGAAAAAGGACCTACTACTACTGCTTTTTACCGAGAGTTCTTTTAGCTCAAGTTACAATATGTGTTTCTGAAGCTGAAGGATCAGGTTTCTAGGTGTTAGTGTGGTTTATGCAATAAATGTCTGTTGCCTGAAACATATGGATTCATGGCCCCACACCTAAGGGCCTTCTATGGAGGCACTTCAGCCTGCTCCCAGGGAGGGGAAATCATGCAGTGGAGTTGCTGCTGCTTCCCTCTTTGACACTCCCTTCAGGTTTCCACTCCTTTATACTCCCCGCTGCCTACAAAAGAGAAGCAGCAACTTCACAGATTGACATACAAATGCTACTGGAGTAGATGGGTCCCGGGACTGATATAGCATCCATTACAGTAATTCCTATGTTCCTGCATTCCAACATTTCTGATTTATTTTCAGGTAGCCTGGTCATGCTATAAAATTATTTATTTTAACAATGATGTTTTGCTCTCCTGTAGCATCTTAAATCTGCAGAGTCCAAAAAAATTTCAAAGCATTCATGAAGCCTTACAAACACCCCTGTGAGATGAGGAATTTTTTATTTCTGTTTGTGTCTAAATCAAAGTGATCACTGCACCTTTAGTATAGCTTTGAAATCTTACAAATGCATGCAAAATATATCAAATCCAGTGACTTCTTTCCTATATAGCCTGAATTAAAATTAATCAGCTGCCCTCAGTGCCTCCTCAGACAGAGAAAATAGATTGCAATCATTGCAGCACACCTGAAGGTTAATTTATGTGGGCTATTTTGGCCCAATGTAGGAAGTGAATTCAGAATTTGATCTCACATAGAGAATGTCCTGTTGGCACCATCTTACTCATCAAACTGGAGTTCTATTAGGGAAATACATTGGTAGCTGTGGTCTCCTGGTCCAGTTTGAGAGTCTTTATACAACCTCATTCCTCCCAAAAAAGCATTGTGTACTAAATAGTTTGCTCCTCACTCAGTCATCACATCTCTGAGATATTGCAGTATACCACTAGGGCACCTTACCGGTGTTTGCTTGGCTACTGCAATAGAATTTCAATTCAGTGTGCTGTGGCTACCTTGGCAAAGCAATTTTTTAAGCAGCCTTAGTTGCGTAGCCTGCCGATATAGCTATATAAATCCCCCCAAATATACAAGTAGAACTGAAACTGAAATAGCATCTGTGTACTTTCTGCATATTGCCATTCGTAACCTTGATGCACTGCAGTATATACAATATAGTTACTGTGTTGTATTTGCCTGCTCTTAGGCCAGTGAATGTTCATCAAGTAGCTATTAAGCCAAATTTGTTTGCTTTATTTGAACAGCTGCTATGTAATAAAATTCATTACACTTGGTTGAGTTTCTCCATAGCTAAATGTACTGTTTGAAGACCTACACTGTTCTCAGAAAAACAACAACAACCTCTGATGGTAAGTATCACTTCTAGTATGGCAAGGTAATGTTTTTGTTTTTAAATAGGTTACAGAAGCTCTGAAAACATAAAAGCAATGAAACATGAGGGTACATAATTCTCCACACGGTTGTTTATGTGGAAAGGCACTGTAGGAATTATAACTGTCTTTATTTTAATAGAGCATTTATGTCGTAAAAAAGGGCCTTATCTGTGTCCTCTGAAATCATGGGAAAACCTCCCGTTGACTTCACTGGGCTTTGGATCAGACCCCAAATGCTTCCATCATTTGTTTGTATAGGAAACAGTTAAAGCAGTGGCTAATACACAGTATTTGTTCATCTAATCTTTATGTATGGTAATAGAATATTTTGCTCTTTGAAGAAGATATGATGTCCTGACAGCTCAGATGAATTATATTATGTTCCTTTTCCTTAGAGTAGCAAAACTGAATCAAATCTAAATGGGCTGGAAATAGAAATCTCTGACACTCTGAACTATTGGATTTTATTAACTGTTCTTCCAAAGGAGGTCTTCATACATGGGTGATGTACATATATGTAACTAATTCCTAATCACCAACAGTTGATAGCAGCTACTTAGGTTTTCACCATTAGCACTGAATTTAAGTTAGTAGGGTTACAACATAAGGACTTGTAAAAACCTATGTAACAAAAATATTTTGGAATTGATCCTCATACCCTTCCTTAAGCAAAACTCCCATTGATGTCAAGGAGCACAAGACCACACCCTTTGTGTGTTTAAATCAGAGATCTCAAACTCAATTTACCTCGGGGCCAGTGCCTGTCCTCAAATCCTCCCAGCGGGCCAATAATGTCACTGAAGATGGTGTTCAGAAAAGAAAACATTTCTGTTGTATTTTTTATTTCTAATTTCAAATTTTAGTTTGAATTTGAATGTCTTAGAAACTGTCAGACAACTTTATACAATTCTTCATCTGCCAGAGAGTTTTTAGTGTTTGCCAGGCACCTGCCAATGCTTCAGTTCTGTCAGTTTGTTGATGTTTGGCCTTAGTGACTGAGCAGTTGAAACCTTCCGGATTGCAGCGAGGTGGGCATTATATAGCTGTGTTCGGCATTTTGACTTGTTTATTTTCATTGTGGGAAAAAGTGACGCTGCCTCCATGGCTGACTCTGCCCAGTGACTAGTGATGGTATCTCGGTCTCTCTCCCCCAGCCAATGGGAACAGCAGGGGTGCCTGCAGCAGATGGAGCCGGCCGCATGTCTGCCTGCATCTCTCCTCCACGGGCTGCAGTGGGGAGATTCTCGGGCCACAGATGGCCTGCAGGCCGGGACTTTGAGACCCCAGTTTAAATGGTGGAATAACCACAGCTCATTTCCGACTCTCAGCAATGGATCACAAAAAATTCTAAATGTGCCTCCTTCTGGATATATAGTCCTTTCAAATAGCTATGAGACAATGACAAGATTCAATTGACTCTTAGCCCTGTGTTGCTGAACTAGGCATGTAGATTAGAAAATGCATGCACTCTGAGCATGTTTTGTTCAACTGATTGGTATCAGTAAGAGAATAGTAAAATTGCCTGGATGTAGACAGTAATTCATAGGTTTCTTTGCAGTCTTTTTTCTCAAGCAGGGAGTCTTCCTTTCCAAGGCATTCTCCTCCCCCGCACCTCCTCAAACAATGGCCTTCCAGGGGCAGATCATGCTTTTAAGCTAATGCTATAATATCAATGACGCATGTGATACTAAATATGGGATTTGAAACTTTCAGCCAATTTACTTTTGCATTTCTCCTTCTCTTCCAAACCCACCAGCCACTATTTCCCTTTGCCACGGTTGCAGTACTGTAGTTACCTATAGCTTCTGGACAAGCATCTGTTACAATGGGATCCAGCAGCATACAATAAGTACCTTCCTACTCTGTTGCCTCCCTTCCCTCCATGGTGTCTGATATAAAGGGACAGTATTAACTTAAAAATCCTCTTCTGTATGAAGATTTATGCCCTGTTGTTAAAAGTAGCCCTGGGCATGATTTCAGGTTTCAGAGTAGCAGCCATGTTAGTCTGTATTCGCAAAAAGAAAAGGAGTACTTGTGGCACCTTAGAGACTAACAAATTTATTTGCGCATAAGCTTTTGTGAGCTACAGTTCACTTCATCGGATGCATTTGGTGGAAAATACAGTGGGGAGATTTATATACACACACAGAGAACATGAAACAATGGGTTTTATCATACACACTGTAAGGAGAGTGATCACTTAAGATGAGCCATCACCAGCAGCAGGGCGGGGAGGAAGGAGGAAAACCTTTCATGGTGACAAGCAAGGTAGGCTATTTCCAGCAGTTAACAAGAACATCTGAGGAACAGTGGGGGGTGGGGTGGGGGGGAGAAATAACATGGGGAAATAGTTTTACTTTGTGTAATGACTCATCCATTCCCAGTCTCTATTCAAGCCTAAGTTAATTGTATCCAGTTTGCAAATTAATTCCAATTCAGCAGTCTCTCGTTGGAGTCTGTTTTTGAAGCTTTTTTGTTGAAGTATAGCCACTCTTAGGTCTGTGATCGAGTGACCAGAGAGATTGAAATGTTCTCCGACTGGTTTTTGAATGTTATAATTCTTGACATCTGATTTGTGTCCATTTATTCTTTTACGTGGAGACTGTCCAGTTTGACCAATGTAAATGGCAGAGGGGCATTGCTGGCACATGATGGCATATATCACATTGGTAGATGCGCAGGTGAACGAGCCTCTGATAGTGTGGCTGATGTGATTAGGCCCTATGATGGTGTCCCCTGAATAGATATGTGGACAGAGTTGGCAACGGGCTTTGTTGCAAGGATAGGTTCCTGGGTTAGTGGTTCTGTTGTGTGGTGTGTGGTTGCTGGTGAGTATTTGCTTCAGATTGGGGGGCTGTCTGTAAGCAAGGACTGGCCTGTCTCCCAAGATCTGTGAGAGTGATGGGTCATCCTTCAGGATAGGTTGTAGATCCTTCATGATGCGTTGGAGAGGTTTTAGTTGGAGGCTGAAGGTGATGGCTAGTGGAGTTCTGTTATTTTCCTTGTTGGGCCTGTCCTGTAGTAGGTGACTTCTGGGTACTCTTCTGGCTCTGTCAATCTGTTTCTTCACTTCAGCAGGTGGGTATTGTAGTTGTAAGAATGCATGATAGAGATCTTGTAGGTGTTTGTCTCTGTCTGAGGGGTTGGAGCAAATACGGTTATATCGTAGAGCTTGGCTGTAGACAATGGATCGTGTGGTATGATCTGGATGAAAGCTAGAGGCATGTAGGTAGGAATAGCGGTCAGTAGGTTTCCGATATAGGGTTGTGTTTATGTGACCATTGCTTATTAGCACCGTAGTGTCCAGGAAGTGGATCTCTTGTGTGGACTGGTCCAGGCTGAGGTTGATGGTGGGATGGAATTTCCAATTAACTTAGACTTGAATAGAGGCTGGGAATGGATGAGTCATTACACAAAGTAAAACTATTTCCCCATGTTATTTCTCCCCCCCACCCCACCCCCCACTGTTCCTCAGATGTTCTTGTTAACTGCTGGAAATAGCCTACCTTGCTTGTCACCATGAAAGGTTTTCCTCCTTTCCCCCCACCCGCTGCTGGTGATGGCTCATCTTAAGTGATCACTCTCCTTACAGTGCGTATGATAAAACCCATTGTTTCATGTTCTGTGTGTGTGTGTATAAATTTCCCCACTGTATTTTCCACCAAATGCATCCAATGAAGTGAGCTGTAGCTCACGAAAGCTTATGCTCAAATAAATTTGTTAGTCTCTAAGGTGCCACAAGTACTCCTTTTCTTTTGACATGATTTCAGTGTTTCAGCCTATCGAATGTGTGCATTTCACATGACTTGGTGTACAGTTATTCTCACTGTCTCCCTCATGTAGCGAGTGTCGGACCGTTTCCTCTATTGTTTGTGCGGGTCTTTCACATGCCAATAATTAAAATAGGGAAATGTGACTATAAAAGCTGCCTAAGAGCTACTATAACTTGTGCTGGGAGCCAATTGAGCCCCAAGATCTGGGAAGCCAGAAAGCAGGTTTAGAACCACCTTTGTCTTCCCAGCACAAGCTCATCTCCAGCCAGCTGAGGGTTTCACCAAGGGTTTATTGTCTGTACAGTGGGTTTATATATAAACACTTCAAGTGTATGAGGGGTCAGTGTCCCATACACATTCCCAGCTCTTTTCTCATCTTGCACCCAAGCACCCACCAAGGAAATCGAAGTTTTCTCCCTTGTTGCTAAACCTCAGTTGATTCTGTCTCTGGAATTTGGTCATGCCAGATGGACTGGTGTTGCAATTGGAACACTTCTTAGGGTTTTGCTAAGATTGATTATTGGGTCTCAACAGATAGTATCATCACTGCTTTGCATAGCATTCTTTTGAGTTGTAGCTATGAGGAAATCCACTAAGAGTCTCTCAGTGGTTAGAGAATTAGTAGGAAGTGTGACTAAGCTCTGTCCTTGCCTCCGTGGGTCCTGCGTTTTCTGGCAGATTTCACTAGCCTCAGAGGCTCAATGTGACCCTCCACACAACCCTTCTTTCTCTAGAGACAAGGGTCACAGTCTACTGAGCCATTTTCATCATAAGCCAGCGAGGGAGGTGAGGAGAAGTTATCCTTCCTTGCACAGTCCCTGTTGTCCCCCAGTCTCAGTGGTTAATCAGGGGCAAAGGTTGGGGGGGGGAGCCCGGGCCCACCCTCTACTCCAGGCTCCAGCTCAGGGACCCTAATAGTATCAGCTATGGTAGCTGACCTTTTAGAAACATGACAGGTACAATTCCCTGGGCTACTTCCCCCAAAGCAGCCCTCACTAACTCAAGCTCCACTTCACCCTTACCTCAGGGCCTCCTTCCTTGTACCTGATATGGTGTGTACTACACAGCCTCTCCAACAGCACAACTTCTTCCCACATGCACATGCACCCCCACCTGACTGACTGGGAGGTTTTTAACTAGTTTCAGCCAGCCCCGATTGGCTTCAGGTGTTTCAATCAACCTAGCCTTCTCCCTGCCTTCTGGAAAGTTCTTAATTGGCCCCATGTGTCTTAATTGACCTGGAGCAGCTGTCATTTCACTTAACCTGGTACCAGGGATTTGTTTAGCCTGGAGCTAATATATCTATCTCCCACTACTCTTCCATAGCCAGCTGGCCTTGCCCCGTCACATATCCCCTCCCTCTGCTCAACACCATAGAGTTGGGCAACTTGGGATGCCAGGCAGTATGCTCGTGACAGACCATCAGCATTGCCATGGTGGCATCCAGCCCTGTGCCGTATGTGGAACTGGAATGGTTGGAGGGATAAGAACCACCTGGTGACCCTTGCATTCTTTTCCTTATTCCGCTGCATCCACTGGAGGGGTGCATGGTCCATCACAAGAGTAAATCGACGGTCTAAGAGGTAATAACTCAGTGTCTCCATAGCCCATTTGACAGCAAGGCATTCTCTCTCGACTACTGCAAATTTCTGTTCTCTTGGGAGAAGCTTTCTGCTTAGGTAGAGGATTGGGTGTTTCTCTTCTCCCACCGTTTGCGACAGAACTGCTCCCAACCCCACCTCGGAAGCGTCTGTTTGTAAAACAAATTCCCTGTTAAAGTCTGGGGCTATGAGTATGGGGTCATTACAGAGGGCCGTCCGAAGGTCTGTAAATGCCCCCTCTGCTGTGTCGGTCCACTTTACCATGTCTGGACCTCGGGCCTTCACCAGGTCCATTAGGGGACTTGTCCTGGTGGCAAAGTGGGGAATAAACCGTCGGTAGTAGCCTACCACACCAAGGAACAGACGGACCTGCTTCTTTCGGGTCGACCTGGGCCAGTTTTGAATTGCCTCTAGCTTATTCATGTGGGGCTTCACTATGCCCTTCCCACAATATATCCCAGGTACCTAGCCTCTGCTAGCCCTATGGTGCATTTAGCGGGATTAGCAGTGAGGCCAGCCCGTCTTAAGGTGCACAGTACTGCCTCAAATTTCTCCAAGTGGGTTCCCCAGTCTGGTGTATGGATGATGACATCATCTAGGTATGCAGCTGCATAACTAGTATGGGGGCGCAGCAGCTTATCCATGAAGCGCTGGAATGTGGCTGGGGCCCCATGTAGCCCAAAAGGGAGGATGGTGTACTGGAATAGCCCATCCGGGGTGGAGAATGCTGTCTTTTCTTTAGCTTCTTTGGTCAGAGGAATCTGCCAGTACCCTTTTGTCAGATCCAATGTAGTCAAGAATCGGGCACTATCCAGTTAGTCAACCAGTTCGTCGATGCGTGGTATGGGGTATGCATCAAACTGGGATATTTCATTCAGTCGGCGAAAGTCATTACAGAATCTCATGGTACCATCAGGTTTAGGAACTAGAACAATTGGACTGGATCACTGACTGTAAGATTCTTTCAGTAACCCCTAATTCTAACATTTTCTTTACTTTGGCCTTGATTTCCTCTCTTTTGGCTGCTGGGATTCGGTAGGGTCTCAATGTTACCTTTGCTCCGAGGATCGTGCAGATATGGTGATAGGTCTCAGTCGTCCGCCCTGGTTTTGTAGAGAACACCTCTCTGTTGCGATTAATCATGTCGGCTGCCTCGATCTTTTGGATCGGTGTCAAGTTGGATGATATCCTCACTTGCTCATGTAAGTTATCCTCCTGGGGAAGGGTCTCCAGCATGACTAAGCATGTCTCTCAATGCTGCCAAGGTTTTAAAAGATTGATGTGGTAAATTTGCTCCGCTTTCCGGCGGCCTGGCTGCCACACCTTATAGTTCACCTCTCTCACGGCTTTGATTATTTTGTAGGGTCCCGGCCACTGGGCCAACAGTTTACTTTCTGCTGTGGGCACCAGTACCATCACCCGATCCCCTGGTTGGAACCATTGAAGCTTCGCCTGGTGGTTATAATGGGTTCATTGGGTCTCCTATGCTCTCTCCAAGTGTTCCCGTACAATGGGCGTAACTCGGGCTATCCGATCTCTCATCTGCAATACATGCTCAACTATGTTCCTTCTTGGATTTGGCTCCTCTTCCCAGGCTTCTCTGACTATATCCAATATGCCCCGAGGGTGGTGCCCATATAGTAGTTTGAATGGAGAGAAACCCGTGGAGGCTTGCAGAACCTCCCAGATGGTGAACATGAGGTAAGGCAATAGGGTATCCCAATCTTTCCCATCCCGGCTCACCACTTTCCTGAGTGTCAAGTGTTCCTTGAGGGTCCTATTGAACCTTTCCACAAGGCCATCTGTTTGCGGGTAGTATACAGAGGTCCGTAGGGCTTGTACATGGAGCAATGAACAGAGATCTTTCATCAACTTGGACATGAAAGGTGTCCCTTGATCAGTCAATATCTCCTTGAGTAGCCCAACCCAGGCAAAGATCTGTACTAGCTCCTTAGCTATTGTCTTGGAAGCTGTGTTGCGCAGGGGAACAGCTTCCGGGTACCGGGTTGCGTAATCCAGTACAACAAGCACATGTTGATGGCCCCGAGCTATCTTCTCTAGGGGCCCTACCAGATCCATGGCTATCCGTTCAAAAGGAACCTCTATTATTGGAAGAGGTACTGAAGGATCCCGCAAGTGCGGGCGAGGGCTATGTAACTGACACTCGGGACAAGAGGTGCAGTATCGCCGGACGTCTTCATGTACTCCCGGCAAGAAGAACCTCCGCAGGATCCGTGCCTGGGTTTTCTCTACCCCTAGGTGTCCTCCAAACAGGTGACTGTGGGCGAGACTCAATATGGCTTTTTGATGTTTTCGTGGCACCAGAAGTTGTTGTATCTCTTGCTCCTGCATTTGCACCATGCGGTACAGGAGATCTTTCTTCACTATAAAGTAAGGTCCGGGGTCCCATCCACAGGTATCCCATCAATCTCGGCCACCTATTTCCATGGCGTTATCATATCTGCGGTCCTCCGCCTGGTCCTGCCCAAAAGTCTCTCTCCCGGGACTAACCTGCCCAAGCTCCCAGGGGCCGGCTTCTGCTTCTTCCAACGGCTCGCCGCCGTCATGGCTGGGGACAGCTTCTGGCTCACCTTCTGTGGTGGAAGTTTCTCTGTTGGCTGCTCGCGTCCATCTGCCTACTAGGGAGGTCTTCTGGCCCTGGGTAAGGATCTGGGTTCCCAAGGCCTTCGCAGCCTTCCTCTCCTTTTTTGTCTTCCAGGTCTTTTGGGGGGCTGAGAACAGATTCTGAGAAATCTTAGCGAACACCAGTTGACATTTCCCCAGTGATGAGTCGATGTCCTCAGGGTCCCCACCTCCCTCCAGCCTCTCCAGGGGGAGTAGATTATCAAACTCTGGATAGTCCCTCCCAATAACTACAGGGTATGGGAGTTTAGGAACTACGCCCACGGTCACCTCAATGGGGTTTCCCTGAACCTCTATCTCCACTGGGATGGTGGGGTAATGGCTCACGGCCCCATGCACGCATGTCACTGCTACACGTTTGGCTTGTAGCAGCTGACTGTTTTTTACCAGCTTACCCGATATGAGGGTGATAGCTGTAGTCTCTGCTCCATTTATCCTCACTGGCCTGGTGTAATTATGCGGGGCTAATGCGACCCCCGCGAGGTGGATAAGGGAGCATGGGACCTCCCAATCCCCCAAGTTACATTGCATAGGCTCCTCGGTGCTGGGACACTGTGCTGCTATGTGTCCCCACTCCCACATGCATAACATCTATAATTGCTTTTAATCACTCCTCTATCCCGGGGCTCCCCCCACTCAGGCCAATCCCTTTCTTCTGGGATCCCCGCTGGTTTTCGGCCCCCCCTTCTTCCACCTAGGACTCCTCAGGGGTTTGGCTGCCCAAACTTCCAGAGTTGGGGTCAGGTGCTTGCTTCGAAAGGGGCCTTCCTTGGGTAGTCGGGTCAGTCCCCTGGCTGTCATCCGTCTTTCTACCAGTGTTATCATCTCGTATATGGACAGATCATTATGGCCTACCCATTTGCGGAGATCTGGCGGCAGTCCCCGCATGTAATGGTCTATGACCAGGGTTTCCAAAATCTCCTCCGGCCTGCACACCTAGGGTTGTAACTACTTCCATGCGAGGTGTATGAGGTCGAATAGCTGGGACCTCATGGGTTTGTTGTCCTGGAATTTCCACTCATGGAACCTCTGGGCCCTTACCACTGCCGTTACCTCTGCTTGTGCTAGGATCTCTGCCTTCAGACGGGTATAGTCAGTGGCATCTGTGGCACGCAAGTCAAAATAGGCCTTCTGGGCCTCTCCACACAAAAAAGGGGCGAGAATGCTGGCCTACTGCTCCTGGGGCCATGCCACACACTGAGCAGTCCTTTTGAATGAGAGGAGATATGCCTCTACGTCATCTCTTGACGTCATCTTTGGCAGACAACCAGTGGCCCTCGGGGTTTGTGTCCCGTCGGACCCCTGGGCCTGGGTGGTGAGGATCTTCAACTGGTCCACCACCTCTCTCAAGAGAGCACGATCTTGGGTCATCTGGCTCATCAGTAATTGATTGGTTTCCTGCTGTAGCTGCATAGACTCCTCTTGTGCCATTGCCTGAACCCAGGTGGCCTCCTGCTGAGCTGCCGTGGCTTGTACCAGAGCTCTTACCACCTCCTCCATTGTGGTACAAAGCAAACAAACAAAACCCAAAACAAACAAAAAAATCCAAACCCCCAGTGCACTTTTTTTTTTAAATACCTCTTTTTTCCGCCACGCTGCGAACGAAATCCCACTCCTGACACTGGTTGTGACAAAGCTCTGTCCTTGCCTCTGTGGGTCTCGCGTTTCCTGGCGGATTTCGCTAGCCTCAGAGGCTCACTATTACCCTCCACGTAACCCTTCTTTCTCTAGAGACAAGGGTCACAGTCTACTGAGCCATTTTCATCATAAGCCAGCGAGGGAGGTGAGGAGAAAGTTATCCTTCCTTGCACAGTCTCTGTTGTCTCCCAGTCTCAGTGATTAATCAGGGGCAAAGGTTGGGGGGTGGGGAGCTCCGGCCCACCCTCTACTCCGGGCTTCAGCCCAGCGACCCTAATAGTATCAGCTATGGTAACAACATGACATGTACAATTCTCTTGGCTACTTCCCCCACAGCAGCCCTCACTTCCTCAAGCTCCACTTCACCCTTACCTCAGGGCCTTCTTCCTTGTGCCTGATATGGTGTGTACTACTCAGCCTCTCCAACTGCGCAACTTCTTCCCACAGCTGCTGACATGCACACCCATCTGACTAACTGGGAGGCTTTTAACTAGTTTCAGCCAGCCCCTGATTGCCTTCAGGTGTTCCAATCAACCTAGCCTTCTCCCTGCCTTCTGGAAAGTTCTTAATTGGCCCCAGGTGTCTTAATTGACCTGGAGTAGCTGCCATTTCACTTAACCTGGTACCAGGGATTTGTTTAGCCTGGAGCGAATCTCTCTCTCTCTCTCCCACAACTCTCCCATAGCCTTCTAGCTTGGAGGGAGGTGGGAAGCTGCTACTCCTGCTGCTAGGCCCTAAGCTCTCCCTGCTGCTCCAGCTGCTCCCCTGGCTGGGCCAGACACCCCTTGTTCTCTGCTACCTGGTTGCTGGACCCCCCACTCTGGGGGCTGCTACTGCTCCAACTGCAGCCCCGGGGGGAGGGGGGCTGCTAGCCCACTCCCCAGAGAGGAGGAGTGAGGGACCCCAGCCACTGCTGTTGTGGATACCGCCACCACCACCATCACCTGCGAGGGGTCCTTTCTGCCTGCCTGGACCACCACCTGGAGTTCCTGGAGCTGCTGCTGCTGTGGAGTCTGCTGGCTGGAGCTGCTGAAGCCCGAGGAGGAGAAGAAGAGGACCATCTACCAGTGGAGGAGCACCTAGAGACTTTGCAGACCACCGTGGAGGGGGCCTAAGACTGAGTAATTTTCAAACTGTGCTCTTGTGGTGGGGGTCTTGACTGTATTTCCAGGGACACAGGGGGTGTGGCGTGGAGCTGCCCCCCGATCCATCTGTGTGTCCCCCCCAACCCCCACCACTGCTACCACCACCGCTGCCCACTCCACCACCCCCACTCGCTCTATGCCATCTGCCTCAGCTCCTGCCTCTGGATTCAGCTGCTTGTTTGGCTTGCCACGCCCTATTTCCACCCTTTGGGCCAGAAGCAGCAGCCAGCTTAAAAAAAAAGACTTGTGGAAGTGCCCGTGGGCACATGTGCCCCCCCCGACTGCCTACCCCCCAGCTTTGCCCTTTATTACCTGCCCCATTTGCCACTTGTAGCTTTGCCCTCCCTTTTGTCCCAGCCCCCCAACTAGCTTCAGTTTGTTTGCCTTCCCCGCCCATTTCCTTCTGCAGCCTTTGTTTGTTTGCCCCGCCCCAGCCTCTGAAGCTAGCCCCTTGGTTTCCCTGTTGTACCTCCAGACTGCTTAGCCCCTCACTCCGTGTGCCCATGCCCCCTCCCATGCGCTTGTGCAATTCCCCATTTTAGTTGCAACCCTCTTCACTGCACCCGCAATGTTGTTGTATCCCCCCCTCCCCTAGTGCACCAAGAGGAGCTGGAATTCCACCTTGTGTCGGTGACTGACCCCTAACCCCTGATTGCCCCCCGTCTAGTCCACCCCTTTTGGCGCCCTCCTCCCCTGCCTGCAGCCTAGCGGGGAGGAGTGGTCGACCTGCTTCCCCACTCCCCTCCTCCCTCTGGTGTTCCCCCTTCCCTCCTTGCTCATGATGGCGGGGGATGAGACGGGTGGGACCCCTCCAGGAGCCCGAGCTCCCCCTCCCCCGCCTACCCCTCCGTCACCCCCCCAGGCTTCTACCTCTGCTGCTGAACCATCTGCCATCGCCTCCGCTGGGGCACCAGCAGCAACGGGCATTGGGGTGACCTCCACTGCTGCCACGTCTCTCCCCCCCTCAGATTCAGGGGGAGCCCCCCCAGCCGGCGGGAAGGGGAAAGGCCCCGCTAAGAAGACCAGGCCCTCCATGGCAGGGGCTGCCCCCAATGCCCCAGCCCCATCTCCAGCTGGGGCGCCCCTCCCCGCTGTTCCCTCCACCAACTCTGCAGGTGTCCCTCCCCCGGCCCCCAGAGCATACGCACAGGTGGCGGCAGTCCCCCCGCCTGCCGCTACGTCATTTCTCCAGCCCACCGCCTCCGCTACCATCTATAGCGGCCGGGGCCCCTTTCCCACCATGACCAGGAAGCACGGCGTCCGTTGCCTCCTGGTGCCCACCTCGCCCAACGTGGAGACCTATGTGCGGGCGTTGGCGAGGGTGGTGGGGCCCACGGCCATTGTGGCGGCCTCCAAAATGTATGGCAAGGTTGTCTTCTTCTTAACATCGGAGGCCGCCGCCCAGGAGGCGGTGGAGAAGGGCCTGGCAGTTGGGGGCGTGTTCGTCCCCTTAGAGCCGCTAGAGGACCTGGGCGTCCACCTGGTCCTGACCTCCGTCCCTCCCTTTCTGCCCAATGCCGCCCTGTTACCCGCCCTTTCTACCTTGGGGAAGCCTATCTCTGTCATCAGCCCTCTCCCGTTGGGCTGCAAAGACCCCGCCCTCTGTCACATCCTCTCGTTCCGCCGGCAATTGCAGCTTCAACTGCCGCCGGCGGCGCGTGACGGAGAGGCGCTGGAGGGGTCCTTCCTAGTCCCCTACCAGGGGGCCCGTTACCGGGTGCATTACTCCACGGGGGAGGCCCGGTGCTACCTCTGCCGGGCGATGGGGCACGTCCGGAGGGACTGCCCCCTGGCCCGGGAAGGAGGGGCATCCGGGACCCCCGAGCCCCGGCAGGGCACCGGCCCCGTCATCGCCAACACGCCTGGCTATCCAGCACCCGAAACCATCCCTCCTCCTTCCCAGTCCACCATTGCTACCGCTCGGACCCAAGGGGCACCTCCCCAACTATGCCCAGACGAGCGGGAGAACCCCGCCCCCGCTGTTTGCAATCTGGCGAGGCCTGTGGAGGAGGGTGTGGCAGAGACACCGCCAAGCATGGGAGAGGGCCCGCCCCAAGGGGAATCTTCCCTCCCTTGTGCTGCCCCACCGTTATCCCCTCGAGTCCCTGAGCCATCGCCTCTGCCCCCTGACACAACCCCTGCTAGCCAGCCCCTGGATGATGCCATGGAGGGCTGGGCCCTAGTCCGGGGAAGCGGGGCAAGTGGAAGGCTCGAGCTCCGTTCCTCCCATCTGACGCGGAGGCCCCCCCGAAGACCAGGAAGGGGGGCACTGATGCCGAGCCTTCCGCTCTACCCACGGGTGTGTTCCATCCACCAGAGCCGGCTGGGGAAGACGTGGCAGCACTGGAAGGCAGTATCTCCCCTCCACGGGAGTCCCTCCCCTCCAAGACCCCTGAGGCACCATCTGAAACCCCAGTGTGCCCCGAAGCAACTGTCGCGTCAGGTGCCGGTGGGGAGAATCCCGGGGTAGCGGAAAACAATTTCTCGTCTATATATGAGGAGATCGAGGCCCTGGGTCTGACCCCGGTCACCCAGGGGGAGGACGATCCTATGCCAGCGGGCCTCGATCTGGGCAACTTCACTCCAGCCCCCCTTTCCCCATGTTCCCTCCCCCTAACCGTTGCTTCTGCTCCCACCTCCGAGGAGCCCCTGGACTCCTCCATCAACCCGGCTGCAGAGGGCACCCCGCTGAGAGCCGCCGAGCCAGTTGAGGCGACGGCCAGTGCCACGCGGCTGGAACCTGAGCCACCAGGGGCATCCCTCGCTGGTGAGGAGCATTCGAGCTCCTTCTCGGGAGAGGACCCTACAGAAGAAAGTCCACCTCCTGATGCCGTGGCTGCCAAATCCACCAGAGAGCTTGCGCCCGGCATCAGTGAGAGCCCTCTCCCGACCCAGACTCTCACCTCTACCCCTGCCCCTGCCCTTATCCCGCCCACCTCCCGAGATATTATTGCCACCCCTGGGACTGTCTCCTTCCCCTTTCCAACAGATGACTCCCAGGGAGTGGCCTTTGTGTTTACCCGTCCCGACCCACCAGGGGCTGCTATCCTCCCTCCGCCGCAGCATTCAGGTCAACCCATTAGGAGCCCCGTCGGGGGTCCGCACCCTGTCTGCCCGTCTCGCTGGGCCACGGGGCTGTACCAAGGGCCCCGTCGGGGAGTAACCAGACCATAACCCCAGCCCCCTATACGCTGCGAGAGGAGTTGCGGGAGTTTCTAGAAGACGTCTGTGGCTCCCGCAACAAAGTCCAGCTTGCCCTCCAGCGATGGGGGGACTTTAATCAAATCCTCCGGGCCGCAAGGGCCCTCATGGGGGAGGGTAAAAGGACTGGGAGGCAGGGCGCCGCAGCCTATCAGCGGGTCCGCCACTTCCGTGACTCCTTACTCACCTACGGGATGGGTCACGGACTGCTGCGCGGCCCGCCGGGAGCCACGAGCATCCCTGCCGGCGAGGATCCCCCCCAGCCCTCCTCATGGCACCCTTTACCATCGCAACATTGAACACCCGTGGCTGTAGGATGGGTCTCCGCAGGTCCCAGGTGCTCTCCTTCCTTCGAGAGGGGAGGTATTCTGTGGTTTTCCTGCAGGAGACCCATACGGATCCGACCGCCGAAGACAGCTGGCGGCTGGATTGGGGGGACAGGGTGTACTTTAGCCATCTCACAGTTCGTACGGCTGGAGTGGCGACCCTGTTCTCCCCCGACCTACGGCCCGAGGTGCTGGGGGTCACCGAGGTTGTGCCGGGTCGCCTGCTGCACCTCCGGGTCCGCATGGAGGGGCTCATAGTCAACCTCGTCAACATCTATGCCCCAGCAGCGAGCCCGGAGCGGCTGCAATTCTATCAGCAGGTGTCCGCCTTCCTCGGCACCTTGGATCCTCAGGAGTGCCTGGTCCTGGGAGGGGACTTTAACATCACCCTTGAGGAGCGGGACCGCTCAGGGACCGAGTAGAGCCCGGCCGCCGTCGCCGTCCTCCAGGAGATAGTCGAACACCACTCCCTGGTGGACGTCTGGCGCGACCACCACCCGGATGACACTTCCACGTTCACCTTTGTCCGGGTGGAGGCCCATCGGTCGCGCCACTCCCGGTTGGACCGCATTTATTTATCACGCTTTCGTCTTTCACGAGCCCACTCCTCCAGCATCCGGCCGGCCCCATTTTCTGACCATCATACAGCCACCGTGACAGCCTCCCTCTGCGCAGAGAGGCCGGAGCCAGCCTATTGGCATTTTAACAACAGCTTGCTGGAGGATGCGGGCTTCGTGGCGTCCTTCCGGGAGTTCTGGCTGGCCTGGCGAGGGCAGCGGCGTGCCTTTCCCTCGGCGCGGCGGTGGTGGGACCTAGGGAAGGTGCGCGCCCGGCTCTTCTGCCGTGACTACACCCGGGGCGCCAGCCGACGGAGGGATGTGGCGATAGAGCAGTTGGAATGGGAGGTCTTAGAGCTGGAGAGGCGTCTGGCCGCCAGCCCCAAGGATCTACCCCTCTGCGGAGCATGCCGGGAGAAGCGAGAGGAGCTCCGGACCCTCGAGGACCATCGGGCCCGGGGTGCCTTTGTTCGATCCCGCATCCGTCTCCTTCGGGAGATGGATCGCGGCTCCCGCTTCTTCTACGCCCTGAAGAAAAAGAGGGGGCCTAAGAAACATATCATCTGCCTCCTGGCAGAAGATGACACCACCCTCACGGATCCGGTGGAGATGTGCGGGAGGGCGAGAGCCTTCTACGCAAGCCTTTTCTCCCCAGATCCAACCGATCCTAACGCTTGCCGAGTGCTTTGGGAGGAGCTCCCGACGGTCAGCACGGGCGACGGAGACCGGCTAGAGCTGCCTCTCACTCTGGCCGAGTTCTCGGAAGCCCTCCGTCGCATGCCCACCAATAAATCTCTGGGCATGGATGGGCTGACCGTGGAGTTCTACCGCGTGTTCTGGGACGTCCTGGGCCCAGACCTAGTCACTGTCTGGGCCGAGTCTTTGCAGAGCGGGATCCTCCCTCTTTCGTGCAGGCGAGCCGTGCTCACCTTATTGCCGAAGAAGGGGGACCTCCGCGATTTACAAAATTGGCGTCCCGTCTCGCTCCTCAGCACGGACTACAAAGTCCTGGCAAAAGCCGTCTCCCTGCGGCTAGGGTCCGTGCTGGCGGACTTGGTCCACCCAGACCAGACCTACACCGTCCCGGGCTGCAGCATCTTCGACAACCTATATCTGGTCCGGGACCTATTGGAACTTGGGTGTAGGGATGGTCTGTCTTTCGCCCTCCTGTCCTTAGATCAAGAGAAGGCGTTCGACAGGGTGGATCACGGGTATCTCCTGAGCACTCTGCGGGTGTTTGGCTTTGGACCCAGGTTTGTGAATTTTCTCCGGGTGCTGTACGCTTCCGCAGAGTGTCTGGTCAGGCTCAACTGGACCCTGACCGAACCGGTCAGCTTTGGGCGAGGAGTACGGCAGGAGTGCCCCCTCTTGGGCCAGCTGTATGCTCTGGCTATCGAGCCCTTCCTCTGTCTCCTCCGAAGGAGGTTGACGGGGTTGGTGCTGCAGGAGCCGGAGCTGCGGCTGGTCCTGTCGGCGTACGCCGATGACGTGCTCCTCGTGGTCCAGGACCCGGGTGACTTGGTGCGGGTGGAGGCTTGCCAGGCCATCTACTCGGCAGCCTCCTCCACGTAGGTCAATTGGGTCAAGAGCTCTGGCTTGGTGGTAGGGGACTGGAGGCAGGCGAGCTCTCTCCCACCCGTGCTTCAGGCCATCCGGTGGAGCACGGGTCCGCTGTTCTATCTGGGTGTTTACCTTTCTGCCATGCATCCCTCTCTGCCGGAGAACTGGCAGAATTTAAGGGCGGGGTGATAGAGCGGCTCCGGAAATGGACAGGACTACTGCGGTGCCTCTCCCTTCGAGGGAGAGCGCTGCTGCTTAATCATCTAGTCCTGTCCATGCTCTGGTACCGGCTCAACACCCTGGTCCCGGCCCCGGGCTTCCTGGCCAACCTCCAGAGATCGATTCTGGAGTTGTTTTGGTCAGGACTGCACTGGGTCCCTGCAGGGGTTCTTCATCTACCTCTGGAGGCGGGAGGGCAGGGCCTAAAATGTCTGCTCACTCAGGTCCATGTCTTCCATCTCCAGACCCTGCAGAGGTTCCTTTATGGTGCAGGTAGTCCGGTGTGGAGCATACTTCCTGCGCCGCTTCCGAGGGCTCTGATACGACCGGCAGCTCCTTTATCTCCATCCGAGAGGTCTTTCGCGAGACCTCTCTGGGCTGCCGGCCTTCTACCAGGACATCCTCCAGACCTGGAAACTCTTTACAATGACCAGGTCCGTGGCGGCCACCGAGGGGGCAGATCTCCTCGCAGAGCCCCTGCTACACAACCCCCAGCTCCGTTTGCAGGTGGCGGAGTCCCGCTCGGTGCGCCAGAGTTTGGTCCTGGCAGAGGTGTCAAGAGTTGGAGACCTCCTGGACTATGACCGGGGAGACTAGCTGGATCCCCTGATGCTCGCTCAGCGCATGGGGCTTTCCAGACCTTGTACTCCCCGGCACATACTTCAGGAGGTGAAGGCCACTTTGCTGCCCGCTGCTCGGGTTCATCTCGACTGGGTCCTGCACGACGGCACGCCCCACCCACCCTCTACCCCAGGCCCGCCGGATCTTTTAATTGGACCCCTGCCCCATGGACCCAACCGACCCCTTCACTAGAAGCTGGCTGCACGAGATGCAGCCGGTCTGCTTTCAAACCGCGCCAAGAAAACATCTGTACACACCCTTCACGCCTGCACCCTCGTGTCCCGCCCTGATACAAAATGGCGGGACCTCCTGCCACCTTTGGAGGGTGAGGAGCCCCAGTGGGCCAGCCTATATTCCACCTTAGTCCCAAGGCCCGCCGGGGATGTCAGTTGGCGGCTCCTTCATGGAGCCGTGAGCACGGGCGTGTACTTGGCGTGGTTCACTTCAATCCCAGACACCTGCCCCTTTTGCGGTGTGAGGGATACCCTGGCACATGTATACCTGGAGTGTGCCAGGCTGCATCCCCTATTCCGGCTCCTCACCAATATTTTATTACGTTTTTGGTTGCACTTCTCCCCTCACCTTCTCATTTATGCACTCCCTATCCATGGCCCCACAAAGTCACGGGATCTCCTGGTCAACCTCCTCCTGGCCCTAGCTAAAATGGCTATCTACAAAACCAGAGTGAGGAGGTTGGCCGATGGAGTCTCCTGTGACTGTGGGGCCTATTTCCGATCCTCAGTCCGTTCACGTATCCGGGCAGAGTTCCTCTGGGCGGCGTCCTCTGACTCCCTTGACGCCTTTGAGGAGCAGTGGGCGCTGTCCAGGGTTCTCTGCTCGGTGTCCCCGTCCGGTTCCCTTCGTTTGACCCTTTGACCGCACTCCTGTCCCTGTTATTTTATTAGTTGTCCCCCGGAATTTTTTGGCCATCTAGGTCCTGTGGATCCCCCTTTTAGGCTGGGGGGGATCCTTTAGCGGTGGATGGGCTTCGCCCGCCCACTTCCCGGATCCCAATAAGACTACTCTTCCATAGCCAGCTGGCCTTGCCCTGTCACAGAAGCTAAACTCCAAAGTCCAGATTCTGATCTCAGTTATAGCAGTGTAAACATGGAGTAATTCCATTGGAGATTTACACTGGTGTAGCTGAGATCAGAATCTGGCTTTGTCATTGGCTGTCCAGCAGGAGTTCACTAATCACCTGATCTCTATGCAGTCCACAATTTAAATAAGTGGGGTATGGACTGAGGGGAGAAAGCAAGAAAAATGTCCTAAATTTGTATAACTGAATCCAACAGTGAGGTCAAAGGAACTGGTTCAGAGCTGTTCAGTCCTAAATTCTTCCCTCCCTCCCTTGTTAATGGTTGGTTATGTTCAGAAATTATATGTGCTGTAAGAGGTAGAATGTCTAATTCAACCACTTTTGCTGTACACCATAGCAATTACATAAAGATTAATTAACAAAATCCCCAAACAGTAGTAAGCTGCAAAGTAGTTTAATTAAATATTATCTCTCGAATCAGTAAGTTAATAACAGTTGCAGCATAGCAAGAAACAATCCGACCAACCAAAACAGGAGATTAAAATAAGTAGTTTCTCACTTCGTAATTTTGCTTCTCAAGCTCTCATGTTTGCCCGTCTGGTTCATTTAATGGGTAGCATCATTCCAGCCAATGAGACAACAGTTGATAGGAGGAGTTTTGCTTCTTTCTATCAGTTTCTCAACTATTGAAGCAGCTGAGTTCCTGCTGCAACTCTGTATTCTACCAGTGAAATTCCTCTAACCCTGGATACCTAGATGGCCAAAGCATAACAGAGGAAAATGTCAGAGGAGATGCAGAGAACATAAAGCAAAGAACTGAGGCCCATATTCATTTCTGTGCTAATACTGAGCTTGGAACAACGACCAGAGGGGAAGAGGAAAGAGCAAAGGCCATCATTAATTATTCTCTATACTAGATTCATAGATTCATAGATACTAACGTCAGAAGGGACCATTCTGATCATCTAGTCCGACCTCCTACACAGCGCAGGCCACAGAATCTCACCCACCTATTCCTACAAAAAACCTCACCTATGTCTGAGCTATTGAAGTCCTTAAATCATGGTTTAAAGACTTCAAGGAGCAGAAAAGCCTCCCTCCAGTCACGCATGCCCCATGCTACAGAGGAAGGCGAAAAACCTCCAGGGCCTCTCCAATCTGCCCTGGAGGAAAATTCCTTCCCGACCCCAAATATGGCGATCAGCTAAACCCTGAGCATATGGGCAAGATTCACCAGCCAGATACCCAGGAAAGAATTTTCTGTAGTAACTCAGATCCCATCCATCGAATATCCCATCTCAGGGGATTAGTCCTATTTACCCTGAATATTTAAAGATCAATTACTTACCAAAATCCCATTATCCCATCATACCATCTCCTCCATAAACTTATCGAGTAGAATCTTAAAACCAGATAGATCTTTTGCCCCCACTGCTTCCCTTGGGAGGCTATTCCAAAAGGCTTCACTCCTCTGATGGTTAGAAATCTTCGTCTAATTTCAAGTCTAAACTTCTTGGTGGCCAGTTTATACCCATTTGTTCTTGTGTCCACATTGGTGCTGAGCTTAAATTATTCTTCTCCCTCTCCTGTATTCATCCCTCTGATATATTTATAGAGAGCAATGATATCTCCCCTCAACCTTCTTTTAGTTAGGCTAAACAAGCCAAGCTCCTTAAGTCTCCTTTCATAAGACAAGTTTTCCATTCCTCGGATCATCCTAGTAGCCCTTCTCTGTACCTGCTCCAGTTTGAATTCATCCTTTTTAAACATGGGAGACCAGAACTGCACACAGTATTCTAGGTGAGGTCTCTAGGGCTGCTGGTTGCCAGTTTGACCTCTTGTACAGCTCAGACCAGCATTAAGGACTGCACTCACTTGTGCCCAACTGCCTATAGCCCCTATGGATCATTCTGATGGTTGGGATATAGAAACACTGTGGGCATGCCTGCGGTGAATTTCATAGATCCAGATATGCTGGCCCAATGTCTGGTGGGGACTCAATATGTGAGCTGATACAGTGAGCTGACTGCCTCTTTATGTGTGGTAGCAGGCAGGGAGTTAGTACTGCACTAATTCTAATCTGTAGTGTCCAAATGTACTTGTGAAGTTTCCAGCAAAATCCTTTAAGAGGTGAACTGAAGTCAAGATTGTAGGGATAGCCATTCACCACCTAGCCATGTTCTCCTCTGGTTGTTCCCCTGGTCGCTACCCCGTGCGCATTTTGTCTTTGTAGAATGTAAGCTCTTTGAGGAAGGGACTGCCTTTCATTAGGCTTGTACAATGCCAAGCATGTTTTTGGAAACAAATTATAATTTAAAAATAAACATAGAAAGAAATTAAGACTGTAAATAATAAATTGAACCCAGGGATAGACATGAGTGATTAGTTAACGCATTTCAAGGTATTTGTACATGATTTCTTTCTGTATCAGGGTTCTGTGTTTCTCTTGTTAGGGGAGGTAATTTCATAGGCACTTAATCAAGGCAGATAGTTGCATTCAGCCTGGGCTGTTGAAGTGTGCAGCCTCATCAACTCTTGCATGAGGAACACAGAATACAGATCTTGTCAGCTTGGCAAAACAAAATAGAACAACCCACCTTGTGGGCTAATTTTTAAATTGTAGTTATTTGTAATATTAACGGGTGAGGAGGAGAATTTCAAAGGCACAGAAGACAGGCACCTTGGGTGCCTCATTCCACTTTGAAAGTCTCCCCTTAAGTGTATATTTGGATAAGATTCTAAGCACCTTTCCATGTGTATCAAATATTTACAATCAAATCTCAGTCCCTATTCTAGGCAACCTGAAAATAATCTTTTCAGAGGATTGTGGGACCATAATCCAATCCACAATCTCCACTACCTTGCCACTTTCTCTGACTGTATTCAGATACCTGGTCTGCAGGCCTACTGCCCATATGAGGTATGGTGGATCCTTGCATGTTCTCTCTGAGCCATGCCCCTCCCTGTTCAGTGAAACCACGCTGGTTCTGCTGCATTCAGAGACTTCCATAGCTCTCACTGGAACAAAAGAAGTTAAAGCTTTCCAGTTCACCCTTAAAACAGACTGATATGGTCCTTGAGTTGTGATCTCTGCTTTAGTGTGTGCTCTCTACATATCTTCATGTTGTCTTTATTCCTAGAGGTTTGAATTCTTTCCCTATAGTAATCCCACAGTTTAAATCTGGCATGGCCCTGAATGGTAAATCGGTGGTGCGTGTTTTATGTTGGAAAGATTTAAGCTGGTTATGGATTATAAAGTTTGGTAAATCTTCCATTTGGGATAATAATACTTCTCATTTCTTAAATTGTTGACTGGTTTTTACACACATTGGCAAACAATGTAATCTGAAGTCTCGGTGGATATGCAAAAAAACTGTGTTAAGTATGAGCTTCAGTTTGCTCACTAGGAAAAAAATGCATAAACTTAATCAAAATCACTCAGCACTCAAACAGGCATAAACACACAAACAAGAACACAGAACTGTAGTTCTGGCATGAGGATTAGGAGGAGGAGGAAAATGCAGATATTTTGGCATCAGATAGTACAACGCTTGGCAGAAATAGTGGAGGTAAGTAACTCATTAATTTGGTTGCAAAGTTTGCTTCTTGAATGATTTACAGGGGCATCATAGGGACCGTTTTCAAAAAAAGGTTCATGGGAATCACCTTGTTGATGTCTAAAAGATGTATCACCCCACCCTAGATCAGAGGCTTTATCCTGGCAAGCCAAGCAAGAACGGCTCCAGAGGGTCAGATCTGGTATGAGTGAGAGGAAAAACTCTGAGGTTATAAAATATCCAAAAAGCTAGAGATATTTAATAAATATTATCGACTTTACAGACTTATGGATCAATCTCAGCTAAAGCATCTGCCTACTCTCTGTCCCATCTAAAAAAACTTACTGGACTTTCTCCCTATAACTAATAAGATATTTGCATTGTACAGCACCTTCCATCCATGGCAACCTGGAGCAGGAGGGCAAAAGGGGCCCCCTGTTTGATAGTTCCCCATAAATGACAGAGGGGCAGCCAGATCAAATTTGAGTGAGTGGTATTGCAATCTGCTGCATGGGGCTGCAGTGCCAATCAGGTTTGGTACCCACCATCAATAATACAGGGAGCAAGATATCTGCCCCAGATCCCGCTATTGCAACCGCTGGCTTCACCTCACTGGGCCCAAGGTGACCTACCAGGTTGAGGGCTTGCAAGTGGAGTGGGGTCAGGGCTTGATTATACCACTCCCATGGAGAGTGAGGCCTGGAATCAGGAGTAACCCCCAAGACACACCAGAGCACCACCACAGGGAGGGGAGTGACCCCACAGGCTTGGGCCCTCTCTCACCTCTCCGTGACATCTTTTCTTAAACTCTCTTGTCTCTGTGGTCATTTTTTTTTAAGGATGTGGGTCTTCAGTTTCAGATTTTTCCCCAGGCTTCCAAAAACCTCTATGCTGTCCAGCTTCCATCTGAGGAGTTTAGTGCTTTTCGCCATGAATCTAGCCTTAATTAAATCTGGTGTGTTTGGGGTTGTTTTTTTTTAACCAACTGATGCTCTACATGTAGCTTACCCTACAACTTATTGCACAAAACTGTTTGGTTCACATTTTATACACTTGAGAGTGGTGTCTTGTCTTCAAATGTGCATATATGGCCCCATTGTATTTGTGGGCATTATGTGGGTGTAACTGAGGGCAGAATTGGACCCAAGGTGCTGGAAGGACATATCTAAGTTTCTCCCTGAAATTTCTGCTGTGTGCAGAAGGTGCACCCATGCAACAGAACTGTAAGAGTAGCTGTACACTCCCAAGATTTTCCCTGAAATTTTATGAAAATATTTTGTAAATAGACTCATAGATTTTCACACACTTGAAGGTTAGTAATCAATAATGTTTTAGTCTCTTTTGCGGGACAGATAATGATTAAGGGGGGCTAGTTTTAGTAATCCACGTACACTGTTTGCAGTGATTTCAAATGAAGACATGCAAGAGTCTTAACTGATTTAAGCCTAATGAAAACGTATTATTTCCTTCTAAAGAAGTCAGGAGAGTGGTCTAAAGGAATTCACAGTCAGAGTATACAATATATCTGCAGTAGCCTAGACTTGATACAAGCACTTTAAATATCACTAAGTTTTGACACATTCAATTTCAGTAAATTGATTTTCACAACTTTTAAAGGTGACCTGCAAAGGTAACGTCACCGCCATATAGTGCATATCCCCAATAGCCAGGTCAAGAGAGACAGTCAGTACATTATCACCAGAGAAACCTACTGTTGAGTAAAACTGAAAAAAAAATAGCAAGTTTTGGTGAAGAGAACCAAAAGCTCTTTTTTTTTAAGTGCTTATATACATTTTCTTAGACTCTTGGAAACTCCCTACTTTCAACCAGGCTTCCTCCCTACACCATCACCCCCAGACCAAGGCTCTCAAGTCTTAGTGTAAAGATTTCAAAATGAACTTGATATGAAATGAGGTTTTTGCCCCTGGGATTTTTTGCCCAAGATTTGAATCCTTGCCCCTGCTAATTATCTGCCCAATAATAATAGATGGCAGAAAAATGTTTCATTTATAAAGTGACCTGTCATTCAAGCAACACTTTGAAAGAAATCAAGAGTTAAGCAAAGATTCTGGTTAAGAAGAATGGTTCTGTGGTTAGGGCACTAGCCTCAGACTTTCCTGGGCCCCTCTTATGTAGAGACGAG
Source organism: Dermochelys coriacea (assembly GCF_009764565.3). Taxonomy (NCBI): domain Eukaryota; kingdom Metazoa; phylum Chordata; order Testudines; family Dermochelyidae; genus Dermochelys; species Dermochelys coriacea. The sequence goes on from NC_050079.1 coordinate 20,305,520, forward strand.
TTACTTGGTCACAAACTATCACACTGAGTATTGGACACAAGTGCGGCTGAAGTACAATAGGAAGCCAACATCCTATGGTGCATGTTTTGGATATTCCTTCTGCAAAGAAGGAAAGAGGAGAGACCAGTGCCTCTAAGGAGGCAGAGTTAAGGTCATTTGGCTATCAAAGTCAGATTGGCCCAGTTCGTCAAAGGTATTTAGGTGCCTACCTCCCTTATCTCCTCTATGTCTCAATTCTCCATCTTTAAAATGGGGATAATAGCACTTTCCTACCTGACAGGAGAGTTGTGAGAATAAATACATTAAGGATTGTGATAGGCCCAGATGCTCCAGTAATGGGGGCCATAGAAGTACTTAAGATAGATAAGAAAATAAACAAGCCTAAGCTTTCAGCCTCTTCTTACAAGTATTGGTTAAGTCAGTCTCTTCTAATGTTAATAGCTGAATCCAAAAAAGAATGCCAATGAAAGAGTTCATTCGTCTATGAAAGACGTGATACCCTTAATGGAAGACATTGATTCTATAAGTGCAGAATATCTACAATATATAAGAGCTTTAAAGATATGACCAAACTTATCCTCATGCAAGGCAAAATGATCAAAAGGATCTGAAAATGAATTTTTTGTTTCACTCTGACAAACTCCCAGTGCTGTCATTATATGATTACGTTCCTGAGTGCTGGCGAAGCCCTTGGCTGCTGCAGTATTGAATAAATTGCATCTACTTAAATTATTTTTCTATCCTGGGACCCTCAAATAAAGATTTATAATAATCAGCATGGTCTATAATAAGGGCATATTTTAATGTGTCTTTGAAATATGGTGGTTCTCAAATGGGTAATACTTTACACATGCAAAATGATTCACTAATAGTCACAGATAGTTCACAAAATACAACTAGGGATGAATATAAAGACTAGTCAATTTCTGGTTGAACTCCTAAATGCTGACATTTACCATGATAACATTGTTTGACCTTGCTTCTGACACTGACTGGAGTTTAGCCTGAATTGATTTAGACTGAAGTATTTCTTATTGGAAAATGTGGAGATTTTTATCTGCTATTTTCCCCTATATTTTTCCCATCATTTCCATGTCCTTGGCAAGAAAGACCTATGATGGGTTGGATCACAGAAAACCCCTTGGGACTGCCAACTGATGTGCCAAGAATACTTCTGCCCCGCTTTCCCTGTCAGCTTGGGACTCCAGCCCGGTCTTGTTGAGCCAGACACACCAGTCTGCTCCAACATAGACCCAGGGTCTGAACCCTGTGCCCCAAATCTGCAGACTTGTATATATTTCATAAGCATATTTCCATAAAGCCTTATGGGGGCACCGTCACAAGACAGATCAAAGGCTTTGAACCATACAGAAAACCCAGTGTACACAAATGTGCCCAACTGCATTCTGTCATTTTCCACCATTTTCTTTATTTCAGGCAAAACAGGAACATCAAAATAAGGCTATGGCTTAAAGTTAAGTGCAGATGAAGAGCTGTCATTGGGTTTTATCCTGCCACTCTGACAATTGAATTACTTGTTTGGGTAAGAATGGCAGGATCAGATCTATTATTACAAAGAAATACATTTTGGGGAGGAAAAGCTTTTATCAGTGCAGATGGATCTCAAGATACAGGTTTATATTGGGCTGGTCAGAAGAAGCTGTTCCCTGAACTATTCTTCTCTTTGATCTTTTGAGTCAATATAGTTCTTTAAGGAAAAGGCTGCAGAAAGATACAGTAAACTTTTCTCCTGGTGAAAGGTATGAAGAAAACAGTACTGTGTATATTTTTTTTTCTCAAATTGGGTGGGGGTGGGGAAGAAGAAAAGTAAGTTTGCATAAAGTAAAATCGAAGAAGCTGAGTGAAATTCTGAAAGCCCTTTTTTCCAATGAGCCCCAAGCGATCTCTCCAGGGCAGCACTATCATGGAATAATTTGAGACTCTTGCAAGAGAGCTAATATTCTGGGTTCTATTTCAGCAGGGAAGGGAGAGCTTCTCTCCCCTCCACATTTGGGATGGGTGAAGAGAGAACGAGTCAGATCCTACTGTGTCTGTAGGTTTAACAGAATTGGCCCCAAGGAAAGGAGAACCCCCTTTTTAGGCTCCATGGTGTTATCTTTGCTGAGTTCCATCTCCACTTATTTTTTCACATCTCTTCCCTTCTGGGCTGTGCTCTGGACAGGAAGCAGGAGCGCTCTGAATCTCCTGAGAATCCCTGTCCTCTACTGAGTTTCCCATCTCCTTATACAGATGCAGGAGCTAATACCAGTTCAAATAAATATCATTCAAATTTCTGGATTATCTTATCTGTACTGAGCCCCAAGTGTTAGCCATCATTACTCAGGAAAACCGGCATCTAAGGAACAGAACAGGAAAAATCAGAATCATTCCAACAGAGGCTGGACAAACAGCCTGAGAGGTGGGGTTCGAAGTGCTCTTCATCAAACTTCAAACATTAAGGAAATGCACACTGGATCTCCCCATGTAAGAGGTGAGACTACTCTAGATACTAGTTCCCTTAGTATCTGAACACCTGCAGCGAACCAGAACATTACAGTATTAAACAGCTCAGAGGACCCTATAGCTACGTTTACTTTCTCCCATTAGCCTTGCTTTAAAAACAATCTTTTTGCAGGACATAATGACAGCTAATTTTTTTGGCTGCCTACTTTGGCAGATTGGAGCTTCTTGTCAGTGTTGTAATAGTGGGGAGGCTGGCTCAGAATCTGTGTGTTGTGAAGCAAAAGGAAGAGGATGCAGCATAAATTTAGTTTTCTTAGTTAAAGAAATTTAAAAAGCTACAACATGGGCAATAGTCTTACCCAGGGCTTCCTGTTAACAAGTGGAATTGTAATAGTGTCTGACAGGCATGGAATTAAGCCAGTGCTTTAAAAGGCAAAAGGATTTTTCTGCATTCACTTTGGCCTGTGCCAGAAGTCAACCATCTAATCAAGCATCAATATCTCTGTTTAGGATAGGGGCACCAGGAAAAACTGTAGAGAAATGTTTACAGCCAGGATCATACAACCATTAGAGGGAAACAATCTAATTTAAAGGCTTTTGTACAGTGCAGTAACAACATCAATTTAAATTGGTGGCACATTGGTAGCACCTTGACTGCTAAGGTATGGGGGGTGAAATTTTGTTTTCATTTTCCATTCCGTGGGCTTTAAAAATAATAGATATGGTGACACCGAGCATGATCAGACAGCTGATTTTTGGCTATTATCACCAGTTGTAAACATGGGACAAGATGACTTCAGAAGAGCAGTTTGGTTTAAAACAGCAGTTTGATACTAATGCAGCTGGAACTATTTGAATCATTCAGAATATGATGGTTCCAAAAAATCAAAAGTTCTGTGCTTACAGGCGGGCATCCTGCACTTTGTTGGAGTGATTGCCGCTCCTGAAGAAGCATGTAGGTACAAGAGTATATTCATGATCAGAGATGCATGCTCTTAAAACTACCAAGCTTCGGGACAGCCATATTAGCTACTGTACCATAGTAGCTAGCTTTATAATACCATTTATAAAATATTTCTGATATCTCAACACAACTGAGTGAGGCATAAGGTAAGTACATGACATGGGTAATGTAGATCATCATAAAACCTGGTATTTCTTTTCTAATAGTTCCCTATAATAAAAAAAAATGTGATATCTCAGTGTATAATATAATAACATATTTAAATGAATAAAACCATTTTAATTTCATTCAATAAATGAAATCCCTTGACATGTCTGTTTTTTACTGTGAGCTTGATTCTCCCTCTGTCTGTCTCCACCTGTTGTCTCTGGTTTTATACCTAGATTATAATCTCTCTAGGGCAAAGTCCACCTGCTCATTCTGTATTTGTGCAACACCTAGCACAATGGGGTCCTTGTCCACGATCAGAATAATAGTGGCAATGAGTCAATGTAAAGATCCCCAGGTCCAAAGCAAAGAAATGTTCCCGTCATGGGGACTCGTACAGTGAACTCGCTGCCGGTTGTGCTTCTTTCTTTCTAGACGTGGCCAAGTTTTACACCACTTTTATCAACGGATTTCTATCATGATGTGCAGATTTGGCTGTGAGAATGATTCGTTGATCTGTACTTGAGAAACACCTGGTGATTGTTCCAATGCAGCGTATCCTGTATCAGGGGTCACGTTGATCATGAATCTGTTTATTGGTTCTCATTCTGAATAACAAGGCAAAAACTCCCACTGACTTCAAAGGGGCAAGATTTCATGTGGGCACTAACTTTAAGATTTTGTGGAGCTTTGTCAAAGCTATTCTTGGGCCTCCTCCACAAACCGTCTCTAAACACATTGCTTATATAGTGCTGTTACTTTACCACCAAAACCCAGATTTAAATAAACCATCATATACTGTTGTATCGAAAAATGCTTAACTAAACAACCATGTGTTAAAACCAGCAAGTTACAAGTGTGCATTGACTTTGAAAAATCAATAACACCCGTAGTGCGTGGTTTTCTGAACTTCAGTCGTGCACCCAAGGGCACAATTACCATGGCTGCATGTGCAAGTTAGTTAACTACACATGTAGGTCACTAGTTAGAAACTGAACAGGTAACGTGTGCATGGAATTGTAATTGCACACCAAAATTAGGCAGACAATTGCATATGAATGTGGGTGAAGTATAGGAACCCTATTCTCTGATTCTTAGAATCCCATCGATCTAGTTAGGATCACTGCTAATTTCTGTTTCTGAATGCGTGTGTATGTGTATATGTGGGAGAAGTGATCCTTGGATCCTGAGAACAATGGGATGGCTGTGGTGGCATGTAGCAACTGTAAGGAACGCAGAGGTTGGGAGAAATAGGATTTTTCAAACAAGATCCGCTTCTGGTGAGGAAACGTTCCCAAGCAGGGATTGAATTTTGTTTAGAAACGACTCACCGTGGATTTGGGGCTGTACTGGAACTTTTTGCACAGGCCTAATACTCCCCGTATGTGATCAAGAGGAAAAAGAAATTAACATTAAAAACATTTCGTACATGCACGCACACACTCACACTCACATGCGCATGCACACACACACGCACACGCACAGTTTTCCTCAGAAAAATAGCTCTGTTGTTCTATTTATTGCAAGTGAAAAGGGGTGTCAAAGAAAAGTTACATAGTTGTGTACTATTCTCATCTTTCTGACTTGCATTATCTCCCTGTGCCCCTTGGATATTCCACACAACTTGAACATTTGTATAAACTGTATATTTTGTATTTCCTCTTCTTTGATGTGCTCTAGTTCAGCAAAGAGCTATGGGCTTGATTTCACTTGGTGAGAATTCTGTGACTTTGTGTTATGCACGTGGTGAGAGTAGATAATCATAATGATCCCTTCTGGCATGAACATTTATGAAAAATTTCTATTCTAGGGCTACAATTAATAACTCCAGGCACCTGTACAAAACCATTTTCATCCCGTTGTTTCTGCTAGAAATTGAATTTTTTACTCTGTGCTTTGTTTCTCACTTACTACATACTTTCACCTCATCTTCGAGATAATGTCTAGTTCTGCATTTTCTTTGTTATTTACTACTGATAATCTTTGACCAACTGTAATTGGGGTACTGTTGTGCTAGGTGCCGTACAACACAGGGGTAGGAACCATAACTGCCTCAAAGAATTCACAATTTATTGCCATAATCCTGAAATGGACTATAACTGAGTGCGCTCCTGTATCCTCATAGAGCCTCACTAAAGTCAATAGTACATACGGGCACAGCCAGTTGCAGGTTTGGGGCCTAAGCAATAAGGCAGCGAGAAGCAAGAGAGGCAGAAATGCAAGACTACAAAAGACTTCTGCTAATGAGATAAGAATATAAGAGCTGCCATACTGGGTCAGGCCAATCATTCATCTGTCCCAGTGTCCTGTCTCTGACCGTGGCTAGTAGCAGAGCTTCAGGAGGAGTGTACAAAATAGGGCAATTCTGGAGTGATCCACCCATGTCTTCCACTTCTGGCTTCTGGTAGACAGAGGTTTGGGGTTGCCCCAAGCATGGGGTGGCATCTCTGACCATCTTGGCTAATAGCCATTGATGGACCCATCCTCCAATAACTTATCTAGTTCATTGTTTTTTTTTTTAACCCAGTTATACTTTTTGCCATCACCATATCCCGTAGCAATGAGTTCCACAGGCTAATCATCCACTGCGGCATATAAGTACCTGCTCGTGAATGATAGAAGAGCAGATTCCTGAAACAAATTGATGTAGTTTACCTTTTTACATATGTTGTCTGAATCAATTACATTTGTTCCTGTTCTCTGTGTTTGTGAACGCAATATGGTTTTAGGTGTTGGCATGTAAATTCTAGTCCCACATAACTAGACAAAGCAAAATATCCTGTAAAAGAAACTAGAAGCATAGAAAATGCATGCTCAGTAAGTAAATAATGCATGATAGCTACACAGATGAGGTTCTCTAACAAAGTCCACAGTCGATTTTCTAGTGGACAGGTGGATTTCCTAGTGGACACAAAAACTTACACCCAGAATTGGCCCTCATTTTGGCAGTCACTGTAGAGAGGCTATGGATTTGAATAGGCATAGAGGCTGACCTTGTCCCCTCCTAATAAGGGTTTAGGGGAGGTAGGTGGGGGAGTGGATAAAAATAGTGTTTTTCAGTTCTGGGCTGTCAGACCAGGAGCTTTCACAAACACAGAGTTTGCAAACAGTGTCACCCATGTATTATACTAAACACTAAGGTAAAGAAGAATAATTGGGGTGGAGGCAAAGTGGAAAGAGAGAGATCACTCTCTAGGGTAGTACCTTCTTCTGGTCTCCCAGTGCCCTTGATGTTGGTTCGATGGGATATTCAAACCCCTCACTGGACAACAAAGTGTTAAGAACCTGCTTTGGGCTCAGCCAGCTTTGATCTGCCACACCTGCAAGGCATGTATAGGCTAGAAGAGGAAGAGCTTGAAGGGAGAGCAGAACAGCTCACTTGTGGGCAGACCAGGGAATAGGATGACCAGATGTCCTGATTTTATAGGGACAGTCCTAATTTTTGGGTCTCTTTCTTATATAGGTTCCTATTACCCCCCCACCCCATCCCGATTTTTCACAGTTGCTGTTTGGTCACCTTACCAGGGAAGAGAACAGATCTTTAACCCTCACCTCTTGAGGAAAGGGCTGACTGAAGGCAGGAGCTTCCCAGACAACACTGACTGAAGACCCACCCTGAAGGAAGGGAAGACCAGATCCTGATGCATTCTGAGAGCGATTCATTCCCCTCTATCCCTTATTAATTCGGTTTATTTGCATTCATTCTTCTTGCTTTTTTTTTGGCCACAGACTATCACAGAAGGGGAGAGACTTTGCAGTGACCTGGCCAGAAGGCCAAGTTACAGGAAGAGGCAGGCCACTGCAGAGACTAAGCAACCACTGGCAGTGGACCCTCAACAAAGAGAGTTGCTACACCACGCCCAGCCACAAGGAGGCACCAGCAGTGAGTTGACCTTTCACAGTTGGCCATAGAGTGAATTTAGATTGCAAACATTTCTGGGGAGGGGCCATGTCTCTATTGTTTAGTACACTTCCATCGCTAACAACCAACACCATATGTGCAGTGTTTTTGAAAGAAGATATTAAGGGTTGATTCTCATTTCATGCTTGTCTAAACCAGAAACAACCAATTTAGCTCAATGGATTCATGCAGGTATAAAAATAGTGTCTGTAACAGAGAAATGGCCTATGCATTCTAGGTCTCTGATACCATTGGCAAAATGAGGCTTTAATGCCTCATACCCTCTGCTTTCCAGTATCTTTGTTTATAAAGATTTTGGTGACAAGGAGTGGCCTTCCTTTTACTGACACAAAGATTGTTCTATTGACAAAAAGAAAAGGAGTACTTGTGGCACTCTGAAACCTGTCATTATGCAAGGCACTGAATTTAGCCGTATTGAGTGGAAATCTGTCAATAGTCTCTAAGGTGCCACAAGTACTCCTTTTCTTTTTGCAAACACAGACTAACACGGCTGCTACTCTGAAACATTGTTCTATTGAGTGTGACTTCAGTGGTGAAAGCCCTTTCCCAGACTAGAGAAGCTTGATTCTCATAGTGTGGATACAGCCAGTGTGTGATTCATTACAGGAGCTAAGTCAATAGCATGTCTCTGAAAGGCTAGTTGCAGTCTTGCTTCATTTGAGCACAACTTTCAAAAGCAAGAGAAAACGTCTGTTCCAAAAGCAAGTATAGCAGGCTGATAAATAACTCTGGGGGGGAGGGGAATGAAGGAATAGAAAAAGGCCATTTCATTTTAAATAAGAACTAAAAGTTTAGAAACTAATCTGAACTGTTTTTCTGAACACTCTGAAATTTTTGAGTCTGTAAAACTCAGGAGCCTGGTCTGAACCAGAATAATAGCTCCAAGTGCCTCCAGACTCTGGGCATGTTCAAATCTGGAGGCTGACCCAGACCTTGCAGCTTGGCCCATTTTCTATAATGGGTTGAACCAAAGCCACAGATCTCAAATCCCCAAACAATGGAAAATTTGGATCCAGATCTGGATTCAGAGCAGAACTTTGTGGCTTGGGCCCATCTCTAATGACAGCAAATTTTCTCATTAGATGTCAGGGCCTTTTCGCTTTTACTCAGACAAACTTTACTAATGGAGAGGACTCATTTCATTGAGGTATTTTGGCATTTGTACTTCTGCTTCTGACTGGAACCTGGAAGTGCCTGCTGCAGTTAAATCAAACTTTTTCAAACTTCAGAAAACTTTTGGTCTGAATTCAGGGTGAAAGTTTGACAGAGGTTCAGATTTTATCCTAAGTTGTCGTCTCTAGTGAGTGCAGAGACATTATTATTGGAGTAGCTTTTTACATTTTGTTTTATTTTTTTTTAGGCTAGGGTCCTAAGGGTCCAAAGCTACATGAAGTTATATGTAAAGTAATCTTAGATTAAAGCAGATTATGTCAGAAATATGAAAATGAAAGGTACTGTAGGCAAGGAAAATGCAAAAAGCTCCTTCTGGCTGTATATGATTTCTTTCCAATTCCAGAATCATTTGAAATGCACATCATAATTTATTATATACAAAGAAAAACGCATCTCATTGACATGTATATCTCTGCAAGCTGTTTACTTAATCATTGTTTTTCTTCAGGTCTACTTTCTGTTGAATAAAGATAAACAGAAAATTTGCTAAACTATCAAGAAGTAGAGTAGTTGGAAGAGTTGGGAACAGTGTGTACTTGTCATTAGTTTGGGATTCATTCAATAGTTGCTTCTCAGATGACTCAGAAGACCTGGAGCACAGGAACCCATATCTCTATTTCCATATCCCCTTTTTGAGAAGGTCAGTGTCATTAGCATCCATGCTCCTGTGGGAGGATTAATGAAGGGCTGTTCTCACTGCCAATCTCATTTGGCACACAAATAAGCAGTACAGTGAATATGTCAGGACTGTGAGTTTTAGGGCCTCATTCTCCACTGCCATGTACCCTTCACTAGCCCTTTATACCTATGCAAAGGGAGTGCAAACCCTATCAAATAAGAACGATGGCATTTTGCATGCACTTGGCACTAGTGTGTCTGATTACAGAAGAGGCAAGACTGCAGGCCTTGAGTGTCCATGGTTTTTATGGATATTTTAAAAATATCACAAAGAAGAATAAAAATCTGAGCTCTTTAACATATCTGTATGGTTCCTTCTATATGTGGCAGATAGACAAGACATTACATTGTGAAGCCATATTCTAACTTTAGAAATGTGCTTGACGTCTGTAGGTGTTATGCATGTTTACTGGAAGGCAGAAATTTGTTCATTGTATTTATTGATCATTAATACCCTAGCAGAGTACAAGGTACGTAGTCATCAGTTTCCAGAGGAAAGAAACACATATCCTGGAAACCCTTGCAGAGCCCTAGAATTTGCTGGTTTTCCATCCTTGTGAAACCTTATTCTTCTCTAGTATATCCTCATCAGTGCAACAAGGCATGATATGGTCAGAAATGTACAATAAAAGGTGCCCAGTCCCCTAGAGCTGTGCAGATTTGAAGATGATGTTACCAGGTAAATAAGGAAAGCTGGTGGGTGATGAGTATGCTGCAAAAGCTTATACAAATATTGCCAAGGATGACAGTCACCGATGGGAATCATAGGCGCCGACCCCGTGGGTGCTCTGGGGCTGGAGCACCCAGGGGAAAAATTAGCGGGTGCTTGGTACCCACCGGCAGCGAAGCTCCCACCGCCCCCACCTTGCCTCCTCCCTCCCTCCCAAGTGCACCGCTCCTCCCAGCTATTCCTACCCTCCCTCCTCCCACTGCCCAACAGCTGTTGGGTGGTGCTTAGGACTTTCCCGGAGGGAGGGGGGATGTGTCGCGTTCAGGGGAGGGGGCAGAAAAGGGGCGGGGACTTTGGGGAAGGGGTGGAATGGGGGCAGTGTGAGGGCCGTGCAGGAGCAGGAAGAGGCGGGCCAGGGTGGGGTCAGGGGCGGGAGGGGGTTGAGCACCCACTGGGCAGAGGGGAAGTCGGTGCCTATGACGGGAATGGAATGTATCCATAGAACTGGCCCAACAGTGAACAAGGAGCACAAGTTAATCCTGTCTACCCCCTTTGAGCACTACTGTGGCTGTAAAGAAAAGTAGGGCTAAGCTACAATGCCCCATCATACCAAGGCACCACAAGAGCATACAGTATGTTCTGCATACAAAAGACATTTACTCTCGGGACTGTGGTTATTGGCAGTGACAAAAAGTGATGTGTAATTATATCGCACTGTTGAGGTTACCATAGGACTGATTAATTACCAGGGAGCTAGGCCACAGACCACATTCCAAGATGCACACATTCCATTGTGGAGGATACTGCTTTGTAATCAATATCACCACTCATTGGCTGTGTCCTGCACAGGAATCTGCCTTCATGATTGATATTTCCATGATCAATGTGCTTCACACTCTTCTAGCCGTATATGGTAGAGCTGCCAGGGGCTGCTTTAATATATGCTCTTGTATATTCTTCCTAAGGCATGCTTACTTGGTGGAAAAGAGCACTGACACCCCCTGTTCTTGCAGCCATGCCCTCTTTCTTGGTGTACGGGTCTGACAATACAGTTAGCTGCACACAGCAGGACATTGTAGTGATGAAATGGATTTGCCATAGGTTGTACCTGTTTTGCTTTTCCCTAGCACATGTTGTGCCTTTTTGCTCTTGGGTACCATATGTGATAGGCTGACAGAGAACTATGACTTTAATTCAATCTCTCAGAGCTACGTTGTGACATTTAGCCATAGCTCTGCAGTAGAGATGTTGTGGAGACGCGTCAATCTAGGAGGTGCCTCAGAGGTCACTGCCTCCCAGAGTTCCCAATTATGTGGAGAGCGCAGTCTGCAGTATACTGCAAGGAGTGCAGTTTACCCCCTGCTCCCCCACATACAGCAATCCAGCTCCGCTGATTGATTGGTGCATGGCGTGAGGGGAGCAGAGCCCTATTTCCCCCTACTCTTTGCCTATCTTGACCCACTGTCAGGGGCAAGCAGCACCATTTCTGGCAATTCTGGTTATTCCCTAGCCCTACTGTGCAGGTGCATGAAAGGGAAAGCAGAATCTGGCCCTAATTAGTATGGAGTGTTCTGGAAGCCCTAGGGTCTCATTCTGATCTCACATCAGTTACACTGACATAGTTCTAGGGCTTCAATGAAAGACTCTGATTTACAGGGCTGTGAGAGTGGAATCGGGCCCTTTTCTCTTAGCAGATAGGGGTATTTTTTTATAAATATAATCCTGCCTTCTCCCTAACATGAAGTCAAGCAGAACAGAAGCTAGAAATCTGAAGGAAGGGAGAGAAGCAAAAAGAATGGTGGTAATTGTGTATCACGGTAAAAGTACACCTAGTATCACTTGCTCTATGCATAAATGTGATCTGATTGTGCGAGAAATGGAGGATTCAAGAGTTTATATATTAACAAGATGCGGGGAGGAGTTCTTCAAATGGGATTTTAAATATGCAAAATTAAGATCGAAAGGGGTGTATTCTGACATCAGTGCATAATTATCCTCCATTTACATTAATAACTGTTACTCCAGTGAATCAAGGATAAATTTTACCCTCAAGAATATAGTAGGATATCCCAAGGATATTACAAATACTATTCAACTAATTAATCCATTAAGTGAAAACTAATTAATATTTAGCCAAATAAAGTACTAATGATAAGGGAAATGCAGCAAAATGCACCTTTCAAGAACTAAGTCAAATGGAACTTGCCTGTATTTGAATGTATTGCATTGTATTTTCTTGTTCTTATAACATTTGTTTTTCAACTTCCACTTCAAAAAACAACAGGGAAATTATAAAATTCAAGTACCAGCTACTTGTATAGGAAATTCACTGCTTTTTTTTTATGGCAGCAAATATCTTTGTTACATAGCACATTTTGCTAATTAGAACATATAAATAACTTGGGATATGTAAATCTTTGCACACCAACAATGAATTCTTTTGCACTTGCATTTAAATATCAGCCAGGATGAAAACATATGATTCATCTGTTTCATCTACAATCACTAAATGCTTCCATGAATAATAATAATTAATAATAAAAAAGATGACCAATGCACAGAATTTGTTATACCTGTATTTGTTGCGTGGAGATACTCAAAAATAGCCAAGTGCAGTAGAAATCACTGGTTTTTTCAGTGCTGTTGCTTTTCCTTAGTAGGAAATCCATTGCTAATTATTGTATCCATTTGGGATGTATACAGAATGATTCTGAAACATTCCGAACCAAAGCTAAGTCTCCAAATGCGTAAGCAGGTAGCATTCTTATGCTGCTGACATACTAAACACATACCCTGAATATTATCCAAATTGACTGCTTTCTTGAGGTTATAATTCTTAACTTAAATAATGAGAAATATAGTTCTCAACCTGAACTTCCTTCTGAGCTTTTCTATTTTCACCATTTGCCCTACATTTCAGTCCCTCATCTTTTAGACTCTCCCAACTTTTTTAACACTTAATTTGGAGCTAAGAGGATCCACCTGGCCTGGCTTCCAGGGTGAATCAGAAAAATAACTATGTACAGCTCTAGAACCTGACACCCTTTTACAGTCCTCTTTCCACTTCTCATGAGTCTTCTCCTTAGTCTGTGTGTGCCATGCCTCATGTGGCACATGACCAGGATTCATCAATGAATGTTTGCTTGCCCGGCCCAGGTACTGACGGGGAGTATGATGTGAACGTTGATCCATGCTCCCCTTCTCGTGAATAAAAATCAGCTACACACACTGCATGGCTGGTAAGGGCACAAGAACTGATGCAAATTAATCCAGTCTCCCATGCATCATTGTTCATGATTCTCCTGATAGTCTCTCCTATACTTGGGGCCAAGCAGCCAATGGAAATTACTGTACCTCTGGGGCTGTAGTTAATTTCCTGCATGGCTAAGAGTGATTAGCTGTGAACCTATCCTCTGTTTTGTTGAGCTAACAAAAACTATCCCTGGGAGTGTAAACACACCTTTCCCCTCCACGTCTCCCCACAATTCATGGTTTGCTATTGGCAATGCTCTTCCATCATTGGACTCCTCATCTAGGTGAGTAGCACTCTTTCTTTTCCACTGACTCTACTCAGTGTTTTTGGTTGTAGGAGTGGAGTCTTCAGCCAATGGGTCCTTTTCTTTCCCTCTTTGGCTGACTGCTGTGATGGAGCTGTCAGATAGTAAGAGCACGATAACTTTGCCCAATTCCTTAAAACTCTTGCATTGCCTGGTTGATTGAAGGGAATAGTTGAGAGAGGAGATATGACTAAGAACTGACACAATACATGTAAAAATGGATGGTAAAGAAAAGGTTAAATGCTCGTTCCTGTTTGTGCTCTCAGAATTTATCAAATGAAATTGAAAAGCAACACTTTTAAAATAGAATGAAATACTTTTTCACACAATGAATAATTAACCAATGGAACTCACTGCCACAATATATCATTGAGGTAAATTGCTAAGTAGGATTAAAAAAAGAATTTGACATAGAGAAGAATAGTATATTCTCCAGGTACACAAGCTGAAATACAAATGTATAAGGGATGTCAGTGTCAAAAACTATAAATCTGACCACCTTCATGACAAAATGTAAAGCCCAGTTTTTTACTGTCTTTCTGTGATAAATAGGAAACACACAAAAGAGAGAACAAAACACCTAAACAAATACTTGTTATAAGATGAGAGGAAGCCATCTGTTTTACCTCTTTTAGTTTGTTAGATTTGGTATAAATAACTAAATAGATTAGCTAAAATCACCATTAACAGCCTACGATTAGGAAGAAACTTCCTCCCTATTCATTTGCTGAATATAATACCCCTTTCTAAGAGCTTGGCTAGACTTGCGAGTTAGAGCCATTAAAGGAGCCCCAGGCTGCTGGTACTCCACCTCGGCGAGTAGAATAACGTTTGCTGAGCCCCTGCTGGAGCGCCACGGCACCAGTGTGGATGCCCTGGTCTGTTAGTGCACTCTGATCATCCTCCAGAAGTGTCCCACAATGCCTGTTCTTGCCACTCTGGTCATCACTTTGAACTCTACTGCCCTGCCCAGCAATGATTCACCCTGGAAGCCAGGCCAGGTGGATCCTCTTAGCTCCAAATTAAGTGTTAAAGGTGACCAGCCATCAGACCCGCCCTTTAAATTCTCTGGGAATTTTGAAAATCCCCTTCCTGTTTGCTCAGCCAGGCGTGCAGTGCTCTCAGCGAATCTTTCCTGGTGACCATGCCTCCGCGAGCCCCAGTATGGAGCAATGGAGAGGTGCTGGACCTCATCAGTGTTTGGGGGGAGGAAGCTGTCCAGTCCCAGCTGCACTCCAGCCGTAGGAATTACGATATGTTCGGGCAGATATCAAGGGACATGATGGAAAGGGGCCATGAGTGGGACACACTGCAGTGAGTGTTAAAGTGAAGGAGCTGTGAAATACCTACTGCAAAGCCTGCAAGGCAAACATCTGCTCCGGTGCTGCCCCTGCAACCTGCCGTTTCTACAAAGAGCTGGACGCGATACGTGGGGCCGACCCCACCTCCACTCTGAAGACCACCATGGACACTTCAGAGCCCAGTTCAACAAGGCAGGAGGAGGAGGAGCAAAGCAAGAGTGAGGGTGCTGAGGTGGAGGAAGACACCCCGGAATCCCTAGATGCAGGCAGCCAGGAGCTGCTCTCAAGCCAGGAGGAAGGTGGCCAGTTGTGGCGGCAGGTGCTTGGGGAAGGACAAACACCAGAGAAGGTGCTCAGTAAGCGGCTTTTATTTTGGGAAGGAAATTATTCGGTGCGGGCTCCTGGGGTGAGGAGGGTTAGGGCCCCATGCATGCCTAGATGCGGAATAGGGCATTGATGTGCTCTCTCACATCATGGTAATCGGCCTCCGTGATCTCTTCAAAGGTCTCAGTCAGAATTTGGGCAATGCGCTTGCGCAGGTTCCTCGGGAGAGCCACTGTGGTCCTTGTCCCAGTCAGGCTACCTTGTCCACGCCACTGTGCCGTAAGGGGCGGGGGGGACCATTGCTGCACACCGAAAAGCTGCATATGGGTCAGGGCAGAATCCACATTGCAGTAGAAGATCCTCCCTTGCTTCCCAGGTCACCCTCAGCAGCAAGATATCTTCCAGGACTAACTCCTGTGGAAAATGTGGGGACAGTGTTCAATATAGGGGCCCCCTGCCTCTGTTGGCTCTCCCCAAGGCACAGAAATGCAGAAGACAGTACAGCCGTGAAACAATCAGTCCACTTGACCCTGTACTTGCTCACCATTTTGGGGGTCCCGTGGGTTATGTGTGCTTGCTTTGGCATGGGTAAATTATGCTATTGTGTAGACTGTACTTTCCCTTAAGTACAGGGGAATCATTGCTCTATCTGGTGTGAACAATGCTGCCTCTGTTAAGTGTTGCATTTTTGCCTTTACAGATGCAACCTTGAGATCTCAGCCGTCCATGTTATCACCACCTGAAAGACTCCAAAGAATCAGAAAGAGGCCACATAGAAGCAAGGAAGACATGTTGCATGAAGTAATGCAGCATACACGTAATGAAAATCGAAAATCGAAGGAGTGGCGGGACACTGAAAGGAAGATCTGCCAGCAGAATGAGGAGCACTGGTGGCAAAGCCCAGAGCTCCGGCAGCAAAGCACTGATTGGCTGATAAGCATAATGGAGCGCCAAGCAGATTCAATCCAGGTGCTCATAGCCATGCAGGCGGAGCACTATTGTGCCCAACCCCCCCTACAGCCCTTGTTCCAAAACTCCTTCCCTTGTGCCCCCATGTCACCTTCAACCCACTTTCCCCAACATCCAGGTTCTTACCGCCACCAGCTGCCTCCAACATCTGTAGCTTCACCACCCAGCCCTGAAAACTACAACCCTTACGCACTGCACTCAACCCCCATCATCATGCAGTATAGCCATCCTGAAGTGCAGCACTCATTGCACAGAATGCCCCACCCTCCCCGCCCCCTTTGCACAAGCCACAGTGCCAGAATGGGAAGAGGTGCTCTGTGGGATAGCTGCCCATAATGCACCACTCCCAATGCCACTGCAAGTGCTGAAAATGTGGCCACACCAGTGCGCTTGTTCCTGTCAGTGTGGACAGACTGCAGTGCTTTACCTACTGCACTCTCCGAAGGTGGGTTTAACTCAAAGCCCTCTACATCTGCAAGTGTGGCCATGCCCTAAGCTTCCTTTCAAGCATCGGATATAGGCTACTGTCAGAGACAGGATCCTGGATAGATGGTCTACTGATCTGGCATGCTAATACCTATATTCCTATATCATTCAAATATTTTAAGGTATCTTGGTAATAAAGAGCCAGATCCTTGAGCCTGATATCATCTCTGCACTGATGCAGCCATGCAAAGGGGAAGTGAAGTTGTGGTAACAGGCTTCCCAGACTGGAGGCATGTCTGGAGCATTGCTGCAATGTGGTGATCTAAGGCTGGCACAGCCCAGAGCAACACTGAGGCTACTTTAAGCTGTGCTGGGGACCAGATCAGCTCCTGGCAAAACCTAGCCTGGGGCCTATAAAGGTGGCAGAGAGCCACAGCTAAGGATTGAGCCCACTGTTTGTTGGAAGTGCTATGATAATTTAGGACTCCATTCCTTTTAAAAGCAGACACAAATTGATTCTTAAAAAAACCTCAATTTCCTGTACTGTGCCTGAGCACATTGACATGCAGGGTCAGCATAGATGATTGAAGGATTTGCACAGAGATCCCTGAATTTAGGACTGGGTGTCAAAATCCATACAAGAAGTGATCTCATTAACAGCAGCTGGAGTTATTGGCTTCTCATTTAATTATGTATTAGTAGCCATTCCCCGTTGCATTTTGTTAACCACTCCAAATGGTGGCTTACAGCAAAACTGTCACAAGAGATCATTCTACATGAGACACAGCAACCCTCTCTAGTAATTAACGAAATTTTAGCAGACCCTAAAGTTGTCAAAGTCTTCACAAAGTTCATCTGAAAGTAAGGATCTCATCAGACAGCCAGTGTCTCATGCCACAGACTTATGTTCTCCCTGAAAGCATTGATGAATCAATTGTATTCACTGACTTCCATGATTATTTGAAGGAATTGGCTGTCAGTAACATCCAGCACTGCATTTGCTGTAAGCCAAACTCAAGGTGGAAGGAAAGGCTTAGTGAATTATTTTTAGAGCTATGTGATTATTCAGAATATGCACTGGGAACAAAATATCATAAGCAATTGCTGGACTCTTTCAAGATCTACAGAATCACTCTGATCCTGGGACAGGTAAAATTCCAACTAAGCTCCTGCACAATGGGATTGCACTCTAAAGACTCTTTGCATGTCTCAAGACACCCCAACATCCTGTTCAGTGCAGAAAATCTCAAAATTATAACAGAAAAGTCAGCAGCACCAATATTTTGCTTTCTAAAGGTCTAAATCCAGACACAGACTGCCTTGTCTCATTTACTTGTTTCTGATTGTGGGGATAGACTCTAATGGGTGTAATCTTATCTGAGAATCAGGGTGAATTGTGAATTATCTTCAACTGTTAAATAGGTGTCATCTATCATCCAATATGTTGGACTGGAAACACCAATCTGAGGTAAAATCCTAATGAAGAAAAGACAGGTTGTAGTTTTCATGAGTTAGCAGGTCAAGGTAAACGCTATGGGGGAGTCTAGGGATTACCTTGACTTGCTGACACATGTTAATAGTGCAACTGCTTGTCTTCACCAGGATTTTATCATGTATTAGCTAACACAACGTAAGAACACGCCATTTTTCCTAGTGAAGACAAGGCCCAAGGGTGTTAGGCACCCAAATCCCATTAAAAACTGCTTACAAATCACTTTTGAAAATCCCTGCCTGGATGTTTGTTTGATTTACCTTTAAGGGCTTATCTTCACTACCGTGCTAAATCAGTGCCACGGACAGTAATGCTGGTTTAGTGTGTCTGGTGAAGACATATTATGTCAACATAGCATCTCCTGCCAACATAGCGCGGTGTAGACACTGCTTTAAGTTTATGTCACTTACGTTGCTCAGGGGGGTGGTTTTTCACACCCCTGAGTAACGTAATTTACATTGACTCTAGCGGTAGTGTAGACAAGGCCTTATAAAACAAGATGCCTTCACATTTCTTTTTTCTCCCCATACAATTCACTCAGCCTTTTATCAAGTAGATTATCAAGAAGTGACTAGTTAGTTACTGAAACAATCATTTTATGTGTGACTGATTACCATGGAGTTTTGGGGCAAGTGTTTTTACATCAGTGCACCGCATGTTAGCACTTCGTGGCTTAACTGAAAAAGGAGCTGCTCCTACTCGTTAACTGGAGCTATGCCACCTGATCATATCAAAATCACTAGTGTTGGGTTTTTTAAAGCCACTTGTAGCTACCAAAGGTCAGTCATGTATGAAATCAGCAATTCTTAAGGCCAAATCCTGAACCAAGGAAGCCAAAAGCCCACAGACAAAGATGCAAGTGGAATTGCACGGTGTACATTTTACTGCAATTGTTCATGCAATTGCTACTGTTGCACATGGGTATATAGATGTCCTATTTGCATGTGAACCAGTGATTATTACATGTGCAAGTATGGTAAAACATGCACACAATTGCTCATACATTTTGCAAATTGGGTTCTTTGGACTAAAAATATGACCCTTATTGTCTACTCTAAAATCTATATCCTCCAGGTAGAAATGCTGAGGTGCTTCTGATCCCCAGAAGCTTGACTGGATTTGTATATTCTGGCCAATTTTTCATCAAGGAAAATTAATAAGTAGAAAATTTATTAGAAATTCAGTATTTTTCAAATACCCAATGAACTTATTTTGTGTTTTTTCACTTACAGCACAATCTTTTCTAAGTGCTGTTATCTATTGTCTGGGATTTGATTATTTAGCTTAAGTGCTCCCAAATGATAGCAAAGAAAATACATAATGATCTCTCTCTAAATATTGGTTTAGAGTTCTGCAACTCTTTCTCTCTCCGCTTCCTCAAAAGCAGCACACACATTAAAGGCATCTTCAGCAGTACTGGGGAAGAGACATATATTTTTTTACAACTATATATATTTTTCATATAATATATTCTTAACAACAAGACTGCTTGCATAGGTTACAACAAACAATGTGTATTTTCTGTGAACAGTCTTGTGTAATATTGGCCAGACTGACCTCTCATTTATACCATGTTGAGTCAGTAAGCATAATTCCATAGATTTCAGTACAGTTGATCATGATTTACACGTTCTGGGTCTCATGGACCAGATTTTCTCCTGCACCAAGAACAACTCAGTTCATGGGGCAAATGGGAAGGTTCTGTTAAGGAGCTGATCCTGATTTGTTGAGTCTCTGGCTGATTTTTGTCTAGGGATTGCTTTAACCTACGGCTGCCTGAATCCTCCTATGCAGAACAGTAGCACTATAATGGAGATTAATTTAGAATGGATAAATGGAAGGGGCCACTACATATAAAGGAAATTGAGTGTATGGCAAAGCATTCGATAGAGAGCTCCTTGTCTTGGAAAGAACTTGCACCTGCACCAATTCAGTTTCTTCTAGTTCTTCATCAATGCTACCACCAGTTTGACTACTTAGACCTACTCTTTGACCCATCTTGTAAAGCGGTTGCCAACCCACCATCATTGGGGGTGCTTTAGAGATTTTCCATGTGACCAGGACATTGTTGGCCCATGACATAGAGGTCTCTTATATTTGAGAAAACCAAGTTTTTAGCAACTATGATATTCTTGAACAATAATACTATCAGCCTTTTGAGACTTCCCCTTCCCCCTCCACCTCCCATGATTCTTGCACAAGATGCTGTCCTTTGTGACATACTGTCATTCTGTTTGGAGAAAATGTAATGCATGATCAGTTTAACCAAGCAGCTCATCTGCACAGCACTTCTCAAGGGTTCATTTGGAACACGTCTCCAGCACTGCTGATTGCTAACTTGGTAATTAACTACAGAAATTAAATTTGGAGAAACAGAATGCTGAACACTATTTCATTTCTAAACTAAACTGAGCAACATTTCAGGACTACGTATATTTGTTTTCAATCATTTTTGACATGCTAACAGACAATGAGAATGACTGGTATGTTAATGATGCTCTAGAGCAATGCCTAAATAAAACAGCTAGTGAAGCTGATGCTTAATTGAAAGCTTATGGTATTGGTTGGTTAGTGTAGTAAGTAGGTCACTATTTTTAGCTTTAACCTTAAGTAAAATGAAGTAAAGTGAAATAAAAAAGTAAAGTATAGATAATACAAATACTATCTTCACAGTGTTCTAATTACAGTGAATCATATTTTCATTATGAAGTCTTTTTCCCCTAGGGGCTGTTAAATTCAAAATGTAGATATTCTCAAAGTATTGCATCAATATTTAATTCAGTCTCTGTTATGGGCCAGATTCTACTTTCAGATGTGCAAGGGCAGCCCACTGAGACATCAATGGGAACCAAAAGCACACAAACTTCACTACGGAAACATCCATAATTATGTGCCATGATTAGTAGTGACTCTGTGGGGAAGCCCTAATTACACTTATGCATTCCAATTCATCCTGGCTCAGAATTTTACTGGGCCAAAGCAGCACCACTTACACACTATGCTACGTTTCTAAAGTCAGTGGAGCTGTGCTGAAATTGGACCATAAACTATAAACCTTCATAAAAATGTATGCATAAAAATACCACTGGAAAAAATGTTGAGATTGTGACATAATCTGACCAAGTTCATGAGGTACCCCATTAAGTGAAAATATACCATATGTCCTCAAATACCTAGACACAATGGGGTGCCATCTTAATTACTTTTTAGTGAGCTCCATTCTTCCCTGGCACTGGAGGACATATGATGTACTTGTTGCTTAAAAGTGCATACCATGCTTTGCTGCTTTTGGTAACAACCTGTACTGTCTGTCAGTATAATTTCTAGGTGTGAATATTAAGACTTTTTAAATCAGCATCAGTTAATTATCAAAGAAAAAAGAAATGGACTAAATTAACTGTAGAAGTCCCATTGCCAGTAATGATTGATCCAGTCAATTGATGAGATCTAGACCACATCTTGGGCACAAGTAAAATCAGTGGGTTTGCAAGATATGACTGAGGGCAAAATTTGGCCCCTTACCAGTAATTTTCACTCTGTGAAAGTACACAGTGGCGGATATTCCTCCACGACCCTTGGTAAATTGTTGCACATTTGCTTTCTGTAGAGATCGTTTGAAAAAATAATAAATGTCTACATACTCCTGGAGATACCCTGGTATCTTCTTTTCTAGATACAGCAAATTCCAGTAATCAAGCCTAGAGGTTACAAATGTGTGGATCACCATGGTCAAGTCTGTATCTGATAGAATAGGGAGCAGATGATAGTTAGTTTTTTGCTGTTATTGCTAATTTGGTCATCCAGTTGTGCTGAGGAGTCCAAAGACTGAGCATCAAATTAGAAATCTGAGGACAGATGTCGTAAACAGTTATAGAGATGGCAGGCTCTTCACAGTGTTTGCCATGTCTTACCAACAACACATCAATCTTACCTGGAGACAGCTGCTCCTCATCCTATTTTAGCTATATACTGAGAGAATTGGGAGATGCTTCACCTTACAGTTGACATAAAGGAAATGGAGAGCTGAATGTTGTCTACTGGCCTTTCTGCCTGTGTTGTATCACCAGCTCCCCCAATGGCTTAATTATAGATTTTGAATAATGAGCAAAGGATTGAACCTTCTGGGATGCTACAAGTGAGCGCTCTGATGGTGGAGGGACAGTTCCCATTATGTTCCTCCAGGTTGAGTCTGACAAGTAGGACCCTGAGCCATTTGAGTCTTTCTGTTCACCACTGAAAGTTATTGGAGGTGGGACAGGAATATCTGGCAATCAGTAGTGTCAAATGCCACAGAGTGGCCCATTGGGGGAGCACAAATGTCCTTCCCTTTGGACAGGAGGAAGTCATCCATGAGAACAACAAGTGCTAGGTCTGTACATGCCCCAGCTTGAAGGATGACTCAGAGGGATTCAGTATATAGGGAAATGATAGGTGGTTTGGGGAGCTTTTTTTCCTAGCTTAATGGTTGGTTTGCTTAGAGAAGGAAGACTAGATACTGGGTGGTAGTTTTATGAGGGCTCTAGCATTGAGCAATGGTTTGTTTTGTATTGATAAGATGACTGAATATTTTAGCAGGAATGGGAGATTCTCTCATCATCAATTTATTTTAGTAGGACTCCCATGTGTTCTTTTTTTTACCATCCAGGAAGGCAAAGGGTCAGACCCATATATGGTAGCTCTTCTCATCACCAGTTTGTCCATGACTACTGTCTGTGTGTATACGCTGAATTCTTGGAAGGAGGGTAGTATATTCATGGCTCTCTTCTTGGCTTGTTGCTCTTGGTGGCCTAGAAGATTAGGACCTCCTTTGAATTAACTTTCATCAACAGTTTGTTACATTTTTGTCACTGTTTTGGGGCATCTGGTTTTCTAGGAGAACTTATTTGTAAATGGCAACAAACTATCTATTAGATTATTATCAACCTTACGTGCATTATCAACACATTTATTTTCCCAGGAAACAAAACAGGATAGCAGTCTACAAGAGTGAGTTTTGCCCAGGGCAAATTATTTTTCAACTATACAAAATATCCATGAATCCTAGTCCATCTGTAGCTGAGGACTTCCATTTCTATTATTAAACAATGGACTAGGTTCATAGATTCCACAGCCAGAGGGACAATTCTGATAATCCAGTCTGACCTCCTGTATAACTCAGGTGACAGGACATCCCCAAAATAATGCCCACACCAGATCTGTTAGTAAAATATCCAGCCTTCATTTTAAAAATTGTCAGCTGTGGAGATACCTCGATGACCCTTGGTAAATTGTTCCAGAGGGTAATTTCTCTCTCAGTTAAAAAGTTGGGAGATTGTATGATGGAATCAGATGCAACACATTCTCACCTGGGGTAAGTCAGTGTTGTTCTATTGACTTCAATGGAGCTGGTGCAGTTTACCCCAACTGAGAATCTAGCGTTATTTATTTTACCTTTTATGTTTAATATAAGCAAAACTAATGACTGTTTTTCTTTTGTATATCAAAAGCCTTGCTGGAATTTGAAAATAATAAACACTCAAATTAATAATTCTTTGGTGTTCTTATTTATTATCAATGAAAATTTCTCACAGTGTGAATTACTTGCTCCCTGTTCTGACAAGAATAAATTATTCTCGAACAATTTCTCTGATCTAAGAACAGCCATGCTGGCTCCATGCTATTTTGTTGACAACTCTTTTATTCTTAATCGGTCACATTTATGGTATCCATTGCAAGGAAAAGATGTCTGTTAATTTTTTCTATACCCCACATATGGTATTTTACTGTACACACAAGACCAGGAAAGATGGTTTCATGGTTAAAGTATCATGAGAACTGGATTTTATTTCTGGCTCTGCTACAGCCATCTTCAGATGCCTTGGGCAGGTTGCTTAATTTCTATAGGACTCAGTTAACCTATCCGTAAACTGGGTAATAATACTAATCTACTCTGCTTCAAAGGTCTTGTGTTTTGTGGCTTAGTTCATTAATGTTTACAAAGTACACAGACCCTCAGGCTGAACGTCTGTCGACATCCAAGTATTATTATATCATTGTTATCATTATAATGCTTATCAAGATTCCAAAGTGATAATTATTAGTCATTTTTTGCAATCTATTGGGCTAAATTCAGGGGGTGATAAAAACAGTATTATTATGATGGAGGTTGGCTAAAACATCATTGAAGCTGGTGGGCATGGTAGCCACCTTTCATTTGGGACAAATACAAGAAACAGCTAAGTTCGTTTTTTGAGTAACCTTGTGAAACAATAGGAGCCATCAATCAAAATACTGTCCACATGCAAGGCCAGTCAGAAAATGAGTATGTGATGAGAAGTGTTTTGCTGAGTAATTTTTGATGGAGAGGTCTGTGCATCTGGTAGAAGAGCAGCCAAAAACCTAAGCAGACCGAAAGAGAAGGGCTGAAAAGTATGACTTTGAGAGAAAGCAAAGCAAAGGAACTGTTTTGCTAGAACTCTGCCTAGAAAGAGGCTTGGAACTGTGAACAAAGAAACTGCTTTCTTACTGTGTTCAGGGAAACAGAACTTTGGGTACAGTCTTTGTAAGTGGACCAGATTGTATCCAAGCCTGACTCCATCATCAGTTTCTGCTCCTAACAGAAACAACCTGCAAGATCCTGAATATCGGCTAACTGCTTGGGCCAAAAGGGGTAACAGTATTAGACTGCAAGTTACATATTGCCACATGGGTGTAAGGGGGTCTGTGCTGGTGTAACGGACAAACCAAAAGGCTGGAAGAAGGTATAGAAAGTGTGAGTTAAAGTGCAGGGCAATGATAAATTAAACCTTTCTATACTGCCATTTTAGTTGCTATTCCATCTCCTCTGGGACTTTGGCATGCAAGACTCCCACCCAGTCACTTAGACTTACATGCACTTACCTGCATGTAACTTATATCACCTCAGAATTTGGGCCTGTTATTCTGTTTTATGCGAAGCCACATGAACATGTAAACTAAGGGAGTGCACAGTTGACTATCAATAGATGATGCCTGAGTGCAGATGGCCTGAAGTTATTTCCCCCTGAATAGTATAAAACCATGTTTTTCAATGAATAGTGTGCAGTGAATTCACCTGTCCTCCCACACCAATAATTCAAAACAAATTGAAGATACACCCACACAGTTCAAATATTATTAAATTAGTTTCCTCTGGTTTCCACCTTTTAATCCTCCTTTGAATAAATAGCAGCTGATCTCTTTCCTTGCCTAATCTGACAGTTTGTCCATACAGCTGAAGCAAGATGCTGAAGTGTTTACTACCTGTCAGTTGCTTGACATTAAAATGTCCACTTGTGACAGAACTTCCTCCAAATCAATTTATAGAGTTTTGCATGAAATGCTACAAACATAAGAGATGTGTCTTCAGCTGCTTACACTTCTGATTCATACACTCTGACTAGCAGCTTGTTCTTCCATCTGCTTTATGTTAGGTTTCTCCCCTTGATATTCCCCCTCATAGCTGGCAGTGCAAGTCAAAAACTGTTTAACTCTATAACATTGTTGTGGCGGTTGTTCTATCACCAGTCTAATTAGTCAAGGACACCTAATGCACAGCAGTTTCACTGCATTTTTGGATCTCTTGTGTTATCTGCAATGAAGTGGGAGTTTGTTAAACAGAAGTTTCAGAGTTCATTTGGGTCTGTCAGTTTCAGTATACTAAAGTCTTTCATTTTCTCTATAATGAGTGTCCGAAAAAGAACAGCTATAAATTGTAGTGATGTGCAGCACATTGTTCAGAAGGATCCAAAGCACTTTCAAATGTAATTTTTCAGGAAAGTTTGGAACTCCAGCACATACATTCTCACCATACTCTGGTGGCTGACCTTGCCATAACTGAAATTGAACTGAGTGGTTTAGGCTATGCAGGATGATAATATGTTTAAATAGCCAGTGCTGTCTAAGTTTAAAAGCTTTGTATAAGCATAATTTCTCTTAAATATCAATATGCAGTTATGACTAATTGGTTTTATGTTGTTTTAAAGGTGGCATGGGTGTACATTCCTAATATGATTTACTGCAAATGATGATAGATTTATGCAGATGTAATAGCACATGGGTCAGTATAGGCAAGTCTGGATTTATTACACAATTAAGGAAGGTCATGGCAAACCTTTATTTAATCATAAAATGATTTATTATTTGATTAGCACATGGACTTTAAATAGGCATTACTTTACATTACAATTATTAAATATCTGTATTATTTTTTTAGTATTGTTCCAAGAGAGCAAAGCAATGGCTCAAAATAGGAATCAGCCACTTTTCACCATCTTCCTCAAATATTTTGTTTTAATCTTGCCTTTTAAGGCTTGATCCTGCAAGATGGTGAGAGCTCTGGGCCCAATCCGGCATAACCCCTAATCGTGTGCTTAATTTGAGGCATATGGGTAGTCCCAGTAAATCATGTTTTGCTTAGAGAGGGGACCTCTGGCTGGATTGAACCATTGTGTTATATATATTTTTAAAAAAAGCCTGGGAGAGACAGTTCAGATACAGATCTGTGTCTGATCTTCCCCATGCATTTGTGGGGTTTCGATGTTTCATTTCAGGTCATGCTATACTTAAGTAAAGAATAGATTGAAAAATTCAGAATGGTGTGGATGTCTGAAAACATGGAGAAAGCCATCACATTATGGATATTTTATTCTAAAAAATCCCCACATATATCTGGCCCTTGTTGGGGGCGGGGGAGGAGGGAGAAGGAGAAGGGGCTTGTAGCCATCCCATAAGTAGCTGGGAAGTGACTTTATTCAGGGAGAAGTCTACAAAAGCTTTCATGTTACTTTTATTTTCATGGGTTAAGCTGTGACTCCAGATTCTTTCTGTGTTCATAGGTTTACACAATTAATAAATAAAAATTAAAAAAATTAAAATCAGTTTGTCTCCAAAATAAAAACATTCTCCCATAGTACTTGATGGAAAAATAACCAAGAACACAATTTCAAGGCCATTAAAAAAATCATGTGCTAAAAGTTAAATCCATATTAAAAAAGAACTAATGATGGTGTTCTTAGTAAGGTGTTATGGAATCCTTTCTGTCTGTAGAACATGCTATTTGCTTGATGTGGGACAGACTGGAGAGGATCTTTGTTGAAGGAACTATGCCTGATCTAGAGCTATTGGATTTTCCTTCTGAAAAATGTCAACTTTTCCCTTTTTCCTAATTATTTTCTACTGCTTATATACCACCTTTGATATATCCCCTCTTTCTCTTGGGCATCCAATATTTTTATGAGGCAGTGACTCCTTTTACAAATGGCTCTAACAGCAAGAATTGTATATATGATTTCTCTCTTTTGCAAATAGAAGTAGATGACTCCAAAAGGTTTGAGAGTTGGAAGGTTTGAGAAATATCACATTACCATTTTAAATCCATATTGATCGTTGCTAATCGAGCCATTTTAGTTAGCTATTTGCTGATTTATTTAAAATAATAATGGATTGTTTGAAGGTGTGTCAAACTTCTAATTTAAATTAATAATACTGTTTTAATGAGCTAGGCCATTTTGTCAGATGGTGCCATTCAAGATACCCAATAAGCAGAATTCAGTCATTTTATTTATTTTAGGCCAGTGGAGCAGGAAACTTGGAGAGCTAAATGGTTAATGCTTTTACCAAAACACTATAGAGCACAATTCCACAATAGCTTCTGTAGCTGCTGTTTATATCCGCCCCTGACCAGCAAGGCACATAAGCATGGGATTAACTTTAAGGAGAGGAGTCATCCTACTGAAGTCAAGGAAGATGTCCCATTCTGTCAGGTGGTATCATGCAAATCTGCCAATAAGTAGAATTCTGTCAATGGACAACTCACATGGCTGGCTAAAGTTAAACATGTTAAACTGCTTTGCTGGATAAGGGCTGTAGCATCTATTAACAAGTCAAGGTAGGGATATAGAACCATGGTGCAGGAAGCCTAAATTTATGGGCATTCCTTTTCAAAGCATTGATAACATTTTCTGTAACTTCAGTTCCTTTGTGTGGATCTGGACTTTGTGCAACATTTCCCTGACTGATGTGTTAATTTGTTTTGGAATTTACACAAGTCAGAAAATGTAAACACCTCACTTGTGTAAATTTGGGGGGAATGAAAAGCACGTATATGCTTCTCGTATTGTATCTAACAGGAAAACTAGGCCCTTGGGATTCAGTAATATATTGGTAGGCTTTTTAAAAAGGTGTTTACCTGTGAGAGAAAATTGTCTAAACTATTGACATTTTTTTCAAACGCTTTCTAAAACTAAACCAGACACTAACAGTCTGATGCCGTTTGCCTTGACAAAAAGTAATTATTCCATATTAAAGATAATATGATTGTTATAGGAGCACTAATTGAGTTTGGGTGTAAGAGATAAATCTAATTGTCATGTAAGTGACTAAAGTTAAAGAATGAAGAATGTTTGCAGAAGATTAAAAAGATTGTCCAGGCAAGTTAATGCAAGATCAATTACTTTCTAAATATACTACTTCCCATGTAGTGAGAAAAAATATGCTTACAAATGGTAATAAGAATATAATTATGGTATGCATTATTAAAAATTACAAATAAGTATTTTGCTTTTTATATTTAGATTAGGTTCTTAACTTGGTGCCTTTTTAAAAGTAGATTATGACAATGACTTTAGGACTGAGAACAGGGAAAACTGTACTTTTGTTCTTTGCAGTCCCACAATCTCCTTTGTTTGAAAGCAAACATAAATTTAAACTGAATTTTCTTGCAATTTCTTTTAGAAGGTAGTACAGTAAATATTCACATGTTTATACCACGTTATAATGATTCAGGGGGCAATTTTTTATAGTTAATGGAGCTAAACCAAGGATAATTCTGACCCATATTTTCAAATACAACCCCTGATGAATCTTTCATGATTAGTATTTCTGTATGACTTTGTGGTACTATAGCTGAATTTAACTATCTTGAGTAATTTTGTATCTTCTGCAAACTTTGCTACCTCACTGTTCACCCCTTTTTCAGATCATTTATGAATATGTTGAATAGCCCTGGTCCCAGTACAGATCCCTGGGGGCCACCACTATTTACTTCTCTCCATTTTGAAAACTGACTATTCCTACCCTTTGTTTCCTGTCTTTTTAATCAGTTATTAATCCATTAGAGGATCTTCCCTCTTATCCCAGGACTGCTTACTTTGCGTAAGAGCCTTTAATGAGGGACCTTGTCAAAGGCTTTCTGAAAGTCCAAGTACGCCATATCCACTGGATCACCCTTGTCCACACGCTTGTTGACCCCGTCAAAGAATTCTAATAGATTGGTGAGGCAGGATTCCCTTTACAAAAGCCATGTTGAGTTTTCCCCCAACAAATCATGATAATTCTGTTTTTTACTATAGTTTCAAGTAATTTTACCTGGTACTGAAATTAGGCTTACCAGCCTGCAATTGCCAGGATTGCCTCTGGGGCTTCTCCTCCCCTTCCTTCCCTCGTCTCCCCCTCCAACTTGGCATTACATTAGCTATCCTCCAGTAATTGCGTATAGAGATTAATTTAAGCAATAGGTTACATACCACTCGGCTGCTGTGCAATTTCATATTTGAGTTCCTTCAGAATTCTTGGGTGAATACGATCTTGTCCCCTTGATTTATGACTGTTTGATTTATTTACTTTGTTCTAAAACCTGCTTTATTGGTACCTCAATCTGGGACAGTTCCTCAGATTTATCACCTAAAAAGAATGGCTCCGGTGTGGGAATTGTTGTAGGAAGATAGCCTGAAACATAAGCCCTTGTATCAGAGGCCTGGTATGAGGCCTGAGGCCTGAACTAAAGTAATGGTCAAAACTTAGTGTGGTCCGATGTTTGGCTGCATGCGTGTTTTCCTGTGTGTTGTCCCAGCTCTGCGCAGACAGCTGGTACTGCAGTGTGACCACCCAATAAATCCACAGATTAGGCTCGTAGCAAAGGCACTTGGTCAGGTTTATTGCAAACAAAGCCCGTGCTAATGCCCCAGCTAAGTGGTTACAGGTACACTAACACATGTATGCCCCTGACAAGGAACCAGCTCAGTAAATGGCAGGACTTTCCATTCTCCCCTCGGCCAGACAAAGACACTCCCTCTGAGATACATCTTTATATACCAATACAAACAAGTTACACGTCACCCTTGACGTATCAGGGTGCCACCATTGCCTTGTACCTGTTGGTTTGATCAAAACATCTCTATTCATCATGCTGTCATCCAGACCCTATTGTTAAGATGGGTCAGCATGTTCCTGTTATCTCCTGTTGTTTATTGGGTTGTTCTGGTACCACTCTTCTGAAATGGATTTACGTGAGTGTTTTGTGCCTAGCACCTCTTAGGAGTATGTGTTTTTGCAATATCAGCACTATACTTGCCAAATTCTGTGAACAGGGCCTGCCTCTTGCTCACACCTTAACTTTGCTTTATATTAGCAAGTTTTGACCATTGCTTTAGTTCAGGCCTCAGGCTTCATACCAGGCCTCTGATACAAGGGCTTATGTCTCAGGCTCTCTTCCTATTACATTCCCCTACTTTTTGTCTTTTTATGGGGAAGATGTTTACCCATCATCCCTGAAAAGCATAGTGCATGGACTAAAAATGACCCAGTGGGCTAAACACTATTATGTGGCCACTTTACTTTACCATCCACACATTCCCTTAGTCTGCACATTCCCTCGTACGACTGATGGACAGATTTTTTTATTTTCCAGTTGGTTTTAGTCCCTTATGGTGGACCTGGACCTGTTAGGCCTGGGACCATGACTGATGTGGGGTCTAGAGTTGTGCTTTGATAACCTTTGATAACCATGAAGAGGCCTTTATACTTTGTTGGTTTTTGATGAGAAGGGCTTTGGTTTGGATTACAAATATATTGTGTTTACCTTATAAAATAATGTAGATGTGTATATATACTGACATATATGATGGATTATATGATCATTTTCTTGAATGGTTAAATACCAAATAAGTTTTTTTGAATACCTTGTGATGAATAATGTGGATAATTGACACACACATGCATATTATCTACATACATATATCAATTATCCACAAGTAGTGGGGGGAAAGAGGTTGTAGATTATTACAACAGTCTCCTCCACCTTGTATTTAGCTGTACAACTCTGACTACGTTTCCCAGACTTGAAGAAGAGCTCTGTGTAAGCTTGAAAGCTTGTCTCTCTCACCAACAAAAGTTGGTCCAATAAAAGATATTATCTCACCCACCTTGTTTCTCTAATATCCTGGGACCAACATGGCTACCACAACTACATACCATAAATTCTGTCCAGCAGTGAGGAAGGCCTATTCGGTGACCAAAAAATGTTTTTTTGGTTGTAAATTGTTACTGAATTATGATAATTGCATCATTTTAATTAATTTTTTTCTGGCTCATTACAGATCATAGAGATAAGGTGGGTAAGTAATATCCTTTATTGGACCAATTTCTGGGTGGTGAAAGAGACAAGATCATAAGAACAGCCATACAGGGTCAGACCAAATATCCATCTAGCCCAGTATCCTGTCCTCTGACAGCAGGCAATGCCAGATGCCCCAGAGGGAATGAGAAGAACAGGTAATCATCAAGTGATCCATCCCCTGTCACCCATTCCCAGCTTCTGAAAAAACTTTAGAACTACACAGAACTCTTCTTCAGGTCCTATTACAGATCACTTTATTACATTCATCCAAGACAATCCCAGATCAGGACTAGTTCAAGTAATTGTTAATGCTATCCTTCTGCTAGTTGAACATAAAGCCAGTCCTACTCAATCCAGCCTCGTGGTATCTTCTGACTTGATTTAACATTACTATGAGGCTTGGTGGGGAAATAGTGTTTTGCTGTCTCTGGTTATGTGATACACCAACAACAGATAAATGATGTTGTTCTCCCTCCCTTACCCAGCTCATGATTTTGGAAGATCATATTTGTATTGCATTGTATATAATGTCAACAATCAAGAGGCAGAAGTGAGGGAGTTAAAAATTTCAATTCAGCATGATATCAGGAGCTGTAAACCATTTCTGCAACAGTGCAGTGTAAATCTTAAACCCTCACCCTTCCCCTTTCCTATACTGAGAATTTTCAGGGAAGATTTCTCCCTTATGAAACACACTGAAAAAAATTAACTAGATACATGTCAGAAGAGCATATGACAGTCTATTCTTTATAAAGCGACTTACTGCTTGATTGGCTAGATATTATCAAGGGCCATTGCTGGGCATGAACGATGAGAAACTGAGGCACAAGTGCACCCAATTTAGGCTTAATCAATTTTTGCCTTTATTTATACAATTTCACATAGAATTATTGTCATGTATAGTGTCTGTACATGTAATTATACCAGATGATAAAATGGGGCCCAAGTTGCTGCATTCCAGGTTATTGGGAAGTTCTCCAGTACGTCATGATGGCTGTTGCTGTCTCTGATCCCTGGTCTAGTCCTGCATTCCCATTCCTTCAGTTACTGGTCCAGTGTTTCTCCAATTTGGGCTTTCTTCACTTCAGGTTTTTTTTATAAATTTCCACATTACATATTAATTAACCTTTATCCAATCAGCATTGGACACATTATGCATCTGTTTTCTGTTCCCTCTACTATATGCATGAACAAGTTTCAGTTTACACCACTTTTGTTGTTTATATAATTTCTATGCCTTTCTGTTTCTCTGCCACCCTGCTCCTGGGTTTTCCCAGCAAAGGGGACTTTTTTCCATTACAAGTTTGTGTTCAATTTATATAAAATCTTCCAATGCAACACATTAGCTTTGTCCTTTCTGCAATAATATCTTATGCAAATCAGCAAATCTATGTAAGAGAAGAATTCGCAAAACAACACTTATGCCAGGCAAGGCCTTGGCCTAAGTATTACCTCATCTAAACTCATTCATTATCCATAATTATAAGGTATAACTAATAAAACTCTTAAAACTTGCTAAAGGCGAAGCTTCATTTTTTATATTCCAGTAATTCAGCATGTATATTCTAACCCATAATCTAGCTGGGGTGAGGGAGTCTAAAAAGTATCATGACCTCAAAATGACAATATTCCCTTTATCTTCTTCAAACATGGGTTTTCAAAGGCCTTTTTCATTCAAAGTCTAGCTTTATGTTTATGAATCTTTACAAAAGAAAACTTGTTTGTTAGTAATTTTCCCTTGTTGCATTTTGAGGAGTTTCTTAATTTTAGGGGCTTAATAATAATCGTTGCATAACATCATATTGTAATTATGGTCTCATACTCCTTTCTCCTCTGGATATCTGTCATTATAGTCTGCATTAGTCTGTCTTATCATGCTTTCTTTTTTTAACAGTTAAATTAAATTTCAAAAGGAGAAGTTGTTTCAACTCAGAAAACCGGATTTTTTTTCTTTTGAAAATGTCAAAACAAAATGTTTCAACAATTTCAAAACTTTTTTGCTTGATAGTTTTTGGAGTCAGAAAATGTGTTGAACCCAAGTCTGGTTCATTAATAGTTTTGGTTTTAACAAATCATAATTGTTTGACCAAAAGTTTTTAAAAATCACCAAAAAATTCCTAACTGGCTTTATTCCACAACTCTATGAGGAGTTAAAGTGAGAGTGAAGTGGGGCTGTAAAATGACTTAGGAGGCAAAGGGGAAGATGGTACTTTTAATAATCTTACTAATTTTTTAATTTTTTCTTGTATATTTCCACTACAGTTGCTACTCCTAGTATCTCATAGTGTACAGCAAAGGTTACCTATATCTGACCAATATATATTTGACTGTAGGGTCTTTGGCATCTTGTGGCCTATGATGTTGCATTTGGTGAAGGAAAATATATCACCTGCTGTTTGTGGCATATGTCCTAGCTGAATAGTTATCTTATGACATGAGATGCAGTAACCTACTCTCTCTCACTGAGGCCTGGTCTACACTCAAAAATTAGATCTGTTTAATTATGTTGGTCAGAAATGTGAAAAGTCCAAACCCCTGAAAGCATAATAAAACTGACAGAAGTTCCCATGTAGACAGTGTTAAACCAATGGAAGAATTGTTCCATAAGCCTAGCTACCACCTCTCAGCAAGGTGGATTATCTCTGCCAATGGTAGTGACTATACTGAAGCGCTAGAGTGGCACAGCTGCAGTGGCGCAACTGTGCTGTTATAGTGTTTTAAGTGTAGACAAGCCATCAGTAACTTCCAATCTGTTCTCTCCCACATAGGTGGAAAACAGTAAAGTAAAATGAAAAATATCAGTGAATTTACAGGTGATGTTTTGCCACTCTGTAGAATGGTCTCTTGTTTACTTAATTGTTTATGTTAAACAACATAGATATTGGCATGATGGATTGGATCATAGAAACCCTCTTGGGAACTGCCAATTGATGTGCCAAGACTACTTCTGCCACTGCTTTCCTGCCAGCTTTGGACTACAGCACCCTGTCTTGTTGAGCCAGACACTCCAGTCTGCTCCAACCCAGACCCAGGGTCTGAACCACGTGCTCCAAAGCTGCAAGCTTAATTGAAAGCAACTTAAGACGTGTTCCTGTCTTTAACACTCAGATACCCAACTCCCAATGAGGTCCAAACCCCAAATAAATCCGTTTTACCCTATATAAAGCTTATACAGGGTAAACTCATAAATTGTGTACCCTCTATAGGTGAGGGTGATAGAGAGATATGCACAGCTGTTTGCCTCCCTTGTCATGTATTAATGCATACTCTTGGTTAATTAATAAGTAAAAAGTGATTTGATTAAATACAGAAAGTAGGATTTAAGTGGTTCCAAGTAGTAACAGACAGAACAAAGTGAATTACCAAGCAAAATAAAATAGAACACACAAGTCTATGACTAAGAAAACTGAAAACACATAAAAACCTCACCCAGTAAGCTTCCTTTTACAGACTAGTCTCCTTCTAGTCTGGGTCCAGCAGTCACTCACACCCCCTTAATTACTGTCCTTTGTTCCAGTTTCTTTCAGGTATCCTTGGGGGTGGAGAGGCTATTTCCTTAGCTAGATGAAGACAAAATGGAGGGGTCTCCCAGGGGTTTAAATAGACTTTGTCCTGTGGGTGACACCCTCCCCCTGTGTAGAATCCAGCTACAAAATGGAGTTTTGAAGTCACATGGGCAAGTTACATGTCCATGTATGCCTGAGTTTCTTACCAGCCAAGCCACATTCCTGGGAAAGCTCAGATATGGATTGGCATCTTCAAGATCCATTGTCCGTTAAGCGGTTCTTGATTGGGCATTTAACTTGCACATTCCTTTCTCAAGAAGCTGACCAAATGCTTACTAAGGCTACTTAGAAATCAAGCCAGTACACAGCCAATATTCATAACTTTGAATACAAAAATGATACATGCATACAAATAGGATAAATACATTCAGTAGATCATAACCTTCACAGAGATATGTTACATGGCATATATAGCATAAAACATATTCCAGTTATGTCATATATATGTACATTCATAAGCATATTTCCATAAAGCCTTATGGGGGGCTGTCAAGGTTCCTTCCACACTCTGAACTCTAGGGTACAGATGTGGGGACCTGCATGAAAGACCCCCTAAGCTTATTCTTACCAGTTTAAGTTAAAAGCTGCCACCACCAAAGTGTTGCACAAAGAACAGGGGAAGTGCCCACTTGGAAACATCTCCCCCCCAAAATATCCTCCCAAGCCCTACACCCCCTTTCCTGGGGAAGGCTTGATAAAAATCCTCACCAATTTGCATAGGTGAACACAGACCCAAACCCTTGGATCTTAAGAACAATGAAAAGGCAATCAGGTTCTTAAAAGAAGAATTTTAATTAAAGAAAAAGTAAAAGAATCACCTCTGTAAAATCAGGATGGTAAATACCTTACAGGGTAATCAGATTCAAAGCCTAGAGAATCCCTCTAGGCTAAACCTTAAGTTACAAAAAGACACAAAAACAGGAATATACATTCCATTTAGCACAACGTATTTTATCAGCCATTTAAACAAAACCGAATCTATCGCATATCTAACTAGATTGCTTATTAACTCTTTACAGGAGTTCTGACCTGCATTCCTGCTCTGGTACAGGCAAAAGCATCACACAGACAGAGAGACTCTTTGTTTCTACACCTCCCCCCCGCAGCTTTGAAAGTATCTTGTCTCCTCATTGGTCATTTTGGTCAGGTGCCAGGGAGGTTATCTTAGCTTCTTAACCCTTTACAGGTGAAAGCATTTTTCCTCTGGCCAGGAGAGATTTAAAGGTGTTTACCCTTCCTTTTACATTTATGACGGGGCACTGTCACAATTGGCACCATTAACAAATCTATTTAATTATGGTATATAATGAGGAGTATAATTAAAATGATGACCTTTGTCTCCCACAGTGAAATTAAGTTGTGCCTAGGTTTGTTTCCTACCTGCTGAATCAATGCTGATCAATGAACAGCATTGGCTGTGCATAATAATGTATCTGTACTCCTTTAAAACTCTAGAGGAAAGTGAGTCCATCCAAAAATGCTGTTGAGTGTCAGGGGATTATTTGCTACAGAAAGTAATGGAAGCTGATACCAACTGCAAGTAGGGAAGCAAAACTGACTTGTGTTGCTCAGAGCAAATTTACAGTAGCTGGTGAAGAGAACACTCTCTGGCTCAAATCTGGCTCTGGCTCAAATCAAGTTGCACAAAGGCTGCCTTGAGGAGCCTCGCCTGGCTGGAAGAGAAGACCAAATCCTGGTCAGAAATCAAGTCTGAGTCAGTAGGACTGATGAGGTCTCTCCATAACAGTCAGACAGAAGACTGAATCCTTCCCAAGGAACCACTTCTTGGCTTCTGCAAGTCTCCCTCCGTTTTGCGGTGCATGCGTGAGAGAATAAAAACAATGGGTGAGCTCAGTTGTTGGTGCAGTGGCCCCATCCTCTGCCTCATTCCCTAAGCCTCCTGTGCACTGATGCAGAAGGAGCATTCCTACCTCTTGGTGAGCAGAGGTGTGTGAAATACAAGGGCTGCAGACAACCCCATGGGGTCCCACCCTCATGCTGTGGAACAACACCAATTTAGGTGTGTCTAGAGCTTTCCATGTCTATGGAGTAGTAATATTTACCTCAGAACAGTTTGTATTTGGGTGTTGTTTCTGAAACTGGCAATAGATTGTGCTGTATCAGTTGTGATCTGATTCTGCATGATCTCTATCACTGTATCTAGTGGTACATTAGGCAGGATTAAAATGTAAGAGAGATAAAAAGGCCCATGCTACTTCACATCAGTCAATCATTTATCAACAGTTAGGGAGAAACTTCCCCTAAGGATAGGTTATTCCATAATTGTCCATTAAGGTGTTTCTTGCACCTTTGCTGAAGCATCTGATATTGGTCACTGTCAGAGATTGACTCCTGGATGAGGATGGGCCACATGTCCGATCCAGCATTGCAGTTCCTGTTTCAAAGCAGTGATGTAATATGCACACAGACATACACAAAACATATAGTAATAATGTATGTATATACCAAGATGTAGAAATAATGGAACATAATGGGCATCTGAATATATTTGTGATTTTATTGTGTGAATAAATATTCATATGTAACTAGTTAGAAAACTGTCCTTAATTTTCTTTCATAGAATATCAACTCACCAGCCAACGCTCAAAAACTGATTGGTTACTTTTCCTGAAAAATATATTTCATCAAGAATATTTTAATTATATAAGATGCTGATATACTTTCTATATAAAAGAAAGGGCTAAGTGTGCATGAGGGAGAAGCAAGGCTGGGTTGGCTTATTGCAGCTAACTAATAAACCAATTTTCCAAGCAGCACTTTGGGTATTAGTCAGTCTATATCCAGTGCTACCATAACATGGAGTATGACCATATTACCCACATTTTTGTTAATAATTCTACATTTCTTTTGGGAAAACAATTTCCTTATAGTAAAGGGACTGATCT
The DNA here is from genome assembly GCF_009764565.3 of Dermochelys coriacea. Taxonomy (NCBI): domain Eukaryota; kingdom Metazoa; phylum Chordata; order Testudines; family Dermochelyidae; genus Dermochelys; species Dermochelys coriacea. Next base: position 20,343,471 of record NC_050079.1, read on the forward strand.
TGCAGCCCTCCATTATGGAAGTAGTTCCATATTTTGAGGCTGATTCTGCTCCCACTGAAGTCGATGAGCATTCTTCAGTAGACTTCTGTGGGTGCCAGATTGGTCCCGTGAGAGGGTGTTCAGCACAAGAATTTTAGTTGCACAGCCCATAGTCACAGCCATTTGATCAGACTCAGAGCCCCCATTGTGTTTCACAATGATTGTCACTAATAGGATTTAAGGGAGCTGTTGACTTTGGGTGTGTTTTGCAGAATTCTTTTAGCATTTCATGGGGTATGGTGATGGGGGGAAGAAAGCGAGAGCCCAGGACTTTGTGAGAAAGACTTTGCAGAACACTTCATGGTTGATGCAGATGGGGAGGCATATTGGAGCTTTTTTTTTTTTGGCTTGGCTCGATGCCTGAGAAACTGAACGTTAGAAAAAAAAATCTATCCACCAGCAACAAATATAATGCATTGGAGCATGTGTGTGTGCTATCTGACCTGGTAGCATAATTGCTGGATTGTCTACAGTATTTCCTTGGGTAGGCTTGGCCTTATCCACAATAAGAATAAACTTTCCAATGAGTATAATGAAAAAATTGTAAATAAGGAAAGAAAGAGTCCATGCTGCATAAGAGCTGCAGCTAAGATAAATATATATTTATTTCTACCTGGTGAGAATGAATGGGCAAAAATGCAATCAGCAACCATACAACATTTGAATGGGCACCTCTGATGGGTCAGACCTTGTACTCATTGAAGGCAGTTGGAGAATGCTGGTTAACTTCAATGGGGGCAGAATCAGCCATAGGATTGAAACTACTCACAAAAGCAGCAAGGTCAGTACTCTTAATGTGTGAAAATTGTATAAAAGCAAAATAACAGAAGTATGAATTTTCTCCCTCAGCTGAAAAGAGAGGAAAGGAGGTTTGGTTTGGTTTGTTTGTTTCAATTTAACTTCCTGGTGCTGTACAAGGAGGAACCTGCTGTGACTGGGGTCCCAGTGGGAACCAGCTATGGTCACTCAATTAGGGTGAACTGCAAAGAATGGGGCAGACAAACCCCAAAGCTGGTGGATATTCCAATATTAGATTTACCAAGCCATCATAAAACAGCATCTTTGTTACCATAGGTTTCAGAGTAGCAGCCGTGTTAGTCTGTATTCGCAAAAAGAAAATGAGTACTTGTGGCAGCTTAGAGACTAACAAATTTATTTGAGCATAAGCTTTCGTGAGCTACAGCTCACTTCATCGGATGTCTGTTACCATCGGATGTTTTGTTACTATACTGGTTACTCAGAAGTCCGTTCCCTTAAAGTGATCCAGCCTCAGGCCTCCATCCAGGTACCCACTCAAATATGATGATTTCTGAAAATCTTATTTCATCATATAAAAGAAAAGGTTCTACCAGTCCCAAAGGATTGGACACATTACCTCCCAGGTTATTGAATATTCCAGATCTTACCCAAATACACGCTACAACCAATTCTTATTAACTAAACTAAAATTTATTTAAAAACAAAAGAGACAGAGAGTATGGTTAAAAGATACAGACATGAGTTCAATTCACTGAGGTTCAGATTCTTAGATGGTGAGCTTTATAGTTGCAAAGAGTTCTTTCAGAAATAGTTCATAGGTTGTAGTCCAATATCATATTCAGGACATACCAGCATAACTGGGACCTCAGTCTTGTGACTCATACTTCCCCTGATGAAGCTTAAGCATATCTGAAATGACAGAATTAGTACCCCAGGGTCTTTTTATACAGTGTTCTAGCATCCACTTGACCACACAGTCCTGGTTAATCAATAGGCTTTTGATGTAACCTTTTGCTTTCTAAACACCACCAGTAATTATTTATTCAAATTAACATAGGCAATTTATCCATTAGGCAGTCTATTTCAAACTTCAAAGAGACATATAGACAATGACATTATTTTACCCAAGATTCAGCTAAATGTTAATATTCCCTTTTGATCTCTGAATCAATAACTATAGTGACAGACTGGAACTGTCTGTTTATGGGTAGCATCAAAGATACATACAATTAGTATTACTTCTAACAATATAGGTTTGCATTTCAACATTCTAGCCTATTTAGCATGAATCATCATTCCCATACTTTTCTAACATGACTTTAAAGGTAGGCTTTGGGACATTCAGCCTGCAAACTCTTTAACCCTCGCTAGCCATGTGTCAATATGTAAGAATCTAGAAGATAATAGAATAAGTAATAGCCAGCATGGATTCATCAATTACAAATCATACCAAACCAGCCTAATTTCCTCCTTTTAACAGGATTATTGGCTAGTGGATGAGGGTAAGCAATAGCAGTAAATGTGATTTGATTTTAATAAGGCTTTTGGCACAATCACATGACAGTCTAATAAGCAAACTAGGGAAATCTGGTCTAGAAGAAATTTCTATAAGGTGGATTCATAACTGGTTAAAAGACCATACTCAAAGAGCAGCTATCAATGGTTTACTGTCAAGCTGGGAGTGTTTATTTAGTGGGGTTCCATGGGGGCAATCTTGGGTCTGATACTATTAAACATTTTCATTAATGACTTTGATAAAAGGGTGGAGAGCATGCTTATAAATCTATGGGTGACACCAAGCTAGGAGGGGTTGGAAGCACTTTGGAGAACAGGATTAGAATTCAAAACAATCTTGACAAATTGGAGAATTGATCTGAAATCAACAAGATGAAATTCAGTGAAGACCAGTGCAAAGTACTTCATTTAGGAAGGAAAAATCAAATACACATCTACAAAATGGGAAATAACTAGCTAGGGAGTAGTGTTGCTGAAAAGGATCTGTGGTTTATAAATTGAATGAGTCAATGATGTGATGCAGTTGTGAAAAATGCGAATATCATTCTAGGAGGTAATTGTCCTACTCTGCTTGGCACTGCTGAAGCCTCAGCAGGAGTCCTGTGACCAGATCTGGGCGCCAAACTTTAGAAGAGATGTGGACAAATTAGAGAGAGTCCAGAGCAGAGCAACAAAAATTATAAGTTTAGAAAATTTGAACTATGAGGAAAGGTTAAAACAAACAAACAAACAACAACAAAAAACAGGACAAGTACATGTTACTCCATCAGCACCATCATCAATGCCCCATTCAGCACCAGAGCTGTTGGCAAGATCTCCAACTCCCTTGGTACTGCCAGTGGCACTGAGTCTGTTAGTACCACTGGAATTCTGGTACCTGAGAGACCTCTGTGTATCTGATGTACTGCAGTCTCATCTTCTTGGTACTTGGTACTGAGACCTCCACACTGAGTCTTCTTCTGGCATGGAAGTCTTCCCCGCTGCCCTGCCATGCTCCTCCACTCTCTAGTGCCAACTCAGACAGTGAACCAGAGGAGGATATGTCACAATACTCCTTCTAGGCTCCCTATGGTGCCCGATACCAACCATAACATACCCAAACATACCCTCAGATATACCACCATAAACATACCACCTTGGTATGGCCAACCATGGGCACCACTACCCCAGTGGCCAGGATGCTTGGGCTGCATATCACCCCTATGCCTCTTGGGCTTCTAATCGCATCTGAGAGCCTCCAAGATGCTCCCCCTTTGGCCATGGTATCCAGAGCTTTGGACCCTCTAGAACAGATTGTGGAAGAACAGGAAGGCAGCAGTGTGGAAGAGGTGACCCCAAGGAGCAAGATATCCTCTTTCTCCCCATATGAGGCCTCATACCTCTGCCACTGTCCCTAGCTGATGGCTTCTGCCATTTCCCAGGACCTAGCAAAGAGAAGGCAGACACTTTCTAAAAATACCATTAGAAGAAGTCAAGGACACCCATCACAAGGTCCTTGACATACTTCACTACTTCTCATCCTCTAAAATAGATCTCCCTATCAATGAGGCTCTCCTGGACCTCTCAAAAACTATATGGCAGACCCCAGCATCAACCATATGGCAGACTTCAGCATCAGTGGTGCCTATCTGCAAAGAGGCTGACAAAAACTATTATGTCCCAGCAAGGAATACAAAATTCCTCTTCTCCCGTGCTCCACCCAACTCTATTGTAGTGGACACTGTCAACTCTTGTGGTTGTCAACATCAAATGAGGTCCACTCCTTACTATACGGACTGGAAACGTTTGGACTTCTTTGTGGGGAAAGCCTACTCCTTGGCCACATTATAGTTTCAAATAGCTAATTACCAGGCCCTAATAACAAAATGCAACTATGTTATCTATTTGAAACTTAACAGTTTTATTGATGAGCTGCCTGAGACACACTGCGACCAATTCAAAGCCATCATTCAGGAGGAATAGTTAGTAGTCAAGACATCGCTACAGTCTGCTCTCAACACAGTGGCCAGGACCATCTCCACGGTGGTGGTTATGCGATATGCATTATGGCTACACCTGTCTGATTTCCCTAAGGAGGTGCAGTCAACCATTTAAGACCGTTCCTTTGAAAGCACCAAACTCTTTGTGGAGAAGACTCATGCCTCTCTTCATATCATAAAAGATTCTAGGGCCACTTTCTGTTTACTGGGCATCTACATGCCAGGACAAAAGAGAAAATTTACTTCACAGCCCCAGCACAAACCACATACCTCCCAATACCTGACTCAGCGCCAATTTTGACATGTTGGTTGAGGCGTTGACAAACTACTCCCCCCAACTGTTACAGCTGAGCACTGCTTCCCACCCATTTGTCTACCATGTTGCAATGTTCCTCAGCACCTGGTAATGCATGACATCAAACCGATGGGTTCTGAAAATTGTACACAGTGGGTATTCCATTCATTTCACCTCTCTATGTTCTCTACAACACCCTTCCCCAACCCTCTTCAGGGTCCCTTCTCACAAGAGTGTACTATGACAAGAGATAGATCATCTGCTCCAGTTAAGAGCCATAGAACCAGTACCTCAACATCTACAAGATTGTTTTTCAGCCCTCAACCTTCACAACTCCTACTTCCATATCTCAATCGTACCGTCTAACAGACAGTTCCTCAGATTTACCCTAGGATAAGACCATTACCAGTACAGAGTACTCCCCTTCAGGCTATCATCTGCTCTGAGAGTATTCTCCAAGGTTCTCTCAGTAGTGGCTTCGCACTTATGCTCCCAAGAGATCATGATTTACCCCTACCTGGATAATTGCCTCCTCAGAGCCCAGTCTCTCCAAGAAGCTCTTGAAGTCACCAGATCTGCAATAGACTTATTCATGGAAATGGGCATAGCCCAGAAACGCCCAGAAATCAACCCTCACTCCAGTGCAGCACCCAGAATGAATAGGCGCTGACCTCAACTCGTTACAGGCCATAGCTCTCCTACCTCAACACAGATTCCTCTCCTGGGCCACACTCATAGAGATATTTCAAAACAGCCCACAAATATCATCCAGACACTGCCTTCAACTCTTGGGGTATATGGCAGCAGGCACGGCAGTAATACCACATGCCAGGCTTCACCTGTGATGCCTCCAGATGTGGTTCAGCTCAGTTTACAGACCAAACAGACAGACTAGACAAACCTCTTTCACTACCCACTAGGATCAAAAACTCCTTAGATTTGTGGAAAGACCCAGAAATCATTTGTAAGGGGATCCCCTTTTCAGAAGCCTCACCATCCTTTCTTCTTACCACCAACTCATCACTCATAGGTTCGGGTGCACACCCAAACAACCTCACAACAAAAGGCAGGTGGTCATCCACAGAGGTATCCCCTCGCATCAGCCTCCTCAAACCCAGAGTGGTCAGGAATGCCTGCACCCATTTCCTTCCGCTGATCAAGGGATCATACACGAGAGTCCTAACAGACAAAATGTTTATTTATGTAGTGCATATATGCTATGTGGGAATCACCTTCCCTCTGTGTGGAAGCAATGAGACTATGGAACTGGTGCTTCTCCCACAATGTCACACTATCAGTGGCTTACCTTCTGGACACACAAAACTCAATAGTGGACAATCTCAGTCACAAATTTCCACACAACCATGAGTGGGAAATAAACCAACAGTACTTCACAACCTATTGAGGCAGTGGGGGATGCTGACCACAGACCTGTTCACCATGTTACCTGAACAAGAAACTCCCATGCTGCTGCTCCAGAGCAGGAATAGGACAACACTCCCTGAGCGATGCTCTCCTTCTCCCCTAGGGCAGGTACCTTCTCTATGCCTTTCCTCCATTTTCCCTATTGTCAAAAATCTTGTTAAAAATAAAGAGAGAAGGAACACATGCCATACTGATTACTCCTACTTGACTGAGACAGACCTGGTACCCTTACCTGTCACAAATCGGCGATGTGCTCACCGATCTCTCTCCAATCCACTCTGTACCTCCTCTTGCAGAACAAAGGATGCACCTTACATCCCAACCTGGAGATTCTTCACCTCAAGGTGTGGCTCCTTCATGGTTCCAATACATAGAGAGCTCCTGCCCAAAGGAGTTACAAGAGGTATTACAACACGCTAGAAAGTCTTCAACATGCCTTATTTATCTGAAAAAATGGCCCAGGTTCCAGATTTGGTGTATTTCCCAACAAATCTGCCTAGCATCCATGACTCTTCCAAAAGTCCTAGACTATGTACTGACTCTAAAAAGATCAGGACTATCTCTCAGAGTCCACCTAGCAGCTAGAGCAGCCTTTCACCATCAAGTAGGTGTTACTCAGTGTTATCACATCCAGCCACTAAAAGATTCCTCAGGGGTATAGTAAACCTTTTCCCACCACCCCAACCTCCTACTCCCACATGGGACCTAAACCTGGTACTGAAAGGACTGACTAGACTTTTGAACCCATGGCCACCTGTTTGCTTACATGCCTCTCCAGTGAGAACAACCTTCTTGATAGCAATCACCTTGGATAGGAGAATAAGAGTAATAGTGGCTCTGATGGCACATCTCCTCTACACAGTATTCTTTTGGGACAAGGCCACATGCTCAGGCCACATCTCTACAGTAACCCTTCCACATGTACCAATTGATTCACCTTCCAACCTTCTAACCCAAGCCCCACTGCGACAACAGGGAAGCTATATTACACATATTAGATGTCAGGGGAGCCCTAGCCTTTTACCTGGACAGGAAGAAGGCTTTCAGGAAGTCTCCTAAGCTTTTCCTCTCTATTGCAGAAAGGTCCAAGTGCTTAGCAATATCAGCCCAGAGAACCTCCAAATGGGTCTCAAATTACATTAGACAATGTTATCAGGTTCGCAACATGACACCTTCAGATACTATTCATACACACTCCACAAGGTCAATCTCCTCGTCCATCACCCCATCTCGGAAATCTGTAGAGTGGTGACATGGGTGTCAGTCCGCACTTTCACAGAATGCTATGTGATCACTAAGAACTCCCCTCTGATGCCACCTTCAGCTCCACAGTGCTGTTATCAGTAACTGATCTGACTCCAAAGGCCCAGCCTCCCACTGGGGATACTGCATGGGAGTCACCTACGTAGGGACACTACTCAAAGAAGAAGTTCCTCACCTCGTGCAATAACAATGGTTCTTTGAGCTGTGTTCCCCTATGGGTGCTCATAACAGTGTACTCACTGCACCTTTACTTAGGATTCACAGTTGTGACCCCTCTCCTGGAACTAGGTGCCTAAGGTGTTCTTTTGTTAGAACCACTGAAGGATCAGCAGCCCTGGGACACAAGCAAACCTACAGTGGAGCACCCATGGGGGACACATCTTGAAGAACCACTATTACTGCACAAAATGAGTCTTTTTAAGGACAGGTTAGACAAACACCTATCCGGTATACTTGATCCTGCCCCAGTGCAGGGGTCTGGACTAGATGACATCTTGATGTCCCTTCCAACCCTTGATTTCTATGATTTTGTGCGCAATGAAAAATGCAGTAGGCTTTCAAAGTTGGAGATTCAGAGGATTTATAGCATCAATAAACAATTAGAATAAATCAAATAGATTCTCCTTTTGGTTTGTTTTAGGTTACTTTATAATTAACTCATGTGCTTTCCTGAAATCAGTTATATGTTATCCTAATGGCTACATAATGAGATCACCAACTAAATGACTGCATAACCACAGGGAATGTTAATGAACTTTTAGGAAGTGTTACATTACCTCAGGCTGAAAAATGTTCATGCTGTAAATATAATAAATTACTGAAATATTAATTAATGAAGGCTTTGCATAAATATTGAACGAGCATACATAATAAATGAAACACATCAATATCCTGAAATACCATTAATAAATATTTATTTTATGCTGCTAATGCTGTAAATGTCGGGAATCAAACATTGCTTTTAGAGTAGCAGCGGTGTTAGTCTGTATTCGCAAAAAGAAAAGGAGTACTTGTGGCACCTTAGAGACTAACAAATTTATTTGAGCGCTGTAGCTCATGAAAGCTTATGCTCAAATAAATTTGTTAGTCTCTAAGGTGCCACAAGTACTCCTTTTCTTTTTGCAAACATTGCTTTATTTATTTATTTTTATTTTTTTATTCTTTCAAGCCCTTGAGCAGTCTTTCAGGTCCCAATCCAGCAGTCCATCTCTATTCAGCAAAGCATTTAACCACATGTTTATGCCTCACTGGGGCAGTCGTCATAGCTCCATAACTATAACTATTTACACCAGCTCAGGTGTAATGCTTAAATGCTTTGCTAAACTGGAGCCTCAGGGAGTTAAATGTAACTTGTTAAGTGACTTGAGAGTATGATATTGCAAGGATGTTATAGTGACATCATTGTTTGTTCCTGCTAATTTGGGAAAAAATACAATGCACAAAAGTACACAAACAGACGTTGCCTTAGGAGATAGAACCCTTTAATTATTAAATTTACTAATGATCGAAAATGTCTCATGCTAAATCTCTTCTTTCACTTTCCAAAATCAATGGTTTATAAAGTAAATACAGCTCTGAACTATCAGTCCATTTAGTAGACCATAACATGTTGGTTTTTCTTTCACACTGGACAATGTAGTTTTAATTAATTATGTAGGACATTATTGCTTTTGTTATTTATGATAATCGAAAAGCTTGGGCCACTCAACTGTAATGTGTTTCTTTTAAATATAGTTGCATTGTATTACTACTTTCACTAAAACTGTATCCTGATAGCAATGCATTTAGAATATTTACACTGCTGATCAATAAACTTCCTGTGGCGGATGATAATCTGAAATCTATTTTTCAGGAACAGCTTCAGGATTGCCAAATATTTGACACAATATTTACAGCAACAAAATGTTTCCTTTTTTTAATTGATCAGAATTTGCAAGGACATTTTAATAGATCTTTATAATGTTAGAAGTGAAAACTCATTACAAAACAAAACAATTTGTGCCAAATGGCCTGTTTGTGTTTTTAACAATATGTCTTAGTCAACTGGTCCATCTAAGGCAGAGGTGGCCAACCTGAGTCTGAGAAGGAGCCAGAATTTATCAATGTACATTGCCAAAGGGCCACAGTAATACGTCAGCAGGCCCCCATCAGCTTCCCCCATTCCCAGTGCTTCCGGCTCACCAGCAGCCCCACCAATCAGCGCCTCCCCTTCCCTCCCCACACCTCCCATCAGCTGTTTCATGATGTGCAGGAGGCTCGGGGGCGGGGGGAGGAGCAAGGGCACTGCAGGCTTAGGGGAAAAGGTGGGAAGGGATGGAGTTGGAGTTGGGGCTGGGCCTGTGGCAGAGCCAGGGGTTGAGCAGTGAGCACCCCCCGGTACACTGGAAAGTTGGCGCCTGTAGCTCCAGCCCCAGATTCGGTGACTATACAAGGAGTTGCATATTAACTTCCGAAGAACCGCACGTTGCTCCGGAGCCACAGATTGGCCACCCTGATCCAAGGAATAAAAGGCACATTGGGCCACAACTTCAGTTGATCAGTCATCGTAGCTTCATTGAAGTCAATAAAGCTATGCTGATTGGTACCAGATGCCTGATCCAAAGCCCATTGAACTCAATGGGAGTCTTTTTGTTGACTCCAATAGAATCTGGATCAAGCCTTAGGTGACAATCTGACACATTGCATCTTGGACACAAAGATGTGGGGAGGGGAAATCTGTGCTTCAAAGTAATTTGCAACTAAAATTTGGAAATGATGTTTATAAATGTCTCGGCCCACGTTTGTTTTGCACCCAAATTTGGGGGCTGTTTGGATGTGTAGAGAATGCAGGGTCATGCATAAGGGGATGTTAAACTAAATGTAAGCATCTATATCTTCTTTTTAGAGAGCTTTTTTCTCTGGGTGACTTGGTATGAACTCTGATATTAATTGTTTCTTAGAGTCTAAAGTACATTTATTTGTATAAAAATAATGAACCGTCAGAGGATCTGGCACTGAAAATGCTTTTAAGGTTACAGTGCTGTAAGAATTCGTCGCATGTTCTTGGAGCAATATATTGTTTTTCATGACTATTGAGCAGCAGCAGCAATGTGTCTGTATGATTTATAGGGTAATTGACAGTCCTAGGATAGTTAGCTGGTTGTAGACATTGTCTTACTGTTTCATGAATGTATTATTGATGAGTTATGTGTTGGGCACTCATATTCTTTGGTTGAAGTGTAATGGAATTTTCTATGCAAGTTTAAGTGGGGGTGAGAAGTTAGAGAGAAGAATAAGGTATCTTAAGAGTAACTTAGAGGGTCAAATTTTCAAAAACACTTAAGTGATTTAGGAGCCTAAGTGCCATTTTCAAAAGCGAGGTAAGACTAGAGTCACAAAGGAACTGAGTATTGCAATACCTAACTTTTAAGCACCTTTCTGCCAAGTGGAATCCACTGATTTAGGCACCTAATACAATGCATGGGGAGAGTTAGGCACTTAAAAATGGGTTTCACCAAAACCAGCACACTGAGTGGGGAGCTGTCTAGCAAGTAGGAGATTGTAAGGAGAGGGCTGTGGCTTAAACCCTGCTCCTCAAAGGGTGCCTAACTTTACTTAGGATTCACAGTTGTGACCCCTCTCCTGGAACTACGTGCCTAAGGTGTTCTTTTGTGAGAACCACTGAAGGAGGAGGTGCTGGCAGCCGCACAAGTTGCATGCCCCCTCCCCCTATTATAAACTTTAACCTAATGGCTGGGGTACTCATTCAGGATGTGGGAGACCCACATTCAATTTCCTCTTTGCTTGATATAGAGAAGGGATTTGCACTTGGATCTCTCACATCTCAGGAAAATGCCCTGACCGCTGGGCTATGGGACATTGTGGGGCAGGACACGCACAGTCTCTCCTGTTGAAGCTTTTCCACTATGTATAAGTAATTAAATATGCATTGGACCAGCGAGGGAGAGTGAGAATGACACACTAGCCCAGTGGTAAGGGCACTGCACATGGAAGGTGGGAGACCCTGCTCCAACAGAATGGGCTGGAACTACCCTCTCAGCTCATCAATGAGGGGCAAGGCTAGCTCATTGTAGTTCCCATATTACCTGTTTCTGAGATTCAGGTGATAAGAACTTCTGGGAAATGTAGTCCCCCTCCTTCCCCCCCCCCCAAGTAGCTATGTTATATTCCTGTCTTGGGGGATGGTAATCTGGGAGGTGAGAAAAGTATCCAACCCCTGCCCTTTTCCCAAGTGGAGAAGAGTTGTGGACATTGTCAGTGGAGCTATGACCACTTACACCTGTTGATCTACCCCATGGAAGGAATCAAGTAGACCCATTTTCTTTTGTTTGTATAATCCATTATTTATTTATTGATTGATTGATTGATTGATTAATAATGGGATTCTAAGTCAGACACATCTGTCGATACTGCACACCAACGTCTGAGGGACCCTGGGTACATTTTACTGCTGTTTGGGTTTTATCAAATTCAGATAAAGCCCTGGACAGGGGAAAGCTGTTTGTTTGTTTGTTTGATCTTCCCACAACTGGAATAATGCTAAATTGCAGAATATTATTTGAAAATACTTCAGCTATACTCTGACTATATCAAATGCAGGCTATTCCAGAACTTTGGAAGATTCCATTCCAGGCTAAGACAATGATTTGAAAGGTGAACCTTTGAATAACAGCAGCAGGGAACATTTCTTCCTTGTTTTGTTGCTGTTATAACATTGCCTTCCTCTTGCTATTATTAACGTGTCCCTTCATGTGAGTGCAGGCTTTATCTGCTGCCAGTTGCTTGAGTAAAAGGAACAGTGTAGGAGCAGCACAGCGCTATTTAAAAATCTTTTATCACTAAAAAGATCAAATACTGCACTTCAGTCATGCCATTAAGTTTCAGCCTCAGCTTTTTAAACCTTTCAGTTGACATCAAACATTGAGGTGGTTCTCAATGACTTAAAGAAAAAAGTTTATACTTTAATAAGTGTTTCAAAGAGTGTATCCAAATAACCTTATTGTCCTGGTGGGGGAAATGGGTGGAGGACTGTGCAGTCTCCAAACTGCAACTGTATGAATTGTAATACTACTAAAACAAGCACTAAACTCTCAGAAAATGCAATGGGAGCACATTCTAACAAGAGAGCAGTCAGTGCTGAATTTAAGGGAAAACTAATCTCTTTTTATTGCCATATAAAACTGTACAGAGCAGGACCTCCATTTTGATCTAATCATGGACTTCTTCAAGGAAAATAAAAGTATCTTTACTTTAAATTCTGTGCTACTTTCTCCCTTGTTAGAGAGTGCCCTTGCTACATTTTCTGAGAATTTAGTGTTTCCCTGGCTTCTCTGGGGGGAAAAATGAGGTTTTCAGATGCACCTTATTACCCATATGTATATAATCACCCATACAGATGATTCCAATTTAAAATGCAAGCTTATATATTTTTGATCCACATAAAAGCAAACAAGACCCATTTTTCATCTTCAGAAATTAGAGGAATGCCAGTCAAGATGCTGCCAGATGTAGGAAAAATTGCAAAGGAGTAGCAGTGATGTATTGCATTTGACTTTTACAATGAAAGAAAGAATTGTGGGCACAGAGTTTTAAATCCATATATTTGTTAAAGCAAGAAATACATTAGGGACAAATTCATCTCTGGTGTAACCCCAGTATCCCATAATATGTAAAAAGTAGAGAATAAATATTACAGCTTGTTTCTAACAAAACACATAAATGAAGTCAAACATGGATATTGCAAAACATTTTGTGCATTTCCCAAGTCAGAGAGGATCCCTCAAAATCCTCAGAGGAAAATTAAGGAACTTTCTCACCCCAGTTAGAGGATATCACTAGTAAATCAAAGCAATATACTATTCTTAGGAATTTTCTATGATGAAAATAAAATATGGATCAATAATATATGGGGGTTTAGTGGACAACATGAATACAACTGTTTTACCATGTGTTGGTTTGTGGAGTAGCCCATTCATAAAATACAATTTGACACACTGTGCATCTCCATCACATGCTCTTCTGAATAAAAGTGGATTGGAGAAGTTTCTGCAATACATCACTGCTACTCCTTTGCAATTTTTCCTACATCTGGCAGCATCTTGACTGGCATTCCTCTAATTTCTGAAGATGAAAAATGGTTCTTATTCATGTTGTCCACTAAACCCCCATATATTATTGATTCATATTTTATTTTCATCATAGAAAATTCCTAAAAATAGTATATTGCTTTGATTTACTAGTGATATCCTCTAACTGGGGTGGGAAAGTTCCTTAATTTTCCTCTGAGGATTTTGAGGGATCCTCTCTGACTTGGGAAATGCACAAAGGTACCAAAAATGTTTTGCAAATAAAATATATTATATTGCCACTTGTGCTGGATGAGTTACTTATGTAAATCATCCAATCAGGGAACAAAACCAATATACATCACACTTTTCCTTTGCAAATAATTCTTGTTCTGTAGACTGTTGTGGACAGTTTGTCAATATTCAAATGTAATAATTCCCAGTGTGATGTTTATGCAAGTGATGTATATTGGTTTTGTTCCCTGATTGTATGACTTACATAAGTAACTCATCCAGCACAAGTGGCAATATAATATATTATTCAAAATTAACTTTTAATGAAAACATGGGTTTAAAATTAATTTTTCAGCGTATTCTTGCTGGCAAAGCCTAATCATTCAAATATTTACAGGAAGTTTACAAAGAAGAGTCATATAGATGCAAATAAAATTTGCTTTTGAATTGTAACCAATATTGGTGGTAAATATTTTCCCTTATTTGCTAAGTTCTACTTCTAGATGTGGTGGTGTCCTCTACTGATTAGCATAGTGCCTTGCTTTTTTCTAGAATGTCCTAATGGTTTTCATTAGTTCTTATATTGTGGTGTTTCTGCTAGGAATGGATTGCTGCAGTACATGCCAATCCAACTCTATCAATATCAAACAAAGGAATCTGAAGTAAGGCAATCAATGTATAGCACAGTCATCAAGCTGAACTATGCTGGAAATGTTGTGGTTCATTGTATTGTACTTTAAAAAAGAATTACCTACGTGAATAGGATGTACATATAAGTGAGATATTGCTTATGAAAGAGAGGGCCCTAGCCAGAGGAATCAGAAGTATTTTAAATGATTGTGCTCGATCTGTACCCTGTGTAAATCTGAAGCAACTCCACTGAATTCAGTAATTTATTATTTGTACTACGGGAGTGCCTACGTGCTATTGTCATGGACCATGGCACAGCACACAAACATAGAACAAAAAGACAATCCCTGCCCCAAAGAGCTTCTCGGCCTTTTGGCTAAGATCAAGTATAGTCTATGTAGTTCAGTTTCTTTATCCCATTGATATTGTGGTCAGAATGTGGCCCATTCGTTTTGCTTGGGGACACCCTAGAGGAAACAAACCAGAGCAGACTAGGAGATTACATAGCTCCAGCTCTGACTCCTTTCAGTTCTGAAGATATTGTTTCCAGTCCTTGCTTGGTTTAAAAGTTAAGTTGATCGTTGGTTTCATTTTACTCTCTGTTTGCACGAATCACAAAACCATTGAACAATTCTGCTCGGTAAGGGCCCACTATTTGAATAGCAGGAGTAAAAACTGAGTTTATTCTGGGAACTGGTCTATCTGTTGTATATTGCATTGTCATCTAGGCGACTACAAATCCATAGCTCAGTCTTTTGCTTCTGAACCAGCAGGGCCTTGTATTTCTGCAGCAGCTCTTGAGCTTTGCTTTGCAACGATCTGGCTCTGCTGACTTGTGAAGAAACAGTGATGGACTTAGGAAGGAGCCTTGTCCAGTCAGTGTACTTGGGAAAAATAAGGAAGTCCCCGGGACTGAAATAACTAGAAGAGCTGCATGGGGACGGCTGCATGGTGCCGGTGCCTGTTCACTCTGGACCAGAATCACTGTGGGCTGTTATACCAGTGCAAAGTGAGAGTAAATGTTACTAAATCAGAATGTCACTGTTTTACACTCACTTTGCACTGGGATTAATGACTACACATGCTGCAGAGTAATAGTGAATCAGGCCTGTGGTGTCTGGCTCCAGCAGTTTCATGGACACTAAGGCAAAAGGCTGTGATATTAAGTAAATTATACCATCCTGGTTCAGTGTGTGTCCATCCGTCGATGCCTGGGAGTTCAAGCAGGCCACAAGACCAACATACTTGCCATATAGACAAAGAGTGAGGTTTGCTCATTACTCCAGTAGGTATATCTCAAAGCACCACTGACACAGTGACTTCTGAAGAGACTATTTACCTTCCTGTCAAGGGAGAATGCATTGATTATGGCTTTAAGAAGAGGAGCAAGCAGTGATATGGTGACAATTCTTAACTCTTTTTTTCCTGAAAATTCATCCACTGTTCATCAACATAGGCAGAAAAGCACTTCCAATCCACATCTGAGAGTCCAAACCAGTGCTTTGATAAATGCAATGAAGATCAGACTTGACATTCTTAGTATTTCTAAGTAATCAGTAAATAAAACCCCAAGCAGAAACAAAATCCTTAAACACAATTCAGCTCTTTTTTTAAATAATTAAAAATGAACAAAGAATGCAAGCCCAATTTTCAACATTTCCCCTTGTAGATCTTCTTTAAATCTGGAGATGATAGATCAGTCCTTTTGGGCCAATAGAAAGTGGTTGTTTTAAAACAGTGTTTTCATTCCTTAATGATAGAAAATGCTAGGCAAATTAAGATCAAAAGAAGCTTTTCTGTAGGAAAAGTGGCAAATCTGTAAGAATTGGCACTAGCAGAAAATAATTGTGTGTAGGGTTTAATGAAGTTGGGAGCTAATGTCCAGTTTATATCTTATGTTCTTATGGTTTTAAATATGCATAGAATGTACTCTTCTAGGCACCAATGTTCCTCTTTGGTCTGTACAGACTCCTAAGACTGCAATGAGAATGTAAAGACCTGCTCATGGGCAGAAAAGAAAGCTCATAAGAATAAAAAGGACTTCATTGATTCTGTATTTATTTGTGATGAAAGAGCAGAGGACAGCCATATAGAGCAGTTCATTAGTGTGACCATGCAAATGTAATAGAGGGAAGGGACAAGAAGTGGCTTCAAAGAAGTTGTGGGGGAGATAAGAATAATATTAGACTGACTAAAATAGAGTGGGGCTGTGAGGGATGAATGACAGTCTATTCGAGGGGTAGCCAAACTTATTGACCCTCTGAGCCGCGTATGATCTTCAGAAGTTCGAGAGCCGGGCGCACCTGCCAGGGCTTGGGGCTTCTGAAGCCTCAAGCCCCGGCAGGCGCCTCCCAGTGGACAGAAGCTCCTAGATGCTCTCCCTGCTGGGAATAAGCCCCTAACCCCATCAACCTGCCATAGGGCAGAAGACCCAAGATCCACCCCCACCCACCCCCAACTCTGGTAGGCAGAGAATGCGGGAGCATGAAGGGCTCTGCGAGCTGCACTTTAACTGTATCTCAAGAGCCACGGTTTGGCCATCTCATCTATTTATTCAGATCTTGAACTTCCCAGGGCTTTCATGGGTGAGGATATTATTATATGCCATAATCAGGACAGTTTATTCCAGGCACTAACTAACAGTTTCCCATTGCTGGATCAAGGCCAAACTGCTCAGCAATTTGTAGGATTTAGCCCTAACATCTTAAATAGAGATTTCCAGATCTTCTGAATGCTCAAGATGAATTTAATCAAAGGTAGGAGACTATCTGAGGTACAAGGTACCTCTTACCCTAAGTAAAGCATTCAGACTTGATCTGAGTTTGGGATTTGGACTGAGGTTCTGGCCAGTCCTTATTTTGTTCCATAGAGTTTTCCCATTCCTAGTACAGGTGCCTGGGAAGGACTGATTGGTGAGCCCAGGGACTCTTCAAACCCTATAGGGCTGAGATTAATCATCTATAACTAACTGTTTGAAGAGAGCAAGCTGTTAAATTGTTCTATCATTTAGTGTTAAGTCAAGTAAAGGTTATTATATTGAGCATAATGAAAGCAGTTAGAGGCCAAGGAAAAAAAGCATTAACGTTTTTCAAAGTTATAAAATTAGCCTGTGAAAGTAAAAGATTGAGTCAAAATTAAGATATAAAAGAGTGACAGATGATCATTGAGTCAGAACTTGAATATAAAAAGGATGACAGATGATCTGTAGATTAATTTAATGCAAATCCAGCTCTACAAGCTGAATCCATAGCCATCTGAGTGTTTTGGTGCTCAAGTAAACTTAGATAGCTATGCAAATACATTATTGTATTTGTTTTTTTATAACAGAAATAGAAAACTAGTAGGCAAAGGAAGTAAGAAGTCATGACTGTGGGGTTATCAGAAGGCTATATTTCTTGGATGTGCAATCGTAATCATGAAATGCAAGTTTATACACATGGAATCAAAACAAACTCTCCAAGCCTCATACAATACGCAGGTATTGATGGCATGCTGATTTAAAATATTGGTTGCCAGTCTCTACTAGAGCTTTACCGTTATTAGTGCCATGATCGGAATGGTGGGAAATTTTAAGAAAAGGAGAGTAGCATAGACATAGACAATGTTTGCAAAGCAGTCTGAAATTCTGGGAGGACAGATTTATTTATATATAAACGGGCTTGATAATGCAAGGTTCCGAGCAGGAACTTAGGGATGATAAACATCTCACAGGAATTCTCAGCACACTGCAGGAATAAGCCCTAAGAACAGAGAATGTATTTATTATTATTATTATTTTATTTTATTGTGCAAGTTCCCTCTAATGTCACAATGTCACTTAGGAGCAGAAGAACCCAGAAGAAATCTCAAGCTGTCAGGAGTGGGAGAGACCTCTCACTCCCAGGCATTGGACTGAATCTATTTTCGTGCAACTCCACCAATTACAATAGCCCTACGCCAGCAAAACTTTAGGCTCCTTTCATTTTGTTTTTAAAATGTCCGGTCCCAGACTGATCCTGAGTCATCATATTCCCCACTTGCTGCCAGGGGGCCAAATATTGATACTCTCATAGTGGGCTCCTCAAATAGTCCTATTGAAGTCAAGGGGACTCCTTCCTGAGTAAAATACTACTCAAGGTGAATAAGGCTATCTGAATCTGGCACATGCAGGGGTATTACCGCTGCCCTGGGGGTGATGAACAGTATCTCCGTCAAGCTACAGATGGGGGGACTATGACTTCTCTGAGACTTGTATGCAGTGTTATTGTAGCCGTGTTGATCCCAGGATATGAGAAAGACATGGTCAGTGACGTAATAGCTTTTATTGGACCAACTTCTGTTGGTGAGAGAGACAAGAGCTCTGGGTGGCTTGAAAGCTTCTCTCTCACCAACAGAAGTTGGTCCAATAAAGGATATTACCTCATGCGCCTTGTCTTCCCAGAGACTTTGCATGAGGAATGGAAATGAAATGGGGTGACTGAGATTTGGCTTAGAAGATAGGTGGAATGTTCTTTGGGTTACAGCAGTTATCCACAGATTGACCTGGGCTTGCACCATTCAAATATTTGGCACTGAATCAGGTACTATACGTTTAGCTAGCTGTAATTATTTGAAGCTTTCAACATTTTTTAGCCTGCCCTCAGATGCATATGAGCAACTCTCTCTATTGCACTCTGATTAGCCCATTCTAGGATCTAACTAACATGTAAATTACAGTGATTTCAATTTGTGTAAATTTTTAACATAAACCCGGTAATGTATGAAACATTACACCTCCTCTGTCGCAATGTTCCCAAGTTATAAATATTCTTTACCCATTGGGTTTATCATTTGACACTCCTTCTCACCTAAAATATCCCAGCTGTTAAAGCCAAGCTATCTGTGTTTTCATTCACTTTCCTTGCTCATCATCACCATTTACGACATTCATTTGGAATAGCACATTAAGTTTATTGACAGCATTCTCCTTTACCATGTTTGACGTGTCTCATGACAAATGCTGCCTTAGTCTCTTTAGATTAAATAGATTTATAGCCTTAGCTTTTCCAAGGCATACTAAAGGGAGAAATAAGTAGGAAATAAATAAAACAAGACAGTGAATAAGGAAGTTTTAGAATAGTTTGGCAAATCATCTCAACTGAGCCTTTCAGGCACAGTGAACTTTAGGACTGGGTAGTAGAAAATTCATGTCCTATATAGCTATCTTGTCCTGTTTGAAACCATGTCTGTCTTCTAAAAAGGACATTTTAAAACCAAAGATTATTTGCTCTATTTCAAAGGTCAAAATCTTGCAGTCTTTTCTCAGCTAAAGTTCCCACTGCCCTCAGAAGAGTTTCATCTGAGTAAGGCTGGCATCTATAGTGACTTGATTTCTCTTCCCTTTATAGTGAGGAAAAGTCTTAGCTGCCTAACAGTTGCATTCTGCTGAAAACTGGACCATCACTTACAAACTAAATGTACTGTTAATATTAAAGAAATGGTTCATTTTTTTAGCAGCACAGCTCCTTTTAAGGTTATTAAACTAATAGTATAGACTGTCATTCTCTTGCTGTCCCAGATGAAGGATAGTTGCCACCTGTTAGGAGGTGAGGCTTACAAATGCCCGTTTAAATATTTTTATTTCACCTAGTTTTCAGTTTGTCAGTGTTGGGGTGGGGCGGGGGGGGGGGGGGGAGTTGCACCACAGGGACTTGCAGAACACTCTGCATTTTGTAGCTTTTAAAACATCATTTCACAGAAGTGTTTCTAGCACCTAGTACTAGAGACTCCAAGGATGATGACACCTCAAGCCTTAACTGATTCCCATTGTTATTACAGTAGCACCTGGAGCCCCCTAATAAAGCTTGGGGCTCCCTTGCACTTGTATTAGGCACTGTACATACCTATAGTAAAAGACAGTCTTTGTGCCTAAGAGCTTACAATCTAAATAGACAAAAGTTGTGTGAAACAGAGCATTATTACAAGGGTTTCCATATAAGTATATTATATAGCTCGTCTGAGGGCATTTGCAAATTCCCCTCCACCTAAAGGAAAGCTGCCTGAGACAGATTCTGCAATTGTTACTTAAACAAAACTTGCACTAACTGAAATAGAAATTTTGCCTGCATGAGACTCGCAGGATATGGCCTAGTATTTATATTATTTATTATTATGACTTATCAATGAGGCTACTCATTGTTATACACTGCTTAAGAGCTTTGCTGCATCAGAGCCCAAGAATGTGACTTTCTAGTACGAGGTATATACACATAAAGCCCAGTCCCTGTCCCAAAGACCATGAACATATGAAGACAATGAACATACGAAGGGTAGGAGAGGAAAATAAAATCAAAATATGAACCAATATAGACATAATCTGAATTTGTAGATTTTTGATCTTAGGGTGTATGGGTGTTTATAATATATATCAACTATACTCTACCGCTGCTCAATATATCCTTAATTACTTTGGTAGTAATGCTAGTCAACATTGCTTAAAAGCCCGCTCATCACCAGATCAACAAATCAGCTTTAGATGCAGGTACAGTAGCATGTGCCACCCTGAGCAATTGAACGAGTAGAAGTGATAAAGTGGAAGTAACCTATCAGATGTCTAGATGCCATTTAAATTCAATACAAAGGAATGCAATGAAAATTAAGGTGTGTTTGCAGGATGGAGAGGGAAGAAAACCTATCATGGTTTCTGATTTCACTATTTAGCCAGTCTCTCTCCCTCTACAGATGTGGCAAATGTTTCTTATAGCAAAACTAGTTAGAATAACCTGTTCATCAATCATATGTAAAGGGGATGGAGATAATTCACCTTCTGCTGTTAGATTTTAACCCAACAATGAAAATGGTTATTTCCACTGTTTCCAGTAAAGGTCTCAATACCTCTTTGTTTATTATTTCATTTTAAAGTCACAAGGCAATGAATAGGTGATATTTTCTGTGATCTGAGTATTCCTTGGAATTTGGATCTCTTGAATTCATCACTAAAAGCACATCCAGTATCATGCATGCTTTAAAACATAGTCTTTAAGTGATGTATTCCATGAAAATAGATTTAAATGTCTCCGATTGTGAAATAAGGATTCTATCCTATATGATGATACTCTAATTAAATCTATTTATTTGAATAGATTAGACTTGGAAACTCTCACTTAAGAAATATGCAGTTTCTATTTAAAACTAACGGGAAAGGAATTTTTCCTCCAACAAAGTGAAATGTTTCCAAAATGCTCAGAATTAGCAGCTGCAGCATTTGCAAAAATCTAAGGTAGCTGGATGAAATGTCACTAAACCCTCACTTCATAAGTACAAAGTAGTTTAAGCATCGGTAGTATAGATTAAACAAGTAGTATTTTAAAAGTGACCCATTCCATTGAAGTCTTTGATGTTAAACTGGTGTAAATTAGGGAAGCCTCAAGCCCATAACTTTGTAGAATAAGTGATGAAATTTCTTGAGTGAACTAAACAGACATCCTTTAATCATATGTCAACAATGTAGGGCAACATTTTCCATGAAGTTTCACACTGGCCTATGATAAAATAGCATTCTCAAGGTTTCTGAAGTCCGCCATTTTCACACACGAACCTCACATTTGTGCACTGAAATCGAATAGTTTAGTCTTATTTGATTATGTGCACTTGGAGTTTTGCATTGACACATTTTACACATGCAAAACTTGCAGGCACAATTTTTACAGGTTGGTTTTGAAAATTTCACCCAACCGGCACAGAAAGTGGATATGAGATTTTGCTTGCTCCTGTTGACGCTAAACCTACAGGCTTGTTCATTAAGAATCTGAATCAGCTTTCTGCATGATGTTGTCGTGACCTAGTGAGTGGCAAACAAAGTAGTATCAGATCAAATCAGCAGGTGGTCCTCGATGAAGAGAGAGGAGAAAAATAGCTAGCTGTGCTGGGAGCTGAACAAAAGGGGAGGATTGAACAAACTGACACTTACAACAACTCCCTAATGATGGGTGTCCACCTAATAATAACCCCCTGTAAATCACAGTGAAACAGGGCTTTGAAAGAAGTAACATAGCAGCAGCATGCTGCTGGCAGCTGATGATTTGTTTTCCTATATTTTAACTATTCTACTTTTCTATGAATAAGGCTACTAGGTGCTACAGCAATACAAACAATATGTAATAATACTAGTAACACACCCCAAAAGGTATGTAACTAATAATTACTAATTTATGATAGCCAACTTAAGCAGAGACTCTCCTAGACAACCTATTAGAACAATATCTTTAAAAATGCAACTTATCTTACTATTAAAGCATCTCAAGGCTCTCTGTAAACGTTAATGGATTAATCTTTGGTAATGGAGGGGAAAAGGTGGTATTCTTATTTTACAGAGTGGTAAATTTAGGTACAGAGAGGTTTGCCCACAGTTACACAGGAGATCAGTGGCTGAGACAGCATCAGAGCCCGCGACTCTGGCTCCTAATTCCTGTGCTCTAACAATTAGATAAAAATACTTCTTGATAAAGACCTCATGTTCCATATGCCCATAGTCAAGTCATATGTACTCAAGTAAACATGACAATATGTTAATTTGGGTAGGTATTGCATTTGTCTCCTATTTTAGATTTATGAAGTATATATTATAGGTATATTAAATATTACCACAGGGACTAGTGTTCTATTGGAGTCAAGAATACCAAGACCAAGATAACTTTTTTTTGTGGTGGCTGTAAAAATTTCCCTTGCCTCAAACTTCAGCATAATTCTATCCCATTTAGAAATGTGGTAATATCCCTCTGGTTTAGTTTTAGCCTGTTGGTCCCAAACTTGAAATTATAGTGGAAGTATTGGATAGATTATGGCTGCAGCTGCTAGAGCTGTGATTTCTGCTGAACATATTCCTCCTGCTTCTGTGGCTTTTGCTATAGTAGTTTGCCTGCAAACAATTTTGAATCTGGGCCCTTACCCAAAACAAAAGAATGCAAACCACTTTTTAGCCTATGAAAGATAAAAGCACTTGCTTCTAGGCTCACCACATCATTTATATTCTGCTAGAGTACAAAGAAGTATTTTTTCTCTGGTAAACACATTGCGTAGAGAAGGAGACCTGGAAAACACTAGCGAAGGTGTTTCAGGTCTGGTTAATTAGCGCGTACGGCCACCAAGTTAACATAGCAACATGTGGGCAGCATTGTGTGGCGGAAAGGCATTCAGCCGTTTAAAAAATGGATGAAGAGAGAAGATTGTTGTAGGAAAATGGAGTGGAGAATTAATTTTAAAAAATAAAAATGACAGTGAAGCTTCATGGTTGCCAACAAGGGACCACTTAATAGAACGTGATAAAGGCTCTATCTGGACTTAGAGTAGCCAGGCCACTTCCAGTTAGGTTTGAGTAAGAAAGGTAATGGGCAGTGATGAGCTGCCAAAATCTTAACAACTGGTTCCCTCCTCACCCTATGAGGGGGTCATTGCCCACCCCTGCCCCCCGGGACCCCTGCCCCATCCAACCCCCCGCATTCCTTGATGCCCCCCCAGGACCCCTGCCCCATCCACCTCCCTCCCCTGTCCCCTGACTGCCCCCAGAACTGGGCAGGAGGGTCTCATGGGCCACTGTAGTGGGTGCCCACCCTACCCCACCCCTAAGAGGGACCTGCCGGGAGGCGAGATGGGGAGTCCCGGTGGTGCTTACCTGGGGCAGCTCCCAGGAAGCATCCGGCAGGTCCCTCTGCCTCCTAGGGGTGGGGGAGTGGCCGCTCCCCACACTGATCACATCAAAAGTGGCGCCCTAGGTGTCGACTCCCTGGGTGCTCCGGGGCTGGAGCACCCACGGGGAAAATTTGGTGCGTGCAGAGCACCCACCGGCAGCTCCCCGCCCCGTGCCCGGCCCCAGCTCACCTTCGCTCCGCCTCTGCCTCCTCCCCTGAACGCGCCACCCTGCTCTGCTTCTCCGCCACCCCACCCCCCCCCCGGCTTCCCGTGAATCAGCTGTTCGGCAGAAAGCCTGGGAGGGCTGAGAAACAGGCGGCGGCTTCGCACTCAGGCTGAGGATAGCGGAGGTGGGCTGGGGCAGGGAGCGATTCCCCTGCGTGCCCCCCCCCGGTTACCTGCTGCGGCACGGGCGGCCCTCCTCGTGCCCCCCCACCCCAGCTCATTTCTGCCTCCCTGGGCCTGAGTGTGAAGCCACCGCCTGCTTCTCAGCCCGCCCCGGCTTCCCGCACGAACAGCTGATTCGCTGGAAGCCTGTGGGGGTGGGGGCGGAGAAGCAGAGCGGGGCGGCGCGTTCAGGGGAGGAGGCAGAGGCGGAGCGGAGGTGAGCTGAGGCCGGGGGTGGGGCGGGGAGCTGCTGGGGGGTGTTCAGCAGCCACCAAATTTTCCCCTTGGTTGCTCCAGTGGTGAAATCTTGTGCTCAGATAAATTTGTTAGTCTCTAAGGTGCCACAAGTACTCCTTTTCTTTTTACTGAGTATACCGAATACTACAGCAGGTTCAGCTGTTCATTGCAAACAATTCACCTGACAAATGTGCATGAAAAGCAAATACAAAAGACTGCAGGTATGGCAAATTCAAATTTGGTTCTCATTTGCCTAAATGTTTGCAAATAGCTTTTTCTCACTATTTGCTCAATAACAGCAAATACGTGTAAAGGCCTGGAACCTATTCAGCAGTAGCCTTGGTCCAGAGCTGCTTGTATTTCTGTTACTTCTTTCTTTCTCTATTTCAGCTTGCTACCAACAGAAAACCCTCTTCAGTATCTAGAGCTTTTCAGACATTGCAACATTGATCACCTAAGTTTTAACAGGTTTCAGAGTAGCTGCCTTGTTAGTCTGTATTCGCAAAAAGAAGGAGTACTTGTGGCACCTTAGAGACTAACAAATTTATTTGAGCATAAGCTTTCATGAGCTACAGCTCACTTCATTGGATGCATTCAGTGGAAAATACAGTGGGGAGATTAATATACACAGAAAACATGAAACAATGGGTGTTACCATACACACTGTAAGGAGAGTGATCACTTAAGATGAGCTATTACCAGCAGGAGACTGGGGCAGGGGAAGAAAACCTTTTGTAGTGATAATCAAGGTGGGCCATTTCCAGCAGTTGACAAGAAAGTCTGAGGAACAGTGGGGGGGTGGGGAAATAACATGGGGAAATAGTTTTACTTTGTGTAATGACCCATCCACTCCCGGTCTCTATTCAAGCCCAAGTTAATTGTATCCAGTTTGCAAATTAATTCCAATTCAGCAGTCTCTCGTTGGAGTCTGTTTTTGAAGTTCTTTTTGTTGAAGAATAGCCACTCTTAAGTCTGTAATTGAGTGACCAGAGAGATTGAAGTGTTCTCCCACTGGTTTTTGAATGTTATAATTCTTGATGTCTGATTTGTGTCCATTTATTCTTTTACGTAGAGACTCTGATAGTGTGGCTGATGTGATTAGGCCCTATGATGGTGTCCCCGAATAGATATGTGGACACAGTTGGCAACAGGCTTTGTTGCAAGGATAGGTTCCTGGGTTAGTGGTTCTGTTGTGTGGTATGTGGTTGCGGGTGAGTATTTGCTTCAGGTTGGGGGGCTGTCTGTAAGCAAGGACTGACCTGTCTCCCAAGATCTGTGAGAGTGATGGGTCGTCCTTCAGGATAGGTTGTATTTCCTTGATGATGCGTTGGAGAGGTTTTAGTTGGGGGCTGAAGGTGATGGCTAGTGGCGTTATGTTATTTTCTTTGTTGGGCCTGTCTTGTAGTAGGTGACTTCTGGGTACTCTTCTGGCTCTGTAATCTGTTTCTTCACTTCAGCAGGTGAGTATTGTAGTTGTAAGAATGCTTGATAGAGATCTTGTAGGTATTTGTCTCTGTCTGAGGGGTTGGAGCAAATGCGGCTGTATCGTAGAGCTTGGCTGTAGACAATAGATCTTGTGGTGTGATCTGGGTGAAAGCTGGAGGCATGTAGGTAGGAATAACGGTCAGTAGGTTTCTGGTATAGAGTAGTGGTTATGTGACCATCGCTTATTAGCACCGTAGTGTCCAGGAAGTGGATCTCTTGTGTATACTGGTCCAGGCTGAGGTTGATGGTAGGATGGAAATTGTTGAAATCATGGTGGAATTCCTCAAGGGTTTCTTTTCCATGGGTCCAGATGATGAAGATGTCATCAATGTAGCACAAGTAGAGTAGGGGCATTAGGAGACGAGAGCTGAGGAAGCGTTGTTCTAAGTCAGCCATAAAAAAGTTGGCATACTGTGGGGCCATGCGGGTACCCATCACAGTGCTGCTGATTTGAAGGTATACATTGTCCCCAAATGTGAAATAGTTATGGGTGCGGACAAAGTCACAAAGTTCAGCCACCAGGTTAGCTGTGACATTATTGGGGATACTATTCCTGACGGCTTGTAGTCCATCTTTGTGTGGAACGTTGGTGTAGAGGCTTCTACATCCATAGAGGCCAGGATGGTGTTTTTAGGAAGATCACCGATGGATTGTAGTTTCCTCAGGAAGTCAGTGGTGTCTCGAAAATGGCTGGGAGTGCTGGTAGCATAGGGCCTGAGGAAGGAGTCTACATAGCCAGACAATCCTGCTGTCAGGGTGCCGATGCCTGAGATGATGGGGCGTCCAGGATTTCCAGGTTTGTGGATCTTGGGTAGCAGATAGAATACTCCAGGTCGGGGTTCTAGGGGTGTGTCTGTGCGGATTTGTTCTTGTGCTTTTTCAGGGAGTTTCTTGAGCAAATGGTGTAGCTTCTTTTGGTAACTCTCAGTGGGATCAGAGGGTAAGGGCTTGTAGAAAGCGGTGTTGGAGAGCTGCCTAGTAGCCTCTTGTTCATAATCCGACCTATTCATGATGACGACAGCACCTCCTTTGTCAGCCTTTTTGATTATGATGTCAGAGTTGTTTCTGAGGCTGTGGATGGCATTGTGTTCTGCACGACTGAGGTTATGGGGTAAGCGATGCTGCTTTTCCACAATTTCAGCCCGTGCACGTCGGCGGAAGCACTCTATATAGAAGTCCAGTCTGTTGTTTCAACCTTCAGGAGGAGTCCACCCAAAATCCTTCTTTTTGTAGTGTTGGTAGGAAGGTCTCTGTGGGTTAGTACGTTGTTCAGAGGTGTGTTGGAAATTTTAACATTCACTTCTTTCTCTCTTTCTGAATACAAGGAGTCCCAGTCATCTTAACAAGCTAACACATTCTGCTCTGTGAAGGTGTGAAATTCATCTGCTCTGTTAATAGCACTGTGTTTATTAACATCACTGAAGGGGACTTAGCACTAAAATACAGACACCGAACCTTCACCAAGCTTGTTGGGTAGTATGCCAAGCGCAGAGTGCCATGAACATTCATCTGGGTCTAGGATGCCTTCTTTCATACCAAAATGTTACTAAGTCAATGCTTGTGTTATATATGTATAGCCACACAGCCTGTTTAGTCAGAGTAATTAAACGAGCATTGATCATATTTATAAAAATACTTCTTTTTAGGGTTTTTTATGCAAGATTGTATTATGAAAAACATTGTTTTGTTATACAGCAGAATATGAGTTACAAACACCTTGGGAATGGAGGTTGTTCGTAACTCTGAAATGTTCACAACTCTGCACAAAACATTATGGTGGTCTTTTTAAAAATTTACAACTGAACATTGATTTAATACAGCTGTGAAACCTCACTATGTGGAAGGAAAATGATGTTTTTAACCATCTTTATCTAAATGAAACAAGCACAGAGTTTCCTTACTCTGTGAAATTTTTCTTCAACTTTTCCGTTTTTTATTAGTTTACATTTACCACCATATTGTATTGTATTTACTTGTTGTTTTATTTATTTTTGGTCTCTGCTGCCTCCTGTTTGCATACTTCTGGCTCCAAATGAGGTGTGTGGTTGACCAGTGTTTGTAAAACGGAGGTTCAACTGTAACTCACTGCTCAGCATTTGTTACACATTCCCTCTATGCTTAATCCACAAAGCATATGGGTTTGTTACAGCTCTGAATAGGAAGGATTTGCCTCTTTAGCTAGAATTGTAGATATTCTTGCTTTCAGCTCTTGAGGGCCTCAGGTCAATCCCTTTTGTTGGCCAAAATGTAATATTTGCAGTTGTATTAATTTACAGAAACGATCCAGTGGTTAAGATGGTAGCCTGGGAGTCGGGAGATCAGGGTTTAATTCTCTGCTCTGCGATAGACTTTTTATATGACTTTGCAAAACCATTTTAAGTTCAGATTTTTAATGATATCTAAGTGCCTAAAGATGCAGATAGACACCTAGTGGGATTTTCAAAAGCAGTTAAGGGTCTGACTGTCACTGAAATCATTGTTTTAGGCTCTCTTTGTGCCTCACTTCCCCATATGTAAAATGGGCACAATAGAACTTCCTACTTCACAGGCTGGGTGGCTAAATACATGGTCCTCAAAAGCTAAAGTGATGGAGGGTCATCTAAGTAGCTTAGATAACAGATTTAC
This sequence comes from Dermochelys coriacea, assembly GCF_009764565.3. Lineage (NCBI taxonomy): Eukaryota > Metazoa > Chordata > Testudines > Dermochelyidae > Dermochelys > Dermochelys coriacea. Next base: position 20,372,054 of record NC_050079.1, read on the forward strand.
AAATTTACTAGTATTACATAGTTTATTAATGTACTGCATGATTTACCTGCAATTTTTTTAAAAAATTCTGATTGAAATTTGCACCCAGGAAAATACCACTTGTATTACTGAAGTTCAGTAACAGCAAAAAAGTCTCATCAGTATGTAAGGTAAAGAAATTATGTTTTCCTGCTATGTTGGTGCTTAGATTGCAAAGTGTTCTTTTAATTCAATTCCAGAAAGTTGCATACTTTGAATTAACACAAAAACATTAAGATTCAAATTATTTTTTTTAGAACAGCTCTTGCCTAGGAGAAGCCAGAAATTCTGTACGGTGCAAAGGGCCTATTATGTTCAATTCATGATCAACATGAGCATTTTTCTCAAAGGCAACTTGCTGAGTACAATTCCCCTTTGTTTACAAAACTGTGAGACCTTGATTTTTCAAGTTTAAATGTACAGTTAAGCAGCCCATTTTGATTAAATAAGTATTCCTGCTGAGAGCATTTTTGTTAGTATTATTTTGTGAAGGATTTAAATGTCTTTAACCTGCTAATGTGGAATTATCACATTTATCATGCTAACAAATCTGTGCTAGCTGGAGATATGTATTTAGTAGTCACCCATCAACTCTTATGAGATCCCCTTCATAACTCACTTGTGGGTTTGCCACTCACAAGCTACTCAGCCATCATAAACTCATGTCAATGAGTTTATTCCAAACCCTTTATTCCACACTGTACCATATTCTTTATGAAGCAAAAGGGGACTATTAGAGTAACAATAATAAGATCATGCGGTTACATAGGCTAACTAGTGCACAACTGGATGGTTCTGAGTTATTTGGAAGTTTTATATAAATTTGGCGATGCTAGACCTTTCTTTTATTTTCAAGAGCTCTTAATGGTTTACATTTTGTGTATGTGGGGGTGTGTGTGTGTGTACACACATACACTTTGATGTATGAATTACGCTTATTATGTTGGATTTATAATGGGACAACTGACATAATTAATTTCTGTGTTTTCATTGAACTTGAAATTGGATACATTTATCTTTATGGACATTGAATTCAGGCAGTTTTCAACATTGACCTTTCAATTAGATGTCATCAAAGGTTTTCCTTACTGGATTTTAACCATATAAGTGCCCTTTTGAGCTGAAGTCTGGTATTTTGGTTCATGCATTAATCATCAACTGCCAATTATAGGGAAAATTGAATTTTGCTATTTCTATCGTAGATTGTCAGAGTAAAAATTTACAGAAATTAAATTAATTCCTTATGTGAGGGAGGTCATGTCAGGTAGGAGGCATCCAGTGAGGATAAATTAGTTATCCTAATTCTATTTAAGAGATTTTAGCAAACAAAAAAGTTGAAGGTGAGGAAGTGTACTGTAGGTGATGCTGTTGATAGCTTGCCCAAAGAGAAGATCATTGCTAGCATGTGTTTGAGTGAGTGAGTGAGAAAAATATGGTTGGTAATGCATTTTCACTGCTATGCAACTTTTTGCACATTTTCTCCCATATGTTTTTCCTAAAATATGATTTCATAGTCTCTTCTTCTTTCACTCCTCCCTTTTTCATGGCCTCACCCCGTTTTGTATTAATCTTAATTACCTTAATTCCCCACACAGTTCCTGCTCTTTTCCCTATGGCACACAACTTGAGACCACAGGCTCCAATCTGATGTTCTTACATGGTTTTAGCGATTGTTTTCAGCTTAACATTTCCTAATTCCCTTAGTTTTCTCTCACTAAACATTGATGCTCTAATCAGATGGCCCTAGGAATGAACTATAAACAATTGCCCTGTCCTTTACCCCTCTTTGCTTTCAACATTGCCATTTATAAATACCTGAATAATTAATAAATACAATATGTTTACATTCTTCTAATTTCTTCTCCTTCTCTTTATTTAGAAACTCACCTTTGTGTGTCTAGAATTTTCAGATTTTCCTTGCTTCAAGAGTTATTTTTGATAATTTACCAGCGTTTGATATGTATATGACCATTTTCATTAAAATGTTTTTTGTCTATGTTCGGATTTTACTTTCTTCCCATCGGAAGTTTAAATCTTGTATTCTTTTTTTGTGCTCTTCTGCTCGATAAAGCTTATTACCTGGATATGCTGAATTTTATAGATTTTTATAAAAATACCTTGGCAAATCTGTCTGGTCTGCAGGTTTCAGCTCCTTGCTATTTGGCAGATACAGCATTTTCTTTGTATTCTTTGCTATCAGATTTATTATTCTATATCTAGAATACTTTCAATTAATTATGATTGGATTGCTTGTTCTTGTGTTTCTCACAATCCCAAAGATTTTTCCTATCCATCCCACCATCTAAATGCTCAAAAGCTGGGTATCTCAGCCTAACTCCTTTGCACCTGCTGCTGCCAGGTGGGAATAAATGCAAATTAAGGATCTGCTCCTGTTGAAGTCAATGGTGAAATGCCCGTTGGTTTCACTGTAAGCAAGAGAAGGGCCAGTCCTACAAAAGCTTGAAGCTTCTCAGTACTTGCCGTGAGGTTTTAGAGTATTACAGTTATCTGGTCCCAAGCTGCCATTTGAGGCAATCCCCATTCGACCTTGGAAATTGCTGTCAGAAAGAAAAGGATTCTGGGTATGCATCCATATTCAAATAAGCATATGGTAACCAATCTATGGCCACTTAAGATTTCATGGTTTTCATTACACTCTATACCATGGCCACTTGGAATGATTCAGTGACAGTGGGAATAAAACTCCTACTCCAGAGCCTCCCACTCTGAAAGCACAGGTGCCTACTCCATCAGCTAAAGGACAATTACCTTACATACTAGGTGGCATTGCTCCTCTATCCATTCAGCTGCAGTTTCCCTTTGGACTCAGAATGTACTCAACATTTCAAAGAAAAGTTCAGTTTCAGTCAAAAAAAAGTTTTGCCTGGCTCAGTGTCAAAATCAAATATGACACATTGAGCGAAATCCTGTCCCCATTCAAGACAATGGGAGTTCTACCATTGACTTCAGTGGAGCAGGATTTCACCCATGGACTTCATGGGACTTTAGTGCAGGCTGATGTATCCTCCCTCCATGTAAAGTAAAGCTCCCTCCATGAGATTTAGAGAAAGTTTTCACTCACCTATTCTGAGCTTTACAGCTGTAAAATAATAACCAAAAACTAGGCAAGGTTCATGTGGTTTCATGTTTTCTGTGTATCCTTCTCCTAAGTGTATTCATGGAGTCTGAGAAACCTATCTTAAGGGACAAGTTTCTGAGTTGTACATTAGAGGCTTGAGCCTGCAAGGTGCTAAGCACTCTGTCCCCTCTCAAGATTTAAATATTTGCTTATCTTTAAGCACTTGAGCAGTCTCATTGATTGATCCTCACTGCTACACCGCAAGACAGGAGAAAACCTTCTCCGGGGGCTATTACTCCAGTCTAATAGCTGTTCTACTACGACATTAGCATGAACAGTCTGACCATCCCTTTTCTGTGTGGGATGGGTGGCAGGAGGGAAGGACAAAGGATCCACATTCTGGCTCTGTCCCTTTCCCAATCCACTCCTGCCCCATTCTTAATATCCTAGCATGTCTGAAGTCTGCATGTCTGAAGTCTGCATGACGCAGCTTGTGTGCACTTCTTGTGCTCTTCGCAGATTTTCTTACCTCAACTTGAGCACTGGACCCGCACCAATTCCAGTGACAGAGGACCGTCTGCACCCATAGACCACAGGATAGACCGCAAATGAGAAGCTTGGGGGTGGGGTGGGGGGAAGAGGCAAATTGTACAGAATAAATTATTTGTTACACACTATCCCCCCCGCTTGTTGAAAACCACATGAGCATGGACAATAAAACAGACTTATTATAGGCCTTAATTGAACAAACTGGTGAACATACAGGTTTTTTTGTTTGTTTGTTTGTTCTTCCTAATCTAAATTGAATCTGTGAGGGAAAGGATTACATGATGTGAGAGGAAACAGTAACACAATTTTGAATGTAAGCATGGCTTCAGGGAATCTTACTGATCAGAATAACACTTCCAATGGACTGTTTGGTGTTTTTTTTAAATGGAAGAGGAATAAAACTGTTACCAGTGCTTCATGACCCAGGTGTCCCTAATTTATGCAGCAGGATCTTTGAATTGTGAGGCACTTCCTCTTGCCAAGTCTCTTCCTCACCATCTCATTCCCCTAGGCCAGTACAGTGCAGTACTCTTTATTGTTTGTATATATTATGCTGCTTCCAAATTTTCATCATGTTGTTTGTGTTTGTATTGAAAATGAATAACTACATCTTAGAAGTTGTCAGTTCAACCGCTCGTTGATGTCTGGCATGAAATGAGTATTTTACATATGGAAATTTGCGCCTTATGTGACAGCCACCATCTTGGCCCACATACCCAGAACTGAACAAGAGAACTCCAAAGCTGCTATAGCCAAGGCTCACTAACTGGAGCTGTAACAGACTCATATCTTGTGTGAATCAGGCACAGTGGGGGGACCTATAACACACACTGACCAGGAAGGACTACAGGAAGTTAAGTGTAAGGAATTTACCTACCATACTTGGTATTTGTTCTGTTTAACATAAAATTACACTGCATTCCATAAGTTAGAATTAACTGTACCTCATGTGTTCACTCTCCTTAAAATTCATTGTAAGGGAAATCCTTCTTGACTTGTACTAAATGAATATGAATAAAATGCCCTAATTATTAGATGTTGTCTGAAATCTGGCTAACTCTCTGTACCGTTTTGTTTTGCTAATCTAAATTAAATCTGTGAGCGAAAAGACTACATGATGAAAGTAGGGGAAAAATCACCTCCTATTAATCAGACACAGTGATATGAACTCAACTTGATCAGGATCAAAGTTTGTTTTGTGTATAAACTGTTGGGGCCGGGGGAACCTCTTGCTTTTCTACAAGGGCAGAATCACCGTTCAGTTGCTTAGATACATGATGAGACAAATTATATACACTGTACAGGACTGGAGGCTTGTTCTGGAGTGAGGCAGAGCTGCATTGTTTATGGGGTTCTCAGGGAGGGATTGTGCCTCCAGGAAGCATAATCCCACTCTTGGAGAGCAGGTGAGCAACAGTTGCATGTTAGCTGCCGCATCCTGCTCATCCCAGTGTTTGGTCAGTGCAGAAGGGTTAATACCACATCCCCATTCCTGCCGACCCATTCGGGAATTTCTGCAAACCTGGGTCCATGCACAAGAAGCAAAGACCAAGCACAGGGGCTGTGACTGGCCCAAGTATGTAGAACATGGAGGTGGAGCATGGCTCCAGATGCCAATCCATCCCCTCTGATTCATGTAAGGGCCAGATTCAATCTGGCCTTTATTAGTTTGCTTACTTTGGCTGCTGCTTTTAGTTGGCTGAGTAGTATCCTGCTATTTTATACATTGGATTAATATCTATTGTCGTTTCAGGCATGGTAAGTGTCTCTAATGAACACACTACTCTATATTTTTGAGAAGAAACAATCAGAACAAACACTGGTTTTTTATCATGCAAAAAGCCCATGAGCACAATTATTATTAATTTACTTTTAATAGAGCAAATTGATCAATCATGCTTTTTGCTTTGATGTTTTGGGGTATGTTTTCAAAGTTGTTTCAAAGCTGGGAGATGGGGGAGTCCATGAGCATAAAAGGGCATATCAGATGCACAGAGTGCTGGGGAGAAGTGTGTGGGTGAAAAAAGTAAAGTTGGTTGGAGAACTTTGAAGGAACCATTTTCCATTGGAATATGCAGTTCTGTCAAAATCAAAACAAAATTAGGTCAGTTTTTCTAGAATTTCATTTATGAAGAAAAGGGGGATGGGGGGAAAGCATCCAACAGAATGTCCCATTTTGACCTGCATAAAATGAGATGTTTGAAATTATCAAAAAAAAGTCAGGTATTGACTCAGCTGACTGAGCTGGACGACCACTCTCGTAAAGAGAGAGAGAGAGATTCAGAGCTTGAAGGAATTTGAGTAATATGAAGTTGATTTAATTTAAGCTTTTGAGGTATTGGTTAAAAAATGTTTAGATCCACTGATTTTAGCTTGTTCACTATTCAGAACTTGTTTTTTCAGATTTCCTGTAGGCTATTTTGGAATAATTGGACTGATAAACAACAAATGCTGTACAGCCTTGTAAAATGAGTAAAACAAAACACGCTTTTGGGTAACACACAGTGACATGAAAAATATAATTTTTTCTTCTACCTGACTTAAGGTAATTTTTCCCTTAAAGAAGTTTAGATCAGCTGCTTGGTACCATGCAAATATCGTGACAGGAATTAAAATTCCAGATACACATTTCATGCACCTAGAGAAAGACTAATTCATTTTCATTTTAATGCTGTCACTGTATTAGATTCCCTTCCTTGCAAATTCCGTACCATCACCCAATGCATGTATTATAAATGAAGAAAATTGATATTTCTGATAGTGGCAGACACATGAAAGTTTTTTGCACCTAGAGTCAAAATATGCAAATATGTTCATGTGCCCTTCTGGTAAAATAGATTGAATAAAATCTAATATAGTCTTTGATGACATGGACATAAGAAGATTGATTACCTAGGCTAAAATTTTCAAAAACAGCCTTAGATTTTCGGTCTCAGTTTTTGAATTCCCAACTTCAGAACCGCTCACGTGTATAAAGAATTTTCACACAAATAGGGTTTGAAGGATTGGGTTATTTTCTCAAACTCCAAATGCTGAACTCTTAAAGTATTATATGTTCACTGTCCAAGTATTAATTGAGAAAGACGAGGTGGATGAGGTAATAACTTCTGTTGAATTAACTTCAGGTCCTAAAGAAGAGATCTGTAGAGCTCAAAAGCTCTTTCACCAACAGAAGTTGGTCCAATAAAAGATATTGCCTCACCGACCCTCTCTCTCTCAAATCCTGGCACCAACACAGCTACAACACTGCAAAAAAATATTCATTAACATTTAAGCTCACCCCAAGAACAAAAAAATCATAAAAAAAAACAAAATGGCAAAAAACAAAATATACAACTTGAAGGTAGAATTCAGAGTTCACCTTTGTGACACCTTTGCTACATAGAAGTCCTTCCAACAAAGATAAGCCTTGATCTTGCACATGTTTAACTTTTCACATTTGGGTAGCGCCATTGAGTTCACATGTATAAGGTTAAGCACTTGCATAAGCATTTCCAGGTTTGGGGCCATAGTACCCAGTCTTGCAATCTTTGCCACACCAGTAAAATGAAATCAGTTAAATCTACTGATGTGAGTAAAAGTTGAAAGATGGGGTCTTATTACACATTTTCATATACTAATAGACAACCCTTCAACATAATCTATACATGAATTCAAATAAATCTCCCTTCTAAATTTTATAAATGGTTCACTCAAGGGATGCAGTATGAACAAGGTTTGTAACATACATTTTTATAAAACTGTTGGGGAAGGAGCAATGGTGATATTGAACTAGCTCAGTTTGGATACGTTTGTTTTAAAATATACTGTATGATGCTTTGTGGCTAAATGGGGAGTTAAAATAGTAGTAAAACAGAAATAGTTGAGATGCCTGTAAGCCACCCCTCCAGAGAAAATGTAATTCTAACAGTTGATCTTAATAGGAAATCGAATGAGCATCTGTTGTGTGTCACTTTCTATTCTGTGCTACCTCTGACTAGTGCAAATTACCTGTTTAAAATTCAGGGTTTTCACTAGTAAACCAGCTCCAACTTCTCTAGTGACAATATATGATGTTATATATATTTGTATTACATAAGTACATTATTATACCAATATGTATGATGGAAAATTATAATACCCTGGCTGTTAGTCCAGTATATTATTTTATTGTATGTTTTGATTTAGTTGTAATAGAATTATTACCCAACATTCAGGTTCATATGAACTAGCTATAAAAAATAACTCTTACATTTCCAAGTAGAAGTCATTTTGCTCTAGAATGGTTTTAAGTGAATTTAGCTCTCATGAAAAGTTCAGAAACCTGAGGACAGAAGTCCTGTGTTTATACACAGAATAGGTACAGCCTGGTTAGTAGCAGTACAAGGTTCCCCCTCCAGTCCTTATCATAAAATTATCACAGAGAGGATCATTTTTAATAGTGAGAAAATTGCTTGTCTCCAGGGCCATCCACTCTTTGGCTTTTCCAGTGAAACTGCCAGAGTTAGTACTAACTTTAGTGGTGCTGTTCATTAGGAACTAGGGCTGGGACTTTAAAAGAACCAGTGGGAGTTAGGTGCCCAACTCCCATCTGGCTCCTTTGGAAATCTTTGTCCAGAATGAGATTTGACTTCCACCCAGGCCATCAAAGAACAATCACCAAAATTGGATTGGAACAGTGAATCGGAGGATTTAAACAGGCCTTATTAGCAGGCATCCAGTCTCCCACAGTAGCTTTGATCCTGTGATGATGTTAAGTACCTATAACCCACTGGTGAGTGTATGTAACAGATCTGCATCCATTGCCCAATTTGCAGAGCACATCAGTCTGCTACTGGCTAAGTAGGGAGACATGTCTCTTCAGATCAATCTGTATCAGTTTGTTTTTATCTCCTGGAGGTTCCTGGTTCAATCTGCAGTGTGTCAGCCAAGATGGTGACCATCATATACCCTCAACTCCTGCTTACCTGGGAGTTGAGGGAATTCAGCACACTACAGCATCAAGGGTTTTTGTTTTGTTTTGTTCTTTGCGTAAGGTCAGTAATTTTTAAATTCTCCTGGTGCTTGTATAGGTATATTTAGCAGAACCCTTCCCAAACATCATATGATTTGAGTGTGGCTGTCTCTATATCAAAGGTCTTTATAATTTATAGCCCCACTTTCGGACAGTTTTTTTATATTATCTATTAATTATTATTTTTATTAGAGATTTCACTGGTAAAAATATGAGGTTTATTAACCTTATCTTTAATTTCCTCCTCGAGATGTCTTGTTGTTATGTGTATAGTGAATTATAGAAAAAGAAATGTGCTTCTTAATCTGTGAAGAGGCTACCATCAAACGTAATCAAGTGGTTAGCTTCATCTGTGGTAATTACCTAGCCCATATACTACAATATATACTTGTTTTTCAAGTTCAAAACAAATTAAGGTCTCCCTTTTGCAAATCCTTACTCACCTGAAAATCCTTCCTCAAAGGAGTAGTTCTACTGAAATCAAGAGGACTAATCCTATGAATATGAAAAGGAGTACTTGTGGCACCTTAGAGACCCTATGAATATGGACGCTCCCAAGACTAAGGGTTTGTAGGAAGCAGCCCAAAATGAGATGACTCTTGGACAGCTCTAGGAGGCTTCTGACAAGAAAATCATAAAATATGTGTCATAGTGTGCTGAAGTTTCTCTATAGATTTTCTGGGCTTGTGGAGAGTATTGGGTTTATATTTCTATGTTCTCTTCACTTCAGTTGCAGAACAGATATACTTGACATCAGCAGAATTGTATTGTATTTTGTTGTGATCCAATAATAGCAGAAGTATGAAAGTTTGCTATGGTTTGTTTTCTCTTTCCACAATGTAATTTATAGATTTGATGTAAACTTGAAAACCTTTCCTTGAAGTAAGATTTATTTTAAATGTATACAAGGGCTGCCAGAGTTTTGTAGCCCTTTGATACTGTAAATGAAGAATTGCGGTATGAAGAAAAAAAGGGATTGTTTTGTTACCACTTTGGCTTTGTTAGATATCTTGTTTGTTCAGCTGTAAAATAAAATCTGCTGAAGGAATCTCATTTTATGGACAGAAATGCTAGGAAAAGTATTTATTGAAGTATTCAGATTGTTGAGCTGACAGTCTTACAGCTCTAGTTAATAAAGACCTGCTTCTGGTATGGAAAGTCATCTTCTGGTTTAATCAATAAAAGATATATAAAAATACTATGGAATTGTATCCACTAATAGAGTATTTACACATTCTGGACACAAAGATAAGGAAAAGAGCTACAGCATAGGAAATCGTGAAGGAAAGGGGCTGGTTTGCTTGCTTTTGTGCCTTCTATTTACATCTCTTCATAGCCTTAATTTGTGTATCTCGGGTGGGGGGGAATTCTATTCTGGAATGGAAGAAATTGTGAAGCTCCCCCTGAAATGAAGAATCTGGCTCCCACACTGCTCTGTATAATACAATAATTCCCTCTGTGGCCTTGTGTAGGGTATTTAAGCCTTGATCCTGCACTGAAGATAATGTGATTCTGAGAGTATGTCTACACTAGAGAAGGAATCTACAATTTCCAACTCTGGTAGCACTGATAGAGCTAGCATTACTGCTGGGGGAATTCTGCACCAAAAATTAAAAGTTCTGCTCATAATATTTTAAAATTCTGCAGAATTCTGCATATTCCATTTGTCAAACTAACACAATGCAATCATGTTGGTTTCAATTATGTTGGTAATTTATTTAAACTACAATACAATGGATGGATAATGGGAGTGGGGAGCATGGGAGGAAATTCCCAAACCCCTTTGTCTAATAGAAATGTAGCTAGGTTTGACACTTTACTTCTAATTTTTTGTCAGCAAAAATATTTGCAGCCATATGCTCAGTGTTACATTATAGGCAAGTGAAGAGCAAGTGAGGGCTGGGGAATCACAACTCACAATTTATACTGGCTACTGACCATCTCCAAAAACATCAGCAGCAAACAGTTCATGGAGCACATTTTGATAGGAAATTTCTTCAGTCCAAAAATTTAGACCAGTTCTAATCACTAAAGCACCATAAGCATTAATAAGGCCACACTGTCCTTTACAATAAGGCTCCTTAGACCACTCTGGCAATGTAAAGAAGCCTTAAAACTTTTACACCTGTTCTATACTCATGGGGGAATTGACTAAGAACAATGGGTACAATTCACTAAGCAGGCAGGCTGCCTGAGGGGATAGAGCTTGCCCCATGCCTACCTGTCCCATGCCTGCCCCTCCTCACCAAGTGTGCTACAATAGCAAGTGAGAGGGACAGAATGTCTCTCTCTCTCACACACATGACTGCCCAGCCTCCCTCCCCCCGACAGTGATTTATATCTCTACTGGCTGCTTTGGGCACCTGAACTAATGTGTCTGCACTGCTGGACAAGGGTGTATGCCTACTGTTGCAGCGTCCCTTTGCTTCCCCATCAGAAGTCATTTTTCTGTGGGGAAGCAAAAAAATCTGAGGTCATGAATTCTGTGCGTGCGCAATGGTGTAGAATTCCCCCAAAAGTAGCTAGCATGCTCAAAATAGAAGTCTAGCTGCACTAACATGAGTGGTGTGAAGGGTTAGCTGCCCAAGTTTGTACTTTGGATCTCAGATGGGATCATACTCAGGATGGCTTGCCCCTCCTGCTGCTTCTACCGCCAGAGCTACACTTCCATTTTTAGTACTGATTTGATCAGATCTGTGGCAGGCATGTCTACATGAGCTGGAAATGGCACCAGCCCCATTATAGACATACCCTGAATGGCTGTAAGAATCTGTCGATATATATCCCTTTGTAGGATTGGAGTCATGGGGGCAACTTCTGTGCAGCCCAGTAATGGGGGGGTCAAATGTAACTTTATCATATTTGTACTGTCTGGATTGTGAGCTGCTGCAGGACCAAAGTGGTGACTGGTGCAAGTTAACATAGACCTGGGATATGTGAGATGTTTTAAAAAAAATGTTAATAGAATCACCATACTGTTATTTGCAATTGTGTATGGAATGATGTCAGTTATATCTATTTAGATTTTGAACATAGTACATTATAATAAAAAAGGGGAATAAAAATTCTGTGGGTTACACTGGCAATGTGGTCTTCCTGAATAATGCCATTACACAAATTATTGCTGTAACAACTACTTCCATCTGTCTGTCATACACACCTATCTCTGCAGTGTGTAACTAAGTGCCTTCCACCCAGTGACCTTCACTTTACACTGACTCACTAGGTAGACAAGTAATAACACAGAGTGTAAACCTGCAAACTTCCAGACTCCCAGAGCATTTCCAAACTCTGCAGTATGAACATATAGCTCTGGAAAATGCAAATTTTTCTTATTTGTATTACAGGAGTGCCCAAAGGCCCCAGATGGAAACCATCACAATCCTGAGTTGAGGTCACATGCTAAGGTGAGAGAGGGAGCCAACTATGCAGGAGTAAAGGGGCTTGGACAACAAGCCTGATGGCTCTCCACAACCCCAAAAGGGCATGACTCTCTAGCTTGGGAGATGGTCAGGCCCACAATATAAAATGCTTATGTAGCATACACATGCTGCATTTGACCATAGGGTTTAAGAGGGTTTCAGGGGGCTCCATTTTTCAGCAGCAGTATGGTGTGTTGCTGAGCTATCTTATGTTATCCTGCTCTCTGCTGTCAGGATGGTTCATGGAGTTTCTGCTGTGCCAGTCCTGCTCCATTCCACTCCCCTCTCCTACCCCAGTGCATCTTGGGAAACTTACTTTGGAATTTTGTCTTAGGCAAATGAAAACACTGCATAATGTTAATCCTGTTGTGGATAACCAAGATAATAGTCGTACCAGCATATATCCACTGTGATTCAACAAGTAATTGACATGCCATTACTTTAAAATATTACCTCCATATAACTCTGTCATGATTTAAAGTCACCGAGACTGATGCATGTTTTGGTTACTAGTCTAAAATGATTAACAAATTTAGAAATTTCATTCAAAAAAAAAGGAAATGCATATTTTAAAGATTTGGAAAATCTGAGGGTTTTGTTCAGGAAACAGAGAAAGGCCATCTGTACTGTGAACACTGCAGCTATAGTGAAGAATGCAGAAAATGACAACTTTAGTCTTTTTATTTTACAAAATCAATTAAGCCTTTAGTGAACAGAGATATATTTAAGTACAGTAGATAGATGGCTTAGTAGAGAAAACACAGTCCATTCATCTGTGGGACCAGAGAACTAGTGCTAATGAGGCCATCACTTACCTAGCAACATCACTAAACAAAATACATCATTTAGATATTGGGGAAAACTGACAGTTTTCAGAGGCGGCATAGTGATAAACGTGGGATAAGCATGCAAACTGAATTTATTCTCCAATGCTTAGGTCAGAGTTCATGTCAGTGGTAGAAAAGGGATAGTACCAGGCACACGTTCTGTAGCTCTATAATCAACACCGTTCCAGAAGCAACCATCCATGTGCTTAGCTTTCCTGGTTCACAAAGACAGTCTATGTTTATTTTTTCTGTTTTCTTGAGACTAAGCCCTTCTGATGAGGTATTTAAACCAGTGACATAGGTGGCTGGATAGATGGAATAGTCAGCAGTTGAATTTCTCCAGTGAATCTCATTGCAATTTCAAGTGCACAAAATGTTAACTACTGAGGCATCTTGTGAAGTATTAAACATTAGACTCGGAGAATTTTCTTTACAGTGTATTCATTAGAGCTCAGAGAACCCACAAATATTGTTAGCCTTATGTCACAGCATGTTTGATTTGGACAGCTTCTGAAAGAATCAAAAGCTTTGGCAATAAAGGAGTACAAAAATATACTAAACAAATAGCCTTCGTCTAGCTCATCAGCTTGCAAGTTACATTATTTTAGTACTTTATGCATTGCTTAAGTGGATGTAAGCAGGTGTAAAGGAGACTCAGTGGGGGGTTTTCACCTTCCTTTGCAGCATAGGGCATGGGTCACTTGCAGGTTTAAATTAGTGTAAATGGTGGATTCCCTTGAACTTGAAGTTTTTAAATCATGATTTGAGGACTTCAGTAACTCAGCCCGATGTTAGGGGTCTATTTACAGGAGTGTGTTGGTGAGGTTTTATGGCTTACAAATGTGCAGGAGGTCAGACTAGATGATCATGATAGTCCCTTTTGACCTTAAAGCCTATGTGTATAATGGTTCTAACACTATTCCAGATATTTGCTGCCCACCTTCTGGGCATACCATGTAGCATGAAGATGTCCTGCTAGAAGGCAATAGCAGAAAGTTCAGACCACTGTTGCCTAGAGAGGCCTCCCATGATAAACTGCAGGCAGAACCAGTGAGAGTTGGCCCCTGGCACCTAGAAGGCTGGGAGCAGGCAGAGGCCAATCAAAACTCAGCAAGTAAGATTAAAGGAACTGATTGCTTTTACTAGCTGCCAGTCCTGGGTGATACCAGGAGAGGAACTGGGTTTAACCTTGACTGGCCTGGGATCTCTAGGTAGGTCTAGTGTTTATAATCTGGACTTTAATGTCTAGATGGCAATTTTGAGTTAAGACTTTGTTTTCTGTTAACCCTGGAAGGGGACTGGACTGACAGTTGACCTAGTTGGAGCAATAGGCCATGGAGATGGCAGACTGTTGCAGAACCAAGACACAATAGGGTACTAGAGAGTTAGAGTCCTTGCACTGCCAGGTCCTGACACAAGGGAGTGCTGTGGTAATGGGTAACAAAGCCTCATTCTTCACTTCTGAATAGAACTGATTGAAATTTTCTAAGGTTGGATTTTTTTGAAGAAAAAAACTAAATGAATTCTTTAATGAAAATTTTCATAACAAATCATTCCCATTTTTCAACCAACTTTTTGCTGATTGAAAAATTCCAAAATTTGAAATGTCAACCTAAATATGGGGCCCATTTTGTGAAAATTTGTGTATTTTCCTGATTTCTTAAACCAGTTCTATTTCTGTCTATGGCCCCCATGTGAATAAAGCAGGCAAAATCAGAATTATGGCCTTCAAATCCGATCCAAATAGACTTTCATACAACATTTCAGGTACTTCTTGCTTCCTGTCAGGCTGGAAACAGGAAGTGCAAAGGTATAAACAAACAAAAAGTAGTTTTTTAAAAAATACTTGGGGAAGTAGTATGTGAATTGGGGATACCTTGTGAATTAGTAATACCATATATGGATGTGAATTAAGGTTTTTTTTGGAAATACTTCACAAATTTTAAACAATGGAAAAACATAATATATCTTATTTAAGGTGAAAAATCAGTGGCAGAAACTCATTGAAGTGTCAATTTGTAAATTATATTAATTTATACATTATAAAACAATTAAATTACCTACATAGGTGACTTTTTTAGGGACAAATTGAATAAGTTTCTCTGGTACATGAATTGCAACTCATAAAGATGAATTTAAATATGTAATTTAGATCAATTAGAAGTCTCTTCTCAAGTTTAAATCGTGATGATAGAATTTTAAAAAACAAACTTTGGAGTGGTTAGAATTAATTAAGAGTGAATAAATCTGGGAAAATTAAATTAGTGCCATAATTTTTAAATGTAAATGAGGTAAAAAAAAGGTTACGTTCATGTGCATGTGTATAAATACTAGCAGTACCTAAATAAAGAAAAAGCTAACTAATGAAAAAGATTTAGAGTACTTCCAGAGCTATATGTAGTGAAACATTGATCAATAATAATTTGCTTTTTATGCCAAGTAGAGGCACAATGGTAAAAAGCAACTATAGCTTCGAAAAGAAGATTAAACTAACACTAATTGAATTTGAAAACTTGCACAGGATCCAGTCCTCCCTTACTTTTGTTCCCCAAACTCCTGCTAAACTCAACAGACCTAGTTCTTGTCCATAAGTGGAGTTATTCTGGATTTACACCCAAATACATTAATCAAGCGCATCTCCCTCCAATTCTTCTAAAGTTTCCTGTTAGCTGTTTAATTTTCTGATAAAGTTGTAAGGTTACCTCTTTGGCTAACATCTTCAGCCTCTTGACATATCTCTTGTAGCACACCTTTTTACTTCTCTATCTAGAGCACTGTATTCTTCTTGTCACTTGCTTGTCTCTTCATGTGTCATAGTATTCATGAGTTTTTGCTTTACTTTTCCATGGCTGCTGAAGTAGCATCGCTAATCCATTTCCTTTTTATTAGAACTGTCTTTGCACTTTCTAGATAACACGCACTGATGTTTTCCAATAGAGTATCGATGTTTTGTTTTTCTTCGTTTAACTTCTTTAGAACACTGAACATGTTCTTCAGTTCAAGTTGAAAAGTGCTTTTTATGTTTGGATCTTTTAGTTGTGTGTTGTTGGTGCACAATTGTCTTTTAACCTTCTTCATTCTTTCACTAGATCTTCAATTTAGTGATACAAAGGTTATGGTCCCTGCCCACATCAGCTCCCTTGTATGCATGCATCTGCCAACGAGCTGCAAAACATTTTAGGGAAGGGATCTATCTGATTCTTTGCAGTGCCATCTCAGGAGTTTCATGTCACTTTATGGGTATTTTATGAGGAAATATTCTTCCACTTATCAATAGGTTCTTCAGACTGCAAATTTCTACTAATTGTTCATGTCATTTTGGTCCAAACTCCTGCTCCACTTGCCCACAACTTCATCCTACCCATCATTGTTCCTTCCAACCTTTGCATTATATCCTATAACGAATTATAAAAAGCATCGCTTTCTCATATGGCTTTTGGTTGGTTGGTGCATAGCATTATAAGACTATTCGTCTAAAGAATTTAGTCTGAATGTGAGCTCTAATGATTCTTTCATTGCCTGAGTCCCACTCAGTCAGGGCCTGCTTGGCTTCATTAGACATTAAAATTGCTACACCAGCTTCATGTCTGCTCTCCACATGTCTGGAGTAGTTGATGGTCTTATTAGTTTCTCTAAAGTGTAGTTTGTTTGAACCTGTCCATCTACACCTACTGATTCCAAGGGCATCAAGATCTATCAATTTCTTTAATTATTTGAGTAGTTTGAGTAGCTTCATACTTTGTTCTCACATTCCAAAATCTGATTTTCATTACTGATCTGGTCATGAGCAAGGGCATGGGCTTGGACATGGGCTTCTTTATGGGTTTGACTAATGCCCATCATATTCTCCACATGAAGTTGATCTCTTGTTCAAGCCTGGTGCATACTGATATGGCTCCTGGCTATGATTTCTGCAGAAAGCTTATTTTTACAAGGTGAGGTTTCCAGCCCCATGAACATTATGTCCACATCTCTTTATTCATTATTTAGAGCTGTCCAAATGTGGAGAGTCCCCCACCCACCACCACCCGAGGGACACACTTGGTACTTCGGATGTGTGTTAGCATGATCCACATGGCCAATTAGCAGATGGCATGCTAGTATGCTGTAGATCTACACCCCAGCTTGCCACATACTAACTTTCTATCTAGACAAACCTCAAAAGAGTGCTTTTTTTCAGAAATTCTCTCATGGCTTTAATTTGTTTTTTCTTTTTATTTCTAGATTGTTATCTGATGTGTCCAAAAGCAAGAGCTTTTATGGAGGAAAATAATAGAAAGAAAAGGAGAAAAGTCTCCATATGCATGCATGCATGCATGCACGCACACACATATTCTGAGTTCTTATTGCTTATACTTTTGCATTATCTTTAAATGAGGAACAGTTGCAATGCTCTTCCTTTACTACCAGTGAATAGGCTAACAAACCAGTTTATGTTGCTTGGTTTTTTACAGAAAATAAAAGTCATTACATTTAGTGTGAATTACATATATATTGTCCCCTGCTTCAGATAATCCAAATTTACATGTCAAGACCTATTTGTAAGAAACATGGAATGTAAATTAGGCCCAATTCCAATTCTTCATTGGAAGTTGTATGTGTATATTTGAAGGACAGGGTCAAGCCTGTTGTGTGTCTTCTTTAAAATTAAAAAAAAATAATCAATAGAACAAGTTAGAGTCTGTATAGAATCTGTATAGAAGAGAACAAGTTAGAATCTGTATTTTGAACCAGGATATTTTGCCTGGCAGCTTTATATGTTGCTGTTATGCCATTAGGTGTATTGAAATATAATTATTCAAATACATTAGTACAAAAGGGTGGCAAACCTACAGAGTTCATTTAAGAAGAGACTATCATAATTAAAAATACAGATTATCATCTATGGAATTCAGCTTCAGTTAATTTAAATCCACACTAATTAATACTTACTTCTTCATGCTGCAGGCAAACCTGATTAAAATCACTCCTGTAGAGAAGTTTGTTTAATAAACTAAATTGCTACATGTTTATGAGAATACAAATGTTTACAATCTACAGCATGTGTATTAAGTGTGACTATAACTCCAGTTGGCCTCTTGCCCTCAATTTAAAAGCATTTCTTTTGGAACCATGCAGTACAGTGTTTTAATATGTGTTTGAACTAATCATTAGGATATCAGAATGACTTGTACCTGTAGGGTTCTTATTGCTTGTTATTATTTAAACCACAGTTTATAAAAAAGATATGTTGTTAGAAACAGAAAAGGAATTAACCCCTATTTACAGTTGTGAACTTTCTTGAAGACATAGAATAAAGAGATCATTTTTATACCATTGTGTTATCATGCTCATGTTAGCTTTTGCTTTCCAACTCTCATTAATACTAACCTTCCAAACTAGGTTCTGGAAACATTCAATCCATGTTACATAACCAGACATACTTTTATATAAGATTTGAAGTACTTTTTAAAGTTTCTGTGCATAGGTACCAATCCAACATAGCACGTAAGCACTTAACTTTAAAAATGTGTGTAGTCCCACTGGCTTAATTTTAAGCATGGGCTAAATTAAGTTGAGGCCATAGCGAATATGTCCCATCATCAGGTCTCATGACAGTGAGAAGGAAAATTTCTGTAACACTAGTTCCCAGTTTTCCTTTCTTAGTCTAGAGAAATCTATTGATGAGTCAAAAAACAGGTAAGTACAATACGTGCTACAGACATTCAGTTTACACCCAGGGTGATATATCACAGATTTAAACCCCAAGTATACTAAGTACAAGGAAAGGAGGTTGAGGACAGTTTCTAAGCCCTGGTCTACACTAGGCGTTGAGGTCGAATTCAGCAGCGTTAAATCGATTTAACCCTGCACCCGTTCACATGACTAAGCCCTTTTTTCGACTTAAAGGGCTCTTAAAATTGATTTCCTTACTCCACCCCCGACAAGGGGATTAGTGCTGAAATCGGTTTTGCTGGGTTGAATTTGGGGTACTGTGGACGCATTAGATGGTATTGGCCTCCAGGAGCTATCCCAGAGTGCTCCATTGTGACCGCTCTGGACAGCACTCTCAACTCAGATGCACTGACCAGGTAGACAGGAAAAGGCCCGTGAACTTTTGAATTTCAATTTCCTGTTTGGCCAGTGTGGCAAGGTGCAGGTGACCATGCAGAGCTCATCAGCAGAGGTGACCATGATGGAGTCCCAGAATCGCAAAAGAGCTCCAGCATGGACCGAACGGGAGGTACAGGATCTGATTGCTGTATGGGGAGAGGAATCCATGCTATCAGAACTACATTCCAGTTTTCAAAATGCCAAAACATTTGTGAAAATCTCCCAGGGCATGAAGGACAGACGCCGTAACAGGGACCCGAAGCAGTGCCGCGTGAAACTTAAGGAGCTGAGGCAAGCCTACCAGAAAACCAGAGAGGCAAATGGCCGCTCCGGGTCAGAGCCCCAAACATGCCGCTTCTATGATGAGCTGCATGCCATTTTAGGGGGTTCTGCCACCACTACCCCAGCCGTGTTGTTTGACTCCTTCAATGGAGATGGAGGCAACACGGAAGCAGGTTTTGGGGACGAGGAAGACGGATGATGAGATTGTAGATAGTTCATAGCAAACAAGCAGAGAAACTGGTTTTCCCAACAGCCAGGAACATTTTCTCATCCTGGACCTGGAGCCAGTACCCCCCGAACCTGCCCAAGGCTGCCTCCCGGACCCGCCAGGCGGAGAAAGGACCTCTGATGAGTGTACCTTTTAAAATACTATACAAGGGTTCAAAAGCCAGCATGTTTAATGATTAATTTGCCCTGGCATTGATGGCTTTCCTGGATATACTCCCAAAGCCTTTGCAAAAGGTTTCTGGGGAGGGCAGACTTATTCCATTCACCATGGTAGCACATTTTACCACTCCAGGCCAGTAGCACATACTCGGGAATCATTGTAGAACAAAGCATTGCAGTGTATGTTTGCTGGCGTTCAAACAAAATCCGTTCTTTATCTCTCTGTGTTATCCTCAGGAGAGTGATATCATTCATAGTCACCTGGTTGAAATAGGGTGCTTTTCTTAAGGGGACATTCAGAGGTGCCCGTTCCTGCTGGGCTGTTTGCCTATGACTGAACAGAAATGTTCCCCGCTGTTAGGCACACAGTGGGGGGAGGCAAAATACGACCTTTTAACGAAAGCACATGTGCTATGTATGTAATGTTAACAGCAAGGTTTACCGTAAAGGAGTGTACCCATTGTTCTATAAAATGTGTCTTTTCAAATACCACCGTCCCTTTTTTTTTCTCCACCAGCTGCATGTGTTTCAAGGATCACAGGATCTTCTCCTTCCCAGAGGCTAGCGAAGATTAGAAGGCGAAAAAAACGCACTCGTGATGAAATGTTCTCTGAGCTCATGCTGTCCTCCCACACTGACAGAGCACAGACGAATGCATGGAGGCAGACAATGTCAGAGTGCAGGAAAGCACAAAATGACCGGCAGGAGAGGTGGCGGGCTGAAGAGAGGGCTGAAGTTGAAAGGTAGTGGCAGCGTGATGAGAGGAGGCAGGATTCAGTGCTGAGGCTGCTGGAGGATCAAACTAATATTCTCCAGCGTACGGTTGAGCTGCAGGAAAGGCAGCAGGAGCACAGACTACCACTACAGCCCCTGTGTAACCAACCACCCTTCTCCCCAAGTTCCATAGCCTCCTCACCCAGATGCCCAAGAATGTGGTGGGGGGGCCTCCGGCCACCCAGCCACTCCACCTCAGAGGATTGACCAAGTAACAGAAGGCTGGCATTCAATAAGTTTTAAACTTTTAAAGTGCTGTGTGGCCTTGTCCTTCCCTCCTCCACCACCCCTCCTGGGCTACCTTGGTAATTATCCCCCTATTTGTGTGATGAATTAATAAAGAATGCATGAATTTGAAGCAACAATGACTTTATTGCCTCTGCAAGCAATGATTGAAGGGAGGTGGGGAGGGTGGTTAGCTTGCAGGGAAGTAGAGTGAACGAAGGGGCGGGGGGTTTCATCAAGGAGAAACAAACAGAACTTTCACACCGTAGCCTGGCCAGTCATGAAACTGGTTTTCAAAGCTTCGCTTGTGCGCACCGCACCCTCCTGTGCTCTTCTAACCGCCCTGGTGTCTGGCTGTGCGTAACCAGCAGCCAGGCGATTTGCCTCAACCTCCCACCCCACCATAAATGTCTCCCCCTTACTCTCACAGATATTGTGGAGCGCACAGCAAGCAGTAATAACAGTGGGAATATTGGTTTCGCTGAGGTCTAACTGAGTCAGTAAACTGCGCCAGCGCACTTTTAAATGTCCAAATGCACATTCTACCACCATTCTGCACTTGCTCAGCCTGTAGTTGAACAGCTCCTGACTACTCTCCAGGTTGCCTATGTATGGCTTCATGAGCCATGGCATTAAGGGATAGGCTGGATCCCCAAGGATACCTATAGGCATTTCAACATCCCCAATGGATATTTTCTCGTCTGGGAAGAAAGTCCCTTCCTGCAGCTTAGGAAAAACAGACCAGAGTTCCTGAAGATGTGAGCGTCATGTAACTTTCCCGGCCATCCCATGTTGACGTTGGTGAAACGTCCCTTGTGATCCATCAGTGCTTGCAGCACTATTGAAAAGTACTCCTTGCTGTATGTATGTATGTACTCGCTGGCTTGGTGCTCTGGTGCCAAGATAGGGATATGGGTTCCATCTATGGCCCCACCACAGTTAGGGAATCCCATTGCAGCAAAGCCATCCACTATGACCTGCACATTTCCCAGGGTCACTACCCTTGATATCAGCAAATCTTTGATTGCGTTGGCTACTTGCATCACAGCAGCCCCCACAGTAGATTTGCCCACTCCAAATTGATTCCCAACTGACTGGTAGCTGTCTGGCGTTGCAAGCTTCCACAGGGCTATTGCCACTTACTTCTCAACTGTGAGGGCTGCTCTCATCTTGGTATTCTTTCGCCTCAGGGCAGAGGAAAGCAAGTCACAAAGTTCCATGAAAGTGCCCTTACGCATGCAAAAGTTTTGCAGCCACTGGGAATTGTCCCAGAACTGCAACACTATATGGTCCCACCAGTCTGTGCTTGTTTCCCGGGCCCAGAATCGGAGTTCCACGGCATGAGCCTGCTCCATTAGCACCATGATGCTCACATTGCCAGGGCACGTGCTTTGAGAGAAGTCTGTGTCCATGTCCTCATCACTCTTGTAACCGCGCTGACGTCGCCTACTTGCCCAGTTTCGCTTTGCCAGGTTCTGGAGCTGAATATACTGCTGGATAATGCGTATGGTGTTTAATGTGCTCCTAATTGCCAAAGTGATCTGAGCGGGCTCCATGCATGGTTTGGCGTCTGCACAGAAAAAAGGCGCGGAACGAATGTCTGCTGTTGCCCTGATGGAGGGAGGGGCGACTGACAACATGGCTTACAGGGTTGGCTTACAGGGAATTAAAATCAACAAAGGTAATGGCTTTGCGAGAAATTGAATGGCCGCCTCAAGGATAGGATTCAAAACCTTAAGGATAGAACTCAAAACTGGGTTTAGCAGGCTGTTGATTTCACAGAGGGAGGGAGGGAGGAGAAAATGAATACAAAACAAATCTGGTCAATTTCTTGTTTTGAGCCACTTCATCTATCTTTATACATCTTGCTGGCAGCAGACTGTGCAGTACGACCGCTAGCCATTGTCACCTTCTGGGGACTCAGCAGAAGACGGTGCAGCATGACTGCTGGCCATCATCTTCTGCTGGCTGCAGATTAAAAGACAGTGCACTGCCGGTAGGACTCAATCGCCATGAGACGAAACAAGGGAAATGACCTGGCTGAGTCACTCCCATGTTTGCCCAGGCGCCCGGTTAAAAGAGCGCCCAGGACTACGTCAAAGACGGCTACCAGTCATACTGCACTGTCTGCTGCCAAAAGGCAATAAACTGCTGCTGTGTAGCAATGCAGTACCACGTTTGCCAGCACCCAGGAGACATACGGTGATGGTTAGCTGAGCAGGCTCCATGCTTGCTGTGGTATGGTGTCTGCACAGGTAACTCAAGAAAAAAGGCGCAAAATGATTGTCTGCCCTTGCTTTTACAGAGGGAGGGAGGGAACGGGGGCCTGATGATATGTACCCAGAACCACCAGCGACAATGTTTTAGCCCCATCAGGCACCGGGATTTCTACCCAGAATTCAAATGGGCAGTGGAGACTGTGGGAACTGTGGGATTGCTACCCACAGTGCAAAGCTCCAGAAGTTGATGGTTGCCTCGGTACTGTGGACACAGTCCGCCGACTGCATGCACTTAGAGCATTTGTGTAAGGACACACACACTCGACGGTATAAAAACGCTTTCTACAAAACCGACTTCTATAAATTCGACCTAATTTCATAGTGTAGACATACTCTAATACAGTGCAACAAAGCCACATGTGACAATCAGACCTTCATTTTCTATTGCCAAGTGTGCCGTGTAAAGATTAGTGAATTTGTATCTCTCTCTCTCTCTCTGGTCTTTTTGTCCGACATAATCAGCTGAATTGTAACATTCACAAAAATCAATGTGTTTTCCTATTTCAGCCACAAAGATAGACATTTTATATAATAAATCTGAATTATTGATGGAAAGCTAAAGTGTAACCAAACCTAAGAAAAATCTTTAAGTAAAATCCATAGTACATTTTCTATGGAAAAAGCTTTTCGTTAGCATTTATCCTAGAAACTCTTTCATGAAAAAGTCAGCCCCAAATGCTAGTCTTGCTTATCACACTATAGCACATTTACCTGTGTCTAAAGGATTTAAATTTAGAATCTCTCTTCTTTCCTTTTCCTTCATTATTTAGTGTTAGTGATTTTACAATACCAAAATGTTCCAGAAGTCAATTTATTCACTCATTCAGCAATCATGATAAATAGACCACATTACAAAACGTATGACAAAAATGTTTGTTTTTCAAAAGTTTCCTTGTGGATTGAAAATTTTGTGGCTGAAGTGGATTTGTCACATCATGGACCTAATTGTCTATACCCAGAGTCACAAGAAAAACCCTAACTCTCACTAAAATTCCCACTGGAATTCTCATTGAAGTCAATGGGATTGTGTGTGTGAGTGCAGGTTTGAAGGATCAAGGTCCTATATCATTGCATTTTCAGTGACCATTATAATCTCAATGTGTAGCTACCTAGCTCCTCACATAATCTTGTTCTGTTGCTCCTGGCTGTACTACTCATACAGTAGTCCTTAGTAGTCAGAATTAATTTATCTCCCCGTGCTGTTTTTGTCTTCTTCAGTTTGGTTCCCTATCTCAAGCTCATTTAGGATTGTCAAAATTAATAATTATACCTACCCTTCCCCATCTTCTCTTGGAGCATCTTGTACTCCTCTTGTCCTTCTGTTCAACCCTGTAGTTCAGTTTCTGCCATAAACCCTACCAGCAGCCATTATTGAAAGCCTTTCTTCTCAAACACATTGGTGGGCTGGTTTCATGATTGCATTAATCTTTCCAAAATGTTGCCAGCTGACTTGCATCCCCATCTTAATTTTCTTTCCATGATTGCCATCCTGCAAAGATTATTTTAAAGCTTTTCCATGTATTAAGTTATTCTCTTGATTGTGCAAGCTAGGATATGAATAAAATTAGTCTTCGACATACTCATCGTCTCTACAAAAAGGTCAAATTATGCCCCCAGATATATGTATCTATAACTCCCTTTTAGTTAGATGGGAGTTGTGTGTGTTAATTTCTGATGAGAGAATTTGGCTCAAACTCATTAAGCATTCTCTCCGATCCTATGAAATTTTCAGAAAAATACAACCATGCTATCTGTAGGTCTCTCATATATTTTTTGTTTATCTCCATTATAGTATCACCCATCGCCAATATTTACCATTCAATATTGTTCTCCGGGTATTCAGTGGACAGTTGAGGCAAGGTGTCATCTTGATTAATTTATTTCCCCTTTATTTATTTTCCCATTTCCTTTAAAATCTATTCTCATTTGTATCGTTGGAATCCTAGATTTCACAAGTGTAATTCAGATACTCTTCTGTACTGCAGGTGTTTTCAGATTAGTCTGTGATTCCACTCAGTTAAACCATGGATCATCCATAAAATCAAGGCAGATGCTTTCCCCACATTGAATTACAATGGTAGGCCTCGATCTTGAATTGTGTAGCACAAAGGTTGACCACTGTGTCCGTGTGGCATGCCATTCACTTCACAATAGCAGGCCTGTGGCACCCTTCTCAATAAAAGAATCCCTGCCAAAGGAGGGAGGGAGAGGACTGTTTGTCACCACCCAAATGGAGATGTGGCTGTTAGCCATTCTTATTTTATCCCAAACTATTACCCTCCAGAATTGTCCAGTTTGCAAGTAGAGACTAAAATAAATTCACCAAACTAATTTCTACTTGTGACCTAAATTAGGATTTCATTTTAGTTCTTCTAAGGTAAAATTCAAATGCAATGCCTTACTCTGACAGGTAGTCTCCAGGTTTCAGGGGAGTACCTGCCAGTAGCAGGTATAAGACAGCCACCACCCAGACATACTGTGATAAGGGGACAGGCACTGCCAGTGAAGATAATTTGATCATATACTGTAGCCATTGCTGGACAATTCATATGGGCCACTGGCCTTTTCTTGAA
This sequence comes from Dermochelys coriacea, assembly GCF_009764565.3. Lineage (NCBI taxonomy): Eukaryota > Metazoa > Chordata > Testudines > Dermochelyidae > Dermochelys > Dermochelys coriacea. The sequence goes on from NC_050079.1 coordinate 20,397,555, forward strand.
CAAGTGGCTCTCCTGCCGTTATACAGCTGTAAAATAATAAGAACAACCTTTGAACTTGTATACTATAGTTGGACATGTTGGCTATGTTTGTGGTTTGTATATGTGAATGGCTGTTTCTTCCTAGGATCCTCACTAAAGGCTAAATCTACCCCATGATTCACAGGAGGCAAAATACAGTTTCTTTCTTTCCTTTTGTCCCTGGCACAATATCCCTGTGCAACTGCAGGATCAGACACCCTTCTAGCATGCCTTGGAATGTTGGGTGGCATATATGGGTAACAAGCTTGCTGGTTATCCATAGTTCCAAGGAGGTGTGGTCTACCATTTGGGGGCCATGGCTAGCATCCCTGTGTGCATTCTATGATTGGCAGTATTTGTTAGGGAGGTTAGTATTTGCTTCTCTTTTGTGAAGCAGCAGTATGGTGCGCTTCAGACATGGCTTCTGACCCATCCTAGTCCACCGTGAGCTATCCTCCTTTGTACTTGGTCAAGACCAGCAAACGCCATTCAAGAACTTCTGTTGCTGGTGATAGTATGGGCTGGATTTTGTCCTAAGTGACTGAGACCTGATGAAACTGCCATTGAAATCAACAGGAGTTTTTAGATTGACTTCGATGGGAGCTGGATTATACCCTTGAAAAACACTGTCTTGAAATGATTGATTAAACATTACTTGGATGTGATATGTACTAGATTTCTGAATATAGCACATAATTTAGAATTAAATTTGAGATCTTAACTGTGATCCCAGTTATTATTTTGTTAATCATTTCTAAATACAATGAATGTTTTGCTTAAAATTACAAATATAAACTAGGGACTGATTACTGCTGAAATGTGGCAAATTTCTTTTATCTACCATTCTGCAAATCTTTTATAGCAATCTGCAGTCATTACAAGCTAAATAGAATCTTCTTAGTGTCCTATCTGTCTTTCTAGTCAGTAGGGCTACTAACATGATCCATGGCAGAGAAAATAGGATGTGAAGTGCTGCCGTCTGCTTTAAGGAAAATTTATTTGTGTAAGCCATACTTCTATAAAAGGTGGATTTAAACCCACTTCCCTGGCCAACCTTACTAGATAAATTTCTCCTCAAAGAAACAGACACTTCTTAAGAATACTAAAATATTATCATGGTTCATAATGCATCCGTATAAACACACTAGGCTGATAACATGAAAGGATGATGTGCTTCATTCCTTAGTCCTACCTATTAATTCTACACAATATCAACATAATTCTATGGGGGACATCTCTAGGTATGATGCAGTAGTCTTGTCTAATGGAAAATATAGATTTTAATGTATAAACCAGGTCTATTTGAACCATACAATGCAACACATTCTTAACTATTTCACTAGCATTTAATTTAAACAGTGAAAATGCATTGTCTGGTTTTTGTTTAATTGTCCTAGGCCCAGATTGTGAAAGGGACTTAAGTAAAGGAGGCAGAAGAGTGCAGAAGCCTCCCTATACCTTTCCAAGGCCTTGTTTTGAAGGATGCAGGGACCACTCCATTGGAGTTCCTCTGGGATACACAGTGCTCCAAAGAGGGAAGAGCGGGATGAGCAGGACGCAAAGCTATTTTCCCTCCTGCTAATCAACTGGGAGCTTGGGGTCCATCTACCTCTGCAGTCTCTTGGTGTGCTGGGCCCCTCAGGAAAGAATGTGCATGTTAAGAAATGAGCTCCCCAAGGTGGCGGTGGCGGTGGCTCTGTACTGCCCATGACCAAATCCAAAGTTTGTACCCTGAGATATTGTTATTTGGAAAGTGAAACTTCTGAGACCCCACCAGAGGAGCAAAATTTAAAAAACATGAATAAATTGCCTACCTCTGAGAATGTGACCATAACCCAGGGGAATCTTTCCACTCCAAGGTCTGTTCCATTCTTCTCTCTTCCTTTAAACAAACTAAATTAATGTAGGTTTCAGAGTACAAAATAATGTGCTTTGCTTTTTTGAAAACTAACAAACCTCCATGAGATTTTTACTTTATTATGAAACTGGGAAAAAAGTAAATTCCAACATTTTGACTTGTCTGTACAAGAAGGGTTCTGTGCAATTCTCCTTTGGGTGCTACAGTTTAATGATATAATCTATGTAACTGTAGCAATTTACTTCCCTGGATTCTGCACAGACACGATATGCACCCTGTTGATTCTAATGAGGCAGCAAGAAGTGTGAGTCATTACAGAATTTGACCACAGAATGCGACCAGCTGAGTGGTCTACAACTTTGCATATAGGAAGCAGAGGGTTAAAATCCTGTCCTTTACACCCCAGGTGCACCTGGAACAGGAACTAACCCTCTGCGTTGATGCAACCACCTGATACACTGGCTGCTAGCAAACAAATAGAAAGGCCTAATTGGTTAGCAGAAAACCTGTATAAGAATGCTGATGAGTTTACTAGGCAGGAAACAGCTGATCAGCAGGCAGTACTGTAAAAAGCAGAAGGGCAAGTTCTTCAGAGAATTAGAAGAGAAGAGAGGTAGGCTTTGCACCATAGGCTAAGTTAGGAGCAGCCTTTGTTCCTTTTATGTGCAGTTATTGTATGAGACATCTCTCTTCCTTATCAAAACCCAGCTATATAGATTCTTTTCAGTCTAGGTCTTCTGCTCCTGTCAACCCTTTCACACAGAGCATAACTCTGCCTTTGGCTAAATGGATTTTTTTTTTAAAAGCTCTGCAAGATGTGGTGGGGCAAGCTAATGCAGGGTTTAAATGGTAGCAGAGGAATTGCTTTGATCACAAATGAAAATGCATCATGTTGTAGGCTTATCTTCCTCAAACACTAGTTCATGTCACAAATCCATCACAAAATGTGGCATTTAGGAGGAGCACCATTTGGGTAAACCAGGTGCTCTGTGTAGTTTAGGGTTGAGGTGCATTGCTAGAGCTGTGTGTGAATGCTTACCAGACACGTTCAACAACAGAAGTCTCTCACTTCCACAAGTATGTATTTTACAACAATATTTTTATTATGATAAACCACCAGCAGCTATTGATGAGAATTAAGGATACGTGTAACGTAAACACAGTTCTTAATCTAATAGCTACAGCAGGAAAGATCTTGTACATGAATCCATAGAATATTTGATATTTCATAGATTAATAAATTTTAAAGCCAAATTATGGAGTCTGATCTTCTTTACCTTTTATTTCCCCATGGGTCAGTAGCATCTCTCTGAAAATCATATTAAAGGTACTTCTAGATGTTCACACACTGCACTGAAAATGGTGACTTAGTGGTGCAGTTACATGGTTTCTAGAAGAACTGCCTTCAGAAGCTATTCCAACACTTATAAATCTGGAATCCTTTATACTGGGAAAAGGGGCAGCATTTGAATCGGTTCTAGTCACTGAAGAACACAATCCAGAAGCCCAGCCAGAAATGATTTCTTAATGCCAGAAAAAACAAGAACAGGAACACATATTTTAAAACCTTGGCATGAAAGTAGAGATTTTAGCTTGGTGATATTTCTAAAATGATAAAGTACAGATTTAATAACTGCACTAATGTAGCATAAAACATTAAATTATAATCCATAATTAGCTCATGGATTTTACCAATGGACATGTATTAGAGCTGAATATCTTTTTAAGGGCAAGTGCTTGAATCAGGTGTTATGGGACAGTTCTGACAGATCAGCAAATAACAGCTGTGATTTATGAGTGTTCTGTTTTAGTCCAAATAACTAAATGTCCTTTGTGATTTAATCTTGGATACAAAAGACTCGGGGGTAGAATGTGTGGACAAATCTAAAAAAAACCCCTAGATTAGGGTTTGCAGAGCTGTGTATCTTGATGCTTTAACAATAAAAAATCTCAGTATTAACTAATGCACATTGAACCAACAGAACATGGCTCCCAAATGTGAACCAGCTGAGTGAATCTAGGGAAAAAGTATTTACCCAGGCCACAATAGCTTCCTGGTCCATTCCTGGGGTTCCCAGGTCCTACAGCACTACAAAGAAATAATAATAGTTTAACCGAACTAATTGTGCTAAAGCAATTGAACTAGCAGAGGTCATGAACTAGAACGATTTGAAACTGCTACTTGATAGCTAGTCAAGAAGTTACCAGGATTGGTAATTTCCAAATCAGTGTGTCAGCTGTGTAATTCCAATAGGTTTGAAGTGTAGTAACAGTTTACACTGAACATATTGTGTGCTGAAATGCCAAGCAAACTTTTTTCAAATAACTGTTGTCGGGAATTTGTTCATTTCATCATATTCCTTATAATAGGGGCAAGCAAACTTTTAGGCCCGAGGGCCACATCGGGGTTGTGAAACTGTATGGAGGGCTGGGTAGGGAACACTGTGACTCCCCAAACAGCCTGGCCCCTGCACTCTGACTGCCCCCCTCAGAACTCCCAACCCATCCAACCCCCCTGCTCCTTGTCCCCTGACCACCCCTTCCCGGGACCCCCCACCACAACAGCCCCCCTGGAACCTTACCCTCTATCCAACCCCCCCCGTTCCCCATCCCCTGACTGCCCCCCTGACCTCTATCCACACCCCCAACCACTGACAGGCCCCCCGGTACCCCACCGTCTAACCAACCCCCCCTGCTCCCTGTCCCGTGACTGCTCCGACCCCTATCCACATTCCTGCCCCCTGACAGTCCCCCAGGACTCCCACGCCTATCCAACTCCCCCTGCTCCCCATCCCCTGACTGCCCCCCCAGAACCTTCACCCTATCCAACTGCTCCCTGTCCCCTGACTGCCCCCTGAGACTCCCTGCCCCTTATCCAACCCTCCCTGCTCCCTCACCATGCTGGTCAGAGCAGCAGGAGCTCGCAGCCCTGCCAGAGCCAGCCACACCGCCACGCTGCCTGGCAGGAGCGAGGGGCCAGAGCACTGGCTGCGCAGCACAGTGAGGTGAGGCTGCGGGGGAGCAGGAACGGCAGGGGAGGGGTCGGGGGTAGCCTTCCCACGCGGGAGCTCAGGGGCCGGGTAGGACAGTCCCACAGGCCGTAGTTTGCCCACATCTGCCTTATAAGATACTTCCCAATTGTATGAAACAAACACTCCTGACAAGTCATATATGACCCGACAAAGCAGAAGAGTTCCACATTCATGTCTCCATGGGTATGCGTACTCTGGTCAAAATGTTGATTATATGTCTTCAGTAGCAATTTTCCAGTCTGATAGCTCACTATATCAAAGACAGAACCAATACAGCAGCGCCCATTACAGGAATACACAGTATCATAATGCAGTGGTTACACAAAGAGCTCGGTTTCCTGCCTAAGTCTCTTTGATTTTTTTCACTAAACATTTGTGCCACTATAGATATGTCCATCACTGATTTTTTTCTTCCCATAATTAATGGGGCAGTAAAAACATACAGCATTAGGCTAATTTTTTTTTAAACTTTAAAGTAAAATGTTACTCTCCTGCAGGAAATCTGGTAAATAACTTAAAGCAGAAAACATCTGGAATGCTTTGGAACACCTTTTATGGAGCAAATCCTGCTATTTTTTGAGAGCATGTACAATATTGTGGGTAGGATGGAGGAGGGTAAGATGTTAAGAACCCACCCAGTAGAAATCTACACAACTCCCGCTCCCTCAACCCACATAGATCCCAAACTGTCTAGCACTGCACTGGGGCCCCAGATGACCTGGCTTTGGTATGTTAATAGAGGATGGGAGAAAAGTGGACATATGTTTGTGCTTCCTTTTATGCAAAAAAAAATTGCACGTCAGCTTTGGAAGACACAGCCCCTTTTACTGGCTCATCGCTTTGAACACATCCCCTCTCTCTTTGTCTTTCTCTCCATTAGTTCCTCCATCTCCAGCACCCTAAACACAAACGGCTTGTCTTTTAAAACCCTTCCTGGCCTTTCTTTGCCCTCCCTATCACCTCTGACACGCCACCAAGTTGACAACAACTGACTCAGCTCTGCCAATAATAGCCAGACTTCATGGACCTATTTTTTCCCCTTCTCATTCCACCCACCCTATACATGGGAGGACTCCCTGCAGACATCTGCGAAGCCACCTCATTGGCCTCCTTCACTCCCTCCTTAAGCTGTCAAGTGGCATGATGTTTGTTTTTTTTAAAAAAAGGGAATGATTAGGCAGCTAATGTGTTGTGACCATTGCTTGTCATACTGACTAGTATCATCATCCCATTGTTTCCTTACACATTCCATTTGTTTGCTGCATTCACCTGCTGTGTCTCGGCTTAGACTGAAAGTTCGCCAGGCAGGGACCATCTCTATGTTACATGTTTGTACAGCACCTACCACAATGGAACCCTTCTCCATGACTGGGAACTCTAGATGCTACTACAATACAGTAATAAATAATAATAGAGTTTGATTTGAAGTGTGTGTGTATTCCAAATATTCTACTGGTTTGTGCCAAAAAGTGCAACATTTGATTGTTTGCTGTTTCTGTTTATTCAGTTATTCATTATCTGCACAAAGAGTCATGGTATTGCTTCAGCTCCCTGACTGGTTAATGGAGTAGGAGGAGGGTTTAAATAAATAAGTCACCCGGGATGAAAACATTTGTACAAATGTGTATTCACACTGCTGGGCCAAATGTGCAATACTTGTGGGATGAACGCCTATTCAGATTAGTATAAGCAAGGCCTTTTCTTTCTGCAAAAATTATTGCAAATAGAAAAAAATACTCCTATAACTTTTCAGAGCAAATAAAAGGGGCTGCAAACACCATCAGGGTGAATGTTCATGAATACTTTCTTTCAGTAACCATTACACTAGTAACAAGTAAGATTTCCTTGCTCATATTGGTCCTAATCCCAGAGTCCCTACTAAAGTTCTTATTGAGTGATTTTCCCATATAGTATCTACCAGCAGTGTTGCTAAAATGGTCTCTTTAAAAGAGAGTGACTTTTATTTTGTTAAAACAAGTAAACTCTTCAAACAAGTTCTTTTCCTTGCATGGCTCCAAAGTAGTTTTGGGTCATGTGCCCCATGAGTGTATAATGAGTGACAGAGAAATTGAACATAATGTTTACTTCTGTAATGTATGCCATAATTTACATGAATTTGTCATTTTCTGAGCATAAAGGATGTGTAGAACAGTTTTGTGCTTCTGTATCTGTCCTTTAGTCAGTAATTAAGTATGCACTGATACAGATGTGTTGTAGACAGATATTATCTAAGTCCTGACAAAGAACCAAAGTTATTCATGTCATTTATCATCATGGCCATCTTGAATACTAACTAGAACATCCTTGATTAGAATTGTCAAAAGGCACTTCCATTGCTGTCCTATAAGGGAACATTTTTTCTGACAGATACAGCCTTTTATATTAACTACAAAGAATATCTAGTGCTTCATTCTTGCATTTTTGCATTTGCCCTGGCCCTGAAGAAACATAACATAGTAAATGTCTTTTTCCCTCCCTCTTCCCAGGTTTTGATTAAAGGTCTTTCATGAATATGTTAACACTCTTCTCTTGACAGTATCCTTTTTAAATCAGTTAAATTTTGAAAAAAAAAATCTACACGTATTTTTACCCACTTTGTGGGAAAATTAGGAATAGAAGGCCTAATTCTGTTCATGGCTAAACTGGATTCACAATGTTGTAACTCCATTGATTTCAAAGGAGTAACTTCTGACTTACACTGGTGTAACCAAGATTAGAATCAGATCAAAGGTGTAATTACAGTGTGTTCTGATATAGCTAAAAGCCTAATTTTGCTCTTGGATATGTGTATGTATATGAGTTCCCACTGAAGTCATACGTAGAATGAATATCCTAGGGGAGAATTTGAACCATAAAATAAGTCAAACCACCAGATCACTTGGCTCTTTTATATAAGAATTTTATCACACCCAAGGGTTTGTGGCTTGTCGTATGGGAGTAATGTGATTTGTATCTTCTCTGAAAGATACGAATTTATAAACTTGGAAAGAGTCTAAGCAAACATAACAAATTACACACAAACTTCTCAGAATGTGGTAAGCATTTTCTACCTAACTTTAACTATACTTGAAACCTTTGAATATATATAATATGGTAAAACACAAATCAATTTGTATTACACAGCTTACAAACAAATTTTGTTTATAAATCCAATTAGTTTTAAATCTTATTATGACTTATTCTTATTTTATCTACAGAGAAATTGAAAAAGGTAAATTAGAATAAGATAAAGAACAGAAGCAAAACTTCAGAGGAGAGGGAAAGAGAAGAGTGGGGAAGGAAGTGGGTGGAAAAGGGGTGAGGGACAGGCATTTAATAGGATCATTCAGGTACTTTCAGGAAAGCCTCCCATATCTCTGAATTTTTCTTGGGTATTTGGTGTGGTATACAATTCTTTCCATGGTAGCCAGGCTTAGGATGTTTTTGCTCCAATCTACAACTGCTGATCACTTTTTAGATTTCCATTTTTGTAGCTTTGGTGTTTTTAGCAATTAATAGTACTTTGCTGAGCCAATTTTTTAATTTATTGACCTTGGTTTAAAAGTATAGGATTAGCTTGTAACACAATTTTATTTGATAGAAAAAAAAATAACTGCAATTAAACTTTTTTCAAACATACAGGTGAAGAAGGAGCATTCCCAGAGCACATGGGTTAAATTAGCACCTGCTCAATCACAAAGTCAACATTTGTCTGATTTAGCAGCATGTGGTTTGAACCATTGGTGAGGGATCCAATGCATTCTGCATATGATTTTCTCCTGGATTAATCTTAACTGGAGGTCCAAGGAGCAGTTCAGAGCACTGGCAAAAAACATTTCCCATTGGTAGCAGAGAATAATTGGCCTAAGTCCTCTTCCTGTTTCTCTTTTAGGGAATCTGTGTTTGATTCAAATTTTCTGGCCAACTAGGCATATGGTGTTGCTGTAGTAATATGGGTAACATTTGAAGAAATGAAAGCAGTTCAACAGGTCTGGAGCAGTGCATGAATGGGGGCCAAACTAATGGGAGATGGCATGTTTAAATGGAATAGATTGCCACTCTTTTTTTATTAGACATAATACACCAAGTATTTCTGGCTGTCACAATAATTGGTAATGGCTCTTTAGGGGATTGGTAGTAGTCTGAGAGCAGCACATTAGGAAAGGGTAAAGGAGCAATCAATTCTGCTTCTAGCTGGAGCCAAACCAAGGCTCTAAAGTACAAGTCTCCAATGTTTCTATCCTGATTCACTATCCTGGGGGGAAATATTATCCGTATGTTTGAAGAACGCTTGGAGAATGATCTATTATGTGTTCAATTAGCTCCTGCAGCCCTTCATCAATTTCCAAAGTCCTGCTTTTAATCTATGGTGAAAACTACATTGTTAGTATAGTATTTTGTGGTTGTATTAGATTTTCAAAAATTAAACATAAAGTTGTTATATAGATTTGGAAAATGCTTTAAATGTGAATATTCCTAATTGCTCTATATTTTGAATAAATGAAGTTTCTTGTGGAAAAGTGTCAAGACTTAAAGAAGCGATACTGAGTAGCACATAACTTCACCCCAGTTGGCAGTAGAATCATTTTAATTGTATGAAAGAAGTTCTGCTGCTCTCTATCAGCCTTGCAGCTAACTCTTGAAGACATGTGCTGTACTGCATGTTGCACAACCTTCAATCTGAAGAAGCACTTTCTATAGGCAATGAAGCCAAGCAAAGCAAGGCATGAAACGTGAAGGGATATACAAGAGCCTCCAAAAATGCACCCACAGTACTTTTGAGAACACACATTTGTACATATCACCAAAAACTGCTGTTGCATAGGGGAAATGTGTATTCAGATTTCTGATGGAATTCACAGTAATATCTTTCTACTGCATAAAAACTGTTTTCACAATCTCATGGATGCACATACCTTTTGGGGGGCTCATACATTGCCACCTCTTTTAAAAACGGGACTCTAAACCATAGTGAGATATTGCACACAGCCCATTCTCAGAGACTCTGCACTGACAAAATATGCTGTACTAAACCAGCATTTTATTTTAGTGAAGAAATTGAGGTTTCTTAGAGAGGGACTTGAAAACAAGTGGTAAAGCCGAATTCTTTCTTCTGTTCATGTTATAGATCCTGTATGCAGTACTGGAGTTAGAGCCAATGAATAGAAAATAACTACAAGTATGTAAATACTTATTAGAAAATAAATTAATCATTACACTTTAATATATTCAGATGTAATGGGAGTTACACATGTTAATCCCTGCCCAGTGACAGGAAAATATACTCTACAGCATTTAAATTTTGTTGGATACATTAATTGAACACTTGATACTAATGAAAATATTTAACTAATCATTCATAGGCACCTCACTATATGCTAAATAATGCTGTCTATTTACACTATAGCACCATCATTCAGTACTAGAACCATGGGGCTGCCATGTATGCACTTTGGTCATCAGTGATAAACAGCGGGTATCATATTGGTCAGGCCTCTACCTCCACAGCCGAGCATGAGTCACCTCTGCAATATCATGGTAGTGCTAGAGTTACAGATCCTCCTTGCCCTTCCATATTAGTTCCATTGGAACTGCTTAAATGGTTGTGGTATCACCTCTTAAAGGAGGAACACAGATGCCTGAATCCCAGCATTCAGGCCCTGACCAGTAGAAAGCTTCATGGTTTTCCCTTTAAGATATACTTATGGTATTTTTCATCCGAAGTGTTTTCAGTGTTAATGTCAATTATGTAAAAGAAGTGATTGGATAGCAATGTCTGACTTGATTTTCTGTGGACCACAGGATGTGCTGGATGGTGCCTTTGGGAGGTTGTAACAGGGTGGCTTGTCCCTTAAGGACTGAAGGCTGCAGGACCCCCAACCCTGATTAGTAAGGAGCAGGTGATTTCCCCGTAAGGAGCTGCAGCAGGCTGCAATGAAGGGAGAATGCTCAGGGAGATCAAACACTGTTTGGGACTGAGACTCCAGGCAGACAGGGTCTTGGAGTAGCCCTCTCTTGGGATCATTAAGTAGCATCGTTTTTTGGTGTCACTTGCATTCCGTTTGAGTGGATTAGATGTACTGTACAAATTGTCAAATTCATGCTGTGCACTTGAATGCTGTGTGTTGTCTGGAGCCCAATTATCCAACGTGACAAAACATGTCACCCAGGAAATGTGATGAGACATCTCTGTAGTATCCATTGCCTATGATTACCCTAGGTTGACAACTACCTAAATTATTAACATATTATATCTGTGCAGAAACGAACATAGATATAAATATTTAATCTCAAGTAAAGCATTCACTTCTGTGTCTAAGTATATAAATCAGGGTATCAAATATACCAAATTCAGTTTAGAAATAAAGGAATATAATTATGCAAATTTTAGTCATCATAAAGGACCTGTTGAAAATGACTTAAAAACCTTTTCCACCAAAATAACAGTTTAACCTGTAAGCCTTCTTGTGAGTCAAAAGTCACTTTGTCCATGCATCAATGGTGAGCCCCTGGCATAATTTACCTTTAAGGCTCAGTTGTATGATTTCTAATTAGAACTGAACAAATTCTACAAAAATGTTTCACTAATTCATTTTTCCTCCACTTGATTGTCGGGAATTTCACACTTTGCTCCTCTCTTTCTTCCCCTCCTCCCCCAATATAATTGTCTGCTGTTCATTTTCTGAGTTCTTTTTATTTACTCCATACATCTCACCTAACAGAGATGAGAGAGAGAGAATAAAATACGGACTTTTCATTGTTCTGCTCATTCCTTCTTTGTTTTCACTCCAAGTATTTGCATATGAAACCTGAGCTTTTCAAAAGTATTTACAAATCTGATCCATGAATAGTATATACCCAGTTGTACAAGCTTGGTTTAATGTATGTTGGGTCATATTGAAGGTCATGGGGTTTCATAGATTTAAATGAGGGAAGAATCTTATCCCTTGTTAAGATGACACTATTTTTACTCAGTTATGTGGTTACATGAAATATTGCAATAATGGCAATGAGTAAAATTCAGATCTTCTAAGTAGCGTCTTATGATGTTTAAAATTCAAACTACCTAAGGTCCCCCCCCTTTTAAATCATGAAGGATGGAAGAAAACCAAGCACAGTTACTTCACTTATTCTGGGCTGCTGTTGGGAGGACAGAAAAATAATCAGCAACTAACAATGGTCATAAGTAAAACACAGGGTAGCCCAAACATTAATGATTTAAACCTCCAAGCCCTGTGATATAGGAAAGTGTTGTTATTCCCACTTTATAGATAAGGACATTGAAGTACAGAGAGGTTATGAGAAATGACCCAAAATCACTTAACAGGTCACTGGCAGAAGTAGGAATAGAATCTAGGACTCCCAAGTCTTAATATCTGTATCATGTCTATACCTTTCAAATGTGAGATTCATCCACACCGTTTTGGGGAAGTAGTTGTATTATATGTATAGTATTGTAAAAATCCTAATTTAAAAAAATATGAAGGTTGCAAAATCAAGCACTCAAAACCTGGGAAATGCCAGAATTGAGGTTGTAACTTTAATTCAGCCCCCTTGCACATATGCATTGGATTTAATTACAAGATCACACACTATTTGTCCAGTCCTATTTCACATACTCTTGTTTTTATTTTTGCTCCTGGCCCAGCTGCCAGCCTCTACTGGGCGTGTGTGAACTGGAGTTTTTTGGAAGCTCAGAACTTGACCAGGTTTAGAAGAATTTTCATGAGGGTGGCAAAAGGCACTTCCCTGACACCAGGGCAATTTCTCTACTAAATTTCAAGTCTCTGCTCAAAAGGTTGGAGAAATTAGAGCTTCTCAACAAAATGGTTTATGAATTTTTTAACAGGCAAAACAAAAGGTTTGTTCTAGGGTTGCCAGGAGTCCGGTTTTTTACTAGAATGCCTGGTCGAAAGGGACCCTGGCAGCTCCAGTCAGCACAGCTGACTGGGCCACTAAAACTCTGGTTGGCTGTAGCAGGGCAGGCAGGCTCCATGCCTGCCTCTGCGTGGCTCCCGGGAAGTGGCCGGCATGTATCTGCAGCTCCTAGGTGGAGGGAAGGTGGCCAGGGGGGCTCTGCGCCCTGCCCCTGCCCACAGGAGCTTCCCTGAGTGCCAGCTCTGCAGCTCCCATTGTCCAGGAACCACAGCCAATGGGAGCTATGGGGGTGATGCTTGCGGGTGGGGGCAACATGCCGAGCCCCCTTGCCATACCTGTGCCTAGGAGCCAGCACGACATGCTGCCACTCCCCGGGAGCCGGACTGCCTCCATCCCCAGGAAATGTCGGGGCCACCAGAGGTCAGCGCCTCCTGGAGCCTGCACCCCGCACCCCCTCCTCCACCCCAAATTTGCATCTCTGGCCCCACCCCAGAGACTGTAAACCCCCCCCCAGCTGGAGCCCTCACCCCGTACCTCAATCCCCTGTCCCTGCCAGGAGTCCCCTTGCACATTCCGAACCCCTCAGTCCCCGCCCAGAGCCCCCTCCTGCACCTCAAACCCCTCATCCTCTCCCATATCCCAACCCCCTGCTACAGCCCGAGCCCCCTCCTGCACCCTGAACCCCTCATTTCTGGTCCCTGGAGCCTGCAACCCCAGCCCAGAGCCATACCCGCCCTCCCACACTCCAACCCCCTGCCCCAGCCAGAGCCTGAGTTTCAACCTGAATAGTTAGTTTTGCAAAGTTATAAGCAACCCAAAACAGGATCCGATGATGGAAAGTGTTCGGCAATTTTAAGTATAGGTGCTACTGCCACCTCCACCTGTAGTTAGTATGAAATATATTTCTGCTCTGCAAACAAAAGATCTAGTTATATAAAATATTTACACATATGTTTTCAGCAACAACACAGCTCTAAGGTTGAAGGCGATTTAATCTTTCAAATACACCATCTCTGGATGACAGTCACAAGCTTCAGATGAAGAAAAGGAGTACTTGTGGCACCTTAGAGACTAACAAATTTATTAGAGCATAAGCTTTCGTGAGCTACAGCTCACTTCATCGGATGCATTTGGTGGAAAAAACAGAGGAGAGATTTATATACACACACACAGAAACATGAAACAATGGGTTTATAATACACACTGTAAGGAGAGTGATCACTTAAGATAAGCCATCACCAGCAGCAGGGGGGGGAAAGGAGGAAAACCTTTCATGGTGACAAGCAAGGTAGGCTAATTCCAGCAGTTAACAAGAATATCAGAGGAACGGTGGGGGGTGAGGTGGGAGGGAGAAATACCATGGGGAAATAGTTTTACTTTGTGTAATGACTCATCCATTCCCAGTCTCTATTCAAGCCTAAGTTAATTGTATCCAGTTTGCAAATTAATTCCAATTCAGCAGTCTCTCGTTGGAGTCTGTTTTTGAAGCTTTTTTGTTGAAGTATAGCCACTCTTAGGTCTGTGATCGAGTGACCAGAGAGATTGAAGTGTTCTCCAACTGGTTTTTGAACGTTATAATTCTTGACGTCTGATTTGTGTCCATTCATTCTTTTACGTAGAGACTGTCCAGTTTGGCCAATGTACATGGCAGAGGGGCATTACTGGCACATGATGGCATATATCACATTGGTAGATGCGCAGGTGAACGAGCTTCTGATAGTGTGGCTGATGTGATTAGGCCCTATGATGGTATCCCCTGAATAGATATGTGGACAGAGTTGGCAACGGGCTTTGTTGCAAGGATAGGTTCCTGGGTTAGTGGTTCTGTTGTGTGGTGTGTGGTTGCTGGTGAGTATTTGCTTCAGATTGGGGGGCTGTCTGTAAGCAAGGACTGGTCTGTCTCCCAAAAGGTCTTCAGCAGGTGGGTATTGTAGTTGTAGGAATGCATGATAGAGATCTTGTAGGTGTTTGTCTCTGTCTGAGGGGTTGGAGCAAATGCGGTTATATCGTAGCGCTTGGCTGTAGACAATGGATCGAGTGGTATGATCTGGATGAAAGCTAGAGGCATGTAGGTAGGAATAGCGGTCAGTAGGTTTCCGATATAGGGTGGTGTTTATGTGACCATCGCTTATTAGCACCGTAGTGTCCAGGAAGTGGATCTCTTGTGTGGACTGGTCCAGGCTGACGTTGATGGTGGGATGGAAATTGTTGAAATCATGGTGGAATTCCTCAAGAGCTTCTTTTCCATGGGTCCAGATGATGAAGATGTCATCAATGTAGCGCAAGTAGAGTAGGGGCATTAGGGGACAAGAGCTGAGGAAGCGTTGTTCTAAGTCAGCCATAAAAATGTTGGCATACTGTGGGGCCATGCGGGTACCCATCGCAGTGCCGCTGATTTGAAGTGAAGAAACAGATTGACAGAGCCAGAAGAGTACCCAGAAGTCACCTACTACAGGACAGGCCCAACAAAGAAAACAACAGAACGCCACTAGCCATCACCTTCAGCCCCCAACTAAAACCTCTCCAACGCATCATCAAGGATCTACAACCTATCCTGAAGGACGACCCATCACTCTCACAGATTTTGGGAGACAAACCAGTCCTTGCTTACAGACAGTCCCCCAATCTGAAGCAAATACTCACCAGCAACCACACACCACACAACAGAACCACTAACCCAGGAACCTATCCTTGCAACAAAGCCCGTTGCCAACTCTGTCCACATATCTATTCAGGGGATACCATCATAGGGCCTAATCACATCAGCCATACTATCAGAGGCTCGTTCACCTGCGCATCTACCAATGTGATATATGCCATCATGTGCCAGCAATGCCCCTCTGCCATGTACATTGGCCAAACTGGACAGTCTCTACGTAAAAGAATGAATGGACACAAATCAGACGTCAAGAATTATAACGTTCAAAAACCAGTTGGAGAACACTTCAATCTCTCTGGTCACTCGATCACAGACCTAAGAGTGGCTATACTTCAACAAAAAAGCTTCAAAAACAGACTCCAATGAGAGACTGCTGAATTGGAATTAATTTGCAAACTGGATACAATTAACTTAGGCTTGAATAGAGACTGGGAATGGATGAGTCATTACACAAAGTAAAACTATTTCCCCATGGTATTTCTCCCTCCCACCTCACCCCCCACCGTTCCTCTGATATTCTTGTTAACTGCTGGAATTAGCCTACCTTGCTTGTCACCATGAAAGGTTTTCCTCCTTTCCCCCCCCTGCTGCTGGTGATGGCTTATCTTAAGTGATCACTCTCCTTACAGTGTGTATTATAAACCCATTGTTTCATATTCTCTGTGTGTGTGTATATAAATCTCTCCTCTGTTTTTTCCACCAAATGCATCCGATGAAGTGAGCTGTAGCTCACGAAAGCTTATGCTCTAATAAATTTGTTAGTCTCTAAGGTGCCACAAGTACTCCTTTTCTTTTTGCGAATACAGACTAACATGGCTGCTACTCTGAAAGCTTCAGATGCCAACCTGTGGGAGGTACTTTCCTAACAAAGGCACCTGGCTCATTTGCAGATTCCTCAGGCAGTTATGTTGGCAGCTTGGATTTGCCTCCAGGTTATTAATGTGGCTAGGTTGCTAATAGGCTTTCGGGGCTGTCTTATTCTCCTGGCACCATTTTTAATATGTTTTGGACTCTGAAGAACCTGTGCATTTTAATTTTGTTTGTGTATGAGGTCTTGCATTAATTCCCCGATGAGACTTCTACACCAATCTTCTTCTGGATTTAAAAGCACTATTTCCTGTTGTTTCTGTGATATCTTTTCAGAGTACTAATACGTGGTCAGATACTCCTCTTAAAGTCCCCCGTGTTCAAAGTCATTGCATTTATCTTTGACCCCAAAGAAACGAGCATAGACAGAGCTCTTCATTTCAAATGGTACATTTTTATACAAGTCGTCCACTACTCAAAAAGGTCCTAAAGATGTAAATACCATACAATAGTATATGAAAATATATTTAGTATCTTTTTCCTTATTCTCTTTTTGTACTCTTTCCTTTATTGTTTAGCTCTCTGAGTTGTCAACAGCCCAGTTCTCTACTTTATAGTTGGGGAACTCAGTTTTTAAGCTTCTATGTACAAATCATGTTCTGTAGATATTTTACTTGTCATATAAAGAGCAGATTCTACAGAGGAATTCTGAGGAAATATTATAGATTTCCCAGGTGTTCAGGTGCTTCAAGATCTTTCCTCTAAGTCCTCCTCATTTTTATCCTCCTCCCCATCCCCATAATGGCAACTTTAGTATTTGCTGAGAAGGATGATACGCGATTCCTTCTACAGCCTCCTTGAATCAACCAGCAAGATCAACTGAAGTCTATCCCACCCACAAGGATTCAATGGACTGCCTTTGGAGGGCTCTCAGCCCTTCCCTTCCCAGATATCAAAAGGCCAGGCATGAAACTGAAACTCAGATCTGGTGCATGGCATGTGCAGTCATTCCTCCAGCCAGCCAGAACACCCATTTCTGAGCAAAATGAAATAGTTGGTGAGAGAGGATAGAGAGAAAATAGATAATCTTAAATAAATTAAGGGTTCAGCAGACTAAATATCTCTAAACATATTATTCTGCCTATAAAGGTCCAAACTCTGCTCCGTCCCACCACCATTAATCTTTAAAATAAGTGAATTGAAGCCAGGGTTCACTCTGTTGTGACTATCAGAACCAGGGCCAGAATATTTGAAAAGAAATCTGAGTGGGGAATAGTTTTGTTGGCTAAAAGAGTAATGAAATTCTTCCCTAAATATTTTCCAAACGCATTTCATCCTAGACCCAGCGTCCTTGAATGTCAGTATTTTATTTTATTTTATTTTATTATATTATTTTATTTTTTATTAATACTGTAGCTTTAGGAACATCTTCTGCATTCTACTTCTCTGTTGCCCTGGTGAAATACAAAGGAATAACTTGTGACACTTCTCAGGTGCTATATGCCCCTGCAATTTATTCTATATTTACTCACATCCATAGCGTAATCATCCAAAGATGCACTAGGTAACTTCTTCCCTCTTTTTCTTTCAACAGGTAACCTTTACAAACTCTATATCATCAATGCAATATATTACCTTGTTTTTGTTGACTAATGATTGCACATCTTAATCCTGTTATTTTATGAAGATCTGTGGTTCTAGATTTAGTTTTGGGCTGCTTTCCTCAGCTTTTCCTTTGTGAGTTCTTTAATGACTGTGCCGTGGGAAGTTTAAGACCTGGCTATTATGTAATGGTTTTGGGGCACTTTCAAGGGATTCATGGTGTAGAGAGCAATGCCAACCAATATCCCTTGTGGTTATGATGCTTTACTTTAACACCTTTTGATGGTCTGTGCAGGTTTTACAAGAAATTCCGAGGGTTTAAAAATACTAATCAAATATTAATGAAAAATCCTCACATTACTTTGAATAGATAAGGCAGAGCAAAGGGAAGGCTCTCTGGAAACATTCCAGTTTAACAGAAGTATGATTTTCTTTATGACTGATATTATTACATCTGAGTGATGCCAAACGTTAGACAGACAGGGCAGCAGAGCAATAACATCAGCAGTTCCAAGGCATTATGGCAGCAGTAGCGTTGCTTCAGAATTCTAGGATGGCACCAAATCTGCAGCAGCTTTGATATTCTGGTTTTGGAACATTATTCTAATGAAAACAGCATTATTGTAACTGACAGAAGAAATGGGCCCTAAAATTCTGTTTCCATTTTGTTGATCTCAGGTCCGTGTGTCACGCAACTTGCGTCATCAACAGGGAGACTTCAAGTACAAAAGCACAGGCCTGTACCATTTGAGTTAAAGAAGCACCTCAGTTAGCTAGCAGCAGTATTAGACTCTTCCTCTGTAAGTGGACCAACCACTAGAGGGGGACTTGACAGACACTGCGTGAGTGTTATGCTTCATTGTCACAGCCCTCCGTTTCATTACAATGAAGCTGCTTAGTAGCACGTCCTCTAGCTGAGTCTTGCATGTCCATGGAAAAGCTGTAAAACCAGCTCTGTTCTAGTTTAATAATTTTAATTAAATTCAGTAAGCAATACTTGAAAATGCTGCTTAGGAAGGCTTGTCGGACGAGTGCCATATAAATAAAATTTAGGTTTATTATTCCACAAGCAATTAATTACTTTAATGTGTGCAAGCTGTACTGTATAGTGTGTGTGTGATAATTACTTCCACGTTAAGTCATTCTGTAGTATTTCAAAACTTGATGCAAAATGATTTCTCCATTTCAGACATCAATGTTTCTTGGTTTAATTACAGGATGTATAGTAATCAGTTCTAAAATGACTAACACTCATATTATTGCTAATGTGAACAGATGACTATTGCTTTATGATAAAGGACTTGCACATGGAGATCTATGTCTTATTACTAGCTCGGCATTTATGTGCCTCAGTTTACCCTTCTTTTCAGAGATGTTGGGAACAAGGATTGAGAGGTGTTTATCCATCAGAAGGGGTCTATTTTGAGATTTCATTTTGAACAAAATGGGGGAAGGAAGCATTTAGATAAGATTGAAACATTCCATTTCAACTTTTTCAGAACAAAGCTTTTGGGGGTTGTTTTTTGTTTATTTAAGAAATGATTCTTTGTTTAGATATAGTCAAAATCAGAAAGAAACATTTTGTTCTATCAAAACTGAATGTTGCAATTGTCCCAAAACAAACATTTTTGAAAATTTTCCCACAAAACAACATTTTGTTTTTCGTTCTGAAACAAAAACAAATTTTTGAAATTTCAGAATTTCCCATGGAATGGCAGCACCTCTGGTTGGAGGCTTAATTCATTAATTTTTGTGAAAGCACTTCGGGCTTCTCTCAGATGGAAGGAGCTGAGTAAATGTAAAATATTTTTATTATTATTATCATTATAATGTAGGGAGTATTACAGTCTCAGTAGGTTTTTCACCACTTAGTATATACTCTACACACTACCACCTTGACTCGTACAGAGAAGCACAATCTACCCTCACGAAAATAAGGCCTTGTTTACACTCGAGGTGGCATGTAGGATACATATAGCTATCCGGTGCAGTGAAAGGCAAGCTGCATCCACACTGCAGCATGTAGCTACACACAACAGTGATAGATTCTGGCAGGAAGAAGGCAGTAAGGAAAGGGTGCCTCCCTCCGTCAGGGCCTTCATGCACTGCAGGTGTTTTTCACTGTGGCAGGGAAAACTCTGCCGGAACCTTTTCCCAGATCCCACCACAGTGAAAGCCCCACTGCAGGAGCCATTCTCTGCTGCCTCCTCCTGCCAGAGCCTTTTGCAGCAGGGAGATAGCAGTACGCTATGCTGCTTAAACTGGCAGTGTAGACCTGGGAGTCACTGCCTCGGAAGGTAGGGAGCATTCCCACACTGTATTCATCTAACAGTGCCTCACCCTTTTCGCTGCTATTTATTCCCATGCTTGGGGGCGTACAGTAACAAGAAGGCATATCCTGGACCTCCCTTTGCTAACCAGTCCAACTTCACCCAGGGCTATTCACCTGAGATGGGGCAGTTGGCAGTACTGCTCCCTCATTTCCCTCTGACTGTCCAGCAAGAGGGATGGCCTCACTTTCATCTCCAAAAAGAAAAGGAGTACTCCTTTTCTTTTTGCGAATACAGACTAACACGTCTGCTACTCTGAAACCTTTCATCTCCAAAGGCTCCAATGGGATGTTAGGTGGCAGAATTGGCCAATTGGCAGCTGCTATAACAACTCCCTGTCATGCTTTTCAGGTGGCAGTGGCTGGCTGCAGGCTCCACAGCCAAGTAATAGGGTGGACATCTTGAGTTACCCCAATTCCCCTCCTGATGAGCTCTGCTTTTCCAGGTCAATCCTGTGCCAGGTCTATGACAGTGGAATCAAATCGTGAACCTTCTTAACTGAAATAAATATGCCTTTATTTACAATAAATGTTCTTAAGGGCAGGTGCTAACTGTAATAGGGACAACCTACCCTCAATGCTCAATTACTGAGGGACAATCTACACTCATTCCTATATGTGGCTTCTACAACCAATCCTCTGTACAACTTTTCATGAGTGATGTAAACTGTATCATTAAATTTATGCACCTAAATTTGGGTTATTGCAGATTATATACTGTATATATTTTATGACTTTTAAACCAGATTTTGTACTTTTGGATAATCTAAGCACTACACCCAGATGTACAGACACTCTTTGCTTAACCTGTGTATTATATAATTTTTAACATTAGCTTTGAGCAAACAAGGAATCAAGGAGGCATGACTATGCTGCCTCAATAGCATGCAAATATAGAATAACCAAGGTAAAAAGAGTAAATAACAATGAAAAATTACATCATTAGGTACCATTTTCTCTAATAAATCATGAATATTCATAAGTCTGCATGAACTATGGCTCAGCATCCATGCTGGGACACTAAAAACCTGAAGTAATTTAACACCTGCTTCGCTTCTGTGATAATATTAAAGGAATTTTATCTTAAATATCTGAGGTGTAATTTTGCTTCCTCATGCATATGCTAATGAGTTATGTATTGTACACCTGTTGGAACAGACTTTTCACCTGTTGGTGATATGTGAGATTACAAAAGTGTTTCATACAGTCCAGTGACTATGATCCAGCCATTATACCTTTCATAGCACTCATACACAAATACTATCTGAGTCAGTGGTCAGCCATTTCATGCCTTAATGTTTGAAAAGTTCCAGAACAATTTTTGTGGCACTTAACTTGCCAAATATAGTGTTTTACCTCCTACTCTACCTAGGCTAGGGATTACAATTATAATTAATCTTCTAGTTCTGTACAATTAAACATTTCTATAGACTACATTGTATTCCCTCCAGAATTAATGACCCGTTCAGATTTTTTAGACTAAGTTACTTGTCACTTCTGCACATGGAATTCCTATTGACATCAATGTGATTTTGTGTGCATGCCACTACCTGATCAGGCCTCTAAGGTACGAACTGTGCTCCCTTTACAGCATCCTGTATTTAACTAAGAGTAAGTAGGCAGTTACCTGGAACTAGTACATCTCTGTAAAAGCGTTAGCAGAAATGGTTGATATGATAGTGGTCAGAACCGTCCCAATTAAAATGTGAAGGTGTCACCAGTGAAGTGTGAGAAACCTGTAATCCTGGCAAACAGCTGCCCCAAAGACAGGTCTGTCCTTACATATGAAGCAGAAGCTAAAATCACAGAGGTACATGATCACTCGTATGATGACCCTGTTTGTTTGTTTTTAGTCTGTGGTGCCCAAAACATACCATGTTTTATGAAGTTTTTTTGGGTTGTTTTTTGTCTATCTGGTCACCAAAATATTCCAGTTGTCTGAATCCACCCAAACACAAGCAGGGATAACACATCTGAGCAGAATCCAGTGCTCAGGCTGGTGATGATGAAGTATAACTGCACTTGGACGTAGGTTTAAAAAGTAGCACTTGGAAAAGCAGTTTCCACTTTAGACAAACTAAATGTGTGTTAAGACACATGTCCAGCAACACTTGAAAGTGCTAACTGCCAAGGTATGGTCTGCTTGTGCTTCCAGATCCATTTGAAAAATGTAGTGCAAACTAACACACATGAAAGATGATGGGTGCAAATTAACAAAATAGCACCTGCTATCTTGGGAAGTGGGGGGAAGGCCCTGATGAATTTAACCTTGCTGCACATGCACATTTGATTGTTGCAAAGTTACAGAACTCCAATAATGTAACAGTGCAAGGGGGTACACCAACAAAGGGAATGTAAGACAATTTGCATACTCAGCACATCCCTTCACCTCCTGCCAGTTATTACAGCAGGGCATATTTTTCATATCATTGTCCATGTAAAATCTACTTTTATTCTGTGGTTTCAAAAGCAAATATATTTTTATAGAAACTCATCCCGAATTGTAATAAGTCATCTGGATCTAGTAATTCCAGTTGCTGTAAACCCAACTTTGTTGTTTCATGCTCAGTTTCTTGTTGAGAGGAAAAGTTACTGTGGTAATTTGTTCACATGATTGCTGTGTTGAGCCATACCCTTGGGTGATATTGTACCTCAGTACATGAGTTCAGAGCTTTCCAGCTGTTTCTGTTTCTATCTAAGGTATTCATATGTCCCCCATTAAGCACCCCACAGTCTTTAATGTGTTTCTCCTCACAACATCCCTCTAAAGCAGAAAAATGCTATTATCCCTATTTTACAGATGGATCACTGAGGCACAGTTCTAAGCTTAGTGCCCTGATCATTGGCCCATCATTCCTCTTTATGGTCTGTTGGGACCATGTACACACTCTTTTTGATACCATGCTCTTAAAAATAATAAGCAGTAGAAGTAAAGGGCCATGGCCCAAATCCCTCTTTCCTGACCTCTGCTGGAGCAGCAAGCTGGAAATGAGCAGTGCTGGCTGCTTCCTAATGTTAGTATCTTTTCAGTGGAGTTATGGCAGTGCAGCAAAATTCCTGACTCGTAATTATTAGATTTATTATTTAAACACACACAATAAAGTTGACCCTGTTGGATCCTAAATCTCCAAGTGTGTTAACCTTCTGCTCATGCTAACATAGACTTTGTTGAGCCTACTGAGGCTGTCCCACAGTTTGATCTGGGTTGTCTGACACAGCTATGGGAAAGAAAAGATGGACCCTCATCCTTACACTCAGCTGCCTGAATATGAATTTGAGAGCCTAATTTTAGGGTTTGAAATTTTTGGCTCTGGTTCTTGAAACCAAATTTAGTAAACTTTTAATTTATTGATGATATTTGGCTAGAAGATGAGGTAATTAAAAATGTTTATCCATTCATCAGCTCCTCAAAAATTCCAGGTATGGACAGGTTACAAAGCTTTGATTGTACTCAGAAGTTGACTTAAAACACTGGCATTACAAAGCTCATTTGGCTGCCTTTATTTTTCATTATTGGGAAATATGAGAATATTCTAAAACACAAATCTGTCAGGTCTTGAATTGTATTCCCACAACATAACGTTAAAGAGGATATCTCCAGGCTCAGATAAATCCACCATTTAAACACTAGAGATGTCTAGAATAGCTTATCTACCGTTTTTAACTTCCAGCTTTGGACAATGCAAAAAAAAAAAGTCTTGCTCTTACAGGTATCAATGGTGTAATCACTCACTGAAATTTGTTAAGGATCCAGTAGCTATTAGTATCATATTATATCCAGCAAAGGATATTTCTTCAGAGAATCAGACATTTAAAACAATCATCAGCTCGACACTTCTCCTTTACTTTGGCACCTGTTATTGTAATTATTTTGCGGGGAATTAGTGCAAACAGGGATTTAAAGTTACTCTGAAAAAAAGCCCCAGCATTATTTGATCTACAGCTCAAATACTCCGTTCTGATGAAAACAGGGAGCAAGGAACAGTTGGGGAAAAGGTGGTGTTGAAAATGAAAAGTGCTTATGTAAAGGGAACACATTAACTTTTTCTCATTGGACCAGCAACTCCTATCCTTCCTTTACAATGTGACTTGAATATGATTTAGCTAAAGTGGGCTCTCCATTCTTAAAAAGTGGTGTTTTCCAGTTTGATGCTGAAGTACTTTCACAATGGACATATTAAAATAACATGAAGTGCTGTAGTGTGAAAGCCATATAAACAGAACAACATAGGACAAACCTGATTTTTGCTCTTGACTCTGTCCTTGTATGAGGAAGAAGATGAGGAGAAAGGCTATTTGGTATTATATGCTTGTATGGTGGTCCAAAAGATGGTGTATGTGGGGTCTGAATTTCATACACATAGGGTTTGATTTTTGTACTCATGTGCACCACTATAAGTCTAGAATAATTTGATGGAGTTCAGTGGAACTATATCAGTGCAGAGCAGTCAACTGCATTGAAGTCAGTCTGGAGGGTCTTGTATTTGGCAGATTAAAACTATTAGTAGATTTACATTGTTGATTTGTTTATGTGTTAATAAATGTCAGGCCAGGGCCAAATAATCATATGAGTTTGTTTCAGATTGCTTTCTTTCTTTCTTTGGACATGTCCACCATTAATCACATGCAGCTTCCAGTGTTACTGTCTTTCCTCTCACAATCTCCATCAGTATTCTCTCTTCTTTCCTGGACTGTTTATGATGTTAGTCCAGTGGATCAGACATCAATCTGTTTTGAAATATTTGTACCAAAGGCAGAGGCTTTATTGGCTAATTACTCAAATCACGCTATGGTAGTTCCATGTTTAATCCAGTTTGCATTTTAAAAGATGTCATATCTAATTGCAATTATATGAATTATTGGTTTGACTTAGCTTCAGAGATTGGCTGGTCATGGATATTTTTACCCCTTTTAATTAGAATGAGGCTTAAAGAAAACCCTTTTATTCCAAAATCAGTCCCAATACTATAGGTAACAGTTCTGAAGAGCCTTATTGATTCCTCAACCAAAGAGCAGTCTACAACCATATGGTCTGGTTTGAATCTGACCATGGGTATTCATTGTTCAAGATTATTCCCTTCCCAGCAGTCCTGGTGATAGACGGCATTCTGAGAGAGCTACTCATACTCCTGAAGAATATTGGGGGCTCAGATGTTGCTGTCTCTTTTCTTGCTCCTCCCAAAATTGTTAAAAGACCAAGACAAACAGGTATCATGCAGCTAATTAGAACTAAAACCTTGCAGTAGATGGTATCACAGATCAAATAGTAGTCCAAAAAGTCTGCTACCCAATTGTGGAGAAGTGAATATAACTTGATGTTTATTCCAAGCTGGAAGAGGAGGGTAATGAAAGTGTAATATCTTTGAAGCAACCATTAGCTCTATTGTACAGGATTAATCGTTAATATTTTATTATTGTATGTGTTATTAATGCCAGTAGACATGGACAATTCTCTTTCAAGAAAATATTAATAGATGTCCCAAAAATCTGTTTGCTATCTGACTAGCAAATATATATCCAGACACTTTCCTGCCAGACTGTTGTAGTGGGATTTGTTCCAGGGCTGATCTATGTTGAACACAGCTCATGCTAATCACCACAGAGGGCTCGGAAGGGGATCCTTTAGCAGGAAAATAATTGTCTTATAACTTTGCCATTTGTTCTCTCCTATTTCTGTTCCACTTCATTATTTTTCACGTTTACCTTTTGTCTATTGTAAATGTATTTTGAGAGCCCTTTGCTGTTATCTGAAATAATCCCTATATATTTACTCGTTTAGTTTTGCACTTCTGTATATCTGAACAACTTGGCACTGCATATGGTTGCAGTGTTGAAATCCTCTTCCTTATTAGATTGCTTTAATATTTATATATTTTTTTCATTTTTGCTTTCTCTGTTGCTTATACTATTCTTTAGTGAAATTCACCCACTGCAGAAACCCAAGGGCTGTATAGTATTAAATCCTCAAAATAGGGCTTTTTTAGCCATCTCTCTTCATAGAAGAGAATTTCAACTTGCACTTTTACTTTGCCAAGCTAGCCTTAAACTGACAACCTTTGTCTGACTTTACTGATTTAAATTTTATCTTCAAACTTGCTAATTATTTCTTAAATATATTATTTTCTGGTTCCCTTGAAGTGATTTCCCACGTGCTACAAAATTCCAACAGAGCTGCCTGAGATGTTTTTGCATTCCTCAAAGTCCGATTGCCTAAAGTCAAAAACTTTTGCATGGCTTCCTCTTAAGTATTTGAGATTGAATGATGAAATGCTTAGTGGATGATATATTCTCTTTAAGTTTAACAATATCACCTGATAACAGCCAGGTCCATGACAAGTTGTGGTTGCTGCTCCTTACTGGCTAGAAATTGTGCACACAGCTAGTTTGTGCTAAACCATCTTATTATTTTTGCCACTTCCCCACCCCGTCCAATGCCCTGTTCACTCGTTTGTTTTAGCCACCTGGTATATCTTGGCTGTTAAGCTCTTGGGGCAGGGACAGTCTCTGATTATGTTTGCACAGTGCCTAGCACAATGGGTCCCAGTCTGACTGGGGCCTCCAGGTACTACCATGCTAAACATGTTAAAAACTATAGGATGTTCCTAGACACAGTTCCTTCCTCAATTTTAAAGTTAAAAAAAATAATTTGCCTGTTAAAATCTGGAAACATGTTTTACAATTACAGTCAGATTGTTACTGTGGATTAGGATTTAAAACAATAGACTTTATTGCTTCTTGAAGTTCATGTTTTTATAAAACTCAGTAATCCCCATAGGAATAGATCACACCCAGTTGTTTAATAACTGTGTAGTTTTGAAAATCATTGTCATTCTGCCTCTAAACTCTAGCTGTTCCATATGTTGCAGTGTTTTCCTCTGCAGCATCTTTCCTGTGTTAGCCTTCAACAAATGGCAGGTACTGCTAGGGGTAGTGCTGCATTTTAATTACTTCGGTGGCCAGTGATGATTTGCTGGCTTTGCTAAATAGTCTCAAAGGGTTGGACTGCTCAGTGGGCCATATATCACAGAGACGAAAGTCTGAGGAAAAACTTGAAACCTTTTTGTCTCTTGCCTTTGGCTTGGGATTTTACTACCTCTCCTTGTGAATGGACTAAGCCAGGATAGAAATCTGTTCTCTCATATTCAAGTCACATTCCCCTTTTCTGTAAAAGAGACCATTGGGATATGTTGAAAAAATTATCTGGTTTAACTAGGATTAACCTGAATAAACCATTTTCCTCATTTTGATTTACCGCGGAGATTTTGTCAGACCGATTATTTCCTGTAAATTATGATCAATGCTCCTGTACGGTCTTGTATTTAATTAATTAACATGGTTTGACTATAATTGCTGTCTATAACCTTGACAGCTTATCCAGCATTTAAGGCATCATGGATCTGATTCTCAAAAGGCTTTGCAAGTGCCACAAAAAAGTCCTAGGCCTATTCTTGAAAGAATCCATAGAATTTTACAAGAATTGTGATGAGCAACTGCACTCTAATTTGTTATCAATTATGGAAACAAAAAGTGGATTTCAGAGAAAGACATTTAAATGTGATTTTGTTTTGCTGCTTGAAACAAATATTTTTTATACATAATAATCCCTTAGCAAGCATCCCTACTCTCCGGGTGCTATTCTTTACATGAAACAAATTTTGAAGGACCATATTCCCAGGCCAAAAACAAACAAAAACTGGATTTAAGGAGGATTAAGTCTATCACTCCAGCTCAAAATCACTTCAGAAAACTGTGCAGTTTTCTCTACCTTAACTCCACTGCCTTCCCTGTCCACCTGGGTTCAATGGAGTTCCAGAGGGATGAATTTGTTTCTGAATCTTAACTTTATCCATCCGTCACACAGGGGCTGCATGTTGGAAAGTCTGTGATTTCTAATGTTTTCATTTTTTGAGAGCCTGTCATTGTGATCTGAACAGTTTATTGGTTGGAGTGAGTGATAGATATTTCCAGCCTTAATTCCAGGATAACTTACGTTTAGCTGAGGAATTTTCTTACATTTGGAAAAAAAAAAAAAAGTTTAAGAATTGCTCAGCAGCAGGGCCTTGCAAGTCACACACAGATGGACAACATTTGTCCTTAAACTGTAACTTCCTCCTGCCATTCCCTATACCAGACCTCTTGTCATCTCACTCCAGGTAGCTTTCCCATTTCTGCTCCTTCCAGACTGAACACCCGTGCCCCAATGAACCCCTGTGATATCCTGTCACCTGTTGCCTGGACTTGGTTACCTGCATCTGGGCTATGTCTGTGTTACAATGTGCTTCTGAGCCCACAAACACTTGACAAAAGAATACATCAAAATGGTATATGCATAGAATGTATACATCCAAATAGTGTTTGTAAATAATACAGATGTATGCTGGTAAGTGCATACTAACCATTTTGATTAATTACTTGATAAAAACTTTTAATATCTAAACAACTTCTAGATGCACTGCCTCAAAACTGGTGAGAAGCACTTCTACTTGTTAAATAGTACAGGAGAAGAGAAGTTCAGAGTTTACACATAAGCTTGTTTCAGAGAGCTGAAAAGCAAAAAAACCCCAACAAAACAAAACAGAAATCTTTGAAAATTAAACAAGAATTTCTGGAAATCTCATATCTCTGCATTCCTTGGATTGATTTGCCCAAACCTTCCAGGACAGCTCTCCCTTGGGATGAGAGGTGGCATGTAAAGTTTAAGATGCATTGGTTTGGTTTTGACCAAGTTAGGAAAGGGGTTGAAACTGTAGTTTATAATGGGAAAACTTCACACCTAATTACTGAGAAAGTAGTACCCCTGCATAATTATACAGTTGGTAATTGCCGCATCCTTTCTTGCTGAATGTTTCTAAAGGTTTCCAAGAAGCAGTTATTTGTTATAAATGATGAGTACAGGATCCTGAGATCTTCAGAAGGATTCAGTCTCTCCAAACTGACTGTTCTGGGCCAACGTGCTCGAAGCACCACAGGCCTGGCAGGAGTACTCTGAGAAAAACGAGGCTTACACACAGCTGTGAGTTATTGGCTTTATTGAAGGTTAGTGACCCACCCGCAATGGTGACTCCAAGCGTTGCAGTCACGGAGGCGGGGAACCCAGCACACCAGAGGTCTGCCTGGGACGGAGTCAGACGGAGGGGCAGACAGTCAGCGTTAATAAGCATTACACAAAAACAGCTCATGAATACAAAGTTAGGTGCTTCTTAAGGGGGGGCTTTCTACTACCTGGCGAAGGGCCATGCAAAGCAGCTGTGTCCTTCAAGAACTATCTCTTACAATAACAAAGCAGCTGTGTCCTTCAAAAACTATCTCTATCCCACAATAACGAAGCAGCTATCTATGTCCCACAGTAACCTCTCAGCTCAAGAAAGCGGAAATTCCCTGGCTAGGCCGTAACAAAGTCTTCCGCAGTCCCTTACACTGACCTTATTCAGAATTTCACCAGCCTGATGCAAAATCCAAAATGGCAATACTGCAAAGGAGGAGAGAGTAAGCTACACACTCTGAATTCACTTCTTTCTGGGAACATTAGAAAGTGAAATGCAGACACTTATTTCAAAGAAAAGGGTGATTCTCCAAGTTTGCAGGGCCATAGACATGAGGGAGTGCTGCTGACCCATTCAGTTTCCTTGAAAATCTGATAGGAGGGAAAAAACAACAATAAAACCTGCAGGAAAATCAGTCTGACAAGCTGATTGTCTTCTGAGTTTCTATTTACCAAGCTAGCTATTCAGAGGCAAAGACTAGCCCCTTGTGAATAAGGTCCGTGAGTCCAATCAAAATGTTCTATATCAGTTGAACCTGGAATCAACGTCAAACTTGCATGCTTCAGTCTGTGACATGTACATTTATATTACTTGAATGCTCGGGAGCATTTTACAACATTATTCACAATAGGCCCTGCAGTCATGCTACGCTGCCGTATATTCTGAAGTGTTTCCAGGGAAACATATTTTTCTAGCTGAATTACTGGGTCAGGAGAGATGGAAAATTGCTGTTTTAAATGACACAAAAATAAAATTTAATGGTGAAAGAAATATGGCGTTTTGAAAATGTGAAAATAAACATCCTGCAAACTCTGGATATGAAGTTGTCGAGAGCAGTTTATGAAAGCAGCTTTGTCAGTGAATAAGAAGTAAAGCCTAATAATTTTTAATAAGACTGTAAATTCCCTTGTGATATTCAGCTACTGTAAACACTTTTTCCATATTTTTTCAAGTATTTATGTAGTGTTGTTAAATGTGATTAAAGAGAGATGATTTTATTGATAACTCTCTCCCTCTGAAGGAATTGTCAATTCACTCTCACCAGAGGCTGGGGGTGGGAAATTATCTGCAATGGAAAAGCACAGAGAAATCTTTGAGGAATGGTAGGTAATTTTTGTGAAGACTACAGATAATGCATCCACGTCATATGCATTAATTCATGACTGCATGGGAGGAATTCAGGGGGTACAGAGAGGGGGGGAAAGTGAAAGATAGAGAGCCAGATCCTCTGATTATGTTTGTACAGATCCTCAGCTAGTTTTAAATCAGCTTAAATCTGTTGAAGTCAATGGACCTATGCCAATTTCCACCAGCTGGAGATCTGGGCCACACCTTCCAAAAGTACTTTATAAAACAAAGTAATTGTCATGTACTAGATGCATGTTAACAGACTCATGCGACACAGCATTCCTTTGGCTACCAGAATGTTGAAATCCCACGGGTATATGAGATGTATCAGTTTCAGAGAGAATGCTGCTCCAGTTAGGCATAAGAAACCAAGGTGTTTAGGATGGAAGGGTTTGTTTAATTGCTGAACTGTTGCAGATGTGCAAAACCTTAACAATGGTCCTGTGGGAGAAAGAAGAACAAGGGGAAAGAGGATGTTAAGATCTACGATACTATGGAGGGGGAAAAAATCTCACTAACTGGAAACTCACTAAGCCCAAAGATGTGTGTGCTGAGGTGCTGCCTAAGGCCTGATCCAATGCCCGTTGAAGTTAATAGAAAGACTCCAATTTACTTTCAGCAGGCCTTGGATTGGGCCCTAAAAGCTGTTCCAAAGGAATAGTAATATATGGAAATGAGGCTTTAAGCCCCAGAAACTATAGGAAGTATTAAAAACTGTAGAAAGAAATTAAGCATTAAAAATCCCATTTCTGTCAGCTCTTTTCACCATTTTGGAGAGTTAATCCCAGCTCAGTGAATTTCTTTTTGTTTTCTGAGAATAACCAGGCTGACAAAAATCTACCTTCTTTGATGAAAGAGCTAAAATAGAAAGTGTTTGCTCCTGCATGCAGGATGCCATTGTTATTGTCCCAAGCTTTGATTGTAACAGCATTCACAAAGGTGTACAGAGCTTCAAGAATGAGGCAGAAAATGTCTATATACTCTGCTGCACTAATGTGGGCAGAATCTTGGGAGCAGAATGGGGAATAGAATGGGATGGGGGGGGCAGCATTGACTCTGCTGTATTCTCCCCTTCCTTTAATTTGACAGAAGCCTTATGTCTGGAGGCCTGGGGTTACATGTTTTGGGAAGGGTGATGCTAAGGAAGGAGCTATTCTCCATGGCATGCTCCCCTCTAGGCTAGGCACTATGCATGCAGGGAGCATGCAGGGTTGTCTCATAAGAGCAGGGTTTCTGGTGACTTTTACACAGCTGCCTGTCTTCAGTTGGTTTGAAAATACTGGGAGGAAACATTTGGGAGTATTTCCATTTCCTTGTCTTGATCCAGCTGAAACTTAGTAGCACAGAGAACATGAAATTATAGCAAAACCAACTAAACAAAAAAGTTTGCTGTTGGGTTTTTTCCCAACTCTTAAATCAGGGTTGAGTTTGGTTCTGTTTGAAAGATGTGGATATGTTTAGATTAGGTCTTATATTATCCAAACTACTCTGTCTCTCTTTAACAGTAGTTTGTACTTTACACTGTGCTATTGAACTAAGAGATGCAAGTGTGTCAAAAATGCTTATGGAACTTAAGTTTGTAGCGGAGATGGCAATGATCTAGAACACTTGATCTGAACCCCACAAATCATGGGCTTACCAAAGATGTAATTTGCATAAAATGCATTCTCTCTTAGGGATTCATGTATTGAATATTTTCAGGTAATGATCTAATGGGAATACCTGTTATAAGCGAGGAATTCTTTTTTATACCTGCAGAAAGAATCTGACAGTGCATGTTTTGGGGCCTGAACAATGCTGGTTCTAAGGTTGATTTAAATTTCATGGGCTTTAGAGATGGATAGAAAACAAGGACTGTGGAAACTTACAACAGAAAAGCAAGTTATTTGGTGAGTAGTAGAAAATGGTTAGAACAGTAAAGGGATTTTTCTAATTGTGTAGGAGGCAGTTTTTCTAGTTTCATCAGTTTGAAAAAGCAAATTGTTGTTGCTTTGGTTGTTTATTAGGAGGCATTGTGACCAAAAAGACTGGACCAGACAGAGTTTGGGCTTGAATCACATTTGTATATTAATTCCTTGAATTATTTTTAAATATAAAGATGTTTAATATTAATCTCTAATTCTGTAGAGTAGCATCTTTATTCTTCATTATCGCACAGTGCTTTGCAAACAATATAAGTAATTGGGCTAAATCCTGTAGAAATGCAGCTGTCACTTGGTGGAGAGTGACCACCATGTGGAAAATTGGCCAAAAGTACACAGTACCTTGAGATGGGGGCAAGACTTCATGACCATGAACCATGGGATAAACCTTTACTCTTGCAAAAAGCATCAAGTATAGGACCAAGTTACTGGCAGCTAAATTATCTCTGCAGAAATCGAAAACTGAAATATTGTTCACATAGTACTTACATTTGTCTGGCATCTGCATTTACAACCAGGAACTCATGCATTCATCCAGATTTGGGTGTAAGCATGTCCATGCCCACTGGGTGGTTTTAGAATGTGTGAGTGAGGGTGAAATTAGCTCCTATGTACAAAGCCTTTGCACCATTTTGCACTTTAGTGGGGCTTAAGTTATGACATTGCTTTGAGCATTCCCTTCTGCATAAGGGTGAATTTCACACACATTTTTGTAGGCCCAGTTTGGTCACCATTACCTGAACATTTGGCCCTCGGTGTCCAGGACAAGAATTTTCATGTTCATCTGAAAGAAATTCTGAAATCAAGAACAGGGGCATAAATTACATTATGAGCTTCTGTTAGCAGATTCATGACTGACATTAAGATAACTAAAGCTACCCTTGCATTATACTGTAAATGTTGCTTTCTCTTCAGGTTGTTAACCAAACAATTAATCAGATCAATTGGAGAAGCTTATGGTGGAGAAAAGTGGAGATTAGTCTTATTCCATTAAATGGAGTTCCAATCCTCCTTTGCCTACTTCATTTGTCAAAACCCAATAAGGAAAGAGCTGTGAATGGTAAATGAATTTTATATGCACTTTCTGAAGAGAAATGACATTCATGTTGCAAAAGTTATTTACACACTTCCTGAACAACTTAAAAATGTAGATGAGCCCCATGCTGCTGATGTGTTTGGAACTAAACACAAAAAGCAGGAAACAAGCTCCACTCACATGAGAACTTTAAACACAAATTGTGATTCAGACAAGAAGGGATCTAGGGCAAGATTTAGAAAATCTAAATTAATAATAATAATAATAGCAAACATTTTAGTTTAAAAACCCAACTGAGTGGCTTTCTCTGAGGAAAATAAAATAACTAGTATATTTGGGTACAAACCAGAGCCTCAAGTAGGAGCAACCTCAAGTTTGAGGTGTATTTGAAATGCAAAGCAAGAAACAATCTTCATAAATGTTGCCAGCTTTACATCCGAAACCGCAGAAGTGAAATTCTGGCATCAGAACGGAGGTGTTCAAAATCTAGATCTAAATGTTGCAGCTTAGTCCATCTCTGATACTATGTAAGGACATTGCTGAAAATTGTTTGCAAAATGTAGCCATTTTCATAATTTCAGAAATAGAATTTTAAAATACAATCCATGCTCATTTATCCAAATAGCTTAGGGGACATCCAAAAGTTCAGGGTAATGGGGCATTCGGATAAACAAAATTGCTAACACAGGACTGCAATGGGAGGGACACTGTGTATTTGGGTAACTAGGATTTTCAGATAAAGGGAATTCGGATAACTAGAATTATACTGTATCTAAACCCAAACAAATCTCAATGTGGAAGAGAAACTAATTCTATACATGAAAATCAGGCCCTTTATCATTTATACAGCAAATCTGCCTTAAATGTAATACTAAATGTATTAAAATGTATCTCCTTTACCCTGCCACATGTGGCATAAATCACATAAGCTCTGTTTTTAAACCATTGCCAAATTTACTACTGTCTGTCTATCTTTATATATCATGTCTGGCACCATTCTCTGTTGCAGTTTTACTTGGCCATCAGGGGTACAGTAAAAGCACTACACTTCCTCCTGAGAAATCAGCTGCACCTGTATCACTTCTGATACACACAATCACCACTCGTCAAAGAAGTAAGCTTCCCCAAATAGCTTGTAAAGATGATAGAGCTGTTCAGGAAAAAGAAAATCCATCCTTAAAAAGAAAATCAGCCCTCTCAGCAAGTTCTAGCCTGAATGAAAAATTCCCTTCTCTTCTTTTACATAAAGCATCTTGCACCAGCCAGCTTTTCAACTAACCAAATCCAAACGTGTGCCTCAGCCTGCAGGTAGGGGGAGCTTAAGGACCACCATCAGTTTCTGCTTGTTACATCACTGGTCCCTACTTCTCAAAGCGTTGCACAAGGTGGGAGCCAGGAGGTGCTGCTGAGGTCAGTGTGTCACACTACTAGGCTTTATAGACTGCTTTGACCCATGTCCTGTTAGCCTTGGTGTTTATAGTCACTAAATACAACGGAGGGGAAGAAGATAGGCCCCACTCCTAGTCAGTGGGAGTACTAGCCTAAGGATATTTTACCCACTCCATTTATCACAAATGCTGGAACACACAAATTCCAACCCCTGCATGCTGGGTTGGTTTATAACTTGACTATACAACTACCGTATTATGTTCTTTAGGCTGCTGCAGAGCACAGCGGTTGTACTGTACTTAGAGACGCCTTCTCTCAGAATTGTTTTTTTCACTGTTGCCCCCCGACGCGCCACCCCCAACAAGTAGCCCAGACATGAAAGCAGCAGTATTTTCTAACACTGAGGAGATCCTGCTCCTGCTGAAGCCAATGGACCCCATTATTCAAATTGTGTGACAATTCTGCAACCTTTACTCACCCTGATCCGCCCGCCTTTTGGTTTGGGGGTGGGAGAGATACAAGGGAAGTTGATTGTTGTTGTTGTTTTTAATATTTTGAGCTTTTTTTTTTTTTTTGCATTTCCAATCTGATTTGCTTCTGGTTTGGTAAAATATCACGAAGAACTAAACCTGCCTCAGACCTCACACTAATAGCACAGCTGCAAGATTTCTGCAGAACAATCATTTTGGTTGAATCTGAAACCCTAATAATTATTAAAAAACATGCTGGCCCTTAATGAGAGCTACACTAGAGGGTTTTGATAGAATTAATGATATGCCTACAAATGTCAACAATGTAGAAGGAATCAACGGTTTGCTGCTGAATGGTGCTGAAATGGAAGGCAAACCAAACAGGGAAGGCAGGGGGAGTTGAGCACACAGCATTTCACAGGATCATTTCCTATGTCAGGGTATGGCCCTATCAGTTTCTAGAGAAATAAGACACACTTAGATCACATTGTGTCATACCTTTTACTGTCGTTAATGTCATTACTGATCTAATAAAAAAAAAGTTGCATTTGAAGAATTTAGCAACCACTTTATGGGTAATCTTAATTCTTAGACCAACAGCTCAAACCAATAACAAATGGACAGTCAATGAAATTTTGAAAGGTTGCAAATTCAAAACTGATAACAGGAAACACTTTAGTACACAGTACACCGTTAGCCTGTGGAAGTCATTGGTACACAGCTGAAGGCAAGAATGTAGTACAATCCACAAGGGGATTATACATTTGTGAACATTTCAAGAATATCCAGAGCTGTAATAGTAAATATTAAAAATACCCAACACATTTGGGCTTGATATAAACCCTTCATGCTTCAGAGTTTGATCCAGCCTCTCTAACTACAGAGAGTTAGAGGAAAATTTTCCCCAGGGGCACATTATCCTACAACTTCCCACTGCAGGGCTTCTTGTACCTTCCTTTAAAGGTAGAAATGGCTGTTATAGGGAACAGGATAATAAACTACATGGACAACCGGTATGGCAATCCCTACGTTTCCTATGTAAAAGACCTTCTGTAAATACGGTAAGCCATTTTGAATAATTCTAGCAGATTGTGCTATTGGATTTTTTTGCTTTATTTTCTTCTGAAATTCACTGCAGCCACAAATAAACTGGTAAACAGACGAAAATTAATTGAGTTAATCCAAGGAAGCTCTGGGGCTGCATCTATCACAGTAAATGTAAAAACAATCTTCATGCAAATGCCTTACTCTATCAGAGTGGATTATTTACTTATTGTCAACCTTCCTGAGGAGTCTGTTTACTTACAACTGATACTTACAGTATCATGTCCCATTATTACAGGGAAGAATCAGTTTATTAACTTTTTAGGCTGTGGTTTGAAGCAATAATATTTACTTTGTATGCTGTGTAAGACGTATTTAAAGCTGCCTCATACAAACACTGAGCAGGATGAAAGGGTTTTTTTTATAGATCATTTTTACAATATATTTTGAAACTTTAATGTAAAGGCAAATTAGAAATCTAGAATAAATATTATATGAATGCACTAAATTAATCTGCCTTCTGTGTATGGTAATGACTAGGGTTGCTGTTTTTCAACATTTTAGTTCATATATTTGTCATATCAGAACCTGTGTATATCTGTTTTCCAGGTTAGCTAATCAGTTTCACAGACCAGTCCAAAGAAGTAGAGATGATGCATTGTCCAATATTACCTCATTTTCACCTCCTTCTGCACCATCTTAACATCTATTTTTGACCAGGAAGGCTAGCAAAATATTATCCTCTGGTACCCCAGTTCCCAGGCAAGAAAACCCTGAGGGTGGGTGAGTAATCACCATCTTCTTAGTCTTCTAAGCAAGACAGGAAATGAACCATTGAGGAAAGACTCCATCCATCCCTACCAATGTCTGTAACTAGGTGGACAACACCTTGTGCATAACAAAAGCAAAGGCAGCAAAGAGCTCTAAAAGATACAGAATGAACATTTGGTCCTTACTGACTATGCAGGAGAAGTCACCGACAGGAAGCCACTGTAGTCGCTGAACAGTATCAAGACTGAGGTCAAGGAAATCTGAGAGTGCTGGGTATTGGCAAGGTTGATTAGACACCACCCTGTCTGTTATAACCTTCCCTAAAAGGAAGGTTACAGAGCAAACAGTACCTGGCAAGACCATTAATAACTTTTCTTAAGCTTAATGACCACCTTCTGTGAGAGACCCTGGTACCCTATCATCCCAAAGGGAGTCTCTTCCATAAATGTGTCTCCACTCATTTTCACCTAATAAGAGGATCATGGGTCAAGCTCATGGTGACTTGAAGCACCCCCGGATTCTCCACACTGGCAGAAACACATAGAGAGGCAGCTCTGTGATTGTCCCCTCCAGAACTGGCCATGGAAACCAAGAGCTGCTCCTCATGCTCTTCAACCTTCAGCAGGCTGGACTGGGCATCAATTTAGCCTTAGCCCAGGGCCTCAGAAGTGGTTAATCTTCCTCTGGTTGGGAGAGATAAATAGGGGGAAAATGGGTGGATTCAATGAACTAATAATTATATTTGCCTTCCCCATATTTTAGGAAGCCCTCTCTTACCACAGTCTCATAAACAACAGAAGGCTGAAAACACCATGTTGATAAGTTAACACCTTATGCTTCCCTCTGCTACACATAGTGCAACATATTGTCAAAAAGCAGTGTAGCCCCTGCAGGCAGGAGAAGATTTAAGCAAGGAAACTTGGAATTTGAAGCTCCATGCCAGAGGAAGCTTGGATTCAGCAATGGACAGACCAGCAAATGAGAGAAACAATAGTCGAAGTAATATCATTTATTGGAACAACTTCTGCAAGGGGAATGTACGAGTGAGTGACCTGAAAAGAGCTCTGTGTAGTTCAAAAGCTCCTGGAAGCAACATGGCTACAAAACACCATACACAGCTATGGAAGAGTAGCAAATGGCAGTGTAGAGCACACAGACTGCTAGAGACTACCTATACGCTAGGGTGGGAGATGCTGTCTTGCTCGGGAGAAAGATTTAGGTAGTGGGAATGCAAGTGAGGCGGGGAAGCATTCACTATACTGGAGGAAGGAGGATTGAGAAAAAGTGTGTTAGTGGCTGAACTTTTGGTGGATCCATGCTCAACTTAATCTTTATTCCATCCGGCCTCCAGAGTTGAACAATGCCTAGTTAGTGCATCAGAGTTAATACTGCTGTGTCTTCCTACAAACCTTTTAATATAATCATACTGCTTTCAGCTGGATCAGAATGACAAAAAAAATGAAGTAACATCAAAATATTCAACTTCACACAGCAAAGTCCTTTCATATGTACTCTCAACAAGGCCTTTGGGCACTACCAAACTACAAATAATAATTAACAATAATATAATAACCAATCATTAAAGGGATACTAAATAAAAACTTACAAGCCATTCTCTTTGGGATCAAATCTGCAAGCTGAGAGAGCGCATGTGACTTTCCCTCTTTGAACCCTTTAGGCCTATGTCTCCTGTTTAAGTGAGTTTGTCTGTTTCACTAGTTTAAAATAGAGGGGTCCTCCCTTTCCATGTTGGGAATAGAGGGATCCTCTCTTTCCATGCATTTTAATTAGATTTAGAAGCATTTTCTCCACTCTTCCTGACAATCCAAAAACCACCTTTGATTGCAAACTGCATTGTGAGCTTTTCAGTAAATTAATCTCTATTATTATCATTACTTATTATATTTACTGCAGTGGCACCCAAAGGATCTAATCAGGATCCCATTGTGTTAGGGCATTGTGCAAACATATAGAAATTCAGAGTACTTGCCCTGAACATCTTACATTCTGTGCTAATCTGAGGCCTGGTCTGCACTTGAAAGTTTTGCCAGCACAAAAAAAGTCCTTTCGACAGTATAGCTTACTGCATTCAGTTAACTGGTATAAACCAAAAGAACTTGTCTTACTTATCTATTTTGGACACCACAAATCCTGCATCTTGGCAGGGGGTTAAACTAGATGATTTGTGGTCCCTTCTATCCCTGTGGTTCTATGATTCTATGGGATAAGCAGTATCTTCATAAGGAGGGTTTGCCTGTATATTTACACCAGCCAACCTTTGTTAGTGCACATGACACCCGACTTTCGTGCCAATTGTCTAAATTTAAATAGTTCGCATGCCAAAATTTCAACCATTTTACCGCACTGAGTCAGAGCTTAACCCCGTCTTTTCAAGTTTTCCAAACTCAAAAAGATTACTTTTATGCAAAATATTTGCAGAGAAATCTTAGGTACTGATCCTGCAATAAGCTTTGAGCAGGCAGAAAAATCAGGGTAATCTAATGGTGCTTTCCAGGAGTCTAGGGGGTTCTCCTGCATGGTGCTTATTGCTGGATCAGGCCCTTATTCTGTCACTCTATTCTATGTCCAGTGACTGTTGAACAGGTGCATTACTGGTCATGAACAGTGTGGCTCCTACACTCCTTTATTACACATTTTGGTGGAGGCTGGCTTCATCTGCACTGATCTGTGTTTGCCAGCTGGAACTTTTCTCTCAAATCAATTTTCCGTTTTATAGTTTTTGAATTTTTTCATGAAATTGTATTGATTGCAACAAAATTTCCTGTGGAAAAAAATTGAAATGATATATCATATAAAAACAAAACTCGATAAACTAATATATAATTTGACTGTTATGTCATAATATGACACATCAATAGTAGTATTAGTGCATAGTATGACTTATCATGATGATGTTTCAGGTTATGCACTAACAGAGATGTCATAACTTGATGTAAAAATAATATAAAATGAAAAGAATAGAATAAAATACATTTCAAAACAATTTGAAATTCAATGTCATTTTTTCTGAAACAATATTTTCAAAATATTTTTCCTGAATTTCCATTTTTCAGGAAATTTTAAAAATATTGAAAATTTTCCACAAAATGAAAATTCCAAGTTTTGACCAACTTTACTGATTGGTACAAAATGGGGAGAATGCAGCCTCTAAGAGCCAAATGTCTTTAAGTCCTTCAGAGATACAAGTTATGTGAGGTAATATCTTTTATGGGACCAATTTTTGCTGGTGAGAAATACAAACTTTTGAGTTTAGAAAGATATTACCTCACCCACTTGTCTCTCTAGTATCCTGGGACAAACACTGCATACATTTATGTCCTTCAGTCATTAACATCAATCTTTGTTCATCCCAAGTATTCACGTTGTAGTAGAGAAGCAAACCCAGTTCTGTAATGTCTTTTTGTATAATTTAGTACAGTATATGGCATTGTTAAGTAATTTTTAGCTCATTGATTGATATGCAAACAGGTAAAATTCTTTCTGAAACTGACATCAAAGGTAAAGCTAGATCAAAAATGTTTAAAGGAAAAAACCCACAGATAAGCTACTAAAAAATGCAGTGGCCAGTAAGTGGCTGAGAAAGTTAAAGGATAGATAACATTGGTATGCTAATATAAAGCTGTTTACTTGAGGAAATACAAAAACATCAAATTGTCTGAAGATGCTATTAAAGCTCATGAATTCCTTTCTCAGATGAGAAACAGATTTCTATTGGAATGTAAATATATATTCATGAGAGGACTCAGTTTGTGAGAAGAATTTTGCCATTAATAACATTGTTTCCATTCGAGATATAACAGGCTGGCACCCCTACAATGAAATAAAGGTTGGTTTTCATCATGTGAGGAGGTGAATATTCATAGCTCTCTTTTCAGGGGTATATTTATCTTAACAGCTCAACAAAGACATTCCTTATCTCTGTCTTTTTGTAAAAAATCAGGGATGTTCCATAATCCATTTTTGTCTTTCCTTGGAGCCAAGAACAAAGAGCATCTCAAATTATTATTTTCTATCAGCATAGATTTCATCTGCGCTTCAAGGCAAAGGAAAGTTTTCACAAAACTAAGATACATAGTATTTATTTAAATAGCTAAAGAGTTGAAAAAAACATTTTTCCAGGAAAATAAAAGCGGGGGCTCTGGGCACAGGCTTCCTGCAGTGAATAATGTCTCATGTGAACAGAGTATCAGGTATGAAAAGAAACATCATGTCCTGAGCTGCCTAAAGAGAACTCTGGTTCCCTTATTTTAATTTTTAATAAGTCTTGGAATACCAGTGAAATTCCAGAATACTGGAAGTGTGCTAGACAATATTTTAAAAGGGCATGCACAGTGACTCAAGTAATTACATGCCAGTTAGCCTAACATCAGTTCTGGGCAAAATAATGGAAATTCTCATATGGGATTCAATTGATAACAAATTCAAGGATAGGAATATAGTCAACATGGTTTTGTGGAAAATAGGTCTTGTCAAATAAATCTGAATTTATTTTTTGAGGAGATTACAAGTTTGGTTGACAAAGGTAATTGCAAAGATAAATATCCTTAGACTTTTGTAAGGCATTTGACTTAGTACTGCATGACATTCTGATTAAAACATTAGCACTATACAATATCTAGAAAGCACACATTAAATAGATTAAGAAGTTGCTAACTGACAGATCCCAAAAAGTAGTCAACAATCAGGAATCATCATCAAATGGGGATCTTTCAAGCAGGGTTCCAGAGGGATTGTTGTTATTGTTATTAGGCCTGACATTATTCAACATTTTCCTCAATAATCTGGAAGTAAATATAAAATCACTGCTGATAAAATTTGAGAATGACACAAATATTGCTGGAGTGGTAAATAATGATGATGACAGGGCATTCAAACAGAACAATGTGGATCTCTTGGTAGCTTGAGCCCATTCATAGAAAATGTGTTTTAATACAGACAAATGCAAAGTTGTACATATAGGAACAAGGAAGGCAGGTCATACCTATGGAATCGGGGACTGTGTTCTGGCCAGCAGTGACTCTGAAAAGGATTTAAGGGTCATAGCAGATCAGCAACTCAACATGAACTCCCAATGCGATGCTGTGGCAAAGGGGTTAAAGAAATCCTGGCATGTATAAACAAAGGAGTAGTGAGTTGGAGTAGGGAGGTTTTACCTTTGTAGATTGTACTGGTGAAACTAATATTGGAATACTGCATACAATTCTGTTCATGTTTTTTTAAAAATATGTTAGAAATTCGGAAGGGTGTAGAAAAGAGCCACAAAAATTATTCAAGGGCTGAATAACATACCTTGCAGTGAGAGATTTAAAGAGCTTAATCTGTTCAGTTTATCAAAAAGTAGAGTGATGAATGATTTGATTACAGTTCATGGGGAGACAATACCGTGTACTAAAGGGCTCTTTGATTTAGCAGAGAAAAGTGTAACAAGAACCAAGGGCTGAGAGCTGAAGCCAGACAAATTCAAATTAGAAATTAGACAACACATTTCTAACAGTGAGGATGATTAACCATTGGAACAAACTACCAAGGGAACTGTGGATTTTCCATTTCCTGATGTCTTCAAATCAAGCCTGGACCCCTGTGTTTAAGGTATGCTTTTGTCAAACACAAGTCATTGGGCTAAATACAGAGATAACAGGGTAAAATTGAATGCCCTGTGATATACTTTAGGTCAGAATAGATTAGGTAAACTCTGTGGACCTATGAGGATGATGACACTTTGTGATGAGGCATCCGCTCCACACTGGCCAGTAAGGGGTTAGTAGAGCCCTCAGAAACTACGCGAAAAGCAGCCAATAGGAGAGGGGCTGTAAGGAGCAGCCAATCAGGGCCCAGCAGGCCCATATAAGAAGTGCCTCAGAGCAGAGCAGGGTCAGTAGCTTCCTGGAGCTTGAGGATTGTGCCTGGAGTAGGATGCAACCTGTTGCACTTTGGACAGGGCAGTATAGGCAGGAACGTGGAGAGAAAAGGCACTCTGGACAGGCTGCTGAGACTGAGGGTGTTGTGGCCATGGGAAAGTAGCCCAGGGAAATGCAGAGATAGTAGTGGCAAAGGAGCACAGGCACCAGAGTAGTAGGTGGGCCTGGGTCTCTCCCCCACCACTTGCCACTGGGGAAGTGGCAGGACTAGGAGCTAAACTCCCCTGGAAGGGGGGAACATGGATAGTGACATGGCTGGAGGGCTGAGCAAATAAGATGACACCAGGGTTCCTGTTGCTGCAAGAGGGGATGCAGGGGGACTGTGGATAAGGAGTGATGGGGTGCAGACTACAGATGGGGTGTCAGCCTTGAACTAATCCCCAGAACTACCAGAAGGAGGCGCCAGTCTGGCAGTGAGTGACATGCTCTGTGACATATTTCTGTTGATGGGTGAATTTGAAGCATGCATTAAATAATATGGGGTGAAGCAAATAAGCAATCATGTAACTGCTATATATTTTCCTGGATTGGGAAATCTGAAATATATCAGTTGATGGAATTGTTTTTGAAAATGTGGTGACATAAGTAAAATCTCTGCTAAAGAAAGGATTGCTGTTTCTTGTAGGTAGCAATTATAATTGTCTATTATCTGACAAATAGAAAAATGGTATCAACTTTGGGCATGCCCAGTTATAACACTGCTGGCTGACATGACCATCAGTCCATGCAGGTGAAGGTTCTGCCTTTAGGGCACTCAGACCCACTGGAGGTGGCATGGAGAGGCTGGAGCCCCATTAACCAAAATTCCTCCTGAGTGTTGCACAGTTGCCCGTACTGGAGTGGTAGAACCAGAGGCACTGACTTTCTAATGCACTGACCCCCACTCTGTCCCAGCTCCCCCCACACACACTCCACTCCTTTCCCCAAGGCCCCGCCCAGCCTCTTTCTGCTTCATTCCACCCCCTCCCTTGTGCACGCTACACTTTCTCCTCCCCAGCACCTCCTGCACACTGCAGAACAGCTGATCATGGGGGGCAGGAGGTGCTGGGAAGTAGGGGGAGGTGCTGATGGCTAGGCCCACTGGTGGGAGGGAGGTGCTGGTGGGGATGGGGGTGCTGATAGGGGGGCTGCTGGTCGGTGCTCAACACCCACCACTTTTTCCAGCTCCGGAGCACCCATGGAGGCAGCGACTATGGGTAGAACTGTT
The DNA here is from genome assembly GCF_009764565.3 of Dermochelys coriacea. Lineage (NCBI taxonomy): Eukaryota > Metazoa > Chordata > Testudines > Dermochelyidae > Dermochelys > Dermochelys coriacea. The sequence continues at coordinate 20,441,886 of NC_050079.1, forward strand.
AGCTTTGGGGATGGCGGAGCTTGATCCTTGTTTTCTACCCCGCCAGTCTGTGGAGGAGAGTGAGAAACAGAACCAGCGCTATGCACTTACCCTGCTTCTCCCTTGTCAGAGAGCTGATACCCATAGAAGTGCTAGGAGGAGGGCCCAGTGGGATTTCGGCTGGCCCCCGTGTGGGCACAAGAGGTGAGTGCCTTGCTCTTTTCCTCCTCTCGACTCCATGTCAAGAGCCAGCTAGCATCTAACCAAGGTTTCTATCAAAGACACAATTATAAAACTACTTCTGCCCCAGTACAATTCCTGTAGAATTGAAAATGAACTAGAAACCAATACTACAGGAGTGGGTAATAGATATCCAGTGAGCGAGCAGAGCAATTTCCTCTGATCAGACAGAAAGAGAAGTTAGATGAATACTTTTGAAACTAAATAGTGTGCACAGATTTCACTGGACACACACCAGGGTTTTCAATAAGAGACTGCTGCTGAATGACTAATGTTTGGGCTGCACTGTAGAAGGAGCAGCAGGATAGTATGCACATTTATGGTCCTGTAACAAGCTGACTAACTTTTAGCAGTCTTAATAGTGTCTGATGTTCTGAGTCAGAATATGGCCTCAACATTACAGATAGCAATTTGAATGATTTGGGAGAGAGATGATTTGGGATGCCTCCAATCCCAATTCTAAATAGGTCATTAATTACTGTGCTGTGAGTGCTTGATTGCATGACAGTGGAAATGTACAGTAACCTGTGGTGATTGATTTTTATTTCTGAATTCCAGAGACAGCAGCTTTTCAGCCAAATATTGATTCACAGGAGGTGGGAGAGAATTCTCCCCTTTGCAAAAGATCACCAGGGTTGCCCTTAAATCTTATTTTGAGGACTTCAGTGATATGGACAAGCAGTGCCACAGGTGTGAATTTCATCCTGAAGGCCTAACATGGTTACAAGGGGCTCATAAGCCCCAGTGGGCTGTGTAAACAGGCTCTGCACCAGGCTTGGCTGTTCCTGAAGATGACGGGTCCTGGTGTAATCAGCTATGGGAAGCATCTCTCTTTCTACTGGGTTAATATTTTGCTCTTTTAAGCTGCTTCCACTGGTTGTTTAACCCTGAAACAAGCACCTCTATGCTTTTCTCTATGCTTTTTCCTTATGCTTGGAAGGAGCTCCCAGTAAACATCTGCAAAACTTATTGTCCTCCTTCAAATTCCTTCTTAAGTCTCCTTTTGCACAACGCTTACAAAAAAACTGACAACAGTTGCTGGTGTGCTTGGACCACTCCACAAAAAACTGACCAATATTGTCTTATTTTTGACTTGTGCTCCTTCTGTCTCCACCTGTTCTGTCTTATACTTAGATTGTAAATTCTTTGGGGGCAAGGACTTTTTTTTTGTGTTAGTACATCACCTAGCACGATGCTCCATGCTGGGATTCCAAGGTACTACTGCATACAAAAAATAATAATATAATTCTGCAGGTTGGATCATTCTCAGGAAGTATCTTTGATCTATGGGCAGTGCTGGTGGGCCTGATAGCCACCTTCCATTCAGGCTAAATAAGGAGCATTTAAATGCCCCATTGTTTAGTAATTGCTGAAACAATAAAAGCCACCACCCAAATCACAGACCAGCATGGCAAGGATAGAGTAGGAGTTGAGCGATGTGGTCTAAGGAAGTTTCCCTGTGGTCTGAATGCAAATAGAGAGGCCTGGGTATTTTTTGATGGAACTGTGTGTGTCTGTGTGTCAGAAGCAGCAGAAAGGACACCAGAGAAAGCCAAGGAGACAGCAAGAGAAACAATTGCAGCATTACCCTGACAGAAGGCCGAGAGAGAGATTTTTGGACATAGTGCTCTCTGAATAGAGGCATGGCAATGTAAGCAAAGAAACTGTGTCCTGTTACCTTCTGTGTTCAAGGAAATAGGACTTTGTGTGCATTCTTTGTAAATACATAGGATTTGGATCAAAGAAAGAACTGACTCTATCATCAATTTCTCATCCTAAGAGAAACCACCCATAAGACCTTGAATATTGGCTATCAGCTATGGCTAAAAAGGGGTAACACTAACAATGATTTAAAGAAGTCATGTTGGAAACTAGCCTTGAAATAATTATCTTCTTTTATTCTCAGTAAAGAATAGTTAATTTTTGACTCCAAACTCCCTCCTTCTGAAGAAGAGTCTCAAGTTTCAATATATTATTAGAGACAACTAAAGATTTTTTCATATTTTCTAGAAGCACATGTTGTTGGTCTGGTTGGTTTTTTTTTTTAATGGAAATAAATATATTAAAGTGATTAATTTACAGAGAAGAAACATAATGCAGCAGGTTTCTGAGATTTCCAAAGTAAATAATACAGACACAGTAAAGGCCAGCACTGTCATATTAATAATTGATGTTTGGCTGCCTCCTATCTATTCATTGTGCTTTCTAAAAGTCAAATTAGAGCTGACTTATAGTAGTCAATAAAGCAGCAACATTTCGATCCAAAGAAGACAAACACAGGCATATTTTGTAAATAGGACGCTTTTGATGCATGTGACAAAAACTAATCTAATCCAAGGAGATTTTAAATGAGGGCAGTAGGGATTAGTCTAACATGAGATGGACAATTTCAAATATATTATCTTTTTAACCAAGGCCATGGCTTAACGGCTTCCACACTAATGACAGTTCTCTGACCCTTCCCGCAAAGCAGCTGAGCTTTGGTAGTGAATAGATGGAAAAATAGTGTCGGTGGAATGAAGAGAAGTAGTCATTGGAAAGTTGTGAGGCAGATTTGGCCTGGGGGTTGTAGAGACGAGCAAATGAGATTTGTCAGTTTAGAGCAGAAGGATGGAAAGAAGTGTTCTTGTGTCCCATCTGCAAAGAAAGTGGAGTCTGGTGGTAGAAAAGCAATCCTGACAGAGTATAAAGAATCAGTCATAGAGTTTTAAGGCCAGGAGGGACTATCAGATACTCTAATTTGACCTCCTGTATATCACAGGCCACCAACACACCCAGCATCCTCACACTAACCCTAACGGTCAAAATTAGGCCAAAGTATTATGCCCTTAGGAGACGAGATTAGGTGTGATGGGCAGAGATTAGGAGAGACCAAGGCTAACCTAGTGTCTAGCTCTGAAGAGAGAGGGCCTGACCACAGTTACAGAAATAAGACTAAAGGGTGGATAGAGAAAAACATTGGTTATGTTCAGATTTTGCTGTGAGGGAGAGAGGAGGAAGTAGAGAGGGAAAGACCTTGCAAGTACATAAGGGATTGTCTACACTTAAATCACTACAGCTGTGTGGTGTGTCATTGTAGACACTACCTACCCCAATGGGATGGGTTCTCCCATCAGCGTAGGTAATTCACCTCCCTAAGAAGCAGTAGCTAGGTTGATGGAAGAATTCTTCTCTTGACCTAGTGCAGTCTACAGGGGGACTAACGTCAGCTTAACAACACCGCTCAGGGGTGTGGATTTTTCACACCCTGACTGACAGTTAAATTAATCTAATTGTCTAGTATAGACCAGGCCTAAGTAAGACTTTCCAAACAGCAAAGGAGATCAAGCTGTCAAAGCACTGTAAAGAGACTGAACCCTGGGATAGGGTGACCAGATAGCAAGTGTGAAAAATCAGGACGGGGTGGGGGGTAATAGGTGCCTATATAAGAAAAGCCCCCAAAATCGGGACTGTCTCTATAAAATCGGGACAACTGGTCATCCTACCCTGGAAGCACAAAGTATAGTACCATGAAATGCATGACCTACAGCTTGCTATGGCTTGCATAGAAATATTTCTTGGAGTCTCTCAGTGTTATCTCAGGTGTACAGTACATCTGAAGCTAGTGCCTTGGGGATTTTCATAGAAGAGGAGAAGCAGGTCATCCATTATTGGAACATTATCATCGATTCTCTCTCTTTTTGCCTTCACTGGATGTCATGCCTTCTTTTATTCCACTCCATATGTGTAGAACAACCTCCCCCTCAGTGTTCACCAGGCCCCTTTCTTGTTCGTAAACATCTGAAAACCCACCAATCCTCTGACGCCTCCTATCATTAAGCTCTATACTGGTTCTTTCTACCCTGCACTGCACCGGCTCAAGCCCTCCAATCACATCCCCTCTGGGACAGGCTTTTGTTCCTCAGTATTTGTTTTGCACAGCTCTGCTAGGGTGGAAAGGGCTGAAGTGGTGCATGAGCCTTGTACTAGTCCTCTGCATAGGGCTGAATTTCACTCTGCATACTTAGGGTCAAATCCAGCCTCTGCTCCTAAACTGCAGAGGCTCCCCTGGCAGCAGTTCCACTGCCCAGGGGCATGAAGGAGACTAGGATTTCAGGGCGTACACCTGCGTGACACAGGAGTTCACCTGCAGCCTCTAGGAAGCAGGAGGGACTGGAATCTAGCTGTACCCTGCACTGATTCTCCCTCGTTGTAGAGGGAAGAGACCAAGTAGCTTGCTCCACCCAGTGACTTCAGAGGGACATTAGAGAACACGTTAGGAGTGGGGGTTTGCAGTTTCAGTCCCAGGGTCTGTGAGCCTGATTCCAGGCCCAGTCGGTGGGAGTCTTTCAGCATCTAGGTACTGCACTATATTTAAGTGGCTGATGTTATTACTAGTATTATTAATAATTATATCTCATTTCTCCAGTGTGTTGTGACGTGTGAGGTGAAGCTGAATGCTTTCAATCACCCAGGAGATGTGTAATGGCTCAGTAATGCATTCCCAGTTGCGTCTTTCAGTTTTTATGCAATGGCAATAAAAATATACAATGTGTTTTAATTAAAGAGAGAGACTTGTTTTAGTGAGAAATGTACTGAATAAATAAACCAATTGTAGCATTCAAAGTAGGAAGGTTTTTTACTTTATTATAGCAATGGAATTTAAAAACAACATTTTTCAATCAATGCAGTTATTTTTAATTTTCATGAGTATTCAATTATGAGTTTCTCAGAGATATTACAGCATGTGTGAACTGGCAAATGAGTTGTAAGGAACGTACCGTTTAAAATGAAGGGGGAGAAACCATCGTTCTTTCCACTAGGACTTAGTGTATTTAAAAGGTAAACAAGGAAATTTAACATTGAAAGCAACGTTAAAATCTAGTTGCCTGGGAAGCCTTAACTAATCATTGTTTTCTTGCATTCATTGCTGGGCATGTTTTTTTTTTTTATTTACTGCATGATGAATCGCCCCTTGTAATGTAATGCCTATTGTCTTTTAATGTACAATGCACTATAAAGAGTCTATCTTTGAGATTGTCTTGAAATACCAATTGGCTGTTGGAAAGCAGAATATACTGTAATTATTTCCCTTTACTTTCATAGCGTAATGCACATTGGATTCATCTGCAGCTTGTATTGTACAGTCCGCTTTCATATAGTATTGTAATGCTTATTGGTTTTTTTTATCAACATAATGAAATGATCCCCTTTCACATCATCCAGTAGCAAATGCCTATTGATTTTATTGCTGTAACTATTTAGACTGGCTTATCAGAAAAGTGCCACCTTTGTATATTAGCACATTCCTCTAGTAATAGCATAAGGTAGGAGATGCATGAAGTGCTCTGTTAGGTGAAAATGTAAGACAGACAGTTTACAGAGTTTAATTATTTTACTTATGTGCTATAGAGAACCCCACTTACCAGAGACCATACAGTGCTTTCAGGCCACAAGGAGAACTCTCTCTCTGACCCCTTTTCCTTACAGCTGACCTATCCTTGCCAGGCATGGGAGTTCATGAAGTGCATCAGCCTAATTTTCTACCCCTGCTCCCTCATCCTCCCCCAGCCTACAGGTAACTCCTGTTGACCTGAAGCAAGCATAAGTCAATGGTAATTACTTCTATGCTGTTGAGGTAGAATCAGACCCTGGATTTGGGCCCCAGATGGGAGAAATCACTAGACATCTATTAATTTATAAGTGGGAAGGCTTGTCTGTTGTGGCCCACCTTCATCCCTCTGCATGTAGACTGTCTGAAAAAATAATTAAAAAAAAAAGTTAAGCACAGGAGTAGCAAATCAACAATCAAGTTGTTCTTAGAATAAATATATTTTATTGAACTCGAGCACAGGGCTGTAGGTTACAGAGGAATGAATAAACTGATGATAATAACAGAAGCTGATTACATTCTGATGGGTAATAGCAGCAAATAGGCCTTATCTTGCAAAGTGAAATAGAAACTCACGCCAAGGAAATAAGGCTAGATTCCCAGAGAGAGCAATTTACGAGCAATGACCCTCAACGCTGTGTATGCAAAAACAATATATTTTCAGAAGTGCAGCCGAAGCCCCTAGTGCAACCAAAAATTATTTGTGTTGCCCAATTGCACGTGCAGCTTATCATCAGATTTACATCCAATTGAGAAATGTTTGTGCTTACAAGTAGATGCTGTGCAGGAGCTCTTTGCTCATTAGCACACATGCTGTCATGCTCTCATTTTGACTATCAAATAAATAATAACCTTTTACAACCAAGGAGAAGAAGAGAGAGAAAGAATCCTCCACAGCAGCTGAATGCTTATTTTAATGACATCAGGTCCAATCTGTAAGGACTCATACAAGTAGTCAACACTCCCATTAGATTCGATGGGACTACTCACCTGAGAAAGGTTACTTGCATGAGTCTGGTTTGCAGAAGCAGGAGATTGGAGACAATATTGTTATTGGGCTGGAAGAATCAGATTTTCAGAATCTCTGAATTGTTAAGCACAAAGCTTGATTTGGCCTGCACAAACTCCTGCTAGTGGGGAAAAAATGGGGTTTGGCAAGTGCAAATGATTGTGTATAAAACGTTTAAAGATCAAGATGATGCCAGCTAACATTTGGCCCAGAATATGAACAGTTTTCTCTCCTGGTCCCCATAAATCAATTTAGAACCTGATTCAACATTGCAATCAATCATGTGTGTCTGCCCATCCCTACTGAGCAATGCCCTTGAGTTTTAAGCATATCCTGAAGTCCTATCCTACATGTTAGTGATTAGCTATTTGAATTTGGTTAGCTAGCCCCATTGGTTCCAATGGGACTTAAAGACACGCTGAATCAGGGCCTAAAGCAGTGGTGGGCAACCTGCAGCCCACAGGATGCATGTAGCCCGTCAGGGTAGTCCACTGGCAGGCCGCCAGACAGCTTGTTTACATTTTCACACCTACCCGCAGCTCCCAGCGGCTCCAGTTGGCCATTCCCGGCCAATGGAAGTCGTGGCCAGCACATCCCTGCAGCCTGCACCGCTTCCCGTAGCTCCCATTGGCCGGGAACGGCGAACCGTGGCCACTGGGAGCTGTCAGTGGCCATGCAAATGTAAACAAACCATCTGACGGCCTGCCAGCGGATTACCCTGATGGGCCGCAGATTGCCCACCGCTGTCCTAAAGTCTATCACAGTACTGATATATTTTTTCCTACAAAAAAAATTTTAAATGAACCTTTTGGCTGTATAGCCTATTAAACAGTTTCAAATGTCTTTGCTCCATTTTCTCACTTTCCTTTAACAATGTTTTATTTATTTACTTACTTTCCTTTTAACAATATTTGATCTATCCATTAAGGATCTATTAATCTAATCTATTTTGTGATGGTGTCTAGAAGCCCCAGTCATGGGAAGGACACCATTGTGCTAGGTGCTGTACAATCACTGAACAAAAAGACAGCCCCTGTCCCAAAGAACTTACGATTTATTGCAGTCACCTGAGTTGTTTTACATGCTACGCCACAAAAAAGAAAGTGGAGTTGTCATAAATATAAAGGGAAGGGTACACACCTTTAAAATCCCTCCTGTCCAGAGGAAAAACCTTTTCACCTGTAAAGGGTTAAGAAGCTAGGATAACCTTGCTGGCACCTGAACAAAATGACCAATGAGGACACAAGATACTTTCAACAGCTGGGGGGAAGGAGAAACAGAGCCTCTCTCTCTGTCTGTGTGATGCTTTTGCCAGGGACAGAACAGGAATGGAGTCTTAGAACTTAGTAAGTAATCTACCTAGATATGCGTTAAATTCTGATTTCTTTAAATGGCTGAGAAAATAAGCTGTGCTGAATGGAATGTAGATTCCTGTTTTTGTGTCTTTTTGAAACTTAAGGTTTTGCCTAGAGGGATTCTCTATGTTTTGAATCTGATTACCCTGTAAGGTATTTACCATCCAGATTTTACAGAGGTGATTCTTTTTACTTCTATTAAAATTCTTCTTTTAAGAATCTGAATGCTTTTTCATTGTTCTTAAGATCCAAGGGTTTGGGTCTGTGTTCACCTATGCAAATTGGTGAGGATTTTTGTCAAACCTTCCCCAGGAAAGGGGGTGTAAGGTTTGGGAGGATTTGGGGGGGAAAGACGTTTCCAAACGGGCTCTTTCCCAGTTATATACCTGTTAGACATTTGGTGGTGGCAGCAATAAAGTCCAAGGGCAAAAGGTAAAATAGTTTGTACTTTGGGGAACTTTTAACCTAAGCTGGTAAAAGTAAGCGTAGGAGGTTTTCATGCAGGTCCCCACATCTGTACCCTAGAGTTCAGAGTGGGGAAGGAACCTTGACAGGAGTGTTAGTATTAATATGAATTAACTGAAAGTTTAAGTGTCCAGCAAATTCTTAAAGAAAGCAAACCAGAGTCTGGGAGAATATTATATGAAAAAAGACATCACAAGTAGGGTCAGATCCTGGCCCCCATTCCACTGGCTTTGCACTACTCCACAACGTAAAATGGGCAGAAAGCCTACTTCACCAGATAGTTGGGGATTCCCCCAGCATAGGGGAATCACCAGCTGGCATAGAGCTGACACATCCTCTAGCTGAGGTCAACTTAGTCCGGTGTCTACTTACCTTATGCTCCTTGTTTCGGTGGAGTATCAGAGTTGACGGGAGAGCAATCTGCAGTCGATTTAGTGGGTCTTCACTAGACCCATTAAATCTACTGCCGATATATCGATCACCACATTGTCTATTCCCGGTAAGTGTAGATATGCCTTCAGTTTTCTCTAGAAAGAAGTACAACCATGGGTTAAATCCTGCCCAGTTTATTCACATTAGTTTGAATGGTTCTGACAGAGGAAGTTTTCGGAAAATGGTATATATCTTGGGTGAAATCCTGGCCTCAGTGACTCACATTGGCTTCAGTGGGGCCAGGATGACACCCTTTATTCCTTGGCTAGAGAAGATTTAGTAACTTTTAGGAAATGTTTCAGTAACTGGGAGCTCACTAGTTCCCATCAAGTTTAACTTCATGATTATAGTTTTTAAGCTATTCTTCCCCCTCCCCAATTATTTTCTTCACATATCTCTGTGGCAGTAGAAACTGCTTCATATAAATGCATCCGATGAAGTGAGCTGTAGCTCACGAAAGCTTATGCTCTAATAAATTTGTTAGTCTCTAAGGTGCCACAAGTACTCCTTTTCTTTTTGCGAATACAGACTAACACGGCTGCTACTCTGAAACCTGCTTCATATTGTGTTTTTCACCTGCTCCTTCCATGAAATATACTACTTTCATTCACCAGTTGTCCATCAATGTGTTTGTTGTGGCTGACCCACAAACAATAAATCATTTTTTGGTAGGTTGTTTTTTTTGTTGGTTTGGGGAGGGTTTTTTGGCTGCTTTCTGGCTGTCTTTTCGTGAGGAAGCTTTAAGGGTTGTATTTAATTGATCTATATTGGTGTGTGTAAAACACATGCTTTCCTCCTACCACTAGTGTTTTCAACTCTGTCTTCCTATAAAGTAAAACCCAAACATTGCCTGTATTAGTCTTTGTGCTGAGTTGCAAAGTCATTTTGGTTTCTTGTGTTATCTAGGAACATTCATGTTTATCTGTTGATATTTGAAAATCATTTACAACAAACTCATTATATGCTAATGTCATTGAATGGTATCATTTTTAGCAACTTAATAAATTAATGGTTTTTAAAAGTGCTTTGAGATCCTTAGATGAAAGACTCGTCTTGTTGTTTTTCCAAACTCTGTCCCAGGTGTACTGTAGTATGTAATCCTGAATGACCTTTTGCTTTGAAGTAGTTAAGCTAAACAAAGTCACAGCTTACAGCTGATTGTAGTTTTTGATAAAAATCTTCCCACTCCTTTCCATCTGCTCACTCCTGTGAGAATGTCTCAGTAATCTATTATTCTTGATTCATATTTTATTTAGGACAATATTAGCTTGTCATTCACTTGTTTCAAGTCACTGGCTGTCCTGGCAATGCCCTTCAGTGTAACCACAGCAACCCTGCATACATGGTATAATGTATTTCAACTGATCTATGCAGTGATTTTTGATGTTTTCTTAACCGCAAACATGTCCAACTCAATTCACTAATTCTTTATATTTAGATGTATTTTTTCATCTGTTTTGATTAAAACATCCACATTTTCTGTCAGCTATGTTCTACTCTCATACCAGTGAATAGGTACTAACCATTTAACTATGGCTCTCGGGACTAGAAAGGTTATGTCATCGGGGAAAAAAAGGGTTCCTGATTACTCTAACCACAGGAGAGAGACTGTCTAGCAGGAACTGTCATACTCATTTGGGATGTAATTAAAATCATTGATGAACAACACAGTTTACTTGGACAATTTGGGCCAAATTCAGGAGTTTACATGTTTATAGGAGATCTAAATTGTTCTTCTGGCCAGCTCATATTCATAAGTTATGGAAGGGGATATTCCCTATGGACTCCTTGTAGACTCACACATGCTTACCAATGTGTAGCTTACCCAGCAGACCCCTCAATGTGACCCATTGAATCTAAATGCATTTATGGAAGTGTAAGTAAATCAAAAACAATGTATCTCACATACTGAGGAACAAGAAGACAGGAATATAGCAAGAAAGTTAACAGGAAGCTGTAATAATAAGTAAACTAAAAATAGGTCACATCTTACTTTAGCCTCTCACTTAAAATGCTTAGATTTCCTTCTGGCCTCTCAGCTTGCAAATTATTGCAGTTTAGACTTCCCTCCAGGAGTAAGTGGTATAGGTTGTTTTGAGGGAATCCAATCAAGGATTGTATGAAGTGATTGTGCATAAGGGAATCTAACTTGTATCACTGAACACATTACCTCAGAATATGGCCCTCTGAATGTTCCACTGGTCCTCTGACTCATTGTAGGATATAACAATTATGATGGAACTACATCTACCAATTTAAGTAAACTAAATGGTGGGTCATTTTCTGAATTCAGTATGAAAACTTTCATAATATCGATTCTAGTCAGCTACCTGTTAAAGATTAATCTCATTGATTTAACACCATATAATTTATTTGAAGACTTCTTAGCCCTGCTGTTCTTGAGTATATTTATTTCCCTTTCTGAGGATGCTCTTTGGAGCAGCTCCAAAGCCAACAAAAGAGAGGGTGAGGAGAGAATGAGTGGGAAAGAGGCACAGAGAAAAGCTCAGCACTGCTGGCAGTTTTTGATAAATTTGAGCAGTCAGCCTTGATTTCCATATTATCCGTGGTGAAGCAATAGATTTCTGTGGACTTCTTTTGAGTTCTTTAGATGAAGCACTCTATACATGACAAGTGTCAGTTACTGGTGTTATTATTTTAAAGAAGATTTCAATATGGAAATCTTTACAAAGCCTGATTTCACATTGTAACCATGTAGTATAATATACCCAACTATAAAGAAGACTACTATATTTCAGTAAGGTACCCTTGATAAAGAGGCTTGAATTGCAATCATAATGGTTCCTTTAGAGCCAAGCAGACTAGCAGAGTGACTAGATAGCTCACATTTTTATCTCCCGGATGAGATAGGAAGAAGCCAGTAAAAACATTTTTCATAAGCAAAAAGGTTTAAGCCTTGAATATAGACTTTTAATACTTGCATATATTTCAAGTTATTTGTACTTGGCTGCTCTGTAATGAAAGCTGTGGTCAATAAATATCCCAGGGCAAGAGTAGACTTATTTCAGGTAAGAAGAATGTCAGACAGCCAGGAAGAAATAATCTATGCAAGGAGTATTACTTTGGTATGCACCAATTCTTCACTCCTTCTACACTATTTGGACCAGATTCTGATCTCAACTTATTCAGGGTAAATGACTTCATTGGAGATGCACCTGATGTTCGCTGTTGTAACTGAGATCAGCTTCTGTCCTTCGTGGTTCAGTTTAATTCTTTAATTTTTTTTTTATTGAGATACTCACAAATATACCTGTGACAATCAGGGTCCAGACACCCTAAAAAGAGAACAGAAGGTTTAAACCTGCAAAAGAAAAGCAGTTATGTCGATTGTATATGACAATGCTACTATGCTGTAAAAATATATTAGATCTTTTATGAAAGCTTGTAATGTTCTAACTTTAATAATCACTATGAGGTATGGATACAGGCTAAGGTTATGAATTTGTATACATAGAGAACTGTGCTCCTAAACTTCAGCTCTGCTTCATAGTAGGGAGTGATCAATCAGACAGGGAGAGGCACCTCCCAAGCCACATGTTTATCCAAAACTGGACTCAACAAAGGATCAATTGTACAACCCAGGAAAAGACAATGATGACTATTAGAGTTAATGGAAAGACATTGAGACAACTGGAGATTTTCCCACTTTGAGTATCTATAATAATTGAAGGAGGAAAAAAAACACCCTACAAACTCTTCTTAAAATGTAAGCGATTTGAAGTGAAAGACATCCAGAAACTGAGGGACAGCCTGGAGGCAGGAAGCTGTCTATTGCTAGGGATACACTGGGGAAACTGATCAAAAGCAATAGGTAACTTGTTTTCAAAGAGGGATTTTATCTAACATGGAAGTGTAAAGCCTGAGGTTGCATCTTTTATGTTTATTTACTGTGTAACTTGTGTTACACTGTATATTTGCTTTCCCTTACTATTTCATCTTGGAATCTATAGTTTTTCTATTAAATACACATTTTGTTTATTTTTATCCCAAGCAGGTCCCTGGTGTGCAATCTGCGCGGAGTGTGTGTCAAAGTTGACTGATAACTGGCATGCTGGTTTCACACCTTTTGGGGGTTAAGAACCACGGGGAATGGTCCAACTGTCTAGTACAACTCCAGGAAGATGGGTTTGGGGAGATTTGGGCCTAGAAGGGCTATTGGCATCACACAGCTGGGAGTAACTAAGCTGGTGAGACCCCAGGGAGACCTAGTGCTTGTGGGCAGGCTACCACGGTTAGGCGTCTGAGTCCTAGCAGCATGGCACCAAGCCCTCTCCTCCCCCACAAAGTTACAGGGCTGGGTGGCAGAATCCCTTTACTGGTCTGGGTGGTCCCCAGAATGTCACAATACTCTTTAATCAAACAAGCTAGGAAATCATTGGCAGATTTTGCTTAATAGCTGCTGAACTTACCTAGTTCTATAGCTGAACCATTGCATTTATCTGATTCAGTTGACTTTTCAGTCACAAACCCTCAGAGAGGAGAAAGGGCAGTTAGGCTGATAAAGTAAACAGGTCAGTTTAAGGAAATGATGCAATGAAAACCTTTAAATAATAGTGACCAATCTTGGGAACACAGCTGGGCACTAGGTTAATTGGGATCATTAATGGTAGTTAGCTCTATGCCTGGTAGTAGGAGTTTCTGGGCGCAGGTCCAATGTTTTGAATGTAAAGCATGTTTTCAACAAACTGGGGTGGATATTAAGCAGGGACTCTGAAGGACTCACTCAATGTGCCAAGCCATGGAATAAGTCATGGTAACCTATACATGTGTGAGACACTGCAGATTTCAATGACATAAAATTCCAGTCAGTTGCATAAAATTCATGTTGTTTTCTATGGTGCAGAATCTGACCCGTAGCATGTTCTAAAGATCTCATGTATTCTCAAGAGCTGATAAGATGGCCCAGATTCTCTGTAGTATCTAGTCTTCCCTGGAAGGGGGAGTGCAATGGAGCGAGTTGCACTTCCAGATTCTCAGGCAAGCTCTGGGCTGACTACAACTTGAACACAGTTGAGCGTCCCTGGGGTATGTCTACACTGCAGCTGGGGATCAGCCTCCCAGCCTAGCGAGACAGACTTGTGCTAATGGGGCTCGTGCTAGTGTGCTAAAAATAGTGCTATGGATGTTGCAACTCAGGCTGTTAAGTCCCCCTAGTTCCCTAGGCTTGAGAGTCCAAGCTCCAGCCTGGGCCACAACGTCCATATTGCTATTTGTAGTGTGCTACCCTGAGACCCACTAGCAGAGAGGTGCGTTCCCAACTGCAATGTAGACATATCTTTGGGGTCAATGTGCCACACCCTCTGTGAGCCCTTCCAGCACATTCTTTGGAATTCCCCACACTGGGAGTGTGAATCCTCAGCAAAGGAAATTCATCCAGTTTCCAACCCCTTTTCACAAAGAAAATGGAGTTGGCCAGAGAGCTTGGCCACACATGGCTATCTATATTTTGAAATTAGTGAACCAAGATCAAGATCCACAACCATTCAACCATAGAAACTTGTGAGCTTTCCTTGGCTAACAGTTGCTTGCTTACACTTATTTTTCCTGACTAAAGCTTCTATTCATTAAAGAATACTCCCTGCTTATTTTAGCATAATTATCTGTTTATTTAAATCTTGCAGATAGTTATTAGGTATTGAAATAGAAATATTAAATATTATGTGGTTATCTGGCTCCTGTCAATAAAGTATTAACTGAAATTTACATTTTTCAAAATAATTAGCTATGAACAGTAACATTGCATTATCAAATAATTCCTCAAAATACCCTCTAATTGTAATTCCAAAGTTTACATTATTTTTGAAACTAGTATTGGCTTTAGACAATTATAATAAAAGCAAATGATTGTACATTTTAAATAACAGTTCTTGAAGAAAGCAAGTCTACCACCAGACTGACTAACCACAAAATAACAATTCCTCAAAAGCTAATTGACAGTTGCTTTTCTTAAATACCATAAGAATTAATCATGATTAACATCATTACAATGAAATCCAAAGGAATTAAAAATGATTTACCACTAACTGAACATTTTTGCAAATATTATGACTACTGCAGGCACTACTAAAATAGGTTAATAATTCAACAGCCTAGAATTCCCTATTTCATAAACACATCACATGTAAATTGCACAGTAGTAGCTGAAAGGTACATTGCTTGTTCATGAATATGACATGGCTTATGTATGAAGTAAAAACTTGGTTCTCTTACTGCTGAAACTTCCTCAACATGCTCGGCACTGAGACCATGACATACTTTATGTAAATTCTTAAACAGATTTAACCTCATGCCACATATCAATAGAAAACAATTTAAAATGAAGGAAGAGATAAAATTATGGGGGAGAACCACATTAAAATAATATGTAACCCTTTTGCCAGGTGAAGACGGCAGCAACCAGGGCCACGTTCAATATCTAGGGGTTCCTTTTCAACAATACAACACAGAACTGGCTCAAGCCCCCACCCAGTAACCAAGCCCCCACACCACCCCGGGGCACCTCTGAGGGGCAATACGTCCCCACTCGCAAGCACAGCATCTGAGTGTAGAAAAGAAACTTTAAATGAAAGGAGGGAAGTGACCCAACATTAATTAGGGAAAATGCCACAAGCAGGATTCATAACCATAAAACTGTGAGCAGGATACTCACCCCAGAGTGCATGGGGCAGTGCCTTCTGCCTCATGTTCTTGAGTTCTACAACCAAAAGTTCCTTTACTGTGTCCCCCTCCGCTCTCTCACCATCCCACACTCACTGTGGTTGTCCTTGGTCAGTGAGGACGCAGGGTTCAGAGGTGCATCTGTGTGAGTTCACCTCCGAGAAAGAAGGCACCTTGCTCGCTTCACCATCTGAGTCCTTGCTCTGGCTGATTGCCCCGCCAGCTGCCTACTTGCCACTTTTGCCAGCCGCTCCTGCCAGCTGATTGCTCGCCATTTTCGCTGGCCGCTCCCACCTTATGCTTCCACTTTCCTCTTTGCTGTGACCTCTGTAGGTCAGTCTCTTAGTGACTTTTAGCTCTCAGCAGGCTGGGCAGAAACACTGCCCCACCACAAGTGATTTCAGCTCCTACTGAGTACTTCAAATAACAAAGAGCTAAATAGGCTTCATTTGGAGCCTTATCTTTGAACAGTGAGGAGGAACGGGTTAAACCAGACCAGGGACCCTTAGGGAGAGTCTACACCTCCTGGCTGGGACACCTGTCCCTAGACCACTTACTTTTTCCACAGGGGTCTGGTGTTTGAACCCCTGGCTTAATTAGGTCCTTTCAGCTGAGGATGACCCCCTCATTTGGGACAGGTTCAGCACAGTTCTGCTCCCCTTTATTCATACAATAAAGACAACACCACTGATAGCATTTCACTACTCCTGCATTCAGTACTGCAGTGATTTGTAACACAAAACCGCTCTATCTGCAGGATATCTTGGCAGAGTATGTGTGTTCATCTTTTTTTTTTCCACCAAATGCATCCGATGAAGTGAGCTGTAGCTCACGAAAGCTTATGCTCTAATAAATTTGTTAGTCTCTAAGGTGCCACAAGTACTCCTTTTCTTTTTGCGAATACAGACTAACACGGCTGCTACTCTGAAACATGTAAATACAGTTTGCTCCTGAAGTCTCTCCCCCTCCCAGCTAGCTGTCAGTGAACAACTCATTCAGACCCTGCTTACATAGAGATATGAAGATAATTTTCAGGGGTAATAAACTTTCCCATGCTATATGAAATAAAAGAAGAAAGGTGGTGATGGAGATGATTACACACTAATGTGTGCTAAGAGCTTTAAGTACTAATAAAAAAGACAGTCCTGCCCTGAAGACCTTGTAGCCTAGGGGCCTGATCCTGGAACGACATCTTAGCTCAGTGGTTTGAGCATTGGCCTGCTAAACCCAGGGTTGTGAGTTCAATCCTTGAGGGGGCCATTTAGGGATCTGGGGCAAAAAAAAATTGGGGATTGGTCCTGCTTTGAGCAGGGGGTTGGACTAGATGATCTCCTGAGGTCCCTTCCAACTCTGGTATTCTATCTTGTGGGCAGACTCTTATGACCATGCAGAGCCAACAGTTCTCTGCCCACCTATGTCATTACAGGATTGTGGCCCAGATGTAAGCCTGAGACAATGAGGAGGGATGGAATAAAGCAAGCAAGGTCAAAGGTTACTACCACAGGATCAGGTGATTATTCAAGCTTGTTATGTACACTCTTCAGGCATAATTCTGTGCTGTGCCTCTAAAAGATGCAGCACAGAATTCATAGTCCAGGGACTGGAGCTGTTAAAGTGGCTTTAAGCCGCCTTTGCACCCTTCTGATCCTGGGCTGCTTCAGAGGCTGGAGAGACTTCCGTGTACCTTAGACAACCCTTGTCCTACCCAAAGCTGTTGGTAGCTCATTTTAAATCTTTTCCTGCATTTAAGTAAAATGATTTTGCACTCCTTCCTTTACATGCCCATTTCATCCCCTGCTATTGCTAAGTCAATTTATCTTCCGTAACGCTAGATTCTCTGTATTTTTGGATTATTACTAAATAAAAAATAGGATGCTAGACATAAACCTAACCAAAATCACTCAAAAAAATAAGAATCAAATGTGATTTTTCTACCATTTTCACCGAAATATGGAAACAGAGCAAAAGCTGAGTCAGATAGGGTGGTAAGACTTGGAAATCGCTCTTTTAATTTAAGATGGATATACTAGATGAAGGAAGAGTTTAACATTAGGTGGAGAGTATTTAAGTCTCTCTCCTTCTGAATGGATTTACTAGAGGCTTTACCATGTAGAAGTAAATAAAATATACAGATGCACTGCTAGCTAGATTAATATATAGGCAACAGAAGAGAAAATAATTTGGATTAATTTAGTACCGTTGATATTTTGGGTACTCCAAGGCACTGGTCATGCAGGGAAATCCAGCAGTCAGATGCGCTCAGCAATAGCTTACATAGACTTGGATGACACAATCTATTTAATTTGTGGGGGAAACCTGATCCAGACAGACAGGTTTACCTCTGTGGTCATTTCAAAAGTGCCATGGAAGTTTTAATGATTTCCTGGGCAATTAACAGCAATGTCCAGAAGTGGCTTTGGTGTTAATATCTCACCCAACCATTGGCAATTCTAATATAAATAATTCCACCTCTCACACACCTCAGTCTACCTACCTTTGCATTAGTCTCATCCCAGAACCAAAATTATCTTGGCCCTTAATTACTATAACCTCCATCTCGTTTATTCTCAACTCTTCCTCCAATCAGTCTATCCACAATGCCGCTGCAAAAGTCATCATCTTGTGCTGCTTACATCATTCCCTTCTATATATTCCTCCATTGATTTCTTTTCTCCAACACCGTACAGTGAGCACTTCTTGTCCTCACATACCAGGACTTACAGAATCTTGCCCCACTTCCTATATTCCTCTACTTGTATTTCCTTCTCCTCCTGCCACACTCCTTATGCTCTTCCTAATCATTTCACCACCCTGCTTTCTTAAGGCTCAGTTCTGTAATCTGGACAAAGCCCTCTGCAGGGGGCATGCTAGAGTGCAGTGAGACATTGACAGATGCTGTGCCTCCCAAAACTGTTTGAAGGGAGGAATCCATCACAATTAATATATATTACTTCACCATCTCTTCATAATATTCTGCAATCACCTTCCACAAGCCAGTCAGAACCCAGTAGCCATGTTCCACATTAGTATGTACAAACACATCAAACAATACATTATGGATGAGGACATGACATAAGCAGTAATCCAGTTCCATTTTTTAAGATCTGATAAAACAATTGTTTTAAAAGAAAGTAATTATTCAGCAAGATCAATCTCAATGTGTGATTTTGAAATAGCAGATGAAACCCATATCAGAAAGAACACTGTTATGTGTCAAAAAGAAGTCTGCTAGGAAATGAGTGAAGGGTATTTGAAATATAAACACTTATAAAACATATAAAAATAAGTACTTTTAAAATAAACACAATATAGACATTACCTATGGAACTCACTGCCAGCTATTAGTGAGACATACAGATGAATTTGGAGTGAGTTTAACGAATGCATGTCATGCATTGAATGAGAATAGTGTGTATAGTTACATTCAATATCACAAGGACAATCAAGCATCATACTTCAGGACCTAAGCTGATCAGGTCAGATCAGGAAGACACTGCTTTTCTTTGTATTACAGTGCACAATAAAATAGATTATGCCACTTTTATACTTCCCTCAAACTCACAGCACTGATCACTGTGGGAGCCAAGAAAGCAACTATCTGGAACTCCCTAGATCATGTTCCCCACCTCCTCACCCTAGGTAGCATCTCCTATATTCCTGTGTTTTATCTGAAACAGAGATTCTGAGGAAAATGTGTGATTAATAATTATTTAAAGGGCTTCATTTTCAAAACCTGACAAATCTGGATCATGTTTAGTTGTGTGCCTAACTGAAGATATATTATATATACACATACACAGACATGAATAAGCAATTTAACTCAAATAGTCATTTGTGCGTAAGCCATGTTGTATTAGCATGGTGCTGCATGTGGCTGCAAACATGGAAATCTCATCTGGGTACACAATTGAGGGAACTGCATAGAGATTTTTTGAATGCAGATTTCTAACCTGTTGAAAAATCAGGCTGAGCATGTCACATGAATTACATACGTGACAACAGTCTGCATTCCATTTTCACACATATATTTTGTTTTCATTGTTTTTTGTAGTTTTTCTTCTGGCTATAATTAATCACATTTCAAAGCAATAGGATAATTATCTGCCCATCAGATTAGCTATTTTGAATGAAAAACCATTGCTACTTAATTTTCCCCTTCTTTATAGTGGAGCAGTGATCCCCAGACCTTTTATATCATTTCTCTGTGAACATCAGGATCAGGTTATGATAAGAGATTTTTTGAACCACTGCTTAAATGCAATTTATTTTATATAGCTTTGCACAATAAAATGGCATTTTAGATAACTCATTCAAAGGGCAGATAGTAAGTCTCTGTAGACTTCATTAAATCATTCTTTTTATGTTAAATTAATGTCTTAAGTTAATTTTAGAATAAACAAACCAAGATATATAATTGCTTTGTTTGTGATAAATATGCCCTTCTTTGTTATGATTTTATTAAGAGGCTTTGTATTTCAAATCTGTCTATATACAATCAAACACATCTTTGCAAGATTTCACTTTATTGTGATAGTTATTTTGTACTGTGCAGTTCCCCGAGATACAAAGGAATCAGGACACAATGGGTTTTCTTGGAAGAGATTTTCACCTATATTAAGGCAAAATTCAAAATAAAAATAATCAATACCATGCAACATAACATAAATTAGGGGTAGGAAATAGCTTCGATGTATATCATGGCAGCACCCACAGGCCCAGTTGTGGTTGGCACAGTACAAACACAAAGTAAAAGAGCATCCATGCTCTGAAGAGCAATGTAAACAAATAAGGCAAACAAGTGATGGGCGAAATGAAGGATTATTATCTCTATTTTACAGAAGAGAAACTGAGGTACAGATAGTGACCTGGCCAAGGGTATTCAGGATGTTTGTGATAGAGCTGAAAACAATGCATTTTTCCTGAGTCCCAGCTCAATGCCTTAAGCCACAAGATCATTGTTCCTCTTTTTCCTTAATTAAAACCAGAAGTCCACACAACAAATCGAGCACTTTAAACATGAAATATAATGGTTGAAAAATTACTGAACAGTGCTACATCATGTGTCTGAGTTTCAGGAAGAGGTCCCGTCAGCTCTTAATTCCAAGAAGTCAAATCAGAATGTAACACAACCTCTATTTATTCAATTCCCAATTTTTAAGAGCCACAAGACATTTTATGTAATTATTTCATCTCTGATGACAGAAGTATATCTTTCCACTGTATCATATTTCAATGTGTACCATCAAGTAGACAAAGCCAATGCATCAAGATTTGTGATTAGATAGACAATAGGCACTGTAACACAGTATTCCATGCACCAGCTTTACAAGTAAAGCTTATTAAAACTGCTTCTCAGAAGTATTTCTTCTGAACAAGCTGCTGGTTCATCACCAATGATTGACTGAAGACTAATAACAAGGAGAAACATTTAAATTGGGATTTGAGAGTTTTAAGGCACCTTTTGCAACCATCACTAATTGTTGTTGTTGTTATTATTATTGCTTTAACAAGCAGAACCTTCAAGAGATGCCATGGCTAAGGTATTAACACCTAACAGACAGGTCAGTACATGTTTTTATACTTTCTTTGCAATAATATTTTATATTACAGGTAGGGTGTGTGAAAATGCACTAAAAAGACCAATGATTCATGGTGGTTTATGAGAGCATAATGTTGGAATTAGTGCTTTTGATGTTTCTTTTGATAGGGTTGTAAAACACTCTTAGGACACTTTTAATATCATTTTCAAGAAAATAGAATCATACTAAGCTGGAAGAAATTATTAAATTTCTTCAGTTCCCAATAAATTAGTAACAATAACCTCCACATTTTAAGCAATTTTTAAAATATGTGAGACAAATTGAAACGATACTGCACAAATAGATCTGTTAGGTTATTTGCCATTTTTATTATTTTTTTTTTAAAAAATAAGTAATTATTTTAACAAGTTGCATATAAGAAGGAAGTAAAACTAATGTAGGAAGCAGGCTAATTTTGGGGTATTGGGTGTGGCAATCTATGTATTCATTGAATTATTTTTCTTGCTTCTGAGTGTAAGGTTCTGACCAGTCGTTGGATTCAGGTTTTGTGGGGGCAGGATCTAGGAAATCTAGGCAGGATCCAGGATCCCTTCCCTTGTAGCAAGCTTTTTTCCCCAGTCATGACCATTTCCAACCATAGTTGGTAATGGGTAATGGATACAAGATTTCCAGTCAGAGCGCACTGATATGCAATAAACATATTGAACAAACAGATGATGCTTTAGAATACAAATCTAGTATGTACCTCAGGCTAGTGGAAAAATTTTCATTTAGGTCAAAACTTTTCAGTAAACATTTTTGGGGTTTGGTTAAAATATTTTGGTTTTTTGGTTTCTGAAAACAAAACATTTTTATTAAAAACTGAACATTTTTGCCAAAAACAGTTTTCAAAAAACTAAAATTTTTGGTTTTCAGTTTGGGATTGGTTGAGGTTTTTTTGTTTGTTTTTGTTTTAATTAAAAACAAAAAACATTGCAGCCAACAGTTGCCAAACAGTGCTATGTAAGATATTTCAGGTCTTTTCCTATGTGTAGGGTAGGAGTTAACTATATGAAATATTTTCAACATATTAACTGTACCTTGCTTCTCCCATGGAAAAAAAACCACTAGTTTTGGACAGTACTATCCACTGGCTGACCACCTATGGATTTAAAACCTTCCCCACCTTGTACAATTGTTTGGTAGGAAGGTCTAGAAGATCATACACTGAATCTTGTAGAAGGGGGCCTAGTTGAATGACTTTACGTGGGGCCTCAGATATGGCTAATCTTAATCTGTTCATATGCAAAGGCTAATAGATTTGACTGAGGAAATACTTGATGCTCAGTTTCATAAATGCCTAGCCTATTGGCACTTGTGACGGGGTATATCTATCCCACCCTGATCTAGCAAGGGTTAACAAGCTGCTGAGGGCCCACTCAGCCTTGCCCCACTGCACCTTAACTCGCTGTCAGGTAATGAAGGGGTAGTTAACAAGAGAAGAGGCTAGCTCACTGGTGGGCTGATCAAGCAAGAGAATAAATGTCCTGTCTACTGCTTCCGGAGGAAAGGACCAGCCCAGAACCTCTGCATAGACTATTGGCTGCCGACTCCCTAGAGCCCCTCCAGAGGAAGGTAGGTCTGGCACAGGACTGCTGAGTTGGTTTGGGGACTATTTCTTTGTTTTAATTACAAAAAAGACTATTGGGCTGTCTGTGCTGCCTAGGATAGGCCTGAGGGGTCTAAATGAGACTGTTGTAGGGAACCACTGTGGGAAGAGGAGCTGCCTCAATAAACTCCATGGACTTTGCGCCCTAATTGAGTCTGCCCTGTAACTGTCTTGGACCCTGAGAAGGGCAATCGGAGCTCTTTATGGGATTCAGTTCTTCCAGCAAATGAAAGATACAACTTCAGTGAAGAGAACGGGATTTTTAACTGTTTACTTAATATTAATTTTTGCTTAATACTTCATTTCTTGGGGACTCTTCCCATCTACCTAGTTCACTGCTTGTATTTTACCTCGATCTGAAAAGTGAGACTGAGGTGAAGGGCCCCAGGTTTACATCTGCTCCAAGAGCCCAGGAACTCCTGATGTCACTCATATCAATGACAGAAGTTAATGAATTGGATCTCTATCACTGGATGGATGACCTATTGAAATAATTGAATGTATATTTGCCTGGGAAATAAAATGGATTGAAAGGGTAGAAGTGAGAACAAAGTTAGAAGACAAATAGCACTGGCAGCAGTGACCTTTATGACCCCAATAAAGCATCTGGAGATGACAAGAAATCCACACTGAAAGAGGTTGATGATTATATGCTCATATGTCAGAATGGCTCATTCCTATGGATGTGAATCATAAGCAAGGGTAAATTAGATACCAAGGAGGAAACTATCTTAAACATTTGTGTTTTAAGAATGACTGACAGAAGGTGAGAAGACCTTTGTCAGATTCACTAAAATTAAATAATCAAGAACAACTCTTCCATTAGCCTCATAAAGAACAGTGGGCCAGACAAACTGGGGGAATGAGTGTTATTACAGATTAAGGGATGCATAGGATGGACACCCACTTGACCAAAAGCTGCTAAAAAAAGATGCCCTAATGAGGATAAAACACATTCAAAATTGTGCTGTTTGCTATGGTACAATATGGAAGTATCTTTCGTTTTTTGAACATTCTGACCCAACAGTTGTTGTCAGTGTGACCAATCTGAAGAATCAGTCTGTGTACACAGTTACGAATTCTGGTGGTACTAGGAAGTAGTTTATAAAATTGTTGTATCAGGGAATGCCTTTAGGTGGATGTGGAATCCACCAGTTGCTCATGTGGTTTGCAGCATGTATCAGACCAGGGACAATGTAGAGTTATTAACTGTAACAACTGTGTTCTGGACTGAACAGCTAAGAGGTTGGCTGGAGCTGAGAGACACTACTTCCTCAAACTTGTCTGCAAGGAGCAGGGGTTGGGAGTGGAGAGTAGAAACCTCCCAAACAGAATAAAGAGAAAGAGGTGACAAAGCAGGGAGTTAAAAAGGATTCCCAGGAGGAACAAAAGTGGGGGAAGGCTTTTTGAAGGACAGGAAATTTTGGGCAGAAAAGGGGAAGAGAAGGGCAAGCTTTTGTAGCAATAGAAGCATGGGTCTGATTTAACTGCAGGACCAACCATGCTGAGAGAAAGCTAGCTGGACTGGAAAGGCTCCTGGTCTGAAGAGAAATCATGAGCTCCAGGAAAGAATCCTGGATACTGCAGAGGACTCTGCCTAAGCCCAAAGAATGGTCTGGAGTGGAGAAGAACCTGAGGCAAGCAAATGCTCATTTTAAATAGATATTGCCACTTCTTGTGGCAATAAGTAAACAGCAGTGGTGTTTATGTAACCCACACACCTCCTGGGTGGGGTGCTCTATCCCATCTAGTGGCACCAAGACCACTTAGAGAGAGCATGTTAAATGAGTCTGCTCTACAGCCTTAGTTAACAGCCAGTTGGCTTTTCTTAGCTCATGTGGCAGAGGCTCATGCACTAAGGTCTAGAGGCCCCAGCTTCGATCCCGATGACCGCAGTTTGTTGGTGTTACATCTAGAATCCTGTGCAGTCTATCTGTGTCAGTGCTCCTGAAGAGGTAAATTGTAAATCACACCTTTGGGATACTGGATTGTGGAAGAGCTGCTGGGGAGGCTTGGTGGAGATGGCACTAACTTCAGGGCCTAGACCTTTGGGCTATGGAAGTCCACACTGCCAACAGGAGTGTCAGACACAAGGTCTACACCTGGTGTGTGTGCCTAGAGGTCCAAAGCCAGGAAGAGTGCCTAAACTCTGCTCAGCCCCAGCAAGCTAAGACCTTGTGGGATTCAGTGTTTGGATCACCTCCGAGAAAGTCTGAGTGTCCAACAGGGGGAGCTCAACCAAGTCTGTGACAGTTCACCTAAAGATACATAGATATGTGCTGAAGGGCTAATTTTCTGTTTTTATTGGCTAGAAGTAACATGATGCAGCTTCCTGTGCCGTCAGTGTGTGTGTAAAGTATAGAACCCTGTTGTTTTTTTCATCTTTTTAAGACTGTGAAGCATAGGGATTAGTTTGCTGGACAGGTCTCTACATTCTGTACTGCAAAGTAGAGCAAACACAGAACACTAAGAAGCAACCTCTACTTATTAAATATTAAGGGCCAAATACAGATGTGATGTCAGCAGGAGCACTGCCTGTCAGCAAAGATATTGACATTTAAATATGAGAGCACTTAACATGAGGAATTTTTTCTATTTCCTTACAGTGTATTGTAAACTACTCATCACCACAGGATCTGGGCACCTTACAGCTCTATAAATAAAATGACTTTGTCCCAAATGCATAGATATTTTATCAAGTAGCCAAAATAGATATCATGCAAAGTGGCCAAAAAAAAGTTCAACAGATCAGTGCTTGTGACTATATTAATAATACCATTACACTTAGTGGGAAATGTAAAGCCAACTTATTTGGTTCTATTCAAGCAAAACTCCTATTGACTTTAGTCTTCTGGGATTCTGCGTCTTGTTCAACCCTAGGCAAACTTCCAGGAAAGTCACTGAAACTTCACATACTTTTGGTACCCATTTCAAAACTAGTGAATTTTGAGCTTTGAAACCAAAGATAGAGGAAAGCTTACCTAGAATCTGCAACAATAATTTGGTCCTGTCCATAGGGTTGTAAATGTTCTAAGGTTGAAACTGTCAGCTAATGTCTTAGACACAGTTTGATTAGGTTCTCTGGACTCAAATGGAGAGCGATTTTTTTCCTCTCACCCCCATCCTTCCCTTCCCCAGACAATTATGGTAGCTACATGGTGTTATAGACAATCTGCTATACTGTGCTAAAGAGAATAGACATAACTACAAGATAAATCACACCTACCCTTTGGGAACCAGGACTAGAACCCCTAGCCTTCAAAAATGCAGGCCTCTCACACGTGATCCCATGATGCTGATATTCGCCATTCCCTTATTTTCTCTGTGGGTCAGCCATGAGAGGGCAACATAACACCCACAAATTCACACAACAAGACAGCTTCTTTTAACAACAAAATCCTCAAAGAAAAACATAACCTGCCCAGGCTTGTTAGTGTTGCAGTTATGGAAAATGTCATTTAAGTACAATATATGGCATGGAAACATTTTCAGGATTAAAAAAGAGTACTTACTGTTGCAAAAAATTGTTTTAAAGATTGCTATGCTATGTTCTGAGGTCTTGAATTGTTTTGTTTTATTCACCAGTTTGGCTTTTTGTGTCTCTTTCAACGATAACATTCATTATAACATGGCAAAAAATACTGTTTTAGCTACATTTTCCATCGCAACCTCTAATTATCACAAGAGTTAGTGAATAATATAATAGCTTTCAATTATTTTTTTAAAGAAAGCTTTTAAATATCACTGCTAGAATACAAGGTGATGTCATAATTAATGTTAGAATGTTATTCAAATGATTATGCTAAATAGCTCAAAGAAAACTTATTACATTTGCGACATAAACCAGTTACTATTGTACTGAGATAATTAATGCCAACAATTCTATGCATGCTTCAAGTTGACTTATAAACTACCTGATCTCCTCTCTCTTGGGTTTATTTAGCTGTTAGTAAAGCTTGAAATACGAGAATTGATTTGTAAGGAGTAAAAAGTGATCAATTAAAAATGTTACGAAGCAGACCTGTTCTTCTTCTAGTTAAAATAGAGTGAAGACATAGAATTAAAAGGTGTAAAAACTGAATGTATGCCTCAGTTGATGAAAGAAATCAAGAGCTACATTTCAATATTAACTAAGCACAATTGTTCACCCGAATCACCATTTAGATATTACTGATCATTGTGGCCATTGTGCTTTGCAAATTAGGGGCACAACTGTTCTAAATTCCATCAGCTTGTAACAGTAGCATAGGAGCCATTATACTGTCAAGAAATGCTAAAAATCCCTTCTGGCAGGGAGTTGAGAAGAGGTGGTTTGTAGATCTCACAGAGAGGGTTATAACGAAGCCAGGGAATTCTCAGTGCCATTAGACGAAATTTATGGCCCTCTTGTGCCAATGGAGTGGTGCAAAGAGATTCAAGAGGAAGCCCAGGCCTGGCCCAATGCATTTATGAAAACACATCCCTGTTCTCCGTTTGATGTAGTATGATGTGCTACCCACTCTTTCACTGGAAAGAGTTCAGCTGCTTATCCAGGTAAACTGATAAGGGAGGAGAAAAGAGAAATAACCCTTCCTTTAAAAAAGTGGTTTGCAATTTGTAACCATGTTTAGCACTAATCAGCTTCTAAATTATACTAGGAATTTGCAGTGGCAGGCAAATACTACTGTGTAGCCATCTACCCCATTCTTTCACATCATAGTCCTTCTCTGGAGGCATACACTCTAATCCTCTACTTCCTCTGTCCCTTGATTATGATTAGTGAGTGAATTTAGCTCTCAGAAATAGCACAGTCATGAATCAGACAACTGCTGTTTATAGTCTTGCCAACCCTGTTCGGCTATATGACAGGTTTATGCTACCTGTATGTACAACAAAGCGGGAGAAGTCCACCATGCTAATTTTTTACCATGATACATATGTAGTTACACTATAGAATTAGTGTCTGGATCCACAAATTCAGCATCAACTAGGAATGGGCTAGACATTGGTCTAAGCCTTATCTGACTTAGATTAGTGTAAATCAGGAGTGACACTGTTGAAGTTAATGCAGTTACACCATTGTGAAACTGCTGTGAGATCAGAATAATTTCCAATATATCCACGATTTGTTAGGTAGAATTGTTGTGGAATGTCAGAACTTCCAATAGGATGGAAATTCCATTTCTGATCAACCCTACTGCTGACCTAGCCTGTATTCAAGTGAGCTATAGGTGAAAGGTTCTACAGTTCATTATGTATCCAATGTATCATTCATTCCTCTCATCATTATCTACATCCATATTGGATACATCTCTATATAATCTATGTAAGAATTTTTTCAAAATTCTGAATTCAACTGTACATTAATTTCCGTGAACAAATTAGGTATATGGTGATTGTGATACCATGTTCAGAGCCAGTTAAATATATGTGACATACACCATTGTGAGCCAGTAGTGGTTTATACATAACTCTTTAGGGTTAAATATGTCCAGATTCTTCTCTGCCTTCTGGCTACAGAAGTGAAGGGTTAACCCAAGTTCATCTCCTGTCTTACAATTTAGAAAATATTTCTAAATGCAATTAAACGACATAGCATAGGCTACAGACTGAATCTAGGAGGAAAAACAAGCTCCCAGGATAGCAAAATCATTGAGCAAGCTCCCAGTGTGAGAAGAGACAAAAGACAAGGTAGGCAGTCTCTTGTTAGGGTTCTGTTAACCCTAACAATCATGCCAGGTATTCCGCTTGGCCATCTTTCGACTGTCAGTAGTGGTTTTGCCCAGGACCTTTATGCTGCTTATGGCTCACTAAAGAATAACAGCTAAATTATGACCATTCTAAAAAGGTGATGTATATTAAAAACTGCATGGGGCTTGCAGACACAAAACCTTTGGGAATTCAAGGCAATTAATCCTATGTTATTGGTTCTGACATACTGTGTGAAGAATTTTCCAAGATTCACTATGCTGTATGCATACTGCTAGTATCATACAAAAATACTTTGGTCTTTCATCCACAAAGTGTGTTGTAACATCCCCAAATGTTTAGACCACAATGATCCTTCTTGGAAACAGTGGACAATATTTCTGCAGCTCCCAGGAGCATGAGAGAGGCCATGGAGCAAGTGAGTGGTACAATAGGCTGAGTAACTGCAGAAAGAGATATCAGACCATGTAGCAAGCTGATCCTCAGATGGGGCAGTAGGAGGCACCAGAGCAGTAAGAGGCAATGCCTTATCACAAGCTGATGTACATATGAAGTTTTTGAGTAAACCAAACCTAGAACCTAATGTTTTCAGGGCCTTTACATTTTTTGAGGAAAGTCTGAGGGATTTCAGGGTCCTGGATGCCATGTTATTAACCGCTTTATGATGATTTCAGTGCAGCATCTCACTTTTTGTCCAAATCCTTTTGGAACAGTACTACTGCACGCAGAAGGCTATACTTGTGTCTACACATTAGCTCAGATCTCCTGTTTAGTCCAAAACTGTTTTGGGGTGGGTCTTTTGAGGTGACAGCTTTAGTAATAGTCACTTTCTTCCCTGCGTGAGCACCACCATCATCCAGCTGCCACATTTATTAACGATAATGTAGAGGCAGCAGAGCTCACTGTGTAAGGCGGGAGCAGAGCTAGCAGATCCTCGGACAGAATACAGTGAGGAGCTGTAACAGAGCTAGATTGAGGATGCTAGTCATCCTTATCCCACTCCTGGAGGAGTAGCATGTGTTCCATTCCACAGCCCCCTAGATCTAGCATTGGCTCTATGCTCCCCAATGTACAGTAAGTACCAGCACCCATAGCATCCTTCAGAGCTGCCCAATGGCCACCTTCTCTGCCTTTTCTTTGGTGCTGTGGTGCAGATGGCCATTATTCAACCCACATGGTAGCCACACCTATGAATTCTCCCTTCCACTCTTCAACAAAGGCCATAATTAGGCTTTCTCCCAGAGTACTGCCTCCTCCTTAGTGCTCCTAGCACAGTCCTACGTGCCTCCTCAGTGTGGTCAGATATATCTCCCTGCCAAAAGAATGTCTCTGGCAGAAGAAATGATGCCCTCTATCCCCTACTAACATGTAAGGAGGCTAGAAGTGGCTGGGAGCATCTGTACACGATTCCATGTAAACCAGGGAGTGCCAGTCCCTCTTTTAACATAGGTCACCACCAGAAGGCGCATCCTCTGGTTTGCTGGAGAGGAGATGCATGAGGATCAGGAGACCAGTCATGGATATGGAAGTCTTGGATGATGGGACAACTTCATACCCTTTTAATGACCAATGGCGGTAGACATGCCCTGAAGTGGAGTGGGAGGGAGGGAGGACCATCTCTCACACCTGCATGGATGCACAGATGCTGCTGTGCCACACGATCTGGGGCTCCTCACAGCTCATGAGCCTGCGTTGAAACCCAAAAGCTGTGACGGAATGAGGAGAGCTGTCCCCTCCCAAAGGGGATTGCCTAGCCAGTTTCCTGCTTTGTGATCCCCACAGGGCTTCTTTTGTCCCCCTGTGAGTCTCCTTCTGATCTGGTGAGTAAAAAAGTGAGAATTGAACCTATGACCCTTTTTTGTAAGCAGTATGTAACTGAGGATGAGCACTGGTTTCCCTACATTTATTATAGCTTATCCTTAATAACTATACTACTAGCATGCTCCTAAGGCATGTATTGTGAGGGACATAAGGATGGTATATCTGACTCCTTTGGCACCAGAGAGAGGGAGAAGTACTGATCATTGGCAGGCAAGCAGCATCACTATCAAGACTTCTGATCCCCAAAGTAAAAAAAAAGCCCCCCCAAAAAGCAATTATAATCCTGATTTGTTTCAAATCCTGTAAGGCATATTTATTTCTGTCAACATTTTCTCAGAAAGATATGTAAAGGTATATGGTGCCTGAAATCAACGAAGAGGCAAAAATGAAGAAGAGACTTAAAGTGAAACCAAGTGGAAGAAGACTGTTACAGAATCTACAAGTGATGTTCAGATTTCTTTTAGTATACTTTTTGTTTGACATCCTGGTCCATCTCCTGCCTACCACTTTGAACTGTGGCACACAGCTTCTATTAACACTGCCTAGGTGTACAGCTGGTGTCCTCCACAATGTAGTGAAGAATGAGAAGGGTTCACCAAGATCCTCATTGTTCCAAGCCTTGGAACAGAAGAGTGGTTTCCTAATGGCATTAAATAGAAAAGAGGCGGCTTTATTTTTTTTATAACTGGCGTGGGTCAGAGCTTTAAACAAAGAGGATCAGCAAGCTCCCAAAATGGAAAGAGTTAAAAAAAGAAGACTGGTGCTTCTTTTTGAGGTGGTGTTGGCTTCAGCAACTTTAGCAGGCGTTCTGTTTTTGCAGCACTGGTGGGACAGCTGCAGTGAACATGATTTTCAAGCTTCTTGTAACCTAGAAAACAGTAGCCATAGTAAGGCCATTCTAATGGAATGGGAGTGTGTCAAAGTGGAAGAGTTCAAACACCCAGAGAATTTTTGGGAATACGAAGTGTCTGAGCCCAGAAATTCATTGTTTCTTAGGAATGGAATGAAAGTCTCTCCCAGACTCCAGCTAATGTTGTTGTTTAGATTATACAGAAAAGTGTAAATATTTCATCCACCATGTGTTTCATGGCCATAAAAAAAACGTAACCACCAATCCTGTACACCTTAGAAATCCTAGTTGGCAGCAGTGGTCAATATTTCTGCTCAATTGCATCTCAGCCCACCAGCTAATTGCAGCATTTGATTGGCACTGGTGTGCAGCACTATATGAGAACAACTGGATATATCCTTTATACCATATGTGGCTTCATTTGGGAGTTTCTCTCCCGCAGTTTTTGGTCACAGAGGTAATTAATAACTTTCTTACAAATTGTGGAACAATATTTGGAGGCTAGCAGTCACTAAATTCCTTTCTACCTTGTAGTACTTCATTGGTCCTCAGCTTCTGGAAGACCTTGATATTTTATTTATTTATTTATTTTTTTACTAACTGTTGTACGTTAGCCCCATTATACATGCTTTCGGTGTGGTTTAAAGTTGGTAATTGAAAGGAGGACTATGATTGTCAGATATCCATTTGCTGAGAAATCAATACCTGAGCCTTCCCAGACTCTGAACCCTGAAAAGAAAGAATGGTTTCCCTCTCATGTTATAATAAAAGCTGCTGCTTTGTTCAGAAATGTATGCAGTGTCAGGACACTGCCTTATTTTTATTCACAAGGTTTTGCCATTAAGACAGATTTGATGTAATTTACGTAGTAGTTTAATTAGTACCGAAACAAGGTCTTGTTGTTTTATATCTATCTGATAGAGCAAGGGGTTAAGAAACAGGACTTCTGGGTTCAATTCTGTATTCTTCAATGGACTTTGTAAGTAACTTTGGGAAGATAAATTAACCTTTTCTGTATCCTGGTATCACAACTATAAAATGGGTATAAAACATAGGTGTTTTGAGACTTGTTTGGTTAATGAATGTTAAGTAGTTTGAGAGTCCAGCCGCAGTGTAAACATTCTGAATATGATTATCCACCAGATGCATTTTTGAGCAAACAAAATGCTAAATAGACATATCTTGTGCATGGGCACATGTAAATCCCCAATTTAAAATTTTGGGTGCCCAAATGCCAACATGTTATGTACTGAAAATTAGCACCTTGTTAATTTGTAGTGACTAATCTGATACTCAAAATAATGAGCTGAGCAGGGAATAGTTTCACATCCCAGGAAAATTTTCAAGATTTCCAAAACTTTTTCCCTGCCTGAGTCTGGATGAAAAGTTAAAATCTCTAAAACGTTTACAAACCAATCAGCTGAAAACAATTTTGGTTTGGCTCAACTGAAAATTTAGTTTCATTTATGACATTTGCTGTTTTTCTTGTTTATAGTAAAAGAAAATGTTTTTCAAAACAAAGTCATTTTGAACTAAACCAAAGTTTTTTCTGTTAATTTGAAAATTTTGAAATTGGATGTTTTGACAATTTCAAAACTTTTCCCAAAAAATTGACACAGGAAATTTGTCCAAAAAAGTCAGTCTCATGAATAGTTTGTTTTGAATTTGGCATTTTTCAACAGAAAAATACTTTGTAAAAAATTCCAAACCATCTCTACGAAATATTCTCCTCATGTGTTCACTACTAATTACGCTAGACAGGTTAGCAGAGGATCCCTATTATGAACTTAATACCCCACCACCCCCAAAAAACCCCACATTCTTGCTTCCAGTTTATGTAACTATTTGAAATTCAGTGTAATACATAACTCACTATGTGGTTGGACCTACTTCATGCTTTCCAAAGAAGCCATTCTGGCCTATCCATGATAACTATGTAATTGGGGAGTTCTTATGGTGTGTATTGTGAGGTAGCATGGTTGTCACTGATGACTTGAGGCATCTAACTCACTTGACATCACCAGGAATGGGCAGGAGGAAGCTGCCACTGATCATGGGGACTGAAGAAACATCAGTTCTGTAACACCCTGAACACCCAGACTTCTGAGACCAAAAATCCCTTTCCCCAAAGTGGAGAAAAAGATCTTTAACGTCTCAATCTGCACAGGACCAGAAGTGTATGTGAGCCAATAAGTACCTTGTTTGTCTTCCCATCCTATAAGCCAAAATTACTTTTAGAAAGACTTTCACTGTAAAGAGAATGTGGTGTATGACATCAGAAATCAAGCTAAGAACAAAGGAGGAGATGAAACTTGCAAAGTGAAATGAGTGGAAGAGGCTGCAGGAACTGGCAGTGAATACTCTTGCAGATGCTGTTGGATAACACACAAAAGTTATTTCCTGATGCCAATAAAGGGAAAAGAGAAGTCAGCAAAACTGTGGCATAGCCCATCTTCTTAAGGAGAAAGGTGGAGTCAGCTCCCGAGAGGGCAAATGCAATTCAGCAAGTTCTCAATATGAGAAGAAATAGCAACCAGTGATGTGGGCATGTTCTCTTAGGGGTTACATTAGCTTTAACAGTTCTGGAAGGTGTACTGTTTGGTCTTTGCTGGAGCAGCAGCAGTACATCTGCACAGGATATACATGTTCCTCAGGGTCTAAGGAACAATCGCCACAAGAAGGCCAGTGTTAGCTGCAAGGAAGTGATCGCAAGGTCATTCTAAAGATGCCAAAGCATGTGAAAATAGTATGGGTCAAACAGCCACAAAATCTTTGGGAATACAAAGCAGTTAACCTCAGAAAACTGCTTTTTCAGATGAGCTGGGCGAGAGCATACCCAAGATTCACTATGCTTCATCTGGATTTCTTTGATTATACTAAACATTTCTACCTTTCCTCCACTCTGTGTGTCCTGACTGTGCAGAGGATGTGACCACCAAATCCTTAGACCTGAAGGATCCTACTAGGCAACAGTGGACAACATTTCTGCTGAAGTTCATCTTAGCCCATCAGTTAATTACAGAGTTTGCATGGCACGGGCGTGCAGCACATTATTGGACAACAGTCTTTATTATTATTCAAGCTCTGAGTTTATCTGCTCTGGAGTTAATATGCTTCTGGAGATTTTGGTCCAAGAGAGGATGGAAAGCTTTACCTTTTTACTTGTGGGGCCAAGTTAATGCAATATTACTTTATGGAAATTTTATTTTCCTATATTATTCCATTTCACCCGATTTTTCTCCTCAACTTTGATTTTTACTGGATGTTGTATGTTGAGCCTCTTAATAGTATAGAATCTGTCGTGAGGATAGCACAAAGTCTGTAGGTAGAAGAATGGACTGACATTGCAACTTCTGCATTTCTGTTGAAATCAATCCCTGAGTCTTCCTGAACGCTGACATTTGGAAAGAAAAAACAAAAAACCAAACTTGATTGCCCCCTTATCTCACAATAAAAGTTGCTTTGTTCAGAAATGTATTAATGGTCAGGTGTTGTATTTACATTTGAAAGCTTTTGGCAGTAAATCAAAATCAATCCAGGTTAAGCAACCTGAAGGCTGCTCTAAGTGGTACCTAATGGTAATAGACTTGAGAGATGTCATGGCACCTGGGAATCACCATGATGATCAGGGATGCCCTAGTCATAATCCATTATACCATCCACATTTTCAGTACTGGCCTCATGAAAAGGAGTGACACAGAGCAGAACAGGGGCTCCTATCTCTTATGCAAAAGGAATCCTATAGTGGCCAACTAAATGAACTTTAGGGCAGTTTTGTGTTGGGGAAACATCACAAAGTTGACCTATTGCAGCCCAGGATCTGGCCCATGATTTGAGTCCATTCTGTGCTCTTCTGCAGATTTTGACACTGGGCAGATCAACTTACCAGTCCCTCTCAGTTTTCCTTTCTCTGCAATGGACTTGATCTAACTTAATCATAGAGTTATGAGACTGATTTTATTGGTAAACAAAGAT
This sequence comes from Dermochelys coriacea, assembly GCF_009764565.3. NCBI lineage: Eukaryota > Metazoa > Chordata > Testudines > Dermochelyidae > Dermochelys > Dermochelys coriacea. The sequence continues at coordinate 20,476,937 of NC_050079.1, forward strand.
TGAAATGACAGCCTCAAAATTTATATGTAAATATTGTAAGAATAATTGTAATTATTTAGTCTGGTGAGATATATATAGTGTAGCTGGATGAGAAAAAGCTGCCCATGATAATTTATACTGTTTAGTTTCTTGTTAACACAGAAGTATTTTTTCACTTAATTTATGATTTTGGACATATTGTGCAAATTGCTTTGATACCTTCTGAACAAGTCAGATATTGTAATACCAGTTGTTTTGTTTTATAGCCATCTTTATTGCTGCTGTTTTGTTTTTTATTTCTCTTTCAGAAATATCCCAGAGGGTAGTATTGAGCAACTGCTCTTCTACCCCAAGGGTGCTCTCATGTGGGGTTCGATCTTGCCACCCCCTTATTGTTTTATGTAATTTAAAGCTATATAGAACAAAAGGAGAAAGACATCACAAAAACCATGAAACCAGTAAGATGAAAAACTTAAACTAAATATCCTTCCCATTGCCCCCACTCAATACTTATTGTGTTAGAGCCTGATTTTGCAGGGTCTTGAATAGTTTGATGGAACTGCATGGTGATCAAATACATGGATGGTGGATATAAAATACTACATAAATAGAAGGATGGAGATCCATATTTTTGTTAAAGAACTCTGAATAGGGTCTTACTCTACAAACAACCTTTTCCAGTGGCAGTCAAACATCATAGACCCTCTTCCCTTCCTTTTATTGACTAAATTGATCTTTCCTCCAATAATGAACATTACTAGTCCTAGCTACTAAGAACATCACAGCTGTACTGGGTCAGACCAAAGGTCCATCTAGCACACTATCGTGTCTTCTGACAGTGGCAAATGCCAGGTGCCCCACAGGGAATGAACAGAACAGGTAATCAAGTGATCCATTTTCTGTCACTCATTCCCAGCTTCTGGCAAAGGACCTATCCCTGCCTATCCTGGCTAATAGCCATTAATGGACCTATCCTCCATGAATTTGTCTAGTTCTTTTATGAACCCTGTTATAGTCTTGGCCTTCACAACATCCTCTGTCAAAGAGTTCCACAGGTTGATTGCATTGTGTGAAGAAATAGTTCCTTTTGTTTGTTTTTAAACCTACTGCCTATTAATTTCATTTGGTGACCCCTAGTTCTTGTGTTTGAGAAGGAGTAAATAACACTTCCTTATTTACTTTCTCCACACCAGTCATGATTTTATAGACCTCTATTATATCCCCCCTTAGTCCTCTCTTTTTGAAGCTGAAAAGTCCCAGTCTTATTAATCTCTCCTCATACAGAAGCCGTTCCATACCCATAATTTTTGTTGCCCTTTTCTGAACCTTTTTCAATTTTTTCACTTAATTTATGTTTTTGGACATATTGTGCAAATTGCTTTGATACAACATCTGACTTGTTCAGAAGGTAACACCAGTTGTTTTGTTTTATAGCCGTCTTTAATTTCTGTCGCTCATTCCCAGCTTCTGGCAAAGGACCTATCCCTGCCTATCCTGGCTAATAGCCTTTTTCAATTTCAGTATGTCCTTCTGGAGATGAGGCAACCTCATCTGCACGCAGTATTCAAGATGTGGGCGTACCAAGGATTTATATAAAGACAATATGATATTTTCTGTCGTCTTATCTATCCCTTTCTTAATGATGCCCAATATTTGGCATTTTTGACTGACGCTGCACATTGAGTGGATGTTTTCAAAGAACTATCCAGAAACACTGCAAGATCTTTCTTGAGTGGTAACAGCTAATTTTACCTACTAATAATGAACCTGCAATATATTTGGCTTTACATCAGTCAAAACTAAGTTTTGTCTAGATAACAAACTGTTAGGCGGAGAGAACTTTGTATTATCCCTAATGTCCTCATGGTGTTTGGCCACCACTCTCCAGACATTGCAAACAGTTCCAAATAACATACATGAAGTCATCAGTCTTGATCTTGCACATTTATCACTACTCTTTGTGCCTCTTTTATTGGTTCTTTCAGGATTTTATACACTCTGTGAATAAAGTTTAATAGTCCGAATCTTTGTTACTTCAAAAGGCCATTACCATCTTCTCCTTCAACTCTCTCTACAAAACCAATCTCTGTCATGACATCTGTCAGAAATCAACTGATCAGTGATGGCTAGGTTAAGGGATTGATGAAGACTGCATTTCATTTATCTATGTCCAATAAAAAAGAAAAGTGTGCAAATCATATCTGATTGTGTCCTCTTCCCCATAGCCTTTTGACTTCTTAAACCCCAATCTTGTAATGACTTATGCATTCATGTACAGATTATTCATGTGTAGGTCTCTGTGTGAGGGTCTGGAAGGTAAAATTTTCATGGCCTTGAATTCATATCTAATTGTACAGAACCTATCACAAGAGGGCCATTGTCCTGACTGGCACTACTAGGTTCATAAATATTGAAATAAATTCTAAAATACAGAGGCTTAGGTTTAGTTTTTCAAAACGCCTCATTTTTCAATTGCATATCTATAATTTGCCTGTGTCATTACCATGACATCAGCTCTGAATTGTCATTTAAATGCATGTAACAAATGCTCCATCTCTCCCAGTGTGTGCTAAGTAACTGTTCAAGCTCAGGGTGTCCCTTTCTGTAAAGAGAAATTAACATGCAGGCCTATGATTTCACAGGAGGCCTGTTTACAATTATAACATCTCCTTGGTAGCTATGTAACAGGGAGTTGCAAAGAAATACATTGTGAGGTTGCATGGTTGGTATGGATGATGTGTATAGCTAACTTGCCACCAGAGAGTTAGAAGGGAGAAAGAGCGTATGGATGTCTAAGAAGGTGGGGTAGCATCTGTTACTTGGCATTCAATATCAAGACTTGAGAGAGAAAAAAATCTTGAGAAAGGACCAATACCCTTACAGGAATATCAGTTATTTCAATTTCTGTGGGACCACAGAGTTTAAAACAGAGTTAAAGGAATGGTTTTTACTTGCACTTCTTTATGGCACAATTATAGCTGCAAACAATTTCCCTAAAGAGAGAGAGTGGTTTGGGGGCAGGGGGACTAATTTAAGGCAAAACAAAATAAGGTAAAACCTTCAAACTGATTTAAAATGGCAGAAACCTACAAACTGATGTCTAACCACTTCTTTATTTCTCCTATTGAGTTTTCTTGCTGTTATAGCTGCAGTTTTGCAATTCTGTTCAATCCCAAAGATTTGAACTTTAGGCACAGACCTGTTGACACACAGGTTCTGTGTGATGTGTCCTGACAGAAAGCAAATTATCCAAAAGGCAGAGAAGAATCTGAAGGGTCCTCTAAGTTCAGCATTTTCTGGCTTGCAATTATTTTGTGATGCAATAAAACAGAATAGAGAAGGCATTCGGCAGAACAATAGCATAGGCTACTTTTAAGGTTCCTTCCCCACTCTGAACTCTAGGCTACAGATGTGGGGACCTGCATGAAAACCCCCTAAGCTTATTTTTACCAGCTTAGGTTAAAACTTCCCCAAGGTACAAACTATTTTATCTTTTGCCCTTGGACTTCCACTGCCACCACCAAGCGTCTAACAGATACATAACCGGGAAAGAGCCCGCTTGGAAACTTCTTTCCCCCCAAAATCCTCCCCAAACCCTATACTCCCTTTCCTGGGGAAGGCTTGATAAAAATCCTCACCAGTTTGCATAGGTGAACACAGACACAAACCCTTGGATCTTAAGAACAATGAAAAGGCAATCAGGTTCTTAAAAGAAGAATTTTAATTGAAGAAAAAGTAAAAAAATCACCTCTGTAAAATCAGGATGGTAAATACCTTACAGGGTAATTAGATTCAAAACATAGAGAATCCCTCTGGGCAAAACCTTAAGTTACAAAAAGACACAAAAACAGGAATATCCATTCCATTCAGCACAGCTATTTTATCAGTTATTTAAACAAAACAGAATCTAACGCATATCTAGCTAGATTACTTACTAAGTTCTAAGACTCCATTCCTGTTCTGTTCCCGGCAAAAGCATCACACAGACAGAGAGAACCTTTGTTTCTCCCTGCTCCAGCTTTTTAAGTATCTTGTCTCCTCATTGGTCATTTTGTTCAGGTGCCAGCAAGGTTATCCTAGCTTCTTAACCCTTTACAGGTGAAAGGGTTTTTCCTCTGGCCAGGAGGGATTTTAAAGGTGTTTACCCTTCCCTTCATATTTATAACAGCTACAGTCTGGAACTGGAAGAAAAAACAAGCTCCCAACATGGCAAAAATAATTCAGCAACCTCACAGTGCTAGAAGAAATAAAAGAAAAGGCATGGTGAGCAGGCTATCTTTGGGGTTCTGTTGATCTTAGCAACTCTGGCACATGTTCTGCTTGGCCATCTTTGGACGGTTGGTAGTGAGTTTGCTCATTATCTTCATGCTCCTTATGACCCATTAAAAAATAACAGCTACATTAAGACCATTCTAAAGAAGTTGACGTATATTAAAATGTGGGGCCAAGAGCCACAAAAAACGTTGAACACAAGGCAATTAATCCCATATCATTGGTGCTGATGGATTGTGTGAGGGACTTTCCTTGGCTCTCTATGCTGTATGCATACAGAAATATTTCTGCCTTTCATCCACAAAGTGTATCCTACCTATGCAGAGGATATCTGCACTAAACTTTTAGACCACAACAATCCTTCCTGGAAACAGTGAACAATATTTCTGCTCAAGTGCATCTTAGCACATCAGTTAATTACTGAGTTTGCCTGGCATTGGCAGGAAGACCAATAATGGACAATAAGATTTCAGACTGCGAGTTTATCTCTTCTAGAGTTATTGACTTTCAGAAGTCTCTGGTCAAAGAGGGAATGGAAAAGTACTCCTTACAAAATGTGGAAACTTTTTTGGACAGCTCTAATTGACATAGCATTTGAACTAATTTTTTCTATTTCACCTTACTTTATCCTGAAAATGTTTTATATTGTATTGTACTTTAGCACCATTTTACATATTTATTTACTGGTGAGAGAAGTTCAGTGCATGAAGACGGAAGGGCTGCTTTGACTAATGTTTATATTCCTTTATTCCTTTATTAAGAAATGAATGATTGAGTCTTCACAAAGTCTTCAATAATAAATAAAATAGGCTTTCATGTTCATATATTCATGTTCACAGTTTTATTATTTTTGTTCACTAGATTATAAGCAGAATAAAATTTGATTCAGTTTAAGTAGTGGGTTAACTAATTCCTAAATTAGGATGTGTTTTCTCCTATATATTAGTTTAGGGAGAAGGTATGAGAACCAAATCTTATGGATTTTATTCTCAATTCTGCTATCAGCTTACTCAGAGTCACAAGGCAAATCAGTTTATTTCTCTGTGCCTCAGTAGCTCCATCTGTCATGTGGATAAAATACTTTCCTACCTCCATTAAGATGCCAAGAGATTTCAGTAATTAGATCCTTACCCTTCAAACACTTTAATACTTAACTTTAAACAGGTGAGTTGTCCCAATGAGCTAAGTGCAGGATTGGGGCCCTAATGCTTATAAAATGCTTTACTTTAAGAGTCATAATGTGCACCTGGATGGGTAAGGCTGCACCTGGGAATTGTACTGTTCAGTTTTCTTAAATTAATAGAATCTGCATAATTTTTTATAATCAGTAAAATTGTAAAACATTTGTGAAAGTTAGCTAAGATTTTGTTGCATTAGCTAAGGTGTTGGCATTCAATACTTGATTACAAATGAAAATACACAAAGTACTATCTGTTTATAATTATCTAATCTTCAACAGTAGTATAAGTTGCTGCTTTGATGTTAAAACACCATTCTCTCCCTCTTATATACCATTACAGAGACATTCTTAAAGAGAAAGGTGTGGCAAGTTCCCAAGATGGCATATGGGTTTGTAATTCAGTGAGTTCACAATAAAGAAATAATAATAACTGGAGATGTGGACACAGTGTTGAAGTTGTGTTGATGTTAGTAGTACTGGCAGGTATTCTGCTTGGTCATCATTGGAGCAGCAGCAGTTAATCTGCACAGACCTTCATTTTCATTATAGGCTAATGAAGAATAGACAAAATAGAGACATTCTAATGGAGTATGTCAAAACAGCAGAAGTCACTTGGCCATAAAATCTTTGGGAATACGTGCAAGTTAATGCCACTTAGTCTTTCTTTTTGGTGCATGGAATTGGATACCATCCAATTGAGTATGCTATGTGATTAGCAGTTTAATTACACAGAAACATTTCTACTTTTCATTCACACCGTGTATCCTCACCATGAGTAGTACAGCACCACCAAACCTTTAATGCTCAACGATCCTAAATGGAAAATATTTCTGCTCAAGGGTATCTTAGTCCATCTGTTAATTACTAAATTTGCTTGGCATGGGCAGGAGACACAATATAGAACAATGGGATTTATCACTCCTCATGCCATAATTTCCTATATCCAGGAAATATTGAACTGCTGGAATCACTAATCAACAAGGAAACAGAAACCTACTTGTCAAAAAGTGGAGCCACTTTTGTAGTATAAGAATTTTATTAAGACTTCTTTTCATTTTGATTCCTTATTTATTGCCATTTTCCTCTTGACAACTGGCCTTATCTGCACGTTATACATTGACCCCATTTTAAATATTTGTCATTTCTCATAAAAGAAGATCTGTGGCTGAAAATGGGAAAACATTTTTCAAGCCAGAGCCATTATCTCTCTATTCCTTTTTTAAGAAATCAAATTTTGAATTTTCCAAAAGCCTGAGCTCTGGAGGGTTTAAGGTTAAAACAAAACTGAAAATATTCCACTCATACAATTATAAAACTTGCACTTCATTAAAAAAATCTGAGTGTTAATGTGTTATATTAATTTCTTTGGCAAGATTTTGTAAGGTGAATTTAATCCAATTGACAGGTTTCAGAGTAGCAGCCGTGTTAGTCTGTATTGCAAAAAGAAAAGGAGTACTGTGTTGCACCTTAGAGACAAACAAATTTATTTGAGCATAAGCTTTTCGTGAGCTACAGCTCACTTCATCAGATTGCATGCAGTGAAAATACGTGGGAGATTTTTATTACCAGCATGGGGGGCGGGGGGAACCAAAACCCCAACCTTTTGTAGGGATAATCAAGGTGGCCATTTTCCGCAGTTGACAAGAACGTGTGAGGAATGGTGGGGGTGGGATAATTAAACATGGGGGAAATAGTTGTACTTTTGTGTAATGACACGTGTCAAAGTAAAACTATTTCCCCATATTATTTCCCCACCACACCATACTGTTCCTCACACGTTCTTATCAACTGCTGGAATGGCCCATTCTTGATTATCACTACAAAACGTTGGGCTTTTTTGTTCATGTGCCCCCCCCCCCGCCAGTAATAGCTCCCTTACCTGATCACTCTCGTTACAGTGTATATGGTAACACCCATTGTTTCATGTTCTCCGTGTATATACAATCTCGCCCACGTATTTTCCATGGAAGCGATGAAGTGAGCTGTAGCTCATGAAAGCTTATGCTCAAATAAATTTGTTAGTCCTCTAAGGTGCCACAGGTACTCCTTTTCTTTTGAGCCAATTGAAGCATCATATTCAGTTAACATCCAGACTGGGCTTTGTGTCATATGTATAAGAGAAGGCATGCGTCTAGTGGATAGACTTTGGCATGGGAAGCAGGGGTTCTGCTTCCCAGTTAAGTGACGACCTGGTGATGATGACTGTGCAAAAGTTATCCTTCATTTAAAATGTGTTTTGAGAATTAATTAATGCATGAAAGAATATTCTGAAAAGTCATTACAGTTATAGCTCAAATTTGGAGTAACTTCTTCAGTTAATTGTATATGTTTGAAGACATTGTGAAGTTGGCTAGGCTGCCTGTTAAGAGTCAATACCCTGAACAACTGTGGGGTGGAGGAATCAGGTCTGGGCATCTCATGTTGCTGGGTTGTGACAGGCCACCACAGCTGGGTTGTGACAGGCTACCAAGGTTTACAATGGGTCTTAAGCCCAACAAGGCTGAGAACCACTGATCTAATCTGACCTCCTGCATACCCAGGCCCGAAAATTAAAAGAAATGAAACCTTCCATTCAGTAAATCATTCATATCCTTGGGGTAAAGAGTAACAGAAAGAGGGATTAACATACCAGGACCCTGTCAACTGAAACTGTCCAATTCCTAACAGTAGAGTTAAAAACATTAGGAGATAAGTCTCTCTGCAAATTTCTATAGTTTTTACATTTGAATCTTTTTAATGTTTTTTCTGCCTCTCAGTGGACAAGAGCTGGATGTGAGTCACAGTGTGCCCTTGTTGCCAAGAGCTAACAGCATTTTGGGCGTATAAGTAGGAAGCACTGCCAGTGGATCAAGGGACATGATCATTCCATTTCTATTTCAGCATTATTGTTCCTCTGGAGTAGTGTGTTCCAGTTTGGGCCTCACACTACAAGAAGCATCGCTGCTTGCTTGAGAAGATTTTGTTTTATCTACACATCTGAGCGACAGTAGTCAGAGAAGTCAGGAACTGTGACATCATTGTGGACATAGCGAACATTCTAGTTGGAGCTGCAACAAAAAAGTAAATACTATTAACTGCAAGCATCTTTATATAAAGACCTAGTACTATATTGACTATGATGCTGTTTTGTTTTGTTTGAGGAATTCAGTTGAAATTGGAAAGAGGTCCGTAAGACTTTCTGAAACAGTAAATCTGATAACTGCATATTGTTAAAAAAATAATAGTTACCACCTGATGTGGAAAATTGAGAGTCCAGTGGAGGGCAATAAAATGATTTGGGGCTGGAGCACTAATTTATAGGAGAGGCTGAGGGAACTGGGATTAGTTAGTCTGCAGAAAAGAGAATGAGGAGGGATTTGATAGCTTCTTTCAACTACCTGAGAAGCAGGTTCCAAAGAGGATGGATCTAGACTGTTCTCCATGGTAAGCAGGAATTACAGAACAAGGGAGTATTGTCTCAAGTTGCAGTGGGGTGAGATTTAGGTTGGATATAGGAAAAAAATGTATTCACTTCAGAGTGGTGAAGTACTGGAATGGGTTACCTAGGGAGGTGGTGGAATCGTCCTTCTTTAGAGGGTTTTAAGTGTTTGAAGGTTTTTTGTCAGGCTTGACAAAGTCCTGGCTGGGAAGATTTAGCTTGAGATTTTCTGCTTTGAGCAGGGGTTGGACTAGATGGCCTCCTGAGGTCCCTTCCAACCTGATATTGTGTATGAACGCTCACTAAACACAGAAATTGACTATGCCAGGGAGAACAATATATACTACATATAAATTATTGTCAATGCACAAGTGAAGAAACTGTAAATAGACTTTTTTATCTTTATTATAGGGATTCTCATCTACCTTGTAAAAAAAAACGTAGTTAATATCACATAGAAGTATGATTTTTAAATTGACAATGCCCTCAAAAGGACTAGCAGGTGAAACTGGTTTATATATTACTTTTGTATGGCAGGACTTCGCATGCTTGCACAGCATAGTCTAGGATTTTATACATGCACAAACATGACAGAATTTGTTAAAATAGTCAGTGTTTTTGAAGGATCAAATGGCTTGTAATAATTGTGATGAATGTTTAAAACAAGAGAATCCATGGGGATTTTTAACTACTCTTTAATAGGCTAGCTATTTGCTGTTACACAATAGAAGATGTTCAGATAAATTCAAGGCTCAGCTTGGGAGCTCAGCCTCTCCTAAAAACAGGGGGTGGGGGAAGCTAAAAAACTTAACTTTTCTGATGCTATGTGCCCAACAACAAATTGAAAGATCATTTCCCCCTGAAATAAGTTTAAAACCAAAGTTCTTGAAGAATGCAATTTTGCATTTTCCTAAAAATAGGAATATGGAGAGAAGCTCATCACCAGGTGCTTAAAGAGCTGTAGCAGAAGGTAAGCAGGTCAAAGTGAAATGATTACATAAATGTGAAACTTATGAAATTTACCAAGGTGCCCTATATAGATCAGTTCCCAATGTTGAGGAAATCATTGCATATGTGTACACTGAAGGTCTTTATTTCAGGGTTTTAAATAGACACTTGACTCAACATGTTAGACTTAGGGCTTGAAAACTGGAGCCAACATTTGAAATGTTAGGCTCCTAAATAGAAACAGACTGGTTCACACAGAACTTCTGACAGCAGAATCTCACTGACAGAAACAGTAGCAGATGCAGCCCTCATTTAGACCTACATATTTACACAGTAAATAATATATTAAGAAAACTGGGAACAGATTTTTTTCTAATACTCATTGTGATACTTTATCATGCATAGATAGAATCGTTAGGTTTCACTTATGGTAAGATGACCGTCCGGGCTCAGAGTAATTATGAACTTGCGGACTCCAGGGGAGCATGGAAGCCCCAAGAGCACAAGTTCCAAGGCTCCCTCTCAGCTAGGTGGTTCAAGTTTCCCCAGCAGCCCTCCAGGCAGAATATAGTTAAAGTTATAGAAATTAAATATTTAGATTTGTTTCAAAGAATTTTGGCTGTTCAAAATTTCAAGAATACGTTTCAAAATCCTCCATGAAACAGAATTACCATCTCTTGCCCAGCCTTATATGGTTTTGGCTAGTAACTGACATGAAAGATTAGACTACATCAACTGACTGTTCTGATATCACAATTCTTATATGTGACTACCTAGTCACAGGGGAGTTATGGATTAGCAAGTGTTCATAAAGTAATGTTATTTCCCTTATCTCCTCCTTTTCCCTCAGTGTAAATGTAAGTTGAAGATAACTTGTTATTGCTAGTGAACTTAAACAAGTAATTTGTTTTCAACTGTCAAGGAAAATCCAAGCAAATATGCTTGTGTATATGTAAATTAGGCACTCAGGTCCTGGCATGCTGCCAATGCAGGTTTTTTGGCATCAAATGAACCTAGCTAGATTCTGTGAATATCCATTATAAAACAAGGTGTTATCACAGAAATTATTACAAACCCTTAATTCTAATACAAGCCCCTATTGCTGCAATACTCAACTAGTCTTGCTTTCTCTCCCCCAAAGCCAGAGACTGACAAGAAATATAGTGACTTGATAAGACTGGATGCAATTTAGAAATGTTTATTAAAAAATGTAAAATTAATAGAATGGGATCCATACAGTATAGGTAGAGGAAGCCTTTGTGCGTTTTTAAAGACACCAACTTAGAGGTATTCAGCTTAATGCCAGACAAATGTTGCAAAACTGAAGTAAATGTTTTTATGTTAACACTTTTATAGTTTCATACAGAGGTTGAAGAGAATTGCAGAACTTTTAGAGGTGTTATGAGGTTACATAAGTCATACATGGAAGAATTATGTACTCAGATATGGCAGACTGTTCTTAAAGCCACAAGAGCCAGGAGCACAGATTTCTAATTTTCCTATTTGTTATGCATATATTATATAAAAGCCACAACTGGAAACAGCATCTCCTTTTGTGGTAATGTTAGAATGAGGTTTTCAGATTTAAGTGAAAGACTAACTCTTCCAAAATACACATGCTTGAAAAAGGAAAGGATCATGACTCCGTCTCTCACATTATAATGATTCACCTAACTTTATGGACTGAAATTGTGTGAAAGCACAAATATAAATATTAGCAGTTCTAAAGCATGAATAGATGAATATCATCACACTTCCTGGTCAGAATTTGCCCATGCTTTTTTTTTTTTTTTTTGTATTTAGAAAGCTGAGTTCCCCTCAGTAAACTTTATTTTGTTTGCTAGTTAACTGCTTCTATTTAAGAAGTTAATGAGATTAGAACTTGATTTTTTCTGGCATACAACCACATATAGGAGTCTCACTATGCTTGAATTACTTGTTTTTATTTTTAAATCAACAGTTTAATCAGTGTTTATCTCCATCTACCATCAAAGTCAAAACTGATGTATACTGCTGTAGAAAGCAAGATATTTCAAACTAAAACAACATGTCTATAATGATGAGTAGGGTTTTTTTTATTTTATTTTTTTAAGTATGCCTCTTGGAGATTAGTTTTATCTGTTCCCTAAAACAACTGAGTTGTTCCCAGCTCAGATTTTCCTTAGTATGCAAGAGTTTTCTGGAGATTGGGACTGAAATGACTAGGGTTCAAGTATGGAAAATTCTGGCTTAAGTTTTCTGTTCCAATGCTACATCACCCCATACTTATTACCAGGGCATCCATAACTTTATTAGGTAATGCCATCAGATTTCTTCAGTAATCAGACACTAACAGCAAGTAAATGACAGATCACTCGGTTCAATTCTTTATTGGGAAGCATTAAAGCATACTTCTTGATAAGAGTGATTTTAGACAATTAGGTACATGTTTTAGGATCATTTAGGTTTATACCACACCAGATTATTAACCCTTTTTCACAATGTTCATACAGCAAAAGATGAAGCAGACAAATGTCCAGCTATTTAACCAACAACAACTAAGTCATCAGAAGCAAATTCATAATATGGAACTTCAAGGTTGGCTGGAGCAGGACCTTTTCTAATTCTGCCAGATGCATCATAGTGCGACCCATGGCAAGGGCAATAATAGCCACCAAAATCTCCAGCATTTGCAATGGGTACACAACCAAGATGAGTACAGACACCAACCAGTATAACCCATTCTGGTTTTTTTACTCTGTCTAAATCATGCTGTGGATCTCTTAGTTCAGTCAATTGTACTTCAGCTTCCTGACTGATCTCCTTCTGGGTTCTGTGACGCACAAAAAGGGGTTTCCCTCTCCACTTGAAAGCCATATTCTTCCCTTCTGGAATTTCAGACAACTTGATCTCAATTTTTGACAATGCCAACACATCAGCAGAAGCACTCATGCTGGAAACAAACTGGGTGACAATATTCTTAGCAGCATATGCAGAGGCTACACATGTTGTTGCGGTCAGAAGATAGGAAAACGCTTTCCTAGCATCGCTGCTATCTTGAGAAGATTTTGTTTTATCTAACACATCTGAGCGACGGTAGTCAGAGAAGTCAGGTACTGTGACATCATTGTGGACGTAACGAACACTAGTTGGAGCTGCAACAAAAAAGTAAATATTAACCGCAAGCATCTTTATAATAAAGACCTAGTACTATATTACTATGATGCTGTTTTTTGTTTTGTTTTCAGGAATTCAAGGTGAAATTGTAAAGAGGTCCATAAGACTTTCTGTAAACAGTAAATCTGATAACTGCATATTGTTAAAAAGTAATAGTTACAACCCTGTTGTGGTAGTATAAGACAATTTGGGAAACCTAACAAGTTTCTATCAAGAGACTGCCACCACCTACCAATATCTGACACTATAAGCCAAGTCTATCTAAAAAGAAAAACTCTGACTGTATTATATTCACAACTGAGCTATGTAATGATTTAAAAGAGCCTTGGCACAACTTAAAATACAGCAATAGTAAAGGACATTTTAAAATTCTATATCCTCTTAAAAGCTTGAAATCTGTTTCCTTGCTAAGTCTTCCCTTCCTTACTTTTCTTACTGAAAGACTGCTTATGAGCAATGGTTACCACAATTTTAAACTTTAAAAAACAAACTAACAGAATTTTGATTTTTAGAGACTGGTAGGTTAAATGGCAGCCTATTATACATGTTAATGTTTTACACTGAAGAATACCATGGGCAGCAGGGAGGGAAGACTATGACAAATTCTTAGTGATTTTTTTTCATTTTAAAGTTCCCTGGAAACACTGGGATTAAGAAACATGGATTAAAAAAGCATTTAGACCATGAACCTGCAATTATTTATACATGTACTTTACTCTGACTTCAATGGAACCACTCAAGAGTGTAAAAATAAGCATGCATGTGTTTGCTGGATTACTGCACAAATTTAAGAGGTTTCCCTCAGGTCTTCTATTCACACTCCAGTGCCAAACTTTATTGGTTGGATTCTCAGTTTCACAATTATTATGCCAAAATGGTCCACTGGGTCAGCACCAATGCAAACTTGTGTGGTAATTTTTTCAGAAAAAGTGAAGGCTATTTGTCTTAACAAAAATTGATACTCAGTTAAAGAATAAAGTAAATAACTTAAACTGAAAACACTACCTGCCAAGATTCTGTTTTGTACCGAAATATTTAGCCTTATATTGCATATTTAATTCTTGTTTTTCTAGAAATTCCCATTGGTAACATAAAAGGTTAACAGAAATGTCCCCTCAAAGGATTTATAAGAACAAGATGTTATGTGCAAAGAAAGTCATCATGCAGGGGATTGCACCAAGCTAGAATTAATGGAGGATAGAAAGTGCATCTATTTACAAGGAACTTTGCAAAGAGAAGCCATTTTCTCTGTCTTTAATTGCAGAGAAATTAAGCAGTGATTTTTAAAATTCTGTGGTAGCAAGTACTTCTAATTTACTCATTTACTTTAAATGGTTAAAGGTCAAAGGTTAAACAGAAGAGTTTACATCCAGTAAGGACGTAATGATGCAACAGTTTTAGCTTAAAAATGTTGTGTTCTCTTTTCAATGGAGAAGTGTAATTTAGAATTAACCCTCACGTATAGCATTGAGTATAAACTGTTTCCTATTACTTGCACTACAAGTATTTATCAAATGCATATCCTGTTATTAATTTTACAGCAGAATGTCAGCCTCAGATATTTATGTAATTGTGATCACTACAAAAGCATCTTTCTACAAGGAATAGTAGTTCCCAATATATGTGTAAACTGTGAGACCACACAATGAAGGCTATTACTACATGCCACTGAATTGGGAGATTTTGATGGCTTCTGTACAATGTAGGAGCTCACAGGACAGTTTGAATTAAGGATTTTAAGTGGGGTTCTTATGCTGGAATTTGACTCTGAAAATTGTAGTGTAGATTTCAATGTTGGTATCTCAATTACATCAGATAAAGCCCAAAATTTTCAGAAGCAGCTGCTAATTCTGAGTGCAAAACACTGCATGAACTGGACAACAATGAGGCTGATGCCATGAGCCTCCTGGTAAGATTAAAACTATTGTTTTTGGAACCATAAAGAAGCCCCTCACTTTTGGTCTCTGATGTAGTTCTTCACTTGTAGTTAAAACAAATAAGTACCATTAACATGCTACATGCAGCGTTTTCTGTTCTCTCCCTATTCTGGAGCTGTGACGTGAAATCCTGCCCAGAATACCTCCCAAGGAGCCAAGCACAAACTCTTGTCTAAAATCACTGCTTGTGATCACGCAGTTTGCACTGGAGTAGAGTCAATTACTTCCTCAAGTATGGAAGGCACTCAAGCTGTCCACATTTCCTAGGGGCCCTCAATCCCGCGCACAGCACCCCTGCCCCAGACCCTATGTGGGCTGAGGCGGCTTCCTCCGCCGGGGACAGACGCAGACGCTTCCTGGGGTGCGGCTCAGTCGGTAACTCACAGCGGAGCTGTAGGAGAAACCCGAGCATGAGAAGTGCAGCCCCAGCCCCAAGGTCAGTCCCAAGGCCTGGCCAAGCCTGAAGTGCGGCGGCAGAGGGGCCAGACGCAGGCCTGGATCATTCCCCACTCACACGGTGACCCGAGGCGGGGGGGGGATGGGGAGGGGGTCACTGGTGTTGCGAGTCTTCTCCCGGGCTCCCTCCCACCCCCGACGCCTCGGTGACCCGGGCGCTGCTCCCCCGGGCAGCGAGGCCCCAATAACGCTCCCGACCCTGCGGCTCCATCTCAGCGTCCCGACCCCAGGCTGCCCCCACCGTTGAGGCTGGCGGTGGCGACGAGGCCTCCGCGGGGCGCTCGGCCGCTCAGCGATTCCCGGCACAGCACAGGCCGCTTCGGCTCCAGCGGCAGCTTCTCGGCCTGCAGCACCAGCCCCGGGACCACCGGCTTCAGCGGGCCCGGCACGGCGTGCGCCGCGGCCGACAGGTACGGAGCCAAGGGGCCGGCGCGGGCGGCCACGGACAACATGGCGGCGACTGCGTGTCGGACGGATCCCCTCGGGCCCTGGCGGGCGCAACCTGCCGGTAGGCGTGGCCTCGCGCGGCTGACGTGCCCCGCCTCCTGCGCCAACGTACGTGCGCACGCCCCGCCCCCTTGGCCGGGTGGGGGCTAGTCAGGCGGCGCTTGCCGGTGGCGCTGCGTGACGTCACCCCGGCACCCGCCTCGGCGCGCGGGCCCGGCTCCGTCCCGCCCCACCCCCAGCCTTGGGCTCTGCTGCCCAGTGGCCTTAGGTAGGCTCCGTGCCAGACTGTGTGTCCTTGGGCGCTGCCAGTGCAGCACGGTGACGTCATTCAGAACACCACTGCGTCCCCGAAAAAAGAACAGGGGGACTTGTGGCACCTTAGAGACTGGCATCAGCTTTAGTGAGCTCCAGCTCCCCTCACCGGATGCATTGGGTGGAAAATTCAGTGGGGAGATTTATACACCCAGAGAACATGAAACAGTGGGTGTCACCAGACCCACTGTAAGGAGAGTGATCAGGGAAGGTGAGCTGTTACCAGCAGGAGAGCGGGGGCGGGCGGAAGCCTTCTGTAGTGATGATCAAGGTGGGCCATTTCCAGCAGTTGACAAGAGCCGTAGGGGGGAAATAAACAAGGGGAAATAGTTTTACTTTGTGCAGTGACCCATCCACTCCCAGTCTCTAGTCAAGCCTAAATTAATTGTATCCAGTTTGCAAATTAATTCCAATTCAGCAGTCTCTCCTTGGAGTCTGTTTTTGAACTTTTTTGTTGAAGGATAGCCACTCTCAGGTCTGTAATCGAGTGACCGGAGAGATTGAAGTGTTCTCCGACTGGTTTTGAATGATATAATTCTTGACGTCTGATTTGTGTCCATTTATTCTTTTACGTAGAGACTGTCCAGTTTGGCCAATGTACATGGCAGAGGGGCATTGCCGGCACATGATGGCATATATCACATTGGTAGATGCGCAGGTGAACGAGCCTCTGATAGTGTGGCTGATGTGATTAGGCCCTATGATGGTGTCCCCTGAATAGATATGTGGACAGAGTTGGCAACAGGCTTTGTTGCAAGGATGGGTTCCTGGGTTAGTGGTTTTGTTGCGTGGTGTGTGGTTGCTGGTGAGTATTTGCTTCAGGTTGGGGGGCTGCCTGTAAGCAAGGACTGGCCTGTCTCCCAAGATCTGTGAGAGTGATGGGTCATCCTTCAGAATAGGTTGTAGATCCTTGATGATGTTGCAGATACAGACTAACACAGCTGCTACTCTGAAACCTGTCAGTACATCCCAGTGACATCATGCCATGTAATGCCCGAGGTCACATGGGGCCTTATAAAAATGAGATACTGTGCCATTAATGATGTCACGTCACCATGCGAGAATCACAGAACTGCAGGGCCCTCCATGGGTCACCTAGTCCAGTGGTTCTCAACCAGGCGGGCCACCAAGCAGGGCTGGCATTAGACTTTTTGGGGCCAAAGGCAGAAAGTCGAAGCCCTGCCACATGGGCTTGAAGCCCAATGATCCAACCCCCGCCACTTGGAGCTGAAGCTGGAGCCTGAGCAACATAGCTTTGCAGGGTCCCCTGTGGTATGGGGCCCAGGGCAACTGCCCTGCTTGTTACCCCCTAGCGCTGGCCTTTGCTCTTATATCCAGAAATACAGTAGCTGTGGGCCGTGGAGTTTTTATTGCATGTTGTGGGGCCTCAGAAAGACAAGGGTTGAGAACCCCTGATCTAATTCATTCATCTCATCTGGCAAAATTAAGTATACCTGTTTAGAATGTGTATGTTGTATCATAACATTGTGCCTTATATAAATGACATATTGTGCCATAATGACAAACTCACATGAAACCATCACCCCATATACCAAAACACCCTAATTCTGCAACACAGATTACTGAAGTACCAAACTGCTTCAGATAAACACCATCAGATCAGTGCAAAATGCCATCACAGCACAGAATCATCAGGTCATATTGAAGTGCTGTCATATAGCGACAAAATGTCATAATATCACAGCCCAAGTCACTGTCTTGCCATTACAGTTTGTAAAAGATGATAGCACTGTCACATCATAGACCCATGATCATGCTTGCCAATAGGTCATCATAGTCATAACAACTTTGTCTTGTTGCTACCCAGTGTCATTATGTTACATCTACTTGCTATTTAAGCAGATCCAAAATAGCAATCACATAAATATGTCACATGAAAACACTATCCTGTCACTCCAAAATATCATCACATCATCCCCATCTCAGCATGATGACAGTTTACTGTTTTGTTTTTGGAATGCTCTTTTTTATTCTATCTGATCTTTAGACATTTATATTACACTTATGGTCCTGGTAGCAAAAGCCACAATCCTACAAATGTGCTTAATTTTATTACCATACTCAGGGTCAGGCCTAGAGTTCTGTGCAGGCAGACACTAGCATCTAGACAAATAAATCATATAGATATACAATAGGAGGCACAAGGACATATACAACTTTTTTATTTTATCTGGGGAGGTGTGAAGGGACATGCTCTCACGCTGACAGGCAACTAACAAGCCCCTCTGGGACTTTTCAAGGAGAAACACCTGCAAGATTTGTTCTTCCTGGAGGGAGGAGGAGTTTAAAAGGGAAAAACCTGCCATGTGCTGGGGTGGTGAATTTAATTGAGACAGGCCTGGGAAGAAGGAGCTAGCTATAAGCCTCACAGGATCTGAGCTATAGTCACCGTGAGGGGGAGCTGGGGCTGGGGCTGGAGCATGTGTAGACTAAGTTTAAAGGGCTGCCACAGGAAGACTGCCTGAGTTTCAGGTCAGATTTGTTTCTTTTTGATTTCCTATAGATTTTTCTTTTCCATAGGGGAGAACAGAGGGGAGAGGACTTGTCTCTTCTCCACTCCAAGTGGAGTGGACCTGAAGTGGAGGCTGGAGTGGACTCCTGGTCCCCCAGGGTGCAAGAGTTAAAAAAAAAATAGCTGTTGAATATTCTCTTTACACTATTCATGTATTATAGCAGGGGCAGTTCCCCCTGATAATTCAGTTTGTTTCATCAGCCCAAGAGGGGCACAGTCGTCAGATGATCTTGTTTGAAAGTCCTCTCATTGCCCTGGGGGATTAGCTGGCATTTGGTAGCGAGGCTGGGTTGAAGGTGTCTAATGCACCAAGTTCTAATTCCTTTCTTTTCTGGCAGGAAAATGGCTCAGCAAACACAATTTCTTCCTCTTGAGAAGGGCACCTTTCTGCATCTCAGTGAGGCTCGTCACCAGTCTATGCTTCTCCTACTCTTTCTGCAAGCAAGCTGGCTGTTTGCCTCCCTGTCTCACAAAGGCTACTATCCTTTTTCTCCTCCTGTGCATGAGGACTCTGAGCTCTGGAGACCTGGTGTCCCTAAGGAGACCTGATGTCAGTCCAGCCAGCTACAACTCCTCAGGGTCAGACTGCCCAGAGTGTCATGCCTGGTTCTTCCAAAGGTCGTGCAACTTAGGAAGCCCCCCAGGCTCTAAGTAAGTAAATGGAAATTAGATTTGCCACCTGTCTGGAGGATTTTTCTACTCTCTTGTGGTTGTCAGTCCAGAGATGTAATTTGCAGGGGGGTTTTATGGCGTGCATGTGTAGTCACATGTGTATTGAATGTGTAACTAGCAATGCATGTGTCCTGGCTGGCACACAGGCCACACTGTGCATGCACAGCATGCAGTGTGCTGGGCTCTCACCTGCTGGCTGCTGAAACCATAGTGGCTCCTCTTGGCACTGGGGACCAACTGAGAAGATGACCAGACTGGTCACCCAAGGGCAAGGCTTGCCAGCAAGGAGGAGTAAGATCAGGAGCAGGGTTGGGGCAGTAGGGGCTCTTGGGAGGGCAAGGTAGGGGAGTCCCTGGAGAGCTGAGATGCCTGGGAGATAATGGGTGTTGGGGCCAGAGGAGGTAGAGTTGCTGTTGGAGAGTGGAGGAGAGCCATAGTGGGGGGGATAATGGCCAGATATGTGGAGGACAAATCTATGGCCTCCCCACTTTAAATGGCACTCTTCAGCCCCGGGCGCTTCTTCTTTCCTCCCATCCTGCACAAGTTCCATGTGGCCTTCTTTGAAAGGAAGGGAGAAGCTAGACATCATGGAGTTTGTGATCCTTTAGCTATGCTTTTGGAGACTCTGACACCCCAGCATGATGAGACCAGCATCTAAGGCCTTCCAGCTTCCACCTTATTTGTTGTCTGTTTCCCCCCACCCTCCTTGTCAGAGTCTCTGAGGCGTGGTGGGTGGGGGCTTCGGGGAGTGGGGGGTAGAGCCTGGGGTGGGGTGGGGCAGGGAAGGGGGTAGGAACTTGGGGGAGTGGGGACAGGACCTGGGGCAGAGCAACGATGGGAAGAGGTGGGGTGTAGCTTGGAGTGGGAGTGGGGCCTGGGGCAGAGCAGGGCTGGGCAGGGGGATGGGGGCTTGAGGGGAATGGGGGCAGGGCTTGGGGAGGAGGAGGAGGAGGAGGGTTGGGAAGAGGCAGGGTGGGGGCTTGGGGGAGTGGGAGTGGGATCTGGGGTGGGAGCTTGGGGGAAGGAGAAGAAGTGGAGATGGGATCTGGGGAGGAGGAGCAGGGATGAAAAGAGGCGGGGTGGGGGCTTGGGAGAAGGGAGGGAGTGGGAGCAGGGCCTGGGATGGAACGGGGGTCGAGCAACCCCCAGGATCTGAGTAAGTCGCACCTATGCCAGAGAGGCTGAAGAAAGAGACTCTTCTGGAGCCTACCCAAGCCAAGGGAAGCATGAGCCCATAGATCTACTGTGGTGGGACCTAAACATAGCATCCTGTCAAGTGTCCAGCAGGGGATGCTTGATTAGAGCTGTGACATTGTTTGGAACCTTTTCAGATATTTAATGAGGAATTTTATATCACAGCTAAACTTGTCCACTTTTAATAAATGAGCTTCTGCTCCAAACTCAGTGTTTCCTTTATTTATTCATGCAATCCCTAAATTGTTTGAAGGAGCTAAAGTCTCCACAACTAGGGTGACCAGATAGCAACTGTGAAAAAACAGGATGGGGGTAGGGGGTGAAAGGTGCCTATATAAGAAAAAGTCCCAAAAAATGGGACTGTCCCTTTAAAAATGGGACATCTGGTCACTCTATCTCCATGGAGGAGGCAGTGTGGTATAGCAGATGATCACTGGAATGGGGGTCAGGAGAATTTGCTTGTATTTCCTGCTCTTCTGTTGACCTACTGTGTTACCTTAGACAAGTCACTTCATCTTTCTTAGACAAAAGGTGAAGAGGAAATAGAGGCAATCTTGCTTATTTAGAGTGTTAGGTCTTCAGGACAGAAACTGGCTCTCAGTATGTTTGTACAGTGCCTTGTGCTCGGGCCTCTAGGCATTACTGTAATACAAATTAATATGAAAACAAAACATATTCCTTATACAAAAAGGACAAGTCCCATGAACTGGCTCCAAAAATGTCAATCTCTCTCTAATGTAATATTACTGATTTTATTTTGATCATCCCTTGCATTAGTTTGACTTTTCCAGCAGGAGAAAGGTCAAACGGGATATGATTAGTACCACTCCAAGATCTTTTGCATTCCTCTTGCTCTTGTTGAGTTTATCCTGAGCCCTGCAAACCAGCTGAGCATTATTCACAAGTCCCCAATCATTTCTGGGGTCCCACTTTGAAATGTCATCACTCTTTTATTTTAATTTTTGAGAACAATGCAGTAATACAATATATAGAGGTCCACCTGCACTGAGGTCATTGCAGGATTGGGGCCTACCTACCTATCATCTCAATATCATTTTTACATGTTGTATCTTTAAGAATTATTGTATTGATCCTTACAAAAAATGTAAATAAAACATGAGGAATATTTCAAAGGGGGACTCAAAAAAAAAAAAAAGTAGAGACTTGTGAATATCCCCAGTTCTTTTGCAGGACACAGCTTCACGCTAACAAAAGCAGGATGAACCTACAACATCTGACAGTTAGAAATTTTATCCTGATTGACTTCTCTCATGACACTGTCTGGAGTTATTGAAGAAACATCTCTAAACATTATCTGAAGAACAATTGTAAAGTTTTTGAATCAAGTTATATGTTCTTTTCTTCCTGCATGTGCAACTTAGGGGTTTTCCTTCAGTTTGTACCCCCCCCGACCCCCTAAGCTGATCCAATTAATTTTTGTCCCATTTTTTAGTCATTTCAGTGCAAAGGAGGAAAAAAACAGTGATAATCTTGCAATTTATCTCTGGAAACTTGTGGGTCGTAAATTTTATATCCTGTTTGAAAAATGTAAAGCACGTTTTTTACCACATACTTGTTATTTTTATCGCCACACTTCTGTGACCAGGCTCCAGTTTCTACAGCTTCAGTCTCTCTTACATTGCTTACCGTCAGCACGTTCTGTCTGGAACTCAGACTCCTATGGAAGTCAAACAGTTCCCCAGAAACTCATTCTCATCATCAATGATTAGCAGGGTGGAGGAACACAGCAGCTGTAGTTATCACCAGAAGTATATATTCTCTCGTTTTGGGACCACAAATTATCCCAAACCTTAGCCTCAGCTGCACACATTTGGGGCACAATTCTCCACTCCATTACATCAGTTTTACATTGGTAGAGAAGAGTAGAGAGTAAGGCCATTTATTTACATTTTGAATGAAATAGATTTATTACTGCAGAACCTGTATTCTAGGAATTTTACATAGCAATGCAAATTTTATTTTTTAAAACCCATTGTCTTCAGTGGTATTTCTCTTGGTTTATGCCTAGGTGAGTGAGAGGAGACTCTGGCCCGTATCAGCACCTTTGATAAGCAAACTGTGATGTGTTCTTGTTTTCCTTTAGTAGAACTTCTAAGAGTCACCTGCCTTTTTATTTGTTTTAAACCCAACCTAAAGGACAGCAAAGAAACTGATTTCATCTGCCAGACCATTCTGAAACATAGAGAATATCAGTTTGCATGCCACTGTGGAGCTTTTCAGATGAGTGTGTGTAATCTAAATTTGGAAAAACTTCCTTATATATAAGGAAATGCAAAGCCATTAAAGGCCAAAATTGCTCAGTTGCTATTTAGATTTATAAGACCCCCAGAGATGCCTGTCTCAATCTCTTGGCACTTTGGACATGTACACCTCTATCCCACTATAACGCAGTCCTCGGGAGCCAAAAAATCTTACCGTGTTATAGGTGAAACCGTGTTATATCGAAATTGCTTTGGCCTTGAGCGTTTCCATTATTAATAGTCACTTTCCGCCCCGTGATTGACCCCTCGGAATCCCTGACCCATCCAACCCCCCCCCACTCCCTGTCCCCTGACTGCCCCAACCCCTATCCACACCCCCGCTCACTGACAGGGTCCCCCAGACTCCCACGCCCTATCCAACATCCCCTGACCGCCCCGCCCCCAGAACCTCCGAACCATCCAACCCCCGCTTGCTCCCTGGCCGCCCCCCTAGCTCTGCTCCTTATCCAACCCCTCGGCCCCGGCCTGGCACCCTCAACACGCTGCTCAGAGCAGCGTGTCGGAGCCAGACACGCTGATGCGCTTATCCACTGGAGCGTGCAGCCCCGCCCCCCCAGAGCGCTGCTTTACCGCGCTATATCCAAATTCGTGTTATATCAGGTCGCGTTATAGCGGGGTAGAGGTGTAATTAAAAATGCAATAGAAGTAGCCACCCCCAAGGTAGAACAATAACTTAATAAACCACACCCTACAGATAAATTACAAAAAGAAATTCACTCCCTCATCCTTTAATATTACCCTTCAAGCAAACCTTCCCTCCCTCAAAGATCCCTTTAAAAGTTGAGTTTTGCAGTGTGCCTTGAGGGCCAGCAGATGCGGGTTGTTTCAGACCGAGTATGGGGAGTACATTTGAAAGGTACGGCTGGAGAAGGCCTTATCAGTTCCCTCTTTTACAGCTAGGAGGCTCTAGCTTTGATGCTTCCATATATCTCAGCTGTGGCATCATAGTAGAGAGAGGCAGTAGCAGCTGCTCAGGAAAGCATATCCTATAGTCAATAACAACATTGCAAATTCCACCTGGAAATGCCCAGCTCCAGAAGGGATTTGTTCCTTTGGGCAGCGCTTCCAGCCCTTCTGTTTCTTAGGTTTCTTTTCAAAACTTGCACTAAAGGTTCATGAGATTTGGGAAGGGGAGGAGAATAACAGAACAATTTCAGATTAAAAAATTCAAGAAACTGGAAGATCCATCTGTCTTCAAATGATTGTGGAAAATAAAGTTTTTCATTTTACATTGTATAGCATCACTCTCACTTCTTGACTTTGTCACTGCATCTAAAATAACGATATCTGCTATACAGTACTGAGCAGATACACTAATTAAAGAATTTAAGGGCATGGCTACACTGGCAGATGTAGAGCGCTGTGAGTTAAACTCGCCTTTGGAGAGTGCAGTAGGGAAAGCGCTGCAGTCTGTCCATACAGCTGACAGCACACTGGTATGGCCACATTTGCAGCACTTGCAGTGGCATTGGGAGCGGTGCATTATGGGCAGCTATCCCACAGAGCACCTCTTCCCATTCTGGTCCTGTGGCTTGTGGGAAGGGTGTGGGGTATTCTGGGTTCACATCCCAGCAATCTCTGTGCTTCCATCCACATTTGGCGCCATCTTTCAACGTTTTTTGTACTGTGCGCTCTGTCTTCCCTTTCAGTCTGCGGGAATGGAGCCCGAACTGCTGAGGAGTATGCTGACAAATCTCACCAGCATGTCATGTTTGGCAGTCGAGTTATGCCTTGATCCAAAGTGATAGTGAGGGCTCCGACAATGATATCAACTCGAGTAACGCATCTTGCACGAGTTTGCTTGTGGCATTCATGGACATGCTCACCACCATGGAACGCCGCTTTTGAGCTCTGGAAACAAGCACTGAGCGGTGGGATGAAATCGTCATGCAAGTCTGGGATGATAAGCAGTGGCTGCAGAACTTTCAGATGAGAAAAGCCACTTTCATGAGACTGTCTGAGGAGCTCTCCCCCACCCTGCAGCACAAGGAAACGAGATTGAGAGATACCCTGACGGTGGAGAAGCGGGTGGCTATTGCAATCTGGAAGTTGGCAATTCCAGACAGCTACTGATCAGTCGCTAACCAGTTTGGAGTGGGGAAGTTGATCGTTGGAATCGTGTTGATGCAAGTTTGCAGGGCCATTAATCGCATCCTGCTCAGAAGAACCATGGCTTTGGGTAACGTGCATGACATTGTGGATGGCTTTGCACAAATGGGTTTCCCTAACTGCAGAGGGGTGATAGATGGCATGCATATTTCAATTCTGGCATCAGCCCACCTAGCCTCCAAGTATGTTAATCGGAAGGGGTATTTCTCTATGGTTCTCCAGGCGCTTGTGGATCACCATGGGCGTTTCACTGATGTTAAAGCAGGCTGGGCTGGAAAGGTGCATGACGCACGCATCTTTCGGAACACTGGCCTGTTCAGGAAGCTGCAAGCTGGGATTTGAGAGCAGAAGATCGCTGTAGGGGAAGTCATAATGCCCATTGTGATCCTTGGAGACCCTACTTACCCTTTAATGCTGTGGCTAGTGAAACCCTACACAGGGAGCCTTGACAGCAACAAGGAGCAGTTCAACAACAGGCTGAGCCGGTGCAGAATGACTGTGGAGTGTGCTTTTGGCTGTTTAAAGGGCCACTGGCACTTTCTGTATGGGAAGCTGGACCTGGCCGATGACAGCATCCCCGCAGTTATATCCACGTGCTGTACCCTCCATAACATATGTGAAGGGAAGGGTGAACGATTCACTCAGGCAGGGAACTCTGAGGTACAACACCTGGAGGCTGAATTTGAAGAGCCAGAGAGCAGGGCTACTAGAGGGGCCCAGCCCGGGGCTGCAAGGATTAGGGATGCCTTGAGAGAGCAATTTGAGGCTGAAAGCCACCAGTAATGTCTGGTGCCCTGCACGGGAGTGAATTGCAGTGGTTTCAATGTTAGTAGGAATCTGTTTGCTACGCCGACTTGCAGTGCCTGTTTCTTTCCTGGACTAAGATATCTTTTATTTTATGCAATAATAATGTTTTCAAACCCAAAATATCCATTTATTGAAAAGAAACACAACTACTTGGGAAACAAAGGGCAAGGGGGTAGAGTGGGGAACGGTACAATCACAGATTTGCATATGTCCTGTTCTCATACTCAGCCTTCCTGTCTGGAGTGCTGTGCAATGAGTGCTGCACTTCAGGGTGGCTATACTGCATGATGATGGGGGTTGAGTGCAGTGGGTAAGGGTTGTAGTTTTCATGCTGGGTGGTGAAGCTACAGGTGTTGGAGGCAGCTGGTGGCGGTAAGAACCCGGATGATGGGGAAAGTGGGTTGGAGGTGACATGGGGGCACAAGGGAAAGAGTTTTGGGAGAAGGGCTGTGGGGGAGCCGGGCGTGGTAGTGCTCCGCCTGTCTGGCTACAAGTGCCTGTATCGAGTCCACTTGGCGCTCCATAATGCTTATCAGCTGATCTGTGCTTTGCTGCTGGAGCACCGCACTTTTGTGCCGGCACTCCTCATTCTGCTGATGGATCCTCCTTTCACTGTCCTGCCACTCCTGCACTTTTTGATTTTCATTAGTTGCGTGCTGCATTACTTCATGCAACATGTCTTCCTTGCTTCTACATGGTCTCTTTCCGATTCTTTGGAGTCTTTCAGCTGATGATAACACGGATGGCTGAGATCTCAGGGTTGCATATGTAAGGGCAAAAATGCAACACTTAACAGAGGCAGCATTGTTCACACCAGATAGAGCAATGATTCCCCCCTACTTAACGGCAAGTACAGTCTACCCAATAATTTGCCCATCCCAAAGCAAGCCCATGGGAGCCCCAAAATGGTGAGTAAGCACAGGGTCAAGCGTGACTGATTGTTTCACGGCTATACTGTCCTCTGGGTTTCTGTGCCGTGGGGAGAGCCAGCAGCGGCTGGGGGCCCCATACTGAACACTGATCCCACATTTTCTACAGGAGTTCGTTCTGGAAGATATCTCACTGCTGAGGCTGACTTGGGAAGTAAGGAATGGTCATCTACTGCAATGTGGCTTCTACCCTGGCCTATATGCCGCTTGCCTGTGTACAGCAATGGTGCCCCAATCCCTCATGGCACAGTGGCGTGGACAAGTTAGCCTTACTGGCTCTCCCGAGGAACCTGCGCAAGCGCATTTCCTAAGTTCTGGATGAGACCTTTGAAGAGATTACTGAGGCCGATTACCACGATGTGAGAGCACATCAATGCCCTATTCCGCATCTATGCATGCATGCGGCCCTAACCCTCCTCACCCCAGGAGCCCGCACCGAATAACTTCCTTCCCAAAATAAAAACCACTTACCGGGAACCTCCTCTGGTGTTTGTCCTTCCCCAAGCACCTGCCGCCACAACTGGCCACCTTCCTCCTGGCTTGAGAGCAGCTCCTGGCTGCCTGCATCTAGGGATTCCGGAGTGTCTTCCTCCACCTCAGCACCCTCGCTCCTGCTTTGCTGCTCCTCCTCCTGTCTTGTTGAACTGGGCTCTGAAGTGTCCATGGCGGTCTTCAGAGTGGAGGTGGGGTTGGCCCCAAGTATCGCATTCAGCTCTTTGTAGAAACGGCAGGTTGTGGGGGCAGCACCGGAGCAGATGTTTGCCTTGCAGTCTTTGCAGTAGGCATTCCACAGCTCCTTCACTTTAACCCTCACTGCAGTGCGTCCCACTCATGGCCCCTTTCCATCTTGTCCCTTGGTATCTGCCTGAACATATCCTAATTCCTACGACTGGAGTACAGCTGGGACTGGACAGCTTCCTCCCCCCAAATGCTGATGAGGTCCAGCACCTCTCCATTGCTCCATACTGGGGATCGCGTGGAGGCATGGTCACCATGAAAGATTCACTGAGAGCACTCCACTGGCTGAGCAAACAGGAAGGGGATTTTCAGAATTCCCAGACAATTTAAAAGGCGGGTCTGATGGTTGGGCACCTGAGGGTAGGGCAGTAGAGTTCAAAGTGATGACCAGAGTGACTAGAACAGGCATTGTGGGACCCTTCTGGAGGCCGATCAGAGTGCACTAACAGACCAGGGTGTCCGCACTGGTGCTGCAGCGCTCCAGCAAGGGTGCAGCAAACATTATTCCACTCGCCGAGGTGGAGTACCAGCAGCGCTGTAGCCGCGGAGTCAGAACGCTCTACGTGCCTTGCCAGTGTGGACGCGTAGTGAGCTAGTGTGCCTGAGGCTCCTTTATTGCGCTGTAACTTGCAAAGGTAGCCAAGTCCTAACTCTGGCTCTAGTTAAGCTCCACCTGTCAGGTCAAACTCTTGACACTTCCTAGAACATAGGATAAATCTAGTATAGAAATGTTAACAAGATTGAAAGCTGTTCAGATCGACTACGATTCCAGCTCAAGCCACCTCTCCAATTGCAGTTCATCAGGCAATCAACCCACCCCATTCACAAATAAGTGTGAAGGATTGCTACTCATTTTAGCTGTATTAGAAGCTAGTGGTTTGAATTCTAGCAGTTGCCAGTGTTGTCATTAGTAAATTATTTTAAGATTGTCTATTGAGGAAAAACTGTTATACCAATTTGGGGCCCAATCCTGGTAAAACTTATTCATGTAGGTAATTTTATTCATGGGAGTAATTTAATAGGCATTTTTCCTCCAGTGAAACTAATTCACTTGAATAAAGTTGTTCATGTGCATAAGTTTTTGAGGAACAGCCTCATAATCTGAAAGTGCACTCATGTTAAGCAACTTTCCACACTGTCAGTAATTGTATTGATCTTACTATAATAGCCAATCTCATTTTTGCTTTTACAGAATACATGACAAAGCACAATAGCAAAAGCCAAACTATCTGCACAATCCAAACTTTACCTGTAAGTTCTAAAATCTTTAATAAAACTTCTTTACTTCAAAATCAATGACACTGGAGAGAAACTGAAAAATATTTTGTATATAAGCTGTATTTTGTGGTGACAGTTATTATTTATTTGAAGAAACCTCCTAGTTTCTACTCTTTATCTGCTGTAATATTTGTTTCCAAAATCTTATTCTAAAGGATATTATTTGTAATCATTGACTCCAAACACATTAGAATAATAAAATATTGTTTGTTAGCTTACTTCATGGAGTCTTAATTGAGCTTTTTCTTTGAGCAGAAGGCTGCAATAATTAAACAATATATCCCATAAGGAGATTTGCTGATTAATAGATTATTTGATTACTAGGTATAATAGGTGTGCCTCCAATCAATACAATCGCCTAAAAGCTCCAAATTAGAAATAGTGTAATAAAATTTAAATGAAATGTGCTGGGATTTGGTAGTTTTAATTACAGGGAATGATTAATTGATCCTTCAACTAGTATTGATCTACAATTTATTTAATTCTTAGCAATTTAATTTGTCAGACCTGAACTCTGATAACTAACAATTTGCCTAATTAATGTTTAACCTGGAGCACTAAAGTAACTGTAGTTAGGAGTGAAGAAAGATACTAAAGTCCTCTGTTCGAAAAGGGAAGACATATGCTGTGTGAACTACTGATTTTATGAATCAGCATTAAGTCAAGAACCAATATGATGCAGTTGCAAAAAAAGTAAATGCAGTTTTAGGTTAACACACATAGAATGCAAATCATGGGAAATGATAGTACTGCTCTGCTTGGCACTGGTTAGGCCTCAGCTGGAGTACTGGGTACAATTTTGGTCACCAATGTATAGAAAGGATGCAGAGAAACTGGAAAGATCCAGAGGCAAGTGACAAAGATGATCAAAGGGATAGAATTCAAGCCACAGTAGTAAAGGCTGAAAGAACTGGATGTGTTTTAGTTTGGAAACAAACTACAGCAGAGCAGATTTAGATTAAATGGCAGGAAAAACTTCCTAACTGTAAAACTAGTAGAACAATGGCACAGATATCTTGGGAGGTTGTGGAAGCGCCTTCACTAGAGGTTTTCAAAAGGAGGCTGGAGCGATCTGTCTTGGATAGTTCAGACTCCACAGATCCTGCATCTTGACAGGGGGTTAGGGCTTATCTACACTGGCACTTTACAGCACTGCAACTTTCTCGCTTAGGGATGTGAAAAATCACCTCCCTGAGTTCAGCAAGTTTCAGCGCTGGAAAGCGCCAATGTAGACCGTACACCAGCGCAGAGAGCCGCGCCCCTCGTGGAGGTGGGTTTTTTAGAGTGCTGGGAGAGCTCTCTGCTGTGACTACACACGCCACGTTAAAGGGCTGCCACAGCAGCACTTTAATGTTGCCAGTGTAGGCTAGCCCTTAGACTATATGACCCTCGTGGTCTCTTTAACCCTCTGATTCTATGAAAGTATATGGACAGGTAATGTACTGATGATGCACAGATACTCAAATGTTGATGTCTGTGTCACTTCTATTGTTGCACGTGATGTGACTGACTCAAAAATGGTTAAAAAAACCCAACATTATGCAGGGAGGGAGGGGCAGAGCTGTGAAGATCTGCATGTCTCTTATTTTTGATGTCACAAGCCCCCAAAAAAGAATTTGACTAAAAATAGGTAGATTTAACCGTTTAAAGGAGCTACAGCAAAATGCTATTTCTGTATTATCTGAGGCAGACAATTTGTTATGCATAGTTTCCTGATCTAATTGAAATAAAACAGCTCCTTTATGTGGTATGGGGGCGCTACACTGGGATTGCCAGATGATTATTGGCTTGTTGAAGTGATTTTTTTCCCATTAACTTAAAGGGGGTATTTAAATTCTGACAGCTGTGAGAATCCTGGACAGGCTTCTGTAGCTGAGCTGGGCAGAGGACTAGAGAAATAGGGACAAAGGTGGTATTACATCCCCTTTGTGGCTTCCTGATCCTTGGGTTATCCAGGTGCTGAACTAGCTTCTTCCGGAATTTCCTATCTGCTGGTCCTTTGCTCTTGCCACTAGATCACATCTCGCTACACAGTCTAGTTTGGCTAAATGAGATACTTGTGATTTTTATTGAAAATATAGGTCGTAATACATCAAATACATACCAATATTTTTTTTTAAAATACAGAAAGTATTAGGACTGAGAAATGGATTTTAAAACACAAAATTGGGTTAGTAAAGAGTCATTTTCTCCTACTAGAAGAATACAAAAGACGTGGTTTTTTACCCTTGTGTAATTTCAAAATGGCTAAGCAGGCTTTTGTGTGCATTTTTTAAAATTTGGTTAAAAATGTTGCTTCTTGGTTCATACCATAAATGCAGAGCAAATTTTTGTAACCAAGTTATAAATTACTGAAAATGAGAGTTTGTCAGCACTTCAACTTTATCTTATCTGTAGCAGTCAGAATAGACCACTATAATAATTATTGTTGCACCTTTTTTATGGAGAGTGTCAGTTCAAATTGCTCAATTAGTCTGTCATTTAAAGTGAGTTAAAAGGTAATTTACATTAATACAAATAACATGAGAGATCACTGGTGCAGCATTATGAATTAGCTGCAATATGTTGTAATGAGTTTAGTCTGTGAAACTGTGCCAGATTCTTTCCTTTCAGCATGTTATTGTTGAGGTACACCTTTTCAAATATTAACTGCAGAACACATGTTTTAAAAGGCTAATTGTCCCAGACAAATGGATCTTACCACAGGGCCATGTTGTTTGAGCTGTTTGCTATCTTGCATTATTTGTATGCTCTGAAAAGTCAGTATTGCTAAACTTGAGACTGTAGAGTTTCTGGTTGGTTTTGATCTCTGTGCATTAATGTTTTCTTTGAATATGCTTCTTTATGGGAAAAAACATGGAAGAAAGAGTCTCTCTCAGTAAATCAGCAGGATAGTTGTAAGCAGTTGTCCTTCTCCCACAGTCAGGAAGGAGGGGCATTTCACACTACACAGGTGGGACAAGGTTTAGACTAGTAGTTGGTCAATATAGCTGATACCACATGGCCAAAGGGTCACTAGCTGTGTCACTTCTCTATAGTCACTTCACATGATTTGATTTCTATAGTACATAAGCCTGCCATTCTGGCTTCAGTTGGTGTTGCACAGCCAGTCAATATTGCAAGGAATACACATAGTTTAAATGCTGGCCTGCAACTGAATGAAGAATAGAGAGAGTTTTTCTCCTAAATGGGAGATTTTCCATCTTAAAGATTTTTTTGATGGATGCTCACGTAGGATGCTCATTTTTTGATGTAGGATGCTCATCCAGATTTCTGCTTATCTTCTGCTGCAAAGTGGGTTCATAGGGGAAGCCCAACGTGGGTGTCTTCACAGAAGAGACCCTTACCCTTAATATCTCAATCTAGGTAGGAGAACTACTGAATAAATGAAAGTCTCCCTGCTCATCCGGAATAATGGTTGGTGAAAGCAATGTAAAACAGTTTCCTGCTTCCTCTTCACTGAGCAGCCGCTCTCCTTTAAAACCCACTTCTATCAAGATTCCTTCCTACCATGTTTTCTTCACCAATAGTCTTCCCCGAAACATTGTATCATGTCTTGTCTCTCATCTGTAATCTCTTCAGTACAGGGAGCATGTCTTTAATGATGTATGTCGCTTTCTACAGCCTCTGGATATTTCTTGAGGATCTTCCATTCACCGGCTGCTGAGGTATAAGAATGCTTAGCCTGAGAGAATGGTTAGGATCATTGTGCAGGTGGTATAATTGCAGGCCAGTATGATCCCAAATATTGATACCATGACTAGATAAATAATTCACTTGCAGAATTAACATTGATAATTAGGGCTCTGCTTTATACTCTAAATGTAGCAGAAAACCAAAATGACTAAATGTAAACTAGAGTTGTATACAAAAGGAGAAATGCAAAAAAATTAATAGTGAATTTCTGCAAGCCTTCTATCTAGACACAGTGGGCCAAACTTTTCTACTTGTTGGTGTAGCAGAATTTGGCCCAATGCCTTGATCCCTGGGTCACAATATATAATTAGACATGAGAGTGTAAAAACAGTAAGGACCCAAAACTGACAAGACACAAGATGCGGAAAAGATTATTGTACTCTGCCAGCCTCAAATCAGTCAAAAAAACCCCAAAAGAGTCTAAAATGTAGGCCGCTTGTTTATACATCTCTGCAAAAAAGATAATTAAACCTAATCACAGAATTCTCAATCAATAAAATTGTAGATTAGAATATAAATAAGGGGGAAAACCAGGTGGCAGCATAATTATCATTTTGACTGGGTGGGGGAGAGCCAGCTTGGGAAGTGGGAAGGAGCTAGCTCTCCCTCTCCCCTGAATCTCTCACATCCTTGTTGGACAGGATCCAGGAATACTGCACTGGGAGTGTGCATAACCCTTTTTGTGCTGTTGAGAGTGGTTCATTGCTGTGAGTGCCAACCTCAGGGCAGGCTGTCAAGAAGCAGGGCAGAGACCCCAAACTAGTTTTATGTTCTATCATTAGATTTCATTAACCCAGTGACAAGTGTGAACTACTAATGCACTATAACAGTCTTACCAGGGAGTCAGAGGGCAGCACTACGCTGCAGCTCTATGCTACAGCCTAAGTCAATATGTGAAAAAGCCCCCCCGTTCCCACTCCAAGCAATGCAAGTTTTGCACTGTCCACACGCCTCACTGGCACTATGCTGGTGGGAGACACTCTCCTGCCAACATAGCTTCCATTTCTCACTGAGGTGGAGGAATTATGCCGACAGGAAAGCGCTCTCCCATCGGCATAGCGCATCTTCACCGGACACGCTACCATGATGCACCAATGTAGCACTGTAGTGTAGACCTGCCCACAGATAGTCCCCTTTGGAACTCCAGTCTATCTTGCCACCCAGGCAAGCTGGACTTAGTGATAATTGGTTCTTTACATACACAACATCACACCAAAATTCAGATTACTCCCAAAGGATCAGTCACTTACCCCAAGTCAGTCGGTACCTTAGATCTCACACCACAGCCAAAGTCTGTGCTTGACTGAGGCCTAAAGCCTTGGCACAAGTTGGCACCTCGTCTACCAGTGTAAGACCCCTTGCTGGGGGAAGAATGACTTCAGACACTCAACATCAATCTCTGGCACATCAAATAGAAGTTGTGACACAGTGTTTTGAGACTGGGGACTGTAAAATGTGGGAAATGGAAATGGCCGCTGGGTGGGGTGTCATGTTTTCAAGATTACCATCACATCAGATAAGGCATCTCAAAGGAGGGTTGGGGGATAATAATATGAAAGAAAAAGTAATACAGGTATTTGAAATAAATGAACCTTGTATGATAGTTTAAGTGAGAGAGAACTAAAACCATTATAAAGGTACAAAATCAGAGCCAAATCCAAGTATTTTTGGCTTTCCTGTGTGCTAATAAATTAGCCCATTTGGGAACTACTGTCTGAGGCCTAATTGGATAATGAAAAACAACATTGTTTGCCACTTAAGCATCTTTAAAAGGTGGTTAGGGTTAAATCACCTCTTCTGCAACTTCCTTCTATCCTGAATTAACGTGGTTCCTGCTGGTCAGTTAGTAGGTTGTTCTATTCCTGCTTTTAGCTTCAATACTGAAATTGCAGCCATCGTTTACTGCTGCTACCCCGTCCTTCGCAGACTTCAAATACAATATGGGGTTTCTTGGTCTTCGTCCCTTCTGTGCCCATGTGCTTTCAAAGGCTACAAGGTTTATGTGGCACT
The DNA here is from genome assembly GCF_009764565.3 of Dermochelys coriacea. Lineage (NCBI taxonomy): Eukaryota > Metazoa > Chordata > Testudines > Dermochelyidae > Dermochelys > Dermochelys coriacea. The sequence continues at coordinate 20,511,290 of NC_050079.1, forward strand.
CATCATGTCATATACAAATTCCATAGACTGCAAAGGTGTATGCTGTACAGACATGCAGATGGTGCAATAGAAGATGTATTTTGAACATTCATTGAGTTTTCAAGAGGGTTTTAGATTAATCATACTTCCTATACAGCTCTATTGTCTGAGTGTAAAGTAATAGCAGAAGCTGTGAACTGTGACTGCAGCACTGCAGTTGGGAACAAATCAAAGGCCATGATGTCTGTTCAGACATCTTTATGGTAACAGAAAATGGGCTCAGCAAAGACAGCAGGGTACCTTAGGGATGCAAAATGCCTTTTCAACTTTACACGTTATGGTTCTGCAGAGGTAAAACACATCTTGGACTAAGAATGAGAATGAAGACAAAATAGATGGTAAACTTTTTCCAAATCGTACAATGTCCAATCAGATGTTGGTCATTAAGCTCCGCTATAGACCTTTCTCTGATGAAAGGTTACAGGACTTTGGCTACTAACAAGATTAAAACCAATTTGATGCATATAATGGCAAAATATGAGCTCTTTCCGACACTCAGAGTGGTTGGTTCCCAAGAATCAGATATAAGATGTGCAAAATCTCATTTGTTCCTTAAAATAAACAGATAGGGCTGCAGGAACAGGCTCTTTCTCAGGGGAGTAGATAGCCTGAAGTCAAAGGAGCTGATTCTGGTCTAAATTAACACCAGTTTTACACCAAATGAAGTTCTATTGACGTCAGTGGAGTTACTCCAGATCTATGCTGGTGAAAGCAAGAGCAGTATCCGATCTGATGAAGAATCTAATTTAGCTATATGATGCTGTGAGGAGCCCTGATACCAACTATTGATCCACTTTATGCCTGGGAAAGTGGGGCTTGATGGCTCTTAAAATTTTCTTCATACTGATCTAATTGCAGATTATATTCTTACTCCTATACATCCTCTTCTTCCTATTACTAAGCAATTTGTTTCAATAATAACCAGTAGAAATCAGTTCATTACACAAAGGAGAATTTGATATTGTCATTTTGTTGCATTTTAATTTGATGTCTTTACCATTCCTACATTGACAAGAACAAAAAGATACATTATAGGAAAATAAATGAGATTCTGACTGACCACCTTTTATGCAAGGCCTAAAACAATAATCCTCTTGTTGAGACTTATCATGTCAGTATATGTTACAGGCCCAGTCCTTCAGCCCCTTCTCATGGGAGTAGTCCTATTGGGGCTGATTCTGCTCCCCATCACATCAGTGTAAATGTTGATTTTCAATTAGTGAAACACCTTGTTCAATAAAAGTTAATATAGCATATTTATATGACTAAGAATATAGATCCTGATTGAAAGCCCATTTAAGTCAATGGAAAGACTCCCAAGCTTTGGCAAGGGAGTTTTTCCATTGACTTCAGCCGGACTAGGATTTTAAGCTGAGGTTTTTATTTAAAAAGGGAAACAGCCTTGGGCCCCAATAACTACAGACTCTTACATATGTAGGTAGCTTTATGCTGTGTAATCTGAGTCTGTTATCACCATTGGTAGCAGTAGTCTAATTTAGACTGAAATCTGAGTCCTTGTGAAAATTAAACTAAGGGTACTAACTGGAACATCATGTAATACAGAGAAGCAAAATGCATAGTTCTGCTTTCTTTACAAACTACACCCAGTCTTTCTAGTACGAGGCTTCCCATGATTAGGTCCTGCAGTTGTACTGAATAGTGGCAAATTGTGTTTTAGCTGTGTGATAAAGACAAATGCCTTCTGTAGGTAGGTGGAATTTTCACTTTTGGCTTAAGGTAGTTGTGAACTCATGTCTTAAACGACACAATGTAGTGGAATATGTAGATCACTGAGCCACTTCACCTCCAAAATATCTTCTAGAGAGGCAAATTAGCACTCTTATATTCTGTCCTCATCCAGAAATATATTATGGACCTTCTCAAAAAAGATCACTGCACTTTGAAGTGGGCCTGCCATGCAAAAGGGTTTAGAGAATCTGAAGGAGAAATGAGTCAATTTCTCATGAATTTTACCTAGGCTAAATAAAAGAGTTGCCAACTAGTCAAGAATCCTCTAACTTGTGGATGGAACAGACCATGGCATCTTTCCAACTGGATATAATACTACCAGTCTTGAAAGACAGATGATAAAGAGATGGCAGAGGAAACACTGGCAGACTTGTTAGCAGTCTACAGTTAAAGCTATCCGCTTCACTAATCCAAAAGCGATAGGTCCCTTGTGCCCTCATTAATTTAGGTAGGGCACCTTTATCACAGATCTTAAGTAAAATTTTCATAGAATAAATATATGCCCATTTTTAACATCAGGAAGAGGATAAAACACAACTATTGTTCAGTACATTATGAACAACCATACATTTAAAATAAATAATTTGAAACAAAATTTCTTCCTGGCTTGTATTCTGTGAGGAACATTTTAGCAAATACTTTGCCAGACACATCTTAATTTTGTAGGATCTTTACTGTCATCTTTCTTTATTTTGTAATGTAATGGAGTTATTGATCACTGCAAGTTTTCTCCCCTTAGACATTTAAGTACTGCAGTCTGTTTGAATAGCATACTGCAGCGAGGTTCTTTTACCACTATATTTCTAAGCACTTCAGCAGTAATTCCAAAGATGTTAGCAGCTTCTCTTTTTCTTCACTTCACTATTGTGCCTATTCTGTCTCCTTTAAAATCATCTCCATCTTTGTGTCTTTCTTGCTAGTCCACTCAGCATTGCAGTTTTATTTACTGAGGCAGCTTCTGGAGATTTGTTAGCAAAAAGTAGAGGGCCTGATTCTCCACTGCATGACTCCAGTTTTACAACGATGTAACTCAATTGAAATCAACAGTGTGAAGCTAGAGTAATGTAGTAGTGACTTAAGACCAGAATATCCAACCTGTGGGGAAAAACTATGGAGATTGAGATGTTTTCTGACCCAGTAGCATATGTAGGATTTCCAGCTGGGGAGAAAAGCAGAAGATTCTGGAAAACAGAACTTTTTAAAACATAAAAAAGACAAGCTCAAAAGAACACATAGATTTGACCACACTCAGGGCAACTGTAGAAAAGACCATCCAACAGTATCAGTCACAAGAAAAACAGACTCGTGTAAACTGATGGTTCACCAAACAAATCCTTCAAGAATGGTAGTTGTGGTATCTTCATTCAGTGGAATAATAGAGCGAATATAAGGAAGAGCACTGGATGAGGATATATCAGCTCAAACTGAAAGCTATTCTCAGTGCACCTCAAGAAATAAACAGCAGAAATAGAGGCGGATGTTGTGATGTTTGTTGACTCTCAGGTGGAAATTCTTCGTTCCTTTTGAAGAAACCAGAATGCTAGCAACGATGCAATTCATAATGAGGCTCAGAAATATATTGGCAATATATTGACTTTTCAGTGATTCCATCATGTGTTGGTGTATATGGGAGTGAGGTAGATGATGACCTGGCCAAAACTGGAAGATTGGAAACTCAGGTTGGAATGACAACAGTTAAGAATGTTGACATTCTATTGAGGGAAATAAATAAGCTGAAATAAATAGTCAAAAGTTGAAAGATTCTTTGACATCAAAGCTTCTTGGAAAATAACATCCACTATGATGAGATTGTGAATGGGACACATTGTAGAAATGAAAATCAGTAGAGATGGGACCAAGATATATCTACTTTACAAGATGTGTTAGGAGCAGGCTTTAACATCTGCCATGCTTTTGTTGTGAATAACGTGCAGTTTTTTGGATTGGATGCCTTGGATCAAACCCTTACAAAGGACCTTTATGCGTTGCCAAATTCATTCTCAAATTCCATGGCCTGATAGGATTATTGTGGGACAAGATGATGATGACGACAACAGAAGGACTTAATTCTCAATTGTGATTCATTCTACTATTCTTTATATTGCATATAGAAACGGGCTATGTATCTTTCTATTGAGTTCATTCTGAATTAGAGTGTTCTATAGGATTGCGATAGTTGTGTATTACATCCAAATTTGCTTTCCCAAATGCAGAATAAAAAAGACAAAAGTAATAGCATTAGTTGGAGTTAAAACATACTTTTATGTCCTATATAAAGCATAGTGAGTGCAAGATAATTGAATTACATTTGCAAAGTCATTCTATTCTGGCTCTCTTTCAGTACGCTGCTTCTGAGCAGAGGAGAAAATAAATCTTTCTGTTGATTATAAAATTTGTTCTGTCTGTAATTCAGATACAGTCAATAAAAGGTGTTTTCCCATAGCCAATGCACATTTTTTGTACATTAATTAAATACAAATACAGTAGATGAATGAGCTCTTGTTTTCTTTAGGCTTTATCTTTAGGCATTTACTGAATTCAGTGTGGGTATTGCCATTTACTTCAATGGATGCAGTAGCCTACCCTTCTGTGAATAAAATAAATTATATTTTTTGAGAGGCAGATGATCCAGTGATTAGGGCACTAGCTTAGAACTCAGGGGACCTGGGTCCAATTCCCTGCCTCCTGTATGACTTTGCCCAAATCACTTAGTCTCTCTGTGCCTGAGTTTTTCAGCTGTAAACTGGGGATAATAATACTACCTTTAAAGGGGTGCTGTGAGGATAAATATTTTAAAGAGTGTGAGATTCTCAGATACTACAGTAATGGGAGCCAGAGAAATACCTAAGATAGATAGAAACTTCTTCTGCATTGGGCTAATCAGAAGAATTTTTAATTTACCTCCCTTGACCTTTCTCTTTCTGGGAGGAAAAAAACTATACAGTTAAAAAAAATAATCCCTAAATAATCAACACAATAAACACAAGCATACTGAGGAACAGCATCAAGACCTAAAGAAATAACTACAAATAAATTGGCCATCTCCAACAAAGATGATAATTTTCAGAAACAGTTGTATCCACAGCTTGAAATAGAAAGGAAATACTGTATATAGAAACAAAAATTCATGTAAAAATACTTATCTTCATGGGGGGGGAGGGGAAGGACCCTATCAAATAATTCATGTAACTAAATCACTGCCAATAAAGATTAAAGGGGGAAAACTGTTATAAAAATGGGATAAAACAAAACCCTAAATGTTCAAATTAATAGGGTTTTTTAAAGATTTATCTGAATCAGTATGTTTGGATTACGGATGCTCGCAGGAGAGTGTATATTTACAAAGCAGACAAATGAAAATTCTCTGCATGAAATAAGGAGGGCAGTCTTGTGTTCCTCATGCACAAAAACTCCTGTTGAATTCAATAGGAGTTTTGGGAGTTCCAGGAACGTAGTATTATTTCTTTCGTGTCTTATGAGATAGTGTGTCCTTCCTTAATTCTTACTAAGGTTTCAACTGAAACCAGCATTCCTTTCCTGTATTAAGTGTTATTGCCATGTGCCTTTGGGGCCAGACCAACATCCTACTGAAGTCAATGGGAGTCTTTCCTTTGACTTGAACTGCAGTGGGCCTGGGCCATTCAACAGTTGCTGTGTTCTAGATATTGGGTTCAGCCTCAGGTCTACAGTCAGTTGACAAATGAAGGGGCTACTGATGCTCTCCTCTGTTTTTTCCACCAAATGCATCCGATGAAGTGAGCTGTAGCTCACGAAAGCTTATGCTCTAATAAATTTGTTAGTCTCTAAGGTGCCACAAGTACTCCTTTTCTTTTTGCTAGGGAGAAGGAATAGTTCTCTCTCCTCCTTAACCCCCAGAGCATTAGTCTAAGGGAGAAATCCTGGAAAAATATAAGTTAATGGGAGTTTTACTGTTGACTTCAATGGATCCAAGATTTCATGCCAAGTTTCCCTGAAGTAAAAGAGCCTGTGAACAAGCCATATGGGATTTTTCTCCTCTGAGTGAATGAGAGGATTCTTTGAACCACTGGATAACTTCTTATGTCTTCCTGAGAAAAAGAGAGACCTGGATGTGGAGTAAAATGTAGGTTTTCCCCTCCGGAAGCGATGCACTTCGTACCAGACTCAGATCCTTGCTAAAGCAAACTAACATATTGTACCTTATTTGGTCCACGTAGACCCTACTGATAGGTACTAAAGTGCACTAGGAAATAGTACTGTTTCAAACAGTACTACATTAATGCGCACCAGCAGGGCCTACATGGACCAATTAATGAACAACATATTATTGCACTTTTATAAATCACATCCTTGTAGGGCTCATAACCCCACTATGTAGACAAGGTCTATGTTGATTATTCGGATTGTTAATTTTGAGTAAAGAGGCTTTTCTTTTCAACTGCTTCTTAGAAACACCTCTTTCCTTGTGACCAGTTGGTCCTCTGTTGACATGGCAAACACACAGCAAGGAGAAAAGATGCTATATTGCTGCGAATTATAGAGTTGTCCAGGGCAATATGATGAAAATGATTGTTTTTCTGAAATTTGTTTTATGGTAATAATTTGATCAATTATTTATCTGATCACAAATCCATCTGTCAAAACAAGGCACAGAAACTGAGTTAAGTTCTTAAGAGACCTAACAGATAACATACATCATAATATACAGGAAAATTTGGCACAAATACTGAAGACAATATATGGCATGTAGTAACTTGCTTTATCTTCAATTACCAAATAGCCCTACTTGTACCATTTTAGAGATATAGATTGGAGATTAGTCAAAGATAGCTGCCAGTTAAATTTCTTCAATATTTATTTTGAAGGTTTCTTTAAAGTGGTTCCCCAAATGTTCTTTACTTTTTGAAATTGATTCATGAGCAGAGATCAATCAGCAAAAAGTAGCAATAATGAGTTCCTTTTAATATGATTGCATAAAACAGGTTTTTAGTAAAAAAAAAAAAAAAAGACTCCTGCAGGCAGTTCTTTCACCTGCTATGGGGGAAAAAATTCTAATTAAAACAAAAAATGAAATAAGGGGAAGTCATTTTTCTGTGCGTTTGTTTCAGAAGGAGCGAGCACTCTTTTTCCTCTCCGTGTAACTCCTTGTAAACCAGGAGAGCTGTCCTCAGAGCAGTTTAGTAAAAAGGAAAAGCTCTCCACAAACATTGTCTCACTTTTCCACATACAAAAAGAGAACTCCCTTCTGTTATGCCCTCCATGTCTGGGTGAAATCCTGACACCTACCCCTCTCTCTACTTAATTGGATTTTTGTCACTGACTTTGGTGGGTCCAGGATGTCACCACTGGTTTCTTAGTACTTCAGAATGTTTTGGGCTGCAGAAAATTGTATCCCGTGCTTCTCACTGCCCAGGGATGGAATCTGGCTTGGCACAGCTTTGATTGCAACTGGATTCTTGTGAATTATATCGGGGGATTCAGTATACTCAGCAAAATCTCCCAATGTCCTAACAAATGGTGACTTCTCTTCCACAGGTAACTAAGTGCAGGTCTACACTTAAAACTGCATCGGTGTGCTGCTCTAGCACTTCAGAGCATCTCCACTTATGCCAATTGGAGAGTTTCTCATGTCGGCGTAGTTAATCCACCTCCCTAGAGGTGGTAGCCAAGTCGACAGGAGAAACCCTCCTATTCGTATCAACATAAAACTATCTACATGGGAGATAAGTCGGTATAACTATGTCACTCGGGGTGTGGATTTTTCACACTCCTGAGTGATGTTGTTATACTGATAAAGGTTTGTCGTATAGGACTGGCCTGTGCTAGGAAGAGGCTTAAAAAGACCACAAAGAAAACGTACTGGGCTTTTGGCTGTAAACAAGAGAGAAAGGATGGTCCAGTGGATAGGGCCCTAGCAAGGAATGAAACCTAGGCCCTGCCACAGACTTCCTATGTGACCTTGGGCAAGTTACTTACCTTCTCTCTTTTCATAAAATGGAGATATTAGTACTTCCCTACCTCACAGGAGTGTTGTGAAGTGCTTCAATACTATGGCATTGGGGGCCATAAGTGCCTAAAATGGATAGATACCTTTGTTGCAGAAGTCAGCCAAGGAAAGCAAGATAGAAAAGGACCTTGCAGTTTGAAAGGTGGGGGTGGGGGAAGGGGATAATGTTCTTAGGTGATCTGAGCAGGCAAAGCACTCTATAGGATTACAGGCTAACCCAGATCTAAATAATCCATTTAATTTGTGGCCCCCAATACAGCATTATAAGTAATTTCTATGGGGTTTGTAGCCAGTTTGTAGGGGTTGGATTAATGGTGCGATGTGAAATATGGTTCTCAAGGAACAAATTTGCATGAGCTTTATTCTTGAGTGGAGGTTTCCTGGCAAGTTGACATTTTCTCTGTGTCAAGCTCTTTTTATATTATTCTAGGCCAAGTGGGAAGGCCCATTGACCATACAGATCAGAATCCATAAATGAGGCTCTTGGAGATGAAGGTAGTTGCCTCGTGGTAGGAAATGGAACATTTCACCAGTTCAAATTCCACCCAGGACAGTAGTGACTAAACAATGTTACCGACCATTCAGTGGCTCAGTTTAAATGTGTGGATGGTCTCAAAATCGATCCTAGTGGACAGGTTTTTTTATCAGAGACCACCATTACAACTGGCACCCTTGAGCAAAGGACAAGGATTGAGCTAATATACCTTCTTGCTCATAAAAGTGGTGTCTCCGTAACTAAGGCATGGTCTTGGGAGCAGAGGGGAAGCTGGTACTGCCATTACCCATCTTGTGTCCATTCTGTGGCTAAAGAGACTAATCCAGTTTCCAGTGCTGCAAAACTGGCATTTTTTATAAGCATTACATTCCCTTCAAATGTAAAACCCATTCCGCTTTCTTCTCTTCTCAACAGGAAGATAGACTATTACTTTTTGTCTGAATAATGTAATTTTTGGGGAAAAGAATTTGTTTGTTTTTTAAATTAAATAAAAAAGTGAAACTCCCAATGGATTATGATTATTTTACTGGAATGAAGTATTCTGATATCAGTCACAGAACACTAATATGTATTATGGTACAAAAACGGATGAGAATGGTGTTACAGTACATTTTATTTCGTTCATTCTCCTGCAGGTACTAATTTAATTCATTTTCATTGGTTAACGGAATGTCTTTGAGCTCAAAATATTATGCTCAAAAGCATCCGCAGAACACACAATGAGATTGCACCTGCAGTTCAGAATGAAAAGATAAAAGGAAAAGACCCTGCTACTTCCTGAGGAGAATTAAAAAGGGGAGGGGAAAAGCCCTTTTTATTAATGGTTCATTTTCTTCCTCTTTAGTACAAAGTGATAAAAGGAAATAAATTCATGTGCCAAATCTTAGACATAGAAGAAGTGTCATTATATAAAGATGTTACCTTCATGGGGTGGTGGGGCGGAAACTTTGTCAGAAGTTGTTAATGTTGAAAGCAGAAAAAGTGGATTACAATATCTCAAGAAAAAACTGATTGTCAAGATGACAGAATAAACCTGTATACTTATTTTCCAATTTTCATCTCAACATGAAACCACAGCACGGTATTAAGTTTCTGTACAAAAGAATAGAATATACTGGTCAGCGGCTTGGTGGAAGGGGAATTCAGATTTATAAAGCATATATTGGGTTTGGTAAAACAGAAACATGTTCCCAAATTAACAGTAGTGTTCTTTTCCTAGAACTATATTTGGAGGAAGTCCAATTTTTTCCTCCCTGCCAGATGAAAAGTACTGGAAATAATTCTTCCATACACATGACACTAGGATGATATCTGAGCATTGGGAATTTTGTGAGAGTTTCAGGGAAGTCAGTTGTATTGTATCTGTTGGGAATAGGGTTGTAAGGCATTCAATTTTCGACCAGAATGCCTGGTCAAAAAGGGACCATGGCAGTTCTGATCAGCACAGCGGACTGGGCCGCTAAAAGTCCGGCTGGCCGCAGTAGCCGATTCTGTGTGGCTCCTGGAAGCGGCTGGCATGTCCCTCTGGCTCCTAGTGGAGGGGTGGTCGGGGGGCTCCACACGCTGCCCCCGTCCACAGGCGCCTCACCTAATGCCAGTTCCACAGCTCCCATTGGCTTAGGAGCTGGAGGGACAGGTCGCTGCTTCCTGAGAGCCACCTGAGATCAGCGCTGCCCACAGCCCGAACCCCTCTACCGCCCCAGCCTCCCTGTCCAAGCTCGGAACCCCTTCCAGCACTCAAATTCCCTCCCAAAGCCTGCACCTCATCCCAAGCCCCAGCCCTGAGCCCTCTCCCTCACTCTGAACCCCTCGGCCGCATCCCAGAGCTCGCACTCCCAGCCAGAGCCCTCACTCCCTGCACCCCAACCCCCTGCCCCAACCTGGAGCCCCCTCCCTCATCCTGAACCCCTCATTTCTGGCCCCACTCTGGAGTCCACACCCCCAGCCCAGAACCCATACCCCTCCCACACTCCAAACCCTCAGCCCGGAGCCAGCTCATGTACCCCTGACCCCTCATCCATGGCTCCACCCCAGAACCCGCACTACCAGCCCAGTGCCTGTTACCCCCTCCCATCCTCCAACTTCCTGCCATAGCCTGGAGCTCCCTCCCACACTCTGAACCCCTCAGCTCTGCCCCCTCCTGCAGCCTACACCCTCCAGCCAGAGGCCTCATCCCCTCCTGCCCCCCAACCCCCTTCCCCAGCCCAGTGAAAATGAGTGAGGATGGGGGAGAGCAAGTAACAGGGAGGGGGGATGGAATGAGTGGGGTGGGGCCACAGAGAAGGGGCAGGGCAGGGGTGGGGCCTTGGGAAAGGGGTGGACGGGGGGAGAGGGGGAAGGATGTTCAGTTTTCTGCAATTAGAAAGTTGGCAGCCCTAGTTGAGAAGATAGCGTAGACAAAAACAATAGGGGCCATAGAGTGGTTAACCAAAGAGAGACAGCTATCTGCACAGTAAAGAGGAGAAAATTGTCCCTGTTCACAAAAACCCAACTAACAAAATGGTTTGAAAAGCTGTATGTGAAAGGGATGCCACCAGGCATCTTTAATTAGGTGAGACAAAGATAATTCTTCCTCCTCTATGTTAAAAGCATGGTTCTGGTCTAAAAAGTGACTGTAAAAATGGCACCTGATTACTCCATGGAGCTGCTCCCTGTTTATATTCTGAATCTGAGCTGTAGACTATATTGCCAACACTAAATTTGCACTGTTTTTACTCCTGTTAGCCCTTCAGCACCAACACGGCTAAGAGAGAGGGAGCTGGATTCTAATTCTTGTAAGTATCATATCAGAATTGTTTATTAAGTTTAGTCATTTACATCTGGGCAACCCCATTGAAGCCCTTGAGGTTACATGGGGGGTCATTGAGGGCATGGTTTCAAGATAATGTTATTTCCTGGGTGTAATCAAGGACTTAATCTGGCCTTCAGAATGTCTGTTTGAGTTGCTGATGTGCAATATAGAAAAAGTCCAGTTTGGTTCTCAGATCTCAGGGTGGGTTTGCAAGGCTGGCAGATTACAAGTAAAAAAGACTTTTTTCCGCCCTAAGTGAGCCCATTTGTTAAAGAAACCCAGAGAGACTGTAAACACCGAACCCCACAATGTCATTTTTAGACTCCCCTTTCAGAGTAGAATTACATTTAAATTGATTACTTTTGTCAGTAGTTGCGCAGAAAAAGTAAACTAATATGAACCTTCACCTCCAGCCAATATTTGTTATCTGTAATTAAGTCCAATTTGTCTCTTGGTTTTAATTTTATCATAAAATGGTTACTTTTTAATGTTTCCATTAAAATGTCTATTCTTCCATCCCTTCCCCTCTTACACTGACTACCCAGTCTGTTGACTTTCCTATCATTTTACCTTTCAAGTGGATGGCAATATAGTTTTTTTTCTTCATTGAAGGAAGAGCACCTTGAATAACAGTCCACCTTTTTACTAAATATTTCCATGAGCTCTTGAAGAGATGTTGAATAGTTCTGAGTCAGTGGCTTAACCAGCCCTGGAAGTTCAGTCCACTGAAAGGTAGAGAGTTTTGAGCTTGGACATTACATACTTAGAAAAAAATCATGTTTTTACTAATAATATAATGCTATGCAGTCAAAGCATCTTTCATATGAGGATCTCAAAGCATTTGACCAACTTTAACTAACCATTTCTCACAGTACCCCTATCTGGTTGGTAACTATTCAGTTTCCTCTTGGTTTTGGAAATACTTCTCTGAATACCTGTCTACGCTAGAGGCATAGTACTTTAGTTGTGTGATAGTACAAAACTGATGTCCTAAACCTTTGCTTTTCCATTATAATGTTTGCATGTCTCCAGAAGCACAGCTTGCTAGCTGACTCTGGTCTGTATTCCCATTGCAGGTTTTTTCTCCTGTTTTTTTTTTCTTTAACATTTCTCCCTCTGTACCATTTTCTTCTTTTTTGATCAGGGTTTTGTGGAAAGAAATGGGGAATTGTAACAGGTGGCATATTGCTTAGGGGCTGGAGGGCCTGTGGCTGGCCCACCCTGATTACTAAACAGACACACCTGGGTTGGATCAGGTAATTCCCTACAAAGGGCAGCAGATGGCTGCAGTATAGAGTGAAGTGCAGGAAACTACAGGAAGTAAACAAGGTGTCTGTGGGAAAGATCCTTATAGCCGGGGGGGGGGGGGCATTAGCTAGAGTTAGAAACATAAGGCTCTAGCCATAGAGGGAGTGGCCTGCCATAGTAGAAAAGACTAGAGGCCTGGGAATAGGGTGTTGCTGGTAGTATAAGGAAACTGTGGCCAGAGAGCTGAGCTCCTGTCCCAAAGGACTAGGACTGGCAGCTTTGGGTGGAGCAGACTGGGCTGAAGGAAGAACTCCCTGTGTGGGAGAAGAACCTAGGGTGAGTGTGGACTTTATTTTGGGGATAGTATTGATTGTTTGTTTGAATCACTTTTGCTGTTAAACCTGCTTCAGGTGGGGGTGGTATTAGCCACAAGAGAGATGGTGTGGAACTTTTAAGGGGCTGATAAAAGGGCATCAACAAGGACAGGTTGCTTGCAAAGCAACTTCTGGCCATGATGGGGTGCTCAGCAAACTGCAGCCTGTCTACAAGAATGTTGAAATGGGAGAACAGAACTACTTGCTGTATACGACAGCTGAAACATGCTTGCATTATTGTTTCCTTTCTTGGTTGCTAGTAGTGATTGCTAGTTACCAAATGCACCCTAAAGCTATGTGATTTAATACTCTCTTCTGATTAGAGAAGAGTGTTTCCTCTAAACAATGTTTTTTTGCATTTGTATAATTGGCTGCCCTAAATGTTCTTGTAAAAGGGAAACTTGTTAAATGCATAATCTGTCTCTCCATCCATCCAGGCTGGTCCTTATTACTGTAGTAACAGAGTAGCTGTACAACATAACCCCTCTCTACGTATGTACATTCACAGCCATTGGCTTAAGAGAGTTTCGTTTGATGAAATGTGGTCTGTTTGGTAAACACACAATAAATCCTATAAAGAGAGCTCTTTTTCCCTAAATTACTACCTTTTGGTGCTCTGGAATCAGCTGATTTGTTCTTTTATCGGATATTTACTTAAGCTGTATTATTCTGCTCTTGCATATGTTTAATGCTTTATGGTGGGGTGGCGTGCAAAAATGTATCTTGGCAACTGGGCTCACATGTAACTTCTGTTAATTGGTCTGTATCATTGGTTAACTAATTAGTTTCAAAATGTTATCATTTTTACACTTTACCTCTGCAGAAAATCAGTGGAAAGATCTTGTGGAAAAACTCTAATAGAATAGCCTGTTCTTATGAGGCAGCTGGAGTTCCCTTGGCTTAGAAGAGAGGGTACTGCTGGCAAAATATATTGCCAAAAGAGCCTTTCATCTCTGAAATTTACTGTCTCATCCCCTTGATCCAGCATAGCTCAAATGTGTTGACCTTCAGCATCTTTCTGAACAGACAACTTGAGGAGGATTAAAATATAAAAGGATGGGGATTCTCAGGGGAATTTGACCGGGGTATGTGTGTTTTGATATGTCTTGTTGCCTTGTGTTCGTATAGAGGTGGGGGAATGTGCTTTGATTGTTTGGATTCTGTCATGATTTTTTTTAAAAAAATCTTATTTCTAACTGATGGCAGGAGTGTCTGGGATAGCCGTGTTTGTTTCAATCCAAATAAATAAGATATCGCCTTCTATCGGTTCCCAGAGCTATAAATCAAACTCATCATTTCTATGCTCATGAAAGGGGGCAGAATTACTGTAAAGGAAGGTAAATATATTTTAAATAGTGTCTTGGGAAGCAGTAAAGCACAATATTTCCAGTCTTGAAATCTATGGAGATGTTTGTTTAAATGAGATCTGCTCCAGACGTCACTGAAATCAATAGGAGTTTTGCAGCACTGACACATCTCAGGTTGCCAGGCATCTGGTTTTCAATCAGAACGCCCGGTCAAAAAGGGATCGTGGCGGCTCCAATCAGCACCGCTGAGCAGGCCGTTAAAAGTCTAGTCAGCAGCATAGCAGAGCTAAGGCAGGCTCCTTCCCTACTCTGGTTCCACGTGGTTCCCAGAAGCAGCTGGCATGTCCAGCTCAAAGGCCTGGAGTTGTTTCCTGCACCCTGAACCCCTCATTTCTGGCCTCCCCACAGAGCCTGAACCTCCACTTGGAGCCCTCGCCTACTTCCACACCCACCCTGATGAAAATGAGCAAGGGTGAGGGAGAGTGAGCACTAGAGAGAGGAGCGGGAACGTAGTGAGTGGGGGGCCTCAAAGAAGAGGTGGGGAAATCAGAAAGTTAGCAACCCTTGTCAACTGTATGTGAATTTAATGATCCTATTTGGCACTTGCGTACTACAGTGATGAGCACTGTAGTAATTCCCAAGATAAATGGACAGATTTCAATAAAAGTAGGATAACGCCCACATTTTGCAGCTATTTTAAAAACTCATATCTATCTCTGTTCTTCCCCGCCCCCCCCCCCTTGCCTGTACTTTTTGCCCACTGAGGAGAATTTGCAGACTGTAATGGTGGACGTGTTCTGTAGTTTTTGTTTTATTTTGTAATAGCTTTCTATTTGTTTCCTTCTGATATCACAAAAGTGTTTTTTGCAGACTTTGGCAGATAACCAATTTAAATAGTGAATATCTGATGGAAAAGGTTTTATGAATACAAATCTCCACAAAAGGTGAGCAGGCTTTAGTAGAGCGAGACGGTCTCTCTTTTTTTTTTTTTTTTTTTTTTTTTTTTTTTTAAATAGTGCCATCAAATCATTACTTTCCATTTGTTTCTTAATGTAATGGTATATTCTGTAAATATTGTTGCTGCTGACAAGAACATCAATTCCTGTTGTTCATGAAGACTGCTCGGTATTCTAACAATAAATAGCAAGCTGCAGGAACAATCACTTGAATGTTTATTTCTTAACATATATGCCCTCTTGCAAAAGAGACAGATGCAACTGATGTTTACCAAATAATGCTTTTGGGAAAAGGTCTGACTTTAACAGAGAGAGAGAGCTCTTTAAATATAATTTTTTTATTTATGCATTAGCCCAATGTTTGCCTAAGGGGAAAAATGGTTTGGAAAATGGGAATTGTCTGTGGGTGGCTTTTTTGGGGGGGGGAGGGGGGTTTGGATAAAATTATGAAGTTAGTGGTTGAAGGGAACAGTCGTCGTGACGAAGACGTTGTGGTTCCTGGAGTGAGTCAGGACCACAGGGTGAGAGGAGGATAGGAGAGGCACCACCTGCAGAGGGTGCAACAACTGGCAGAGCTAATCCCCAGGTCAACCAGCAGGAGGGGCCACTGTGATGAGTGGAACCTGTGATAGCACCTGTGCATGTGCTCCACTTAAAGCATGCAAGTAGTTCAATGCATGACTCAGTTTGATGCATATAAGTGGTTGCAGAGTCAGTGTCTTAGTCAACATACAGCAACTTCTCACTTAAAGTCATCCCAGTTAATGTTGTTACATTGCTGGTCAGTTAGGGAACATGCTCATTTAAAGTTGTGCAATGCTCCCTTATAACGTTGTTTGGCAGCCACCTGCTTTGTTCACTGCTTACAGGAAGAGCAGCCCGTTGCAGCGAGCTGGTGGGGGCTTGGAATCGGAGTGGACCACCAGCCCTCCCATCAGCTGCCCGCTCCCCTAAGTTCCCTGTGCAGCAGCCACCCAGCAAACTATCAATTGCGGGCAGTTCAGCTGTCCCTCCCCCCCACCGCCATGTGCTGCTCCTGCCCTCTGCCTTGGAGCTACTCCCCAGAGCCTTCTGCTTGCTGTGGGGGAGGAAAAGAGGGGGGGCTAGTGTCTGTGTCCCCCTGCTCCTGCACCCTGCTTACCACATAACAGGGCTCAGGACAGAGGGAGCTTGCTGGCCACAGCTGCTGTCTCAACTTCCTGATCTGATTAAAAAGGCAATGTACCTAGAGTGGTGTCAGTGTACTTAAAGGGGTAATGTGCATCTCTCTCTCACACACAGGGTG
Source organism: Dermochelys coriacea (assembly GCF_009764565.3). Taxonomy (NCBI): domain Eukaryota; kingdom Metazoa; phylum Chordata; order Testudines; family Dermochelyidae; genus Dermochelys; species Dermochelys coriacea. Next base: position 20,527,521 of record NC_050079.1, read on the forward strand.
CGGATCTGTCTCTGTCTGCCATGCTGTCTCCGCTCCCTCCATTCGTGCTGCCTTGTAGAGTGTGAGGCTACATTAACAACAATGTGTTAATCCTTGAGGGCTCAGCTGAAAGTTCATCATTTAGCAGTAAGTTATTTCCTGGGAAATATTCTACCCTCTTCTACCCTCTAACTTCACCACTTCAACCAAGCTTCACAATCATCATTGCTATATACAGTATTAAATTGTTTAAAACTTTGTGTGTGTATATACATAGACACACTTTTTGTCTGGTGAAAAAAATTTCCCTGGAACCTAACCCCCCCACTTGCATTAATTCTTATGGAGAAATTGGATTTGCTTAACATAGTTTCACGTAGTCGCATTTTTCAGGAACAGAACTACAATATTAAGTGAAGAGTTACTGTAATAATTAATTGGTGTAAAGAACAAATTAGTATTAACTCTTTATCAATATTGCTGGCACGTTTTCATTAATGAGGGCTGAGATCGTCCAAAGAGCTGCAGAGGGGTTAGAAGTACGGGCAGAAAATAGCAAAACGAATTCCTTCTTGGGGGCAGAAATGCAAACTTAATTTATTTGTGGGGAAACCACCTGAAACTCAAGCAGGAGAAGCTTGGAAAGCACTAATGCTGTAGGAGCCCTAAGAATAACAGCGATTGTGTCATGGTCCAAAAAAAATCAAAAGAAGTCAGTCTCTGGACTGGATGCAAAGAGACTATGTACAGAAGGAAAGTAACTTTCTCCATGTGGCTCTGGTGAGAGCTCACTCAGAATAATGTACTTGCTTCTGGGCATCTCCGTACCAGACACTGACAAAATAGAGGGAACTCAGAAAAAATTCATAAAAAAATCAGCAAAGATAAAGAGCATAAGACATCTCCTTGCAGGGTTCTGTGCAGGGCAGATACAACAGTGTATCCTGTGAACACCCAGAGGCATTTTTTCCCAGAGGCAGAATGCCTTCTGGTGCTTCCCTTGGCATGGTACGGCTCTGAGCTGCCTCTTGCTGCAGGCCTACAAGGCACCATTGAGCTCTACATAAGCAGCTTGATATCTGAGTATTCCTCAAAGGCAGAGCACAAGGTTATGCCTGCTGCACCACTCTTGGAGACGATGCCACATACAAGCCTATGTGTGTCTCATGCTCCTTGCTCTGCCACACCCACCCCGTTATTCACCTGGCTCTGGGCCTAGCCAGAATGTGGCCCAAACAAATTACTGTTCATAAGGGCTTCTGTCTGGGAGCAAAAAAAAAAAAACTCTCCAAAGGCTAGTACATGGATGCTGAGGAAAAAGGTTGACTCTCTTTTAGTCAATCTCCTGGCCCAATGCTGGGGTGTACTGAGCACCCCAACTCTGACGAAAATCTTTGGCAGTTGCAGGTGCTTATAACCTTTTAGGATTTGATCCAAGTCAATAAAAACTTGGGGTTATAACCCAACAGTGCAGATTTCCAAAGGAAAGCCACAGATGGATTACAGCTGAATGAAGCAGCTGTAGCTTCTCAGGGTATGTCTACACTGCAGTCGGGATGTGTGATTGCAGCACCTGTAGGTGTACCCATGGAAGCTTTGCTCTAGCTGAGCAATACTCAGACATCAGTGGTTCAGGAGCCTAATTAGCAATCAACATTACCCAAAACAGCCACAAGAGGGTGAATTCATTTTTTTCTCTTACTGTAATACTAGTCACATTTAAACCCTGTGATGGGGAATATTTAACTTTTTTTTATATATAATTCTTATGACCAAGTTAATAACTAACTTGGTTAACATAGTAAAAACATCCTGATTGGTGGTTAATTAAATCAACCAGTGTTTTAATATGTGCTCCGAAGAGCCCAGGCAACTCAAAGAGCTGCTCCTGAGCCTCAGTCTGAGTTAGGATGACCACCTTTTCAAAAGACAAAAGTGGGACACGTGCAGGAGCTCCGCCCCCCACCTAGCCAGGCCAGAAGCCACAGCTGGGCTTTGGTAAGAGCTGCTTGTGGAGCCCGAGACCCTTCACCCGCCCTAGGCGGTGGGCCAGGGTGTCCGAGAGCAGTACCCACCCCCTGGGGCACAATGACCAAGGCAGGTGAAGGGTCTGGGGCTCCCCACAGCAGCCTATGCTCCCTGGGTAGCTCTTGCCATAGCCTGGCCAAGATGGGGTGGGAGAAGAGCAGGGTCAGCACCTCATGGCAAGGGGTGGCTAAAGCTACCTCAGCAGTGCTCCTCCCCCCACTGGAAGAGGCTGGCACCAGCCCTGAGCCTCAGGCAGGCACAGAGAGATGCCTCAGGGACAAATGCTCTCCAGAATCATTCAGCCCAGGACTGGGACTTGAACTCTGGAGTTTGGGACTGTCCTGCCCTATTCAGGATGGGTGGTCACCCTAGTCTGAGTATCACTGATCTAGCTCTTCAAAACTAATTTGAGTAGCAGTAGTAATGAGGCTGTGGTAGCATGAGCTGTGGCCCTTTGAGTATGTACCCAGGGTCCTGGACTAGTAGTGCTAGTCCATGCAGCCACATGTGCTGCCACGGCTTTGTTATTACTGCTCAAGCTAGCTTTGATCTTCAAATCAAAGCTAGCTTAGATATGTCTACATGTGCTACAACCCCATAAGCTCAGTAGAAGGCACTGAGGGTATAGAGCATTGCTGTCAAGGGTGAGGAGGCTTGCTGCAGCACATTCTTCAGGAGGCAGGCTCGCTGGGGAATGCAGAAGGACCTCTGTGTGCCATGGAGGGAACTGCTCCTTGCTTAGTTGCTCGGGAATGTGTAGGGGTGTAGACTGCTTTATGGGAGGCTTTTAGTGTTTTTGCTAGGTTTCCAGCTCCACCCCCTTGAAATTGGCCTAAAATCCCTTCCTCCCTTTGTTTCCAGCATACTCTGTCCCCTCCTGCTGGTCTTCCCATCCTCCTTGCCAGTGAGGACCTGTGGGGTGGTCGTTACTGACATGGTTTCAGCTAAGTGGAGTGTGGCGATTTATTAAATAACATAATGCAAAGATGTATAAACCTGGTAAGAAAGCAGCTGTAGAGAGGCTTACAAAGTTGGGGCACAGGATTCTATGCTGGAGTTTGAGGCCAGACTCCACCTACCTGTTTGGCGGGGAGAAGAGTTCCTTTTGAACTGAGGGAGAGGAGAACGTGGATGGGCTGACTAGGGCTGGAATGATCGTCTAGAGCTCAGAAGAAACTTTTGGTGGACTGTCCAGGCTCCAGGGACTGACACCACTGCACAGTCAGGGAAACTCCTAGACTGACAGCAACATAGATAGTACTCTAAATCCCTGTTAAAGCTGCTGAGGCTTTTTGTTTTCCTTGTCTGATGTCTGCACTCCCAGTGGAATGGGATATACCTTTTAGCAAATTTGGATTTTGCAATTGGAAAAAATTTACTGTCAAGGCAAAAGTTTTTAATCAAACATGAAAACTGCTTAGTCCACTTTAATACAATGGCTGATTAGACTGCAGCAAAGAAAAGAGAAGCTAGAGGTAACTTTGCTGGATTGTCACAGAAATGTAAATCAGGGTCCAGATACTCCAAGAGGAGAACAGGGGGTCTGAACCCCAAAGAATATGCAATTGAATCAACAGTTTGTATACAATGGTATAGTGTGTAAGTATTTCAAGCAAGGTTTCTTATGGAAACTTTTAATGTTCTGAACCTGATGGTTATTATGAGAAATATACACAACCAGTGGTTACAAACTTATGTATGTGTATATAAAATCAGGCTCCTAATTTGTGCTGCAACGTTCCGCTCCACTGTGCTTCATGTCCCTGTAGCAATTAGGCTGGGAGGGGTCACTTCCCCAACTGGACAATGAAGCTAGCTCCAAGTACCTATCATTGCACAACCCAAAAGAAGACAATGATGAACCACTAACATTAATGGAAAAACATCGAAACAACCTGAAACTGAAAAGAGAACCCTAGTCATCGAAAACTAAGAGGAGGAAACTTTCCCAGCCTGAATAACCATGAGTCACTATGCCAAGTGGTAGGAGACTTTTAAAAATAGGCTCTTCAGCACCTATAAACTTTAAATCCCTTATCTTGAGGAAAGCTCCAAAACTTGATGTGGTAGATCCACAATACAATTTTACTAATTTTATTTGTTTGCTCAATATCAATGAATTATACATTTGATTATACTTTGTCATTTACTTTTTCATATCCTACAATTGCTGCTTTGGTATCGTCCTCACAAATTGAAAGAAACCGGTACTACTTCAACACCTGAACAGAAATTCACTAGTTGGCGATGATAAATGAGTTACCTCTGAGAGGAGATCAAGGTAGCATAACCTTCAAGGATGTAGATCTTACGCTGAACAACTCATAAGTAAGCTGATGAAGATTCCTGAAGTTTACTGCAGGACAAGATCCAAAATTCAAGGATGCTCTAGAAACCATTCTGAAAAATGCAAAGTATGCTTCTGCTGAAATTCTTGGATTAGATATTGAGAAGATGATGAAAGTTGAAATGGCTGTATTTAAGCCACCAAAAAAAAAGAAATTGTAAAGAATTTGAAGAAGCTCTAGGTCCTGCCAAGGAATTAAAGGAAGTTTTCCCATGTAGTTTTGGAATGTTCAGTGGTCTTGTTCCTTGGAGCATCAATTGCAGCTTTGAGAATTCCTGTTCTTGTTTGAAAAGAACTCTGTCACACTTGAAGGATAAGCATGGCCCATTTGGGGGGAGGAGGAGAGAGTAAGTAACTTAGTCTTCTGTCCTGTGACTTGACTTCAGAATGGCACCTGGATGTCTTTGAGGAAGAACTTGAATGCCATTATCCAAGAAGACTTCAGCTTTAGTTGTATGAACAGTATTTAATTTAAACAACACACTCATGTTAAGATCTGTATTTCTGAATCTTTGACTTTTTTGAGTAATTGAATGTTATGCTGAACAATCACAAATTGAAATTTTGTTTTTTAAAAAAAGTGTTGTGACCTGAGACTTTCACTAAGTACATGCAGTTTGCCTTCACGCACCCTCATGTCAGTGTCTTAGTTACAGGGCCTCTGCTCGTGAGAAGTGCTGAGCTCCTTTGACACCCCCCGACCCCAGGGAGCTAGGCATATCTCTTGCAGGGAGCTGGCCAGCCTCAGAGATGGCTTCTTACATTCCCAGACAGTCAGGGGAGACTGGGAGCCCCCCTTAATTTCAGTGGCTGATCAGCCCTTAACAAGATTAGGCCCATGGTTCATAAGTAGAAACATTTTGAATGTCATAGACGGGCAGAATGAATAACTTTTAAGTTTGGTGCATGTTGCTTGATGAGTAATGGCCAGCAGCGCTAATCATGATGAATAAATATTCTTATGTGGCTGTTTTGCGGTGATGCTGCAATTTTTTCCATTACCAATAGAGGCTGTAAAAGATGAGTAGCAGAGATAAGCAGACAGTGAGACACTCCTCTCAGTGAAGCATTCCCTACCATTCAGCACTGCTGATCTGGTTGATATGGGAGTCTACTGATATTTTATTCTGCTATTCAATCTTTAAATGGATGCCAGATATTCAAAAATACTTTCTGCAAGACATTTGTTTCATGCTGCATCTACTGCTCGGATTTTCTGGCTGCAGTGGGATTGCAAGTCAATATTTTAGTTGGAAAATGAAAATAGCTGCCATTCTACCAATAGTCAGGTGTAGAAAAATTTGTGAATAACGGCACTACTAACTACCGCCTTTATATCACAGGTCCCATTGTGGTTTTTAGCGCATCAAATATTTTTTTGTTCACCCCTCTTCCTCCCCCCACAATAACATAATTATCAAATTAAGTACCAATTCTGTGATACATTTGTGGAGCAGCACCTTCCTCAGGTGATTAGTCCCAAATACTTTGATGGGGCTATGCAAGTAAATATAGTGCTATTAATCAGGGGGGAGATTGGTGGCAAAATCATGCTGTTGGCAGTGTCATCCTTCACGTTCTTCACTATCACAGTGAATGTTTGTATAACTTCCATTTTCTTGGGTTTTTTCATTGTACCATTGTGTCATTTCAGGTGGACAGAGGGCTGGCCACCCCCTAGATCCTCAAACAGGGCTGTGTGTGGTGGAGGGGTGTGTGTGGGTGGTTTTTTTTAAAATACCTTGTCCACAGCCAGGAAGATGGAAGGGTGGGTGCTGAGAAATGTAAATGTTCATGAGCTGTGAATTCCTCAAGCAAATACATATCCTTAAAACAAAGGATAAGCAAGCTTATTCTACTTATCAGACAGATTTTTGCAAGCATAAGATCTCATTAGCAGAACAAAAATGGTATCACAAGGCATCTGGTGGTATTGAGAGATCCTCTCCCTACCATGTCTTCTGTGAAATGCACTGTAGTTATGTTTTAAGCATCGGGGGAAATCCTTATGGAAATAGTACTATTCCTTCATTAAGATGAAATGTTTAGATGGACTGGGGAAACCCTGTTAACTGTAAAATTGACATCATTTTTGCTTGAACTCTGTGCCAGAGAGACTTCTACTTTTGGGGTCCATATGGGTGGCAAGCCAGTAAAAGCTGTTCAGAATAGTGCTTCTTAATGATATACAGCAGAGCTCTTTTCATGAGCTGCAATAAGTAAGATGCATCACTCTGAAGATCTATATCTTTGACAAGTAAACTCCTTCTCCACTTTTAACTTTTTTTTTATGTTAAGGTTGCAGTAGTGGGATGCTTAAAGACATGTAAACACTTTTAAATTTTGTTTAAAAAAAAAATTGAAGCTGTAAAAATTAAAATTTGGCAACTATTCACTTAGTTGATACTTTAAGCAAGGGCACTCTCTGGAAATATAAGTAGGAATATGAAAGACCTGCAGTTTACGTGGGGCCACAGCACACAAGATGCATAAGTAAAGACATCAGAGGAAGAATGAAAACGTTAGATTTCTTCTCTGGACCAAGAGAATAGTTTCAATGGCCCGATACCAACTACATTTAGAATTTTTCTGGAGTCCAAGGTACAGTTTGAGTGGAGGGGTCCTTCTTGCAAATATTTTGCAGACTACTCTTGGCCAATCTGATGAAGGACCTCTTTCTGATTTGGCCAAACTGGACAAGAGTCCCTTTGTCCCTTAGCTGTTCAACAAGGTTTGCTATTGAGCAACAAAAGGACTTGCTCTTCAACTTTCCTGTTCTGTAGATCAGCAAGTACAAGCAACCAGTGCTGGGGATTTACACAGATACCAAAAGATATTTATAAACTATAACTTGAATTGATGCAACATTCAGAGCAGCAATTGACCTACAGGCAAGAGAAGAAATTGCTGGGTGTGTTTTGGGGGGGAGTGGAGGATGATAGGGTTAGATCAAGAAAACTGAATTTACCGCTTTAAGTTCTGGGTGGAATAAACTACTTGTTCCTACCTAAAAAACAATACTTATGATACAAGCACAGAGACTTACTCAGCCATATTTATTCAAAACCATTCTCACCACTGGCTAGCGGTTTAATTCACTTTTACATCACTCCACTTCAGAATTAAATAAAAAATAACACTCATGATCTTCAGTAGACACATGCAAAGTTTACATTAGGTTTGCCCTTTTAACATATTACTGTTTTAATGACCATATGAAAATACAGCTGTATAGTTGTTTTTGTATTAAATTCCTTTCTGCTTGTAGTAACTGTAATGCTGTATAATAAACAAAACGCACACGTTCTCTCTAAGGAGTCTGTTTATGGGGTTCCCCTAATACTTGTTCAGCTATTTGTGGCCTGTTACAGATAGTATCACACACAGCTTCTGCTCTCACTGGCTTGCAGATTACTCCTTTTAATGAATTCTTGTTCATCTGGTAACATAGTGCTTCCACCAGATTCCTTAATTCTGTCCCTTTGGTTGTCTGTCTTCAGCTGGCAAATCTAATGAAGCTGCAGTTTTTGTAAGTTTTTCATTGTTGGATATTTGCCATTAAAATCCCTACTCTTTAGTCTCATGTTCCTCTGATTCCAACTAATGCATCTGTACTTTTTTTTTTTTTTAAATATATTCTCTATTTGCTATGTACTTAACTGTAGCAGGCTTCTGTCTGCCAACTGAGCTTTGGAAACAGTGACTTGCTTAGCTTAAGAATTTCAGCAGATATGTCCCATAATGCAATTTTTGATTTTTTCTTTTGGTCTGCTTCCTCAATCTTCATTTCTAACTTCTAAATTAGTCTTGTCTGTCTAGGATTAGAAGCTGTGGTATGTGGTTTTTAATTCTCCTCTAAATGAATCCCATTGTTCTTTATAAAATCTATTAACTGATAATGCTGCGTACGGAGGAACAATTTTGCCCTTAAAGTAATTAACTTCAATGGTAAAATATAGTAACCGATGATAGAAAGCACAGTGAAACTGAAACTAGACCAAATTACAAAGGTCCATTTTTATCTACTTCTTCTGCTCAAGAGAAGAATATCACCAGGGCTTCATACTCTAGTGTCTTCACAATCAATAGCTGATCCAATTCAAGGTCTTGATAAACCTCTGAAAAAGACAGGGTCCATCTCCCTCAAAGAGAACATGGTGTAGAGGTGGGTCCAAAAATATTGCAGACCATACCCAAGGATAAAGCTTGTCAAAACTAGGGCTAGTGCATTCTTGACTGTAGAACTCTCTGCCAAAGGTTAAATTCACCCAAGCTTTTGCTTAATAGTTGAGGTGACACACTGGAGTGCTTGCTTCCCCAAGCAGATATCCCTCATGCCCCTGAAACATAAATAACCTACAAAATTGGACTCCTCCACAGATTGAGAAGGGAAATATTTCTTTAGATAGAAAAATGCTGGAACTTAAAACCATTCAGGGTGTTGACTGATATATGGCACACTACAAATGCAAAGTCTTAGGTGCAGATATAACACAGTATGCCATATACCTCATAAAATACAGGAGGAGTTTAGGGTGGTAGGATGTAATCCTCAAATCAGAATTGTGACAAGACTGCCAAGGTTTAGCAGCCTTAACTTGTATTTAAAAAAAAAAAAATTCCAGGGATCTTTAAAGATTGTAAGTGAACAGGACTTCAATTTTATGTTCTATCTGAAAGCCAACAGCTCAATAATAATGAATACAATAGTGAGACACTAGTTCACAACTGAAGGTATGCATTCTATCTGCTGAAACACCATTACCAAATCACCTAGGCTGCTCACTGAAGACTCCAATTTAAATAGTAACCATGGTCTGGCCCTACTTAGCTTAGTAAATTGAGGCCTGATTGAAACTTGTTCAAGTCAGAGGGTGGCTTTCTATTGATTTCAGTGGGCATTAGGTAAGGCTCCAGCTGAAGACTGTAATTTAAGGTTCTAGGATAGCTTAGTTTTGGATTTAATAGGCCTACACGTGCACACACGCTTATAACCAAACTTTTAGAAGTTGCTGCTGATACAGAGTACTTAGTTTTTTGGATGCTTCAAACTGAGTTCCAAAAAATAACCCAACTAAATGGCCACTTCTGAAAATTTTGGCCTGGGCCCATATTCTATTTTTCTATATGCGGTCACCTGTTGGCATCAATGGGAGTTGTGAATAACACTCTGGCATGGCCCTGTGTCACGGTCTGTTCATCTTTCTTTTCCAATATGCCTACCATCATAGTATCCGGGTACTAATGTGCCTATATAATCCTGAGATACTGCAATATGTATTATTTCCTTAGCTCTCACTTTCTGCAGAAACATTTTAATTCTCTGTAGAGAGGTGTTTTCGGGGTCATGGTATGATGGAAATGAATTCAAATTCTTTAAACCATTGACAATCCTGAATAATTATCTCTAATCTTCTTTTTAGGGGGTTTCATCTCTTTAGCTGCTATCTTCAGTACATTGCTAGGATGGATTTTAGGACCATAGGATGGATGATCTTGTATGCTATGGTCTATCTAATTGGACAAACTGGAAAGAGCCCAGTAGAGGGCAACGAAAATTATCAGGGGGCTGGAGCACACTATTTACGATGACAGGCTGAGGGACCTGGGCTTGTTTGGTTTGTAGAAGAGTGAGGGGGGATTTGATAGCAGCCTTCCCCATACCAGAAGGGGGATTCCAAAGAGGATGGAGCTCGGCTGTTCTCGGTCGTGGCAGATGACAGAACAAGGAGCGATGGTTTCAAGTTGCAGTGGGGGAGGTCTAGGTGGAATATTAGGAAACACTGTATCACTAGGAGCGTGGTGAAGCACTGGAATGGGTTACCTAGAGAGGTGGTGGAATCTCCATCCTTGGATGCTTTTTAAGGCCCAGCTTGACAACGCCCTGGCTGGGATGATTTAGTTGCTGTTGGCCCTGCATTGAGCAGGGGGTTGGCCTCGATGACCTCCTGAGGTCTCTTCCAACCCTAATCTTCTATGAGATGTGTCTTCCTAAACCTTGTAAATTGTTGGATGGCTTATGCGCTGACCTATGAGGGTTTATCATTCTTTATAAATGTGGTGTGTTTTTGTTGTTTTGTTATAATATACTTTAGATATTCTTATCAACTACATTAGTTTTTAACTTTTTTGGTATCCTACTAAGCTCTTGTCCTGAATGTTTTACCACATTGGATTCTGCAAGTTTTAATACGTGATGATGTATATCTTTTTAAAAAAATTGCATTCTCAGTTTCAATTTTTTTGTGACCAATGAAAATGTTGTTTTTGATACCTGGAGTTTTGCTCTTTGAATTAACTGGACTAATGTGATGGACAAAACAATTTTGTTAAAAGAACCCATGTAATCCTCAATCAAATGCGGAACTGAACCTAGGAAGGCTTTTGTTGATTTGAGCTTGACGTCTTATTATGCACTAGAAGGCACTAATGCTGACACACCTATGTGTGATTTAGAGTTGAGCTTTCAGTGATTCTTTCTGCTGGTTAAGCAGCTTCACAAGTATGAATTGAAATAGCACCAAGAGCATTCTTTCTTTGATGCTTGTCAACTTCATTTGCAAGAAACCATTCAAAATGTTTTTTTTGTTTAAATTACTTTGTCAAATTATTACAAGAGATAATGCATGCTTAAATCACAGCACAGTTGTAAAATAAACAGGAAATTGCCTTTAATATTCAGAGTATTTGATTTGTGGCCGATTTTATTTTTGTTTAATCCTTATTGTTTAATCCTATAATACTTGCTGCACTTTATTTGCTGGAAGCTGAGATTGGCAATCTGTGCATTTTTGTTTTCATTATCAATCTAGTCGTCATTCCAATATAAATAAAGGGCATGGCACTAAGAGAGGCAACAATGCAGTTATTTTCTCTCTTCCTCCTTTGGTCTGGAAATTGCTCTTTTTTGATGAATAAAAGAATTAATTCAAATCTTTAATGTTTTAATTTCATAAACTTTAAAAGATGTGTTTGTGACTGACTCTGCATTTATTCATTTGTGACTGACTGCATTTATTTGTTTGTGCTCAACTGTAGTCAGCTGTACATGTGGTCTTTGGTTCACTTCATTTGTCATGTTCAGTTTTCAAGTGGGAACAATTGGCAATAAGTACTTTGGGCACAATGAAAAATTACTATCCTTGAAGAATCTTAAAAGAACTCAAGGCTGTCAAGGTATTACGTTCTCCACATACCTCAAAACCCATAGCATATTTTCTGAAAAATCTGTGCTACTATTATACATGTTGTGAATATCCTGCCCTGAGATGTTTCCAGTTGAGATGAAGGATTATGATCCTTGACAATAATGTATTGAACCTTTTAAAACTTTTCCATCAGAATTGCTGATTCAGCACATTTTAAACATTTTTTTATTTGATCAGGAAGTTTCATCTGTAATAATTAAAGCTGATCTCCAGAAGCCATGCTGATAGGCATATTAATGCTGCTTTTACTGGCCTGCCAGTGTACAGTACACAGCATGACAAAACAAATGACTTAAATCGGGACACTGGACACTGACAGACCCATGCTAATTAATAATCTTGTCAATGACGCTCCTGACAGAGCCCACTGGAGGCTGGTGGGGAACCTGATAGCTTTAGTGATGGCACTGTGCTCATATATTGAATTGCATTGTAAATCAATTAAATGTTTTTGCTAACACCTAATTAATTGTTTGGCTATTGAGCTCAGCTCCCCTCCCCTGACAATATCAGTGCTACAAGGTAATAAAACTTCATTTGTATTAAATGAAATACTGGGTTACCAATTAGACGGTATAAATCAGTCTGCTTTCAGCTTCCAGTTGTTGCATTAGTAACTGGGTGGTTGGAATGGGTATTGAAATACAGAATGGATAAATGCAGTTAGAGGAGGAATTACATGGGAATCCATAAATACTTTTCTGATTTGGATTAGGTGGATTATTTCATATCTATCCTAAGATTTAGAAACTGTCCTAAACCTGAACTCCTCACCTGAACATCCCAGAATGTCGGACAACTCTGGAGCTGAGCTCTTCAGCTTGAGCACTTCTCTGCAAGCATCACACTTATTAGGAAATAAGAGGTTTGGCAAATCTTTTCAGCTCTATTTTTGTGGGAGCAGCAAAGGGACTTGTTTGAGTTTACAAATCCTTTTTCTTGTAATATAAGCAGAGATGGGCAAACTCAATCTCACTGGGTTCACGTTTGGGGCAGGGGTGTGGGGAATAAAGGATTGTGCCAGAAAACATTACATTGCTCAAGCCAGTTCCCATGACACAATTTCTGTTGACTTCAGTGTGCAGAATCAGACTTAGAGACTGACAAACAGAGCAGAGGGGCGAGAGATTAGTTGAGGAAAATATGAACATTCTGGTTTTGGCACACTGTTGCAACACACTGCTGCGCATACCTAGAATTGTGGACTGCTGTTACCTCCCTAGCTCAGCAAGAGTGAGCATTGCTGGAAATTAGACTGAGAGTCAGCTCCCTGCCACACCAGTCCATCTTCCTTACCAGCAAATGCCTCAAGATGCTACAGGTAACAATCAGTGAACTCCACCCCCAGAGCTCCCCAAAGATATGGCTCTCTAACATACTGTACATATCACTGTGTGTTCACAGAAGATATTAAGTTTTCTGCGTTTTTTAAGTCAGTACATTGCCCAATCACGTTAATAAGCTGTAAACACACCCTTCCCTTCAAACATAGCACTGAATTCACTTATAGTAAAAATAAAACAAGTCTAGTAACAAAAGAACAGAGGTTAAGTGATGCCAAGTAGAAGGAATAAAGATAGAAATGGTTACAAACAAAAGTAAACAGGTTTTATCCATTAGAAAACTCAACTTTACAAATTGCAGACTTTGGTGAGGAATGTCCTTGAGCAATCTGTTTTCCAGCAATAGCTGGTTTATTCTTAGTGAACATACCCAGAGATTCCAATGTGTGGGTTTTCCTTCTCCCTTCAAGTGAAGGATAACTTAGTCTCTCTGTGTGTCCTGGTACCTCAAGGTCTGCCTTTTTATTTCCAGTGTCAACTTGATCCCCTGGGACTCAGTCTCTTGGGGAATGACTCCATCTGGATTTAAGTTGCCCCTGGTAAGCATCACGTAGGAGAGTCCTGCTGCAATTTTACAATATAAATGTTCTCTTCCTGCAACTTCTGATATAAATGAATAGCCCATTGAATTTGACCACTACTGGTTGGAGGTGTTGGCCTCCTTTCATTTATCTGGAGAAAACCTATTTAAATCAGGCATCTCAGGGGGAGTTGTTAGTATGCTTTAAAGTCTGAGACTATCAATAATTCCATGTACAGCATTGTCACCTGCATTTCACAATAATATTGACAGGTATGGTTACTTTCAAAGGATGCCTTACAAAGCATATTTTGTACAGCTAACACTTCAGGAGTGTGAGCATAGGTGTGCCTAGGGTTACAGCCATCCATAGGTGAATGACCTGTGCCAGCCTGGCTTATCGGGACAGTTCTCATTCAGATTGTAAAGGCTTCTCTCTGTCCAGAGAAATACATTTTTAGCTTTTGTTCTCTATGCTGGCAATTGGCTTGGAACTGCTGTAAAACTGAAATTCTGGGCACAACCTTGGACCCACCTCTTTTTGGTTAAGTAGCTGGCACCTACTCTGGCTGCTATTATCTACCCTCCCCTTAACAAACCAAATATGTCTGCTTTGTGTCAGGCCCTCAAGTTCCCAAGCATACTTTGTGTACTCGGAGACTTTGTCACTATGCATGTAGTCCTATGAAGATGTACAGTGTGATCTGTGTCACTGGTCATTGTGGGCCTGTGTGTATACAGTATTGTGGGTTTTTAAGTTTCATTAGCATTTTTCTTATGGGATTCTCTGCCCTTCCCTCTCCTTCCCTCTTTCATAGTTCCTCCTAAGAAAAGCTGTTGGATTCATGTTTTAAGTGCCTTTGAAACAAGTCATAATGGATTCACTTTTTCCTATTCTTTCCATACTACTAATTCGTAATCCATGCTGCTAATCTGAGATTTATAGACAAGCAAAGCTCGTGTGTGTGTGTGTGAGAGAGAGAGAGAGAGAGAGAGAGAGAGAGAGAGAGAGAGAGAGAGCGAGCGCGAAGATGCACTGCCATTGCTGCTGCTGCAATAATATATGATGTCAATTTTCATCTCTAATGAAGAAATAAGACTAGTGAATAACAAAAGCTTACAAGGCGGGGCGGATATATCTCGGAAACCTAAATGTAGGTTATTAGAAAATCCATAATCTGCTCATTCATAAGGCACTCTGGAGTAATTTATTTTCAGTGTCTTGTTGAGTCTCTATTTGACTAGCAGCTTGACAATTCAAAGGTGTCTCTTGCAGCTCATTGAGTATCCTAGAAAGATTTGTTTAAAAGAAAATTGGAAATAGTTGCATACATTATTGCAAAGTCACTGAGGGCCAAGTTCTGCCACCTTTTACTTACCCTCATTCAACAAGTCATCCCTACTGGATATTACTTAATGTGTGTAAGGGTGACAGTATCTGGCCCAGACTTGCTAGAGCTAGAAGGCACCCCACAGTAGATCATCTAACCCAACACACGCTGCTTCTCTTTATCCAGGAATCCACTGTCACTTTAGCAAGTTGTGTGTAGAGGTCGCAAGTGAATTAGTTCTACCAGGCCCACAGGAGTTTTGTTCATTCCCTTTTTGCTCTTGTTGTTTGGAGGCATTCATAATGCCATGTGGAACCAAGGGGAAAATTGGGTCAATTACTACTTCAGGGTGAAATTCATGTGTGGAGGATCTGGGGTTGTGCAAGGGATGCACCATCAGAGTGGGTGTTCTGAGAGAGTAGTGTAGCATCTAGAGACACCTGCAGAATAGTCATTCATGCCCTGCATTAGTCTTTCTATTGAGTAGTAAGCTTTACAATTTTTTTTCTACTACAGTATTTCAGGTAGCGGGTCTGATTGGTGTCTCACAACAAATGTAACTGTAACATAACTTCTCTGACTTCAGTCAAAGTTCCCCGGTTTTACAATGAGATTGGGAGAGGGGGTGTCAGCCCCTCAAAATGCTTAAGAGCTTAATCATTCAAAGGGTGACAAATACAAAGCATTTAATATCTTGTGGGTTTCAGATCAGATTTTGGAATGTTTGGAAGTTTAGCATTTTTAACTTTATTTATCGTATTGCTTAAGTTCCCTTTTTATTTTTTTTTTAAGACACTGGGGGAAAAATGTTTGAAAAATACTTAAAAAAAAAAAAAATCCTATTGCGTCTTGTATACCTGGGAAAGGCAGGTAAGGAAAACTGAACATAGAACAGATCATATGATCAGTCTTTCATGCATTCTGTAAGTTTAGATAATTTCTTTTAATTTGATTATACTAAAATATCCCACTTACTGATTCAATAATTCTTCTTTTTTTTTTAAATTGACCTTTTTTTGGTTCAGTGCAAATATTTGCTATAAATGACTTATTTGTTAATTACAGTAGTATACCATCATACCTGTGCTGCTGGTAAAAGAAATATCCATCTTTAACTTTAGCAGTAGAGCTGCATAATGCCCCAACTTCCCCATCAGTGAATTGTCTGCCCTGGGATCCTTGTTCTGTGCCTATAGAAGATGGTATAAAGTGGGGATAACTCTGGACCCAATTTCATAAATTAACATGGTGCTAAAATAGATATAGTACTTGCCAAATCTGTGTGGCCTTGTTGGGCTAGCTTAGCGTGACTTGATTTTGTAAACCACTCTTCAGGCATGTACTGCTGTTCTCTGAATGGAACATCCTTGTACAGTGAAATATTGAGAGATGAAATAGTGATTAAGGAGATTCTGCAAACAGCATGCCTGCCTCAGGCAGAAGTCATTTTCCTTTCAGTGTTCTTAAGTTAAAACAGAGTAATCTTTGAAAATGTTCTGTTGGTTACTTCCCACTCCCCAGAGTGGGGAGCATGAACCTTCTCCTTCATCTTTTCATCTGTCATACAGTGAGGTTGGACACATTAAAATGATGATTCTTGTGATTTTCCTGTTCAGTAGGAAGCATGATGGTGTAATGGAAAAATATTTGCCTTATGTGTAAGTGGCTATTGGTTAGTGTCCCACCTAATCTCTTGTAGGATGGGCAACAATTACATAACCTTTAGTTTTCAGAGGAAGGATTATCCAGTGATTAAGGCATTAGCCAGAGACTTAGGTTCAAGTCCCTTTTCTGACATTAACTTCCCATGTGACCTTAGGCCCAGATCCTCAAAAGCATTTACACACTTAACTTCTAACTTGAAATAAATGGAAGTTAGCAGGAACCTAAAATCTTTGAAGATCTGGGTCTTGGTTTCTATGCCTCAATTTCCCATCTATGAAATGGGTTTAATTTTTTTTTAACGGCACAGATGCACTCCATACATACAGTTTTAAAGATTGTGTGGTACTTGCACGGGAGCTGCAAGTTGTTATATGGGTTCATGGTGCCCGGGCTCCACCAATATTCAGGGCCCGGGGGCCCGGCTCCACCAATGTTTGGGGCCAGGTCTCTCCCCCGGCCCCACCTGCTGCCCCCCGCTCACCTCCCCTAGCCCAGGAGCCTGCAGCTCATGCTGACTTTGCTCTGCCGCCTCCCCATATCAACTGCTGCCGCAGGGTCCTAGTGCCTCTCTCCACTGGGACCAGGGCAGGCTGCCCTTCCACTCTAGCCCTGAGCCTCTCAAGTCCCCCAAACTCCTCAGTCCCTGCCCCAGCCCTGAGCCCCTCCCACACCCCAAACTCCTCATCCACAACCTTCACACCTGTATCCCAGACCTCCTCCCCACACCCAAACTCCCTCCCAGAGCCTTAGGCAGGTGTGAGGGGGAGTGGAGTTTGGGGGGGCAGGTTCTGGGTGCCACCAAAATTTCTACAAACCTGCCACCCCTGTACTTGCACACTATAGGCTCTTTAGAATATGCATAATAAATCTAAGTTACTTTTAGCTTGCAAATTCCTGTTCTCTTTTTCATGAAGACACTGTTTTTTCACTGGATGAAAGTGGCACAAGCTTTGGGGACTGGGCAAAATCTGACCTTAAGAGGGCATTCCTTGAGTAGCTTTGTATTAACTATGCATTGCCTTACAGTCCCTGTGCTGCTAAGGTACTTAAATGTTTGGGAATAGGGAAAGGAGAAAAGGGGCAAAGGATGATGGCCTTGCCTTTCCCTCCGCACAGGTCAATGCAGAGAAGGAGTGGAGCAGGAGAGGGGAGTAACAGAGGGTCATGGGAAACACAATGGAATCTTTAAGTAACTCTCTTAAATTGTAGCTGTGAGACGGTGAAATGTCCTGCTACCTGAGTGAGAAGTCAGTATACCTAGCCTAAATCTATTGGAAGGGTGTGATTCCCCAATTAGGGGGAGGAATGTAGTATGGTATGTGGGAATATACTTAAGAGTATCAGGACCAAATTAAGAAAAAGGGTCTGAATATCAGGAAAACCACAGGTTGGTGACTTGGGCTATGAACTAGTCTCCAAGTTGGGGAAATCCTGTTACCTGGGACTTTACAAATTAGAAAACATAGCTTTAAGGCACAATCTTACTCTGTCAAGGGGAGGAGCTGAGTCTCTTCATCTTTAAGATCTGAAAGTCTGTGACCAATGAGGCATTCTCTGGATGGCCACGAACAGTTGATTAGCTGGTATATGTACTACTTTCTACTAATGATCAATGCAAACAAAATAAATATTTTCTTGGCCCACAGAGCAGTGTTATTTGCAGCAGCTAAATGACCTTCTAAAAGGAATGTCCCCTGTCTCTGGCAGAGATATGGTGGTGTCCAGCCTCCTCCCTCACTCTCACGCCATGTGTCTTTCAGAGTCTTGAGAGAGATTGGCGATATCCACTGAGCATGCATGGGGAATCTTCAAAATGTCCCCCTGGAAAGGGTGAGTAATTCACTGAATGACACCTGACCAACTGCAAAGTAGCCAGTAGATGACTTTCCCTGAGTCAAATAATTATTCCTGAGGACATTTACACCATGTGAAGGAAGTAGAGAGTAGAAAAGTAGAATGATGTTTGGGGGTGGGGGGAGGAGGGAGTAGTGTGTGTACCCCATTGAAACCACCTGACTGTACCAGCCTCTCAGTAAATAAATAACTTTAACACAGAGAATGTATTAATACCTGGGGGGGGCGGGGAGAGAGGGGGAGCATGGGGCAAACAGCTGTGCATATCTCTCTATCAGTGTTATAGAGGGCAAACAATTTGAGTTTACCCTGTATAAGCTTTATACAGGGTAAAATAGGTTTATGTGGGGTTTGGACCCCGTTGGGAGCCTGAAATTTGTGGGATGTAGTTCAGACCTGGGTCTGTGTTTGTATCAGGCTAATGTGTCTGGCACAACCAGGAAGGGTTCTGAAGTCCCAAGCTACCAGGGAAAAACTGGCTCAGAAGTACTCTTGGCACATCATTTGGCAGTTCCTAATGGGGTCTCTGTGATCCAACCCATCACATGATAGTTTTTATCATTTTTATGGAAATCACAATTTGCATGGACTTTATTGTTCCTACACAGTTTCTAGGGTTGTTATAATATAGTTCCAACTTCCCAATTTTATTTTACAAGTACCCCCAATAGCTTTCTTGCCAGTAGAATAGTCACATTGTTCAGGGTACACATTTTATTGTAGGGATGAGGAGGGTTTATCTTCCTCTTTGAGCAACATATTGGGTTACTTTGACCTCTTTCTTTATACTTATGTAATTTGATTGAACACATTTGCTTTTATGGATTTAAGCCTCTGATCTGTGGTTTCATCATTACAAATGGCTTCTTAATTGCAAGTGCGCAAATAATTGTGGACATGGCAAATTGCCAAGTGAAACCTAGAGAACTTTTGGGGGGAATACATCAACAGTTCTACTGTGCCTTTGTTAATATGCCTTCATCTCTGTGCAAAACCGAAGAGGTTTCAGCAATAGGAGAGAAGTTCTAACAAGCCATGAATGCATGAAGTGGGAATGACAGATGAATAATATATCTATAATGCTTCTGTTGGAATAAATGAAGCATCCTAGATTCCTGTGATCTATGTTACACTCTGGGCAACTGGAGAATAATGAAAAGGCAAAGTCATTCCCTTCTTGTCAGAGAATATACTTTGTGCCCTGTTGGTACTAGTAAAAGGGTAACACAAATGTTGTACAGATGAATCCACCATCTGTTTACAGATACCTTACATAATCCCTGGATGCTGTATTAAAACACACTGAGACTGTCCGTGAGGTTTCTGTTACTGATAACCATAACAGAGTTGAGGAAAGTGCTTGGATACTGTAAAGCTCAGGGCTATATAAGTAGAGCTTGGTAATACTGTTTGCCCATCGTGGGTAACTTATCAAGATTTTTTTTAAAAAAAAATTCTCCTGTCCTGAATTAGGATGAAAAACTGAAACTTCAAATTTCCATTGAGTGATGATCCAAAAAAATTCAGGTCAATTAAAATGTTTCAGTGTCAACCTTTTAATATTTATTTATATAAAAATACTGTAAATTAACTTAAATTTTTAAAATAGTAATTGCAAACTGAAACAGTGACATTCTTTAAAGTCAAAATGGGCTACTGACAAATTTGAAACTTTTTTCCAAAATGGGAATTGTTGAAACTGACTTTTTTTTCGCCATGAAAAGTTTTATGGTTTCTACTGTGTTTGTCAAAAATGCCAATCAAAATTTCCTGACACGTGCTCTTTCTAAAGTACTGAGGTGGATTGATAGGAAGGCCCTTATTCTGAGCTACATGTCTCAGGAAATGTAATTCAGGAGGCCCAGACTAGGATGAGAGTGGGGACAAGGTGGTTTTGCACCTCCTAGGTTTCTGCAAATTTCAGGGGATTGGAGCAATCCCTTTTTGTGTAATATAGAGCAACCACTGGGTTGCTCTATAAATTACATTGCCTGTAATGGCTTCTTATGGAAGCATCCACTAGTCCAGAATAACTGTAGAGCTGTGCACACTAGTCATACCTCCTTCCTCCCCTGGCCCTACACAACTGTTCCCCAGAGAACATTAAGAGACCGTGAGGGCCATTCCACCAGCCTAGTGCCACCCATAGGAAACCCCTTACATGAGGGGATTCCTCTGGGTGGGGTGAGGCAATCCACTGGCTTTGCAGCTCCTGTATGAACACAGGTTATTGGGGCCACAGGAGAGCTTGGAACTGGGGCCCTACTATGTCTCTTGTCTGGCTTCCAAAATGATAGAAGTATATTTCTGTTCCCATTATGACATTAGCAGATGAAAGAGATGTACTGGGACAGAAGTCACTTCCACAGTTTAAATAGCTAGTCTGTGATGCTGGTAATACAGTATTTCTGTTACCACCAAACAATCAGGTGTGCAATATTGATCTTGACAGTTGTCAGCTGCAATTTAGATTCCCTAACAAAAAAGTGTTTTAAAAGACATTAAGTTGAAAGTGAATATTTTTCTAAAGTCCAGCTAATACATTCCCTGCCCACCTGCACCCTCCTGGTTTCTTACTCTACATTTCTTAAAGTACCTCAATAGTGCCCTGTCTGGAAGAGAGGGACAAGGTGAGTGAGGGTAATATCTTTGGTTGGACCAACTTCTGCTGGTGTCCAAACAAAGATATTACCTCCCCCACCTTGTCTTTCTAACATCCTAGGACTGACATGGCTACAACTGCCCTGCATTCCTTGGTTAAGGAATTGGCCAGTGCCCTGCTACTGTAAAATCCTTCTTCTCTCCCCACCCAATTTATATCATCCACCAACTTAACTTTGCTAAAGGTAGAAATAACAAATGAACCATACTTTGCTTGAACTCCCCAACCTTGGGAGAAAAATATCTATTGACCTGAGTGAATTCATCTGTCTGCTGATTGGGCTTACTTGTTTTGCACACTCTTGGGATTTCTTTTAAATTTTCATCTGTACTGCTTCCAAAAGCAGACTCTCTACAAGTGGATATTGCATCATCTAATCCAGAAGATTGTATGGGAGGCACAGGTGGGGGGAGGGAGGCATAAAATTAGACCTGGGAGAGCAGTGGAAATGTGTGGGTTGTGTTTTGTTGTTGTTGTTGTTGTTGTTTTTAATTTATATTAAGTAACTGTTCATGGTAGCCTTACGGTTGCGGACAAGATAATGTGCACGTGCTTGGTGAGGAGCTTGGGACCTTGTCGTTGCTATGGAGGAGTGGTATGTACAGTCAGTGCTGTTTACTAGAATGTTGATCGCTACCGTAACTTTGGAGGAGGATGTGAGTTTGAATCCTCCTGAAAGCAAGCTTCTCTTGTTCTTCCTCATTCAGTGGCAATAGACAGGAGAGGTGAGGCCATATCTCCAACAACAAGATGGCGATGAGACGGGACCTCTCCAGGAGTGTGTCGGGGCTGAGTAGGGGAAGTTTCCTTCCAGACATAAGCAGACTGAGAGGATGCTTCTCCAAGCAGCAGCAGATGCCACGTAGGTAGCTATGTGAATTTTGTACCTGCTGCAAATTTTTTCTGCTCGAATTTTATGATAGAGGCCATTTTGCAGTAGAGGAGACCAGAGGCTTCTTAGGCCACTGAGCTGTCATTATATGCTACGTGAGACTATTCTGAGGGGTTCTCAGTGCAGTGCCTAATGGACATATGTCAGTAGAGAAGCCTAGGTTCACATGCGCCTTGGAAACTGAGCTAACCCCTTTTCTTAGAAGTGGTTCCTCTAGGTCAGGTCCATGGAGGACAGTTTGGGGAACTTTTGCATGTTCTCCAGAATATGTAGTTGACTTATAGCAGGAGAAACAAATCCCTGAGGATTCAAGATTTGGAGAACTCCCATTGTTGTTCATATGCTTCAGTGGGTGGGTAGCAAGAAGGGTGTGAATCACAAATATACTAAGCTCGCTTAAAAATGATGCGGGGGTGGGGAAGGAGGGAGGAAAAGCACAAGCTGATGGGGAAAGCCTATAATGAAACTGGTGAGCCTTTAGTTGTAATTGAATGAAAAAGACTTGCAAGTTCCCACAAAGGTCCAACATTTTTTTTTCTTCAAGAACCCTCCATAGCATTGTTGCTGACTGAGGGCTCACAGTGATATTTAATGGTGATATTTAATGGATAGTTCTCTTGAGAACACTGCCCTCAATATGTGGCATTAGTGTACTTAAATTGGGGAGTGTAACAATTCCCTTATGTAGTTGTAGTGCAACTGGGCACTATGAACTGAGCCCCACTCAATGCTGATAGTGCAGTGAAAATACAATGTATCTTATTTTAAATATAAAAGTCAAGCATGGCCTTACAGTACTAAACTGCAGATTTACGGTCTCAGATTCTTGGGTATTGTAACTAGTTAAAATGAATTGTTCAGAGAAAACGATACATTAAATGTGTTTCTACTTTAACTATTAATGAGAGATTACCAACATCAAGAAGGGAGGAACATATTCTTCTGTTAATAAATTAATCATCAAATTGCCAGAGATGGCGTTCTTCATACTTATTGATATTCTATTGGGGATGATTAGATTTGCTTGCACGGCAGATTACTGGAGATAAGGGTATAAGACCTTTTGAAAGAGGAAGTTGTTTGCTGTGTCCTGATGTCTACTTCTAAGCAGATAGTTACACTCAATTTAAATGAGTGTGCATGTTCTTAAATCTTGCTGTATGACAGTGACTTGAACTTTGAGCTTTATCTTTAGAGGAAACCTTGAGCTAACGAATCAATCTTCAGGTAATGATCAAAGTTCAAACCACTTATTCATACAAAAGATCATTTGATTTGATAGAGAGCTCCTGCCTACCCGACCCATAACATTCATGCCCGACCTTTTGGGCAACTGTATCAATTCACTGGACCTTATCAGTTATCAACTAGTGCTTTTTTGCCTCTCATTTACTGGCAAGCACTGGCCCATAATGGAGTGAGTTTGTGTTGTTGCACTCTCCCATTGCCATGCTTGTGGAATTGTGGTTTGGAGTAGCCCAAACTCCAGTGATAGTTACATTGCCAACAGATAGGAAGCAGGTGACAGGGGCACATGAGGACCCACCTATATTGGCTTAAGTAGAACTACAGGTATGAGGAAAGATGGCAAAGTTTCATGCTGAAATGGGAAAGCTCCGAGTGCCAGTTAAAGCCTGAAGCACTCGATGCTGGTGTGCATACCAAAGGTTGAAAAGCGCTGTCCTAATATTCCAGTGTCCTACACTCTGCTTTTGTCATTGCCACTCTCCCTGCTGTAGTACAGCTTGCACCATATCCTCACAAGCTGTTATGCCAGGCACCCCAATTCTAGCATTCACACAGTTGTGTACTTTCCACTTTGATTCGCATGCATCTAATGTCCAAGTACTCTGCTGACAATCCAGCAGCACGTTAGTCTGCTGCAATGCTACCTGTATTCTGCCTGCCTTTTTGCTGCATTTCCCTGCTGCCAATGCTCTAAGTAGACTGCAGCTGAATAACAAATGTATTTTTCAATTACGAGAGTTATTACTGGAATCCCAGATGATACCCATTACACTGCACCCAGTACCTGTATGGCAGATGCAAACTTCAGCAGGACAGACTGGAGGTGTGGGAAATGAAATAACCAACTAACTGAGTAATTCCCTCTGGCCAGAAAATTAGGAGACTGCTTATATGCATGCATAGGGATTATCACAGGGGAAACTACACATTTCTTCTGCCCAAGAAATGGGGAGGAAAGCAGCTGGGAACTTGTGCAGGGGGAACCTGTGGTTCTGACATGAAGACCATGTGATCTCTGTGGAAGATCTATCCCCTGTGGAGATGATAGGAATTCAGGGAACATCACACAAGCAAGAATGTGGTCAGTGGGCCTACAAGCAGCTTAGATTGACCTCACCAAAACCCTGTGTAGGAAGGAACAGCCTGGCCTTGTCTGCTATTCTCAATGAACATTCATTGATAGCAGACAGTTGCCCCTGCAGTATAAAGTAGAGGTTGAGGATTCTGCAATAAATTAAACCCTTTTGTTTGGGTTTTGTTTACTTTTCCAGGTACACCCTTATGGCTGCTTTCTACGTGATACCATCTCTTTGGAGAAGGAGATTGTGCAAAGAGGTTTTATTGTTGACTATTGCCATATTTTTACCTACCTACCTGCTATAGGGCAAACCACTTTGAAGGACATATTGTTTTCTTTCTCTAGCCATATGATAGGTATTTTAATAATCCTTTGATATTTGTCCTGCCTTAAAAAAAAAAAAAAAAAGACTTTATGTATCCTTCCGGGACACTGAGCTATCTATATAAACCAGACTAAAATGTTCTTTGTGAAGAAAGGACAAAAATCAATTTGCCCATTTGCTAAACATTCCTAATTAAACTGCAGACAGCTGCAAGGGGTGGGGGTGGGGTAGACAACAGTCCCAGAAGGTTAAAAGACCCTCCTCCCTATCAACTGAGGAGGGGTAACTACAGGTCAATCAGGATCAGCTGAGAAGGGGTTACCAGAGAATCAATTAGGATCAGTTGAGAGGGAGTTACCTGAGGTTAGTTAGGATCAGCTGATTCCAGCTAAGGGCTGCCTGAGACCTTTTTGGGAGGGGGGGGGGGGTTGAAGGGAGGAGGAGTCAAGCTGCCAGTAGGCTAGGAGCAGCAAGATAGTGAGCCTCACCAGATGGAGAGGCTGCGTTCCCTCCCAGAAGAGAAGCAAAACAAGCCCAAAAGACTGGGAGAAGGAATGGACTGCCCCTGTGCATCCAAGGACTCTCTTACCCAAGCCCATCTCACCAAGACTAAAAAAAGCTAAGACTAGTGAGACAGAGAAGGTACCTTGCCACAAATTTCATAGATAGTATTATACCAATCCTCCCAAGAAACAATTTGCTGGTGTTGCCATAAATACCCAGTTTATAACAATGTGTGTCAAACTGAGGATAGGTTTCAGAGTAGCAGCCGTGTTAGTCTGTATCCACAAAAAGAAAAGGAGGACTTGTGGCACCTTAGAGACTAACAAATTTATTTGAGCATAAGCTTTTGTGAGCTACAGCTCACTTCATCGCATGCATTCAGTGGAAAATACAGTGGGGAGATTTGTATACATAGAGAACATGAAACAATGGGTGTTACCATATACACTGTAATGAGAGTGATCACTTAAGGTGAGCTATTACCAGCAGGAGAGTGGGGGGCAGGGGGGGGCGGAACCTTTTGTCGTGATGATCAAGGTGAGCCATTTCCAGCAGTTGACAAGAACGTCTGAGGAATGGTGGGGGTGGGGAATAAACAAGGGGAAATAGAAAAGGAGTACTTGTGGCACCTTAGAGACTAACAAATTTATTAGAGCATAAGCTTTCGTGAGCTACAGCTCACTTCATCGGATGCATCCAATGAAGTGAGCTGTAGCTCACCAAAGCTTATGCTCTAATAAATTTGTTAGTCTCTAAGGTGCCACAAGTACTCCTTTTCTTTTTGCGAATACAGACTAACATGGCTGCTACTCTGAAACCTGTCATCAAGGGGAAATAGTTTTAATTTGTGTAATGGCCCATCCACTCCGTCTCTATTCAAGCCTAAGTTAATTGTATCCAGTTTGCAAATTAATTCCAATTCCGCAGTCTCTCGTTGGAGTCTGTTTTTGAAGTTTTTTGTTGAAGGATAGCCACTCTCAGGTCTGTAACCGTGTGACCGGAGAGATTGAAGTATTCGCTGACTGGTTTTTGAATGATATAATTCTTGATGTCTGATTTGTGTCCATTTATTCTTTTACATAGAGACTGTCTGGTTTGGCCAATGTACATGGCAGAGGGGCATTGCTGGCACATACTGGCATATATCACATTGGTAGATGTGCAGGTGAACGAGCCTCTGGTAGTGTGCACGAGAGCTGAGGAAGTCTTGTTCTAAGCCAGCCATAAAAATGTTGGCATACTGTGGGGCCATGTGGGTACCCATAGCAGTGCCGCTGATTTGAAGGTATATGTTGTCCCCAAATGTGAAATAGCTATCGGTGAGGACAAAGTCCAGCCACCAGGTTAGCCGTGACAGTATCGGGGATACTGTTCCTGACGGCTTGTAGTCCATCTTTGTGTGGAATGTTGGTGTAGAGGCTTTTACATCCATAGTGGCTAGGATGGTGTTTTCTGGAAAATCACCGATGGATTGTAGTTTCCTCAGGAAGTCAGTGGTGTCTCGAAGATAGCTGGGAGTGCTGGTAGCGTAGGGCCTGAGGAGGGAGTCTACGTAGCCAGACAATCCTGCTGTCAGGGTGCCAATGATGGGCATCCAGACGATGGGGCGTCCAGGATTTCCAGGTTTATGGATCTTGGGTAGCAGATAGAATACCCCTGGTCGGGGTTTCAGGGGTGTGTCTGTGCGGATTTGTTCTTGTGCTTTTTCAGGGAGTTTCTTGAGCAAATGGTGTCGTTTCTTTTGGTAACCCTCAGTGGGATCAGAGGGTAATGGCTTGTTTTATACATACATACACACATGGAGACATTTTAAAGGTACAAACCCAAACATTTGTGCTAAAAGATGTGTGGCATGTTTTAAGTTATACAATAGGCCTTTCATCTCAGTGAAAGATGGTCCTCTTTGTTAGTGAGCTATTTGTATATCTCTCTGCTGTAGCCATCAGTTTCACAGCAATAAAAACAGTCCTCTTCCATTTTGGTATCTTGCTCAATAATGTACTGTATTCAGTGCCTTCTAAAGGGGCTTTGCAACTGATTTAATAATTTTGGGATTTTCTACACTTTTAACTCTTGCCGCCTGCAAATGATGGGTCCAGCCGTGTGTATGTATAAGTGGCGGGGGGGAGGTGGGGTATGTTAGTGCAAGGGAAGCTTCAAATCCTGTTGGGATTTCACCATTTACAATGGCAAAGAATATGTAAAGGAAGTCACACTCTCTCCCAAAGACAGTGACTAAAATGAGTTGGTCATAGTGAGAGTTCCAAAATCCCCCAGATGATCTTTTTCTAGTTGTTTTGTTGTTGTTTGGGGTTTTTTTGACTGATGCTCTGCATTGAGCAGAGGTTTTAACTGAACATAATTTTTTTTTCCGAGTGGCTATTTTCGCTTTAGAACCCAGCAATGTATCTGTATTTTGTCCTATGTGCATTACCTTGGATTTGTCAACATTGTATTTCAGTAGTCTGTTAGATTCCACTTGAGCTTCTCATAGTCTTTTCTTATCTTGACTAAGCTGAAGAGTTTTGTGCCATCTGCAATTTTTGACATTTTTGTTGTTCATCCCACTCCAAGATAAATAATAATTAGTGGATGACTAGTGGTCCTGCAATGGAACTTTATGGCACCTCATACTACTAACCTTTTGCCATGTTGAAAACTGATTTATTCCTACTCTCTTTCTGTTTTAGGTTCTATCATGGGACTAGAAAATGTCTGTTTTCTCATCCTCTAGCTACCTAGTGTTCAAGTAATCTGAATCTTGAATTTTCCAGGGGTCTAACTAGCACAGGGTGGGCAAACTGCAGGCCGGAGCCTGTCCACAAGCCATTTTAAGCTGGTCTGCAAGCCACACCACCCAGCTTGGCCCTGCTTCGACGCTCCAGCTGGGGCGCTGGGCTGCGGGCCATACTGCATGGCTTGGCCCCTCTCCGAAGCTCCCGCCAGGGCACTGGGTCGGGGGCTGCTCCACACGGCTCTCATGAGCTGTGGCATGGCCCCACTCCAGCTCCTATGTGCTCCAATGGGAGCTTTAGGGGTGGTGCCTGCAGACAAGGGCAACATGCAGAGCCATCTGGCTGCACCTCCGCACAGGAGCCAGAGAAGGGACATGCGACTGCTTCTGGGAGCTGCTTGAGACAAGCGCCGCTTGGAGCCTGCAACCCTGGGAGGGGGGAAAATCAGAATTGGGGGAGGGGCTCACTCTCCAAACCCCTCGATTCCAGCCTGGAGCACTCTCCTGCACCCCAAACTTCTAATCCCCAGAGCTCACACTCCCAGCTTTAACCCACACCCCTGCCCCAGCCCTGATCTCCTCCCCCCCCCCACATCTACCTCCTACCCGCCAAACCCCTCAGTCCCAGCCCATCCTCCACATCCCCTCCCACACCCTAACCCCAATTTTGTGAGCATTCATGGCCCGCCATACAATTTCTATTCCCTGATGTGGCTCTTGGGCCAAAAAGTTTGCCCACCCCTGAACTTAACCCCTGGACTCCTAGAAGGAGGTGTGTGTATGTGTGTGGGTTTTTTTTTTAAATAGCGACATCTAGGGCTCCCAAAATACCCACTGTTCTTCCCAATAATGGGATCCTAGAATGTGATACAGATGCATATTCACCATCAAACACCCCACACCCATCGTAGGACCCTTCCCAGCCAAAACCGCTTTTCAGTGGAAAACCCTCTCCTGTATTCCCTCTGTGCTCTTTAGTGCTGTCTCTACAGCCATCAAGCAGGCTTCTGTTTTTCCCTGTTCAGCTGCAGTTTCATTGCACTTCACTGCTTCTTTTTATTTCCATATCTACATTGGCTCCTTGCTCATGGCTTTCCAGTTGTCTTGCTCGTAGCTAAGGATGTCCCTTTGTCTGTTTTTAATTGAGTAAATGAGCTCACCCAGTGTATCAGTGCCTTGGAGGATGACATCTTTTAGTGCAGACCTTCATGAGCTGTCCCAAATGCATTAGACATGGGCCTATGCCCAGATGTATTCTTATTATATAGATACTTTTTTCACAGTAGGACTCTCTCTTGGACGGCTTGTGATAGCTAGATATATGCACAGGCTAAAATAAATGGTGTTAAGACTAAAATAGTGAATTATTGACCTCCTTTATAAGAGACAGCTTGGAATCATTTACCCAGGGTCAAAAAGACACAGGTTGTATTTTATTTCTGAACTCCAAAGAATCAATATATGTGAGTGGGCTGTTGTAAAACAGCACTAGATCTGCTGTTTTCTGGGGGGAAAATTAATTGCTGTGAGTTTTTAATGAGAAGCAGTGTCATAGGTAATACATCTTATTCCTGTCACTTGGAAGAAAAAAGAACAAAATTCTGAGCCAGAGACATTTAATCTGCTCTGGGTTTGGACTCTGACTAGCATAGATGCAGCTGTATGCGCGCGTGCTCATGATAAGCTCAATGTAGCAGAAAAATCAGTCTCCGCACAAGCGAGGCAGAGTTTGATTCTT
Organism: Dermochelys coriacea; assembly: GCF_009764565.3. NCBI lineage: Eukaryota > Metazoa > Chordata > Testudines > Dermochelyidae > Dermochelys > Dermochelys coriacea. The sequence continues at coordinate 20,556,977 of NC_050079.1, forward strand.
GTTTGTGTAATCCATTTCAATGAACACTGTACTTTCCATTTGATACTTTGTCCCACCAAACAATGGAATTCCCTCCAAAGCACCTGCTGGGTAATAAATATTCATCCTACTGTAAACAGCAAAGTTCACCAATAGTCCAAAAAATTTTTTTTGTCAACAAAATTACTAAGATTTACAAAAAGAATATCATACACTAAACAAGCAAGTGGAAAAATTCTGCAAGTTCTGGTGGTGGAATGGGGCATAGGAGAGGAAAATATTTGTAGTCAAATTAATGGTCCATAGCACTGGAATGTGAAGTCCTTTTTTCTCAGGATAAATGTAGTTCAGTGCAGGCATACGTAATGCAGTCTTCTACATTGAAGTGAGCTGTAGCCCATGAAAGCTTATGCTCAAATAAATTTGTTAGTCTCTAAGGTGCCATAAGTACTCCTTTTCTTTTTACATATTTTGAGTGATTAATGATCACAACTTGCCTACTAAATATGAACCATCCCTGCTGCAGGTATTTCACTCTGTTCTGTAGCTAGGGTCTCAAGCTCCTAATGTTTTAAAGTAAAATGTAACAATTTTATGCACTTCTCCCCCCCCCCAAAAAAAAAAAATTACTGGAAACTACAGGGTATTGATCTTATACCTTACCCCCTTGGATAAATTAACTTTGTATCTGGAAGGAAACAGACTGATCTGCAAAATCTGACCTTCATACCAGACGTAAATAGAGAATTTCTGCATGCACAAAATAGTTACCAAATAAACTTCACTGGCACATTTTTGGTGGTAATATTAAGTATTGATTATTCTACTGCATGATTGCCAAGATGGGTATCTTCATACTGTCACACACTTGTAGCAGCTGTTAAATTATGTGTACACTGAGGCTCTATACCTGGTGGGTTTCATAATTCAACACTGATCGATATCAGATCAATGTGGTGCTTTGCACATTGCAAACACTCAAGAATACAGGAAAAATACTTTTTTTTTTAAATTGGAATACCATTTTAGAATTTCTAGTTAATGCAACCACTTAAATTAGGGGGTGGCATGCATAAAATTTTTACATTAATGTGGTGATTTCTAGCATATATTAAAGTGAACTATTGATAGCACTAGTACAAGAAATAATCTACTCAGAGATTGTGCAAGGTTTCCTACAAATAAATACAGGTCCCTCGCTATTTTGTTAGAAAGCATTCATCAAAACAGATTCCAATTGCCCTATGCACAATGTTTCTCTGTCTGTCTGTGGCCTTCTTTGTAATATTAGGTTTCTACTAAAGCTAGATTGAGACCAGCCCATAAATTTTGCGTATGGTCTAGCTCTTGTTTTTAACTTAGGTCTGCAAAATTTAGGTTAGTCCTTTAATCCACTTGACTATCCTAGGCCTCCTTTTTCTCTCTGATATCTGTAAGGATGACTCTAATATACATTACATGTAACCGAATATTCCTGAAGTGGGTGATAGGCTCGCCTTTCTGAAGGCAACTCCTCTCAGAGATGTTACTGATTTGGTTTTCTTTTAGTTTGTAAACTGTTCAGAGTGGGCACCCTGTCATCTTAATGTTTGTACAATACTTTGTACACTTTGGGTGCTTCTAGATAATAAAAGATGGTACTTCCAGAAATTAGGAAAAAAACAGATTAGGGTTAGGCTATATAGCTGCAGGGTAAGCATTCAAATTTTAATTAGAGAACACTGAAATCTTTCAGTAACGGTTCCTGGGATATTTCTGCACAATATGACAGATGTCTTGCTAGATCAGGTGATCTCATGATATAATTTTTACCATCGCATGCCAAAGTTTGACAAAAGCAGAATGCAAACCAAAAACGAGGTCCATTTCCAGTCTGGAGTTGACTCAGAACCAAAACTATAGGGATTTGTCTAGAACTGAGGATTTGAATCCACACTGGTTCCAACACACTTCACTTCTCTTCTCCCCACCCCCCCATTCAAAGGGTTTCTGATTTAAACTTCCAGGTGTGTGTGTGTGTGTGTTGGGGAGAGGGGGTTTACCCAGCCCTATTCAAAATGTTAGCAAGTATTTCTGGTGCTGTAACTTGGAGCTGCTGTCTCCTGGAGCAGTAGTTTCCATTAGTAAACGGGAGCATCACACCAGTCCCATGCATAGCTGGTAGCATATGGGTTTTAGCCCTGTTTTGGACACTAAGTAACATAATTTTCACAGTACCTGTCACCTCTCAACCTTTAATAGATTTTTATATTAACATACTGTAATCTCAGTTTATACAGAAGCACTCTGTCCCCCTCTAGGGACTGCATAGGGATTTGAGAGTCTTCTATAGCTTGAACTAACAGACCTGTTGTTTTTAGCTCAAGCAGTAGAGGCTCATGGTCTTGGATCCAGAGGTTCTGGGTTCAGGACCCTGCTGCCAACAACTCTCCTCAGGGCAGCATAGCATAATGCTATAGCTAGTCTTCACACCACATGCATGCGCCACACTGGAGAAATGTGGTATGCTGCCCAGAGTTTGGACCCTCTAGAAAGCCTGTAGTGCCCATCACCACCATGCACAGAACTATTTCCAATAGTTTAGAGGTGGTTACACTGCCATTTTCTATGAGCAAGTCTACATGATATGGTGGTAATGCCAAAGCCCCTCTTGCACAACTATTCCAGCTCTGGGGGAGTTGGGCCGAAGGTAATTCAACAGAGGGGCACTGACCAAAATACACTAGGTGTGATGCTGTATAAAAGGAAAGGTGTCTACACTACGCTAATATGATCACCATTTTTACAAAATGGTGATAAATCTTGTACAAAGTATGCCCTGAAAGGTATAATTGGAGAAGTTATCTGCTGTGTATTACTTAGTTATAATGTGTGAATCGACATTGCATATGGAGGTATGAAAGTTTGCTATGTGTTTTGTTTTTGTAATTCAAACTTGTGGACCTGGGAAATGCTCCCAGGTTAGCCCTTCAGGAATAACGAAAGGAGCTGTGAACGTGAGCCTCTGCGTATCATTTCTGGAGAGACTCTAAGCAGCATGTAGCACAACAAGGTGCAAGCAAAATTTGCAATTCACATGAAAAACTGGTGGCAGAGCACGTACCTCAAGAAGCTGCTTAATTCCATAAAACAGCCAGGATTTTTCCAGAAGAGGAGGGGCCAAGATATAAAACATGAGAACAAAAGGCACCCCCTTACCTCTTCTTTCCTACAACATCTCTGGACTGGTGAACTTGGACAAGGAAAATTTTGAACAAAGGATTGAGGTCTCCAATGCTATTTGGGCAAATCCAGAGAGACACAAAAAAAACCTAGCAGATACAACATCCCTGTTAGCATTTTGGATTTACAAGCTTTTAATTCACCGGTAATGTAGCTTACATGCTTTAAACATCTGAATAACTCTCATTTCTTTTCCTGGCTAATAAACTTTAGTTACTGAAGTAATTGGCAGTGTCATCTTTAGTGAGATCCTGAGCACCTGGGGTGAGTGATGGATCCTTTGGGATTGGAAGAACCTAGCGTGTGGTGTGGTGTGGTTGGTGTGTTTATTTTATTTTATTTTTATTTTAAATAACCTTTCACCACAGAAATCCAGCTTGTTTGGGTGGTGATATAGGCTGGAGTGCCCAAGGGGACTGCCGGTGGCTTCCTGGTGAGCTAGTATAGTGGTCCAGGAGCACACATTTGTTGCTGGCCTGGTTAATCTAATTGTAAAGTATACCACCAGTTTGGGAGTGTCTGCCCAGTTTTGGCAGTTTGGCTTTCTCAGCCGTGACCCATTCCAGACACTGGTGACACTATTGTAAGCAAACCTTATGGAAAAATAATTTCAGAGAGCATCAGCCATGTGCTTATGTACTCTGAATTTGTAATGCCATCTGAAATTGACTTGGTGCTAGATTTGCACCGTAATGCAGCACACAAGAGGTTAACGTAAACACTGAAGGCCTGTTTCTTACTAGGGTAACTAAGTAATCCTCCCCTGTCCCAGTTTATCTGGTATGTAATTCTATGGACCTATTCCCCACTTACAGTTAATCATTCCAAATGTAGCATGAAGAAAATCCAGAGAGAGAGAGAGAGAGAGAGAGAGATTGATAGCATAAAGAATTAAAGCTAAGGTCTTTCAAGATTAGATGTTCCACTGACCATAATTATGTCTCAGATTTCAGCAAATAACAATCTTGGCAAAATGATCATTCTGCCAGGCTGCTAAGAATCCAAAGCATTTCAGGACTCTGAAGTATTTGCTTGGTCACATTAGAGGAGTTGGAAAGCAATTCTTTCTTAATATCTTGTCCTCATTACTGATTCAAGATTCATTTTAAATACCAATTCATCTTGAAAGTATTGTCTTGATTACACTGGTATTATCTGAAGAAAATATTAGGGGAAATTTTAATGTATCAACATCTATGTGGTAATCTTTAGATAAGCAGCTGTAAAACACATTGCTAAAGACATTTTGAAGAAGTTCAGCAATTAGCAAATGAACAAAAATAATGTATGACATTTCAGTATTATGCCTTCTCCTAATGATTGACTGTATTAGTAAACAGTAAATTAAAACTCTGAGCCATTACTTGTGAACTGTCTTGGATGATCTGTATTTAAATAGTACCTAGCCAAGACTGAGGTATGTTAGTAAGCTGGGAGGCTAGAAGAAATGGCAGAGAGAACATCCCATCTTGAGTGGAGGGACTTGCCTGCCCTTTGTCACAGATGCACAGCCTGGAGTATGTTACTAGGTAGATGCTCAGGTAGCTGCAGTGGCCAAGAGTGCAGGGTTCCACCTCCCCACACATACCCCTAAGATTGGCTAGAAGGTTGTAACTTTTTTGTTTTGTTTTTCAAATGCAGATAGTGCCACAGATGTTGAGTGTGGAGCACTGCAGTGTGCTGTACTAGCAAGGGTTCCAGCCAAAGGCCGTTGGGAAAACATCAGCCAGTGTGGGACACAATAACCTGCTTGTTCAGTAATGGATCTCACAGGGAGTCCATTACGCTTATGCTTCATGATCTGCATTTCTGTATTTCCCTAGTAGTTTTCAGGTGCAGTGCAAGGGATTTAGTTTTGACATGACAACCCCATGGTTTAAATCAGAGGAGCAGGTGGCTGGACATGCTCCATGAGGGAGTCATGACTTTGGAATCCTGCTCTCCCTTTTGGTCCAACAGAGCCTGGATTTAATGAATTTCAGATTAGGCCACAAGGCCTAGCTTTTCTTCCCAGGTGTCAGTGGAAGAAGATGCTGATAAGTGATGGATTTGGGGGAAGGATTTTGTTTTGATCAGGGTTGGGGAATTTTTCTTCTAGAATTCCTTTTATTTATTTATTTATTTTTTTTGAGATGTTCATCCATTGAATGATGGAAATGGCTCCTGGGCTGGCTCATGGGGATGTCAGCAGCTTCTGGAGTGTAACGAAGTAAATGTGTCTTGTACTCCCAAACTTTTCCAAAAGCAATATTTAGCTAATTTGAAGTCAATGGGCTCCCAAGCCTTTTTGCTTTCTCATTGTTTTGCATGGGAGCCATTACAAATGCAGTGACCATCTGCCTACTACTTCCATCTTTTTCTCTGTAATATGCCATCCTCTCCAAACTGCATTGAGTGGAAGGAAACCAAAAGATATCTGTAAAGTCGGTTTTAATGCATTTTTTAAAAACAACTAATATAAATCCCTACTCAAGTGCAATGGGTTTTTGTATTGCAGGCCTGATGCTGCTTTTCCTATGTATAAAAAACAAAAACAAAAAAAAACACACACACAGTGAGCACTGCAAATGGAATGTTATCCTGAACCCATAATCCAGCTGCTCATGAAGATTCTGCTCATTCCCCATACAGATTTAATTCTACATCTGGAATCATCTAGATAGTGAAAGATGAGGCAGGAAATGAACATGGTAAAACTTCCTTCCCATGCGTTTGGACAGCAGGCTCCAATCTGTAATGTCTCCACCATTGTACCCGCTGTGTGCGACCTGCACAGGCAGGGAAAAATGAATGAAAATCTGGAATGCCAAGTAACAATGCTTGATCTAGTGTCCTGCTGGGGCTTTGAGATAAAATCTAGCTGCACTCCCCAACCTGGAGGTATGCCAGAAAACTGCACAAAGTCCCTCCTTGCTGCACATCAAATTGTGGGTTGGCATAGCAGCTACTTTTCCTTTCTCACTAGTACTGTGCAAGAGCATATCCATGCACTGAACATTGCACCTTCTCCCCCAATAACCCACCCTGTGTGGAGTCAGTGCACAGGATGTGTTGGTCAAGGGGTTCTCAAATAGGGTGTGGCTACTGTAGTGCAGTGTTAAGGACCTACTCTAGTCCCAACGCAAAGGGGTGAATTTTGACCCTATAAACTCTGTGGGTTTTAGAGAGCAGGAAGCATCACTTTTATACCTGCTGTTCTCCCCCTGCCTGTGTGTCTCTTTTCTATATACATGCTCCCATTCAGAGAAGAGGCAGCCTGGGTTTGCTCCCTTTGCTTTTAATGCTGTCTGTGCCTCAGGAATCATTAGTTTTTTCCTGTGAAGATCTTGGGCGTGTTGTATATTATCAGCATCCCCAGCTAGTTAAATAAATAGATGCTACTTTTACTTGTACTGCAGCTGTTTTCAGGAGAAAAGGGCCAATTTTTCTAAAATCTTTCATGATCAAACTGCTTTCTTCAACATATGCACATATTTCTTCCTCTAATAACAAGGGCATTTCGGGTGTACATTGCTGGAATGACAATCCTATCCAGTTGCTAATTAGATAAGTGACAGATGTTTGTTCCCTTTCCAACTTCCTATTAAATCTTCATCTCACTACTTTTTTTCCTCTGCATAGAAACATCCTTGGAATTCACATAGAGGGAATTATCCAGCACAACCGCAAGCACTTTCTTTCACTAACCTATATACTGCTTGCTCTACAGTAGGGTGTCCAATTTATCCTGTGAGGAAGGCAGAATTACATTTTAAAATAGGATCTGTAGGATAGGCAACAAAGATAGTGCTGAATACTACCCTCAATTCACTTGTGATTACTGGCTCATTATGTAGCTCAAGGCTAGGATATTGTCCCATTAGAGTAACTAAGTATTTGGGGCTGGATAATCCCTATCTCTAGCATAGCTATGAAGGGGCATATGGGGACAGATGGTCATGTTAGGATTCCCTGGATCTTGGATCAGGGTCTTGTTCCCAATGCAGGGGCTGCACAGCCTCTGCTTCCTCTGCCAGCACACTTAGTGGGGTGGGGCGGGGCGGGGCGGGGGGGGAAAGTAGGTGGACATCTCATTCCACTCTCCTGTGTGCCAAGCGGCAGAGGTGGGTGGATGCAGGTGAGGGAGAAGAAGTCAGCTGTACGGTGCTCAGAGCTGCAGTAGGAGCAACATGAGGGAAACAAGTGGTGGAATTTATTCAACATTTTCGATGTCTGTACACAAATGCAAAGACTAGCAGGAATAAACAGGAAGAACTGGAAGTGTTTGTATTCAAGCTAAACTATGACTTAATTGGCAGCCTAAGACTAGATGGGATACAGCTCATGACTGGAATAGGGGGTATAGCTTCCTCAGGAAGCACAGGCAGGGAAAAATGGGAGATCTTGAGCTATACATAAAAAAAAACATAACTTGTTCTGAGGTGCAGAACGAGGTGAGAGGCAAACACATCAAAAGTTTCTGGGTAAAGATAAAAGGGGGGAAAATAGAGGTAACAAAATGGAAAGGATCTACTGTGGACCACCAACTCATGAGGAGGAGGTGGATGAGGCATTCCTAGAACTGATAACAGAAATAGCCAAAACGCAAGACCTGGTAGTAATGGAGAACTTTAACTACCTAGCCATCTATTGGAAAAGTAATATGGCAAAACAAAAAATTCCAGTAAACTTCTTGAAATGCATTGGGACAACTTTTTATTTCAAAAAATGGAGGAAGTAATCGGTCATTTTAGACTTGATTCTGACCAAGAGGGAGGAATTGGTTGTGGATCTGAAGGTGGAAGGCAATTTGGGTGAAAGTGATCATGAAATGACAGATTTCTTTGGAATCATTAAAGGAAGGAGTGAAAACAGCAGAATAAGGACAACTGACTTTGACTTTAATAACCTCGGAGAACTTTGCTAAAGTCCAATTGAAAGAGAATCTAAGGGATAAAGGAGTTCATGAGAGCTGGCAGTTTCTCAGGGAGACCATATTAAAGGCACAGCTGCAAACTAACCAGCTGTGTTGGGAGGACAGGAAGAATAGTAAGAGGCCAATACTGCTCTAGCTGGAGCCCTTTAAGGGCCTGTAAATCAAAAAGAAATCCTACAAAAAGTGGAAATGTGGATGAATTGTTGAGGAGTACAAAAGAATAGAACAAGCATATAGGGACAAAATCAGAAAGGTGGGGCTCATTTTGTGCCTTAGCCGATCAAGGGACATTAAAGGCAATAAAAAGAGATTCTTTAAATGCATTAGGAGCAGGAGAAAGATGAAGGAAAGTGTAGGCCCTCTATTTAGAAGGGAAGGGCGTTAATATTTGACATCAAGAAAGCTCAGGTGTTTAAAGACTATTTATTTTAGCCTTCACTAAAAAGGTGAATGATGACCAGATACTTAACACAACTAATATTAACAACAAGGGAAAAGGAATACAAGTCAAAATAGGGAAAGAAAAGATTTAAAAAATTTAGATAAATTTGAGGTATTCATATCAGTAGTACCAGATAAAATTCACCCTAGAGTATTTAAGGAACTAACTGAAGCAATCTTGGATTGTTAGCAATTATGTTTGAGAAGTCTTGGAGGCTGAGTGAGATCCCAGAAGACTGGAGAAGTGCAAACATAGTACCTATCTTTAAAATGGGGAGCAAAGAGGACCCAGGGAATATATACATTAATACTTGGAAAGATACTAGAACAAATTATTAAACAACCCGTTTGTAAGCACCTAGAAGATAACAGGGTTATAAGGAAGAGCCAGCATAAATGTATCAAGAACGAATCATGCCAAACCAACCAAATTTTATTCTTTGATAGAATTACTGGCCTACTGAATGGGGGAAAGTTGTAGATGTGATGTATCTTGATTTTTAGTAAGGCTTTTGACACAGTCCCACGTGACATTCTCATAGATAAACTAGGAAAGTACGGTCTAGATTAAATTTAGTATAAGGTGAGTGCATAATTGGTTGGAAGACCATACTCAAAGTATAGTTATCAGTGAGTTGCTGTCAAACTGGGAGGATATATCTAGTGGGGTCTTAGTCCTGGGTCCAGTAGGACTAACCCCCAGTAGTCGGTCAGTCCTAGATCAGGTAGTAGTCAATATTTTCATTAATGACTTGGATAATGGAGTGAAGAGTGCACTTACAAAATCTGTGGGTGACACCAAGCTGGGGCTGGGAGGTTTGGAAGCACTTTGCAGTACAGGATTAGAATTCAAAACAACTGTGACACAGAGACTTGGTCTGAAATCTATGAGATGAAATTTGATCAAGACAAGTTCAAAGTACTACACTTAGGAAGGAAAAGTCAAGTGTACAGCTACAAAGTGGAGAATAACTGGCTAGGTCACAATACTGCTGGAAAAGGTCTGGGGGGTTATAGTGGATCACAAATTGAATGAGTTAATGTGATGCAATTGTGACAAAACTAATATTCTGGGGTATATTAATATGACTGACCTGTGTAAGACATGGGACGTAATTGTCCTACTCTACTTTCCCCTGGTGAGGCTGGAGTACAGTATCCAATTCTTGGTGCCATGCTTGAGGAAAGATATGGACAAACTGGAGAGAGTCCAGCAGAGAGCAACAAAAATGATAAGTTTAGAAAATCTGACCTATGAGGAAAGGTTAGAAAAACTTCACATATTTAGACTTGAGAAAAGAAGACGGGGGGAGGAACCCAATAATGGCCTTTGGATATGTTAAGGGCTATTATAAAGGTGATCAAATGTTTTCCATGTCCACTGAAGGTAGGATCTCAACTAACAGGCTTAATCTGTAGCAATGAAATTTAAATTGATATGAGAAAAAGCTTTCCAGCTATAAGGATAGTTAAATTCTGGAATAGGCTTCCAAGGGAGGTTGTGGAATTCTTATTACTGTAGGATTTAAAAAACTGGTTGGACTAACACCTGTCAGGGACGGTCTAGGTTTACTTGGTGCTGCATCAGCCTGTCTGGCTGGAATTTGATAACCTCTCATGGTCCCTTCTAACTCTACATATCTATGGTTCTGAGAGTCTGTTCCCTTGTATCTGAGCCCATGAAACTCGGTGGATTTTGGATGTAGTTGTAATGAAAGCTACCAGCTCCATTATCATTCTGATAGTTACAGCTATCAGATCTCATTGATTTTTTCTTTGAGAAACTAGCATTTGCAGAGATTTAAATCTCCTTCTGAGATTTAACTGTACAAGAAGTCACTTGTAAAGCTTGTTTGCAGTGCTGAAAACAAAGACACAAAGGGCCCTATGATCCTGTGATTTGTGCACCAAGAAGCTTTGTTACTTGTTGCAAAAGTGGCCTCATGATTGACATTCATGTTAAAGCCATCTAACTGATATGCTACCATATCGGCTTGTCACACAAAAATAGTCCTCTGTTGAAGATCCACAAAAGATCTGTACATTTTAAAAGAAAGTTATATTCTGACGTGTAAGGCTGGATTCTCTACTCCAGCTTTGGACAAATTAGAGGTGCCAAAGAGCCAAAAACTGGCCATAAATGGCCTAGAAAGAATTGTGCCATGACAGGGTGACCTTCCTGTTGGCCAAAATGTACCAGCTTCAGGTCCTATGTTTGACCCAGCCAACCCATCCATTAGCATAGGAGACAAGAAGTAGGTATAGTGGAGCTTTGCTATGCCATGCTTATCCTTCACTGACAGAAAGTCTGTTAAGAACCTTGAATCTGTGGCCCAAATTAGAGCTTTGCAGAAGCAGCACAGATTCTTATTGAAGACAGGGTCGGCCTGAGAATCAAAGTGCTAGAAGTCTTCTGGTACTGACCTCTCCTGTGCAGTCCAGAGTTCAGATGCAAAAGAGAATTCAGTCTATAGGAGGAGTCAGAGTAAATTCAAGTCCTACATGTGTTGTGCTGGCAATAAATAAATTATTACAGAAAAGTGATAGAGGAGCCTAACTTGCTGTCAACAGAAATCTGCCTTTCAATTTGGCCAACAGAAATAATTTTGTTGATTTCTGCATATACCTGGGCATAATATAATGGTCAGGTAGGGAGGTAGCCTTCATCTGAACCTGTGATTGGTGCAGACAAGCTTGAACTTCCTTATGTCCTGGCTTGTGCTACAGACCTATGACTATTTATGTGTAAATGCACCATTCCGAATTTCCTCAACTGCAGGGGGGTGGGCTTGATTCTCCACTGCCCTGCACCTGGTGCAGATGTTTATTCCTGTGCAAAGTGGTATGAAATGCTGCCCATCAAAATGGTACTTTTCCAGGGTTTCTGGTTTTGCTTGCTGCTGGTTATTCTAAGCTATACTCTCTCAAATGTTAGGGGAGAATGTTACATATTATTGTCCACATATCTAATGCAACTAATTTTGATAGTTCGCTTTTTGTGGATTCAGCTTTCTCTATACCTTCTTACTACAATGGGGATAATCAAATCATAGAAATGTAGGACTGGAAGGGATCTCGATAGGCCATCTATCCAGTCTACTGCCCTGAGGCAGGACTAATTACTATCTAGATTATCTCTGACTGGTGTTTGTCTACGTCTTTCCTAAAGTGGGGTTCCCAGAACTGGGCGCAATATTTCTGTTGAGGCCTTCTCAGTGCTGAGTAGAATGAAAACATTACTGCTTACAACGCTCTTGCTAAAAGAAAAGGAGTACTCGTGGCACCTTAGAGACTAACAAATTTATTTGAGCATAAGCTTTCGTGAGCTACAGCTCACTTCGTCGCATGCATTCAGTGGAAAATACAGTGGGGAGATTTATATACATGAAAAAATGGGTGTTACCATACACATTGTAATGAGTGATCACTTAAGGTGAGCTATTACCAGCAGGAGAGTGGGGGGCGGGAGAAAACCTTTTGGAGTGATGATCAAGGTGGGCCATTTCCAGCAGGTGACAAGAATGTCTGAGGAACAGTGGGGGGTGAGGGAGGGGGAATGAGCATGGGGAAATAGTTTTACTTTGTGTAATGACCCATCAACTCCCAGTCTCTATTCAAGCCTAAGATAATTGTATCCAGTTTGCAAATTAATTCCAATTCAGCAGTCTCTCATTGGAGTCTGTTTTTGAAGGTTTTTTTGTTGAAGAATTGCCCGTCTTAGGTCTGTAATCGAGTGATCAAAGAGATTGAAGTGCTCTCCGACTGGTTTTTGAATGTTATAATTCTTGATGTCTGATTTGTGTCCATTTATTCTTTTCCGTAGAGACTGTCCAGTTTGATCAATGTACATGGCAGAGGGGCATTGCTGGCACATATCACATTGGTAGATGCGCAGGTGAACGAGCCTCTGATAGTGTGGCTGATGTGATTAGGCCCTATGATGGTGTCCCCTGAATAGATATGTGGACATACTTGGCAACAGGCTTTGTTGCAAGGATAGGTTCCTGGATTAGTGGTTCTGTTGTGTGGTTGCTGGTGAGTATTTACTTCAGGTTGGTGGGGGGGGCTGTCTGCAAGCAAGGATTGGCCTGTCTCTCAAGATCTGTGAGAGTAATGGGTCATCCTTCAGGATAGGTTGTAGAATCTTGATGATGCATTGGAGTGGTTTTAGTTGGGGCTGAAGCTGTTGGCTAGTGGCGTTCTGTTGTTTTCTTCATTGGGCCTGTCCTGTAGTAGGTGACTTCTGGGTACTCTTCTGGTTCTGTCAATCTGTTTCTTCACTTCAGCAGGTGGGTATTGTAGTTGTAAGAATGCTTGATAGAGATCTTGTAGGTGTTTGTCTCTGTCTGAGGATTGGAGCAAACGCAGTTGTATTGTAGAGCTTGGCTGTAGACAATGGATCGTGTGGTGTGGTCTGGATGAAAGCTGGAGGCATATAGGTAGGCATAGCGGTCAGTAGGTTTCCGATATAGGGTGGTGGTTATGTGACCATTGCTTATTAACACTGTAGTGTCCAGGAAGTAGATCTCTTGTATAGACTGGTCCAAGCTGAGGTTGATGGTGGGATGGAAATCGTTGAAATCATGATGGAATTCCTCAAGGGCTTCTTTTCCATGGGTCCAGATGATGAAGATGTCATCAATGTAGCGCAAGTAGAGTAGGGGCATTAGGGGACGAGAGCTGAGGAAGCGTTGTTCTAAGTCAGCCATAAAAATGTTGGCATGCTGTGGGGCCATGCGAATACCCATAGCAGTGCCGCTGATTTGAAGCTATACACTGTCCCCAAATGTGAAATAGTTATGGGTGAGGACAAAGTCACAAAGTTCAGCCACCAGGTTTGCCGTGACATTATCGGGGATACTGTTCCTGACGGCTTGTAGCCCATCTTTGTGTGGAATGTTGGTGTAGAGGGCTTCTACATCCATAGTGGCCAGGATGGTGTTTTCAGGAAGATCATGGATGGATTGTAGTTTCCTCAGGAAGTCAGTGATGTCTCGAAGATAGCTGGGAGTGTAGGGCCTGAGGAGGGAGTCTACATAGCCAGCCAATCCTGCTGTCAGGGTGCCGATGCCTGAGATGATGGGGCAGGATTTCCAGGTTTATGGATCTTGGGTAGCAGATAGACAGGGGTGTGTCTGTGCGGATTTGTTCTTGTGCTTTTTCAGGGAGTTTCTTGAGCAAATGGTGTAGTTTCTTTTGGTAATCCTCAGTGGGATTGGAGGGTAATGGCCGTAGAAAGTGGTGTTGGAGAGCTGCCTAGCAGTCTCTTGTTCATATTCATGATGACGACACACCTCCTTTGTGAGCCTTTTTGATTATGATGTCAGAGTTGTTTCTGAGGCTGTGGATGGCGTTGTGTTCTGCACAGCTGAGGTTATGGGGCAAGTGATGCTGCTTTTCCACAATTTCAGCCCGTGCACGTCGGCGGAAGCACTCTATGTAGAAGTCCAGTCTGTTGTTTCGACCTTCAGGAGGAGTCCACCCAGAATCCTTCTTTTTGTAGTGTTGGTAGGAAGGTCTCTGTGGGTTAGTATGTTGTTCAGAGGTGTGTTGGAAATATTCCTTGAGTCAGAGACGTCGAAAATAGGATTCTAGGTCACCACAGGACTGTATCATGTTTGTGGGGGTGGAGGGGTAAAAGGAGAGGCCCCGAGATAGGATTCTTCTGCTGGGCTAGGAGTATAGTTGGATAGATTAACAATATTGTTGGATGGGTTAAGGGAACCACTCTTGCTAATTCATCCCAGAATGAAGTTTGCTTTTTTTGGAAAGAATATTAGATTGTTGACACATACTCAAACTCATTCTCATAGTTTGTGATCCCCTGTAACCCCCAGATCCTTTTCTACAGTACTCCTTCCTAGGCAGACATTTCCCATTTTGTATTTGTGCCTACCAATTCTCTGAAGTTACTGAAGTCGGACTTCTTAAAGTCCTTCATCCTTATTCTGCTGTTTCCCCTCCAACCAGTACTTAGAATCACAAACTTTGTCATTTCATGATCACTTTTATCCAAGCTAACTTCCTCCTCCAAATTCTTAACCTACTTCTGTTTTCAGGTGGCATAATGTAATGAAGAAAGAGGCAGCTGAAAGCTCCAGTCTGCAACCAGGAACCTCTGGGAAAGGAAGAGAAGATCACGTCTGTTTAACCAAAATGCTTAGAGTTTTTGGTTTTATTTTGTAGATTGTGAATTCTTTTGGGGTTAAAAGTACCTAGCACCTAGTGCAGACTGCCATTATCTAATTAGTAATAAAAATAATCATTACAGTTATGCTCACAATGATCATTTGAATTCAAGTAGTCAGTTTCCATTTGTGCTGTTTGGGTATCTTCTTTCACTTGTACTGATGGGGTTGGGGGACTTTTTTTTTTTTTTATTGTGGAGAGCAACTTGAAAATGACTTCGTTTTTTCACATGGAGGGAAAAAATGTGACACTTATTCTGAGGTTGAGTTGGATGCAGGAAAAAAATTGAGCACCTCTTGGGGGTACTGATTAGAGCCAATTATAACTTGATTGACTTACTTTGAGCTGGGAATTTTTAAATGCCTAGCAGAACTCTGTGTCCTCACAAGGTGGGGATTTTGCTTACAGGCATGTATTTGATTGGGGAAGCTCACTCTTCTATGGAGCTCGTGATGAATTGGATGTAACAATCAGCAGGGGTTTGCTTAAATTAATCCTTTTACTATAACTGAATTGCGTTCTGCATCAAACTCACTTCTGTTTAGGGGACTATTTAACTCTTCTGTGCAGTAAACAAAGGGAATTTGTAGTAGGAGTAGAAACATACATATTCAGCGCCTGTTGTTTTGTCCTTAAGTGGGTCAGTTAACCCATGACACCCATGCATAGCTTGCATCTTTATCCGGGGAGAAGAGGATAGTTTCATTTGCATATCAAGTGGGGAGATCACCTCTAATGAATGACGTAAGGAAAGCTTTGCTGATATTGAGCATATAGTAAATGTTAGATGATGGAGCTTATTTCTCTAAAGTGAATTACTTGGATCTGTGTTGCTTGTCAGAGTCTAACTGCTCATTTAATGTGCATATTATTACAAGGAAATGTGGAAAAATATCTTGTGCGGGAGGGGACTAGCATATCTCTATAAATTTGCACTACCCTCACCAGGAACTTATAGGGCTTTACAAAAAGAAAAGGAGTACTTGTGGCACCTTAGAGACTAGCAAATTTATTTGAGCATAAGCTTTGGTGAGCTATAGCTCACTTCATTGGATGCATCCGATGAAGTGAGCTGTAGCTCACCAAAGCTTATGCTCAAACAAATTTGTTAGTCTCTAAGGTGCCACAAGTACTCCTTTTCTTTTTGCGGACACAGACTAACACGGCTGCTACTCTGAAACCTGTCAGGGCTTTACAGGCAATTGGGGGGAGGGATACCTCAGTGGCTTGAGCATTAGCCTGCTAAACACAGGGTTGTGAGTTCAATCCTTGAGGGTGCCATTTAGGGATCCAGGTCAAAAATTGGGGATTGGTCCTGCTTTGAGCAGGGGGTTGGACTAGATGACCTCCTGAGGTCCCTTCCAACCCTGATATTCTATGAATATCTGTGATAAACTGCACTGTGAGGTAGTCTCACCCTCTATTAGGGAGAGCAAGGTTAAGTGAATTGCTCAAGTTCATATGGCTGCAGCAGGAATAGAACCCAGATCTCTTGCCTCATTATCTTGGGCTTGAACCACATGCCCACTGTGTCAGCCAATTGGTTGTACTAAACATGTTAGACCATACTCCCCTACTCTGCTTCACAACGTGATCATACAGCATTATAATATTTCACATTTCTGTAATACCTAATTATGCCTCACTAATACCTCTGGGCGTTATATGCAAGAATTATTCCACCCACTGATGAGATGTAGCCAATGCTGGCATGAAATGCAAGAGCTGCTTAGCAGCACACTAAATGGCATTACAAAACACTTGAGTACAGGAACTGAGGAATACTATATCCAACTGAAATGGTAGAGAGGAATTGGGGTTGGCAGGACGTAATTATTCATGATGGACTTTGGTCAGCGTGAAGTAATACTCTATAAAATGTGCTATGGAATCTTGAATGAGAAGTGCACAGACTTCAGTTTATATCCAAAAGATTTCACTTCCAGGAACAGAATATCCTCCCATACTAAGGCCTGGTCTACACTACGAGTTTAGGTCGAATTTAGCAGTATTACCTCGATTTAACCCTGCACCCATCCACATGACGAAGCCCTTTCTTTCAACTTAAAGGGCTCTTAAAATCGATTTCTTTACTCCACCCCCGACGAGGGGATTAGTGCTGAAATTGGCCTTGCTGGGTCGAATTTGGGGTAGTGTGGACACAATTCAATGGTATTGTCCTCCGGGAGCGATCCCAGAGTGCTCAGTTATGATCGCTCTGGACAGCACTCTCAACTCAGATGCACTTGCCAGGTAGATAGGAAAAGGCTCGCGAACTTTTGAATCTCATTTCCTGTTTGGCCAGCGTGGCGAGCGCACCTGCACAGTTCACCATGCAGAGCCCATCAGCATGGGAAACCTGCAAACCTCCTGCAAAGTCAGAGACAAATAGCTTTCTGCATTTGTACATACCTCCACTACCCCAAAGTGTACTTCAGCTAGGAAATCCGTTTTCAGTTCTCCTTTTACATAACTGTTATAATGCCCTTTAAGAGCCCTCAGTTTTTGCCCTATTCTCTTTTACAGTTGCACACTACACTCTACGCTGCAATAAAAACCATGTTTAAAGAGAACTAGTACTGTTTTGTGAAGTCCTTCTAGGCAAACATTACAGGTCAAGAGTGTGTGTTTCGACAGCATTGTCAGTATTCTCAAATTACAATATGATGGTTCCTGAATGTTTCATTACAAGAGTTCTTTACCCAAAGTGCAGATACCTTTTTAATATCAAGCTGCCTGTGCAGAATCTGAAGAATGAGAACAAGGGAGAAGGTTGGGCTATTCTTCCCAATAGCCCTGATTCTCCACTTTCCTGCACCTTGTGTAGTCAAGTATCCAGGTGCAGAATGCCCTCAGTGCTGAGCTAGTGAAGAATTCTGACTTAGTTGATTGTTACACACTACACAGGTGTAAGAGACTGTTGGATCCTTTTATGCCAGGTGAGTTGTCCTGTAATATCAGTGAACCAAGGAATAAGATATTTTCCCTCCACGCTCTCTTCCTCCTTTGACTCCTTTTTCTCCAATCCTGGCTTACAGCCAACTTTCAATTCCTCTGTTCCAAATCCCACAATTATGTGGGCTTCCCTCCCAGTTTCCTCTCTCAGCTGTACCCTTTGCCTTATCAAACATCCCCACCCTTTCTCGCTCATTGAATCCCATGCATGCTATCCCTGTGATTCAGCTGCAGCCATTGACTCCCTCAGTCTCTCCATTTGCTCTTCTTTCTCCACTACTTCAAATACAAGCTCCTAAAAGGCCCCCTATATCTTAGCACATCCCACCATACCTGCTCTTGTATCTTATCATGTCACCCCAACCCACCTCCTCTCTGCTCCACTAATGTTGGCAGCTTCGATCACCCATTTGTCTTTTCCCGAAGCACCGTCACACTCATTTCTATGCTGTGCCTTGTGAATAGAACACCTTCTGCTGTCCTCTTCAGGATCCATTTCTGTTACCATGTCTGTAAACTGACAACTAACAATGACTAGGCAAGTGACCAGCAGAGGTGACTGATCATTAATAGATCTTATTTATAACCTTTAGACAAATGTTCAACCTGAAACCTGTACCCACAACCAGTCTGTGTAACCACATGTTCCTGTCACTGTTACCCTCTGTTCCTTCCCACATACTTTCCATTTGTTTGTATAGCTGTCTGTTATGTCTTGTCAGAACTGAGATTGAGGGATAGAGCTTGTTCCCTTACTCTGTGTTTGTACAGCATGTGGCCCAAGGGATTGCTGGTCTGCGTGAGACCTCTAGGCACTAGTGTAACATAAATAAATACTAATTCTCACCTCTCCACCTTCACCCACTCCTCCTGGAGAAGAAAAACATGTGTATCAAAATCTTGATCTGGCTGCAATAATACATAAACAGATTAGTGCACATACTAAGTAAATAAAACATCATTAAATATTTTAATAAAGCGGATTTTCAAATGGATAAACTTGTGCATCAGATCTGGACATTTTCAAGAGTAGATTGACATATTTCAAGTAAGAGTGGCAGAGGTCAGCAGAATAATGGAGTGCCTTGTAAGTCAATAAAGTTAGCATTGGAGTTTTTTTGTTTTGATTTCATTTTTTAGATTTTGAAAAATGCTAATGTTTAAATTGATGATGCACATTTTTTTATTTTTTTTAAATTTAGATCCACCCTACTGTGTCTATATGTGATAACTTTATCAAAAAAACCCTTCCAAATCCACAAAACATTAATAACGTTACTTATAGATTGCATTTAAATTAATATTAGAAGCCATAACAACTTGTTACCAGTGCCTTAAAATAGTCTGAGTTATTTTATAAACTGCCAAAGAAACAAATGCTCATCTGGGGGGATGCTCATCTATATTTGTAATATGTATTTCTATAGAATGGATACATTTAAAAAGCTCATTCCAGTTGTACAGATGTTACTGATTCTAGTGGTGTTGCCCATTTTAAGTATAGTGGGGAATATTTCTGAAGCCTGTGTTATCTCTGAAACCAGGAAGAATTGTGCCCCCCTCTACTTCCCCTTATGTGACTATAGCAGAAGACCCTGCCTTCTTTGTAACTCTCTCAATAAGTTACCTACCATATGACGACTATGGTGATGAACAGTTGCCCCCTTATGCAACAGGATCTATTAAACAGAAATCTTTACATTGACTTCTTTTTCTTTAATGTCATTTTAAAGAAACTGAATTTTAAAATAAATCCCAGTTGCATATGTCATCATGAGGCACCATATGCAGTGCCGATAGTCGTCATGGTATGATCCACACAGTTCCATAGTGGGGGAAAAAAATTCCCAATCTCCTTTGGGGTTAAGTCCTATTTAAAGTTAATACCAGACTAAAGCTCTAATATTCCCCTGTGAATGAAATGTGAGCCCAGACTCCACAGTAATAAGCATTCAGTATCGTCACAGCTCCATTGTTATCGAAGTACATTTCACCTTTATCTATTGGCTGCTAATTAGAATAACAAATGAAGTTACACTAAAGAGATGCCTATTAAAATAGCCAAGTGGATAGATGTCTCTTTCACAGATAAAATTAGTCCTGTTGCTCAATACTTGTTTAGCCAATGTCCCAGTTGTGTCCAGGCACATCTTCCAAAGCCAGTTGACAACGAGTACAGATATCAATCAAACTGAAGGAAAGTCATGCCAACGGAATTGGTGGTTTTGTATGCATTCATTTGTCTTTTTCCCTCTCTGTACGGATTGTTTCCTTGTACAGAATAATTATTTACCGTAAATTGTATTCAGCTGTGGATGGCTCACGAATTGGTAATGGGACCATGAAGCTTTTTACCAAAATTGTCATCAGAACTGGTCTGCCCTTGGTCAATAGTCACTGAATGTCATTTGCAAGCAGAAGACTGGTTGATGGCCCGTGTGAAATAGTGGGGGAGGGGGAGAAGGGAAGGGGAACGACTCTCGGGTAGGTGGAGAGAACAACTTACACTTTTGTTGGCAGTCTCCGTAGAAAGGCATAAGAATGAAGAGGCAGGGAGACTGCTACCCTCTCCCCAGGACAGATGTCTTCTTCCAGAGCATCCCTTTTGTAGATAAATAGCGCTCAGCCTGAAGGGCTATCAAACTGGCGCTTTCAGCAGCTGAAATTAACGTTGGCATACTACATTTACAAAGGGCCTCATTCTATTTTATAGTGAAGCCAAGTCACACTAATGTAAAGTAGATGTGAGAGGAGAATTGGGCCATAAGTCTCGAAGACATGGGGTTTTGTTTAAATTCACATTGTGCCAACAAGCCTCGGTTTGGGATAAGTACATGCGGTATGCCAGTTTTTGGCTTCGTATGTGTAACTCCCATTGCAGTCAATCCACTAAAGAAAAACTTGTTTTTATAGCATGAGTTTTGCTGACTGACAGTAAATATGGCTAGAAAAAGAAAGATTCCAGTAACCAGTAAACTTGCAAAATCAATACATCTTCCCTGATAGTCAATTTATTTTGCATATACTTTGTATGTTGAGTATTGGGAGTGAACAACCAGATTGTTTGTGGGGCCAGATCCACAAATGGACTTAAGGGTTATAATGCTGAGTGTCACAGCACCTAACTTTTAGGTGCCCAGAAAATCACAGGAACAACACTTCAATCCACGAAGCCTGAGTTAGATTCCTAGGTGCCCTGTACAGTGGAATTGTGTGAGAGAGGCACCTATGAATGCAATCAACAAAAGCCATTGCACTAGGCAGGGAGCAGCTTAAGCTAGCCAATGGGAGATGCCAATGATGGGGTGTGCCATGAGCCTCAGCCCTCTCTCGGAGATAGGGACCTATCTCTATTAGCAGTTTACAAATGGGAACACACAATCTGGAGTCTGGTGTCTTAGCTGCCTAAGGTATTGCTTGTGAGAATGAGTTAGGCACATGCCTTGCTTCATGCAAAATGTCTGGGGAAGGAGATGCTGCTCCTGCCCACTTTATAACCTTTATCCCTTGCGTGGAACGTGGGAGACAGGTTCAGTTCACTCCTCTGCTGGAGGGGGAAAGATGATTTGAACAGAGGTCTCCCCCTTTCGTGTGCTCTAACCACTGAACTATGAGCAATTCTAATGTGGGGCTCCCTCAGTCTCTCCAGCTAAAGCTGTTCTTCCGCTCTGGCTGAATAATGACAGAATCATCAGACTAGAGGGACTGGGCCCAGCATCTCCCCATCCTAGGTGGGGGCCCTAACCACTGGATGATTTTTGAAGTATTTATCCACAGTGGAACAGTCATTGGCACCACCAGCACCTTCTCCAGAAGATTTTGAATGGGAACCGATCTGATAGAAAGCCTCTAAGCATGCCTACCGGATTTGGACCTGCATGTGACTTAGGTGCCCAATGTCCATCTGCCCTGGGTTTGTGGATTATTCTGGGATGAGGTGGGAGATAGGCATCTGGACCCCTAGAGTGAGGCATCAGAAGCAGAAAGTTTTACCGTGAAAACCTAGATGCCGACTGAGTTTTGATGAGAGTTTTTGGGGATCGCAAGGGAGTCTAAAACTGAGACTTTAGACACCTAAACCGGAGACGTTGTTGCCTAAGTCTGGGGTTTATGTGCCTATATTCCTTTTGTGGATTAGGGTCCAAGTGCTTAGTCGTCTGGGATGAAGCAGGAAGCTCCATTCAATGGAGCTATGACAATTTACACCAGCTGCCCCCATGAACCACTGCTGAAAAGAGCAATTGCTGGAAAGAAAGCTCTTCCTGGAGTAGCTGCTTTGATCGAATAAGAGGATTTGGCTCTTTAGGCAGAAGAGAGAAAGAGTTAAGGCATGTTTATGGAAGGGAAAAGGAGAAAGTATAAGTTTTGATACTGTTTATATATCAATCAGAATTCTTTTAGAGCTTATCTCAGCCTTTCAAAACCTTTTTTAATTTGCTGTAGGTCTGTATGCCACAGCAGACTGCAGCTTCATTCTCTACTATATTTGCTTATTACATACTTTTGAAATACTTCTACAAATGCCTACCTATAACTGAAAAGCTGTAGGGTGCATGAAAAGAGTGTAACAAGAAATGCATAGATTTTTAAGGCTACAGGGATCATTAGACTAGTCTGATCTTGACCTACCAAACTTACAAGCAGCACCATTAGTGTTAGGGGCTAAACTGTTTTGTAATGATGACCCTGGCAGTCATTTTCAAGATCAGGTATGTGATCAATTTGAAAAGTGTGTGTGTGGGTGTATATAGAAAATCCACTACCAGAAGCACTTTGTACTTGGTTTGAAGCCATTTTAACACACATTAGACATACATATACAATAACAATAAGCTCCCATCAGTGTAGTATGTGGGCCTTCTATATGATTGAAATACATTAGATCTCTCTAGAAGACATAATTTTCCCGCTTATTAAGCAAACTTTTCCAGTGATAATGGTTGTCTCCCAATGTGTTGGGGTATAGTTTAGGGAAAGCTGTTTTTTTAAAGAGGGTGAATGTTGCAGTGATGTCTATATGTGGTGAAAAGAAAAGGAGTACTTGTGGCACCTTAGAGACTTACAAATTTATTTGAGCATAAGCTTTCGTGAGCTACAGCTCACTTCATCGGATGCATTCAGTGCTCAAATTTGTTAATCTATAAGGTGCCACAAGTACTCCTTTTCTTTTTGTGAATACATACTAACACGGCTGCTACTCTGAAACCTGTCATATATGTGGTGAAATTCACTTAAGAAATATCTGGATGAACTTGCAAGCAAATTTGTCCCATAATTGGTTCAGTCTACTAGCTCTGCTTAGCTTTACTTAGATTTTGAACATCCTGAACCATATTTTTTTTATATTGATTTGTCTCCCCTTATGTTTTCCTAAAAATGTATTTCTGCCATTTCAGAAAATATTGATGGGCCTTTCTGAACACAGAGCTCCTGTATGTGGTTTATATCAAACATCTGTTTTACCTGCAGATAAGTGATATTTTTAGCTCTTTAAGGTTAGTCAGATAATGGCTTGCTGTAGAGAACCCTCGAGCAAACTAGTGAGGTAGTTGCTCCTGATTGCTACAGAACAGGAAAGCAATTTGTCAAATATAATAAGCAAATATACAATTATAATTTTAAATTTTTTTTGAAGGATTTCAATTTCTAGGATGGGAAAATTGTTTATGGCCTGACTTAGCAATGCACTAATGCACATACTTAAAGTTTCAGAGTAGCAGCCGCGTTAGTTTATATTCGCAAAAAAGAAAAGGAGTACTTGTGGCACCTTAGAGACTAACAAATTTATTTGAGCATAAGCTTTCGTGAGCTACAGCTCACTTCATCGGATGCATTCAGTGCTCAAATTTGTTAGTCTCTAAGGTGCCACAAGTACTCCTTTTCTTTATACTTAAAGTTAAGAATGTGCATAAGGCCATTTCAATTTACTAAAGCCCTTAATTGCACTGTAAGTCCCATTTAAGCACGTGTTTAAGTTCCATTGAAGCCAATGGGCCTTAAGCACACACTTAAGTGCTTTGCTGAATCTGGACCTATAAGTAAGTCAAAAGGACCTTCCTGCGCATGATCTAGTTTGCTATCAGGAATATAGCACTACAGAGTATTGCTTGCTAAGTCCCTAGTCCTGCACCTAGTTCTGTGTGGGTGCAGGAGTCTGCTTTTGTGGGACTCATTGTAGAATAAGGGCCTAAATGAAACATGGAGATGTTTCATTATAAAATGGCTTATCATCCATCTTTGTCAGGTCTTTAGCAATTCATAGTTTGCTTTTCAATGTTTTTGAAATGGTTCATAGTAATAGAGGAAATAAGTGAGATAGTATACATGAGGCAGCTCCTTTGCAGGAATTCTGCCTGTACTGTACCCTTTAGCACAGGTAGGATTTTTAAGCTTTATGTCACTTATAGCAGAGAATGTAATATTTGGAACAGAGAGCTTTTAAGGAGGCTTGTGATAAGGTGTTTTAAAAACAGGATTTGATTGAAAAAGTACACATCCTGCAAATGCACATAATAGTGTGGCCCTTAATTCATTGCTATCAAGAGAATTGAATTTGTACAGCCCAAAAGAAAAATGATTCATGGATTGCACAGCAATTGTCTATGCACACCCGAGAGGAATTGGGGGCGGGGGATTATTTTTAGTAGTCAGTGCATGTACAACAAACAATAATGGGCTAAAATTGAAGAAAAGAAAAAATTAGGTTAAATAGGAGGAAGTACTTTATAACCGTGAGGACAGTTAGACCATCTGATGATCTCCCAGAAGAGGTGGTAGCAATATCACTAGTGTTATGCAAGGCAAAATGAGAGAACAAATTAATAGGGATTCTGCAATGATCAGTTCATGCTATCCTGAAGCTTATGTAGGGAGACGACCAAAGGGGTCCTTCCCAGTGCTAATGTCAGAACAGCCAAACTCAGGACTGCTCATCAGGCATGCCTTATCACCTACTGAAATTAAAACACACTGTTTATATGCATGCTTTCAGCCAGTGCTAAGGGCAATACTGCATAATAAAGATAGCTTTCTAGCCCAAGACAAGTCATGGTTTTGCATCAGTCAATGCAAATCATTTTTGTTTTATTACAGACTCTATTTAGCAGACGGGGGGATGGAAAAGAGGCAGTTTGTACTGTCTAGTGATAAAGTATTTTGGTATTTCATAAAGAGAGAGGCTAGGTAAAGTGCCATTACACAGGCTGTCAGCCACATTAATGACTAGGGTACGCTTTAAATCCCTTTCCCAGTTCTCCTCTGAGAGTTAGATAAGTTGTTCTTACCAAAGCATTTGGAAATTCTGAAGTATTAATGAGTATCAGACAATGCTTGCGTGCAATGAAAATAATACATAATGCTACATTTAGCAGAAATTATATATAACACTAAGTACCTGAGAGTTTATCTTATTAAATAGATGGGAATGGACCTGAAGACGAGCTCTCTGTAAGCTTGAAAGTTTGTCTCTCTCATCAACAGAAGTTGATCCAATAAAAGATATTACTTCACCCACCTTGCGTCTCTCCTATACCCTGGGACCAACCCAGCTACAATAATATTACATACATTATTAGATGGCTGTCACACAGCCATACTTAATTCTGATGCAGTAGGTCAATTATAGTAGATGTTACATAGAATCAGCTATCGAAAAACAAAAAAGCCATAAGTATTAGCAAAAGAAACCTCATGGAAGTAATTAAAAATGAGGATTCTGCACATTAGGGAAGCAGCCTAGAGACAATGCAGTGGGTTACATTGTTGTTGGTGTTGTGGTAATAACTAAAGACTCTAATAAGGATGGGCTGGGCACTGCACAGATACAGATGAACACAGTCCCTACTCCCGTGAGTTTATGCTCTTAAATGACCAAGTGGGCCTCTTCTATCTCACTTTTCTGTGACGGTCATGCACTTTTAGGGCCTGCTCCTGCCACAAGGCTCAGTCCTGCAGAGCTCACTGTTGGGTCATGGACTCAGGTTTCAATTAAGAATGCAACTGCTTAGCAGAGGTGCTCATTAGCACTACCTTAAGCACACCTGTGCTGTTAAGGCCCTGAACAGAGGGCGGGAGGGCTGCTACTGTCTAAGAAACACTTTTTCACTATTGCAGTTACAAGACGTAGATGAGGGAAGAGAGAAGTAATGTTTAGTTGCTGTGTGAAGGGATGAATTGGCTTTAATGGTCCTGTTTTGGAAGAGGAGAGAAGCTGAGACAACTTGCTGTCCTGTAGAGAAGTAAAAGAAGAAAATGTTTCTTCACAAGTAAGTTTGACCCTATATTCTGAATTGTTTGATCCCATATGCTCTGTGCATGCAGAAACATGCAATTCCATGTGCCAAGGGGGATGTATCTATCCAGAGAAATATCAAATATGTTCTCTACCAGTGCAACTCCACTCGTGTTAGCTGTAGTATAGATGGGGCACAAATAACTTTACCAGCAGAGGCTGAAAGTAGGGTAAAAATACCTGCACTCTCCCTTTGCTACAGCTCCCATTGCTTCTACCACCATTGTAGAGCTACATGACCAATTTTTCACTGTGGATACAGTCATGGTGTCTGGAAGGTCCTTGTGATGGCTGACCACTCCTTATTTTAAAGTTTATGGGTTCAAGTCTGTTCCCACAGAAGTGAATGAGAGTTCTGCTATTGATTCTAATGTGAACAAGAGGAGGACCTCTATTTACTGTTTGCCTTCATTCTACAGTCTTATGTTGACACCTTTTCCCTATATAACTGTACTCTGTCTTGCAATCTAATAGGAGCTGTGCATTTCCCTGAAAGAACATGATTTTGTTTACTCATGCAGTTCTCTCTGTTTCCACTTCAGCTGCGGAACAGTTCCATGTTCGGTTTCTGTAACGCTGTTCAGCAGAATAAGTTTGTTTAACAAGCCCCTGGATTGTTGTTTTACCCGGCTGGGTGATTATATTGCTCACTGGTCTCAGTAAACCAAGCATGTCAGACTAAAGCTTGCTAAACAATTGTTTGTGGTGTTGGACAAAACCATTATTCAGAGATACAACTTAAATATATCATTGGAATGAGTGTGAGAAGAGATGATATACTGTAAGTCTGAACTAGAGTGACAGTGAGCTTCTGATTCTATTAGAAGTTGTACAAGGGCCTGTTCCAAAGTTCTGAATAGTCTTTTCCTGAAGCCCACCAAATATCTCTCTTAGGTTTTGATCTATACATTTTATCAAGCCATAAGAGTAATGTGAACTCGCATACAATTGGTTTTAAAAACTACCAAAGAGAAACAGCCCTTGATAATTTCCTGATTCATGGATCATTCCATTGCTATACATGCAGTAAGTTTTTACATATAAGATGTTCTAGTGTGATGACTTACTATGGGTACTAATATCATAGAACAAGCTGCTGAACTGCATTATTTAACATCCTTTTCATAAAGCTTATTCTGCCCTGTTATATTTTTGCTCTCCTATTACTAATATAGAAACAGTCTCCAGATTGTGGATTGCCACCTTCCTTATTCTCCAGTGCTTTTTTCCCCTTCCGGCCAAAGCCTTTCAAGATGGAGAGGAAGAGTAGAATATAAATTATATGTTGTCCTGAAGTAAAAATCGGACGCTTCTGTCAATTCTTGCTTCCCAGATTTTACAGGCTCTGTAAATTAAGTGCAATAAATGCTGTTGCTGCCTGTCTGCTTTTGACAAGGAAGTCTGAATTGATGGACATCAGTATGCCACTGGAAACTCGTAACATTAATTGAAGCTCTGGTAACTAATCCATTACTTTGTCCTGCTTCATGGATCCTGACTTAATGGGCATTCCTACAATCAGAAATTCATTCATGCAGATGTGGCCAAAGCTCCCATTAAGATCAAAGTAATCAAATTTATTTTCTGGACCTGTTGGGTACACTGCAAGCTCTGAATTACCAATATAAGTTGACTACTGTCTGAGAAATAAAATCATGAGCATGCACCATTATTAAAGCTGCCAGGTCTTATTCTGGCATAAAACAAGACACTGCTTTATTGATCTTACAAGTGAACATGTAGGCATTCTTTCTTACATGTACTTAGTTTATAAACACTTTAAACTGAGCACGCAAGACAACCTGCAGCCCAGGCTTGTCACTGACTGTAGGCTCTGGAAAGTGCCTGCGTTATCTCCATCTGCCTTTTTGCACGGAAGTGGGGGTATGATGTATTTACTTGGAAAAGCTAGGAGAGAGGTGCTTAATCCCAACTCATATGCTGAGATAATTGTAATCCAACTATGTGCAAAATGTGCTGTGATAGTGGAAGCCTCATAGATGTATGTGCATATAATTGTCGAATCTGAGCAGCCATAAAGTGGATTGCTTAATCACTGAATGACACTACTAGTGTTGGTATAAATCAGAAGTAACTCCATTGGCAGGCTTATACTGGGCTAGCAAATAGCAATGTATCCGATGAAGTGAGCTCATGAAAGCTTATGCTCAAATAAAATTTTGTCTCTAAGGTGCCACAAGTACTCCTTTTCTTTTTGCGAATACAGACTAACACGGCTGCTACTCTGAAACCTTTCTTTATCTGTTTGACTTGCGTGTGTGTGTGTAAATAATTTAAACACTACATTGCGGGACAAGTACATGGCATTTCTATATCTATTGCTCCCTTTTTTATTAGTTTAATGCCAACATCATATCTTAGTGAAGGCCTTTTTTTTTTTTTTAAGGTGAAACATTTTGATGAATCTTAGCTTAGGCTAAACTTTCAATTGCTCATTTTAGGACTCTCTATTGTTAAATGGAGATATGCAATGTTAAGAGTGTATTAGGTTTTAGGGGGTGGAGGGTGATTCAGTAATCAAGTGGGGATTCAAGATATTTGCAATATTGTACTAAAGTTTGATGAAGTTACAAGAGAAGAACCAGAAATAGTGCTGCTTTTGTTTTCAACTTGTAATGATCACACCAATATGGTGCTACGTATTAAATATTGTGCAGAACATTCTGAGCTATAATTTCAGTCACCTTCTCAGATTTCACAGGTTTTATTGGAGAATAAATTAGTAATGTTCAAACCAGTAGAACTAGTTTTCATCCCAAGGATGATGCCACATTTATAATAAAGCTGGGTTTTCCAAGGCACCTTAGAGAGTTAGCACGTAACTCCCCTTGACTTTCAGTGAGATTTGGGTTTCTAACTCTCTTGGGTGCCTTTGAAAATCCCAGCTGAAGGGTATGTCTTCACTACAGAATTAATGT